>NC_141691.1:1382489871-1383737371 GCF_964263255.1 Lissotriton vulgaris | reverse complement strand
ACCTGGGAGCAATCGGCTCGGTTACCAACCCCGAGGGAGAGAGACAAAGGCCACCAGCACAGGGAGCGGGACTGCGAGGACCAGAAGTGCTTGCGCCGTCCACCGCGCGCACCTGGTTCCTCTTCCCGCCCCCTCCTCTCCTCCGCTATTTCAGCTCCGCCCAGAACGCGAACGCGGGACGCGCGCGGACGAAGAAGCGGGCGAAGACCGGGCAAAGAGCGGGCCGTTCGAGGACTGAGCGGACTGGACTGGCAACTCCTCTTTCGCCCCGCATACCATCTCCAACCCCAATCCAGGACTACAAACTACCGCGACCCCTTCTCCCTCCCTCTCCCAGTGTTACTACTTTTCTCCATTTCCTTAAGGCATGAGCTCTAGGATGACTAGGAGCAAAGCCTCCAAAAGTGGCCACCCGATTAGTGGCCCTATGGACGACTTCATTACCCGCACTAACATCGCTATAGATCAGGAAATATCGAAACTCCAAGCCAGGGTATCCCTAGAGCTGGGTGCCGCTAGAAGGCTGTCGGAAATTATTGCCACTTCCAAAAAATCTTCCCTAGGCCCCATAGCTGCAGCTATCACCCCAGAGCGAACTACCATTCCCAGGTGTGTTGTCACACAGGTTGAGGTCCATCCGACCCCGCCCCCTCTGACTCTTATTCCACCTCCCGCCCAACTACCTAAACTAATCGAAGTGGGTGTACCCGCCACTTCTTGCACCCAGAATGCAAGCGCTAAATTTCCATCTCCGATGACATTTAATGCCCCTGGCGCAATCCTACCTAAACGGAAACACCGTTCTCGCTCCGCTTATTCGCGGAAGAAGGCAAAGATTGCGGTGTCTCATGATTTAGCAGGAATAGATGGCGTAGTCAGCACCACTCAGGGTGTACAGGTTCCTGTGGTACAGCCCGTAATGGAGGGGGGGGGGGGGTTAACCACCAAGTCAGCCCCTGAGCAGGTCACCTTGATTTCTGAAGATGAGGGCCCGCGGGTAGATGGTTTGGCCAACAACGATAGAGAATTCATTGATCTAGTGTGGGAAACTCTAAAAAAACTCCTCTCCCCTCTAGACCTCAGACTCTCAAGGATCGAAAATAATTTACTTGAAATGGAAAAGAGTATTATTGCTCTTGCCACTCTCGGCCTGAGAAGTCTTGAGAATAAGGTTGATCCAGACACTATTACATCACCTCTAGTTTCAACACTACAAGCCCCTCAACCTCTCCCTATAATCCCTACCACTCGCCCGGTCCCCAAACCAAGGACAGTGCCTGTGGATCAAATTTTAACTGGTACAAACCCCAAGGCCTCTAAACGCGCCCCTTCACACCACCCTGCAAATCCCAAACCTGGAGCCATCCCCAAAAATCATTCTGGCGACAAGGGCTACCAGCCTACTCAGGATCCCCCAGTCAAGAGCAACTTTAGAGGGGGCTACATTGACCTCCCACCTGAGGCCAATGACTTTGTGGTTGTCCTAACGGGTGTTCCTCAGATTGGTAACGACCAATATGAGAATCATTGGTCCTTGAAAAATAAAATAATGCATTGGCTTAATGTCAATAGACCAATTCCCAATGGCCATAGAAGTAGAGTCTTGATGGTACGTAGAACCCCATGGGTAGGTCAAACGAGAAAGAGCAACCCTGGGGATTGTATAGTTGTAACATTTGACGACCCTCACGCAGCACAGCATATATGCTCGTGGCCCTGTAGTGAAGGATCATCTGTCATCCCCAGGCCATTGTCCTTTTTCTATCCTCCACGCCCTACATATAACCAATTAAACAACTGGTCACTTGTTAACCACCAAGCTAGGAGAAGCCGCCCTAACAATTGTGTGGATCCCTACCCAAACTGGAACGGGTTCCCCACTTCAAATAGATTTGGAGGCCTGGAGGAAGTAGATTGACTCCCCAGGGACCTGGAAGCTGAAGGCCCCCCCGTTTCTTCTTGTGGTGGTAGGGATGCCCTAGTCATCGACCTCCCTCCTGACCTGGCTAGAACATCAAGCAGCCCATCTCGGGAGGGTGGACCGAGGACTATGAGCAAGGTCGTTCCAGTCGATCTGACCCCAGGTGATTCTTGCCCAGGTAGTAGGAAGGTCCAGTTGGTTCCCCTTCATACTTCTCCTCTGCCTCCTACACAAGCCATGCTAGCGCCAAACCATGCGTTGGAGGATACTACGACCTCTAACATCCTTCAAAACGAGCCCTTAGATAGTTTTCCTGCAGAGGCTGTGGTCTCCACATTCGAACCTGCCCACTCCGCTGTTTATTCTCCTATAGAGGCGCCAGTGCTAAAGATTTTAAGCTGGAATGTGGCAGGGCTTGTCCGCAACCTCGATAACCCAGAATGGAATGCGTTTCTTGAGCCTTACAACATCTGTATCCTGCAAGAAACATGGTCACAGGAACCAAAACATAGGGTAGGCTTCGCAACCTACTTTGTTCCAGCTCTTCAGCAAAGTGGATCTAAGGGCCGACCATCGGGAGGCCTTTTAATATGGGTCAGCATTGCTTTGGGCCTGAAAGTAAGTTCTAGGCCCACTAAATCTCCTGACCTACAGAGAATTTCAATCCACTGCGAAGGTGGGAGGATTTTAGAGGTTTTTAACCTCTACCTGAGAGGCGCTAGGAATGGGTCATCAAACCTACCATCGACAGGCCTAAGTAATGACCTGGCTGCTTGCAAAATTGACTCCTATGTTCTCCTTGCAGGCGATTTCAACTGCTGTTTCGAGCCATTGGCAAAGGAGGACATTTTGGAATCCTTCGACGAGGACACAAAAAGAGGAATTCCGATATTGACTCTTGATCCAATCCCAAAATGGACGCAAAGTGCGATAGACATAAATGCACTTTGCATGGAGCACAATTTGCGTTCGACGAATGGTCGTTCCAATTCGGATCCTGAAGGCGCCCATACTTACAACAGGACTGGCCACACCTCCAGAATTGATTTTATCTTGTTGAACTACAATCTTTGGCCTCTCCATAATGACATGGAGGTTATTGTTTCTACCGACAGCGACCATAACCCCCTCTCTTTAACTCTTATTTCCCCGTGGCAGACAAAGAAGCAGGATAAGCCCCCCCATATCTGGAAATCATCTCATAATGTTGCTCCGACAAACTGCAGCAGGCGCTTGAAGTGGGCTAAAGTCAAAGCAGACGAGGGCAGACTGTTGCAAGCTGGGGCCATTTTGTCTGGGGTGGAGTCTCAGCTCGATGTTTTATGCTCATCTAGCCTAAATGTGTTACCCTTATTTATAGAGACCATAGAAGTGCTGAGTGATCTGTTTGTTATCCCTCAACCTAAGGTCAGGTCTGCTGCTAATAGTGTCCCTAAGGCTGAAGATAAATGGTACTCTGCCAAATGTAGAGCTGCAAAGAAGGACCTTATCTATGCAGTAAAAAATAGGGACCCAGTGACCATCAGTTCCGCAAGGAAATCTTACAAAAAAGCGGTGGCTGAGGCGAAGGAGATTCATGAAAATCACTTTTGGCGGGAGTTAACTGAGGCAAGCAATAGGAAGGACTCTAAGGGGTTCTGGGATCTCTTGAGAGCAAGAAACAAGCCCATTGATCAGCAGTTAACCTGCAACATTCCCGGCGATGTATGGTTTGCCCATTTTTCCAAATTATACTCTGCTACACCGGGGGAAACTCCCCCTCAAGGCTCCACGATCTGCCCAACAACTATTCCTCTTGTCATCGTCGACTCCTTCACTACCCAGGAGGTCGAAAGGGCAATTAGTGGTATTGTTTCTAACAAGGCTCCAGGCCCGGACGGGATTCCTGGTGATCTGCTGAAGTCCCACCCAGCAGTATGGGGTAGATTAATTGCCACACTCTTAAATGAGGTTCTACTGGGAGGCTCCTTTCCGGTCTCTTGGAAAGGCGCTGAAGTGGTGCCAATCTTTAAGAAAGGCAGCAGGGATGATCCAGCCAACTATCGTCCCATCAGTTTGCTGGATTCAACCCAAAAGGTGGCAGGAAAAGTGGTACTGGGCAGGATTTTGCAGTGGATCGACGAGGAAAAGATCCTGTCTGACTTTCAGGCAGGATTCAGATCAGGGACAGGCACCATCGAGCAGACATTCCGTCTCCTAATGCTTTACTGGAAAGTAGTGGTGCTGGGAGGGGGCAGTTTGTATTTAGTCTTCATTGACTTGCGTACTGCCTTCGACCTGGTCCCACGGGCACTACTTTGGAACGTCCTCGATGGTCTAGGCCTACCCCCCTACTTGCTGTCCCTGCTCAGGAAATTCCATGAGGACAATTTCGCCCAGATCAGATGGGGTGTCCAGGGAGAAAAAACATCTCGAATCCCAGTAGACAGGGGCGTCCGCCAGGGATGTGTGCTCGCCCCCACTCTGTTCTCTCTTTATGTCAATGGAGTGGTGGAGCACCTGCTACAACATCCTGCAGATGCACCTACCCTGGCGGGCATAAAAGTGCCCACGCTCCTGTTTGCGGACGACACCCTTCTGATATCTAAATCTCCAGCGGGCATCCAGAAATTGCTCACTTCCTTCAAATCCTTCTGCGACTCCAAGGGACTTGCAATAAACATAGGTAAGACAAAATTCCTTGTCCTCAACCCCCCCAAGAAATCCGTTATTCCTCCTGTCTTAGACTCTATCCCTCTGGAAAGAGTCAAAGATTTCGATTATTTAGGAATACGCCTCAGCGATACCATGACCTGGAAAGCTCACCACCAGAAGGTATTTCTGACTCACAAAAGGGCTACTGGAGCCTTGCTTAAAGAGCAGCGAGCCTCATCTTTAAAACCAATAGGGGCACTGATTGATATCTATAGAGCTAGGGTTGTGAGCGCAGCCCTGTATGGGGCTGAACTGTGGGGTTTACAGAGAGTTGATACCCTGGCCCATCTCGAAAACAACTTTCATAAAGATCTGATGAGGCTACCTCACAGTACCCCCACAATCCCTCTCTTGTTAGATACAGGCACACGCCCAATTTGTGAGCAAGCAAAATTGCGTCCCTTGCTACTCTGGTCTCGGATATGGAATGTCCCTGAACTCTGTAGCTATGCGGATGCCCTAAGAGATCTTTTGTCGCTCCCAGGCTGTAATAAGGTACCCTGGTTGAGGGAAGTCAAACTTCTGCTCTACGAGCTGGGTTTGGGAGATGCCTGGGTCAACAAAACCGCACCCCCCAAACAGTTACTTAAGAAGGTGTATTGGCTCTGGGTAGATAATAAGCGAATGACTAACCCCAACCATTGTAAATCTGTCGTCCAGTTCTTGCTAGTTAAGGAGTTACCTTATAGGGAACCCTATCTGGACCAAATTCATAACTCTGGAGACAGATCGCTGTATTTTAAGTTTAGGGTGGGTGTGCTCCCTTTAGGACTATTCACTTCCTCTTGGAACCCTCCGCATCAAACGCTCCCTTATTGCCCGTTTTGTGATACAAAGGTCGAATCTGTCGCCCATTTTTTGTTTGAGTGTGGAATTTATGCAGCGCCAAGATCGAAATGGCTGAAGCCCCTGTGTAAGACTTTGGGAACAAGGTCACATGTTGAAGCCCTACGCATATTACGCTCAGATGCACGCCCGTTTTTTGCATGTTGCATGGCGAAATTCTTAGGTTGGGCTTGGCGCTTAAGAACTTCAAGGTTGTTGCTGCTCCAGTAAGTGTCCCTTGATAAAACTAAATTTCATGCTGGTGTATATATGGAAAAGGTTATTATTATCTGCACACTTGTTTTTAACGCTTTTATCCCTTGAATCTTAAAGCATTATACTGTATATTCTGTATTGTTTTTATTTGATGTTGTACTGCTTTTATGATACGTACTGTATCGAAATAAAGTTATTACTTACTTACTTACTTGCTTCTATCCAGAACATCATCTGTTACCTGTTCCATCTATACAAGTATAATTTGGCGTATACTTCCATTCGCATTCACCTGTCTGCGATGGCCGCATACCTACAAAATAGACAGCACCTTTCACTTTTGAAGGTGCCTGCCATCAAAGCTTCTCTGGAAGGCCTCAAAAGAGTCATTCCGCCACGGACTCCACCAGCTCCTGAATGGAACCTCAATGTGGTTCTTACAAGACTGATGGGTCCTCCCTTTGAGCCACTACATTCCTGCGAGATCCAGTTCTTAACGTGGAAAGTGGCTTTCCTGGTAGCAATTACATCGCTACGGAGGGTTAGTGAACTTCAGGCCCTCACAATCCAAGAGCCTTTCTTCCAAGTTCATTCAAACAGGGTAGTGCTCCGCACTAACCCTAAATTTCTACCCAAGGTTGTGTCTCAATTCCACATCAACCAAACCATTGAGTTGCCAGTGTTCTTTCAGAATCCAGAGTCACTGGCGGAGCGGATGCTCCATACCATCGACGTTAAACGGGCCCTAATGTATTACATTGATAGGACCAAAGATTTTAGGAAGACTAAGCAGCTTTTTGTTGCCTTTGCGCCACATCACAAAGGTAACCCTATTTCAAAGGCTGGTATTGCTAGGTGGATTGTGAAATGTATTCAAATCTGCTATGCAAAGGCAAAACGCACTCTTACCATTCCGCCAAGAGCCCACTCCACTAGAAAGCTGGGGGCCTCTATGGCTTTTCTAGGTAACATTCCCTTAGAGGACATAGGTAGAGCTACCACATGGTCTAACACACACACATTTACCAAGCATTACTGTGTAGACGTGCACTCCAAACAGCAGGCAGCTGTAGGGCAGGCTGTTCTAAAGACACTTTTCCAAACTGCTGCAGCTGGCACGGGCGGCTGCCGCTAATGGAGGGACTGCTATGTATTCTATGCACAGATATGAATTCAGCAGCCCACATGCCTCGAACTGCAAATGCTACTTACCAGTATGCATCTGTTCTTGGCATGTAGGGCTGCTGACATTCATATCGTATTTGGTGTAACAACAGCTCCAAGAGTGTTCACAAAATGCCTAGCGACAGTGGCTGCACATTTAAGACGACAACATATTCACGTATACCCGTACCTAGACGATTGGCTAATACAAGCACAGTCAGCCCAGCAGTGTGCCAGCCACATGTCCAAAACAATTCACCAACTGCACAGCCTAGGCTTCATGTTAAACTACCAGAAATCTCACCTTCAGCCATCCCATGTACAGCAGTACCTGGGAGCAACAATAAATACTCTGACAGCAAAGGCATACCCAAACGCTGCAAGAATAAACAGTATGCAGCTACTAATCAAGAAGTTCAAGCCCCAACACTCGCTCTCTGCTCGAGTGTTTATGCAACTCATAGGCATGATGGCTTCCTGCATCTTTATAGTCCCTCATGCCAGACTACACATGCGTCCGTTACAGGAGTGCTTAGCACAGCAGTGGAACCAGGCTCAAGGACAATTGAAAGACCTAGTGTTGGTAACCAGTCGTGCATATAACTCTCTGCATTGGTTGAATCCACAAAGCCTTTTCAAGAGACGACTGTTCCAAGAGCCTGCACCACAAATAGTGCTGACAACGGACGCATCCCTGATAGGATGGGGAGCCCATGTCCTTCAGTACACAGTGCAAGGCCTATGGACAGCACAACAAAAGAAGATGCGCATCAACTTGCTGGAAATGATGGCAATTTTTCTGTCAATGAAAGCGTTATAAGTACATTTATGCAACAAAGCTGTGTTGATCCGGACGGACAACATGACAGCAATGTACTACATACAGAAACAGGGAGGAACACACTCTCCACAGCTATCACATCTAGCACAAAGCATATGGAAGTGGGCCATTCAAAGAAACATTTTTCCCATGGCGGAACACCACCCAGGCAAACACAACCAAGTGGCGGATCTGCTCAGCAGACACAGCCAACAGCTGCACGAGTGGGAGATTCACCCCACAGTGCTCCAACCATACTTCCAACAGTGGGGACAACCAGAGATAGACCTGTTCGCTACAAAGGAAAACGCAAAATGCCAGTACTTTGCCGTCAGGTTTCCACATCCGCAATCGCAGGGCAATGCGATATGGATGAACTGGTCAGGCAGATTTGCGTACGCTTTTCCCCCAGCACCGTTAATACCACTAGTGGCACGCAAACTACACCAGCATTCAATGACCCTGATCCTGGTTGCTCCAACATGGGCGAGGCAACCATGGTACACAACGTTCCTAGAACTTTCCGTGGTGCCTCATCAAAGGCTGCGGCTAACACCCACTCTACTCACTCGGAGCCATGGAGACATACAGCACCCAGATCCGCAACAACTGATTATTGCAATCTGGCTCCTGAAGTCTTACAGTTTGGGTACCTAAACTTACCTCCTGACTGTACGAACATTATCAAAGAGGCAAGAAAACCTATCACCAGGGCTTGCTACGCTGCGAAGTGGAAGCGTTTTGTCATTTACTGCAATAACAATGACATAAACCCACTAGATGCTTCAACGCAAAATATCATTTGCTATCCTTTGCACCTACATCGTTTTGCAATTTAGCCTATTCATCTATAAGAATACACTTAGCTGCCATTGCAGCTTATCTTCAGAACAGACAGCATCTTTCGCTATTCAGAGTACCTGCAATTAAGGCATTCATGGAGGGACTCAAAAGAATAATTCCCCCCAAATACCCACCTTCACCTGTCTGGAACCTAAACGTTGTTTTAACCAGACTAATGGGACCACCTTTTGAGCCATTGCATTCATGTGATTTACAATTTTTAACATGGAAAGTGGCATTTCTAGTAGCAATTACTTCACTTAGAAGAGTTAGCGAGCTACAAGCCCTAACTATTCAAGAGCCATTCATCCAAATACATGCAAATAGGGTAGTTCTTAGAACAAACCCTAAATTCATGCCCAAGGTGGTATCCCATTTTCATATCAATCAAACAATAGAACTGCCAGTGTTCTTTCGAAATCCACAGTCAGTACCTGAAAGGGCTCTACACACACTAGATGTCAAAAGAGCACTTCTATACTACATTGATAGAACTAAGGATTTTCGAAAGACTAAACAATTGTTTGTTGCCTTCTCACCACAACACAAAGGCAACTCCATTTCAAAATCTGGGTTAGCCAGATGGATAGTTAAGTGCATCCAAATATGTTCCATTAAAGCAAAACGCACCTTAACAGTTCCCCCAAGAGCGCATTCTACACGCAAACTAGGAGCATCCATGGCTTTCCTAGGAAACATTCCTCTAGAGGAAATATGTAGAGCAGCCACATGGTCAACAATACATACTTTCACAAAACACTATTGTGTGGATGTACATTCAAAACAGCAAGCAGCTGTAGGACAGGCTGTTCTAAAAACTCTTTTTCAGACTGCTGCAGCTGGCACAGGTAGCCACCGCTAAGGGAGAGACTGCTATACATTCTATGCACAGATATAAATTCAGCAGCCCACATGCCTCGAACGGAATATGCTACTTACCAGTATGCATCTGTTCTGGGCATGTAGGGCTGCTGACATTCATATCGCCCACCCTCCTCCCCGGTGCCTGTCGCAGCTGTAGCATTCATTATTACTTTCTTACTTTCCTGCATGGCCATCTCTTACTGTACCATACTCCATCTCTGCCACAATGGCGAAAAACAATCTAAGGATGGAGAGGATGGCCATGCACACTGTAGTCCAGGGGAGGAGCCACCTATCTTGTGATACTTCGAAGACTCTTCCAGGACAACAATGTGCAATCATCCAGACCCAACACTAGGCGGTGATCCATGCACAGATATGAATGTCAGCAGCCTTACATGCCAAGAACAGATGCATACTGGTAAGTAGCATATTCCTTTCCCAATGTCACATGATTTATCAGTAAAATATGAGCCTTAAATATTTTTTGGAAACTCAGTCATTAAACTCCAAATATCAGCTTTTCAGTTTTGAAAATAAACACATGTTCGAGGCATGTGGGCTGCTGAATTCATATGTTAGCATAGATCGCCGCCTAGTGTTGGGTCCAGATATTTGCTGTCTTGGAAAAGTTTTCGAAGTATCACGAGATAGGTGACTCCTCTCCTGGACTACAGTGCGCATGGGCATCTTCTCCATCTTCAGATTGTTTATCTCCACCATTGGGTTCGGATGCCCTTCGACAACTCACACTTCGGGACCAAAGTTTTCCAACTTTCTAAGGCCAAAAACCTTATACTTTCAAAGGTATTGTTTCCGCTCGGTATCCCTCGACTCGACAAATCTTTCCATCTATCTCTGGTAGTAGACACAGGCCGTTGGGCTTTTTCGACGCCACGTGGGCCTCCTGCTGATGGAAAGGACCCCGTTCAAAAGATGCCCACCATGTCGAAATAAGTTTCCACATAGCGATAAGCATAGAGTAGGTGCCTATCTCCGGAGCACAACAAAGAAAACTGTCCAGCTTGTGCTCAGTTCCGGTCGAAGAAAACTATCCGGAACTGAAGAGCTGCTCGACAAGAGATGCAGCAACAGGTGCCTGAACTGGGAAACATTTTCGACGACGAACATGAACTCCCAGAGGCAGCGGACTCCGACCTAGAGCTAGTCACAGTAGAAGACCAGTCGGACTCAGATGACGACATCCCACCGGTATAAACCGGTAGTACCGAAGCCCCTACCTTGCCTCCACCTCCAGACAAGGCTCCGGTCAAAGCATCGCCTAAAAGCCTTAGCCACGACCGAAACACCGCTTCAGAAGCCCCGCCTTCCGGCTCGGCTTCGCAGACCATACCCAAGCCTGCCGGTACCCCGGGACAGAGCAAAACTCTTCCCACGAAGGCTGTCAACTCAAAAATGGCATGCAGATCAAAGGGAGAGAGAGGACTAGATAGGCTAGCCCGAATCCCCTGGTTTATATGTATAGATCAAAAAGGACTAGCTAGTTTGGGAGGAGTATAGGAGACTCTGGTACGTCAGACAATAATGTTAAGGAAAAAAACACTGTTTTCCTTATAAAGCCCTCACCCACCGACCTAGTCGGTGGCATGCTTCATCATCGGGCCCACCACAGTGGCACCGAATGTGCCCCGGGTGTGCTACAACGCCAATGAGATATGTGATAAGGTGCAGATTAAATTATAATAAACTTAAATTAAGTGTTGTGTCATATTTTGGCTATGTGTAGCGCACGCTAAGGCGCTGTAACTGTTAGAGGGGGATTCCCTCAAGCTTTATCTGTTATTTCTTTGTAAAAAGCCTCATGGGTCGCCTGGCAGAGAAAGAGACCGAGTAGTTCGGTCTGGTTCCTCCTTGGACCTATTCGTCCTTCTGCGGCGCCCGATATATATGACGACCCATGAGGCTTTTTACAAAGAAATAACAGATAAAGCTTGAGGGAATCCCCCTCTAACAGTTACAGCGCCTTAGCGTGCGCTACACATATCTGCACCTTATCACATATCTCATTGGTCCTGAGGAAAGCCAGCTTAGAATTCAAAAGGCACTGGCTGAAACATGTAGACCACACTGGACGCTGGAGGTCATCATAGCACTCCTTTTTACGTCCCCTTGCCTTTTTAACCTGCTAACAGAGGCCCAGTTTATTAAAAATTGTTAACCCTCGGGTGCTGGGACCTCGTGTATAGCATTTTAAACTTCACCTCTTTCACCTTTTCACTGCACACTCAGCAATATATCAGCTCCGCAGTCACCTGGCGTTGTAGCACACCGGGGCACATTCGGTGCCACTGTGGTGGGCCCGATGATGAAGCATGCCACCGACTAGGTCGGTGGGTGAGGGCTTTATAAGGAAAACAGTGCTTTTTTTCTTAACAATATTGTCTGACGTACCAGAGTCTCCTATACTCCTCCCAAACTAGCTAGTCCTTTTTGATCTATACGACTCAAAAATGGCAGCTGAGCAGAGAACGGGCGCCAACACTAAAAATGTAGTCGATCCGAAAAAGGCCGTCCAGCCAAAGAAAGTCGTCGATCCGAAAAAGATTGTCGATCCAAAGAAGACTGTCGACCCAAACAAGGGCGTCGATCCAAAGAAGACTGTCGACCCCAAAAAGGTCATCGAACCATAAAAGGAATCGACCCAAAGACGATCGTCGATCCGAAGACTGCCGCCGAGCCGAAAAAGGCAGTTGAACCGTAAAAAGAAGTCAAACCGAAAAATGTCGTCTAGCCGAAAAGACACATCGAGCCGAAAAAGGCTGTCGAACCGAAAAAGACCGTCTAACAGAAGGTCATCGAGTCGAACAAGGCCGTCGAGCCGAAAAGAGCAGTCGAGCCGACAAAGGACGGCGAGCCGAAAAAAGCTCCACAGAAAAATAAAACAAGCAAGCGACCGATCCAAAAACATTGGCGCCGAAGTCACAGACAGTGGAAGAAGAACTTTTTCACTCTGATCCAGTGAGCCCAGACCAAAATAGACTGTATATAGAACCTGATACAGGACATATAGCAGTTTACAATAGGAACAAGAGAAGACTGGACACTGAGGCTCCTTCTCCTGTTCCTCCTAAGAAAAAGGACTTTGGGACATCCCCTTCTAGACCTTTCACACCTCCTCCTTTCACTCCTAACATGCCTTATGTTCCATATTCTCCTACACCTCCACACTATGATGAGAGAGAAGACATGGGTGAAGATCCTCAACAGGATTTTATAGACCCTGATGATCAGGGAAACCAGGATCACACATGGGACGATCAAAATGACCCTGATGACCCATATGATACACAACCCATATCCGATCCCTCGCCATACCTCACAAAGCCATCTCCTACTGATGACACTGTCGCCTTTAACCAGATAGTTGGCAGAGCAGCTCAGTATCATGGCGTAATCATGCACACTGACCCTGTAGAGGAGGATTTCCTATTTAACCTTCCCAACATCAGAGAAAAGTGTACGTATACTCCCTATGCTGAAGGGAGTACTAAAGCACGCACCAGACATCTTTAAAGACCCAGCCAGGGCGCGTGTCCTCAATCCAAGAATTGAAAAGAAATATAAACCAGCCCCTACAGACCCCTCTTATATCAAGTCTCAGTTACCACTAGACTCTCTACTTGTATCAAATGCTAGGAAAAGGGCAAATTCGCAAACAGGTGATGCCCCCCTCCCGACAAGGAGTCGAAAATTTTAGAAGCCTCAGGGAAAAGAGTGGCTTCTTAGGCAGCAAATACCTGGAGAATTGCCAATACACAATCTCTCCTAGCACGCTATGACAGAGCACACTATGATTAACTGGAGGGATTATTACAACACCTACCAGAACCCTATAAGGCAAAAGCAAAGGACCTAATACAGGAAGGGAAATTCAACACTAACTCATCCATAAAATGCACCCTTGATGCAGCAGATACAGCCACTAGGTCTGTCAACACTAGTGTGCTGCTACGGCGGCTTGCCTGGCTCCGCATCTCGGGTTTAAAAAATGAAGTGCAATCTACCATACTCAATCAACCCATTAACCAGGATTTCTTGTTTGGCCAAGCAGTTGATACCATCTTAGAAAAGATGAAAAAAGATACTGACACCGCTAAGTCCATGGGTGCACTTCAATTTTAACAGTCTAGGAGCTCCTTTCGGCGCTCCTCTTCTCGAGGCTCAGTCAGAGGAACACATCCCAAACCTCTTCATTTAAAAGTGCTACACAAGGCACCTTTAATAAAGGCTCCAACAGAGGAGGTTATAGAGGGAACAATAACAAGGGCAGAGGACGTGGTGGTAATAACACCAGAGCCTCCACCGCCAACAAACAGTGACTTGTTCACCCTCCCTCCAGACCACTTAACACCAGTCGGAGGCAGAATAACACAATTCCTACCAGTCTGGAACGCCGTAACAACAGACAGGTGGGTGAGACAAATTATCCAGTATGGTTACTGCCTGGAACTCACTTCTACTCCACCCAACAGACCCCCAAACACTGCTCAATGGCCAAAGAACACATCACGCTGTTACAACAAGAGGTGCTATCAATGCTGGAAAAGGGTGCCATAGAGCCAGTCCCTTTTCAACATTAAGGGACAGGAGTATACTCTCTATACTTCCTCATTCCCAACAAAGATGGATCCCTCAGACCAATATTGGACCTCAGACCTCTGAACCAATACATACTCTCAGAGCACCTCAGAAGGCAACACATCCATGTGTCCCCCTACCTCGACGATTGGCTCATAAAAGCCAACTCATATGCACAGTGTGCAAGCCATATGTCTCAGACAATCCAGCTACTGCACAGTCTAGGATTTTCAATAAATTACCCAAAATCACATCTGCAACCCTCCCACATACAACAATATCTGGGAGCAACAATAGATACCTCAGTGGCGAAGACATATCCAAATCCAGCCAGGATAGCCCACATACAGTCTCTCATTCAAAGATTTCAGCCACAACACTCCCTGCCAGCTCGAGTGTTCATGCAGCTTATAGGCATGATGGCCTCCTGCATATTCATTGTCCCTCGTACTAGGCTTCAAATGCGTCCCTTATAGGAATGCCTAGCACGGCAGTGGAACCAAGCTCAAGGACGACTAAAAGACCTAGTGTTGGTAGACAGTCGCACTTACAACTCTCTGCAGTGGTGGAACCCACAAAACCTTTCCAAGGGCGACTGTTCCAAGAGCCAGTTCCACAAATAGTATTGACAGCAGACTCATCACTGACTGGTTGGGGAGCCCATCTCCTTCAATACACAGTCCAAGGTCTCTGGACAGTCAAGCAAAAGACACTGCATATAAACCACTTAGAGTTACTAGCAGTATTTCTAGCAATGAAAGCCTTTCAGAAATACTTGTGCAACAAGGCTGTGTAAATCCGGACGGACAACATGACAACCATGTACTACATCCAAAAACAGGGAGGGACACACTCTCTGCAGCTATCTCACCTAGCACAGAGCATATGGAGGTGGGCAATTCCCAAAAACATTTTTCTCCTGGCAGAACACCTACCAGGAATAGACAATCAGATAGCAGATCTACTAAGCCGACACAGTCAACAAATACAGGAATGGGAGATTCACCCTCAAGTTCTCCAACCATTCTTCCAAAAGTGAGGACATCCAGAGATAGATCTGTTTGCCACAAACGAAAACTCAAAATGCCCGTCCTTTGCCGCCAGGTTCCCACACCCGTTGTCACAAGGCAATGCCATATGGATGAACTGGTCAGGCAGATTTGCGTACGCTTTTCCACCAACCCCACTGATCCCATTAGTGGCACGCAAACTAAGGCAACAGACACTCACAATGATCCTGGTTGCTCCCACATGGGCAAGACAGCCATGGTGCACGACGCTCCTAGAACTCTCAGTAGTTCCTCACCAAAGACTGCACCTTTCGCCACAATTGCTAACACAGAACCATGGAGAAATCAGGCACCCAGATCCCAATCAGATGAACCTTGCGATCTGGCTCTTGAGGTCTTAGAGTTCGGATATCTTAACTTGCCTCCAGACTGCATGAACATTATCAAGGAAGCAATTCGCCCCACTACCAGAGCATGCCACGCAGCTAAATGGAAAAGATTTGTAATTTATTGTAATAATAACCAAATCAATCCGTTAGATGCCTCCATCCAAAACATAATCTGTTACCTGCTACATCTTCAAAGATGTAATCTAGCATACTCATCCATAAGCCTACACCTTGCTGCAATAGCAGCATATCTTCAAAACAGACAACCTGTGTCCCTGTTCAGAAAACCACCTATCAAAGCTTTTATGGAAGGACTTAAACGAATAATCCCTCCAAGACATCCACCTTCGCCAGTCTGGAACTTAAACGTAGTACTTACCAGACTCATGGGACCACCTTTCGAACCACTTCATTCATGGGAACTACAATTCTTAACATGGAAGGTGGCATTTTTAATTGCCATTACCTCCCTCAGACGAGTGAGTGAGCTACAGGCACTAACCATTCAGGAACCCTTCATGCAAATACACCACAATAAGGTAGTGCTTCGTACAAACCCTACATTTATGCCAAAGGTTTTCTCCACTTTCCACATCAATCAGTCCATAGAATTGCCAGTTTTCTTTCAAAACCCGCAGTCAGTGGCTGAAAGAGCTCTGCACACACTAGACGTTAAAAGAGCTCTGCTATATTACTTTACAGAACTAAATCATTCAGAAAGACAAAGCAACGGTTTGTTGCCTTTTCACCATAACATAAGGGTAATCCCATTTCTAAAACAGGAATAGCCAGATGGATAGTTAAATGCATTCAAATATGCCAAAGCGCACTTTAACAGTTCCCCCAAAAGCCCACTCAACACGCAAAATGGGGGCATCCATGGCTTTCCTAGGAAATATTCCCTTAGGGCAGCTACATGGTCTACCATACACACGTTCACTAAACACTACTGTGTTGACGTGCAAGCTAAGCAACACGCTGATGTAGCCAGGCTGTCCTTAAAACACTTTTTCAAACCACTACAGCTGATACAGGCGACCACCGCTAGAGGAGAAACTGCTATACAGTCTGTGCTAAGATATGAATTCAGCAGCCCACATGCCTCGAATGGAAAATGCTACTTACCAGTATGCATCTGTTCTTGGCATGTAGGGCTGCTGACCTTCATATCGCCCACCCTCCTCCCCGGTGCCTGTCACAGCTCCAGGGTTATCTTTTTACATGCATTTACATGGTCCTCTCTTATTTTCCTATACTGCAACTTTGCCACAATGGCAAAAAACAATCTGAAGATGGAGAAGATGCCCATGCGCACTGTAGTCCAGGGGAGAAGTCCCCTATCTTGTGATACTTCAAAGACTCTTCCAAGGCAACAAGGTGCAAACATCCGGACCCAACACTAGGCGTCGATATATGCTAAGATATGAATGTCAGCAGCCCTACATGCCAAGAACAGATGCATACTGGTAAGTAGCATTTTCCGTTTGTCTCAACTATACACTCTAAATGTTTTTATACATATATTTCAACCAAGTAAAAACTTCTAATTTAGTAGTCTGAGCTGGACACAGGAGAGCTACTTATAGGGACCTAAAAAGCTAACAGTAGCTTATGCAGGTGCAGCCTGATTTAACCTTTGGGTTTTATTCTCACTAAATTTCTAGTTTTTTTGTGGTGTTGTTTTAAATGTAAAGTAATATATTACTACAATTCGTAAAGCCATCTCCCCGCCTTAGCCAGACCCTGCTTCCAACCCCTGGGGACCGCTAATTCCCTGACGGCAAGCCACAGAGCGTGGAGCGAGCCTGCATTTTTTTTTTCTTTTAAATAAAATTGGAGATGTGGGTCTACCGACCCCATCCCCTGTGACAATTTTAAAACATTTTATTGAATTGGGGGGGGCGTGCAGTCCCATTATCCGGACCTCTTTGGGCCCTAGTGACCCCAACCCCTGGGCGGAGACATATGTTTAAAGAGGTGGGGGCACATAGTCATCCTTTCCTAGCCAATATGTATACCAGGGACCCCATCCCTCTGGTCTTTTGTTTTGTTAGCCTTTTGTTTTGATAGCCAATTTCAGCCCCAAGTCCTCATTTGGGCCCCGGAGACCTCATCGCTGCGAGGCCTCAGGGTAGTTACGCGCTATATAAGTTTAATTTTCATTTCATTTAATTTCATTTCATCCCCTGGGTCAGAAATTCTTAGTTAGGGAAGGGGGACACACAGCTATCCTACACAAGCCCCTATAGGCCCTGGGCACCACATTCTGGAGCCTTCATTTTTTTTTAAAAAGTGGTGTATTGAGGACAAAGAATATTCTGGGAGTTCAAATGGAAAATGATCCTTTTGAGACAAACCAACTCCCTATTTTTATGACCCCACTTGACAGATCAGCTCTAAGCTAGCGATGAATAACCCAAAGTAGATGTACTTTTGTTTTTGCAATTTTTTTTCAGATTCATCAAACAGCGCCAAAGTTAAGAAAACAAAAATTGCTCTTTCAGTGGAACCTCTGATCTCATCATAAATACAGAGGCATTATCACCGCCACAGTAATATAAAATTTTTGCTGCAAGAGAAACTGGCCCCTGGCTATTTGTAAAGATGTTTTCATGTGTAAGGTTGGCTTAACATCCAATCTATGAGATATCTGTAATACTAATAACAAAAACATTGACCTTTGCACCTTGGTAGTGAATGGATTTTTTTGTATATTTGCTCCAAATAACTTTGGCTACATTTATGCCATGTCATGCACAGACACCCACCCACAGATGCACAAATACCTTTTAGGCGTTTACCGACCACTCATTAGGCATTGATCAACATGGTAGCAGGTGGAACAAAGAGGGAGAGAAGTTGGTGTAATGTACCAGCCATTTGTTGGCTTGTTATCATGGTCTGTTACTTTCTACCCAGAAAAGCCAGAACCTCAGTGACCATGGTATATGAATGAAAACAAGTGAAGGTTTGAACTGGTATGACTGTATTCTGGATCACGTTCAGTTCCTGATACTATTTCTTAGGATGAGGAATTTAGCTTCAAGGATGCTGGTATTAAATTACCGAAGATTATAATCAGGCGCTAGAGTGGTTTCTTCTGGTCTTTGTTGGTTAGATGTCTACTAGAGTTTATTATTTACTCAATTTGCTGTTTCAAAATGTGTGTATCATCTCTTAAGTCTGCTTCCCATCAAATATATACTTTTACCATTTACATCATTTGAGAAATTGCACATCTGGTTATCTTTGTTGACAGCTGGAGGAAGCCAACGACTTTTTAAGGACAGAATCTGAAACGTCAGTGAGACTGCGAAAAAGCCAAGCAGAAATGACTAAGATGGCGAGCCACTTAGAAGCACTTAACAGGGAGCTGCAAGAGAGGTGCAGAGTATTAGAAAACACTAAAGTACAGGTGGAAAAAGAGTTTTACCAACAACAAGCAGTTTTGGAAGCTGAACGGAGAGACAGAAGTCATGGATCTGAAATGATTGGTGATCTAGAAGGTAATTTTCTGATGATAAAGGTTTTTTCATTATGCTTCTATCAGTTCAAACTGTAATTCAGATTTGCATGCAATTACATCCCATTAAGTGCTTCTGTAGCAAATAGATTTTGCTTTTTAACTTGCGTCCAAGAAAAACATTTGTACAACCTCATGCTAGTTTAATATAGTTTTACTAAATATATAATTTAGTGACATGAATGCCAACCTTTTATTTTTCAAAATGTGTTTGATTTATGTGTTAATCAACATCCATATATATTGAATATAGATCGAAAAGAAAATCACCCTCCAATGTTATCAACTGTATCAACCACTTATTTGTTTGTTTTGTTTAATGTGTATAATTGTGAAAGTTGAACTGGAAGCACTCTGTTCTGCATATAAAGAACCATGATGTGAGATGGTTTCCCAACATCAACAGGGGTATGATAAAAGATTGGTCATGCACTAGCATATATCAAAGAAGCTATCTCAACAGTTGTCTTTTTTTTTAGGAGCAATAGTTTTGAGTTGCTGGATTTATTTTTGTAGATCCTGTCCTGGTTTTTAGTCTGTTTTGTAAACATGGTCTTGTAATGCTTATGTTGATTCAATTTCCTGTTTTTGTTTCGATTTATTTTTGCAGTGTTTATCTACTTATTTTTTAACTCTTTCATACATCATAAGTATGCTACAATAGTGAACGATAACTAGAAATGAAGACGCTTTAGACATTTTATCAATAAAGATGTCAAGTAAAGGGATATTATTGATGTAGCTTAATTTTCTCAGGCAGCAGTAAAGGTCCTGAGATTTAAAATCTTCCGACTGCCGGGCCTTGACCTCGAAAGCTAGGCGGGAGCCGTCCCGCAAGCTACTCGAGATCCGGCAGTCGGCTCCGTGCCACTCAAGGTCCCGATCGAGGAGGAAGTCGAGGGATCGGTCGCAGAGCCGCAGTCGTCGCTTGTCAAGTCCTCACCACCACTTGTCGGGCTCCAAATCCTCCGTTAAGTCGTGGCATTCGAAAAGAAGTTGAAGAGGGACAACGCTCTTCAGACTCCACTCGCGCAACGCAGCTGAGGATTCCGGCGACACCGCCCTCGCGGCTCTATCGGAGCCGCAGGCGTCGCTCCCAGGTCCATGCCCTCCGGTCCCTTGCCTGTAAGCGACACCGGAGGAGATACGTGATATCCGCGTGGCCATGAGGACTCACTTCCTTTCGTCGAGGCCTCTTGGCGTGCCTTCGGGCCCCGCAGACCCGACGTGGGGCCCTGGCGGGCCGTTGGCTCCGGCCCTGGCGCCGTCTGGTGCTATGGCCCCGGCGCCATTGTTGACTTTGGTCCCGACGCCGCAGGTCCCCGTGGGATCCAGGCCCCACGTCTCCTCCGCTTGCGCCGACCCCGATGGTGTCGCTCCCAGCGCCATCCTCAGACGACGACGGCCCCAGTTTCAGCCCCGGTCCGGGTCCCGCATCGGAACAGCACAGTCTCCGGCGTCGATGGGTGAGCCTTTCACCTACGAACCGGCACCGTCATTCCAGCATGTTTACCAGGACACGGATGAATGAAGGGACTGGGAGGGGTTTCTGGCGCCAAGCGGGGTCAGGAGATGCTGCCACCGTCGTCCCTTACCGCGTACACCTTTCATTGAGCCTAGCGCTTGCACTAAGCGGCGGATTTCAGCTAAAATAGATTAGAACTTGATTTGTACCTGTACTCTATGTTTAGACCACTTCACAGCCTCTGAGCTCGATACTCCAGCCTGCCCGCCCCGGTCCGACTCGGTAGCCAATACTGTTGTGCGGAGGGCGGGGCAGGCAAGAGCCAGACGCCCACAGGAAGTAGAGCGGTCAGCGCTCTAGCTGATCACAATTGGAGGGCTATTTAGCCCCTCGTCGGATCAAGCGCGCAGCGGTTGAGCGCAGCGGGGCGCCCTGGACGGCGCCTAAGACAAGCCAAAGACCTGCCCGTCTGCGCCCGTCCGCGCCAGGACGGGGCCCAGGGGCCATGGGGGATGCATCAATCGGTCTCCCAATGCATTCCTCACGAAGGCTCACATACACACCACAGGTACTGCGGCAACTCAAATCTGCCCCACTATCAGGCTGCAAACGGGATGTGTTCCCTGAGATTGAAGGCCCTTTTTCCTGCTATTATTGCCACAGTCAGTTCAGTACTCTAATAAGAGACGATATCGAGGTTAAACACTACCAACCATGTAAAACGCCTAGCAATATTGAGAATGATCCTACCCAGACTCCCTCGGGGAGAAAAAACATCCTTTGCAATATTAGGTCACTCTCCAAACATACTGCCGAAGTATGGGACCTAATTTCCTCAAATCAGCCTGATCTGTGCTATCTCACAGAAACATGGCTAAAACCACACTCCACCCCTGCTATAACCCTAGGAATTCCTGACGGCTACAAAATAGTCAGACTGGACCGGCCGATAAAAACTGGTGGTGGGATAGCCATTGTGCACAAACAAGAAATTAGCATCACGATATTAGATGAGCTGAGTACCCCTGAAATTGAACTACTAATTTTTAAACTAGTATGGTCCCCCAAAGAAAGTCAAAAAGGTGCCCTAATATACCGTCCTCCGGGGCCCTGCATAAATTTCTCCAATAAGCTGATTGAGCTACTGGCCCCTCATATAAATAATGAAAGTAACTTCATACTAGTAGGGGATTTTAATGTACACAGCGAAAAGCTGGATTGTAATGAGGCACAGACCTTACTAACAGACTTATCCTTACTAGGACTGATAAAACGAAACTCTGGGCCCACCCATCAGGCTGGACACACTCTTGACCTGATTTTATCTACTTTTCTGTCAGTTTCATGTCTACCTGGAGTTCAGGTTAACTGGACTGATCATTTTATAATGGAATTTTACACCCCGTATTCTAACTCTACTCCTGCAAGCACTATCTCCCTACCCAGTGTACGCAGACAATGGCACAAAGTTACTGCTGACTCCTTTAAGGGAAAATTCAAGCCTTTTGCCATCCTCCCCACTGATAATGCTGAAATAGCACTTGGAAAATTTGAATGTGCAACTAGGGATGCGATAGAGAAAATTGCTCCCATGAAGCATTTTAAACCCAGACCTGCTAAAAAACAGGAAGTCTGGTTCTCGGACCATTTAAGGGCATTAAAGTTAACCGCCAGGAAGCTTGAGAAGAAGTGGAGAACTTCTCATTTGGTAGAGGACAAGAACAAATATTGGGATTCACTATCCATCTACCACAAAGCTATCCGGGTAGCACGAAAAACCCATATTACGGCTCAAATTACAGCTGCAGGGAACTCACCCAGGGTCCTCTATCAAATCCTTCAAACATTTGTTAAACCTACAGCATGTGAAACATCTGAGGTAGCGTCACAGCAGTTATGCAATGAAATATCTCAATTTTTTACAGAAAAAATAGATAAAATTTATGAAAAAATACTTTGCACCAACAAGACTATCACTACTGATACAGCGCCTCCCCAAATAGATGCCGACCCGAAGCAGAATACTCATTCTCTTGATACCTTCCCTCCTATTTCGTCTGATAACATCCTCTCTCTGATCTCACAGATCAAAAGTGGTAGCCCAGACGATACTATTCCAGCGAGGATAATGCCCGCTTTAGCTGACCAACTCCGCCCTATGATTGGAGACTTGGTAAACCTCTCGCTAAGCACAGGCAATGTCCCTAGAGAATGGAAACGAGCCATTGTTAGACCTATCAGGAAAAACTCTGCGATTCCGTGGACCGAATTGGCTAATCTGAGGCCCATCTCCTTACTACCTTTCCTAGGGAAACTGACTGAGAAGCATGTCAACCACCATCTCTCCAGCTACATCGAACTTGCTGGGGCTCTGGACTACTCTCAGTCAGGTTTCAGACCCAAACATAGCACTGAATCCACCCTTCTGTCAGTCACTGATGATTTGCACATGTACCAGGACAAGGGCATCTCAGTAATCTTGGTTCTTTTAGATCTGTCTGCAGCGTTCGACACCGTGTCACATTCCATCTTGACTGAGCGGTTGTCGAACGCTGGCATTAAGAACAAAGCCCTTGCCTGGCTAAGGAGTTTTTTATCCGATCGCACCCAGACTGTCACCATGGGTGCATATCGTTCAGCGGAGATGGAGATATCAAAAGGGGTGCCCCAGGGTTCGTGTCTAAGCCCGACCCTCTTCAACATTTATGTGGCACCCCTGGCTAGAGTGATGCGTAGGTACGGGTTTATCCCAGTATCCTACGCTGATGACACCCAGCTCCTCTTCCCCTTTAAAACCCTCTCCGCTGAAGTAAGAAACTCCTTCTCATTAGGTATGAAGGCAGTGGCGCACTGGATGTCCTCCAACTGCCTTCAGTGCAACGTCAGCAAGACGGAAGTCATGCTGTTTGGAGAAGCCAGGATGCTATGGGCCCCGGATTGGTGGCCACAGGATTTGGGAGCAGCCCCAGAACCCAAGCAGATAGTGAAAAACTTGGGGGTCCGTCTGGACCAAGAACTATCACTAAAACAGCATTCCAACTTCATCTCGGGTTCTTGTTTCCATACCATCAGCCTGCTGCGGAAAGTCTTTCCTTTACTGCCAGATTCCTTTAGGAGGACGCTAGTACAGGCACTCGTGCTAAGTCGGATCGATTACTGTAATGGCCTGCTGCTTTCTGCCAATGAAGGCGTGTTGGCTAAGCTCCAGGTCATTCAAAACACAGCGGCCCGCCTGGTTCTGAATGCTCCGCCAAGAACTTCATCTAAACCCCTCCTTGAGCAATTACATTGGCTCTCGATCCGGCAAAGAACAAAATTCAAGATAGCCTGTCTAATACACAAATGTCTCCATGGACAAGGGCCTGCATATCTGGAAAACAAATTTATTCCCTATATTCCATCTCGAACACTAAGATCAAGTAATAATCTGCTCCTAGTGGTGCCCCGCGCCAAGAAAGCGAGGCATGGGAATAAAGCGCTGTCAATTGCAGGACCCACATTATGGAACAAACTCCCTTTGTCCCTAAGACAGTGTACTGAGCACTTAAAATTCAGAAGGCAACTGAAAACCGTCTTATTTAAAAATGAGATCTAGCATCTGCTCCAATTCACATCTTCTGTTTAGTTGGCACCAAGCGCAGAGATACTCCATCTGGAGTCGATTCGAGCGCTATAAAAACCAGCAAATAAATAAATAAAATAAATAAATAAGGGGTCTGAGGACCCTCTGGCATAGCAGTGCCAGTTGAGCCAGGACTGTGCAGATGAGCTAGGGCAGGCCAGTGGTTTAGATACTTTGCCTGACACTGGATTCATCTCTTCTCCCTCCGTGGCTATGGGGGAGGGACTTATGGTGTGGTGTTGAGCAGGGATGCCAAGACCTTGGCTCTTTAGCTCCCTGCTGCGGCCGTGAGCACTAACCTCCTCACTGAGGTGCTTTAGCCGTCAGTAAGCTCCTCGGAGCCTCTACTGCCGTTCAATGAGGCCCTCACAGACGTTCTGATGGGCACCTGGTCGAAGCCCTCCACAGTGCCCCCTGTGGATCGGAACGTGGCCCGACGCCACCGCCCGGCTCCGGGTGACCCTAGCTTTCTGTCCGTGCACCCCACCCCGAGAGCCTGGTGAGCCAGGCCTCTACTTCCCGGACCGCATTCCCGACCGCTCCCCCGGTACGGGAATCCAAAAGGTTTGATCAGTTTGGGAAGAAACTGTTCTCCTCATTATGTTTGGGGTTGCAGTCTATCAACACCGCTGGCCTTTTGGGCCGTTATACCCACTCTTTGTGGGAGGCGGTTGCGGACGTGCTGCCTCAGTGTCCGGAGGAGGGGTGGGATGCGGCACGCTACTCTATCAGGATTGCACTGTATACCACAGACTCGCTGGGAAGGGCAATTTCCACGATGGTGGCAGTTCGCTGTCATGCCTGGCTGAGGTCCGCCAATTTCTTGGGGTATGTCCAGGCCACGCTCATGGACATGCTATTCTATGGCCGTCGCCTCTTGGCGACAAAGCAGACAGTGCGCTTGAGCATTTCAAGGACTCCAGGGCTACGGACAAATGCTTGGTCCTGTCAGGCCAGCGGCAGCAGACCTCTGCTTTTCGCCCCTTTCGTGGCCAAGGAAGGGGCGCCCCCCACACGTCCTGCCAGCCAAAGGCTGCAGAACCAGCCTCAATGCAGCCGCGGGCGTGGTAACCGCTGTGGCGATGCCGGGGGACAACGACAAAATCAGTCCACATTCACTCCCGCAGCATCTGCCTCAAAGCCTTCCTAGTCCGAGCTTTCATGACCATTCGATGCATGTGGAGGGCAGGGTCCGCCATCACCTCCTCTACTGGCGCTCCATCACGTCAGACAGGTGGGTGCTGCAAATTGTCTCAAAGGGCTATTCCCTCCCCTTCAAAGCAACCCCTCCAGCCATGCCAACGCAATACCACCGCATGTCGGGGGATCACTTGCAACTTCTGCAGGAGGAAGTTATGGCCCTCTTGGCCAAAGGGGCCATCAAGCGGGTTCCTGGGCTAGAAGTAGGACGTGGTTGTTACTCCCACTATTTTCTGGTACCCAAGAAGGGCAAAGGAGGCCTATGCCCGATCTTGGACCTCCAGAGCGTCAACGGCTTCCTGCAGGAGTTCAAAATGGTGACTTTAGCTCAGGTCCTGGCTGCCCTCGACCCTGGAGACTGGATGGTAGCGTTGGACTTGCGGGACACATATTTCCACATCCCCGTCCTGCCGGCCCACCGGCGCTACCTGCGGTTAACGGTAGGCCACGAGCAATTTCAGTTTACCGTGCTCCACTTCGGCCTCACCACTGCCCCTCGGGTGTTCTTGAATGTGATGGCGGTGGTCGCAGCTCATCTGCGCGGATCAGGGGTTTCAGTCTTCCCCTATCTCGACGACTGGTTGTTGAAGGCAGGCTCGCCTCAAACAGTCGTCTCCTACCTCCAGACTACGGCCGACCTCCTGCACTCGCTGGGGTTCTCCAGGTTTCAGGTTTTATAGTCTTTATTTCGATTTAAAAAATCATAAAAGACACATTGTAACATATTTCAAAAATTTCTAAATTTTTTAAATAATCTTAACAATGTACATTTGTGGTAATTATAATTTAAAAAACACCACGGCATCAACTTAATACAATAACTAAGCAAAATAAAATGGAACTATACAAAACAAAACAAGACCACTTTAAAATATTATTAAACAACAAGAAATGCAAAGACAGACCTGTCCAAAGCATAATTAAAATTATAAAATTCAAAGGATTGGGAAAGATACAATAAAGCAGAACCATTCCTAATGCAAGATACATAATATATTATTATCCTAAATTTAAAGAGGAAGAGAGACAGTTAATCTTATAGTGGGGGCATCTGAAGGCTCTATCAGGGAGTTTATCTGCTATTTGACCTGATGATCCAAGCCCACCATAAGAATTTGGCTAGGCTCACCACAATCACCTCTGATGTATTGGTTCTTAAAACCCAAATGGCCTCTGCAGACTTTCTAAAAGGGAGGCGCTGAAACAGGGGTTTTAGCCATTTAGTTTGCGGTGCTGTGTAGATAGGACAGGCAAACAAAAAATGGCCCTCGGTTTCCTTATGACATGTACACCATCTACAAAATTCAGAAGCACCATTAGTCCAATTATTTGTGAAGGTGTTTAATGGCAAAGTTCCTACCCGAAACTGATGGTAGAGTTTCTTGTCCAGCGGTTTGGTGATAACATCCCAATATGACTCACGGGAGGGATCCAACTTAAAAGTCAGAAACCTTCCTGTGAGACTGGTAGAGCTGGAGGCAAAAGCACGTGTTTGGCGGAGCAAAGCCCAATACAATGCCTTGAATTCTTGTTTGGAGGGAAAGGCTTTGGTGCTAGGGGATATCCACAGTTGTTCTAACCCCATATCTACTAGAGTATTTTTTACCATTTGAAGCCAAGGAATTCTCCCGGAACCCCCGATTGGCCTTACTTCGGCCAGTTCCTTTGCAAAAAGGGTGAGATCGGGGGAGGTCCATATGCGCCTCTAAAAGGCCACCAATCTAAATCTGGCCATCTCATTAATGGGAAGGCACCCCAGATCTAAACAAAGGGGAACGGATGGGGTCGATTGGGGTAGTCCTATTAAATTCCGTAGAAACTTACACTGGGTTTTAAATAGACTTGAGAGATCCATGTAACCCCAGAGGTCTGCACCATATAGCATTGCTGAATTAATCTTGGTGTCATAAATCTTAAGTGCTGGGATAACCAGTTTTGTAATTGATCTCTTTTGCTCATTTAGTAAACAACCAGTGAGTCGGGCGAGCTTAAGCTGTTGGACACCGACTTGGTCTTTCCATCCCAGACGACGGTCAAGAGTAACCCCCAAATATGTCATAGTCTCGACTTGTTCCAACTTGACTCCGCTCATGCTTACAGAGCTCCGGACAGGATGGTTCCTTGTAAGGACCATAAACTTGGTTTTGCCCACGTTTACCTTAAGGTCATTAATGACACAGAACTCCTCAAAGCGGTCCAACGCCCGCTGTAGTCCGCTACGTGTTCTTGAGAGAAGTAGGGTGTCATCGGCGAAGATGAGCATTGGGAACCTTGTCCCTGCCAGCAAAGGGGCATCGGTGGGAGTATCTGCGAAGAATGTGACTACTTGATCTATGAATAAAAGGAAGAGTGTAGGCGCCAGGACGCACCCCTGACGCACACCTCGGGTTACGGAAAAAGGTTCCGTCACTTGTCCCTGACCTCCCCACCTCACCCTTGCATAGAGTTCTTCATGCATTTTAACTATTAGATCAAGTAGCTCCATGGGTATTCCTAATTCCCTCAAGACACCCCACAGTTTGTCCCTCGGCACTAGATCGAAGGCGGACTTCAGATCGATGAACGCTGCAAAGATGGTACCACCGCCAAGCAGGACCACCTTCCAGTAGATCAGACAAAATCTGAACACCTGGTCGATGGTGCTCGTTCCCGATCTGAAGCCCGCCTGCATGGGAGATAGTATGTCCTCTAGTTCGATCCAACCTTGGACCCTGCCCAGAACCATGCGTGCAATGATTTTTTGAATGGAGTCGATGAGACTAATCGGGCGATAATTGCCCGGATTAGACCTGTCGCCTTTTTTATGTATTGGGAGTATCTCCGCCCCCTTCCACGACTTGGGGATTCTAGCTCCTTTGGCTATTGCATTAGCAATCTTAGTTATATAGGGCACCCAGAGAGCGGAGTTACCTCTGAACAAATCGGCGGGGATGAGATCCATCCCTGGCGCTTTCCCCCGCTGGGTCAGGCCAAGTGCTAGTTCTACCTCATTTTCGCAGAAATTAAGTTTCTCCACGCAAATGGATGACAAGAGCGCCTCACCCGATGTGCATGGGGGGTTAGTATTCTCGACACTAAATTGTGCCGAGTAAAAAGTCACCCAAGCTTCGGGAGGAACGTGGTTTGTGGGGGTGCGTGAGTCTGGATCCTTCCCCCACTTTACTAAATCCCAAAATTTAGTCGGGTTGTTCGAGAAGGAGGCCTCCAAAAGATCCGACCAATACAAATCCTCACACTCCCTTTTGGCTACCCACTGTATTTTCCTATATTGCAACCTATCTGCTTTAACTGCATCCATGTTCCGGGATTT
Organism: Lissotriton vulgaris; assembly: GCF_964263255.1. Classification (NCBI taxonomy): domain Eukaryota; kingdom Metazoa; phylum Chordata; class Amphibia; order Caudata; family Salamandridae; genus Lissotriton; species Lissotriton vulgaris. The sequence continues at coordinate 1,383,708,906 of NC_141691.1, read as the reverse complement.
AACTGCCTTAATAAGGTGACTGTGGCCTCCCTACACTTTTTATTGTACCATTTCTGACTGGGGACATTTGATTTAGTAGTTCCCTTCTGACACGGAAGAGAAAGTAGGGTCTTTAGTTGATCAAAACAACGTTCATGGAGGTCAATAATCATATTTGTATTTTCAGGGCTACCCCCCGGCAAATCATATGGCAATATTTCATTAAACATTTTTAAACCCACAGTATTGACTTTCTCCTGTAGGGTTTCATCCTCCACGAACCTAGACCATTTCAACCTTTTCCGGACATTAGTCAAAAGCACATCCCCTGTCCGTGAGGAACCAGGTTCCTCCAATCCTGGTAACCTTAGTTTGAGTGTCAGGGGATTGTGGTCACTTTCTGGGCGGGATACCACTTCCATGTCCACCAACAGAGGCCAATATTCCAACTTTAGCAGAAAGTAATCAATCCGGTTTTTCCTTAGGCCATTATCAAAGGTGTAATTGGCACCTAGATCTGATTTAGTGCGACCATTGATGGCCCGGAATCCCCGGGTTAGACAAAGAGCCATCCAGTTTACTGCTGCCTCACTCGCATTAACAGTTTTATTGGACAACAAATCAGGAATGTCCCAAGCTGCATCCTCTGCTGATCCCCAGCTGTCCCCTATATCATAGAGCGGCTCAAAAGTGCAGTTTAGATCTCCTGCTAAGATGATAACATTTTCACTGCCCAAGCCAGCAAGGTTATGGTCCAATACATCTAGCATAACGGGGCAACGACCGCCAGGTAGGCCTCGAACATATATGTTAAATACAACTAAATCCCGAAGGCCAGCCTTACTTAGTTTAATTATCAGAAGGTCCAAGTTCTCTACAAGTATCTCTGTAGGGTAATATCCCAGTGACTGCTTCACCCAGATCAGCAGACCCCCTGAGGCTCGCCCCTTACCACCTCTAATTGCTGGTTTAAAAAAGTTGACATAGCCCAACCTATAGGTTGGGTCTGGTGCCCAAGTTTCCTGTAATAGGATGATATCAATTTGTCCATGAACTCCAACCAATCTTCAGAAAGCATACGGCCCTTAACCCCGGCAACATTCCAGGACACTATGTTAAGTATTTCTGGAGGGGAGGCTACCGTGGGGATCATAGGGACTAAAGCTACAGTAGACGCCAGTTCACCCCCTGTTCCCAACCCACTCTCTATGCTCTTATGATTATCCAAAGTTTTCCCCACCAACAAGGCCTCTTTTGGAACCTTGGGTGCTAAAACAGTGGCTTCTTTGGTTGCTAGTGCCCCCAAACACTCCTCTACATTATTTGTAGGTAATGGGACCTCCTGTCTTGGCGTCGCTGCCACATACCCACAATTCTCAACAGAGTTGGTCATTCTAGATGGTGTATGATGTCAATCTATGGCCTCAAAATCAGAGAGGGGGCCAAAATGATAGACGAGAAGTGGAAATTGCTGGGGATGTGGTGTCATTGCTATGGGATGCCTCCTAACAGGGGGTCTCCTATAGTTAGGGCCAGTTGGAAAAAACTCTGTCTTTGGGGATAGAAATATGCTAGGCCCAGAGTTTGGACGTCCCCCTGTCTAGCAAACCTAGCTTCTCTTCGAATAGTGTCCACCACCCAGGGGTCCTTAAACAAAATTAATATGCAGTCACCCTCCAGGTCTTTGGTGCCATGGCCCACCCAGTCAACTCTCCTTACAAAGAGAATTTCTGTTGGCGAAGATGGTGGCATGGGACGGTTTTTATTCAGCCAAAAAATCACCTTATTGCGTAGTTTCCCATATGACTCCTTGCTACCAGCTTTTAAAGGGGCAACACCTGTTAGTAATATTGTATATTGTGTTGCCTCCGGGGGAAGGTCTGCACGGGGGATGGTATACCTAGTGCGTTTTCCCACCGTTGGGGTTTTAGGACTTAGGTGGTTAAATGTTTGCCCTGGTGGTGGCTGTCGAGGGGTACTAGGGTTGGGTTTTGCCCGTTCAGTCGGCCGGGCTATGTGAGGTCTGACAGAATTAGATTTATCAGTGGCCTTCATCTTAAGAGCCTGTGATAGAGTACCCTCAGTTACCTTAGTTACCTTAGTGGGAGTAACTCTTGCCCCATGTCGATTTATTGTTAGCTTCCCCTGTTGGTGTTGGGTTAGTAGCTTTGCTGATGGAGGCGTTATTAATACATGTTGTCTTAGGTGCTAGCTGTGTAGTAATACCTCCCACTGATCTAGGACTAGTTAGCTTTTGTAGCAAGCCCAGATTTGTACTCACTACAGACTCCAGGGTGTCTATTTTGGAGGTGATCAGCCTTGTCCGCTCCAAGACAGGGAGTAGGAGGGTTTTGATCATGGCCTCCATTTTTAACAATAAAACTTCATCACTATTAAGGCACATTGGGCAGGAATTAGAAGATCCTAAGGAAATAAGGGAAGGGCATAACACGTTAGGGAATACTGGGGGTATTTGTGTATCTGGGGGGTGCTCGAGGACAGGAGCATCATTGCTAGATGTATCTTTAAGTTTGGGCATCTTGCGATCTCTCCCCCCCAGGTGACTCGAGTCTTGCTTTCTCTTTCGAGATGTTGTATCTAAGCCCGAGGGGTCTACCTCTACTAGGAAATTCGATACGGTATTATTGGCATTGGGGGCGTTGGGTGATAAGTGACTAAATTCTAGATTAAAGTCAGAGTCCCCACTATCATGGGTTTCAGCCCCCCGCTTAATTGAGTATCGTCTAAATTATGATCTACATTGACCAGGGAAAGAGCAGAGGGGCCCTCCCCCACGCCATCTATATGAACTATTGCCTCAGTGGTGACGGAGTGTATGCAATTAAATGCTGCATGTGCTGCAGGACTGGTAGTAGTTGCCATCCCACCCAGCGAAGATCGCTTGCCGCTAACAAGATCGAGAGAAAGTCTTTTTTCCACCATCGCGATTTCCTTTTCCAAAATCCCTGTAGCTCGGGTAATAAAGGCGTCCAGCGGGCCCGAAACACCTCCATTGGTAGTTAGAATTTGGACCGTGCGCTCTTTGCCTGATCTTAGAGGCATGTTGATATCTGCTTGGGACCAACTATAACTATATTATATCTCACACACTAATGGATGGAGTATTAGGAGATCTATATGGCCCACACAGTCTATATGTTAATTCTTATACCTAAACACAGTTAACCATAGGGTTTAGTTCAATCAATACGCTCTGCCTGCATAGAGCAAAGCAGGGTCGGGCGAAGAGGGTGGGCCCCGGCCGGACTCTGCCGTACTCGAACGGCCTCAAACGGCCCACTCTTTGCCTGGTCTTCGCCCCGAGCTCCGTCCCGCGCGCGTCCTGCTGCGCGTGACGGATACACTATTTTTATCCTCCCAGGCGGGTGGGCGTTGCCGCTGCGGGAAGAGGCTGCCGGTGTGTTGGTTCTCCTCGCAGTCCCGCAGCGGTGTGGGCGGGTCCGGGGTCAAGCGGCAGCCGTGGAGCGGGTGCCGCGACCGAGGGACAGCAAGGAAGAATCCGGCCAAAGTTCCACGGGTAAATGCGCCCAGTCAAGTCAGCAAAACAAAGCCCCAGCGAAGAGTAGCTGGGGTTCTCCATCAACGTGCCGCAGTCTCACCTGTGCCCCTCTCAGAAGCTCCTTTTCATCGGAGCGGTTCTTGACTCTGCGCAGTTTCGAGTTTATCCTCCGGAATAGCTTGTTCGGGATATTTAGGCTTGGATTACGATCTTTCAGCCTTTATCCTGACTTTCGGTCGGGTTGACGCTGCGGCTCCTGGGGCTGATGGCCTCCTGCATCCTTCTGGTGCATCACGCCAGGTGGCGGATGCGGGCTCTGCAGTGGGACCTGAAGTCTCAGTGGGCACAGCATCAGGGCAACCTGTCAGACCACGTCCTGCTCTAGGAGGGCACTGCGAGTCAGTTGCAGTGGTCGCTCACGACCCGTGATTGGTTAAACTGCAGATCCCTCTCCTTACCCCAACCGGAGCATGTAGTATTGACGGACGCGTCCCTCCTGGGATGGGGGACCCACATGGGAGAGGCGTAGATCAGAGGCCTCTGTTCTCCGGCGGAGTCCTTGCTCCATATCAACCTTCTGGAGCTGCGGGCGATCCGACTTGCACTGAAGGCATTCCTTCCCTCTGTCTGGGGAAGTGTAGTGCAGGTGTTCACAGACAACACCACCTCCATGTGGTACTGCAACAAACCGGGCGGGTGGGGTCGTGGACCCAATGCCAGGAGGCTCTGCGCCTCTGGCAGTGGCTGGAACATCAGGGCGTGACCCTGGTGGTTCAACACCTGGCAGGTTCCCTGAACGCCAGGGCGGACGAACTCAGCCGTAGGTGCATGATGGATCACGAATGGCGTCTGAACTCAGACGTGGCGCAAGGCCTCTTTCAGCAATGGGGAGAGCCTTGGTTAGATCTATTCGCCACAGAAGGGAATGCGCAATGTCATAAGTTCTACGCGTTGGAATTTCCAGGGCGGCACTTGCTCTGAGACTCTTTTCGTTGCGAGTGGAGCTGCGGTCTGTTGTACGCCTTTCCGTCTATACCACTTCCCAAGTGCTGAAGAAGATCAGACGCGACCGGGCCCAAGTTATCCTTGTGGCTCCGGACTGGGCACCAAGATACTGGTATCCCGAGCTACTCAGCATATCTGTCGATCCACTGATTCATCTGCCTCTTCAGGAGGACCTTCTGTCGCAGCAGCATTGGACGGTCCTCCACCCGAACCTGTCCAGTCTCTATCTCCATGCTTGGAGATTGAGCGGCGACAGTTGAGGCCATTTGACTTGCCTCCTGAAGTTTGTAATGTAATTCTGGCAGCCATGCGTCCCTCCACAAAGTCGGTATACGCCTGTAGATAGAATAGATTTGTGGCATGGTGCACAGCAAAGGCTGTGGATCCTCTCTCTGCCCCTCTTTCTGAGGTTCTCCTCTTCCTTCTTTCTCTTGCCCAGCAGGGCTCTGCTCTGGGCACTATCAAGGGCTACCTTTCTGCCCTTTCCGCCTTCTTAAGGCTACCTGATCAGCCTTTTTTGTTCAAGTCCCCGATTGTAAATAGTTTCTTGAAGGGCATCACTCATATGTTCCCCCTTGTTCCTTTCGTGATGCCCCAGTGGGACTTGAATCTGGTTCTGACCTACCTGTTGTGTGCTCCTTAGGAGCCGCTTCATAACTGTCCTCTCCGTCTTCTTACGCTTAAGGCTTCTTTCCTGGTTGCCATCACCTCTGCTAGGAGAGTTAGTGAGCTCCACGCTCTTTCCTCCAAGCATCCTTTCCTTTCTGTCCATCTGGACAAGGTTGTGTTGCGGACGAGACCTTCGTTCCTACCCAAGGTTGTCACGGCCTTCCACATTGGGCAGTCCATTACCTTGCCCACCTTCTTTCCGCATCCGTCTAAAGAGGAAGAGCGGCTCCACCGTCTGGACCCAAAAAGTGCGCTCTCATACTAACTGGATCGCACACGCCAGTTCCGGGTGGATGACCAACTCTTAGTTGGTTACGCGGGCGCTAAGAAGGGACAGGCGGTGCACAAATGGACCAGCTCTTGGTGGGTCGTGTTGTGCATCAAGGCATGCTACTCTTGGGCTAAGAAGGAGCCTCCTGTTGGGCTGAGGGCCCATTCCACTCGGGCCACGGCGGCTACTACTGCCCTGGGCCCGGGAGTCCCCTTACAGGGCATCTTTCAGGCAGCTACGTGGGTCTTGCTGCACACGTTCGCAAGACACTACTGCTTCGACAGCCAAGTCCGGAGGGAAGGCTTCTTTGGCCGTTCCGTCCTCCAGGACTTTCTGGTGTGATTATTGGTTCGCAGACCCACCACCGGGGTTGGTATTGCTGGGGTATCTATTCTAAGGTAAGGAATCGAATACTAACCTGTTTCTTTCAGATGCACAAGTTACTTACCTTCGGTAACGATATATCTGTAAGAAACAGTAGTTAGTATTAGATTCCTACCGCCCCACCCATCCTCCCCGTTCTGCGAACCGAAATCTAGGGTTAAGGTCATCCCCTTTCAGGGCCCTAGTTTCATGGCACCAGTGTTGGTTTTTATAATGGCTCTGCGTTTCTGGCGCGGAAAAGCTGTGTATAAGAACTGACGTCGGTGCGCGAGGGCGGCGTCTAAGTACTCCGGCCACGTCATCCCTGCGCCGACCCCGGACGCGGAGCCGCAGACGACGCCTACTGTCGAGCAAGGGTACTGCTACGCAAAAGTTTCCGGATCCAGTCTGACGCCTGGGGATATTCTAAGGTAAGGAATCTAATACTAACTACTGTTTCTTACAGATATATTGTTACCGAAGGTAAGTAACTTGTGCATCTAGACAATTGGCTGCTCAAGACATCCACGTGTCAGGAGGCTCAACTACACTTCAATTGGATCTCCGACCTTCTCCTTCGATTGGGACTTCATGTGAATCAAACAAAGTATACCTCAGCGCCTGTACAGTGTCTGCAATATCTGAATCATCCATCCATACTTGCAAACGTGTATACTTCGGAGGAGAGAGGCTTTTTGATCCTTCAGAAGGCTCTGGCTCTCATGACAATGTCTCACCAGACTCTGAGGAACATCTCCTCTCTTCTGAGCTCCATGGCATCTTGCATATTCCTCACATCGAATGCACGTCTCCACATGAGGCCCATGCAGGAATGTCTGGAAGACCAATGGGACCAGTGAACAGGAGATTGGGAAGACCGGATTCAACTGTCTCAACCCTCCTGTCCATCAAATTGTGGTGTTTGCCCACCAATCTCCTACGAGTAACTCCTTTTCACAAGGATATACCTGCTCCAACTATAGTCATAGATGCCTTTCTCCTGGGATGGGGAGCCCATACAAATCAGCTTCAGATTAATTGCAAATGGTCACGCATGGAATCCACTTACCACGTCCGTCTGCTAGAGCTATGAGCAGTCCATTTGGCTCTGAAAGCTTTTCAGCCGTTATTCCGTGCCAGCTCACTGCTTGTCCAGACAGACAATGCAACAAAAATATTCTACCTCAATAAGCAGGGAGGCTTGAAATTCAGACCATTATCTTGGGAATCCCAGACGATCTGTAGTTAGCTTCTTGTCAGAAACCCGATCATAACAGCAACTCACCTCCCAGGTGTTCAAAATGCTCAGGTCCTTCAGGATAATCACGAGTGGGTCTTAAATGATGACGTGGTACGAGATATATTCGAAAAATGAGGTACTCCAGAGATAGATTTGTTCGCCACTGCAGAAAAACGCAAATGTTAAAACTTCGCCTCCAGGTTCTACCAACCAGGAACCCTGGGGAATGCCCTATGGATGAACTGATCATGCAGATTTCCCTACGCCTTTTCTCCAGTTCCCCTGATCCAGACAGTTCTCATCAAGCTCTCTCAATCACAAGCCAAAATAATTCTCGTAGCACCGGAATGGCCACGTCAATGGTAGTTCACGGACCTCCTTCACTGTATACCCGTCCACATCTCAGGCTTCCCTGCAAACTAGTCTTACTAACGAAGTTCGGAGGACAGATGGTGCACCCCAACCTCTCCTCTTTAAATTTTGCAGCATGGCTCCTGAGCTAGTGCAGTATGGACACTTGAACTTACCTCAAAACTTCATGGACATTCTTAAGGAAGCTAAGCCGCCATCCACATGCTCTGCTTATGCTCATAAATGGAAGAGATTCTGTATTTGGTGCTCATCAAGGAATGAGGACCCTATCTCTTGCCAGGAAGATGTCATCCTGCCAAACTTGCTTCATTTAGCACAATCTAGCCTTCAATTTTATTTCATTAAGGTTCACTTGGCAGCCCTAACTGCGTACAGGAAATACCCTTCACAAACTTCCTTTTTCAGTATTCCTCACATTAAAGATTTCTTGGAGGGTTTGAATACATTTTTTTCCCTCCCATTAGAAGTCCTTCCCCACTCTCCCCCCGCCCCCCTTTGGAGCTTAAAGTGGTTCTTTCTTGGCTAATGCAAGAACCCTTTGAACCCATTCATAAGGCTACTCTTCAGCTTCTGTCTTGGAAGACAGCTTTCCTTGTGGCTTTCACTTTCACCCCCAGGGTTAGCGAAATCCCGGCACTTTGCAGTTAAGAACCATACACAGTTTTCCATACATCTAAAGTGGTTATTAGGACTAATCCGAAATTCTTCCCTAAGGTAATTTTGGATTTACATGTGAACCAAACTATTTCCTTGCCTACTTTTTTCCAGCATCCATCTTCTCCAGCAGAGAGATCGCTTCATTGCCTGGATGTTAGAAGGGTTTTAAAATTCTATTTGGAAAAAAAACTAATGATCGAAGAAGATCGTATCAGTTATTTGTAAACTATGGCTCTCTCTGTGCAGGCCTAGCGACTTCCAAACAATCCATTTCCAGATGGATTGTTTCCTGTATTTTACTCTGTTACCAAAAAGCAAACAAATCCTTTACCGGAAAACCTAGGGCTCACTCTACTGTGGCTTTGCTTTGTAATATACACGTCTGAGATTTCTAAGGCTGCCACCTGGAAGTGAGTCCATACATTCACAAGACACTACTGCCTGGACTCTGTTGCCAAGGCAGATGCTCAATCAGGGCAGGATTCTCTTAGGAACCTCTTTGCTTGAACTTGCATTTCCATTCTCTGTCTCTTCCACTGCGTCTGTTTTTAGGGATGGGCTTGCTAGTCTATTCAAGTGCTTTAGACTATACATGGAAATCTCCTACAAGAGAAGAAATAGTTTCTTACCTGTAGCTCCAGTTCGCTTGTAGGGGTATTTTCATGATAAGTCATAAGCAACCCTCCCTCCTCCCCGGTGGAATAGACCGACGTATCCATTATATAACAGGCACTCACTTCTCATCTTCCTGAAAAAGAACTGAAGGAACTGCCACTAGCTTTGGCTCATGGGATACTGGTAGTCTCTGAAGTTTCTTAAAGGCACAGTGTCTAGTTTGACATATGACAGCTTTTGGGTCTACACTGTCCTGTCCTTTCATCTCTATCATGAATAAAGGAGTTTTGTGAAGGGGAGTTTTCTTTGTGTTAAACACCCAAAAATAATTGCACAAATTATAGTATACTGGCTATCTTTTTTCACTTCAGGATGAAGTTGTGGCAAGTGTAGCCTAGTTAGTTGGGTGGCATTATTGTCTTTTTTAACTCTTAAATGGCTTTGCAGGCCATCCTGAAGAAAGGCGAAAAATATCCACTTATGAAGAAATATCTAAAGAAGTGCACTGGGGTGTCCCAGCACGTTGGTGGGACTATTCAAGTGCTTATGACTTTTCATGGAAATATCCCTACAAGGGAACTGGCGTTACAGGTAAGAAACTATTCCTTAACCCGTTCCACGCTGGTTGCGGAATCGCTCCGTCACGAGCCTGGGGTGGGCTGCGCTGGTGACGGAGCGGTTCCGTCACGGCCCGCACGTCGCTGATTTTGGCTCCTGCGTGGCGGGTTTCATTAAGCGGGCGGGGCCGTGACGGAACCGCTCCGTCACAAGCACAGCCCACCCGAGGCTCATGACGGAGCGGTTCCGTCACGAGTACCGAAGCGCCGCGCGGCCCCCCTCCCCACTAGCGCTGCGGTTGAATAGCCGCCGCAGCTAAGGGGTTAATGAACACCTTCATCATGTGTGTCAATTTATAGAGATCACCTGGGATCTTGTTGGGCCTGTTGGTTTCCTGCATGGCTATTTGTAATGGAGGTGTACAGTTTAATGGACTGGCCACCCCCATCATTGGTACTTTCATTAAATTCATATATAGTCCAACCACTTAGGGAAATATAGTTTTTAGATAAATAGATAGATTGATATCTTGTGTTCTTTGTTAGTCAGAATAAACAGTCACAACTTGCAGTCTGGTGTTAAACGTTTGTATTTTCTGGTGGACAATATATATTCTGATTATATAAAGCCATTTTTTGTTTACAATTAAGTTTTTTTCTCTCTGTAAAGTGTTCTGGAAAGCCCACCAGAGGCAGTAATTTTGACTGTTTATGAATTTAACAAAGATACATATGATGTTGGAAATCAGAAGCATTTTCATCTCCATTACCCAACAGACCATCCCCCGACAGACCATTCTAGACGCTTGAACTCTGATACCAAAGTATTCTAGCAATCTAGCCAACTTTAACCATAAAATCGCAACATAATTTGTAAATTTACATTGTTTATATATAATGCAAACTTTTAAGACCAGTTTCCTGTTTGAAGATCCCATTTCTCTTTAGAGTGATCTCCTCACTTCTCGAGGTCTTTCTGGACACTGTTCAGTCCTGAATGTCTAGTCTACAAACCATTGATTTTAGGTATGTTGGTCTAATTAGATCTATTGTAGAAAAATAACAGTGTAGCACCTAGAATATGTTCGGTTATCATGAACAGGTCCTGGATTGGAGGGGGTGCTCACCCTACTCTACCTTCCTTGTGGCCAGCTTGAGCCCTGGTCGTTTTTTCTACAGAAATGGACAGTAAGACCTTTTGATCCAATGTTAAAGACTACATAGGCAGTAGTTTCCAACATATTTTCAAGGATTGCACGTATGTGCTCTTGTCTCTATTCTTTCTATGTAAGGGCATTGATACATCAGTTTTTAATAAAATAGCCAATGTACTTATGTGTTTTTTTGTGTATTTTAAATCAGCTCGAATTGCTACTTTACAAGATGAAGTGAAACATATCAAAAATAATCTTGAAAGAGTTGAAGCTGAGAGAAAGCAGACACAGGAGAACCTCAATATTTCTGAAAAGGTAAGTTTTTAAGTTAATTACAAATTATGTGAGTGTGTGAGTGAGCAAGAGCAATTATATATTATTCATACTTCATCGGTTTTTCCATTGATTTATGGCGCTTAAGCTTTTACCAGAAAAGGAGCAGCTCTTAAGCAACCCTTCTTTCTCAGGGATACATCTTTTTGCAAATTCCTCACCTCATAAACTTCCTCTAGGTTTCAGACTGAATTTGGAAAACCGTTCCCCTGGTGATAGCCTTCCGGCTCCGCCTAGTTATATCACGCAATTTCAGTTGCTGCTGTGCCCTTCCGGGATGTGAAATCTAGTTGTATATACACTATCAAATGGAGCACTGGCATAATTTTCAGTTTTATGTGCTTTATGAAAGTGGGTTCATAGCTTTTTATCCAGTTTTACTGACTGATTTCAAAAGTGAATCTGAGAGCAACTTGGTCAAATTGCTTCATATAATGTTTCAGGGTTTATGCCCTGCTGATAGTGTCATAAGTTGTCGATTGTATTCACTTGCCATCTCTATCTAGAGACTGGGATCCTGCCTTAACTTCTTTGCCCAGGAATGTTGCTTGTCCGTCACCCAAAGGCAATCCGAGAGCATGGTTGACCAAGTTAAAGAGCCAAAAAGGACAATTTGAAGAAGGCTCTCTATCCACCTCCAGGCAAGTATATTGACAGGGATCTTTCCCCCATGATAACATCACTAAGAAAACACAAGTAAGGCCACGGGGACAAGTCATCTTATTCTTCAAGGAAACTGGTCATCTTCCTGTGACTTTTAGGAGGTATGACTGCACCATGCCCTGATGGTGGCTTTGTCTCATCTTCAAAAATGATCCCATTTCTCAAAAGATGAAACCAATATTTGTGGCTCATTCTAACAACCTGTCTTACTGAGGCCTTTCAAAGGACCAAGCTAGATATATACAGGACTGCCTGATATTCCTATGGTCAATTTTCCAGCTTGGAAGTTCCATCAAGCACACAAAAAGTGATAAGTAGAATTCTCGCAAATAGTCTGACCGCAGGCAGCTGCTGGTAGCATTCAAACCAATAATTTATTTGCCAATACACCACCTCTGTTTAGACCCTGCCATATGCTAATCTGTCTTGGTCCTGCTCCAAAATTTCCTAAGTTAAAAATAAATTAACCCGACTACCTCTCAGACATGTGCTAACATCTGGATGAGCAGCGGTCTCCAGCAGCCAGTGGACTTGCTTCTAAGTCTTGAGTGAGGCGCTACAGATGGGCGGCCAAGCTTCGGCAGTTACAGTGGTACAAAAGCATTCAAGGCAGAATCTTGTGGGGTGCAGTTCTTGGTTGTAACATCCCAATCTGTCTCCGGCAGTTCTTGATGGTGGTATGGTCCATTTTTGGCAGTTACTTAATCACAGTACAATCTGCCTCAGGGGCAGTCCTTTGTTGTTTCACACACTTTCTCTATAGTTCTTGTTCTCAGCAGCGACAAACATGGTCCACTATTTTTGTCTAAAAGACCTAACACAGCAAGACATCACCCACTCTCCTCAGGGATAGTAGGTTGAGCTCCTCAGTCTTCTTTTCCCCCCACACACCTCTGGGATCAAGCTGCTTCGGCATGGTTGACAGGCTACTTCCCTCTCTCAGTAGGCAGGTTAGCGCCTAGGTTGTAAAAAGTCAGAGAATCCACTTCTTCCAGCATGGCAATACTTCAGGTGATATCCACTCATCTCTGAGAAGCTGGCTGTCTGGCAGACACCAGCTCTTGTTGCACTGCTATCTGATTACTCTGTAGAGCTCTACCTTCCTTGATCAGGAGAGCTTGGCGCGGGAAAGACAACTGGGTAAGTGGCTCCCACATTTATACTCTCAAAGCAGACTGGAGATTTGGATTCAGTCTGTACTTTCATAACTGATTTGGGGGCGGTTCTTTATCAAGGGCCCCCTTCAGGTTGCTCACCAGACGCAGCCTTTGTGTTGAGTGATACTCCTTTCAGGAGGGTAGTCCCCAACTTGGAGTACACATAACTGAAGCGCAAAGAGGTGTGAGCTTTCTGTACATGTCTATCAACAGTCGCATTAAACATTGATGAGTGAAAATGCAAAAGGAGGCCTCACCTAAAGGGTTTGCTTTCACATTGAACAATAGAGACTGCAGTCCCACCCTTCTTTCCCAGCATCTAGTTAATTGCTGCGATGCACAAAAACTAATAAGCACCTTCTCTCAGCAAACCTCTTAATTCAGTTTCTAAGGGAGTGTCTTCTTCCTTATCCCACTTCAGTATCTAGGTGTCTTCCCTCCAGCTAAAGAAATGTCAGCACATACACTTCTCCTGTCTGGGAGAACAACACACCTCTATCTTGTGCACAGGAACAGACCAGAGGGTTTCCAAAATGGAATTCCCAGGCCTTTCATTACTGGCTTGCTAATACACATAATGTGTATTCCATGCAGCCACATACACAAACATGCACTACATACACTTGGGAACTGGCCACAACTTTGGATACAAAAAACACATTATACTACCACTCTGCATGCAAAGAGATAACAGGAAAAGTTGTCCACTTTCAGTCAAATGAGCGCCCGCTTAGTACGTCCCCCTAGATTACAGAAAAGGTCCAGACAGGGGTGTAACGCAGGCACAAGAGGGGGCCCACCGCTTCAGGGTGGCCCTACCCTTCTGGGTGGTCAGATTTATCCCAAGGCCAAGGAATATTTATGACATATGGGAAACTCCGGGCCCCTAATCGCATTCTGCGGAGTGGCACATCATTTTGTTTTAAGCTGTTGGGTCCAGGACATCACTCATGTAAAGGGTCAGTCTCAGAACACTTTGCAAACAATAGGTTAGTGTGGAACGATGTCCAAAATTTTAATCCTGGATAAAAGAGGCTCTCAGATGGGCATTAATGGCAGGAAAACAACACTGTACACCATGCAGGGAACATTTCTGTCCCACCTTTCCTTATCGCCGTAAGAAACCCTTCGGAACCTAGGGTTCCAAGATCTTCCTTCGTTGCAAGCATTACCTTATTGAATGTGCAAAATACCTGTTGTTTCCTTGAGAGCAGACGTGATCTACAGGATATCATTGATAAACAAGCCAATTAAACTTAGTCAGAGCTGAGACCTTGCTCAGTGGTAAAATTCTCTGTTCCCAAACTTGAGATCTGAAAGAGACTATAGTTATAGATTCCTTACCTTAGAATTACTCCCAGGCGGAAGACTGAATCCGGAGAAATGTTTTCTTAGCAGTACACCTGTGCGTCGGAAGGTGGCGTTGGTCGACTCCGCGTCAGTTACTGGCGGCGTGGTCCCCGGGATGACGTTGCTGTGTCTACTTAGACGCCGCCCCAGGGCTGACATCAGTTCTTTATTTTTCCATGCCAGCCAGCGCAGATCCGGAGAGAGCGTGTCACTTTTTGATTAACCCTTTTTCGACTTTTGTCAACATCTTTTTGAGTCTTTGACTACTGGTGCACAAGGAATGTCCAGCCATTGGCCCAGTTTCAAGCCCTCTGACTCCTGTCACAAGCTGATGTCCGCTACCTATCCGCACCTCGTGTGTCTCAGATGCCTGGAGCGCGACCACGACCTGAAGTTGTGCTCTGACTGCTGGGCCCTGCACCGGTAGTCTTTGCTGGAGTGGTCCGGAAAGCTTTTGGAGGCCTGGCAGTCCGTTCTGCGCCGTTCGATTTCCCGGTCAAGGGGAAGGTTGCGGGACCGGTCGCGGCGTCACCACTATTTGTCCTCTAAGTCTACGCACTCCTTGGGTAAGTCGAAGCCCAAGACAATGACGGAAAAGCATTGTCGCTTTTCGCTTTCTCTTTGGAGCCGGCTGTACGGCTCAACGCTTCCCTCCCTTGGACTGAGCATCCCCTGCCCATCTTCGTGCATTTTACGAAGTGCTGCACAGCATCTTTGGGCAGCCCGACTCCGCAGGTGCGCCTTCACGCCCCACGGACTTGGCTGGGGGTCCTGGGCCTTCGATGCCGGCGGCTCAGGGCACGGTGCCACAGGGTCCTCAAGGATTCAGGCCTGGATCAGGATTGGCGCATGTCGACCTCACTAACTTTCCTGGCGCCGATTCCAGTGACAACCCCCCCCCCCCAAAGTCGGTTGTGCCCCCAACCGGCGTCGACCCCGACCTCACCCCTGACTTGGACACTGCGCCAGACCAACGTCTGTACCGGCAGTGAAGGGTACTTTTGTACCGCTGTACATCCCTGGTGTTCCCTATCACCCTGATTGGCAGCCTGAGGAGGGCGAGAAAGACTAGGAGTCTTTGGACCGTCTAGCAGACCAACTTGAGGGGCCGCACTGGAGAGAGGAGTTGGGTGAGGCCAGTGGTCTGGACACCTCCCCAGACCTTGGTATGCTTTCTCCTCCTACCGTGACTACGGAGAATGGAGCTTTCTACGCGGTGGTGTTGAGTCGGGCAACTGAGGCCCTGGGCCTCGAACTTCCTACTGTGGTTGTCAGGACTAACATCCATCCTGACTGAGGTGCTTCAGCCGGCAGCAGCCTCTTCGGAGTCCCTGCTGCCTTTTAATGAGGCCCTCACTGACATCCTTCTGAGCACTTGGTCCAAGCCCAACTCGGGCTCCTCTGGACAGGAGGATTGCCCGATGCCACCGCCCGGCCTGGGTGACCCACTTTTCCTCTCCCTACACACTACCCCTGAGAGCCTGGTGGTCCAAGCCTCATCCTCAAAAGGCATATTCCCTACTGCTCCCCAGATAGGGAATCCAAGAAGCCGGACCCTCTTGGGAAGATGTTTTCTTCCTGCGGCTTAGGACTGCGGTCGGTGAACACCGCATGTCTCTTGGACCATCCGGTGCAGTCTGGATACCGCAGACTCGCTGGGTAGGACGGTTTCCATGTCGGTAGCCCTGAGGCTCTACGCCCGGGTGAGAACGTCTGGCTTCTCTGGGGATGTCCAGTCCACACTTTTGGACATGCCATTTGATGTCGCATATTTGGTGACAAGGCAGACAATGTGCTTAAGCGCTTCAAGGACTCTAGGCCCACGGCCAGATCCTTGGGCCTCGGAGCCACTTCTCGCCCCATGCAATCTGACTTTCGTAGCTACAGAAGGGGTGCCCCTCCTCATTCCACCCAGAGCCACTGGGTGGCATAAGCTACCCAGCCTATCCGTGGACAGGGACGTGGGACTCAGGGTTGTGTGTCAGAACTGACTTCAGCACGCTATAACGTCATTCCTGCGATCCCCGAAGACGGATGCAGTCGACCCACGCCACCTATCAACGCACAGGGGTACTATAAGAAAAACTCCGGATCCAGTCTGACGCCTGGGAGTAATTCTTAGGTAAGTTATTATAAGGTAAGGAATCTAGAACTAATATATGTCTTTACAGATACATCCTAACCAAAGGTAAGTAACTTGTTCTTTAAGCTAGAACAGTCCCTGTGGCTGTTAGACCAGAAATTCATTATTACTTCTTTGAAGGCAGCTGTTGTTAGACTTGTCAAATGTAGAAAAAACGTGTTCAGATTAACACTTTTCCTTCCACAATGCAGTGGCTGTTCATTGAATCCAGAATTGTTTATAATAGGGTGTGCCTTACCCAGAAGGGACTACATCTACGATTTCCCAAACGTCTAACCCAGAAACTGATTTTATCTCTACCTACACAGACTTTTCTTTGGACGAAATGCCACTCTTTTATTTTAGTGAATGATTATAGGATATTGAACACCATATTCTCTGTGAGCCACAGCACCCTACACTTCAGTCAGAAAGAGCCTCAAATCTCCCAACACATCTCCAGTTATGATTACTTTTTCTTTCTGCTCATCTACCATGTCCGTTTAATTTAGATTTTTGCTCAATTTTAGAATAATTTGCATTACACTAACCATCACTCTTTTCACACAGCATATTACTACTACTTCTTTCAAGGAACTCCTAAGCATGCACTAGTAGTCAATGGTTTGTATTCTTGATAGCGCTCCCTGTCTTTTAACATTTTTTTAAAGATATTGTTCGAGGCATATGAGCTGCAGATCACACACTATGCATAGATCGTCATCTGGTGTTGGGCCCGAATGTTTGCAGTTGTTTTTGTCTTGGTAAAGTCTTTGGAATTCACAAGATAGGTGACTCCTCCTTTGGACTATAGTGTGCATGGGCATCGGCTCCATCTTCAGATTGTTTTTTTTTCACCATCGGGCTCAGATGTGTTTCTTGCGCTCCAATTCGGAACTGTCACCGATTCTACTTTCGACGCGCTATCCTTCACCGTTTCTACGGTAATGTTTTCGATCGCGAACCCCAGTCGTCTCGCATCTCTCCAACTTAGAAGTCCTCAATTGTGATCGTCGACGAGGGCCTTCGGGCCTACCTGGGCCTTGGCATCTGCTCATGGAAAGGACTTCATTCAAGAAGTGTCCTCAATGTGGGTCGAAGTTTCCCCACACCGATATGCATCAGGTGTGTAACCTCTGCCTTTCACCAGAGCATGAGGCCAGAGACTGTGCAGCTTGTGCCTATTTCGCACCAAAAAGACCATTCGGGATTGTCGAGCTTGAAGAACAATGGCTTGCTTGTCGACATCCATTCCCGATGACATCTTCCAAGAGTGCATCGCCGTCCCAGAATAGCAGCGGGTCGAAGACATCAGCGCCTCCAAAGCTGAGGACTCCGACGTCGAAAAACTCACTCCGGCGCAGCGGGTCGTAAGTAAAGACGTAGACCCCGACTCTCTCCATACACCATCGAAAAAGGCTTCGGTCACACCTTCGGGCCCAGGTGCACACTGAGAAACTGCTTCCCATGGCCCGCCCTCGGGCTCGGCAAAGAAGCCTGTTAAGCCTTCAGGCGACTCGGGCTCAAATCAGTCTACCATCAGTACCGACACCCGGTCACCGGCACCAAAAAAGAAACCATGCTCCTCCTTCGTGCCGATCGCTGCCTCCACATCCAAACACTTGGCACCGAAACCTACAAGCACCGACCCATCGACTCCGAAAAAACACTCGGAGCCAAGCAAAAAGACACCCCCTAAAGGTTCGGATTAACACCCTTCGGAGCCGAGAAAAGCCTCGGACTCGAAAACAAAACGGTTCCACAGGCAGCCACAGAGACTGTAAAACATTACGGTTCCAAGCCAAAAGACCACAAAACCTTTCCGGACTCAGTGCCGCGCAAATCTACAGAACCGAAAAAGTCGGCGCCGAAAGACCAGCCTCCATCACAAGAGCTCTTTAAACCAGACCCTAGATAGAAAACTCTTCTGAAAGACCCTAAAACTGGTCAACTTATTCTAAGTTCAAAGAAGGGACCATTGGATACGCCTGTACCTGCTCCACCACCTAAAAAGAGGGACCTTGACACATCTCCCCTCAGGGTCCCTTCTCCTCCACCTCCTCCCCCACCATATCTCCTGACTAAGTGCTTCAAGCTGGAGCTTCCACTTCCGAACCCCTTTTGTCTTTTAATGAGGCACTCAAGGCACACGGTCCAAGCCTATCACTGGGGCTCCTGTGAACAGGACGGTTGCACGCCGCCTTCGCCCAGCACCGGGTGATCCGCAGTTCCTCAGCCAGCACCCCACAACAGAACGCTTGGTGGTACAGGCCTCTACTTCCAGGGCCCGTTCCCTTCCGCCCCTACGTACAGGCAATCCAAGACGTTGGATGCATTTGGGAAGAAGTTTCCTTCCTTCAGCCTTGCATTGCGGTCGGTGAATACTGCATGCTTATTAAGCCGTTTCTCCCACTCCCTTTGGGAGATGGTTGCGCAAGTGCTCTCACAAGTCCTGGAGTAGACCAGGGCCGTGCTCTCCAAATCAGTCAAGGATGGGAGAGATGCAGCAAAATTCACCATTTGGTGTGGCCTAGATATGACGGAATCGCTGAGCTGATCGATTTCAACGACAGTAGCCTTAATGGCTTAGAACTACTGGCTTTTCTGGCGATGTCCAGACCAATCTGATGGACATGCCCTTTGATGGAACCTGTCTTTTTGGTGAAAAGGCAGATCCGGCCCTGCTCAGGTAAAAGGACTCTCCAGCTACAGTCAGATCCTTTGACCTCTCCTCTAATCCTCGTTGTCAGTTTTCCTTTCACTCCTTTTGTGGCAATAGAAGGGGTTTCCAGACGTGTCAGCCCTATCCCAGCCCCGTCCTTCACAAACTGCCCAAGCCGTACAAGGTCCTGGACACAGTGCATTCCGATACAGGAATGGAGCCAGAAGTCATTGGCCACCATGCCCCCGGCAGCCGCAACCTCCAAGAACGCCTAGTCTGAGTCTGCAAGACCATACTACCCCACTTGGTGGGAGAATTCATCACCATCTCCCCCACTTTAGATCCATAACATCAGACAAGTGGGACTTGCAGATCATTCTCTTGGCCAAATGGTTGTTGTTCCCGCTACTTTGATTCCGAAGAAGAAGATTTTAGATCTTCGGACGACAATCTCTTCCTCAAGAAGGAGACATTCAAGATCATCACAGGTTTTGTTTGCCCTAGACCAGGAAGACTGGATGGTAGCATTGGATCTGCAAGATGTATATGTGAGAAGTTGGCCTGATATATGATGCTCACTGTGAGAAGTTGGCCTGATCTATGATGCTCACAAGTTCTAGTGATCACCTTGTATCAGTCCAAACAACCCTTATGGTGATTGGTTGTAAGTCAACCTTATAGACCAGCTATCCTAGTAGCGTGGACAAAAGCAGTCTTTAGGCTAAACTCTGAATGGCATGTGAAGCCAGCTGTTTTACCACATATAACCCCTTGAATACCAAGTGAAAGGACACCACACAGGTTGTTATGAAAATAAACAGATATTTATTAACTAACATACACCTCTGAACTCTTTGAGATCAGAGGGCTAAGCACATGACAATACTCAAAAGGAAATAAGAGTTCGCACAATATTTACAAGTGCGTCTTAGGGGCACGACAAACCATATACTCAAAATAATGGAATGCGAGGAAAGATAGTACTGTAAGGAGATCCAGAGGCTGGAGGACCGCTGGGACTACGCTACAAACTAGGTAAGTAAGGAGCAGGAGGCCCACGGGGCTCACGTGCAGAGTGGGAACTCTCACGCGGGATGCGTATCAACGTCTATGGATCTTACAGTTTAGAAAGTTATGGATTCCGGACGAACCCGGCTGGATGGAGGGAAAACAACAGTGGACCTGGACACTAGGATAGTGTACACAGACTTCAGCACCTAGAAGCTTTAGTTACCTAACCCACAGGCTGCGGGTGCATAGGGCTGAAGTTGCGTCGGGTTTGCTGCGTTGATCCCGGTGATGCCTGAAACAAGGAGTTGCTGGCAGGCAGCCAGATGGAGGAGTCCGGTGGTTCCAAGGATAGAACTTAGAAGAAGGAGTCCTGAAAGGGAAGGGGACAGAGTCTCGGTCACTAGCCAGTGACGGTGCTGGAACCAGGAGGGAACCAGATGCTGTCGCCGCAGTCAGGTGAAGGAAGGGTCGCTTCTCTCTGTAGCTGCGCGGACCAGGAGCTGCTCTTCACGACAAGGCTGGAAGCACGAGCTGTCCCACGTAGTCTGCTGCTGTTGGCGGTGTCGGATCGTCGATCTGGACAACAGGCCTTGGCTAATGCAAGCCACGCGGTGGAACAAAGATGGCGTCTGGTGCGGACCAGGAGGGTGCTTCTCGTTCACAGGGAAGCAAGGGCCAGTCTGGGGGACCAGACCAGCAGAGTTAGATTCTTCGGGTCGTCGTCTCAGAGGTCACGAGCCAGCCGGCAAGTGACCAGACAACAGGACAAGCAGCAACCAGGCAAAAGGGCCCCACGCAGATCTCGTGGATGCTGGGGGGGCTGGTCTTTGGTGCAGGAGCTGCGTCTGTGTGGGGCTTCCCGGACCCCAATGCACTCACTCAAGGATCCCTCGGCGGTCGTGCTGGAAGCACTGTGCAGGTTTCACAAGATGGCCGTCTCCACGTTGCTCGTCGCACCCACGGGTCCCAGCTGTGCTGTGGGTGTGGGTAGAGGTCAGAGAGGTCTGGAGGTCCGGGTCTTGTCGAGCTGGGTCGTCGGATTCCGGGATGGAAGGACTCTGCAGCAAACCGCACAGGAGCTTGATGGTGCCTGCGAAGCAGGATGGTCACTCCCTGATCATAGGGAAGATTCTTCAGTCTTCTGGAATCAGGAGGTCGAAGGTCAAGAGTTTCTTCGTGGAAGTTGCCAAGATTAATCTAGTTTGGAATGGGACCAGCTCCTACTTTTATTCGGCTAAAGGGGGTGCACTACGACTAGGTCCCTCCTCTGGGTGGGACCAGGAAGGGGGGTGGTTACACCCCCTTTCCTTTGTCCGGTCCTGCGCCAGCTCTGGGGCTGGGGTGCCCCAGGAACTGGTTTGGACCGGCATATGCACAGGGACACCTTGTGTGCCCCAGGCATGTCTCATTCCTTTCATCCCTGTCCTACCTAATACACAAAATCCTGTCTGGGGTGGTGCTAGCACCTCCCAAGGCAGGAAACCCTTTGTCCAAGCCTCCCTCGCTGGAAGGACTCCCAGCAGCAGGAGGTCAGACTTGTGTCTGTGGTGGCAGCATCCATTTTGTGATGCTGAGACTCGAGTTAACTTTAACCGGGGTTCACAGTTACATACATGTCGTGTCCCTCTAGAAGGGTGGAATGCTAACCCCTGTCGCCAGAACTGGCGAGGGGGGTAGTATTCCAAAGCGTATGACACCTTACACGACATGTTTTGATAATGCTATGCCAAAGTTAGCAATAACCGCGAGGATTATAATGCACTTAAGAGTATATGGTATAGCGTTATCATGGAAACAGCTAAAGGACTTGGTTCCGAAAGCTGCAGACAGGCTCAGCTCATGCCAGAGCACTATCTCACATAATTCCAAGCACTCTGCCTCCAGGATTGTTAAGGCCTGCCATAGGAGTGACTTATAGGTGTATATGTGTCCATTTTAGGTTTAGATATAGGTATACTATATGTAAAGCAAAGGGTGACTACACCACCTTGCCCCAGCTGATTGATCAGCCAGTTGTGTCAGATTTGGATGGCCAGCCAAGGGTGGCATAATACATGCTGCAGCCCCTGGTAGGCCTTGGGTTCACTTATGCCCTGGGTACCTATGGTACACTGTACAAGGACTTACATGAGTGACCCAATACCAATTAGATATGTACCTAAGGTACATGGAGTCCAATTTAACAGAGAGAGCAAGAAGCCTGGGGTCCTGGATAGCAGGATCCCAGGCCAACTATGTCGAAAACCAGCAAAACACTAGGTAAAAAGTTGGGGGCAACCATAGTCAGATATCCACCTTCCTACAAACTAAAATTAGGAATAGTTAAGCTTCTGAGATACATGGTAATGGGCCAGACTCTCAGAAAACCGGATGTTGCTCCCCAGAGCGAGATACTGAGAGAGGAGGAGCTCAAGTAACTGTGAAACACAGTACTGTATTAGCCTCTTAAGCGCTGCTGACGGCCAACGGTCGTCACGAGCGCTACCTCCCCAGTGCTTCGCACGACCATTGGACGTCCATTCAGCACTAGTTCCAATGGACAGCGCAGCACTGGGGAGGGATATTTGCGAAGCAGCTAAGGTGTTAGAGATGGTCGAGATAACAAATTAACATGGAGAGCAGACTAAGGCTCTGTTTTGACTATGGACGAGCTGAGCTATGGGAAGACATTTGGCATGGAAATCGGGCAACAAATATGTTAAAATATAATAATGTCTTAAAATTCAAAAAAATATATATTTCTTTGACAAGCATTTCACCTAGTACATTAGACTATATCACTGCATTGAGAAGCATTCATTAAAAGGAATGTTTTTTAAACTTATTGCACTGGCATGCTTTCAAAAATACTACTGTTCACTGATAGTTTAGTTTACCATTCATGGGTTCTCTAGTTTGGGTGACATGTCATTTATGTCAACATTTGTATTCTCCCTTTGTTAAATTGTCAGACCTACATTAAAATTGTGCATGGTGAGCTAAAAATGCTAGGCTGTGGGTATGATTAGCAGGCCCACAGCCAGGGAAAGTCGTAAACCAGTGAAGCAAAAAGCAAAAATCTGGGGTGACCATAGGATTGCTGACCCTACTCTCCTACATAACCCCCCCCCCCCCCCCCCAAAAAAACTTAGGGACATTAAACTAACCTTGACCAGGTGAGTCTTCCTGTTCAAGTGGAAATACCTGGAGAGACCATCTGCATTGCCATGGTCAGTCCCTGGTCTGTGCTCCACTGTAAAGTCCATCCCCTGTAGGGAAATGGACCACCTAAGAAGTTTGGGGTTTTCACCCTTCATTTGATTTAGCCACAAGAGGGGCTTATGGTCTGTCTGAATCTTGAAATGAGTTCCAAACAAGTATGGCCTCAACTTCTTCAGGGCCCAAACCACAGCAAAGGCCTCCCTCTCAATAGCTGACCAACGTTTCTCTCTAGGGGTCAGCCTTCTACTTATAAAAGCAATGGGCTGGTCATGACCATCATTATTCAGTTGAGATAGAACAGCTCCCACACCCAACTAAGAAGCATCTGTTTGGACAATAAAAGTTTTGGCATAGTCTGGACTCCTGAGAATAGGTGCAGTGCACATGGCCTGCGTTAGGTCATCAAATGCCTTTTGACAGCTAACTGTCCACTGAACTTTCTTTGGCATTTTCTTACTTGTCAGGTCATTAAGAGGGGTCACAATTGTCTCATAATTTCTGACAAATTTCCTGTAGTATCCAGACAGGCCCAAGAAAGCTCTGACCTGTGTCTGGGTGGTTGGAGGAGCCCAGTCCTTTATGGCCTGTATCTTGCTCTCCAATGGTTGAACCTGGCCTCCACCTACAAGTTGGCCCAGGTACACAACCTGACTCTGCCCTATCTGGCACTTAGTAGCATTGATAGTGAGGCCTGCCTTTTGCAGGGCCTCATAAACTTTCCTCAGGTGGATCTGTTGATCCTTCCAGGTGGAGCTAAAGACAGCAATATCATCTAGATATGCTGCACAAAAGTCATCCAACCCAGTGAGAACTTGGTTCACCAACCTTTGAAAAGTGGCAGGTGCATTTTTCAAACCAAAGGGCATCACCAAAAATTGGTAATGACCTCCTGGGGTAGAAAATGCTGTTTTGTCCTTGGCATCCTCAACTAACCTGATCTGCCAATAGCCAGCTGTAAGGTCAAATGTACTCAAGAATTTGGCAGAAGCCAATTTATCTATGAGTTCATCTGCTCTGGGTAGTGGATGGGCATCTGTCTTAGTGACAGCATTGAGACCCCTGTAGTCTACACAAAACCTCATCTCTCTCTTACCATCCTGGGTGTGAGGTTTTGTCACTAGAACTACAGGACTAGCCCAAGGGTTCTCTGAGGGTTCAATGACTCCCAATTCCAACATCTTTTGTACTTCTTTCTTTATGCAGTCCCTGACGTGGTGAAGTTGCCTGTAGATTTTACTCTTTATAGGCAGACTGTCACCAGTGTCCACCTCATGGGTGCACCAGTTTGTCTGACTGGGTGTCGAAGAGAACATTTGTCTAAAGGATTGAAGAACTTGTTTGCAATCCTTTTGTTGATGCTCAGAGAGGCTGTCAGAAAAGACTACACCATCTACTGACCCATCATCGGGGTTCTGAGTGAGCAGGTCTGGGAGAGGGTCACTCTCTTCCTCCTGTCCCTCATCTGTGGCCATGAGCAAGCCCATGTCCTCCCGGTCAACAAATGCCTTGAGCCTGTTCACGTGAAGTACTCTGTGAGGGCTCCTGGGAGTTCCAAGGTCTACCAGGTAGGTGACCTCTCCCTTTTGTTCAATGATAGTATGGGGTCCAGACTATTTGTCTTGGAGAGCTGCTGAGGCCACTGGCTCCAACACCCACAGCTTCTGTCCAGGCTGGTAAACAGTAAGGACAGCCTTTTGGTCATGCCAAGCTTTTTGAAGTTCTTGGCTGGTCTCAAGGTTTTTAGATGCCTTCTCCATGTACTCTGCCATCCTGGAGCGGAGACCAAGTACATAGTCCACTATGTCAAGTTTAGGCTTTTTGAGAGGTAACTCCCATCCTTCCTTTACAAGACATAGGAGTCCTTTTACAGGATGCCCAAACAGAAGCTCAAAAGGGCTGTAACCAACCCCCTTCTGTGGGACCTCTCTGTAAGCAAACAGAAGGCAGGGTAAAAGTACGTCCCTTCTTCGCCTAAGCTTTCCTGGTAACCCTTTTATCATCCCTTTTAGGGTCTTGTTGAATCTCTCCACAAGCCCATTGCACTGTGGGTGATAGGGGGTGGTGAATTTGTAATTCACACCACACTCCTTCCACATTGCAGTCAAGTATCCTGACATGAAGTTTGCACTTCTGTCAGAGATGACCTTAGGAAACCCCACTCTGGAGAAAACTGCAAGTAGGGCTCTGGCCACAACAGGAACTGTAGTGGTCCTAAGGGGAATAGCTTCTGGATACCTAGTGGCATGATCCACTACCACTAGTATAAATCTGTGCCCAGATGCTGTTGGGGGGTCCATTGGTCCAACAATGTCAATCCCCACTCTTTCAAAGGGTACCCCACCACAGGTAGTGGTATAAGGGGGCCTTTGTTGTGCCACCTGATTTGCCACTGGCTTGACAAGTGACACATGAGCGACAAAACTCTTTGGTGTCTTCAGACATATGAGGCCAGTGAAAGTGTGGGACACGTCTTTGCCAATTCTTGTTCTGGCCTACGTGACCTGAAAGGGGAATCTCATGGTCTAAGGTAAGAAGGAAACCTCTCAGAGACAAGGGGATAACCAGCCTCCTGGTAGTACCAGGCTTGGGGCCTCTTGCCTCAGAGTATAGGATTCCATCATCCCAGTACACCTTGTGGGTACCTGTAGCATTCCCTGCAGCCTCAGCAGGAGCCTGCTGTCTGAGGGGTTCAAGAGAGGAACAGTCTAACTGTGCCTGCCTCAAGTCTGCCCTGGAAGGTCCCCCTGACCCAAGAAACTCAACCTGATCAGGCTCAAGCTCCTCTAGGACCGTTCCTTCTGGGGTCTTTGGGTCAGCCTCCTGAGAGGGCTGATCCTCACCTTGAGGCAGGGGGAAGGCACTGCCTTAACCCTACTGCTCTTTATCTTGGGTAGTGTCTGGTCCATTGTTCCAGGATCCGGCACTTGTTCAGCTGGGCATTTCTTGGCCTGTGACCTGGTCACAGCAAGGACATGTGCTGATAAACCTAACATCTCCACATGAGTCCTATACTCCACTTCTGACCATAAGGAGGATTCCAAATCATTGCCCAACAGACAGTCCACTGGGAGGTCTGAACTAACTGCAACCCTTTTTAGGCCAGTTATCCCTCCCCAGGAGAAGTTAATAACTGCCATACTGTGATTGGTAATGACATTGCTAGCATTGGTCACTAGGTAGTCTGAACCTAGTTTTACCTGAACAGGGTCCACAAAGTTTGGTGTCACCATAGTGACACTGGCACTAGTGTCCCTGTAGGCCTGGGCCATTTTTCAATTAATTAAAGGCGTTTGTCTGTATTTGCCCAGAGTACTTGGACTTTCAGTAGGGGTCAAATCCATGTCCCCAGTACAAACAAGAACAGCCTGAGTAGGTATCCTGACTAAGTCAGAACCCACCTCGGTTCCTAGGGTTAACCCAACTATAGCCTTGGGGGATGCACTACCACTACTAACTGTACTAGGGGGTGCAGGTGCCTTGGGGGCAGTAGTGGTAGGAGCTGTGCCTTTCTTGGTGCACTCACTAAACCAGTGAGTCTTACTTCTACAGTATTGGCACCATGGTTTTCTTGGAACATCAGCCTTCTTCTTTTGGGAATTCTGGGACCCACCCTCCTTAGATTGTTGGGGCCCTGTTGAAGACTTCTGGTCATTTTGCTTATTCTCATTACCCTTTTGGTCTGCTTTCTTCTGGCCACCACCCTGGTTTTGGTTCTGCTGCTTGACCCTTGTCCTGACCCATCTGTCTGCCTTCTTTCCCAATTCTTGGGGAGAGGTCAGATCTGAGTCAATAAGGTGCTGATGCAACAACTGGTTTTGACAATTATTTAAGATTTGCTCTCTCATAATTAGATTATACAACCCTGTGTAATCAGTAACTTTACTTCCCAGTAACCAGCCTTCCAAAGCCTTAGTGGCACAATCAACAAAGTCAGTCCAATCCTGAGCTTGAGTTTTCTGGGTGTCTCTGAACATCAACCTGTACTGTTCAGTTGTTAGGCCAAACCCATCAATCAAGGCACTTTTCAGGACTTGGTAATCATTATCTTGAACAGTGAGGAGCTTGTCTCTTCCTTTACCTTCAAAGGAGAGCCTCAATATAGCTGCCCACTGACTCTGGGGTACCTGCTGTACTTTGCTGGCCCTCTCCAGAGCAGTCATCCATTTGTGGATGTCATCTCCTACTTTAACGGAGGGCACTAGTTTACTCAGTTGTCTATTATCAAAACTCCTGTCTTTATCTCTAGGGATAATGCTGCCACCAGTGGGTTCTACCCACTCAATTTCTGCTCTCTGGCAAAGGCAAGTTTCTCTTTGGCAAGGGCAAGTTCTTCCCTTTGGATCCTCAGATTCACTTCCTTCATCTTTGCTTCATGTTCTCTTCTCTGAGGGAAAGTCATCCCTCTCTGAGAAGATGCCTGAGAGACATGGGTGTGAATAGATCTGTTAGAGCCTCTGGAGTGAGACCTAACTCGTCTATTCCCAAGGTTAGGCCTGCTTGAGGATGGGCCTGGGGCTCCCCCAGTTCCATTCTCATGTAGGCTTAAGTTGGCCCTGGTAAGTCTGCTGACTATAACTTGGCCATTGTCTACCTCTCCATGAGAGGAGTTCCCATCTTCCTCACCATCTACATCTTCTGTTTCAGGGAGGTTAGATTCAGGGTCACCTTCTAAGGAGGGCATGCTTCCATCTGTAGGATCAGAGAGGCCTGGGTTAAAAGCCCTTCTGGCATCATATGTCTCTAAGAGACCTATTAGAAAAGGAAGGGAAGGGTTAGAACCCTGTTTCAGTTTCCTGGAGGTACACAATTGTCTCATCTCCTGGACGCTGAGGGCTGCATACCTTGAAATGACCTGTGGAGGGTCACTAGCCACAAGGGGAGCCCCTGTGTTCTCTCCTGTGGCAGACATGCTTTCTAGTGAGGTGTAAGTGGTGCACTTACCTAGACTGTGTTTTCCTACTGATCCCTTGCCAAGAGTTGTAGTCAGGGTGTGCTACTCCCTTTCTACTACAACAGCTGGTTCAGAAGAACTCATAGTATTTCTAAGCTTGTTATATGTACCTATGGTACCTTATGTGATCTTTCAAATGATATCTCAAGATTATATTTGGTAAAAACAACAACAAGCTCAAATCCCAACCGCTGCACACCAATGTGAAAAGTTGGCCTGGTATATGATGCTCACTAGTTCTAGTGATCACCTTGTATCTGTCCAAACAACCTTTATGGTGATTGGTTTAAGTCAACCTTATAGACCAGCTATCCTAATGGTAGCATGGACAAAGCAGTCTTAGGCTAAACTCTTTTGGCATGTGATGCCAGCTGTTTTACCACATATAACCCCTTGAATACCAAGTGAAAGGACACCACACAGGTTGTTATGAAAATAAACAATATATTTATTACTAACAAACATCTCTGAACTCTTTATGATATCATAGGGCTAAGCACATGACAAGACTCTTAGGAAAAATAAGTTTAAGTTGCACGAATTACAATGGTGCCCTAGGGGCACATCAAACCATATACTATGTAAGTGGGTTGAGAAAGTCGATAGAAGGAATGGAGCTGTCCAGAGGCTGTAGGATCGCTGGGACTATACTACCCTAACCTTAGGTAAGTAATAGGAGGCCCACGGGACGCGTGTGCAGAATGTGAACTCACACGCGAGATGCGTAACAAAGTCAATGGACAGTACAATTTACGAAAAAGGTAAGTACGGACAGTTCTGACTATTAAGGACTAAAACGACTGTGAAACTGGACACTAGGAGAGTCAATCTACCCTTGAGCACCGAAATGCTCTCGTTACCTCACCCACGGGCTGCGGGTGCATAGGTTCGAAAGTGCGTCTGTTTTTTTGCGTTGAAGTCAATGGAGCCTTGAAGAAAAGATGCTGCAGGCGACCAGGTGGAAGCTGTCCGGAGTGATCCAAGGGTGGATCAAGGAAGATGAAGACCTGAAAGCAGAGGGGACAATGTTCACAGTCACTAGCCAGTGACTAGAGTTGGACCAGGAAGGAACCAGATGCTGTCGTCACGGTCAGGTGAAGAGTGGACGCTTGACTCTGCAGCCACGTGGACCAGGAGGTGTCTTCAACGACCAGGATGGAGGCACGAGCTGTCCCACGCAGGCTCTCCCTGTCGGCGGTGTTGGTTCCTGATTCGGCGCCAACAGGCCTTGGCAAAGGCAACCCACGCGGTGAGTGGAAAAGGCATTTGGTGCTGACCAGGAGGGTCCGGGGTACTTCTCTTTTGTAAGGAAGCCAGGGCCAGTCTGGAGCAACTAGACCAGCAGTGTTGATGTTGTGGATCGTCGTCTAGGAGGCCACTAGCCAGCCGGCAAGTGACCAGACAATGCGTCGAGCAGCAATCAAGCAAAAGGGCCCCACACAGATCTCGTGGATGCTGGAGGGCTGATCTTCTGTGCAGGAGCTGCTCGGGCTGGGGCTTCTCAATCCCCAAAGCACTTCGTCGAGGATGCCTGTGAAGTCCTTCTGGAAGCGAAGTGCAGTTTCTTCAAGATGGCCGGTACCACGTGTCTCGTCGCACCCACGGATCTCAGTTGTGCTGCAGATGTAGGTTGAGGTCGGAGAGGTCTGGAAGTCCGGGTCTCGTCGGGCTCTGAAGTCTGGATCCACTCGGGAAGACGACAAAGTGAACCGCTGGAACGCTTGATGGTGCCTGCTTGTGCAGGGTGGTCACTCCTTGGCCACAAGGGAGATTTCTTCAGACTTCTGTGGAGCAGAACGTCGAAGTCCAGAGTTTCTTCTTGTAAAGTTGTTCAGGAATAATCTAATTTGGAATGGGATCAGCTCCTACCTTTATCCTGCTAAAGGGGGCTGTACTATCACTAGGTCCCTCCTATGGGTGGGACCAGGAAGGGGGGTGGTTACACCCCCTAACCTTTGTCCGGTTTCGCGCCAGAGCTGGGGATGGAGTGCCCCAGCTACTGGTTTGAGCCGGTATATGCACAGGGCACCTTGTGTGCCCCAGGCTTGTCTCATTCTTTTCAGGCCTGTCCTACCCAATACACAAAATCCTGTCTGGG
This sequence comes from Lissotriton vulgaris, assembly GCF_964263255.1. Taxonomy (NCBI): domain Eukaryota; kingdom Metazoa; phylum Chordata; class Amphibia; order Caudata; family Salamandridae; genus Lissotriton; species Lissotriton vulgaris. The sequence continues at coordinate 1,383,678,956 of NC_141691.1, read as the reverse complement.
GTGGTGCTAGCGCCTCCCAAGGCAGGAAACCCTTTGTCCAGGCCTCCCTCGCTGGAAGGACTCCCAGCAGCAGGAGGTCAGACTTGTGTCTGTGGTGGCAGCATCCATTTTGTGATGCTGAGGCTCGAGTTAACTTTAACCGGGGTTCACAGTTACATACATGTCGTGTCCCTCTAAAAGGGTGGAATGCTACCCCCGTCGCCAGAATTGGCGACGGGGGTAGTATTCCAATTCGTATGACACCTTACTCTACATGTTTGGATAATGCTATGCCAAAGTTAGCAATAACCGTGAGGATTATAATGCACTTAAGAGTATATGGTATAGCGTTATCATGGAAACAGCTAAAGGACTTGGTTCCGAAAGCTGCAGACAGGCTCAGCTCATGCCAGAGCACTATCTCACATAATTCCAAGCACTCTGCCTCCAGGATTGTTAAGGCCTGCCATAGGAGTGACTTATAGGAGTATATGTATCCATTTTAGGGTTAGATATAGGAATACTAGATCTAAAGCAAAGGGTGATTACACCCCTTGCCCCAGCTGATTGATCAGCCAGTTTTGTCAGATTTGGATGGCCAGCCAGGGGTGGCATAATACATGCTGCAGCCCCTGGTAGGCCTTGGGGTCACTTATGCCCTGGGTACCTATGGTACACTGTACAAGGACTTACAAGAGTGACCCAATACCAATTGGTAAATGCACCTAAAGTACATGGATGTCAATCTAGAGAGAGAACAGCTAGGCTGTAGGTCTGATTAGCAGGCCCACAGCCAGGGAAAGTCATAAACCAGTGAAGCAAAAAGCAAAAATCTGGGGTGACAATAGGATTGCAGACCCTACTCTCCTACAGTATATATTCACATCCCCATTCTGCCGGTCCACAGGCGTTACTTGCTGTTTTAAGGTAGACCGTGAGCACTTTCAGTTTACTGTGCTTCCCTTTGACCTTACCAGTGCCCCTCGGGTGTTAACCAAGGTGATGGCGTTGGTCGTAGCTCATCCGCGCAGGTTAGGGATGTAAGTCTTCCCCTACCAGGCAGTAGTCTCCCACTTTGAGACTACGGCGGACCTCTGCATTCACTGGGGTTCTCTCTAAATGTGCCAAAGTCACACCTGACTCCTTCTCAGATGCTCCCTTTCATCGGAGAAGTTGCAGACACGGTGCAGTTTTGGGCTTATCCTCCCGAGCAGCGAGTCAAGGATATTCAGGTCATGATTCCAATATTTCAGCCTCTATCCTGGATTTTGGTGAGACTGACTCTGAAGCTGTTGGGCCTGATGACCTCCTGCATCCTGTTGATAAAGCAAGCCAGATGGCGTCTGTGGGCTCTGCAGTGGGAACTGAAGTTCCAATGGGCACAACATCGATGGAATCTCACCGACATGGTCCTGATGTCGGATGGAACTGAGAGAGATCTGCAGTAGTGGTTGCCGAACCATGATTGGGTCAACAGCAGACCCCTTATCCTTCCCCAACCAGAATTCACTGTGGTGACAGATGCATCCCTTCTAGGATGAGGTGGAGATCAGAGGACACTGGTCTCCGGCGGAGTCATGACCTAATCTGTTGAAGCTCCAAGCGATTTGATTGGCATTGAAAGCATGTTTTCCCTCTGTCAAGGGGAAGCTATTACGGGTGTTCACGTACAACAACACCACCGTCATGTGTTACTGCAATAAGCGTGGTGGGGTCGTGTACCCTTTTTCGAGAGGCCCTGCCTCTCTGGACATGGCTGGAACAGCAGGGCATAACCCTGATGGTTCAACACCTGACAGGTTCTTTGAACACCCAGGTGTATGAGCTCAGCCGTCGATGCCTAGCTGATCACAAATGGCATCTACAGTCAGAGGTGGCGCAAGGTCTCAGCAGTAGGGAGAACGTTGGTTAGGTTGGTTCGCCTCCAAAGAGAACTCGCAGTGTCAGCAGTACAACGCACTGGAGTTTTCCAAGGCGGCTATTGCTCGTTGACTCCTTTCGTCGCGAGTGGATCTCAGGCCTGCTGTACGCCTTTCTGCCAATACCTCTCCTGCCCAGGGTTCTGTAGAAGATCAGTAGCGACCAGTCCCAAGTCATTCTTGTGGCTCCGGACTAAGCGAGGAGAGTCTGGTATCCAGAGCTTCTGAAGATGAGCATTCATCCTTCGATCAGGCTGCCCTGTCGGGAGGATCTTCTGTCGCAGCAGCAGGGAAGGTTTCTCCCCCGGAGCCTTTCAACTCTGCGACTCCATGCAAGGAGATTGAGCGGAGGAAGTTGATAGCTTTTGACCTTCCACCTGTAGTTTGTAATGTTATTCTGGAGGCCAGGCTGCCCTCCACTAAGACGGTGTACGCCTGATGTTTGTAGAAATTTGTATTATACTGTACAGAAAGGTCTATTGACCCTCTTTCTGCTTCTCTTTCTACTGTCCTTCTATCCATTGTAAACCTTGCCCAACAGGGCTCTGCTTTAGGAACTCTAAGGGTTATCTCTCTGTTCTGTCTGCTTTTTTGCAGCGGCTAGACCAACCCTCTCTCTTAATCTCCTATTGTACATAGATTTCTAAAAGGGCTCGCTCACTTGTTTCCACCCACGCCCTATGTTATGCCACAGTGGGACTTTATTTTGGTCCTCACCTACCTGATGTGTGCTCCAATTGTCCCCTCCTGCTGTTGAGCATCAAAACAGCCTGTTTGAGGCATATGAGCTGCAGATTACACACTGTTCCCACTGTTGCATAATCGCCATCTAGTGTTGGGCCCGGATATTTGCACTTGTTTTTGTCCTGAAAAGTTCTTCGGAAGTCACATGATAGGTGACCCCACCTTTGAATCACATTGTGCATGGTCATCTGCTCCATCCTTAGATTGTTTTTTTCCACCATCTGGTTCGGATGTGTTTCCTGCGCTCCGGTTTAGAGCCAAGTATCTGAAAGAAACAGGTTAGTGTTAGATTCCTTACCTTAGAATATCCCAGGTTTGAGAAGATAGCCTGGCATATGATGTCCACTAGTTCTAGTGGGTACCTTGCACCAGTGTAATCGACCCTTATTGATGGTGGTTGTAAAGTCAACCTTACAGAAAGCTATCCTAGTGGTAGCATGAACCAGCAGTCATCAGGGTAAGACTTCAGTAGGCGAGTTAAGCAAGTTGTTTTACCAATTATAATCCCTTGAATACCAAATGAAAGGACACCACACAAGGTATTTATCAAATATATATGTATTTAATATAAACACAACCCCGCTGCACTCTTCATGAGGTCAGAGGTAAAAATACAATACAAGTCACAATTAATATACAATAAGTTTCACAGTTTATGTTATGCCCTAGGGGCCTCACAAACCATATACTAAAATAGTGGTATAAGAACCACAAGAGAATTAGAAAGCAGGCCTGGTTCCTGTGGAATCGCTGGGGCTACTCTAAACAACCAAAAGTTAGGAAGGAGTAGGCCCACGGGAGACGTGTGCAGTGTCTAAACACAGGCGCGGGTTACCATTGACTTTCTATGGTGATCGTAAAAGTTACAATTATACAATTTAAGGACACTTCCGGATAGACTTGGATGGAACCCTTTTAAACTAGGACACTTCGAGAGTCAAAACCCACTAGAGCACCGGAGTACGCGTGTTACCTCACCCAGGGAAGCCGGGTGCATAGGTGTCTTTTCGCGTCGGGGTTTCGTCGTCGTTTTCTATGGAGAGCTGCAAAGGAGTGCTGCAGGCGACCAGAGGAAAAGTGTCCGGGTGGATCCAAGGGTGGATCAAAGATCTGAAAAACCTGAAAGCAGAAGGGACAGAGTCTGGGTCACTAGCCAGTGACCAGGAAGGAACCAGGCGATGTGGGGTGATTTCAGGTGAAGAAGTCGAACTTGTCTCTTCAGCTAAGAGGTCCAGGAGGCATCGATGATGACCAGGTACTGGATTCGAGCTGTCCCAAGACTGATCTAGTTGACTGCGGTATCGGTATCCGGATTGGACCCAACAAGCCTTGGCAACCGCAACCCACGCAGGATGTTGAGGTTGGCTCTGTTGCAGACCAGCAAGGTCTGTGGTGCTTCTCCTTTGTAGGGAAGCTGGAGAAAGCCTGGAGCAACCAGGAAAGCAAGTTAAGTTCAAAGAAAAGTCTTCAGGGGGCTCACTAGCCAACGAGCAAGGGACCGGGAAGACTCGTCGAGCTCAAATACAAAAGCGGGGCCCACGGAACACTTGCGGAGTGTGGGGCCTGGGCTTCGGTGCAAGTGGTGCTCGGGGCTGAGGCTTCTTCAAGCACCCCAAAGCACAACTTTGCGATACCTCGTTGGAGTGCAGCTTTGAAAATGCAGGATGTCCAGGAGTTCCGGTCCCACGTCTCTCGTGTCCGCCACATGTCTCAGCTTTGGTGTGGGTCGGGGTCAGAGTTGTCTGGAAGTTTGTGTCCTGTGTCGCAGATTCTTCGGGATCTGGCGGGAGCCTCGAAAATGCAGACCGGCAAAGTTGCTGTTGGTGCCTGTTTGAACAGGGTGGTCACTCTTTGACCACTAGAGAGATATCTTCCGTCTTCCAGTCAGAATGGAACGTCGAAGGTCCGAGATATGCCTTTCAAAGATTCGTCCAGAGTAATCTAAAGTCCTAGGGGCACAGCTCCCATACTTATACAAAGTTTGTGGGCTGGCCTGCCTGGCTAGGTCCCTCCTATGGGTGGACCTGGGCAGGGGGTGGTTACACCCTCTTGCCTTTATCCAGTTTCGCCCCAAAGCTGGGGCTGAGTGCCCCAGCAACTGGTTTAAACCGGGCTATGCATGGAGCACCTTGTGTGCCCCAGGAAGTGTCTGGAAAGCATTCACTGAATGTAGCCCTCCCTGCCCCAATACACTACAAGCCTGTCTGGGGAGGTGCTGGCACCTCCCTGGACAGGAAACCTATTGTCCAAGCCTCTCCTGCCGAAGTTTAGTCCAGCAGCAGGAGGTCAGACTCGGGTCTGTGGCAGCAGCATCCATTTTGTTATGCTGGTGCTCTGTTTAACTTTAGCCAGGTTTAACAGTAACTAAATGTCTTCTCCCTCTAGAAGGGTGGAATGCTACCCCCGCCGCCAGGACTGGTGGGGGGGGGGGGGTAGTATTCCAAAGTGTTTGACACCTTACACAACATGTTTTGATAACGCCAAACCAAATTTAGCATTAACCGCAAGGATTATAATGCACTTAAGAGTATATGGTATGGCTATATCCTAGAACGGCTATAAGGAGACCAAGCACTCTGCCTCCAGGATTGTTCAGGCCTGCCACAGGAGCGACTTATAGGTGTAAGGGGTGATTACACCACCTTCCCCAGGCTGTTTGAACAGACCTGTGGTGTCAGTTTGGAAGGCAACCCAGAGGTGGCACAATACATGCTGCAGCCCCCAGTAGGCCTAAGGTTCACCTATGCCCTGGGTACCTATGATAAACTATACAGGGGCTCACAAGGGTGATCCAGTAACCAATCTGGTATGTACCTAAAGTACATGGTATCAATTTAGAGAGAGAACAGCTGGGCTGTGTGTCTGATTGGCAGGCCCACAGCCACACTAAAGTCGAGAAAACAAGAGAATCACAGCAAAAAGTGGGGGTAACCATAGGAAGCCGTCCCTACTCTCCTACACCAGGCGTCAGACTGGATCCAGAAAGATTTTTCCCCCTCAGTACCCTTTCGCGTTGGTAGGAGTCGTCTGCGGCTCCGCGTCAGTCGTCGGCGTCGTGATCGCTGGGATGACGTCGGCGGAGTACTTAGACCGCCCTCGTACACTGACGTCAGTTCTTCTTTTTTCCACGCCAGCAAGCGGAGATCTGGGAAGGGCTAGTACCCTAGTCAATTTTTGACTAACATGTTGGTTATTCTTTTTGAGTCTCTATCGACTCCTGGTGCCGGTAGGGTTGCCTGGATTCAAACCTTGTTACACCTGTCACCACCTGATGTCGGGGACCGACCCCCACCTCTATTGCCTCGGGCCGACCACGATGACAAGTTGTGCGCCAACTGCCGGGCCTTGACCTCGAAAGCTAGGCTGGAGCGGTCCCGTAAGCTCCTCGAGATCCGTCAGTCTGCTCCACGCCGCTCACATTCGAGGAGGAAGTCCAGGGACCGGTCGTGGAGTCGGAGGCCCCACCGTTCGTCAGGCTCCAAGTCCTCACACTCAGGTAAGTCGAGGCACTCTAAAAAGAAGTCAAAGAGGCGACATCGCTCTTCCGACTCCCCTCGCCGGTCGCCCGACGCGGCTGAGTGTTCGGCTGACACCACCCGCGTGGCTCCGCTGGAGCCGCAGACGTCGCATCCGGCCCATACCCTCCGGTCCCTGAGCTGCATGCGACGCCGGAGGAGATACATGATTTCCTCGTGGCCATGAGGATTCACTTCCCTCTGTCAAAGCCTGTCGGCGTGCATTCGGGCCCCGCAGACCCGACTAGGGGCCCTGGCGGACCGGCGGCTTCAGCCCCGGTGCTGTCGGGTGCTCCGGCGCCGCTGTCGACTTCGGTTCTGATGCCGCAAGGCCCAGGGGGATCCAGGCCTGGATCCCGGTCGACGCCAGTTGACCTCACGACTCCCCCTCTGGCTCCGACCCTGATGGTGTCGCTCCTGGCGCCGTCTTCGGACAACGCTGTCCCCAGTTTCAGCCCCGGTCCGGGTCCGGCGTCATGAGGGGGAGGACTGGGAGGGGTCTGAGGACCCTCTGGCATAGCAGTGCCAGTTAAGTCAGGACTGGGCAGATTAGCTGGGGAGGCCAGTGGTCTGTATACATCACCTGACACTGGATTCATCTCTCGTCCGTCCGTGGCTACGGAGGAGGCTGCTACCTATGGTGTGGTGTTGCGCAGGGCAGCCAAGGCTTTGGCTCTTGAGCTCCCTGCTGCGGTCGTGAGGACTAATCTCTTCACAGAGGTCCTTCAACCGCCAGTAAGCTCTTCGCAGCCTATGCTGCCGTTCAATGAAGCCCTCACGGACGTTCTGATGGGCACTTGGTCCAAGCCCTCCACAGTGCCTCCTGTGGATCGGAACATGGCCTGACACCACCGCCCGGCTCCGGGCGACCCCTGCTTTCTGTCCGTGCCCTACCCCTGAGAGCCTGGTGATCCAGGCCTGTACGACCCAGACCGTGTTCCCAACTACTCCTTCAGATCGGGAATCCAAAAGGTTTGATCATTTTTTTAAAGAAACTATTCTCCTCACTGAGTTTGGGGTTGCAGTCTATCAACACCGCTTGCCTTTTGGGCCGTTACACCCACTCTTTGTGGGGCACGGTTGCGGACGTGCTGCCCCAGTGTCCGGAGCGGGCCCAGGAATGGCTCACCCAAGCACTTGCTGAGGGGCGGGATGCAGCACGTTATTCAATCGGGTATGGACTAGATAACACGGACTCGCAGGGCAGAACTATTTCCACGACGGTGGTGATCTGTTGCAACGCCTGGCTGAGGTCCGACAATTTTTCAGGGGATGTTCAGTCCACGCTCATGGACATGCCTTTCGAATGCCGTTGCCTTTTTGGCGACAAAGCAGATAGTGCGCTTGAGCGTTTCAAGGACTCCATAGCTACGGCCAAGTCCTTGGGCCTGTCGCGCCAGCAGACTTCTACTTTTCGCCCCTTTCGTGGCCAAGGAAGGGGCGCCCCCACACGTTCGTCCAGCCACAGGCCGCAGAACCAACCTCAGCTCGGTTGTGGACGTGGAAACCGCCATGGCGGTGCAGGGGGACCGAGGCCTGGTCAGTCCACATCCACTCCCGCAGCATCTGCCTCAAAGCTTTCAGGCCCATTCGACGCCTGTGGGGGGCAGGGTCCGCCATCACCTCCTCCACTGGCGTACCATCACTTCGGACAGGTGGGTGCTGCAAATTGTCCGAAGGGGCTACTCCCTTCCCTTCGAGGCGACCCCCCCCCCCCCCCCCTCCTACCCCCCCAGCCTTGCCACTACAGTACCACCCCATGTGGGGGGATCACTTGCAACTTCTGCTGGAGGAAATTATGGCCCTCTTGGCCAAGGGGGCCATCAAGCGCGTTCCTGGGCCTGAAGTAGGACGTGGTTGCTACTCCCACTACTATCTGGTACCCAAGAATGGCAAAGGAGGCCTACGCCCTATCTTGGACCTCCGGAGCGTTTACTGCTTCCTCCTGAAGGAGAAGCTCAAGATGCTTACTTTAGCTCAGATCCTGGCTTCCCTAGACCCTAGAGACTGGATGGTAGCGTTGGACTTGCAGGACGCATATTTCCATATTCCCGTCCTGCCGGCGCTACCTGCAGTTCATGTTAGGCCACAAGCACTTTCAGTTTACTGTGCTCCCCTTCGGCCTCACCAGTGCCCCTCGGGTGTTCACAAAAGTGATGGTGGTGGTCGCAGCTCATCTGCGCAGGTCTGGGGTTCCAGTCAGCAACTGGTTGTTGAAGGCGGGCTCGCCCCAGAAAGTTGTCTCCCACCTCCAGACTACGGCCTACCTCCTGCATTTGCTGGGGTTCTGCATCAACGTGCCGAAGTCGCACTGGATTCCCTCTCAGAAGCTCATCTTCATCGGAGCGGTTCTGGACTCGGCGCAGTTTCGGGTTTATCGTCTCAAGCAGCGGGTTCGGGCAATTCAGGCTCTGATTCCGATCTTTAAGCCTTTATCCTGAGTTTCGGTCAGGTTGACGCTGCGGCTCCTGGGGCTGGTGGGCTACTGCATCCTACTGGTGCATCACGTCAGGTGGTGGATGCGGGCTCTGCAGTGGGACCTGAAGCTTCAGTGGGCACAGCATCAGGGCAACCTAACCGACCACGTCCTGATCTCGGAGGGCACTGCGAGACATTTGCAGTGGTGGCTTACGGACCGCGATTGGGTCAGTGGCAGATCCCTCACCCTTCCCCAACCGGAGCACGTAGTGGTGACGGCTGCATCCCTCCTGGGATGGGGGGGCCACATGGGAGAGGCGGAGATCAGAGGCCTCTGGTCTCCGGCGGAGGCCCAGCTCCAATCAACCTTCTGGAGCTGCGGGCGTCTTGCACTGATGGCATTCCTTCCCTCTGTCTGGGGAAGTGTAGTGCAGGTTTTCACGGACACCACCACCGCCATGTGGTAGTACAACAAACAGGGCGGGGTTGGGTCGTAGACCCTTTATCAGGAGGCTCTGCGCCTATGGACATGGATGGAACACCATGGCATCACCGTGGTGGTTCAACACCTGGCAGATTCTCTGAATGCCAGGGCGGGCAAACTCAGCTGCCGGTGCATGATGGACTGGACAGTTCCCTCTTAGTTCCAAAAAGAGACCCCTTGATGTGCCTGCACCGGCTCCTCCTCCTAAAAAGAGACATTGAAACCTCTCCATTAAGGATCCCTTCTCCAACTCCCCCTCCCCTACACCTCCTCCACCGCCTCACCCACCACATCACTCTCCTACACCATCCCCTATTCCAGATGATGATGTAGATACAGATTCTGGTGATACAGTTGGGGGTGCAGATCAGCCATCAGGGAACACTAATCCCCCTGTCACCTATCCCATGGGATGATTATAACACCCCTGACGTCCCTTACGTTCCTCATGATGATATATATCCCTCCAGGCCTCCCCCCCCCCCCCCCAGAGGACACTATAGGTTGTAACCTACTTGTCCAAGGGCTGCCCAATACCATGGGGTTGACCTACACACAGACACTGGAGGAAGATTCTTAATGGACACGTTCGACACCACACAAAGGTCAACTTCAATTCTGCCACTGCTTAAGGGGGTCATTAAGCATGCACCAGAGGTATTTAAAGACCCAGTCAGGGCATCGGTCCTCAACCCCCCAATTGAGAAATAATCCAAATTTGCCCCTACAGATCCAGCCTATATTAGAGGCCCAGCACCGCTAGACTACCTTGTAGTCTCCAATGCACGGAAATGGGCCAATTCTCAAACATCAGGTGTTGCCCTCTCACCAGATAAGGAGTCTAAACTCCTTGACACCTCTGGTAAACGAAAGGCGTCTCCGGCAGTAAACATATGGCGCATCGCCAATACTCAAGCGCTGTTAGCAAGGTATGACAAAAAATAGGGCCAATGATTCTATACAGGAAGGTAAAACTATCACCAATACCTCCATCTGCTGTGCCCTAGATGCCGCAGATACTGCTTCAAGGGCAATTAACACCAGCGTCCTTTTGCATAGGCATGCGTGGCTACCTATTTCAGGTTTCAAACCTGAAGTCCAAAATTTCATCCTCAATCAACCATTTGATGAGCAACACCTATTTCGCCCTTATGTCGATGTATCCCTGGAAAAGATAAAAAAGGTTACCGACACAGCTAAATCTATGGGAGCCTTGCAGTCGCAAGCTCCCAGACGTTCCTTTTGTCACTCATCCTACAGAGGCAACACAAGAGGCTTCTCTTCCGATAGCCCATCCACTTCTTATAAGACCCCTAGCCAATCCAACTTCGCTAGAGGCTACCAAAGAGGGGGTTACAGGGGTAACAAAGGCAGAGGCAAAACTAACAACTCCCGCTCTGCCTCCACCCCTACCCAATGACTTTCCTCTACTTCCCCCTCACCATTCCACTCTAGTGGGGGGAAGACTACAACAATTCCTTCCTTTCTGGACCAACATCACATCAGACAGGTGGGTGCGACAAATTATTCAATCACGTTACTGTCTCAAACTAACATCTACCCCCTCACCCCACCTACCACTCAGACAGTGTCCAATGTCACAAGAGCACCTATTACTAATAAAACAAGAGGTAATCCCTACTTGAAAAAAGTGCAATAGAACCAGCAAAAAAGGGAGTTTACTCCCTATACTTTCTTATCCCAAAGAAGGATGGCTCTCTATTCTAGACCTCAGACGCCTAAATATATATATACAGTCAGACCATTTTCACATGGTCACACTCCAACAGGTCCATCCCCTTCTTTCACAAAACGACTTCCTTGCTACTCTAGATCTCAAGGACGCATACTTCCACATTCCCATTCACAATGCTCAGAGGAAGTATCTCAGATTTGTAATAGACGGTCAGCACTATCAATTCAAAGTACTCCCATTCGGAGTCACAACAGCACCAAGAGTATTCACCAAGTGCCTAGCAGTAGTGGCAGCACACTTAAGAAGACAGCACATTCACGTCTTCCCATATCTAGATGAATGGCTCATAAAAGCCAGCTCCTACAACCAGGTTGTACAACACACTTGGCGCCACTATCCAACTGCTTCAGGACTTTGGGTTCACAATAAACCACACCAAGTCCCATCTGCAACGGTCCCACGTACAACAATACCTCTGTGCCACAATAAACACCTCAACAGCGCTAGCTTATCCCCCTCATGTCAGAATAGAGAACATGCAAGCTATTTTCACAAACTTTCAACCAGAACACTCCCTTCCAGCTCGAGTGTTCATGCAGCTCATAGGGATGATGGCCTCTTGTGTTTTTATAGTGCCTCATGCAAGACTACAAATGCGTCCTCTCCAAGAGTGCTTAGCACGCCATTGGAACCAGGCTCAAGGTCAATTGACAGAACTAGTGTTGGTGGACGGTCGTACTCCTCGCTCTTTGCAGTGGTGTAACACCAAAAACCGTTCTAAAGAGCGACCGTTCCTAGAGCCAGTTCCTCAGATACTCTTGACAGCAGACGCATCGCTCTCTGGCTGGGGAGCCCACCTACTGCAACACACCAGAGCGGTAGACCCTGATGCAGAGGTCCAGCCCAGGACCAGGGTTCAATTCCTCGCCTCGGCGGGTCTTGTGCTCAAAATTCCACGGACCTGATAATTCTCGCCTCAGTGCCTATTCCAATCATGGAGTCCCACTCTGCAACTCTGGGCAATAGCTTGCTTAATCTCCACAACGGCACCCACAACGCTAAGGATGCCTGGCCTCCACCTTGGGGGTGCCCAGGAGTGGACGCCTCACAGGGAAAGCCAGGATGGGTTCCACAGCGGTATTCGTACAAGCTCCTTGAGACCCTTGCGGGTGAGTAGTGCGCTATACAAGTATCAATTTAGAATTTTACAATTTACACCACAACAAAAGTTACTCCATATCAACCACCTGGAGTTACTAGCCATATTCCTAGCCTTAAAAGCATTCCAAAAGCAAATATCAAACAAGACTGTATTAGTCCGCACAGACAACATGAGAGCCATGTATTACATACAGTAACAGGGCGGAACACACTCCCTGCAACTCTCTCAGCTAGCACAGAACATATGGCGGTGGGGTATACCTCAAAACATATTCCTCTTAGCCCAACATGTTCCAGGGGTACAAAACACCATGGCAGGTGTGTTAAGTTGGCAAACACAACAGATCCACAAGTGGGAACTTCATCCGCAAGTTCTTCAACAGTTCTTTCAGATGTGGGGGCAGTTTCAGATAGACCTCTTTGCCACCTACAAAAACCCCAAATGCCCAAGCTTCGCCGCCAGATATCCACACCCACTGTCCAAAGGCAATGCAATATGGATGAACTGGTCAGGCAGATTTGCGTACGCTTTTCCGCCTCTCCCACTCATGCCACTTCTAGTGCGCAAACTACAGCAGCATTCTCCAACCCTCATCCTAGTTGCTCCAACGTGGGCCAGACAACCCTGGTACACCACACTACTGGAACTTTCTGTAGTACCGCTCCCGGACCCAGGTCAGCTCAACCTTGCGATCTGGCTCCTGAAATCCTAGAATTCGGTTACCTTAACCTTCCTCCTGACTGCATGAACGTTGTAGGAGAGTAGAGTCTGCAATCCTATGGTCACCCCAGATTTTTGCTTTTTGCTTCACTAGTTTACGACTTTCCCTGGCCGTGGGCCTGCTAATCAGACCCACAGCCTAGCTGTTCTCTCTCTAAATTGACATCCATGTACTTTAGGTGCATTTACCAGTTGGTATTGGGTCACTCTTGTAAGTCCTTGTACAGTGTACCATAGGTACCCATAGCATAAGTGAACCCAAGGCCTACCAGGAGCTGCAGCATGTATTACGCAACCGCTGGCTGACCATCCAAATCTGCCACAACTGGCTGATCAATCAGCTGGGGCAAGGTGGTGTAATCACCCTTTGCTTTAGATATAGTATACCTATATCTAAACCTAAAATGGACACATATTCTCCTATAAGTCACTCCTATGGCAGGCCTTAACAATCCTGGAGGCAGAGTGCTTGGAATTATCTGAGATGGTGCTCTAGCATGAGCTGAGCCTGTCTACAGCTTTCAGAACCAAGTCCTTTAGCTGTTTCCATGATAACGCTATACCATATACTCTTAAGTGCATTATAATCCTCGCGGTTATTGCTAACTTTGGCATAGCACTATCAAAACAGTAAGGTGTCATACGAATTGGAATACTACCCTCTTGCCAATTCTGGCGACGGGGTAGCATTCCACCCTTTTAGAGGGATACGACATGTACCTAACTGTGAACCCCGGTTAAAGTTAAACTCGAGCCTCAGCATCACAAAATGGATGCTGCCACCAGACACAAGTCTGACCTCCTGCTGGTGGGAGTCCTTCCAGCGAGGGAGGCTTGGACAAAGGGTTTCCTGCCTTGGGAGGTGCTAGCACCACCGCAGACAGGATTTTGTGTATTAGGTAGGACAGGCCTGAAAGGAATGAGACATGCTTGGGGCACACAAGGTGCCTCTGTGCATACCCCGGTTCAAACCAGTTGCTGGGGCACTCCAGCCCCAGCTCTGGCACAAACCCGGACAAAGGATAGGGGGTGTAACCACCCCCCTTCCTGGTCCCACCCATAGGAGGGACCTAGTGATAGTACAGCCCCCTTTAGCAGGATAAAGGTAGGAGCTGGTCCCATTCCAAATCAGATTATCCTGAATTGATTTTACAAGAAGAAACTCTGGACTTCGACGTTCTGCTCCACAGAAGACTGAAGAAATCTCCCTTGTGGGCAAGGAGTGTCCACCCTGCACAAGCAGGCACCATCAAGCGTTCCAGCTGTTCCCTTTGTCGTCTTCCCGAGTGGATCCAGACTTCAGAGCCCGACGAGACCCGGACATCCAGACCTCTCCGACCTCAACCTACATCTGCAGCACAGCTGAGATCCGTGTGTGCGACGGGACACGTGGGACCGGCCATCTTGAAGAAACTGCACTTCGCTTCCAGCACAACTTCTGAGGTATCCTCGACGAAGTGCTTTGGGGATTGAGAAGCCCCAGCCCCGAGCAGCTCCTGCACAGAAGATCAGCCCTCCAGCATCCATGAGATCTGCGTGGGGCCCTTTTGCTTGATTGTTGCTCGACGCCTTGTCTGGTCACTTGCCGGCTGGCTAGTGGCCTCTTAGGCGACGATCCTTGATATCCACACCACTGGTCTGGTTGCTCCAGCCTGGCCCTTGCTTCCCTGCAAAGGAGGAGCACCCCGGACCCTCCTGGTCCGCACCAGACACCGATTCCACTCACCGCATGGGTTGCCTTTGCCAAGGCCTGTTGACGCCGAATCCGGATCCAACACTGCCGACAGCTCGTGCCTCCATCCTGGTCGTCGAAGACACCTTCTGGTCCACGTGGCTGCAGAGTCAAGCGTCCACTCTTCACCTGATCGCGACAACAGCATCTGGTTCCTTCCTGGTTCCACTCAAGTCACTGGCTAGTGACTTTGAACATTGTCCCCTCTGCTTTCAGGTCTTCAGCTTCCGTGATCCACCCTTGGATCACACCAGACATCTTCCTCCTGGTCGCCTGCAGCATCTTTTCTTTCAGGCTCCATGGACTTCAACGCAGAAACCCGACACGACTTCGCACCTATGCACCCGCTGCCCGTGGGTGAGGTAACAAGAGCACTTCGGTGCTCAAGGGTAGATTGACTCTCCTAGTGTCCAGATTCACAGTCGTTTTAGTCCTATCTAGTCAGGATTGTCCGTACTCACCATTTTCTTGAACTGTACTGTCTATAGACGATGTTACGCATCTCGCGTGTGAGTTCACACTCTGCACACGCGTTCCGTGGGCCTCCTATTACTTACCTAAGGTTAGGATAGTGTAGTCCCAGCGATCCTACAGCCTCTGGACAGCTCCATTCCTTCAATTGACTTCCTTATACCACTTGTTTAGTATATGGTTTGTTGCGCCCCTAGGGCAACATTGTGACTCGTGCAACTTAACGTATTTTTCTTAAGAGTCTTGTCATGTGCTTAGCCCTCTGACCTCATAAAGAGTTCAGAGGTGTATGTTAGTTAATAAATATACTGTTTATTTTCATAACTACCTGTGTGGTGTCCTTTCATTTGGTATTCAACGGGTTATATGTGGTAAAACAGCTGGCTTCACATGCCAAAAGAGTTTAGCCTAAGACTGCTTTGTCCATGCTACCATTAGGATAGCTGGTCTATAAGGTTGACTTACAACCAATCACCATAAGGGTTGTTTGGACTGATACAAGGTGATCACTAGAACTAGTGAGCATCATATATCAGGCCAACTTCTCACAAACGTCATAAAAGAAGCTAGACGTCCAACCACTAGAGCATGCTATGCAGCCAAGTGGAAACATTTTGTAATATATTGTCACAACAACAAAATCAATCCCCTAGATGTGTCTATTCAACACTTCATAGGCTACTTACTACACCTCCAAAGATGTAACTTAGCCATCTGAAAGAAACAGGTTAGTATTAGATTCCTTACCTTAGAATATCCCTAGATCCGGAAATTTTTGCGTAGCAGTACCCTTGCGTGTCGGTAGGCGTCGTCTGCAGCTCCGCGTCCCTTGTCTGCGTCGTTGGCGCCAGGATGACGTCGCTGGAGTACTTAGATGCCGCCCTCGCGCGCTGATGTCAGTTCTTCTTTTTTCCGCGCCAGCAAGCGCAGATCCGGAAAAAGTGGTACCCTTAGTCACTTTTTGACAAACTTTTTCGATCCTTTTTGATCATTTTTCTAAGTCTATCGACTCCGACGGTGCCGGTAGGGATGTCCTGGTTCAAACCCTGCGTCGACTGCAACCGACTGATGTCGGTTACCGACCCCCATCGCCGGTGCCTTCACTGTCTGGGCCCATACCACGACGACAAGTCCTGCTCGATGTCCCGGTCCGCGAGGAGGTCGAGGGACAGGTCGTGGGGTCGGAGTCATCACAGCTCCGGGAGTCGTCCCCAGTCTTCGGGCTCGAAGTCCTCAGTTAAGAGGCACAAGAAGTCGAAGATGCGTCATCGCTCTTCTGACTCCGCCTGACGCGGCCGGGGGTTCGGGCGACACCGCCCCCACGGCTCCGCCGTCGCGGCCTGCTCCATACCCGCCGGTCCCTGGGCAGAACACGATGCGTTCCTCTCGGCCATGAAGTCACTCATTCCTCCGTCGGGTTCTGCGGCGCCTTCGGGCCGAGCGGCCCTGACTGGGTCCCCAAGCGGGACGAGTGCTTCAGCCCCGGCGCCGTCGGGTGCTTCGGCCTCCAGGGTGTCGCCTCTGGCACCGTCCCAGGACGACGTTGTCCCTGTTCCTACCCTCGATTCGGGTCCACTTGGAGATTTCTATTTCTATGACCCGGCCCCATTATTTGGCCCTAAGTATCAGGAGATGGGTGGCGAGGAGGATTGGGAGGGATCCGAGACCCTCTGGCACGTGAGTGCCAGTCTTCTCAGGACTGGACAGGTGAGCTTGTGGATGCCAGTGGTCTGGACACTTCGCCCGACACTGGTTTTGTCTCCACTCCTACCGTGGCTACGGAGGAGGGGGCTGCCTATAGTATGGTGCTGACGCGGGCTGCCGAGGCCTTGGGCCTTGAGCTCCCTGGTGCGGCCGTGAGAACTAACCTCACTGAGGTCCTTAAGCCACATGCAAGCTCAGCTGAGACTCTGCTGCCATTTAATGAGGCCTTGTCAGAAGTTCTTCTGGGCACTTGGCCCAAGCCCGCTACAGGTCCTCCTGTAGATAGGAACGTGGCCAGGCGCCGGCTCCGGGCGATCCTTGCTTCCTGTCCACCCACCCCACCCCCGAGAGCCTGGTCATCCAGGCCTCTAATTCACAGACCACATTCCCGACTGCTCC
The DNA here is from genome assembly GCF_964263255.1 of Lissotriton vulgaris. NCBI lineage: Eukaryota > Metazoa > Chordata > Amphibia > Caudata > Salamandridae > Lissotriton > Lissotriton vulgaris. The sequence continues at coordinate 1,383,662,013 of NC_141691.1, read as the reverse complement.
CCCCGATCGGGAATCCAAGAGGTATGAGCAATACGGGAAAAAGGTATTCTCCTCCCTCAGTTTAGGGTTGCGGTCAGTCAACACCGCGTGACTCTTGGGCCTTTACACCCACTCTCTGTGGGACACTGTCGCGGACGTGCTGCCACAATGTCCGGAGGGGGTCGGGACTAAACTCGCCCAAGCCCTTGAGGAGGGTTGAGATGCGGCGCAGTATTCCATCCGGTGTGGGCTGGATACCATGGACTCACTGGGCAGAGCGATGGCAACGACAGTGGCGATTCGTCGCCACACCTGGTTGAGGTCCGCCAACTTTTCGGCTGATGTCCAAAACACCCTTATAGACATGCCGTTTGATGGCCGTCGCCTCTTTGGCGACAAGGCAGACTGAGCGCTTGAGCGCTTTAGGGAATCCAGGGCTACGGCCAAGTCCTTGGGCCTCTCGGCCCCACGCCAGCTAACGGCTGCCTTTCGCGGCCTAGGAAGGGGCGCCCCCACACGTCCTGCCAGCCACGGGCCGCAGACTACCATCCAGCGCGGTGGCGGACGTGGAAACCACCGTGGTGGCGGTCGGGGACATTGGCGAGGCCAGTCCACACCTGCCCCTGCAGCATCCGCCTCAAAACCCTCCTAGTCCGAGCTTTCAGCCCCATGTGACGCCAGTGGGGGGCAGGGTTCGCCATCAACACCTCCACTGGCGCACTGCCACATCGGACAAGTGGGTGCTGCAAATCGTCTGAAGGGGCTACTCCCTCCCCTTCGAGGCGACCCCTCCAGCCATGCCACCGCAGTACCACTGCGTGTCGGGGGATCACTTGAAACTTCTACAAGAGGAGGTTACTGCTCTCTTGCCAGAGGGGGCCATCGAGCGCGTTCCTAGGCCAGTAGTAGGGTGTGGTTGTTACTACCACTACTTTCTATCACCCAAGAAGGGCAAAGGGGGCCTACGCTCTATCTTGGACCTGCTAAACGTCAACGTTCAAGATGCTGACACTGGCTCAGGTCTTAGCTGCCCTGGACCCAGGAGACTGGATGGTAGCGTTGGACTTGCAGGGCGCTTATTTTCATATCCCCATCCTGCCGGCCCACCAGCGTTACCTGCGGTTCACGGTAGGCCACGAGCACTTTCAGTTTACTATGCTCCCCTTCGGCCTTACCAGCGCCCCATAGGTGTTCACGAAAGTGATGGCGGTGGTCGCAGCTCATCTGCGCAGGTTAGGGGTTTCGGTCTTCCCCTATCTCGACGACTGGTTGTTGAAGGCGGATTCGTCCCAGACAGTTGTCAGCCACCTCCAGACAACGGCCGACCTCCTGCACCTGCTGAAGTTCTCGATCAATGTGCCGAAGTCACACCTGTGTCCCTCTCAGAAGCTCCTCTTCATCGGAGCAGTTCTAGACTCGGCGCAGTTTCGGGTTTATCCTCCAGAACAGCGGGTTCGGGATATTCAGGTTCTAATTCCGATCTTTCAGCCATTATCCTAGGTCTCGGTAGGTTGACGCTGCGGCTTCTGGGCCTGATGGCCTCCTGCATCCTTCTGGTGCATCACGCTAGCTGGCGGATGCGGGCTCTGCAGTGGGATCTGAAGTTTCAGTGGGCCCAGCATCAGGGCAACTTGTCCGACCAGGTTTTGAGCTTGGTGAGCACTGCAAGACAGTTGCAGTGCTGGCTCACGGACCGTGATTTGGTCAGCGGCAGATCCCTCTCCCTACTCCAACCGGAGCACGTAGTTGTGACGGACGCGTCCCTCTAGGGCTGGGGGGGCCACATGGGAGAGGCGGAGATCAGAGGCCTCTGGTCTCCGGCGGAGTCTCGGCTCCACATCAACCTTCTGGAGCTGCTGGCGATCCGGCTTGCACTGAAGGCATTCCTCCCCTCTGTCCGGGGGAGTGTAGTGCAGGTTTTCACGGACAACACCACCGCCATGTGGTACTGCAACAAACAGGGCAGGGTGGGGTAGTGGACCCTATGCCAGGAGGCTCTGGGCCTCTGGCAGTGGCTGGAACATCAGGGCGTGACCCTGGTGGTTCAACACCTGGCAGGTTCCCTGAACGCCAGGGCGGACGAACTCAGCCGTCGGTGCATGATGGATCACAAATGGTGTCTGAGCTCGGACGTGGCGCAAGGCCTCTTCCTGCGCCAGGGAGAGCCTTTGGTTAAATCTATTCGCCACAGAAGAGAACGCGCAGTGTCATCAGTTCTGCGCGTTGGAATTTACAAGGCGGCACTCGCTCGGAGACGCTTTTTGTCACGAGTGGAGCTGCGGTCTGTTGTACGCCTTTCTGCCTATACCACTTCTGCCAATGGTGCTGAAGAAGAACGGACGCGACCGGGCTCAAGTTATCCTTGTGGCTCCTGTGAGAAGTTGGCCTGGTATATGATATTCACTATTCTAGTGAACAACTTCCTTGCACGAGTCCAAACAACCCTTATGGGGATGGTTGTAAAGTCAACCTTATAGACCAGCTATCCTAGAGGTAGCGTGGGCAGAACAGTCATAGGCTAAAAGACTCTTGAGGGCGTGTAAAGCCAGCTGTTTTACCATATGTAACCCCTTGAATATTAAATGAAAGGACACCACACAGGATATATATATAAAATATATATGTATTTATTTACTAACACACTCCTCTGAACTCTTTATGAGATCAGAGGCAAAAGCACATAACAAGTTACACTCAGAAATACTTTAAATAGCACAATTTACAGTTAGGCCCTAGGGGCACGTGAAACTATATACTAAGTAAGTGGTATAAGAAGCACGACTTGGGAAAGGAGAACGCCTAGGGAATCGCTGGGGCTACACTATCTGACCCTTAGGTTAGGAGTAGGAGGCCCACAGGCGGCGCGTTCAGAGTCGATACTCTCACGCGAGAGTCAATAGAAAGTCAATAAGAACGTAAAAGGTAAGTAAATAAAGATTTACGACATTTCCGGTCTAGCTAGAAGGATACAACTAAAAACTTAGACACTTGGATAGTCAATACCCTTGAGAGCACCGGGTCTGAGGTACTTCACCTTGACAGGGAAGCAAGTGCCAGTCTAGAGCGACCAGACCAGCGGTGGAGTTTCAAAAAGGATCGTCGCCAGGGGCTACTAGCCAACGGGCCAGCAACCGGACAACGCGTCGAGCAGAACACACGCAGAAGGGCCCCACGCAGATCTCGTGGAGTGTGGATGGCTGGTCTTCGGTGCAGGTGGAGCTCGGTGTCTGGGTGTCTCAGTCCCCAGTGCACAGCTTCGAGGAGGCCTCAGGAGCTGCGCTGTTAGCAAGTTGCAGACTTTCCAAGTTACCTGATTCCACGGGTCCCGACGCCTTCCACGGGGCTCAGCTGTGCTGGAGTAGTGCAGTGGGGTCAGAGGGATCCGGGAGTCGAGGTCTTGTCAGGCTCTGTGCTCGGGTTTCGGCGGGAACGGGGACAAAGCAAGCCATCGAGTTGCTGTATGGTGCCTGGTTGCCCAGGGTGGTCACTACTTGGCCACAAGGGAGATTACTTCAGTCTTCAGTTGAATGTCGAAGGGTCCAGAGTTTCGTCTTCAGTCGATTCCAGGATTAATCCAAAGTCTCCTGGGCCAGCTCCTACCTTTATACAACTAAAGGGGGCTGGTTTGCTCACTAGGTCCCTCCTATGGGTGGGACCAGGAAGGGGGTGGTTACACCCCCTTTCCTTTGTGCAGTTTCGCGCCAGAGCTGGGGCTGGAGTGCCCCAGCAACCGGTTTGAACTGGGGTATGCATGGAGCACCTAGAGAGCTCCAGGCAGTGTCTGATTCTGTTCAGCCATCCCTGTCCCAATACACACACTCCTGTCTGGGGTGGTGCTCGCACCTCCCCAATCAGGAAACCTATTATCCAAACCTCCGTGACTGGAAGGACTCAAATTTCAAATTTCAAAGCTTTTATTCGATTTGTGAATACAAATCATGCAAACAAAACATGTAAAACAATTCATTACATTAAAATTATTATAAAATGCAAGGTTTATACAAGGGAAATCCGGAATATTTCATATGGGCAAAAGACATATACTAACAAGCGCTAGACATCGAATCATGATTGAAGATATAAAAATAGGTAGAAGGTGTGGGGATCATACGCGTACAGACAGGAATAAAGAAATTTATCGCAAAAAGTGCTTATCCTGGCAGCTGTACGTTTTAAGGCAAACCCAAAGCCTAAGACATGGGACATTGTAAATTGCAAAGCAAAATTAAAAGACAGGTAGGTACAGACAGGACGGTGTAAAAATATAGCAGCACTAGACACTTCCTGGCAGCTTTACCATTATAGATGCAAAAAGTCAGGGGAGCAAACATGTACAGACAGGATTAAAGGTAATTATCGCACTATGTGCTCATCCTGGCAGCTGTACATTTTACATCAAACCCAGGGTAAAAAAGGCATTTTGCATAATTATTTACCGCAAGCTATAAAAGACAAGTAAGTACAGACAGGGATGTATAAAATCATGGCAATACAATACTTTTCCTGGCAGCTGTACATTTCAGAATAAAAGTAGCAACAAAAAAACAGATGTCCACATTTTCTAGGGCTGATGGTAACGCAAGGGCATTCTTAAATGACCGTATATTGTATTTGATAAAAATAGGTTTTAAGTACCTTAATCTTAAAAAGTGATGAGGCGTGGCTTAGCGGGCGATCATGGCGGACGTGGCTGCCTAAGAGCTCCCGCCGGCCCGCCGCTTATCCTTGAATTATCCTGGCCCTGAACCCCAGAAAGTACACCACATCCAGGGTAGTGTTGGCTGAGGACACCGGGAACAGTCCGGTGCCGGAGATAACACGCCGGGACCGCCTGCGGCTGTGGGGCGAGTGAGTGCAGCGAGCGGCCTGGTGCCCGCCGGACGAGCCGGGGCCTCGATTTTGGCGTCCCCGACCGGGGGACCTGACTCGGAGCCGGCGCTGCCGCTCCCAGACCACGATCCAGGGCTATCTGCTGCCGGCGGCTCACAGCGGAGTGCCCGGCCTGTCCTTGCATTGCCGGTGGCGGGGGCCCGGGCCGGTGGGGGGCCTCGGAGGGACTGCGGCCTACCTGGCCTTGTTGGAGCCGGGGCCTCGTGTTTGGCGACACCCGAAGACGCTCACGCTGGTGTCCGGACACCCTGCTACTGCTGTCCCCCACGGCTGGCAGACGCATTACCCCCCCGCTGGGACTGGCGGCGGCTCCATTGCCGGTGAGAACTGTGTCCTCTATCCTTGTTGACCGGCGCAGTGGGGGCTGCTGTGAGGAGTTGTGCCAGAAGGGGTCGCGGCAAACATTGGACCCTGGACCAGTGATTATCCTCCCAGGGCTTGGCTGAACCTGCAAGTGGGGTGGACGCGGCGAAGGGGCCGGAGCGGCAGAGGTGGCCTGGTGGCCCGGGCGCAGTCGGGACATTGATTTTCGCAGCCTGGGCTGGCCGCGATCCGGGGTCCCCTGCTCCTGACGACCTACAGTGGGATCCTCGGCCCTTTCTCGCTGCGACTGGAGGAGTTGTCGGAAGCTCTGCGGCTTGCCTGGCCTTGGTGCAGCCGGGACCTCTGGTTTGGTGGTCCCCACCCGGAATCACCGGCCCGGATCCACTGGGCGCGAAGACGATTTCATACACCTTGGCGGGGCAGCGTTGCCTGGGGTGTAACCCGATCGGTGGGCCGGAGGTGAGGAACTCTCAGGTGGCCTGGTGTGTTCGAGACGCCTCGGCCGGGGCCTGGCTGGCGGACTACTGCGAGAAGCGGCCCTAATACAGGTGCGTGTCACTGCTCACGGCCGCCATGACGAGGGGCTCGGCCGCCACTAAGACGGGACCCATTGACAAATTCACTGGCCATGGTGGAGGAGCCGGGGCGGCTGGTGGGAGTCATCCTGCTGGACCGGACAACGCGGCATTGATGGCAGCCATTACACAGTCCTGTGACATGCTGGATGCGAAAATCGGCGCGGTAGGGGCCGATGTGATGCTGCTGCGTCAAGATCTTCGCAATGCAGTCGCCCGCATTACTGAAACTGAGACCAGGGTCACGACAGTGGAGGGTGATGTTGGTGCCCTTAAGAAGAAGATTGCCGACATGGAACAGATCCAACGGGGCCTGGCGACTCGTGTGGAGGATGCCGAGGGTCGGGCGAGGCGAAACAACCTGCGCTTCGTTGGCTTTCCGGAGGACTGCGAGAAGGGACCTATGGACGCTTTTCTGTCCCGGTGGCTGGAGAGCTGGCTGCCTCCGGACTCCCTGTCGCGATGTTTCATAGTGGAACGTGCCCACCGCGCCCTGACACAGAAGCCGCCAGTCGGGGAGCGGCCTCGCCCGATCATCGCCAGGCTCCTCAACTTCCACGACAGGGACGTCATCCTCCGGGAAGCGCGGTTGAAGGACACCCTGCTGTATGACAATCATAAAATAATGATCTTCCCGGACTATACCAAACTGGTCCACCAACAGCGGCACTCGTTCCTGGATGCCAAGGCCAAGCTGCGTGGCCTGAAAATTCAATACTCGCTGCTCTACCCGGCCCGCCTCCGGGTGATCTTCAACTCCAAGACCCTCTTCTTTGATACACCGGAGGCCGTCTTCAACTGGACCGATGAAACAGTCAGGATCCGACCTCACGTCCAACCGGGGCTGCACTCTGGATCATCGCGTGGCTCGTCTCAGGACAGGAGCAACCCGTCTGGCAAAGGGAAACGTCATCGCAAGTCCCGCTCCCGGCGGAGGTCCCTGTAACGGGACCCTCTCTTGGGGGACACACAGCCGGATGCAGACCAATCTGATGGTGGCTCCTGATCGCCCGTCATGGGGACTGTCTGCTGGCTGCCTTCTATATGTGACCATGTCTGGCGGAGGCTGAGCTGTGGTCGTTGGGACATACATTGACTGGTGCAGTATAGCTTCCTTCTTGGCGAATGCCGGGGCCTTCATGGGCTGTAGCTTTCTTGTGGTGCTCTGCTTATGACTTTACTGTGTGTTTATTGGGGTTCAGGGCACGTACTTTGGGCTGCCTCCTCCTGTTGGGACTGGGAGGTGGTTCTAGGTGTGTCTGATTAGTTAGGGGGGGGACTAGTTGGGATCCATTGGTATGGCTGGCTTTGGGTGCTGCGTTTTGGGCCTGAAGTACCGTGTACCGCGACAGGTACTTCATTGTTCCTTGAAGTATGGGGGTGGGGGTGGAGGGAACCTGGGTGTTTGGTTGCTTGTGGGTTGGGTCGGGGTTGGAGGGGTAGTAGGGTTTGGGGCTTCGGGATTTGGGGGGTATGGGGTTCTGGTTCTGGGGGTGCACGTGGTCTTTGTATATTTTGCAACTGTGGGGTCTGGGATGTGGGCCGGGGGTCTGGGAGTGTGGGGCTGGGAGCATTGTGATCATGGTTGATGTTCCTCACTTGGCGCCCAATGGCGCGTCCATGCGTGTCCTTAGCTGGAATGTACGGGGACTATTGGACAAGATTAAACGGGGAGCGGTGCTTCGATGGGCTAAGAGGGACTTGGCAGATGTACTCCTTCTTCAAGAAACGCACATGCTAGGTACGAAGGCCCTGAGCTTGCAGCGCTTTGGCTTCCATCAAGTGTTCCATGCCGGATTTACCAGGGGCTCCAGGGGTGTAGCCATTCTTATTCATAGACGGCTGGCGTATGTACATGAGCGTCAGTGGCTTGACCCCCAGGGCCGTTTTGTCTTTGTACAGGGGAAAGTCGGGGTGGAGCCGGTTGTATTTGGCTGTGTGTATGCCCCCCCCCCTTGCAGTGGACCTTAGCTGAACGTTTGTTTGTTGTGTGGGCTGAGCTCCCCCGCTCCATGGCTGTGATTGGCGGAGACTGGAACGATGTGATGGATGTGGCTTTGGACAGGCAGAGGAGGCCGGGAGTGGCACTTGTATCCTCCCCTACACGGTTGGGGGCTATGGTTGATGGTCTGGGCTGGGTGGATGTGTGGAGGCATCTGCATGCGGAACGGCGAGAGTACACCTTTGTCTCGGCTGTCCATGGCTCCCTTTCACGTTTGGACTGTGTGTTTGTCCCGAGGGCTTTCCTAGACAGAGTGAAGGGGGCAGCGATTCGGCCTCGCGGGCTCTCTGATCATTCCCCAGTGGCGGTACAAATTGACTTGCGCAAAGCACGCTCCCCCTTCCGGTGGCGAATGTCCGCGTGGCATCTGCAGCGCCCTGATTATTCCCAACATTTGCGTAGCGCGATCGCCCATTATTGGCAGGACAACCTTACTGAAGGGATGGATGCGGTGACAGTTTGGGAGGCTATGAAACCCACCCTGCGGGGCATAGATATTGCTTGGTGTGCATCTGCTCGCCGGACTCGGCTGGGAGGCATTGCTGCGGCCGCGGAGCGGGTGGAGGAGCTCGAGGCTCGACACGGTGAGGCACCCGATGATGTGGCACTGCGGCTACTCCTGCAGGCGCAACAGTCTTATTCCTCGGTCCTGTTGGATGAGGCTCGTCAGGCGTGGTTAGCCACTCGTAGTCGGGTCTACCAGTGGGGCGACAAGTCTTGCACCATGCTCCATAGGCTGTGCCAACAGAACCTACAGCCTCTTACGCTGCCGGGCCTTGTTGATGGTGCAGGAGTGGCAATCACAGATCCGGCAACTCTCGCAACGAGTTTTGCGCGCTATTATGGGCACCAGTATGCCTCTCGGGAGACTCTCTCCCCTGCCATTATCGCTGATTATATTGCTTCGGTTCCCCCATCTGCTGTATCTGATGAGGTGCGCGGGGCCCTGGACCTTCCCCTGTCGGCCGAGGAGCTGGGTGATGCACTGGGTCAGTTAAATGTAGGCAAGGCGCCGGGGCCGAGCGGTTTCCCCAGCGAATTTTATAAGAAGTTCCATCTGCAGCTCGGGCCGCACTATTTGCGGGCTCTGGAAAAGGCACGAGAGCGTGGCCGCCTCCCATCGGACTGGCGTCATGCCGAAATAGTGGTGTTTTTGAAGCCAGGTAGGCCCCCCGATCGCCATGACTCTTATCGCCCCATATCCCTCATCAACTTCGAGGCCAAGCTCCTGGCAAAGGCGCTGGCGAACCGTTTACTTCCACACATTTCGGCCCTTGTCCACCCAGATCAGGCGGGTTTTATGCCGCGAAGAGCAACGAGACACAATATACGACGGGCGCAGGCCGCGATACAAGCGATTGAGTCTTCGGAAGACCCGGCGGCGCTCCTGCTGGCTGATATTGATAGTGCCTTCGATTCGGTCAGCTGGACCTTTCTTTTTGCCCTGTTGCCGCTGCTGAATCTCGGCCCGGTGTTCCTCTCCTATATCAGGCTGCTTTACACCGAGATCACGGCCTCAGTGCGTATCTCGGGAACGACGTCTGCTCGTTTTCCGGTGTCCAGGGGCACACGTCAGGGGTGTCCGCTCTCCCCTTACCTTTTCGCACTGGCCATGGAGCCGCTGGCCGCCAGGGTGCGCCGCGATGTGCTCTACCGTGGCTTCGTCTGGGGAGCGGATCACTCGGACCGCATAGCTTTATATGCGGATGATGTGCTATTTTTCATGACCGACCTGCAGCGTACGGGTCCTCGTGTCCTGGAGCTGATGCAGGAGTTTGGTCGGGCGTCGGGGCTCTTCCTTAACCCGCGCAAATCGACCATGTGGGTGCTGGGGGGTGCCGCAGTGGACTGCCCATGGGCTGCATCCCTTCAGGTGGCAGTTGAGGGTGTGAAGTACCTGGGTGTCTTCCTCTCGGCCTCGCCTGCAGTGGCATGGGACCGGAACATTCTGCCTGTATGGGATCGGGTCCAACTAGACGTCAAGACATGGACGCGCATGCCGCTTAATATCTACGGCCGATCGGCCATCTTCAAGATGGTGGCTTTGCCCCGTCTGCTATATCAATTGCAGAATCATCCCTTCCAGGTTGACCCGCAGTGGTTCCGTACTGTTGATTCTGTGCTGGGCCGGTTTCTGTGGGCTGGCGGTGCCGCCAGGGTGGCACTGCGCACATGCTTCCTCTCTACCTACTGCGGCGGCTTGGCGGCCGCGGATATTTTATCTTACTATCAGGCCTCCCATCTCCTTGTGCTCAACGAGTGGTGGTATGGCGACCGTAGTGACCCGGCTTATGCCCTTGAACATTCCCTGATGGGTGGCGCCTCCCTTCACACCCTGTTGTACTCGGCTAGGCGGAGGCGACTGCTTCCGCAAGTCACTCAAGTGGTCTTCGCTGTCTGGCGGCGGGCCTTGCATCGGATGGGCTGGTGGGGTCGGCTTACGGCCGAAACCCCGCTGTGGCGAAATGGTCTGTTACCGGCGCTGGCGTCCCTGTCCGGATTTGACGGCTGGGATGCGATTGGGATCTCATCCCTAGGTCATGTCCTCTCTGGTACTACCCTGAAGTCCTTTCAGGAGCTTAGCTCCGAATTTAGCATGCCCAAGACCCAGTTTTTCCGCTACCTTCAATTCCGCCACGCACTTACTCCAAGTCTGGTGGGCATGGAACAGCTCCCTGATTTTAGTCCTATCGAGGCTAAACTGTTTATGGGAGACCTGGGGGACAAGAAGGTCTCGCAGATATATCGCTCTCTGGTCACTCACTGTTCCCCTTCACTCGCAGCGCTGCGGGCCTCCTGGGAGGCTGATGTAGGTCCACTGGACGATGACGACTGGCGTGAGGCCTTGGAATCTCCCCGAGGTGCTGCTATAGCCATCCGCCTTCGCCTCATCCAGTTCAAATACCTCCACCGGGCATATTTTACTAGACACCGTCTATGGCGGGCGGGCCTTGTCGCGTCTCCCGAATGCCTGAGGTGCGGTTCTGAAGAGGGCACCCTGTTCCATACAGTATGGTCCTGTGAAAGATTGATTCGATTCTGGGCTGGGGTTTGGGACTGCCTGTCAGAGGTGTTGGGATGGGACCTGCCCCGTACCCCCAGGCTGGGTCTTCTTCATGTTCTAGAGAATGTTGGGGGCAATATTTACAAGCGCCATTTGCTGTTACTGGGGCTGGTGGTGGCGAAGAGGGACCTGGCGCAGGCCTGGAAGAGCGAGCGCGCCCCCCCCCTCGGGGCTTGGAGGGCGGGACTGGATTTCCTCATGGGTCTGGAGCAGCCTGTTTTCGAAGCCCGGGGATGTCCCCGCAAACATTACAAAATCTGGAAACGGTGGGCGGATTACCGGGGCCTGCTCCTTGACCCTCCCGTGGACATTGATGATGCATTACAGCTGGATGTGGATCCCGCACTCTAGGCCACTGGCCGGCTCCACCTTGGCAGACTGTCTCAAGTTGCTGGACTGTGATCGCGTGCACTGGGTTAGGGTGGGATAAGGGGTGGGTAGTTGCGGGCGGGGCTGGTTGGTGTTTTTGGGGTTGGGTGGGAGGGGTAGTTCAATGCCATTTACTATATAACGATGGGTTCGATGCTGTGCTAATGATGTGTCTCTTCTTGTCTGTCTTTGACAGTTCCCTCCTGACTGTGGAGGACTGTGTTGAGCTTTGCTTGAACTCATAATAAAATTGGTTATGAAAAAAAAAAAAAAAAGTGATAACATTTGCAGAAAAGTAGAAAGTGGCAGCAACTCTGGCGTGAAACGTTGTCACAAGGGCAGGGGGTTTCTGATTTAAGTTTCTGTACTGGGAACGCAACAAGGTGATGTACGATACCCAACCTGACACGAGTTAGGACAAATTGATGAGATGGACGGCGGACTTTTAAGAGATAGGCATAGAACCCCGATGGTAAATTAAGTTCCTTATAGAACTTCACAGTAGCCAGCTTGCCCATATACCTCATCACGCCCTTTATTTTTGTGCATTAAAAAAGTTTGTTTGATTTCTTTTTTGGGGATTTCGACCGCCAGTTCGGGGTCAAGGAGGACATCGATATCAAACAAAGTTTTGTACCAGAAGTGGATATATTACCAGAAGGACTCCGAGAAGCAGGAGGTCAGACTTGTGTCTGTGGCAGCAGCATCCATTTTGTGATTCTGGGGCTCTGGTTAACTTTAAATTGGATAGTCAGAACTAACATGTCTTCTCCCTCTAGAAGGGTGGAATGCTACCCCCCGTCCCCAGAATTGGCGAGGGGGGTAGTATTCCAAAGTGTATGACACCTTACACGACATGTTTTGATAAAGCCAAACCAAAGTAAGCATTAACCGCAAGGATTATAATGCACTTAAGAGTATATGGTATGGCAATATCATAGAACCGCTATAAGGAAAGGTTCCGAAAGCTGCAGACAGGCTCAGCTCATGCTAGAGCACCATCTCACACATAACCAATCACTCTGCCTTCAGGATTGTTAAGGCCTGCCATAGGTGTGACTTTTAGGTTACTATGTGTCTATGTGTAAGTAGGCATAGGAATACTACACCTAAGCAAGGGGTGGTTACACGACCTTGCCCCAGCTGAGTGATCAGCCAGTTGTGTCTATTTGAGTGGCCAGCCAGGGGTGGCATAATACATGCTGCAGCCCCTGGTAGGCCTTGGTTAAACCTATGCCCTGAGTACCTAGGGTAAACTTTTACAGGGGCTGACAAGGTGACCCAATTCCCAATTGTGTATGTACCTAGAGTACATGGCTTGAATTTAGAGAGAGTGCATCTGGGCTGTGGGTCTGATTAGCAGGCCCACAGCCACATCTAAGTCGAAAACCAGTAAAGCAAAAGCAAAAAGTGGGGGTGACCATAGGAAGCAGACCCTACTCTCCTACAGCTCCGGACTGGGCACGAAGATACTGGTATCCCGAGCTACACAGCATGTCTGTCGATCCCCCGATTCGTCTGCCTCTTCAGGAGGACCTTCTGTGGCAGCAGCAGGGGACGGTCCTCCACCCGAACCTGTCCAGTGTCCACCTCCATGCTTGGAGATTGAGCGGCGACAGTTGAGGCCACTTGACTTGCCTCCTGAAGTTTGTAATGTGATTCTGGCAGCCAGGTAACCCTCCACAAAGTCAGCATACGCCTGCAGATGGAACAGATTTGTGGCATGGTGCACAGCAAAGGCTGTGGATCCACTCTCTGCCCCCTTTCTGAGGTTCTCTTCTTCCTTCTTTCTCTTGCCCAGCAGGGCTCTGCTTTGGGCACTATCAAGGGCTACCTTTCTGCCCTTTCTGCCTTCTTAAGGCTACCTGATCAGCCTTCTTTGTTCAAGTCCCTGATTGTAAATAGGTTCTTGAAGGGCATCACTCATATGTTTCCCCCTGTTCCTTTCGTGATTCCCCAGTGGGACTTGAATCTGGTTCTGACCTACCTGATGTGCGCTCCTTTTGAGCCGCTTCATAACTGTCCTCTCGGTCTTCTTACGCTTAAGACTGCTTTCCTGATTGCCATCACCTCTGCCAGGAGAGTGAGTGAGCTCCAGGCTCTTTCCTCTAAGCCTCCTTTCCTTTCTGTCCATCCCTACACAGTTGTGTTGCGGACAAGACCCTCTTTTCTGCCCAAGGTAGTCACAGCCTCCACATCGGGCAATCCGTCACCTTGCACGCCTTCTTTCCGCCTCTGCATCCCTCTAAAGAGGAAGAGCGGCTCCACCGTCTGGACCCAAAACGTGCGCTCTCATACTATCTGGATCGCACACACCATTTCCGGATGGATGACCAACTCTTTGTTGGTTACGTGGGCACTAAGAAGGGACGGGCTGTGCACAAACGGACCATCTCTCGGTGGGTCGTGTTGTGCATCAAGGAATGCTACTCTTTGGCTAAGAAGGAGCCTCCTGTTGGACTGAGGGCCCATTCCACTCGGGCCACGGCGGCTACTACTGCCCTGGGCCGGGGAGTCCCCTTGCAGGACATCTGTCAGGCAGCTACGTGGGCCTCGCTGCACACGTTCGCAGGACACAACTGCCTGGACAGCCAAGTCCGGAGGGATGGCTTCTTTGGCCGTTCCGTCCTACAGGACTTTCTGGTGTGATTATTGGTTCGCAGACCCACCACCGGGGTTGATATTGCTGGGGAATCTATTCTAAGGTAACCTGTTTCTTTCAGATGCACAAGTTAGTTTCCTTCGTTAACGATATATCTGTAAGAAACAGTAGTTAGTATTAGATTCCTTACCGCCCCACCCATCCTCCCCATTATGCAAACCGATATCTAGGGTTAAGGTCATCCCCTTTCAGGGCCCTAGTTTCATGGCACCAGTGTTGGTTTTTATCATGGCTCTGCGTTTCTTGCGTGGAAAAGCTGTGTATAAGAACTGACGTCCGCGCGCGAGTGCGGCGTCTAAGTACTCCGGCAACGTTATCCCGGCGCCAACGACGACGGACGCGGAGCCACATGCGACGCCTACCGACGCGCAAGGGTACTGCTACGCAAAAGTTTCCGGATCCAGTCTGACGCCTGGGGATTTTCTAAGGTAAGTAATCTAATACTAACTACTGTTTCTTACAGATACATCATTACCGAAGGTAAGTAACTTGAGCTACACGTCTATTAGATTGCATCATACTGCCATAGCAGCATATTTACAACATAGACAGCATCTATCTCTTTTCAGAGTACCCGCTATAAAAGCCTTTATGGAAGGCCTTAAAAGAATAATTCCTTCCAGAGCACCACCTTCACTGGTGTGAAACTTGAACATTGTTCTCACACCTTCCTTCGAACCGTTACTTAAATGTGAACTACAATTCTTAACATTGATGGTTGCGTTCCTAGTAGCTATTACTTCTCTACGGAGAGTTAGTGAACTACAAGAACTAACCATTTTAGAACCGTTTCTGCAAATGCATCATAATAAGGTTGTTCTCTTTACTAATCCTGAATTCCTTCCTAAAGTCATTTCTCCCTTTCACCTCAATCAATCTGTCGAACTGCCCGTTTTCTTCTCGCAGCCACAAACGGGTGCAGAAAGAGCTCTTCATCCCCTAGATGTCAAAAGAGCATTGCTATACTACATTGAGCGAACACAACCCTTTCGTAATACCAAACAACTTTTCGTGTCTTTCTCACCACCCCAGAAGGGCAACCTCTATATCAAAATCTGGGAGAGCTAGATGGATTGTCAAATGTATACACATTTGCTACCACAAAGCTAAACATACGTTATCTGTTCCTCCTAAAGCCCACTCTACAAGGAAAATGGGGGATTCAATGGCATTTTTAGGGAACATTCCCTTAGATGACATCTGCAAAGCAGCTACATGGGCTACACGGCACACATTCACAAAAAACTATTGTGTAGATGTGCAAATTAAACAACAAGCTACAGTCGGCCAAGCTGTACTCAAAACACTTTTTCAAACTACTGCAAGAGATAAGGGTGGTCGCCACTAAGAGAGGCTACTGCTGTATAATCTATGCAACAGTGTGTAATCTGCAGCTCATATGCCTCGAACGGAAAATGCTACTTACCAGTATGCATCTGTTCTTGGCATGTAGAGCTGCAGAGTTACATGCCCACCCGCCTCCCCGGCGACCTTTATCTGTTCCAGTATTAGCTTAATTAGATACAGCTTACATGGACATCCTTCCTTTTCTTGCAAAGCTCCATCATTTAGCTAATGGCGAAAAACAATCTGAGGATGGAGCCGATGCCCATGCGCAATGTGATCCAAAGGAGGAGTCCCCTATCTCGTGACTTTCAAAGAACTTTTCAGGACAAAAACAAGTGCAAACATCCGGGCCCAACACTAGATGGCGATTTATGCAACAGTATGTAACTCTGCAGCTCTACATGTTAAGAACAGATGCATACTGGTAAGTAGCATTTTCCTCTTAGTGGCGATTACATCGGCCCAGAGTGAATTGCAGGTGTTATCTTGCTCGCCTCCCAATCTGATGTCGTTTCCGGACAAAATGGTGCTTCGCAACCGGGCTTCTTTTTTGCCAGAAGTAATGACCCCATTTCACCTGGATCATCTATCACATTGCCTACTTTCTTTGCTCCCCCGCATCTCTCTAATTAAGAGGAGATTCTCTACTGAATGGACCCAAAAAGAGCATTGTAGTTATACGTAGTCCACCCAAAAGAGTTCCTACCAATTCTTTGTGGGTTACATGGGAGCAAAGAAGGGGAGGGCAGTGCAGAAAAGGACCATTTCTTGATGGGTTATCTGCATTGAGATCTGCTATACCCTGGCAGAGGGAACCCCCTGAGGGATTAAGGGCCCTTTCCACCAGGAGAAAGACTGCGACTACAGCCTTGGCTCAGGGTGTCCCAGTCAACATCTGTCAGGCGGCAACGTGGTCTTCATTGTACACATTTGCAAAACACTACTGCCTGGATGGTCAGGTCCGCAGAGACAGGCACTTTGCCGGCACAGACCTGCAGGACTTTCTAGTTTAAGATATTGGTCTGCACCCACCGACGGTATTATTAGGCTTGGGTATCTAATAAAAAGGTAAGGAATCTGCAGCTAGAAGTCTCTCTCAGATGAACAAGCTACTTACCTTTGGTAATGCATTATCTAGTAGAGACACTATCTAGCTGCAGATTCCTTACAGCCCTGCCCACTCCTCTCTGCTTTGCGGACAAATATTGTAGGGCTAGGGTTACTCCGCCTTTCAGGGCCCAACTTTTGCACATGTCTGCGTCAGTTACTTTGTGGCTCTGCGCTTTTGGCATGGAAAAAAACGAAAAGTATTGACGTCAGCACCCCTCGGTGGCACCCATATATAGGCACCGCAGCGTCCTAACAGACGCTGCCGACGACGTAACGCCGACCCGATTGGAGCCACCCATTGGCGCGAGCAAAGGTTATTGCTCAGCAAAAGTTTCCAGATCCAGCATGACGCCTGGGAAATTCAAAGGTAAGGAATCTGCAGCTAGAAAGTCTCTACCAGATAATGTGTTGCCGAAGGTATGTAACTTGTTGTTCAGTTCCACCCTCATTGTTTCCATAATTTGCTTAGATTTAAAAATGTAGCTGACTTTTTATTGCTATTTAGGCCGAGCTACATACATAAAATACGGCAGCGTTGGACGCTTTTTCGAAATGGCTATTCTTTTTGGCAAAGTCCTGCAAAATTAGTTTAGATTCCTAGGTGATTTAATTTCACAAGAGCTGAAAGAGCATTGGTATTATGTCTCAGATCTATTGCTATCACATTCATGTTTGGGGAAACAAAATGAGTTACTCCTACCACTTTTTGTGAGCATTGCTCACTTCATAAATTTTCGAAAGGTTTAGTGGTTTTTACCCAGGAAGTTGTAGTTGTAATTTCTTTACAGCTGGTCAGTCATATTGTGATACTATCCATCCTATTTAGTATGTGAAATTAGACGTTCTTCTAGTGAGAAAAGGATATCGATGGAAATAAAAAATGGCCCTCATATTGGTTTTGCCTCTCTTACTGTTTACTTTCCCTCTTTCACAACTACCACCCACCATTTCGCTGTGCCCATACTCCCTGCTTCAGCTGGTGCGTGTCAGAACTAATATATAAGACCTGTTGGGGGAATTGTGGTGAAGAATGGTTAAGAGGTGGAGTGATAGCTTGCTGATAGATGCTACCACTGAGACTGAAATGCTAAAGTGCAGGTTTTCTTTTCAAGAAGTTGTATCCAGCCTTGCCTCTGCATATCACATGCGAATAATGCCAGATGCAGCATGCAAACTGTTTGTTTTTGTTAGGTTTTCTATATAATTAGTAATGCCTACCCCTATGTATTTAAGACAGCACCATTGTACTCCTCTTGCAACTGTCGCTCCCTCGATATTTCTGCCAGACATGCTTTTTGGCCTTGGCAGCCTACACATCCTGCATTTCCTCATTTTGTGAAATCTGCCCAGCAATATGGAATAGTGAAAGAGCAGATCAGCTGGATTTATAAACATTACCTACATGATACCTACACTGCTGCTATAATAAGTTAGCATTCCTTTGTATCATTGCAGTGAAGTCAAAGTGAGGTATGCCTGTTGGTCAAAACAGTTGGTGCCAGGGCCTGCTACATGTAGGGAATGTTGATGCCACATTTAATGTAAAGGCAATGCATGTATCCAAGTATTTTCTCTCATAACCAGTATGGTTCCTTGCTGTGGAAAAAGAACAGGAGTGGGACCACTTGAATCACTGTAGAGGCAATCTTGTATAATTGTTACATCGTGAAATATGCATTCAGAGACCAGCAGACAATGTGTTTTAGGCAACTTTGACAGGATAGCTGTGTTTTTTCATTCCTTGACTTCAGTTTTGTGTTCTGATTTTTCAGGAAAGGAATAATCTAGAAATAGACCTTAACTACCGGCTGAAAACCTTGCAGCAGCAATTGGAGCAAGAGGTAACTGAACATAACGTGACCAAAGCACGGTTAAGTGACAAGCACCAGTCACTCGAGGAAGAAAAATCGGTCGCAATGTGTGGTCAGTATCTCCTGTCTTATCTATTTATCCGCACAGTCAAATTTTTTTCGTAAACTGGAGGTTCACATTGTAGCATATTAAAAAGCAGAAATGTTTCTTATTCTGTAATTTTTTTTTTTTTTTAATATGGACACTTTTGACAAACCTACATATTTTCCAAAGAAACCATTTTACCACTTTAATTTGATTCTGGTCATTTTAGTGCAGACTGAATAAGTGGGTGGGGATCTCAAATGTTCACCATTCATATTGGAAGAGGTGTGGCGCCACGGCCAGGGCGACTGACACTGGACGCTGGGGATCACGGTTCGATACCTGGCACTGGTGGCAGGGGTCTGCCCAAATACATGCGACTCTGGGCAATAGCTCGCTTAATCTTCCCAATGGCCCCCAGCGCCGAGATACCCCTTTGGGGGTGATTCGTGCGCTATACAAGTACAGGATTTACATTTACATTACATTTACATATTGTTAGAATAAATGGGGGCTGTAATAGATAGCCCAAAAAGCACAATCTGGTAATACTATGGTACGTTTGATTTCAGACCTGAAAATTGCAATGGTCTGGGAGGCCTTAAAATCTTTCTGCAAATAATGTTTAAAAAAATGGTATGGAGATTACAAATGTAAATTATAATGAGTCCAGAAGAAGAAGGACTCGAGTCAGCATATCTGATTTGTTTCTCTTCGATTAGGAGAAATAAATGGGTGGTGTGAGAAGTTGGCCTGATATGTAGTGCTCACTATTCTAGTGATCACTGTGTATCATTCCAAACGACCCTTATTGATGATTGGTTGTAAGTCAACCGTTAGACCAGCTATCCTAGTAGCATGGACAAGAGAAGTCTTTAGGCTAAACTCTAGAGGGCGTGTTAAGCCAGCTGTTATACCATCACATATACCCCTTGAACACCAAGTGAAAGGACACCACACAAGTTGTTCTGAAAATAAGGTATATTTATTTAGAGCACAATGTAGGAAGGTGGATACCTGACTATGGTTGCCCCCAACTTTTTGCCTGGTGTTTTGCTGGTTTTCTGACTTAGTTGACCTGGGGCCCTGCCAATCAGGACCCCAGGCCTACTGCTCTCTCTCTAAAATGGATTCCATGTACCTTAGGTACATTTCCAATTGGGACTGGGCCACCTTATCAGACCCTGTAACTCAGGGCATAGGTGTACCCAGGGCCTACCAGGGGCTGAAGCATGTATTATGCCACCCCTGGGTGGCCATCTAAATCTGACACAACTGGCTGCACGACAGCTGGGGCAAGGTGGTGTAATCACCCTTTGCTTTAGATATAGTATACCTATATCTAACCCTAAAAATGGACACACAGATTCCTATCAGTCACTCCTATGGCAGGCCTTGACAATCCTGGAGGTAGAGTGCTTGGAATCGTGTGAAATGGTGCTCTGGCATGAGCTGAGCCCGTTTGCAGCTTGCGGAACCAAGTCCTAATAGCTGTTCCATGATAACGCATACCATATACTCTTAAGTGCATTATAATCCTCGCGGTTAAATGCTATCTCTGGTATTGCTTTATCAAAACATGTTGAGTAAGGTGTCATACGAATTGGAATACTAACCCCTCGCCAATTCTGGCGACGGGGTTAGCATTCCACCTTCTGGAGGGACACGACATGTATGTAACTGTGAACCCCGGTTAAAGTTAAACGAAGCCTCAGCTCCACAAAATGGATGCTGCCACCACAGACACGAGTCTGACCTTCTGCTGCTGGGAGTCCTTCCAGCGAGGAGAGCTTGGACAAAGGGTTTCCTGTCAGGGGCGGTGCTAGCACCATCCCAGACAGGGTTTTGTGTATCCTGGGTAGGCAGGGCTTTACAGGAAGGTGACTGCTGAGTGGCACCCCGGTGCTCACTACGCATCTGCTGGCTAGAACCAGTTCCAGGGGCACACCAGCCCCTGGCCTGGGGAAAGTCCGGCATGGGAGAGGGGTGTAACCACCCCCCTTCCTGGTCCCACCCCTAGGGCAGGACCTAGTCGCGTACCCACCCCTTTCTTTAGGATAAAGGCAGGAGCGGGGACCCTTCCAAATTAGATCATCTTTGAATCCTGAAACTACTTTCCACGAAAGGAACTCAAGACTTCTTCTCAAGATTTCTCCCTTGTGACTAAGGAGTAGTCACCCTGCATCCGCAGGCACCATCTAAGAACTCTGCGGTTTGCTGCACGTCCTTCCTCAGGAATCCGACCGACCAGCACGACGAGACCCGGCTTCCCTGGCACCTCTGACCTCTACCTACCTCTACAGCTAAGCTGAGAACCGTAGGTGCGACGAGACCTCGAGGGACCGGCCATCATCAGAACTGCACGACTTCTATCCAGCACGACCGCCGAGGGATCCTCTGGTGAGTGCTTTGGGGTCCGAGAAGCCCCGACCCTGAGCAGCTCCAGCACCGAAGTCCAGCCTCCCAGCATCTCCACGATCTGCGTGGGGCCCTTCTGCTTTTTGCTGCTCACCGCGTTGTTTGGCTACTAGCCCGCTGGCTTGTGGCCTTCTTAACGACGCCCGACGACATCACTGCTGCTGGTCTGGTTGCTCCAGACTGGCCCTTGCTCCCTTCCAAAAGAGGAGCAACCCGGACCCTCCTGGTCCACTCCAGACGCCATTTTTGAGTCCACCGCGTGGGCTTGAATTTGCCAAGACTTGTTGCCCCAATCCTGGGTCCAGCGACGTCGACAGCTTCATCCATCGTGGGACAGCTCGCACCTCCATCCTGGTCGCCGACAACGCCTCCTGGTCCGTGAGATCTGCAGAGCCCAGCGTCGCCCACTCACCTAGTCGAGGTGACTACCATCCGGTGCCCTCCTGGTGCCACCTGACTACTGGCTAGTAGTCACGAACTTGGTCCCCTCTGCTTTCAGGTGTCACCCATCTTCGATCCAGGCTTGGATCACTCGAACTCTCTTCACTGGTTGCCTGCCAGCAACTTCTTTCTTCAGGCTCCTGGTTCGTCTACGAGGATTCCCGACGTCTTTTGAGACCTATGCAGCTGCAGCCCCTGGGCTAGGTAAACTCGGCATTTCGGTGCCCCGGCATAGCCTCACTATCCAAGGGTCAGGATCCACTGTCGTTTTCGATCTACCTTATCGGGTTCGCCCGAGAACACTAACTTTGCCTTTACTAGCTCCCATAGACTTTGTCCCGCATCCCGCGTGAGAGTGCACACTCTGCACCCGAGTCCCCTAGGCCTCCTACTAGTAATCTGAAGGTTCAGTAACGTAGTCCTAGCGATTCCAAAGCCTATTAGTACAGTACTTACCTGCTAGTAATTTCGCATTCCACTTTCATAGTATATGGTTTTTCGTGCCCCTCGGGCATTTGTGTAAATTGTGCAACTTAAAGTATTTTCATAAGAGTTTTGTTGTGTGCTTTCACTTGGTGTTCAAGGGGTATATGTGATGATATAACAGCTGGCTTAACACGCCCTCTAGAGTTTAGCCCGAAGACTGCTTGTATCCACGCTACTAGGATAGCTGGTCTATAAGGTTGACTTACAACCAATCATCAATAAGGGTTGTTGGACTGATACATAGTGTTCACTAGAATAGTGAGCACTGCATATCAGGCCACCTTCTCACACACAACAGCCCTGGACTCTTTATGAGGACAGGGCGCTAAGCACAATACAAAGCTCTTAGGAAAATACGCAAAGTCGCACAATTTAAACAAATGCCCGAGGGGCACGAAAAACCATATACTCTAAAAGTGGAATGCAAAATTACTAGCAGGTAAGTACTACCCTAATAGGTTTTAGGATCGCTAGGACTGGACTACTGAACCTTCAGATTACGAGCAGGAGGCCTAGGGAGATCGGGTGCAGAGTGTGCACTCTCACGCGGGATGCGGGACAAAGTCTATGGATGCTAGATTTCGTAAAGTTAGTGTTATCGGACGAATCCGACTAGGTAGAGCTGAAACGAAAAAGGATCTGGACCTTTGGATAGTTAAGCTATGCTGGAGCACCGAAATGCTCAGGTTACCTAACCCAGGGGCTGCGGATGCAAAGGTCTGGAAAGACGTCGGGAATCCTCGTTGCAGTCTATGGAGCCTGAAAGAAGAAGTTGCTGGCAGGCGACCAGTGATGAAGTTCGAAGTGATCCAAGCCTGGATCGAAGATGGAAGACACCTGTAAGCAGAGGGGACCAAGTTCTGAATCACTAGCCAGTGATTAGATAGGCACCAGGATGGCACCGGATGGAGTCACCTCGACCAGGTGAGTGGGCGACGCTGGGCTCTGCAGTCTCACGGACCAGGAGGCGTTGTCGGCGACCAGGATGGAGGTGCGAGCTGTCCCACGATGGTATCTGCTGTCGACGTCGCTGGACCCAGGATTGGGGCAACAAGTCTTGGCAAATGCAAGCCCACGCGGTGGACTTAAAATGGCGTCTGGAGTGGACCAGGAGGGTCCGGGGTGCTCCTCTGTTAGAGGGGAGCGAGGGCCAGTCTGGAGCAACCAGACCAGCGTTGGAAATGTCGTCGTTCGTCGTCGGGAAGACCACAAGCCAGCAGGCAAGTAGCCAGACAACGCGGTGAGCAGCAAAGAGCAGAAGGGCCCCACGCAGATCTCGTGGATGCTGGGGGGCTGGACTTCGGTGCTGGAGCTGCTCAGGGTTAGGGCTTCTCACACCCCAAAGCACTCACTCGAGGATCCCTCGGCGGTCGTGTTGGGCAAGCGTTGTGCAGTCCTGAAGATGGCCGGTCCCTCGAGGTCTCGTCACACCCACGAATCTCAGCTGGACTGATGATCCAGGTAGAGGTCAGAGGTGCCAGGGAAGCCGGTTCTCGTCGAGCTGGGCAGTCTTGATCCGGAGGAGAGACTTACAGCAAACCGCGATGCTTGGATGGTGCCTGCGGGTGCAGGGTGGCTACTCCTTAGCCACAAGGGAGAGTCTTCTGAAAGGTTCAAGAGTTCTTTCGTGGAAAGTCATCAAGATTCGGAATTATATAATTTGGAAGGGGTCCCCGATCCCACCTTTATACTAAAGAAAGGGGCTGGTACGGGACTAGGTCCTGCCCATGGGTGGGACCAGGAAGGGGGGTGGTTACACCCCTCTCCCATGCCGGACTTTCCTCAGCTCAGGGGCTGGTGTGCCCCTGGAACCGGTTCAGACTGGCAGATACATAGTGAGCACCGGGGTGCCACTTGCAGTCACCTTCCTATTCAGCCCTGCCTACCTAGGATACACAAAACCCTGTCTGGGTCAGTGCTAGCACCGCCCCTGACAGGAAACCCTTTGTCCAAGCTCTCCCCGCTGGAAGGACTCCCAGCAGCAGGAGGTCAGACTTGTGTCTGTGGTGGCAGCATCCATTTTGTGATGCTGAGGCTCGAGTTAACTTTAACCGGGGTTCACAGTTACATACATGTCGTGTCCCTCTAGAAGGGTGGAATGCTAACCCCATCGCCAGAATTGGCGAGGGGTTAGTATTCCAATTCGTATGACACCTTACTCGACATGTTTTGATAAAGCGATACCAGAGTTGGCATATAACCGCGAGGATTATAATGCACTTAAGAGTATATGGTACGCGTTATCATAGAACAGCTATTAGGACTTGATTCCGCAAGCTGCAGACGGGCTCAGCTCATGCCAGAGCACCATCTCACATGATTCCACGCACTCTGCCATCAGGATTGTTAAGGCCTGCCATAGGAGTGACTGATAGGAATCTATGTGTCCATTTTAGGGTTAGATATAGGTATACTATATCTACAGCAAAGGGTGATTACACCACTTTGTCCCAGCTGTCGAGCAGCCAGTTGTGTCAGATTTAGATGGCCAGCCAGGGGTGGCATAATACATGCTGCAGCCCCTGGTAGGCCCTGGGTACACCTATGCCCTGAGTTACAGGGTCTGATAAGGTGGCCCAGTACCAATGGGTAAATGCACCTAAGGTACATGGAATCCATTTTTCAGAGAGAGCAGTAGGCCTGGGGTCCTGATTGGCAGGGTCCCAGGCCAACTATGTCAAAAACCAGCTAAAACACAGGGCAAAAAGTTGGGGGCAACCATAGTCAGGATCTACCTTCCTACAGGTGTGATGACCTGTTGGCAGGGAAATTGATCTTTGGTGCCTACTGAGCAAGACCATATGCAGTTCCAAGCATGAAGTGTGCATCCCGCATGACCAGAAGCCACGCCCGGTAGATAATGGGTGCAAGATTCAGCCAAAGGCCTTTCTGTGCCTGGTCTTAGGGTTACCGGGCCTTATTCGTGGCTAAAGGCTACACTCAGTGCCCAATGGGTACAGCTCTAGGCTCTTTATTGTGTGGGGAGAAGCAGCTGTACTAGTATTGTTATGTCTTCTAAAGTTAAAGCTCTGTCATTGTGAATCTGTAATTCATTAAATATTGTGGTGCAATTGCATTTTTTCAGTAGCTTCGCCCCAACAGAGAAGTTAGCTGTTTCTCCATTCAGTTCAAGTGCCAAAACTTAAAAAAAATGTTAGGTCTGAATCGCAACAAAAATCTTTACAGCCAGTGCTAGTCGAACAATTGCTGAAGCAGATTTTGAAACCTCTACAATCTGATTGGGCGAGAGAGTTGTACAGGGTTGAAGAATCAGCTTTGTTGGTTCTCTGATCTCTGTCTAGTAAAGGAAACTACTCTGGCAATGTGGGTTTTAGTTTGAGCGAACCTCAGTCCATGGGGACATTGTTGCACAGTGTGGTTGGATTGAAAACTCTTGTGTGATTCCCGAATCAGCCCTCCTTGTCCGCGAATTATGCAAATAAAAGAAAAAAATTAAATTGCCTTCTACTCAAAAGATTTGATTGAGGAGTGTTTAGCACATGAAAAATATGGAATCCACCCTGTTAACTGCCGGGACCAGCCACAGTGGCTAAGAAGGTTTCAGTCTTTGTCTTAATTCTGGGGTCAGGGACTCGACCCTCACACAAGGAGTCTGTTTTTTCTCATTATCTGCCCCCTGGGCTGTACTCGGCTGGCTTCAACTTGTGCCTCACTCTCCCCTCTGTTGTTTGGTTTCCCCTCTTCATGGATTATTGAGAGGATGATAGTTTTCCCACCCTGCAGGTACATAGCTTCCTGTGGTGCAGCCGGTGCACTGGGGCCCAAAGGTTGAAGGAAGTCCAACTACTATAGCCCATTAAGTGGGCACATAAATAACCATGTTGAAGTTTCAAAATTTAACGAGCTTTGAAGATGACTTTAATTTTTAGGTCTCTCCAAGGCAGTGCTTACGCTGTCCGTGCGAGACCTGCTATATTCAGGGTATGGGCTTTAAAAGCTCCAGCATTTTCAAAAACTTCCCCTGTGACAAGTGTTGTTACTCATAGCTTGTGAGCACCGTTTCTTTCTTTAAGCTGAAGCACTCGAGACCAGTGCTCGTGGTTTACAGAGCTCTATTGTAAACAGGGCTGTAAATCTTGCTTTTATCTTACCACATTTACTATGCATTCAAAGACCAAGGTCTGTTTTCGCTGCAGCTGCCTCCTCCTCCCTCCTGCTTTTGAAACGCACAGCCTGGTGTCACGGTTCCTGCCTTCAATTGGCTGCTGCTACCTCCGTCTCAAGAGACCTCTCAATAGGGTATTATAACCACACATCTACTTAATTTTGATTGTTTTTATTGTCATGACAAACTAGCTCCATGGGGGGGGGGGGCGTGGCCAGCAGCATATGGGAACAGACGCGAGCTGGAAGCTCCATCCACCCTCCCACCCGCATTCCAAGTATCCTCTGCCCCAGACACAGCTGGGGGCACGGATTAACACGCTAAGGTGCTAGGAGAGGGTGGAATCGACCCCCAAGGAGCCTGGCGAGAGCGTAAAAGCTCCGAAATGGAAGTGAGACGGACGGGTTCAGGCACAGGCAAGATGGCGGCTGTGCTTTGTGACAAGCAGAGTGCCTCTTGAGGGCAGCTAATGCGGTGAAGGTGAGCGTCGCGAAAGACCTTCGGCACTGCAGGCTGACCTGAGATGCGGCGGTCACAGCGGTGAGTCGTGGGGACCACGGGGAACAAGTGGTGTATCCGCCGTGAGGCGGAGTCTGCTCCAAGCAGACGGCTGCAACATGGCTTCTCTTCCAGGGGATCCTCATCAATCGTCATAAGCACTGAATATTCCCGCCCATGTGCGTGACCCCGGAAACAATATAAAAATATATATGTAAAAAACACACATCTCGTTCCAAATCTATGTAAATACATATATCATTTTTCTCACACCAATGCAGCTCCAAAACCAAGGCTAGACAATGTAAACACTTGTATATGTACAGCAATTAGAAAGGAAACACAAACACATTAGGTCAAATAGTCCTTGAACTTTGTGTTTTAATGAGTAAAAACACCCATAAATTCTGCAAATTGCTAATAAAAGACATTGTCCGCCATAAGCTGCATTGAAAAGTGAATAACACAGAAACTGAAAGCATTTTCAGTTAAAAACTGGCACCGTGCCTTTAAGGCAGCCATGACCCCGGGCTTCCCATCATGCCCATGGGGTGACAGTTAGGTCAGTTGTTCTTTCCGGCTCTTTCAGCCAGGACCCTGGTCAAACAGCTCCTACCTTTTTTTGACTTTCTGTCAAAAATACTTGGTGTCTTCCTTCAATTTTTGTCTTCACATGACGGCTTTTAGCCTTAGAAAGCTAGTGCTGCCTTTTTTGGGCTCAAAAAAGGTTAATTTTTGGTCAAAAATGCCTTCGCTTTTTGATCCCTTCTCTTCCTGTGGGAAGAAGAAAGCTAAGACTGATACACATCCTGTGTGTATCCTCTGTCTTCCTGACTCTCATTCTCCAGAAAGCTGTGATCACTGCAAGTCCTTGTCAAGTAGAACCCTCAAGGACAGAGAAACAATCAGGATTTATGGGCTTTCTGAGAGACGTAGGTCTCCAAAGAGACAGAAAAAGTGGAGGGCGCGGTCGACGTCGAGAGATGTCCCGGCTTGTTCTCCTTCGGCGTCTGGATCAGTGTCGAAGGTTCCACCGACGATGAGTCAACTCCCCTCGATGGTGAAGACTTCAGCGTCGAGAGTCAAGGTAACTCCGCTGCCGTCAACCGGGCGACGTGCAGCGTCGTGGGAGAGGTCGACGTTCGAGCATAGAAGATCGATGTCAAGACCTCAGTCGTCGAAGCCTCAGGTCCAGTCTTCAACGCCGAATCCTCTGTCGACCCCTAGTCACTGGCATTCGACGTCGAGGCATCCTCCGTCGGCGTCCCATCATCTACGCTAGACGTCGAGGCACCCTCCGTCGTCGCCAGGTCATTTGCGATCGCCGTCGAGGCACCCTCAGTCGTCGCCAGGCCATCGGCGATCGATGTCGAGGCACCCTCCGTCGCTGTCTCATCGACGGTCGACGTACCCTCCGTCGCCTCTCATCATCGATGTCGAGGCATCCTCTGTCGGCGTCTCTCCATCGACGCTCGACGTCGAGGCATTCCAGTCTAGGGCATTCAGCGACCCAGCATCCTCCGTCGGCGTCCAGTCATAGGCGCTCGACGTCGAGGACTCATCCGTCGACGTCACCCCCCGGCATTCGACGTCGAGACATGGGACTCCAGCGCATCTCTTTTGATTCCTCAGCCAGTGGTGGCACAACGCACCGAGACATCGAGCCTGCCGGTTCCGTCTTCGAGTCATAGGCCTACATCTCAGAGGTCCTCAAGAACAGCTTTAGCTGCGGAAGGGGACCAGGGCTCTCCAGAGAGCATCGGGCACGCTGCCAAGAGGAAGAGAAATCCAGAGGTTCGTGGTTCTCATAGTCGCACTGCTTCTCCTGTGAGTCTGTCTTCCTCATCAAGATCATCTTCTGGCCCATATGTGATCATTCACACGTCGGGCGGCGAAGAATCAAGGCACTCCCCTTCACCTCCTCCACAGGGGCGAAAGGATGTAGCACCTGCACGCTCTCCAGTGAGGGACTCCCCACAGCAGCCTCCTACCGTCAGACTGTCTCCACGATGGTATGCACCGCTGCACAACTGGGCTACAGATAAAGAGACGGCGTCTCGATTGCAGCAGCCTTTCTCTAGAATTAGAGAACGGTCTCGTTCTCCGGTGAGGTCCAAAGGAAGATCACGCTCTCCGGTTCGCCGCAGGGAAAGATCACGCTCTAGAGTTCGTGCCTCCAGGCGTAGATCCAGATCTAGGAGCAGGAGGAGAGAACCAAGATCACCGACTACCTCTACGTCTCCGACACGCTCCCATAGAGAATACTCGCCCACTCTGACGGATTCCCCTCCATCAAGGGTATCGAGGATATCTTCTCCTTTCAGGACATACTGGGTAGAGGGGCTATAAAGCTGGGAGTTCCCTTAACAACTCCGCAGGTCAAGACCTCAGTGATTTTTGAAACGCTGCATCACAGGTCAGCACCTAAACCCCTTTTGCCGTTAGTGCCTGGCATTATAGATCCGGTGATGGAGGTATTCCTCACTCCAGCAACAGTCAAAGCGGCTCCGGCGAGGATCCTAAAGAAATATAAATCTCTAGAAAAGGACCCTCTGTTTCTTCGAGCTGATCCTCCCCCGGACTCAGTAATCACCGCAGCAGCGAGGAAATCCAGTGCGGTTTCCTCTTCTGCTACTGTACCTCCGGACAAAGACAGCAAGACGCAAGATTCGTGGGGGAGACGAGTCTGCAGTACTTCAGCGTCTTTTCTTAAGGTTTCTAACACAGAGGCTCTTTTGGGACGTTACGATAGGTCCCTGTGGGATTCTCAACAGCGTTTTGTGGACAAAGTCCCTCAGGAAGACCGGAAGGACTTTGAAGAAATCCTTCTGGAGCGCAGTCAGGTCTCCAACCAAATTATATGTGCCGCAGAGGATGGGGCGGCTCATGGATATGCCCATGGAATATCAGCAAGGAGATCATCCTGGTTGTGCCTAACGGTTTTAAAATCAGAAGCCCAAGCGCGTATTCTGAACTTGCCGTTTTCGGGGACTTCACTGTTTGGAGCGAGCACGGATGAAGAGATGCAGCGCATGAAAACAGAGCTTGATACTCTCAAGGCGGTGGGTCTCGAAAAGAAAAAAGAATTCGAAAAGAAATACCGCTCCTACAACAAGGGCTCTTCCAAACAGCGGGTTCAAACCCCTAACTGGCAGAAGAGTCAAGACCAGCAGGGTCAGCAAAAGTCCCAGTATAGAGGAAAGCGTAATTCCAGAGGAGGAGGGAATCCACGCCAGGGCAACAACACCGGCAAAGCTCACTCCAAGCAATGAGTCTTTCCTTCCCCCAGCGCCGTGGACCACTCCAGTGGGGGGGATGCCTTGCGGGTCATTTGGAAGAGTGGCAATACATCACAAACGACAGATGGGTGTTAGCTACACTTCGGAATGGTTACTGTCTTAGTTTGTCATCAGCCTCCACCTGTTCCCCCGATGTCAACATCGAATCATCAGTTACACCTTCTGCAAAAAGAAGTGGCCACTCTTCTCGAGAAGTCAGCCATCGAGAGAGTGCCAGTGTCTCAAAGGGGAAAAGGGGTATACTCCCGATATTTTCTGGTCAGAAAAAAAGGGCAAAAGGCAGAATTCAGACCTATTCTGGACTTGAGAACTCTCAATCTGTGCGTCAAAAAGGAAAGCTTTTGCATGTTGGCGCTTCACCAAATATATCCACATCTCAGGGGTGGAGATTGGATGTGCTCGTTGGACCTCCAAAATGCCTACTTTCATGTTCCAATACACCCAAGTCACAGATTTCTTAGGTTCTAGGTGGGGACCTCCCACTATCAGTTCAAAGTCCTGCCGTTTGGGTTGAAGTCGGCTTCCCGGGTGTTCACGAAGTGTGTTGCAGTGGTAGCAAAGGAGACTTCGTATACCCATACCTGGAAGATTGGCTGTTGAAAGGTCCCTCCCCAAATGGCGTAAGAAGTCAATTCCAGACTTGTATACAGCTCTGCCAGCGACTAGGGCTACATGTCAACTTCGGAAAATCAGTCTCTCAACCCACCCACAAGATTCACTTCCTAGGAGCTCAGCTAGACTCCGAAGTAGGAAAAGTGTTTCCTTCGGAGGAGAGACAGTTTTTTTTATAACCCAGATATGTCAGCTGGTGCTTCGCAACAAGGCTCAGAAAGTGCGCCGGATTGCCTCCCTGCTAGTGTCGATGGCATCATGCATCTTCCTGGTCCCGAATGCCAGACTTCGAATGCGTCCTCTTCAGCAGGATCTGGAGGACAAGTGGGACCAGCAATCAGCTCGCTGGGACAATCACATCATTCTCTCAGACGCAGCTCGAGCTTCCATACCATGGTGAACCAAAAGACGAAACATTCAGGTGGGAGTTCTGTTCCATCAACCTCCTCCTGTTCAGACTCTGATCACGGATGCTTCCCCACACATGGGTCAACTGCAGGTGCAAGGGCCGTGGTCGCCAAAGAAATGACCTACCATATCAACATGCTGGAGTTGAGAGCAGGCTACCTAGCTCTCAAGGCGTTCCTTCCCTCGATTTACGAAGCTTCAGTTCTAATACAGACTGACAACACCACCACAACGTACTATTTGAACAAGCAGGGGGGAACGCTCTCACGAACTGTCGCTGGAAGCACAACGGATTTGGCATTGGCTTCTGGCTCGCAAGTTGTCCATCACAGCAGTCCACCTCCCATGAGAGCAGAATGTGAGGGTGGACGCTCTAAGCCGTCATTTCGACAACAAGGAGGATTGGGTGCTACACGACGCAGTGGTAGAAGAAATTTTCGAATCCTGGGGTCTTCCGACCATAGACCTGTTCGCGGACGACCAAAACACAAAATGCCAAGACTTCGCTTCCAGGTTCTACCGGCCAGGGACGAGAGGGAATGCTCTTTTGATCGACTGGTCAGGGGAATTTGTGTATGCCTTTCCACCACTTCCGCTGATCCCGAAGGTGGTGAGCAAGTTAACACACTTGTGCACAACGATGATCCTCATCACCCCGGACTGGCCGAGGCAATGGTGGTACACGGACCTGATTCACCTGTCAGTGACTCCTCACAAGAGGTTACCATGCAGGCCGGACCTGTTGTCCAAGATGAACGGGAGGATTCTGATAGATACATCTGCCAGTGGATTCCTCACCTTGTGAATATCCCCCTGCGTCAGCAGCATTCGGAAATTCTTTTTGTAGCTTTGCGCCGACGTGGACCCCGTCACAGAGGCACGGCATCGTGCGCGACTTCGCTGACATCACCGACACCATATTAGGCCCACGCCGGCGTGATGACATCAGTTCCCTTTTTTCCGCGTCGTCGACGCGAACGGTTTTCTGGGATCGTACAGTAGCTTTGTAGTAACTTTGTTACTTTGTGATTATTTTCACTGTATCTTCGTCTATGTCAAGATGTTTTCCGCAGGTTCCTGGGGAAAAGGAATCCAGAAAGCAAGACCAGGCGGCCAAGAAGGTCTTCTCTTCAGACAGTATGGCGTTAAAATCTACCAACTCAAATTGTCTTATGAGGTGAACAGAAAGGATTTTCAGGAAGTAATTGCGGACACTGGGGCTGCTGCGATACAAGTGATACAGAGTGGGCTGGACACTGCTGATTCAGTGGCGAGAGTCATGGGCTCTTCGGTGGCCACTAGAAGAGCTGCGTGGCTAAAAACATCGGAGTTTTCTGCAGATGTACAATCTGCTTTGATGGACTTGCCATTTGATGGCTCAGGATTGTTTGGCTAGAAAGCTGACACTGCCTTGGAACGTTTCAAAGATAGTAGGCCACAGCAAAATCTTTGGGACTTCAAACCAGGGGTACTACTGGAAGGCGCTTCAGAGGATTTGGAAGATCTTCCTTTCGCTCCTATAAAACATCGCAGCAGCAGCCACAACAGCAGCAAAATACGCTGTATAAGTCCTATAGATGAAAACAACGAGCTCGTCCTAGAGGTCGTCAAGCCTCCTCCTCCTCCTCCCCTTCCCCTTCCCCTTCCCAGCCCCCTGCCACCGCAGCAAAGCAGCCCTAGATCCGCCATTCCGGATCATGTGGGCCCAGTTGGGGGCCGGTTTACCCATTTTCTACGAGATTGGGAATTGATTACCTCAGATCTTTGGGTTCTCAATCTCGTGGAGAATGGGTATGCTCTTCCCTTTCGGGAGTTTCCCCCAAAATACCCTCCTTGCCAGGGTTTTTATTTGGAGGACCATCTGCTGCTCCTGCAGGAAGAAGTCCTGGCTCTGTTCAGAAAGGGTGCGATAGAGGTGGTACCAGAGCAGGAGGGGGGTCAGGGGTGCTACTCCCGGTATTTTCTGATCCCCAAGAAGGATGGCAGACTCCGTCCAATCCTAGATCTCAGGATCTTGAACCTTTACCTGAAGCAGGAAAAATTCAAGATGCTCACCCTTGCACAGGTTCTTCAAGCGCTGCTGGAAGAAGACTGGATGGTGTCGATCTACTTGCAGGATGCGTATTTTCACATCCCAATCCTGAAGTCGCACAGAAAGTATCTCCGTTTCACGGTTGGTTCGCAACACTACCAGTTTGCGGTCCTTCCGTTTGGTCTTACTACTGCGCCTCGAGACTTCACTAAGGTGATGGCAGTGCTGGATGTGCATCTCAGAAGGTCGGGGATACCTGTATTCCCGTATCTGCACGATTGGCTGATCAAAGCAGAATCTCCAGAGATAGTGCTGCATCATCTACAGGAGACAACTCAGTTGTTGCACAGGTTGAGTTTTTCGATAAATGTACCCAAATCTCACCTGGTGCCCTCCCAGCGAAACCTGTTCACAGGTGCGGTACTGGATACAACTGTGTGTCGTGCATTCCCTCCTCCTCAAAGGATTCGCGACATACAGGAAATGATTCCTTTTTTTTTTTTTTTTTTTTTTTTAAACCTCTATTCAAAAAAGGAGATACATGCGCAGGCCCACAACCATCATGGCCGGCCGCAAAAGCAAGCAATAAAACAGGAGAAACTGAAGCCAATCAGGAAACAGGATATATCAAGGTATACCAGATGCGGTTGTGGGGCTCGCAGACAGGATATGAGGTTTTCATTTTTAAATTTTAGAAAAAGAGTAGGGGCTGCAACAACAAGGACATCGCACCTCACAGGATAGGAGCACAAAGGAGACGATTGGGACTTACCCCAATTACAGTCGGAGATAGGCTATAACCAAAGCGACTATGCAATCCGGGCAGCCACGGAGATAATCCTGGACAGTAAACCACATCACAATAATCCACATTTCCAAAAATCACCCCAGAGAGCCTACCCCCCAAGAACAGAAAAACAGAGGCTTGTCGAGAAGCCGAAAAAAGAAAAAAGAAAGGTGCAAGACCAAGAGACAGCCAACCCTACGAAAGAGGAAAGAACCCTCCCAAAGCCGGAAAAGAGCGATAGAGACCATAGAACAAAACAAACTAAAATAACAAACCCCCCCCCACACCCGCCACCTTGCACCCCTGTAATGGCTACGGCCTAACCCACTAACAGCGTGCCTGTCGCCCCAGAACTGCCCCACAGAAGGAAAAATATAAGAAGTGGGGGAGGAGAAAATCAAACAAGCCCCCGGACACCTGATACCCCCCGCCGGCGGTGACCCCCCCCCCATAGCACAATCATCATCAATTAAGCGAAAACAGTCAGCATTATCACAGGGAGGACAGTCACCAGGAAACCCCCCTCACCCTCCTACCCCCGGCCCGGTGAGGTACTCGGTGCAGTCCCGGCAAGAGTAAACGGAGCAACCCCAGGGAAATAGAAGTCAACCCTGCAAGCTTCACGAGGAGATCTATCGCCAAAGTCATAGCAGTTACAAACCGAGGAAGCGTCTCAGAAGGTTCAAAGCAGTGGCAAGGAGCAAGAAAGCCTCAAAGTCAAAGTCAGCCCTGGCCAGTGCGAATCCGTACCGGAGCACATCTCAACCAAGCCACATCCGACCAGAGGCAGTCAAAGCGTCCATGGCGGACCAGGGCAGTGAAGGTGGAGCAAAGGCCGGTCTCAAAATGGCGGCATCCGTTATACAGACGGGCCGGAACAAAGGAAAATGGCGATCCCCTTCGACGGGACCCTGAGACTCGGCAATGAAGAACAGGACATCCAACGACGACACACCATCGAAGAGGAGACGTAGAGGAAAGACCATGCACTGTAACAGAGGAAGGGAAGGTAAGGCCGACTCTCAAAGGAGCAAAGTCGGGCTGCCGCCCGGGCCCTCGCAGATGGAGGGTCAAATCGCTCGTCTGGATCGCAGATTTCTGTGCAGGCGCTGCAGCATCCGTGGCCGGTCGTGAGCAGACATCATCCAGTTTCGCCGCCAGGGAGACACATGCGCCGGTGAATTGCGAGCGGAGCGCCCCAATCGCCGCCATTACGGATCTCAATGAATGTGCGCCATCCATCCCCTCCATCCCGGGGCTCAGAGGACGGAGGGGAACACAATCTCCGGCCCACATCGCCGGGCTCCGGGCACACATTTGGCGATCGCAACAACAAGGGCGCCCCGAACTGGCACACTCAGGACAGACACCGGCCGTGGGTGCAGCCCGTCAGCCCCCGGACCGGGAAACGGGGGTCAGGCACACAACCCACAGCCGCGGTGCAGGAGGATCCCAGCACGTCACAGTGTCTCTTCTCCGGCACCATCCATCAACAAGGACAAGAGTCAAGAGCAAACAGAATTATTCAGACCTGGAAGACCGGCCACAATC
This sequence comes from Lissotriton vulgaris, assembly GCF_964263255.1. Taxonomy (NCBI): domain Eukaryota; kingdom Metazoa; phylum Chordata; class Amphibia; order Caudata; family Salamandridae; genus Lissotriton; species Lissotriton vulgaris. The sequence goes on along the minus strand of NC_141691.1, from coordinate 1,383,627,137 downwards.
GCGGTCCCACAGCCGATGTTGACGAGGTCCCTTCCGGGTATTTCAAAAAATCAAGGTCCCGGCGGCAGCCCGGGAGTAGGCCAAAAATAGGACACGACATAACTTCGTCGCTGAATATGGTAGGAAATCCGGGAAAGCACCGTTGGCATCAGGCAACCTTCATACATCCAGGCACAGGGCGTGGGTAAAGGATAAACGACAGGATAGTCGGGTCGCCGGCGGAGGTCGGCGGAGCCGGGAGCTTATGCGGCCATCTTGGTTCGCGGCGTAGCTCCTCCCCCCATTCCTTTGTTTTTTAATGGAGCGGTCGTTCCAGTCCTGAAGGTCCTTCGCTTGCTCGGTCTGATGGCTTCTTGCATTCTGTTGGTCAACCATGCACGCTGGCAGATGAGGGCACTCCAGTGGTGCCGCCGCAGGCAGTGGTATCAACACAATGGAGATCTCAAGATGTCAGTGAGGATCTCCAGAGAAACTGCAGCGGATCTGACTTGGTGGGGCGTGGAAGGCAACCTGTCACAAGGAAAGCCTTTTTATCTACCTCCATCAGTGGCCACAGTGATAACTGATGCATCCACTCTAGGGTGGGGTGCTCATCTGGGGAATCTGGAGGTCAAGGGTCTTTGGTCTCCAGAGGAAAGGTTGCTTCACATCAACCTTCTAGAGTTGCAGGTGATACGTCTGGCACTCAAGGCCTTCCTCCCTTCCCTTCGCGGTCAGTCAGTCCAAGTCCTGACGGACAACACGAACGCAATGTGGTATGTCAACAAGCAGGGAGGAGTAGGGTCGCAGTGTCTCTGCAGAGAGGCTCTGCGTCTCTGGTCCTGGGTTCAGGACCATCAGATTTGTCTGATGGCAAATCATCTGGCCGGAGTTCTGAACGTACGTGCAGACAGTCACAGTCAGCAGTTCTCCGCTGACCACAAGTGGAGGCTTCACCCAGAGGTAGTTCGTCACGTCTTCCGGACGTGGGGAACTCCTCGGGTGGACCTGTTCGCCACTCACGAAAATGCTCACTGCCCGTCATTCTGCAGCCTCCAGTTTCCGATGCAAGGTGCTTTGGGGGACGCGTTTCAGTTGAGTTGGGACTCGCAACTCGTTTACGCGTTTCCTCCCATACCCTTGATTCCTCTGGTTCTGAGGAAGATTCACCAAGACCGGAACCAAGTCATATTGATCGCCCCAGATTGGCCAAGAAGGGTGTGGTATACAGAACTTCTCCACCTCTCCTCGTGCCCTCCGCTCCGTCTCCCTCACAGGGCAGATCTCCTCTCCCAGATGGAGGGGCAGGTTCTACACCCCCCACCTCCAGACCTTACACCTTCATGCCTGGAGATTGAACGGGGCAATCTGATTTCCTTTTCTCTTCCGCACGATGGGTAGATGTCATCTTGTCGGCCAGGCGTGACTCTACCAAGTCCATTTATTCTTATAGATGGTCTAAGTTTGTTGCTTGGTGCGGGGAGAAGACCGTTGACCCTTTAAGGGCTCGTTTGTCCAATATACTTCAATTCGCACTTTCTTTGGCCCAGCAGGGTTTTGCAGTGGCAACTATCAAAGGTTATTTGTCGGCCTTGTCGGCTTTCCTTTGTTTGCCAGACCAGCCCTCTTTGTTTAAGTCTCCTATTGTTTTGCGTTTTATTAAGGGCCTTACGAATACATTTCCTCCTACACCATTTATTATACCTCAATGGGACTTGAACCTGTTTTTAATGGGTTCACCTTTTGAGCCTTTACACACATGTCCCTTGAGACTTTTGTCTTTCAAGACTGTTTTTCTGGTGGCAATTACCTCGGCAAGGAGGATAAGTGAGCTTCAAGCTCTTAGTTATAAGCCCCAGTTTTTATCCATCCATGCTGAAAGAATGGTTCTAAGGACCAGGGCTGCTTTTCTGCCTAAAGTGGTTACTCCTGTCCATCTGGGGCAGTCCGTTACCCTCCCTACCTTTTTATCCTCCCCCTCACCGTTCCAAGGAGGAGGAGAGACTTCAGTTCTTGGACCCTAAGAGGGCGGTGAGCTTTTACCTGGACAGGACACAGGAGTTCAGGTTGGATGACGAGCTGTTCGTAGGCTTTGCTGGCTGCAAGAAGGGGAAGGCGGTGCACAAGCGCAAGCTTTCGAGATGGATCATCCTCTGCATTAAGATTTGCTACGCCCTTGCGGGTAAGGACCCTCCAGAGGGTATAAGAGCTCACTCTACTAGAGCAAAGTCATCAACATCTCCTTTGTCTAGGGGTGTTCCAGTTGAGGACATTTGTAAAGCAGCAACTTGGGCCTCCCTCCATACTTTCGCGAAGCATTACTGCTTAGATGCCGAAGTGAGGAGGGAGGGCCACTTTGCACGTGCTCTCCTCCAGGATTTTCTGGTATAGGAGAGTTGACACCCTCCTCCGGGAGTAGGGACTGCTGTGGGACTCTATTCACAAGGTGAGGAATCCACTGGCAGATGTATCTATCAGAAGAACAAGTTACTTACCTTCGGTAACGCTTTTTCTGGTAGATGCAGTATCTGTCTGTGGATTCCTCACTGACCCACCCGCCTCCCCGTTGTCCGCTCTTTTATACCTGAGTAACTATAATGTATTTACTTTGTTGTCAAGGAATTGTTTATTTCAAATGTTTGATTGCATTTGTTTCACACTGTGTGTATTACCTTGATATTTGTGTATTGTGTATATCTCTACTGTCATTGGTCCGTCCGTGTGCCTCGAAGGCACGGAAAAATGGGCAGAACTGATGTCATCACGCCGGTGGAGGCCTAATATGGTGTCGGTGACGTCAGCGGAGTCGCGCGCGATGCCGTGCTTCTGTGACGTCGGTCCACGTCGGCGCGAAGCTACAAAAATAATTTTCTAATGCTGCTGACGCAGGGGGATATTCACAAGGTGAGGAATCCACAGGCAGATACTGTATCTATCAGAAAAAGCGTTACCGAAGGTAAGTACCACCCGACCTTCCGTCACTGAACTTGGCAGCATGGCTCCTGAGGTTATACAGTATGGGCATCTAGGGCTGCCAGAGGACTGCATGTTCATCCTAAAAGAGGCAAGGCGGCCCACCACAAGACATTCTTATGCATGCGAGTGGAAGCGATTCTATATGTGGTGTATACAGAATGATCATAATCCTGTTCAATGTCAGGAAGAGGCAGTGCTTCCTTATCTGTTATATCTGGCTAAAGCAGGTTTAAAGTTTAATTCCATCAAGGTGCACCTAGCTGCTATAATAGCCTATAGGCGGTCACCTTCTTAAACCTCTTTTTTCCAGTTAACATCTGTCAAAGACTTCCTGCAAGCGTTAAAGAAAGTATACCCTCCAGTACGTCCTCCTTCTCCTCCCTGGGAGTTGAACCTTGTGCTATCGAAGCTAATGGGTCCACCTTTTGAACCCATTCATAAAGCTACTTTACAACATCTTTCGTGGAAAGCAGCTTTTTTGGTAGCAATCACGTCGGCTCACAGAGTGAGCGAGATTCAAGCTCTCTGTTCCTCTGAACCGTATACGGTGTTCCATTTGAATAGAGTGGTGCTACGGACGCATCCATCTTTCTTGCCTAAAGTGGTGTCTGATTTTCATGTAAATCAGACAATTTCTCTGCCCACTTTCTTTCCCAATCCCTCTACACCAGATGAGGGCTCTGCATTCTTTAGACCTGAAAAGAGTTTTAAAGTTCTATCTTGATAGGTCTAAGGTTATTCGTCACTCTGATCATCTCTTTGTTAACTATGGATCAATCAGGACAGGTCATGCTGCCTCGAAGCGTTCTATCTCAAGATGGATAGTTTCATGTATTAAACTTGCTTACCAGCTGGCGCAGAAGCCCTTGGGGGTTTCTCCCAGAGCTCATTCCACCAGAGGGAAAGCTGCGACTGTGGCTTTCCTCACTAATGTGCCCATGTCTGAGATTTGTAAGGCGGCGACCTGGAGGCCCATCCATACATTTACCAGACATTACTGTCTTGATTCTGACATGAGAGCAGATACCCAGGTAGGCCAGGCCTCCTTGAGGAATCTGTTTAACAGCTGATTTGGGCTGTTGTGATTGGTCTTTTTAAGTTGGGTCATGTACTTCTCATTTACCTGCAGGTGGTTGATGGGCTTGCTAATCTATTCAGTGCTTATGACTATTGTTGAGGATCCCCTGGAAGAGAAGGATAAGTTTCTTACCTGTAATCCTAGTTCTCTTCCAGGGGTATCCTCATCAAAGTCATAAGCACTCCCGCCCTCCTCCCCAGGTAATTGAGAGGTGCACGTTTCTGACTTGTAGTTTAGCCCTGACTTCAGGGTTATGCAAAGAACAACTGACCTAACTGTCACCCCTGAGGCATGATGGGAAGCCTGAGGTCATGGCTGCCTTAAAGGCACGGTGCAAGTTTTTAACCGAAAATGCTTTCAGTTTCTGTGTTATTCGCTTTTCAATGCAGCTTATGGCTGACAATGTCTTTTATGAGCAATTTGCAGAATTTATGGGTGTTTTTACTCATTAAAACACAAAGTTCAAGGACTATTTGACCTAATGTGTTTTTATTTCCTTTCTAATTGCTGTACATATACAACTGTTCACATAGTCTAGCCTTGGTTTTGGAGCTGCATTGGTGTGAGAAAATGATATATGTATTTACATATATTTGGAACGAGATATGTGTTTTTTGCATATATATTTTTATATTGTTTCCGGGGTCCTGCACATGGGCGGGAATAGTCAGTGCTTATGACTTTGATGAGGATACATGGAAAAGAACTAGGATTACAGGTAAGTAACTTCTGTCCACACTGCGGAGGACCTGAAATGGCGGCGAGGACGCGGTGATTAACCACTTGGCTGCTAAGGCATTATTTTACTTCTCATTTGTTTTCCATTGAAATCAATGGAAAGTCCATGACGAGTTACCCTTGTCATTAGCGGCGAAGAGGTTAACTCTACAATAACAACACCCCTGATTTCAGGAGTAGTTTCGAAGTGCCGGGATGGATGAAGTGCCACTGGCTGATGCTGTGGTGATTATGGAATGCCTCTGGAGTTAGACCGGGAGAGCTGCCCAAACAGCACATGGACCTTGCTCTGCTGGCTCAACTCAGCAGAGAGGAATCAGGAGCGGAGATGTGAGTACCTGCGGCTGGCAGTGTGGGGTGGTACTGGCTGGAGAGTGCCTGTACTGCCAGCGGAGTATCGCTTAGGTGCTACACCAAGTTAGAGTGGCCCTCAGACTAGAACACCAGGGAAGCGCTGACGGAGGCAGACCCTGAGCAACTCAAACCGGCTTTAGGCCAAGGGTTGGGCCCCGCTGGAACAGTTGACTTCACAACATGTTGAGGTGCTTTCCCTTGAGGTGGTGAGGAGTAGACCTGGGAGATCGAGGGACCAAAGGCAGCCTTAATTGATCCTCGCAGACCGCGGCAGGTCTTTTACTGATACTGTGGTGAGGACAGCATTGCACAGAGGCCTAATGGATCGTTGCGCAGTAAAGGCCCAAACAACAACTGCAGCAGTGACTCTGCCTGGGGTGGTGGAGGCGCCCGACCTGCAATAAGCACCACTGCACTACGACGGTAAAGAGTGCTGGAGGGGAAGGCAAGGGTTGTGCACCCAAAATAGACCCTGCTGCAGGTCTCAACAGTGGACCACACCTCCTTCAGGAAGAGGAGTGCGGGCCCTTGCGCCGTTGATGATCTATTGCGCCATAGCTGCTCAGGTGGCGCAACGTGACTTTGGATGGGGATCGTCCCCAGGGCCTACAGAAAGAACATGCATCCCAGCTGCTTTCGGGAGACACAGCTCATGGTGTTCCGCTGGGTCCCTCACACTGCTACTCCCTCATGAGAAGCGCGGCCGTGACTGCGGGTTGCGTCCTTTCTGAGAGGAGCGGAATAATCTCAGAGGAGCAGCTGATATAAGAGTGCGATCATTGAGCCCACAGTGGGCCTGCGACGCTGGACATTTCACACCACACCACGTCTGACGTGCGGCCGCATTTGACGGGAGCAGCCTACTGAGTTCCAGACCAAGCCGTGCACAGGGGACGAAATCCAGCGCCCACTTGGGACCATGGGGAGAACCTCGAAGAAACTAGGCTTTAGTGTCCTTCGTTTTGACGCCACCGTAGCCCAGACAAACGAGGAGGCTCTAGTGATGGAAGTCAATAAGGAATTGACTCTCAGAAAACAAACTTTGGCAGACATTATGCAAGCGATCACAGCCTATGTAGATGCTCTGGAGGGGAAATAGTCTCAATAGGCACAGACTTGAACCTATTAAAAGATGACCATCAGAAGCTCAAAGAGCGTGTGGCAACCTCTGAGAGAGAACTGGGGGGGGGGACTACCAACAAAGATGGCTGAGATGCAGAAGACGCTAGCGGATTTAGAAACGAAAGTCAAAGTGCTTGAGGTTCGAGCTGAGGACAGCAAAGGACGCTCCCACAGAAATAACACCCAACTGATTGGTGTGCCTGAAAAGGCAGAGGGCGAGAACATGGTTGTTTCCCGAAGAGTGGCTGCGAACAGAAGGGGCTCCTGAGGGATTGTCCTCCTTGTATGCACTGGATCCCGGCGCGAACGCCAAAACCGGGGGCTCCTCCTAGACCAATAGTTGCACATCTGTTACACTTTCGGGACAGAGACTATATCTTAGAGCAAGCCCGCCAAAAGCGAGGATTAAAAATTGACAATAGCCCTGTTATGATTTTCCCAGATTTCACCAGGAAAGTTCAGCGCAACAGGGCATCCTTTTTTACTGTTAAAAAGAAGCTTTATCTATTGCAACTGCCCTACGCCATGTTCTTTCCTTTGCAGCTCAGAGTAGGAGACTGCAATTCTTCAACACACCCCAAGAGGCCAGGGATTGGCTGGACATGCAAAGACTACCTGCCCAATGTGCCTCTACAACGGACTCATTGCAAAACAGTCCCAGTAGCAACAAATCAGGGAACAGAGCCCCATCTCCAAGTGAGCGTAGTCTGGAGCGGAGGAGTCGTCTGCAAGCAGTAGCAAGACACAGCCGTGGTAACTCCAGCCCTACCTCCAGTAAAAACGAATTGGAAGTTGATTGATTGGAAAGATCATCAGCTCCTAGCGAAACCAACATCTCTGAGACGGAGCTTCCGAAAATAACTCCTCAAATGGTGGACGATATTATCTGAGTGTAGAGACCTACCTGGCCAGTAGGAAACCTTCTGGGGTGAGCTGTAACTTCCGTTTGAGGGGCGAGCAATGGCCTCACCTAGCAGCGGCATCGCCACATGAAACTCCAGATTGCTGGTCTGGGCCGAACTGATTGTTACAGGTATTGGAGGGGGGCAGCGGATTTGGGGTTTGACACCCGAACTGGTAGCTGATCAACCCTCTACTCAATAGTGGATGTTCTCACAGTTAGATACAGTTTGGATGGGGACTTGTTCACCAGTACCTGTCCTGGAGAGGGGGTGTTGAGAGTTATGTTTGGCTTGTAGACTGAGATGTTGGGGCAGGCGTTTCACTGGGGAAGACTTCACCGGGGGAAACAGTTGGTCGGTACCATGGGACCCGCATTAGATCTAAAATGTATTTCGTAGAATGTGAGAGGGATGCTCACGATGACCCGACGGCATAAAATACATGCATATTTTGTCCGTAGGGGCATCCAGATCTTGTTACTCCAAGAGACCGACATTATGGCAAAGAGGGAGCAGCAGTATGACGTCGGTGGCAGGTATTCCATACCAACTTCTCAGCATTCGCGCGAGGGGAGATGGTGAGGGTGGAAGTACCCTTCCAGTGCACACAACAAATCATAGACCCTGAGGGTAAATACGTAGTAGTCTCCGGAAGGCTAGATGGCAGGGATATAGTACGGCCCCACTATCTACTCACCAAACCTAGACCAATTCAATTTTTACTCCCAGCTCTCTAGGAAGCTGACCCCTGTACTCAGGGGTTTGGTTCTTTTGGGGGGTGACTTTAAATGCATACTGGATGTTGCCCTTGACCGCTCTCATCCCGCTTCCTAATGCACCCACCCATAGAATATCAGAAGTAAGGCGGAACTGGCAGCAGAAATGGGGGTTGGTTGACTCTTGGAGAGCCCAGCATGCTGATACTCGGGACTATTCCTTCCTTTCAGCGCTCCATGAACTGCATGTGCGCTTGGATGCAATTCTGTGTTTCCCTGATGCGCATCAGGGAATACGCAGTAGCGAATAACTCACTCTGACAATCTCTGATCTAGACTCAGAGTTGGATTCTCTAAATTGGTCCCAAGCGCGCTCCAGAATACCTAGGTGGAGTTTGAGACCGGAGGCCCTTGAGGATCAGGTGTTTCATACCCTGATGGGCACGGCTATTGACCAATACTTCCACGATTTGCAGAGAGCAGACCAGCGCCTTATGGAATTAGAACAGGAAAAGCCGGAGAACGCAGATAAACAGGGAGGACTATTAGAGGCTAGAGAAGCTGTAGCAGTACAGGTTGAGCGCCTTTGCTGCTTTGACTATAAGAAATATTTGATGTGGACCCATTCTGAGAGGGACAAATCAGGAGCCTTACTGGGCTGGCTGACCAATCCGTCTAGGAGAGGCACAGCCATATTAGAGCTTAGGGATCTGAATGAAGAAGCGGGATATGATCAGCAAGGCATACGTTACTACTACACTGAGTTGTATAGGAGCAGGGTGATTCTAGCAGAAGACGACATGGACAGATTCCTGCAAGACCTGGACCTACCAACTTCAGATGAAGAGTTAGCAGAAGCATTGGGGAGGGACGTGGAGATTGGGGAAGTGAGAGGGGCCATTAAAAGTATGGCAATAAACAAAACCCCAGGAACCGATGGCCTACCAATTGAATTCTACCTCAAATATATTGATCTATGAACCCACAAATTGGTACAATTATATAATGCGGCAAAACAAATGGGACATCTGCCTGTCACAACCAGAGAGGAGATTATCATACCCCTGCTTAAACTGCCATGGGACAAAACTGCATACCGGCCCCTTTCCATGCTTAATCTGGACTACAAAATCCTCAGCCGTATACTTGCTGCATGATTACTTCCACAATGACAGCACTGATCCACAGAGACCAATCCGGATTCATCCCCACAAGAAATACAGCGATTAACGTTGGGCGTCTACTACGGGTGCTGGGGGCAGACACTTATGAGAAGGACTTAGCGAAGATCTTTGCAGTGAACATAGAAAAGGCATTTGATAGCCTAGTATGGCAATATCTGTTTCATGTGATGCAGCAGTTTGGACTGAAACATAAGTTTTTGGACTGGACTGTGTAGGAGAGTAGGGTCTGCAATCCTATGGTAACCCCAGATTTTTGCTTCACTGGTTTACGACTTTCCCTGGCTGTGGGCCTGCTTATCAGACCCACAGCCTAGCTGTTCTCTCTCTAAATTGACATCCATGTAATTTAGGTGCATTTACCAATTGGTATTGGGTCACTCTTGTAAGTCCTTATACAGTGTACCATAGGTACCCAGGGCATAAGTGAACCTGCATAAGTGAACCCAAGGCCTACCAGGGGCTGCAGCATGTATTATGCCACCCCTGGCTGGCCATCCAAATCTGACACAACTGGCTGATCAATCAGCTGGGGCAATTTGGTGTAATCACCCTTTGCTTTAGATATAGTATACCTATATCTAAACCTAAAATGGACACATATACTCCTATAAGTCACTCCAATGGCAGGCCTTCACAATCCTGGAGGCAGAGTGCTTGGAATTTTGTGAGATAGTGCTCTGGCATGAGCTGAGCCGGTCTACAGCTTTCGGAACCACGTCCTTTAGCTGTTTCCATGATAACGCTATACCATATACTCTTAAGTGCATTATAATCCTCGCGGTTATTGCTAACTTTGGCATAGCATTATCAAAACATGTTGAGTAAGGTGTCATACGAATTGGAATACTACCCCCTCGCCAGTTCTGGCGACGGGGGTAGCATTCCACCCTTTTAGAGGGACATGACGTGTGTAACTGTGAACCTCGGTTAAAGTTAACTCGAGCCTCAGCATCACAAAAAGGATGCTACCACCACAGACACAAGTCTGACCTCCTGCTGCTGGGAGTCCTTCCAGCGAGGGAGGCCCTGACAAAGGGTTTCCTGCCTTGGGAGGTGCTAGCACCACCCCAGACAGGATTTTGTGTATTGGGTAGGACAGGCCTGAAAGGAATGAGACATGCCTGGGGCACACAAGGTGCCCTGTGCATACACCGGCTCAAACCAGTTGCTGGGGCATTCCAGCCCCGGCTCTTGCGCGAAACCAGACAAAGGATAGGGGATGTAACCACCCCCCTTCCTGGTCCCACCCATAGGAGGAACCTAGTGATAGTACAGCCCCCTTTAGCAGGATAAAGGTAGGAGCTGGTCCCATTCCAAATTAGATTATCCTGAATTGAATCTACAAGAAGAAACTCTGGACTTCGATGTTCTGGTCCACAGAAGACTGAATAAATCTCCCTTGTGGCCAAGGAGTGACAACCCTGCACAAGCAGGCACCATCAAGCGTTCCAGCGGTTCACTTTGTCGTCTTCCAGAGTGGATCCAGACTTCAGAGCCCGAAGAGACCCGTACTTCCAGACCTCTCCGACCTCAACCTACATCTGCAGCACAGCTGAGATCCGTGGGTGCGACGAGACACGTGGGACCGGCCATCTTGAAGAAACCACTTCGCTTCCAGCACGACTTCAGAGGCATCCTCGACAAAGTGCTTTGGGGATTGAGAAGCCCCAGCCCCGAGCAGCTCCTGCACAGAAGATCAGCCCTCCAGCTTCCACGAGATATGCGTGGGGCCTTTTTGCTTGATTGCTGCTCGACGCGTTGTCTGGTCACTTGCCGGCTGGCTAGTGGCCTCCTAGGTGACGATTCTTGAAATCCACACCGCTGGTCTGGTTGCTCCAGACTGGCCCTTGCTTCCCTGCAAAGGAGAAGCACCCCAAACTCTCCTGGTCCGCACCAGACGCCGATTCCACTCACCGCGTGGGTTGCCTTTGCCAAGACCTGTTGACGCCGAATCCGGAACCAACACCGCCGACAGCGAGAGCCTGCGTGGGACAGCTCGTGCCTCCATCCTGGTCGTCGAAAAGACACCACCTGGTCCACTTGGCTGCAGAGTCAAGCGTCCACTCTTCACCTGATCGCGACAACAGCATCTGGTTCCTTCCTGGTTCCACTCCAGTCACTGGCTAGTGACTTTGAACATTGTCCTCTCTGCTTTCAGGTCTTCATCTTCCTTGATCCATCCTTGGATCACTCCGGACAGCTTCCTCCTGGTCGCCTGCAGCATCTTTCTTCAAGGCTCCATAGACTTCAACGCGGAAACCCGACACACTTTGACACCTATGCACCCGCAGCCCGTGGGTGAGGTAACAAGAGCATTTTGGTGCTCAAGGGTAGATCAACTCTCCTAGTGTCCAGATTTCCAGTCATTTTAGTCCTAACTAGTCAGACCTGTCCGTACTCACCTTTTTTGTAATTTGTTCTGCCCATTGACTTCTTTACGCATCTCGCGTGTGAGTTCACACTCTGCACACGCATCCCGTGGGCCTCCTATTACTTACCTAAAGTTAGGGTAGTGTAGTCCCAGCGTTCCTACAGCCTCTGGACAGCTCCATTCCTTCTATCGACTTTCTCATCCCACTTACATAGTATATGGTTTGACGTGCCCCTAGGGCACCATTGTAATTTGTGCAACTTAAACTTATTTTTCCTAACAGACTTGTCATGTGCTTAGCCCTCTGACCTCATAAAGAGTTCAGAGGTGTATGTTATTAATAAATATATTGATTATTTTCATAACAACCTGTGTGGTGTCCTTTAACTTGGTATTCAAGAGGTTATATGGGGTAAAACAGCTGGCTTCACATGCAAAAAGAGTTTAGCCTAAGACTGCTTTGTCCATGCTACCATTAGGATAGCTGGTCTATAAGGTTGACTTACAACCAATCACCATAAGGGTTGTTTGGACTGATACAAGGTGATCACTAGAACTAGTGAGCATCATATATCAGGCCAACTTCTCACAGACTGCACTTCTATACTCCGGCTCCACTACTCGGGTAAAAATGGGGAACCTGATATCAGATGCCTGTGGGGTGGGGAGGGAGACGAGACAGGGGTGTCTCCTCTCCCCCCTGCTATTCGCCCTTGCGGTTGAGCCACTTGCCGCTCGAGCCCGCACAGGGCACCATTATCGAGGCCTTGAAGTTGATGGGCTGACACATCATATTGTGTTTTACGCGGACGACCTTCTGATGTTACTGGCGAATTCGGAGGAGACACTTAGTAGCGCAAAGGACTTACTTCAGGCCTTGGGCGCAGTAGCAGGATTAAAAGTGAACTGGTAGAAATCTTGCCTATTCCCGACAAAGAACGGCAGAGTAGTACAACAAGAAAATGAGGGTATGAGATGGGAAGATAGAGGCCTCACGTACCTGGGCACTCAAATATACCAGACTCAAGGATCCCTCCTAGAGGGCAACATCGGAAGGGCTATAAGGAGCGCAAAAGCACATTTTTCACCTTTGGAGCACTTTGCCACTAATGGAACCAGGCAGAGTAGCCTTGCTTAAAATGGTGACCCTACCAAGACTGTTGTATTTCTTTGGAACTCTACCAATTTGGATACCACCACACTGCTTCACCCAACTTAGGTCAATGGTTACGGGGTTTTTATGGGGGGCGGGCAGGCAGAAAGTTACCCTTAATGTTCTAATGAAACCGAGAGCGGAAGGGGGATGGGCAGTACCTGACTTTGAGGTCTACTGCTTGTCGGCACAGCTCCAATGGCTCACGAAGTGGGGAGCGGGGAGTTTACGGGGAGCGGAGGACAGGGGCGACGGCTTGATTACTCTGAAGCTCCTATACCGACTTACTTTATGGCTCCCAATCCGGGACAAGGCCCTTCCCATGGAATTGGTCGCAACTAGACGCTGGTGGCACAGATACCCGCGACAAGCCAAGATTGGGTGCCCATATGCTCCAGAAATCCTGTTACTTATGTGCGAGGCCTTACCGCACAGTGGTGGCTGTGAATGACTTGGGTGGACCAGGGATTGGTTGTGATGGGAGACTTGTATGAAGAGGGGGCACTGATCCCATTTGATGATCTACGACTTACCTGGGGTGGGGGTGGATTTTCTCTTGCACTCCTCCCTCACTGCAGCCATACGAAAGCACTGGGGAAGGGGACTCACTGAACCACCAACGTCGTTGGGGTGCCAATAGGTAGTGATGGCGGCAGGTACATTTAAGGCGGTCACCTGTTTGTACAGGCGCATCACGAAGGAAACCTTATCCCCTCCCCTATTGGGGTTACATCAAAATCGGTAGGCGGACCTGGCAGAAGATATCCCAGAGAAAGCTTGGGGTGAGCTGGTGGAGAGGGCTTGGAAAAGCACCAGAAAGGCAAGATTCTAACTGGTACACTTTACATATTACACAGGGCATACCGAACTCTGAAGAAAATTAGTAAATACTTTGTGACCATTACTGCGGCCTGCCCCCAGTGTAATTCAGACAATGCGGATTTCAAGCACATGTTCTGGGACTGCCCCTATCGAGCACTTCATGTTAGGAGGTGGTGGCGGGGGGAGTGGTGTTTATGAGACTGGGAATGATCATTGCTGTCTTTTCCCCACCACTGTGTAAGGGCCATAGTGAATTGAAGAATTATGATCCTGATCAAAGTAACACACGATGTATCGATACTGACTGGAACTTTATCTCAAATTCAATAAAGTTTGTTTTTAAAAAAATGACTGAAACTAGCTCCATTCCAATCTCCATATTTCTTTAATTAATCGTCCTGAGTAAGTGTAATGACAAAAAGGGCAACTAGGCCTTTTAAGTTTCTATACTTTCACTGATTTCATCCATGCACAAAAACAGTGTTCGGCTTTTTGGAATTCAACTGTTTATAATATTGGTGCATTGACAATCAACCCATTTGCATGGAAGCAGTATCTGATAGAGACATCTAGCCGCAGATTCATTAACTTAGAATATCCCCGTCTCTGTGGCCAAGCAATATGGCTGACAGGACGTGAGCGCCTTCGGCTCCCGGCAGGCCGCCACTTTAATCCTGAAAATGAGATCCTTACAGAACTCGTTGGCGAAAAAATAAGGTGTCCACGAGATCGGACTACCCTGGGCTACTTCCTGACCCACTTGGAAGCTGATCACAGGCGGGACAGCGGAGGACACGGCCCGGACTGTCCGGGGGCGGGGCCGCGAGTACTCTAGGCCGGGGACTGAGGCCTACCTCCTGGGCGACGGAGGTATCCTGACACGGGAGGACCCACTGCCATCGGGGCCTCCCGCAGTGAGTGGTGTGCCGGAGGCTGCTCGGAGCCCGCTGACAAACGGGGCTCCGAGTTGGTCCCTGTGACCGAAGATTGCCGGGTTGGCAGAGGAGCGGCCCGGCCGGTCTGGAGACTGGGCCGCTGCAAATCCAGGCCGGGGTCTGAGGCCTGCAACTGCGAGACTGGAGCGGCCGGGAGGCCCTCTGCCATCGGGGCCCCCGCTGTGAGTGTAGCGGCAGCTGCAAACCGGGGCCCACTGTTGATTGGGACCGGCTGCAAAGGGAGCGGTCCCCCCCTGCCGAGAGATGGCGAGAGTCTGTGGCCTGCATCTGTGAGGACGAGGCAGCAGCGAGACGGAGGGCCCGCTGCCATCGGGGCCCTCCGTGGAGAAGAGTGTAACTGCGGCGGACCGGGGCCCTGCAGGTTGGGGCCCTGAAGACGAGGGATTGCTTGGCAGATGCCCCTAAAGAAGACGAGGGGGCCTGCTTTGAGCGGCAGCGCAGACGTTGTGCGCAGGGCTGAGGCAGCTGGCTCCTGAGCGACGGAGATAGCCGGACACGGGGGGCCCATTGACATCGGAACCCCCGGGAGCGCACTTGCGGAGAAGACCCGGGGCCCGCTTTTGGCTGGTGCCCCGGCCTGGTGGAAGCCCCCCGAAGATGCCTAGCTCCGGAGGAGGGAGCTGGGCCCCTTAAGTAGTGGAGGGGCCGGGGACAGTGACTGGAGCCACGCGGCCCTGAGGTGCCTGCATTCTAAAAGGTGAGGCTGTAAACCGATGGGCAGTGACGCCCCGTGGGGCCTGCCATACAGCTCCTGCTGGTGTGGATACGGCGAGGGAGTTCCTGTGAGCCGGCCTAACGTGGGGAGTGCCCGGGTGAACTGAAGAGGGCGCAAGGGCCCCTGCGGATAACAGAGGGTTGCTAGGAGATTCGCTGGCCCACTTGTTGACCGACGCCTGAGTGGAGTGGGCCGGCCTGGACGGGGCATAGGCGTGGACCCCCATCGCTGTGGACGTTCCAAGACTGGCCTAGGTGACCGAGTTGTTGTGAGGTGCTCGTGGGACTTCCTGTCACCAAGAGAGCCTTAGTGGGACCTTCTTTCCTGATGTCCACGATGCGTAAAGATAGAACTCCCCGGGCTACGCAACCCAACACCATAACGCAGTATACTACGCAGCGGCTCCCCTCGCAGAGGATTACGCGCCAGTCGGGCCAGGATGATGGGGACCCGGCCCCTGGGGAGCCCTCTCGGGCAGAACTGCTACAGGTGATACAGGGGTCCCATTTGGCCCTGGAGCGTAAAATTGAGACGGTGTCCATCGATGTGAATCTCTTACGGACTGACCTGCGCAAAGTGGCCGACAAGGTGACAGATGCGGAGGGGAATATCACTCAATTTAAAGGGGAGGTGGCGTCCCTCAAAAAAACAGTTGCACAGCTTACGACCACAACGAAGGCCTTGGAGCGGAGAGCAGAGGGTGCGGAATGGAGAGCGCGCTGCAGTAACATTCGAGTACTGGGTATTCCAGAACGGGCGGAGGCAGGCAACCCAGAAAGTTTTATAGAGCACTGGATTCGTACTGTACTGTGTCCTGCAGGACTGTCAAACGTATTTGTGAATAAACGTGCCCATAGGGCATTGGTACCGCCGCCGAAGCCCGGAGCCCTGCCACGGGCTCTCATAGCCAAGATCCTTAATTATCGTGATAGAGACTGCATCCTTAGAGCGGCAAGGGAGGCTTCGGATCTCACGGTTGAAAATGCCAAAGTCTCCATTTTCCCGGACTATACCCAATTGGTCCAAGAGCAGTGGAAGTCCTTCCTGGCGTTTAAACAAAAACTCCGGGAGTTGCACCTACAGTATTTGCTGCTCTTCCCGGCTAAACTTAAGGTTATTTCCCAGGGGAAGGAGCACTTCTTCGAAGACCCGGAGGAAGTCTGGGAGTGGCTCGAGATCAGGGGGGATGCCCTGCCGCCTGGAGAGCGGGGTGGTAACCGCAGCACAAGACAGCGGAGGCGACGTATCAACAGGCGAAGAAGATGGTCCGGTACGGATGAAGGAGAGGAGGGACGGCGAGTCACGGTGGGGGAGGACGGAGCCCTCCGCCTGGATTTGAAGGAGTCTGACACCTGGCAACGGTGTCAGTCTCCCCTACTCATTCCGGATACGCTGCAGCCCACCACAGATGTTATTTCACCTACTAGTACTACGATACCAGAGACGGCGGGGGCGCAGGGGCCGCCTTCGGAAGGTCTATCGTGAGGAGCGGGACTGGTACTGTATGGCTTGCTTGACTTTTGGACTGGTGGCTGGCTAATCGGGCGGGAGCTACTACTTAACAGGAGGCTAATCTTAGCCTACTGTTTCTGAGGCTGGGGCGGATGGTTAAAGTGCGAAGGGGTGGACACACAGTGGAATTCATCACTGTAATGGCCCGAGTCCTGGCCTCCTGTTCTGATGGCGGCCTTACTGGGAACTGATTGGGGGTGGGGGGAAGTTGTTGCTTTATTTGGCGGGAGGTTATGCCAGTTAGGCACATCTTGGCACTAGCATGGGAAGTACATATCGGCTGATTCTGTTGTTGCTAGTGTATTGCTCATGGGCGGGGTTGTTGAAAGGGATTGTTGTAGGCATCGCATGTATGACACTTCGGGCACGGGACTGGAGGGACACTGAGAGTAGCGGTCTGTGGGGCGGCGGGACACTTAAATGACAATGAGGTACAAATTTATGAATTGGAATGTGAGAGGACTAGGCACATGCGCTAAAAGATACAGAGTCCTTTCGTTGCTTAGGCGGCACGGGGTCTCCATTGCTTGTCTCCAGGAGACCCATCTTACTGACGAGGAAGCACAAAAGTTGAGTAAAAAGTGGCGGGCCAGTTATTCCACTCCTCCTCTTCTACGTATGCTAGGGGGGTGTTGATTTGGGTGGCACCATGGGTCCCATTCGCAGTTCAGTATGCAGAAGCAGACGTTCAAGGCAGATACCTGCTTCTTAAGGCAAATATAGATGGTAGAACCCTTGTCATTTTGAATACGTACGCACCTAACATAGACGATCCAGGCTTTTTCCGGACTCTCCAGGACGTCCTGATTTACGATTTGGGGGCTCCAATACTTTGGATGGGGGACTCCCAACTGTGTTTTGTGTGTTTTGGACCCTGTCCTGGATAGGTCTCCGCCACGAGAGGGCACAAAACCCCAAATGACAGCGCAGCTTCAGGAGGTCATGGAGAATTTAGGGGCCAAGTTGGGGCGGCTCCTGGCCTGGATCCTACGAAAAGCTCAGACCCCAGAACGTATTGTGGCTCTCCGGGACTCTGGTGGGGTCGTGGTACATTCGGAGGGTGCCATCCTTGAGGCCCTTAGATCCCATCTCCAGCAGGTGTACACTGCGGACCCAGGTGTCTCTGCAGCTTCTTATTCGCCTTACCTGCAGGGCCTGCCCCTGCCATCCCTCTCCACAGAGTACCAGGAGGACCTGGATTTGGCACTGACGTTGAGTGAGGTGTGGGTAGCTTTGGCTCGCCTGCCGTGCGCAAAGTCACCGGGGAGTGATGGATTTCCACCGGAGTTTTATCACAAGTTCGTAGACACATTGTCACAGCTCCTTGTACAGGTTCTTTGCAGAGGCCTTTGAGAACGGTTCTCTCCCACGGAGCTTTGTCCACTGGCTGGGGAGATATGTATGATCCTTAAACCGGGGGGGTGGACAAACTCGACCCTTCCATGTATCGCCCAATTACCATGATCAATACGGATGTGAAAATCTTGACTAAATTATTACCCGTCTGGCACCTCATATGGCGCATTTGGTCCACCCGGACCAATGCGGCTTTATTCCGGGGCGCAACACCGCCATGAAACTACGGCGCTTAAATCACATCACACACGAGGTCCGGGGGTCGGAAGACCAGACGGTACTCGTGTCCGTTGATCTCGCCAAGGCATTCGATATGGTGGACTGGGGTTACCTGCAAGAGGTCCTCCGAGTGATGGTTCTGGGCCCCAATTTTTGCCGATGGATCCAAATCCTGTATCAGTCCCCCTGGGCTAGGGTGCGACTGGGAACTGAACGTTCAGAGGAGTGGCAATTGGGACGGGATACGCGACAGGGGTGTCCCCTCTCGCCGCTACTCTTCGCCCTGGCTATAGAGCCTTTGGCCGTTCGGATCCGTTCGGAGATGACGCAATGGGGCATACGAGTGGGAGACACATGTAATATAATTTCCCTGTATGTAGATGATGCCTTGTTTTACCTAAGGGCCCCGAGAGACGCGCTCCCAGTGTTGCTTCATCAGCTGGATAGGTTCGGCGATGCGTCGGGACTAAGACTCAATAGACATAAGTCCCTGATTTATCCATTGTCCGGGCTGGATTTGGTGCCCCGGGAGGATTTGACGGAGCTAGGGCTGCGATGAGAAAGAGATATGTTTCGCTATTAGGGTATACATGTTTCCTCGACGGAGGCGCAATCACAGGCCTGCAATATTGATAGGGTGCTTAGCTCCCTGCAGTGCTCTGTGTCCTTCTGGAACACCCTGCCGAAATCACTCATGGGTCGGTTTGCCGTCGCTAAGATAGTGATGTGGCCTAGGACACTTTACATACTTCAGAACACACTGTATCCTCTTCCCCCTAGAGTCTTCTTGACTCTGAATATGCTCCTTACGTCTATACTCTGGGCGGACAGGCGTGGTAGATTAGCCCTTCACACAATGATGCGCTTATACGAGGAAGGAGGCCTAGAGGCCCGCGCTTTGATTGTATTATTATGCTGCTCAGCTACTACAGGCTGCTAGATGGTTTGCGGACACAGACGTCTGGGAGACGCAACTGTTTGCAGGTAGAGCAACAGTACTGAAGCTACGGGAGGCTTTGATGTGGGGCAGGGGGGCAAGTGAGACTTTGCCCTAAGTCGTGAGGCACACGGCGAGCATTTGGCACAGATTCGTAGAGCGGGTGTTGCGGACAGCACCCTTCCACAGGGACTTACCGATTTGGATCCTGGTGCCCATGGTGACAATGGACCAGCATATGTCCTTCCGGGCCTGGCGGGACGGGGGCTGTGAAACTTTGGCCGACCTGTACCCCACCGAGACCTTTCTGACATACGATCAAACGTAGGAGGCCTTCGGTTTTCTAAGAGGGCAGTATCTGCATTATCAGGGGCTGCTTGATGTAGTGCGGTCGCTTTGGGCTCAATATCCAGAGGCGCGCCCTATGACTCACACCTTAAATATCCTGCTGTCTTGTGGCAGGGGCCGTAGACTTATTTCCCTACTATATGATGCTATGCGTCGGGACTCAGCCCCGCCGGTGCCACTGACGTGGGCGGCCTGGGAAGCGGACTTGGGTACACCACTCGACCAGGGGCAACGTAAGCGAATAGGTGCTCTCGCTCTGAAGGTATCTTGTAATGCACGCTTTCAATTAATACATTTTAATTTCATGCACCGCACCTACCTCACTCCAATCTTATTGAAGCGCTATTCCCAGGATAGGGATAATGCCTGTCCCAGATGTGGCGTGGGAGGGACAGGGTTTCTGCACTTGGCTTGGAACTGCCCGCTAATTCAGAGTTTTTTTGGGGCGAGCATAGTAGAACATTTAGTGGCCACAACGGGAATACGTATCACACTAACGCCTTTGCACTGCCTGTTGGCGCTGGTCCCTAGGCCAAAGAAACGAAAGCTGTCCTATAGACTAATGCAATTGATGTTGGTCCTGGCTAGACGCAGGGTGGCTATCACCTGGATGGGTCAGAGGGCCCCGGAGATACCCACGTGGCTCAGGGATGTGAGGGAATGGTCCCTAGCTGAGGAAACACATATGCAGAGCAGCAGGAGGGATGAAAAATTACAGGAGGACCTACTGGCCTGGCGTGTTATGTACGCTACAGGATTGGTAGGACGGGGTCCCACTTCCCAAAGCGATTCTGAAGGGGCGAGCGACAAGCTATTCTCGCCGCGGGGATCGTGTTCTGAGGAGGAGGCCGAGGGTGTCCCCTAGAGGGAAGCTAGGATATTGCATAGTGGGTGGTCTGGTTATGTACTCACGGAAATGCAACTCTTGTATGTTATTCTGCTATGCCTTTGGAGAGATCGTGTGGCTCAGTGGAGCCTCTAGCCACCAAACATGCCTTAGTGAGTCAGACGATGTGAATACGTGCTGTTTTTATGCCATGGGGGGGGGGTTGTATGTTTGTACAATATAAAACTGAAAAATAAAGTAAAAAAACGTAAAACATCCCCAGGTGTCAGACTGGATCCGGAGAATTTTTTCCCAGTCGTACCTCTGCGTGCCGGGGGACGACGCGGCATGGCTCCAGCCTGACCTCGTCCTCTGACATGATGTCAGAGGAGCCATATAAGTCCCTCCCGGCGTGCTGACGTCCGTTTCCTTCTTCTCTGCGTCCCAGGCGGATCCAGTTCCTCTGGCCTTTTGTTTCAGGCCTTCTCGACGCCTTCGGCGTCTGGGAACAGTATGCGATGCCTTCGGGTTTCAAGGTGTGTGAGACCTGTACATGGCAGATGTCAGCGACGGACCCGCACGTGATCTGTATGTGATGCTTGGGAGTGCACCATGACTCCGAGGAGTGCAAGTCTTGCCGGCAGCTGAAGCCGAAGTCCCTGCAGGAGTGACGGATGAAGTTGCTGGCCACCCGGATGTCCCGCTCTGAGTCGTTGCGTCGCAGATCTCTTTCTCGAGCTGGGGCTTCTGGTCGGGTCTGGTCACAGTCATTCCCGTGGATGTTGTTCTCCTGACAAGGGCAAACACAAGTCACGGAGGTCGCCAACCTCACATAAACATGACGGGAGTGCCAGCTGCTCCCAGTATTTACCGGACACGGGAGCCCATGAGTTGTCGTCCGTCCCCCCCCCCCACACACACACACACCATGATTTTCGGGTGTTGGGGTGACTCGTGCCCAGATGGAAGCCTATTCCCGGGCTCTTCAATTAATCTTTTGGTCATCCCCCTCTCCCTGGCGCGCCTTTGGGCTCCACAGAGGGGGTAGGAACTCAGGTCGGGTCTTTGCCAGCGGGTTCGCCCTCGTCGCTGATCGAGTCACTAGTCTCCGGTCTCGGAATCTCAGCGACGTCTGGACACGGCCCGGAGGGGCATCCCAGTCGGACGTCAAGCCCTCCTATGCAGTCTCCGCATAGCCTTGCAGGGCTCCCTGTGCCCACGCAGGTGTGTGGCTGCTGCACAGTGCTCGACCCCTGCTCGACATCTTTCCTCTCTGCAGCTTCCTATCTCGGTGGAGGTCGAGTCGACGCCGGACCGATGTCGTGTGGACGAGTCATCCTTGGTGGTTGTCGACATCGCTACGACGCCGTCTCGACGTCAATCTTCGCCGGTGCCGGTCCCTGCTATTCCTCTGTTAGGAGAGGCTAAATAAAGACCCTGTGCACTCTGGGTTGTTCCCGTGCTGTCCGGAACCGGGGCCTATGGGACAATGGTCCTTCTGCGAAAGTTTATTTTCATGCGCAGTGTTTTATCTACTTGTTCTGGTATCCGTCGCTGGGTTTATGACGTTAATATATAGACGATCTGTGCGATTATTCAGCCGTTTTTTTGGTCTCGCCCTGGCGAAGGCGCGCAAACGCGTTCTCGCTGCGAGAACTATAGCTGCCGGCCCAGCCAATAACTAGGGGGGACCAGAGCTGGCCACGCGCCCAGCATTGTCTATGGCAGCGGCGGATTGCGACGCGCGCCTTGGGATTGGATCGCGCGCGTGAGCTTCTATCGTAGACAGCTCAAGTCGCGCGGCCCAATCCCAGGGCGCGCGTCGGAATCCGACTCTGCCAGGAACCTCTGGGCGTTCCTTAGGCTGACGGAGGGGCTGCTTCACCCTCTTCCTCTAATGCCCCTGGCCTTTGATGTGTACGGTGACTCATGCTGACTTCTCTCGAACGCAAATCCGACGCCTGCCATGTCCGCGCCTTTATTTATTTAATAACACTGGCGCTTTCAAACTCCTCCCACCTCCCAAAACAGCATGCCTGCATCTTTATTTATTTAATAACACTTGTTGTCTGTGCGTTTTCCTTTCCCGCTAATGAAAGCCGAGCAGCGTGAACAGATACAGCAGAGTGAGCGGGGGAACTGGGAGGCAGCTCGCCTGGGTGCGTGTGGCAAAACATGGATCCCCATTAAATGCGGGCTGCAGCAGCAGGCTCTGATGACACTTCTAGGTTGAGAAGCTTTGTGAGGCTCAGAATGCTGATTGGTGCGAGGGATGACAGCACTGTCTTGCTGCTGCTGTGCGTGTGCATTCACCGGATTCCTGCCTGTACCCAAACCCCTTAGAGACGCACGGCTACAGGACAGCAGGGAATCCGCACATGAAAGGGAATTTCTCTTTTTTTCTACTGCCGAATTAGCACGTAGGTTTAGCAATCCCGCGCGCTCATATCCGGCAGAAAATCACAACATTAAGAAGAGATGGTGGATGTGAGCTTTGTCACTGCCTTAACTCACTCAGCAGATGTATGCTTCGCTGGCTTTCCACATCAACGCATTCCACCTTATGTTTACGGAGATAAGTCCATTAAAGGTGCAGATGAAGATTCTTGCACAGGCAGTGCTGTTTTTGCAGTGTTATTGAATGTTTATTGCCAGGTTGGTGTGATTGTTTTGTCTCGCCTGGGAAAGGGCTGACGTAGAAAGAATCCTCCACACCCATGCCATGTCAACTTTCCCGGCAGGTTTCAAAGTGACACATTCTTAGCGTGGAGGGTTTGGTACAAGTGGCTGCCTTAACACCCATAGCATGAAGAAATACCTTGTTTTTTTAACACTTTTAATCTGATGTATAAAAAGATGAAAATCATGTTTATAATTCTGTTTCGTATATGTGGACGTGTGTACCTATATTGGTATTTGTTATTCAGCCAATTCACTGACAGACTTTACTTTTAGAGGCATTCTGTGTGGTGCCACACACCTCGCGTGGGAGCTCACGTTGTAGCTGTCACAGAGCCTCACAGACTGTTTGACATCCGCATGTATTTGTAAAATGAAATGCGTATTGCCCGTCCACAACAAAAGCGCTGTGCTCTTCGCCTCTGCTAGTTCATGGCTGTTGCTCTGGATGTGATTACTTCTCTTTGTTACAACCAGTTGCCCGTTGGATTGACAGCCTGCCTCCGGCATATGAACTGAGAATGGCCTGCTGTTAAGAATAGAAAAAAGAGAGCCTCTGGACTAGAGGCCTTCTGAGACTGGAGGCCATCGCCCAGGGACTTGTCGAGCAAGCTTTGTGCTGGTTGTCTCTTAAGACATTGCTGTGTTGGGGGTTTTTAACAATGTCTGCAAGGTCTAACATGCCATCTGTTTTTTAATGACCACAGCAGTGTCAGGGTGGTCTAAAAAATACACTGCATGATGATGAGTGAAGATGCTTCAGTTAATCTTACAAACTGGAACATCATCTGGCTCCCATTGTATTTGGCCCTTATGTCATCACAGAAGATAGCCAACCACATGGAAAATCTTAGTCCCGCGCTGGGGTTACTTGTGCTCCCTTCCAGTTGGGGCAGGGCCAGCAGTTGAAACTGGACGGTGTCTTTAGGCATGGGCCCACAACTCATGTGCATGTATTTGATCTATTTCTGAAATGGTGTAGCCCAGCTAAAATGATTGAATGGAATACTATTCCAAACTGTTCCCCGAGTTTATGAATGAATATTCATAATCATGAAATTAATTTGTCTCCCTAAATGAAAACACCCCTCAACCAAAATATGGAGCGTTTGACCTTAACTCTAGAAGAGCTCAAGCTGCACCTCACCACAGAGTACCCTCAAGGGCTTAGTGCATCTGGGGCTGTTTGTGTTCATGTATTAATGGGATGTGGCTTGGTAGTAGTAGTTCGGTGGACTGCCCCCTATTGGTCAGGCCGTGACTGATTCGTTTATGGTTGGTCCTGTTCAGATATGGCACAGATGGATCCTACTACAGGCCAACCTCTGTGACTGAGCATTGTCTGTACCATGAGGCAACACGTTTGCCTGTCGTATCCCAGCAGAGAATGCCAATTGAGGAAGTGGCTTAACAGCTAGAGCGGCCGACTTAGCAGCTGGGGAACCGTATTTGAGTCTCGGCTTCGGCTCAAACATCCTGTGATTCTGGGCAAATCACTTAATCTCCCTGTGACTAAAAAAATGAATGCGTCCGTCTGAAATGCAACTAGTGCTCGTGTAAAGCAGTTCGGGTCGAGTTTGCGCTATATGAAAAATTAAATAAGAGCTGTTAGAAAGGAAATCTTAGGGTCGGCCGAGCAAGGGTGAGAGGCCTCCTGGCGAGGTTCCTCTCCTAGGATCGTACTGACGAGCAATCACCCCCCCCCTACAGATGGACACCACACAAAGATAGGTTCTTAACGTTTTTATCAGTACTTTGAGGCAGGTTATCGTAATGATACAGGAATATCTGGATCCAGGGATCCTCTCAAACTTAGTCTCTGTGGGAAGGGGGTAGCGGGACAGTCTTGGTACCAGCCTGGTACAGGGATACCCTGCGCTCAGCTCTCAATCCTCGAGCTGGGGGTTCTTCGGTAGGGGCCGCGGCAGCGCCAGCAGGACTCCAAGGATGGTTTCACGAAGATGGGCCGCGGCAGCGCCAGCAGGACTCCAAGGTGTTCTCGGTGAATGCGATGCCTTCGTTTTGGGGTGGCGACGCTCCTGTCTCCACCCAGGTCTGTAGGGCCTGCTTGAGATCGTCTTTGGTGCTTAGTCCAGTGGTAGCGATACCCAAGTCTTTGCAGAATTGCTTCAATTCTTTGTGACTGTAATCTTCCAATCGTTCCATCTGGAACTCTGCGGTTGGTCCGGTTTCTTTAGTTGTCATGGTTGCCGTGTGCTTCAGTTCATAGTGGGGCGAGTTACTCTCTGTACTATCTGCGTCGTCTCGGTTCGCGCCGCTGGCCACCAATGTTAGAAAGGAAATCTTAGGGTCGGCCGAGCAAGGGTGAGAGGCCTCCTGGCGAGGTTCCTCTCCTAGGATCGTACAGACGAGCAATCACCCCCCTACAGATGGACACCACACAAAGATAGGTTCTTAACGTTTTTATCAGTACTTTAAGGCAGGTTATCGTAACTATACAGGAATATCTGGATCCAGGGATCCTCTCAAACTTAGTCTCTGTGGGAAGGGGGTAGCGGGACAGTCTTGGTACCAGCCTGGTACAGGGATACCCTGCGCTCAGCTCTCAATCCTCGAGCTGGGGGTTCTTCGGTAGGGGCCGCGGCAGCGCCAGCAGGACTCAAAGAATGGTTTCACGAAGATGGGCCGCAGCAGCGCCAGCAGGACTGCAAGGATGGTTTCACGAAGATGGGCCGCGGCAGCGCCAGCTGGACTCCAAGGTGGTACGGGTTCCACGCGGATGAGTTCGTCTCGGTGTCTCTCGACTCCAGGATACAACTCCCGACCTGCTCCCGACCTGCTCCGGAGCTGCCCCAGTTATAGGTCTGGCGTCCTTTGATGTCCGGGCCCTCGCACTTGGAGGCCGGAGGGTCCGGGATGTGCGGGTCCAGACACCCAGCAGGGGGGTGGAGCCAGCGCCCAGGGAGGCTGGGGGCGATCGAAACCAGCCGTCGGGGGACGGATGGGGGGACCATCGAAACTCCTTCCTCCATTGATCCGTCAAGTGGTCTCTTTACCCCCTGGTTGGATCGTGGTGCCTCGATGTCGGGGCTTCTCTGGGTCTGCGGCTGGGGTCGGGCCGAGGCCACGAGGCCTGGTCGTAGAGGGTCCAAGATGGAGTCTGGGCCGGAGATGGGGGCCCAGGGTAGGATTCGGGCCAGTCGAGGGTGTTGAGGAGAGGTCGTAGAGTTCCAACGGGGTGAGCTGGGGGCTGCCCGGAGGAGCGGCACTCGTGGAGGGTGGATGGTGCTGCCCTCGGCCGGGGAACGGAGGTCAAGGTAGTCCGGGACCCGCCATGCGGGAGGAGTGGGGCCACGCCACGAGGCCAGGTCCAACAAGAGCCCAAACCCTGCCTTCACCACCAAAGATCTGGGCGCATTGCCAGCGGTGGTAAGTGAGGGGTCATTGCCGCCTTCGAATCTTAGATTACGTCATCAAATATCCTCCTTGCATGCTAAAGGCCAGTGAATGCCCCTGCTACGTTTTCATCTGGACCGGTTTACTTCACATTTACTTATGATTGAACGTAAATAACGCAAAACGTTTGCTTTGAGCTGTGGCCACCGTTCAGCAGGGTAAAAATATCTGCGTTATTAGAGGAAAAAGATTGTGCCTCCGGATCGCTACTTCCCCATTTGAAGGGTCGAGGGTGAACAGAGGGATTAAAATCCTTTTGAAGGTTGAAATTCTATTTCCACTCAGCTGGAGACCTCGATATACTACATGTGCAAAACATAAACCTAATTCCTCCGAAAACATAAGTGCCTGAGCAGCAGCCCCATTCCCAGATATCAGCTGCACCCTGGACTAGCTGCACAATAAAATCCAATAGACACTGCACATGTCGATCAAGTGCATACAAGGATCAGCTGCAGTAAAAGATACAATGTACCTTAGCGATCCACTGCAATCTTTACCATGTGATTAATGGACACCTGACACTACAATTCGAACACAACAGTGACTACACCCAAGGGGCCTACTCCACACGTCTTATCTACCCCTAACCCCACAGCATTTGAGAAACACCCACACTGCCCAAATTTACCATACTTCCCGTCCCAGGGAATCTACTACTTCCGCTTTTTATAACCCTCTGCGCAATTGGGATCAGCTCCCCCACACCTTATGGGGTCCATTTCCCAAAGAGGTCCAATCCAATGAATTATATCACAGTCCTACCCCAAAAGAGCCTCTTCACTCCTGCCTGAATGCAATATTTTTTCGCACTCAAGCCAGTAGGCCTCTTTCGCCACACATCCAAAGATACATTGCAGCCTTTTTAGGTCTCGTCCTGGCGAAACATTAAACTTTAACAAAACAAATATACAATCTTTACATATTTATTTACAAACAACAAAATAGCCACTTGCAAATCATCTTCATGCGCCAATACATAGTTTGCAAAAAAAGTCATGCAACACATTGTCATATACAATGCCAATAACTCCAACTTTAATGCTGCGAGACCTATTGCATTGCAAATGCTTGTGCTCTATTTGGGGCAGCTGACCAGCTGGTTCTACTGTCCCTTTTTTTTGTTTGACGTCCTCAGTCTATGAGTCTGTCTCAAGAGGTGCCCCTTGTTTACAAGGGGATTTGAGGCTTACCCTATGTGGGGTACCCATTGGCTAAGGTATAGCTAGCCTTCCTTGCACAGGAAGCCTGTAGGCTCCTGTGGAGTCCTCTTGTGAGGGGTTGTCCTATGGCTGAGAATGTGGTCTCTTCCTGCTTTTAAAGCCCCCCTCCCCTTCGTTCCATTGTAGCGACCCACAGGTTGGCGTCCCGCTCTTCTCGTACTTATGCCCTATAGCTTGCGGTTTGTCCATAGCACTCCACTGCATCTGTGGCTGCTGCCTTCTTACAGGTGTGCTTGGGGTTCTGCCATGCCTGCCTCACCCGGCAGGTTCTTTCAGATTTGCTGTTCTCCTATTGGCTGTCCTTGCCATCCGCAAATGTTCCTTTGGGCCATCTTGTTCGGTCCCTTTCTGGTACAGTTCCTCCATTGCTGACGTCATGTCCATGGTCGATGTCAGTGCGGAGCCTTGTGGTGCTGCCCCCTGTAGGAGAGTGGGGTCTGCAATCCTATGGTCACCCCCGATTTTTGCTTTTTGCTTCACTGGTTTACGACTTTCCCTGGCTGTGGTCCTGCTAAACAGACCCACAGCCTAGCTGTTCTCTCTCTAAATTGACACACATGTACCCTAGGTGCATTTACCAATTGGTACTGGGCCCCCTTATCAGTCCCTGTATAGCATACCTTAGGTATCCAGGGCATAGGTGTACCCAGGGCCTACTAGGGGCTGCAGCATGTATTATGCCACCCCTGGCTGGCCATCCAAATCTGACACAACTGGCTGCACGACAGCTGGGGCAAGGTGGTGTAATCACCCTTTGCTTTAGATATAGTATCTCTATATCGAACCCTAAAATGGACACATATATTCCTATCAGTCACTCCTATGGCAGGCCTTAACAATCCCACCGCTGCCACCAATGTGAGAAGTTGGTCTGATATATGATGCTCACTAGTTCTAGTGATCACCTTGTATCAGTCCAAACAACCCTTATGGTGATTGGTTTTAAGTCAACCTTATAGACCAGCTGTCCTAATAGCTGTTTCATGATAACGCGTACCATATACTCTTAAGTGCATTATATTCCTCGCGGTTATTTGCTAACTTTAGTATCGCATTATCAAAACATGTCGAGTAAGGTGTCATACGAATTGGAATACTAACCCCTCGCCAATTCTGGCGACGGGGTTAGCATTCCACCTTTCTAGAGGGACACAACATGGATGTAACTGTGAACCCCGGTTAAAGTTAACTCGAGCCTCAGCATCACAAAATGGATGCTGCCACCATAGGCACAAGTCTGACCTCCTGCTGCTGGGAGTCCTTCCAGCGAGGGAGGCTTGGACAAAGGGTTTCCTGCCTTGGGAGGTGCTAGCACCACCCCAGACAGGATTTTGTGTATAAGGTAGGAGCTGGTCCCATTCCAAAATCAGATTAATCTTGACTACTTCCACGAAGAAACTCTTGACCTTCGACCTCCTGATTCCAGAAGACTGAAGAATCTCCCCTATGGTCAGGGAGTGACCATCCTGCTTCGCAGGCACCATCAAGCTCCTGTGCGGTTTGCTGCAGAGTCCTTCCCTCCTGGAATCCGACGACCCAGCTCGACAAGACCCGGACCTCCAGACCTCTCTGA
Organism: Lissotriton vulgaris; assembly: GCF_964263255.1. NCBI lineage: Eukaryota > Metazoa > Chordata > Amphibia > Caudata > Salamandridae > Lissotriton > Lissotriton vulgaris. The sequence continues at coordinate 1,383,597,981 of NC_141691.1, read as the reverse complement.
CCTCTACCCACATCCACATCCACAGCACAGCTGGGACCCGTGGGTGCGACGAGCAACGTGGAGACGGCCATCTTGTGAAAACCTGCACAGCGCTTCCAGCACGAACGCCGAGGGATCCTCGAGTGAGTGCATTGGGGTTTGAGAAGCCCCACACCGACGTAGCTCCTGCACCAAAGACCAGCCCCCCAGCATCCACGAGATCTGCGTGGGGCCCTTTTGCCTGGTTGCTGCTCTTCCTGTTGTCTGGTCACTCGCCGGCTGGCCTGTGACCTCTGAGACGACACCCGAAGAATCTGACACTGCTAGTCTGGTCCCCCAGACTGGCCCTTGCTTCCTTGTGAACGGGAAGCACCCCGGACCCTCCTGGTCCGCACCAGACGCCATCTTTGCTCCACCACGTGGCTTGCATTTGCCAAGGCCTACTGTCCAGATCGACGATCCGACACCGCCAACAGCAGCAGACTACGTGGGACAGCTCGTGCCTCCAGCCTGGTCGTGAAGAACAGCTCCTGGTCCACACAGCTGCAAAGAGAAGCGACCCTTCCTTCACCTGGCTGCGGCGACAGCATCTGGTTCCCTCCTGGTTCCAGCACCGTCACTGGCTAGTGACCGAGACTCTGTCCCCTTCCCTTTCAGGACCTTTTCTTCCTAGTTCCATCCTTGGAACCACCGGACTCCTCCATCTGGCTGCCTGCCAGCAACTCCTTGTTTCAGGCATCACCTGGGTCAACGCAGCAAACCCGATGCAACTTCAGCCCTATGCACCCGCAGCCTGTGGGTTAGGTAACTAAAGCTTCTAGGTGCTGAAGCCTGTGTACACTATCCTAGTGTTCAGATCCACTGTTGTTTTCCCTCCATCCAGCCGGGTTCGTGCGGAATCCGGAACTTTCTAAACTGTACGATCCATAGACGTTGGTACGCATCCCGCGTGAGAGTTTCCACTCTGCACGTGAGTCCCGTGGGCCTCCTGCTCCTTACTTACCTAGTTTGTAGCGTAGTCCCAGCGATCCTCCAGCCACTGGATCTCCTTACAGTACTTTCCTTCCTCGCATTCCATTGTTTTGAGTATATGGTTTGCCGTGCCCCTAGGGCGCACTTGTAAATATTGTGCGAACTCGTATTTCCTTTTAAGTATTGTCATGTGCTTAGCCCTCTGACCTCATAAAGAGCTCAGAGGTGTATGTTAGTAATAAATGTTTATTTTCATAACTACCTGTGTGGTATCCTTTTCATTTGGTATTCAAAGGTTATATGTGGTAAAACAGCTGGCTTCACATGCCATAAAGAGTTTAGCCTAAAGACTGCTTGTGTCCACGCTACTAGGATAGCTGGTCTATAAGGTTGACTTACAACCAATCACCATAAGGGTTGTTTGGACTGATACAAGGTGATCACTAGAACTAGTGAGCATCATATATCCGGCCAACTTCTCACACCCCCTAGTGCGGGAGGCTGACGCAACACAGTTCTTCCATGTTCTAATCGCGTCATATGGGTGCACCCTGGTATGTTTGCTGTCACGGGGTACTTACGATAAGTGAAAGAAACAGGTTAGTATTAGATTCCTTACCTTAGAATATCCCATTGGATCTGGAAAATTTTGCGTAGCAGTACCCCTGCGCCTCGGTTGGCGTCGTCTGCAGCTCCGCGTCCGTCATTGGCGCCGGGATGACGTCGTCGGAGTCTTTAGACGCCGCCCTCGGCGCGGACGTCAGTTCTTCTTTTTTGCGCGCCAGCAAGCGCAGGTCCGGAGAAACTGGTACCCTTTAGTCACTTTTTGACTAATCTTTTTCGATCCTTTTTGGATTTGTTTCGAGTCTATGACTCAAACGGTGCCGTTAGGGATGCCCGGGTTCAAGCCCTTTGCCGCTGCAACCGACTGATGTCAGTTACCGACCCCGGTGCCTACATTGCCTGGGGCCCGATGACGAGTCGTGCCCGACTGTCGGGCCTTGATGTCGAAGGCTAGGCGGAGCGGTTCCGTAAGCGCCTCGAGCTCCGGCAGTCGGCCCTGCGCCGCTCGAGGGCCCGGTCCGGAAGAAAGTCGAGGGAACGGTCGCGGGCCGTAGTCATTACTGCTCGGCGAGTCGACACCACTCGTCGGGCTCCAAGTCAGATAAGAGGCACAAGAAGTCGAAGAGGCAACATCGTTCTTCTGACTCCCCCCGACGCTCACGCGACTCGGCCGGAGGTTCGGGTGACACTGCCCACGCGGCTCAGCCAGAGCCGCAGGCGTCACGGCCTGCTCCATACCCGCCGGTCCCTGGGCAGAACGCGACGTCGGAGGAGATCGACCCCTTCCTCATGGCCATGAGGTCGCTCTCTCCTCCCTCGGGTTCCGCGGCTCCTTCGGGCCAAGCGGCCCCAACTGGGAGCCCAAACGGGCCGGGGGCTTTGGCCCCGGCGCCGTCGGCGACTTCGGTCCCGGCGCCGCAGGGCCCCACTGTAGGAGAGTAGGGTCTGCAATCCTATGATCACCCAGATTTTTTGCTTTTGTTTCACTGGTTTACGACTTTCTCGGGCTGTGGGCCTGCCAATCAGACCCACAGCCTAGCTGTTCTCTCGCTAAATTGCTATGTGTACCTTAGGTGCATTACCCAATTGGAACTGGGCCACCTTGTCAGACCCTGTAACTCAGGGCATCGGTGTACCCAGGGCCTACCAGGAGCTGCAGCAGGTATTATGCCACCCCTGGATGGCCATCTAAATCTGACACAACTGGCTGCACGACAGCTGGAGCAACGCGGCGTACTCGCCCGTTGCTTTGGATATAGTATACCTATATCTAATCCTAACATGGACACCCGCATTCCTATCAGTCACTCCTATGGCAGGCCTTGACAATCCTGAAGGCAGAGTGCGTGGAATCGTGTGAATTGGGCTCTGGCACGAGCCGAGCCCGGTTGCAGCTTGCGGAACCAAGACCCAACGGCTGTTCCATGATAACGCATACCATATCGCTAACTTCGGTATCGCGTTATCAAGACATGTCGAGTAAGGTGTCATACGAATCGGGATACTGACCCCTCACCATTACTGGCGACGGGGTTAGCATTCCGCCCTTCTAGAGGGACACGACATGTACGTAACTGTGAACCCCGGTTAAAGTTAACTGAAGCCTCAGCTCCACAAAATGGATGCTGCCACCACAGACACGAGTCTGACCTCCTGCTGCTGGGAGTCCTTCCAGCGAGGAGAGCTTGGACAAAGAGTATCCTGTCCGGGGCGGTGCTCGCACCATCCCAGACAGGGTTTTGTGTATCCTGGGTAGGCAGGGCTTTACAGGAAGGTGACTGCGGAGTGGCACCCCGGTGCTCACTACGCATCTGCCGGCTAGAACCAGTTCCAGGGGCACCCCAGCCCCTGACCTGGGGAAAGTCCGGCATGGGAGAGGGGTGTAACCACCCCCCTCCTGGTCCCACCCCTAGGGCAGGACCTAGTCACGTACCCACCCCTTTCTTTAGGATAAAGGCCGGAGCGGGGACCCTTCCAAATTAGATCATCTTTGAATCAAGAATACTTTCTACGAAAGGAACTCTCGACTCTTCTCAAGATTTCTCCCTTGTGGCTAAGGAGTAGTCACCCTGCATCCGCAGGCACCATCTAAGAACTCTGCGGTTTGCTGCAAGTCCTTCCTCAGGAATCCGACTGCCCAGCTCGACGAGAACCGGCTTCCCTGGCACCTCTGACCTCTACCCACATCGTCAGCTCAGCTGAGATCCGTGGGTGCGACGAGACCTCGAGGGACCGGCCATCATCAAAACCTGCACGCTTTCTTAAAACAGCACGACCGCCGAGGGATCCTCTGGTGAGTGCTCTGGGGTCCGAGAAGCCCCGACCCTGCGCAGCTCCAGCACCGAAACTCAGCCTCCCTGCATCTCACGATCTGCGTGGGGCCCTTCTGCTTTCCGCTGCTCAGCACGTTGTCTGATTACTAGCCGCTGGCTTGTGACCTTCTTGACGACACTGGACAACCAACGCTGCTGGTCTGGTTGCTCCAGACTGGCCTTTGCTCCCTTCTGAGAGAGGAGCACCCCGGACTCTCCTGGTCCACTCAAGACGCCATTTTAGGCCCACCACGTGGTCCTGAAATTTGCGAAGGCTTGTCGCCCCAATCCTGGGCCCAGCGACGCCGACAGCTTCAATCTTCGTGGGACAGCTCGCACCTCCATCCTGGTCGCCGACAACGCCTCCTGGTCCGTGAGACTGCAGAGCCTAGCGTCGCCCACTCACCTAGCCGAGGTGACGATCATCCGGTGCCCTCCTGGTACCCTCTGACTACTGGCTAGTAGTTACGAACTTGGTCCCCTCTGCTTTCAGGTGTCCTCCATCTCTGATCCAGGCTTGGATCTCTACGAACTATCTACACTGGTCGCCGGCCAGCAACTCCTTCCTTCCGGCTCCTGGTTCGTCAGCGAAGACTCCCGACGTCTGTAAAGACTTGTGCAGCCACAGCCCCTGGGCTAGGTAACTTCGGCATTTCAGTGCCCGCATAACCTCCTTATTGAAGGGTCCCGAGTCCCTATCGCTTCCGACTGGCCTTATCGGGTCCGCCCGAGACCACTAAACTTTCCGTGCCCTCGGGCACTTGTATCGATTGTGCACTTGAAGTATTTTCCTAAGAGTTTTGTTGTGTGCTTAGTACCCTGTCCTCATAAAGAGTACAGGGCTGTTGTGATTCTAATAAATACACTGTTTATTTTCATAACACTTGTGTGGTGTCCTTTCACTTGATGTTCAAGGGGTATGTGATGGTATAACAGCTGGCTTAACACGCCCTCTAGAGTTTAGCCCGAAGACTCCTCGTATCCACGCTACTAGGATAGCTGGTCTAAGGTTGACTTACAACCAATCACCATAAGGGTCGTTTGGACTGATGCATAGTGATCACTAGAATAGTGAACACTGCATATCAGGCCAACTTCTCACATTGGTGAGCAGCGGTTGGGATTTGAGCTTGCTGTTGTGTTACCACGCGTATCCTAAGAATATCTTGTGAAAGATCGCATAAGTACTCCAGGTACATATAACTTAGCTTAGAATACTCTGAGTTCTACTGAACCAGCTGTTGTAGCTCCTCAAGGCTTAGCACACCTTGGCTACAACTCTTAGCAAGGGATCAGTAGGTAAACATATAGTGTAGGTAGGTGCATCACTTACACCACACTAGAAGCAGCATGTCGGACAAAGGAGGAAACTCTGAGTCTCCCCTTGTGACAGTCGACCTTCCACAGGTCACCTCCAGATATGCTGCACTTAGCTTCCAAGAGATGCGACAAATCTGTATATCTCGGAAGCTAAAACAGGGTGCAAACCCTACCATTCCGTTTCTGATTGGTCTCTTGGAGACTTATGATGCTAGGAGGGCGGGTAACACCGACCCTTCTCATCCAGAAGGGAATATGCCCCCCCTCGAGGGAACCCGAGGTGACCCTGACCTTATCCATCTCTCCGCAGAAGGTGAAGAGGAGGACGAGGAACCAGAGACATCTGGGGACGAGGCAGACAAAGGTCCAGTAGTGGTTAGCCAGCTAACTAGGGACAACTTAAGCAGGCACAAGAGTGGTACTAGGAGACCCCTGGGGCCCCTCTCAGGCCAGCTTAACATTGGGAATGGACGAGTTAGGTCTCTGTCGAGAGGCTCTAATAGATCCGTTCGAACCAATGGCTCTCGAGGCTCTTCTCGAAGAGGGATGACGTCCCCTCAGAGGAGAGTATACGAAGCTAAAGAGCGGGAAGTCAATCTGCGGATCGAAAGGGAAGAACTTGCCCTGGCCAAAGAAAGACTCGCCTTTGCTAGAGAGCAGGAATTGAGTGGGACAAATCCCACTGGTGGCAGCATTCCCCCAAGGGAAAACAGGAGTTTAGACAATAGACACCTGAGTAAGATAGTGCCCCCCTTTAAGCAAGGGGATGACATCCACAAATGGATTACTGCGTTGGAGAGGGCTTGCATCGTACAGTGCGTCCCCCCGACTCAGTGGGCAGCTATCTTGTGGCTCTCCTTTGAAGGTAAAGGTAAAGATAAGCTCCTCACTAATAGAGTGGAGGATGCTAACAATTGCCAGGTCCTGAAGAACGCACTGATTGATGGGTTCGGCCTAACCACTGAGCAGTACAGGTTGCTGTTCAGGGATACCCAGAAAACTCAGTCTCAGGACTGGTCTGATTTTGTCGATTGTGCCACTAAGGCTTTGGAGGGCTGGTTGCTGGGCAGTAAGGTTACTGATTACACAGGATTGTATAATTTGATCATGCGAGAACAGATTTTAAACAATTGTCAGAACCAGTTGTTGCATCAGCACCTTGTCGACTCGGATCTGACCTCTCCCCAAGAATTGGGAAAGAAGGCAGACAAGTGGGTCAGAACAAGGGTTAAGCAAAACCAGGGCCAGAACCAGGGTGGTCAGAAGAAAGCAGACCAGAAGGGTAAAGATTCAAAAGGGGAACAAAATGACCAGAAGTCTTCGATAGGTCCCCAACAACCCAAAGAGGGGGGGGGGGGGTCAGGCTTCCCAGAAAAAGAAGAATCAAGAAGGTCAATCGAAAAGGTGGTGCCAATACTGTAAAAGTAAAACTCACTGGTTTAGTGAGTGCACCAAGAAAGGAGGGCAGACTCCTGCTACTGCAGCCCCTAAGGCACCTGTGCCCCCTAGTACAGCCAGCAGTAGCAGCGCACCTCCCAAGGGACTAGTTGGGTTAACCTTGGGTTCTGAGGGGTGTGACAACCTAGTTGGCACACTCACTCAGGCTGTCATTGTCTGTACAGGGGATGTGGATATATCCCCTGATGTCAGTCCCAGTACTTTGGGCAAATACCGACAGACGCCTTTGATCAATGGAAGAATGGCTCAGGCCTATAGGGACACTTGTGCCAGTGTCACCATGGTGACGCCTAACTTTGTGGACCCTGGACAGATCATGCCAGGTACAGATTTCCTGGTGACCAATGCCAGCAACGTCACTACCAGTCATAGTATGGCGATTGTTGCTTTCTCCTGGGGAGGGGTAAATGGCCAGAAAAAGGTTGTTGTTAGTTCAGACCTCCCAGTGGATTGTTTGTTGGGCAATGATTTGGAGTCATCACAATGGTCAGAAGTGGAGCACCGGACTCACATGGAGATGTTAGGCTTGCCAGCACATGTGCTTGCTGTGACTAGGTCACAGGTCAGAAGATGCCCCACTGAACAGGTGCTGGATCCTGGAACAACGGACCAGACACCTCCCAAGAAGAAGAGCAGTCGGGTTAAAGGCAGCGCCTTCCCCCTTGCCCCAGGTCGAGGATCAAGTCTCAGAGGAGGCTGACCTCCAGGAATTGCGGGAAACTGAACCGAAAGAACTCGAACTTGATCAAGTTGAGTTTCTGGGCTCAGGGGGACCCACACGAGAAGACCTGGGGAAGGACCAGTTAGACTGCCCTTCCCTTGAACCCCTCAGACAGCAGGCTGCTGCTGAGGCTGCTGGGAACGCCACAGGTACCCACAAGGTATACTGGGAGGATGGACTCCTGTACACTGAGGCAAGAGACCCCAAGCCTGGCATGACCAGGAGGCTGGTTATCCCCTTGTCTCAGCGTGGTTTCCTTCTTACCTTGGCCCACGAGATTCCCTTAGCAGGACACTTAGGCCAGACGAAGACGTGGGACAGGCTCGTCTCACACTTTCACTGGCCTCACATGAATGAGGATACCAAGGAGTTTTGTCGCTCCTGTGTCACTTGCCAAGCCAGTGGTAAGTCAGGTGGCACCACAAAGGCCCCCCTTATACCAATGCCTGTGGTGGGGGTGCCCTTTGAACGAGTGGGGATTGACATTGTCGGTCCAATGGAACCCCCAACCGCATCAGGGCACAAGTTTATACTGGTGGTAGTGGATCATGCCACCAGGTATCCTGAATCTATTCCCCTTAGGACCACTACAGCACCTGTTGTGGCAAGAGCCCTAGTTGGAGTGTTCTCCAGAGTGGGCTTCCCTAAGGAGGTTGTCTCGGACAGAGGTGCAAACTTCATGTCGAGCTACTTGACTGCTATGTGGAAGGAATGTGGTGTCAACTACAAGTTCACTACACCCTATCATCCACAATGCAATGGGCTTGTTGAAAGATTCAACAGGACCCTAAAAGGGATGATTCGTGGACTACCGGAAAAGCTTCGGCGTAGATGGGACGTCCTGATTCCCTGCCTTTTATTCGCTTATAGAGAAGTCCCACAGAAGGGGGTTGGCTACAGCCCTTTTGAACTTTTGTACGGACATCCTGTAAGAGGACCCCTGTGTTTGGTGAAGGAAGGATGGGAGAGACCTCTCAAAAAGCCTGCAACCAGCATAGTGGACTATGTGCTTGGCCTCCGCTCCCGGATGGCTGAGTACATGGAGAAGGCATCCGAAAACCTTAAGGCCAGCCAAGAACTCCAAAAAGCTTGGCATGACCAAAAGGCTGTCCTAACTGTTTATCAGCCTGGACAGAAGGTGTGGGTGCTGGAGCCAGTGGCCCCAGCAGCACTCAAAGACAAATGGTCTGGGCCCTACACCATCCTGGAGAAAAAGGGAGAGGTCACCTACCTGGTGGACCTTGGAACTCCCAGGAGCCCCCACCGGGTGCTCCATGTCAACAGGCTCAAGGCATATGTCGACAGGAAGGACATGAGCTTGCTCATGGCCATAGACGAGGGACAGGAGGAAGAGAGTGACGCTCTCCCAAACCTGCTCACTCAGAATCCTGACGATGGATCAGTAGACGGTGTTGTCTTTTGTGGCAGCCTCTCTGAACATCAACAGGAGGATTGTAAACAAGTTCTTCAATCCTTCCGGCATATGTTCTCTCTAACACCCAGTCAGACCAATTGGTGCACCCATGAGGTTGACACTGGTGACAGCTTGCCAGTCAAGAGTAAAATCTACAGGCAGCCTGATCATGTTAGAGACTGCATCAAAACAGAAGTGCAGAAAATGTTGGAGTTGGGAGTCATTGAACCCTCAGATAGCCCTTGGGCTAGTCCCGTAGTTCTAGTGCCGAAACCTCACACCCCGGGTGGTAAGAAAGAGATGAGGTTCTGCGTAGACTACAGGGGTCTCAATGCAGTCACTAAGACTGATGCCCACCCAATACCAAGGGCAGACGAGCTTATAGATAGATTGGCTTCTGCCAACTACTTAAGTATGTTTGACCTGACAGCTGGGTATTGGCAAATCAGGTTAGCTGAGGACGCCAAGCCTAAGACAGCATTTTCTACCCCTGGTGGGCATTATCAATTTGTGGTAATGCCCTTTGGTTTGAAAAATGCACCTGCCACCTTCCAACGGTTGGTGAATCACGTTCTCACCGGGCTGGATGACTTCTGTGCGGCGTATCTCGACTATATTGCTGTCTTTAGCTCCACCTGGGAGGATCACCTGGTCCACCTGCGGAAAGTGTTCGAGGCTCTGCAAGCAGCAGGTCTCACTATCAAGGCTACCAAGTGCCAGATAGGGCAGACACAGGTTGTATACTTGGGCCACCTTGTCGGTGGAGGCCAAGTTCAACCACTGGAGAGCAAAATACAGTCAATCAGGGACTGGGCTCCTCCAACCACCCAGACTCAGGTTCGAGCTTTCTTGGGCCTGAATGGTTACTACCGAAAGTTTGTCAGAAATTATGGATCGATTGTGACTCCACTTAATGAACTGACAAGTAAGAAAAAGCCAAAAAAGGTTCAGTGGACAGCGAGCTGTCAAAAAGCATTCGATGACCTAAAACAGGCCATGTGCACGGCACCTATCCTCAAGAGTCCAGACTACTCCAAACCATTCATTGTCCAAACAGATGCTTCTGAGTTGGGTGTGGGAGCTGTTCTATCTCAACTGAATTTTGATGGTAATGACCAGCCCATCGCTTTTATGGTCCGCTATTGAGAGGGAGGCCTTTGCTGTGGTTTGGGCCCTGAAGAAACTGAGGCCATACTTGTTTGGCACTCATTTCAAGATTCAGACCGACCATAAGCCCCTCTTATGGCTAAATCAGATGAAGGGTGAAAACCCCAAACTTCTTAGGTGGTCCATTTCCCTACAGGGGATGGACTTCACAGTGGAGCATAGACCTGGCACTGATCATGGCAATGCAGATGGGCTCTCCAGGTATTTCCACTTAGAACAAGAGGACTCACCTGGTCAAGGTTAGTTTATTGTCCCAACGTTGGGGGGGGGGGGGGGGGGGGGGGTCATGTAGGAGAGTAGGGTCTGCAATCCTATGATCACCCAGATTTTTTGGTTTTGTTTCACTGGTTTACGACTTTCTCGGGCTGTGGGCCTGCCAATCAGACCCACAGCCTAGCTGTTCTCTCGCTAAATTGCTATGTGTACCTTAGGTGCATTACCCAATTGGAACTGGGCCACCTTGTCAGACCCTGTAACTCAGGGCATCGGTGTACCCAGGGCCTACCAGGAGCTGCAGCAGGTATTATGCCACCCCTGGATGGCCATCTAAATCTGACACAACTGGCTGCACGACAGCTGGAGCAACGCGGCGTACTCGCCCGTTGCTTTGGATATAGTATACCTATATCTAACCCTAACATGGACACCCGCATTCCTATCAGTCACTCCTATGGCAGGCCTTGACAATCCTGAAGGCAGAGTGCGTGGAATCGTGTGAATTGGGCTCTGGCACGAGCCGAGCCCGGTTGCAGCTTGCGGAACCAAGACCCAATGGCTGTTCCATGATAACGCATACCATATCGCTAACTTTGGTATCGCGTTATCAAGACATGTCGAGTAAGGTGTCATACGAATCGGGATACTGACCCCTCACCATTACTGGCGACGGGGTTAGCATTCCGCCCTTCTAGAGGGACACGACATGTACGTAACTGTGAACCCCGGTTAAAGTTAACTGAAGCCTCAGCTCCACAAAATGGATGCTGCCACCACAGACACGAGTCTGACCTCCTGCTGCTGGGAGTCCTTCCAGCGAGGAGAGCTTGGACAAAGAGTATCCTGTCCGGGGCGGTGCTCGCACCAGCCCAGACAGGGTTTTGTGTATCCTGGGTAGGCAGGGCTTTACAGGACGGTGACTGCGGAGTGGCACCCCGGTGCTCACTACGCATCTGCCGGCTAGAACCAGTTCCAGGGGCACCCCAGCCCCTGACCTGGGGAAAGTCCGGCATGGGAGAGGGGTGTAACCACCCCCCTCCTGGTCCCACCCCTAGGGCAGGACCTAGTCACGTACCCACCCCTTTCTTTAGGATAAAGGCCGGAGCGGGGACCCTTCCAAATTAGATCATCTTTGAATCAAGAATACTTTCTACGAAAGGAACTCTCGACTCTTCTCAAGATTTCTCCCTTGTGGCTAAGGAGTAGTCACCCTGCATCCGCAGGCACCATCTAAGAACTCTGCGGTTTGCTGCAAGTCCTTCCTCAGGAATCCGACTGCCCAGCTCGACGAGAACCGGCTTCCCTGGCACCTCTGACCTCTACCCACATCGTCAGCTCAGCTGAGATCCGTGGGTGCGACGAGACCTCGAGGGACCGGCCATCATCAAAACCTGCACGCTTTCTTAAAACAGCACGACCGCCGAGGGATCCTCTGGTGAGTGCTCTGGGGTCCGAGAAGCCCCGACCCTGCGCAGCTCCAGCACCGAAGCTCAGCCTCCCTGCATCTCACGATCTGCGTGTGGCCCTTCTGCTTTCCGCTACTCAGCACGTTGTCTGATTACTAGCCGCTGGCTTGTGACCTTCTTGACGACACTCGACAACCAACGCTGCTGGTCTGGGTGCTCCAGACTGGCCTTTGCTCCCTTCTGAGAGAGGAGCACCCCGGACCCTCCTGGTCCACTCAAGACGCCATTTTAGGCCCACCATGTGGTCCTGAAATTTGCCAAGGCTTGCCGCCCCAATCCTGGGCCCAGCGACGCCGACAGCTTCAATCTTCGTGGGACAGCTCGCACCTCCATCCTGGTCGCCGACAAAGCCTCCTGGTCCGTGAGACTGCAGAGCCTAGCGTCGCCCACTCACCTAGCCGAGGTGACGATCATCCGGTGCCCTCCTGGTACCCTCTGACTACTGGCTAGTAGTTACGAACTTGGTCCCCTCTGCTTTCAGGTGTCCTCCATCTCTGATCCAGGCTTGGATCTCTACGAACTATCTACACTGGTCGCCGGCCAGCAACTCCTTCCTTCCGGCTCCTTGTTCGTCAGCGAAGACTCCCGACGTCTGTAAAGACTTGTGCAGCCGCAGCCCCTGGGCTAGGTAACTTCGGCATTTCGGTGCCCGCATAACCTCCTTATTGAAGGGTCCCGAGTCCCTATCGCTTCCGACTGGCCTTATCGGGTCCGCCCGAGACCACTAAACTTTCCGTGCCCTCGGGCACTTGTATTGATTGTGCACTTGAAGTATTTTCCTAAGAGTTTTGTTGTGTGCTTAGTACCCTGTCCTCATAAAGAGTACAGGGCTGTTGTGATTCTAATTAATACACTGTTTATTTTCATAACACTTGTGTGGTGTCCTTTCACTTGGTATTCAAGGGGTATGTGATGGTATAACAGCTGGCTTAACACGCCCTCTAGAGTTTAGCCCGAAGACTGCTCGTATCCACGCTACTAGGATAGCTGGTCTAAGGTTGACTTACAACCAATCACCATAAGGGTCGTTTGGACTGATGCATAGTGATCACTAGAATAGTGAGCACTGCATATCAGGCCAACTTCTCACACCCACTGGATCTGGTTCCGGATCCAGGTCGCCGCTGGTCGACCTTACGACCTCGCCGGCGTCGGCCCTAGGGTGTCATCCCCGGCGTCATCGTCCCGGCACGACGCCGTCCCTGGTCCACCCCTCAGTCCGGAACCTCATCGGAGCAGCATCGCTCGACGCCGCATTCGGCGCTGGCCGAAGAGAAATTCTTCGAGGATCTGGCTCCATCCTTTATCCCTGACTTTCAGGACATGGACGACTAGGGAAACTGGGGGGGTCTGAGGACCCCCTGGCACGTGAGTGATAGTCATATCAGAACTGGACTCCGGAACTAGGGGAAGCCAATGGCCTGGATACCTACCCAGCCACTGGTTTTGTCTCTCTTCCTACCGTGGCTACAGAGGAGGGGGCTGCTTATAGTGTGGTGCTGATGAGGGCCGCCAAGGCCTTGGCTCTTGAGCTCCCTGTCACAACAGTGAGGTCTAACATCCTCACAGAGGTCCTTAAACCCCAGAGCCTCTACTGCTGTTTAATGAGGCTCTCACAGACGTCCTATTGGGCACTTGCTCCAGGCCCACTACAGGTCCCCCTGTAGATAGGAACGTCGCTAGGTGCCACGGCCCAGCCCCGGGCGACCCTAGTTTTTTGTCCACCCACCCCACTGCGAGAGCCTGGTTATCCAGGCCTCCAATTCCCAATCCGCATTCCAGACTGCACCACCAGATCGGGAATCCAAGAGGTATGAACAGTTTGGCAAGAAGATGTTCTCCTCCCTTAGTTTGGGGTTTCGGTCAGTCAACACCGCGTGCCTCTTGGGCCGTTAAACCCACTCTTTGTGGGATACAGTTGTGGCCGTGCTGCCTGAGTGCCCGGTGGGAGCCCGGGCGAAACTCACTCAAACCCTCGCGGAGGTAAGAGACGCAGCTCGGTATGTGGACTGGATACCACGGACTCGCTAGGAAGAGTGATTTCCACGTCTGTGGCGGTCCGCCGCCACTCCTGGCTGAGGTCCGCCAACTTTTCGACCGATGTCCAAAACACCCTTAGGGACATGCCGTTCGATGGCAGCCACCTCTGCGGTGGCAAGGCAGATCATGCGCTGGAACGCTTTGAGGACTCCAGGGCTACGGCCAAGTCCTTGGGCCTGTCGGCCCCGCGCCAGCAATCTTCTTCCCAGCGCTCCTTTCGTGGCCACAGAAGGGGTGCTCTCAAACGTCCTGCCAGCCACGGGCCGCAGACTAACATTCAGCGGGGTGGTGGACGTGGTTACTGTTGAGGCGGTAACAGGAGACAACGACGCGGCCAGTCAACAACTACCCCCACAGCATCCGCCTCAAAGCCTTCCTAGTCCGAGCTTTCAGGCCCATTTAATGTCAGTGGGGGGGGGCCGGGTTCGCCATAACCACCTCCACTGGCGCACCATCACATTGGACAGGTGGGTTCTGAAAATTGTCCGAAGGGGCTACTCCCTCCCCATCGAGGCGACCCCTCCAGCCATGCTACCGCAGTACCACAGCGTGTCGGGGGATCACTTGCAACTTCTGAAAGAGGAAGTTTCGGCCCTCTTGGCCAAGGGGGCCATTGAGCGCGTTCCTGGGCCAGAAGTAGGACGTGATTGTTACTCCCACTACTTTCTGGTTCCCAAGAAGGGCAAAGGGGGGCCTACGCCCTATCTTGGACCTAGGGAACGTCAACGGCTTCCTCCGGAAGGAGAAGTTCAAGATGCTGACTTTGACGGGGTACTTACGATATCCCTTACGCTTCTCAAATGGCTGTTTCTATCTCCACTCTCTGAGGTTGGACAAAATTTATCGTGTTTCGGACCCTGTATGGTCTTTGTCTATGGCTGGTGAGATCTCCGCCACACACGTCATTGCTGTACGTGCCTTGTGGCCAACTTTCCTAGGCACTTCTCTTAACAGGAGTTTTCGGTTCCCCTGCTAAGTGCCGCGCAGGAGTGCACACACTTCTCATACCTGCTCCTGCTGTTGTTTTCGTTGGACGTGTTGTCTTCAGGATACTCACTGTCTTTGTGAAATCTGGTGTATGTCTCTCTATCGACTCTCCTGATACTCATTTAGCATTTCTCCTCCCGGGCGGGTGGTTGATGTCGCTTGCGTGTCTGGACATTGTTCTATTCGACTATGCTTTCACCGGTACTGTTCGTACCTATGGAATGGACTTATATTCTTTTATAACAAAAATAGCCCCAGCCTTCTCATGGGAGCGTGCTTTGGGTGTGTGTCCGGATTGCCGGGTTTCCCCTTCGCTGGTTGCCCACCTGGTGATGCATCTTTTGCATCTGTGCGATTAACGCTGCATTCTTTGGACATTCACATATATGTGGTGCGGCTCTCGCAGTTCGCACTGTGTGTTCAGATGTACTTCTGTTTCCACCCTTTTTGTGCAGAAGCAATGGCACAATGGTGAGTCTTTTGTCTGTTACCACAAGCACTTCCCAGACATATGTCACCTTCCTTGCCATGCTGTCACAAATATTCTAAGCTGTTTCGATTTCAAAATGCTTCCTCCTCTGTTGAGCTTACTGGACAGGTGTGCTTGTCTCTGTCTTACCGTCTTGTCCTCGTTCTGGGTCTTCTCTTTTACGGATCCATCGGATCCCCTGATCAATTCACCTTCTTCTGCTGAAGGTTCTGGGTTCTTACATTCCGCACTACCATTCTGGTTCTGTGCTTCCTTTTATCCCTGTCTGCATAAGGCAGTTTTTGTGCCCTCCCTTGACTGAGTGTGGGGCGTTTGCCCCCCATTATTTTCCGTTCCTAACAGAGCTTGATGGTCTGGCTGCCCCCACTGTGTTTTAGTCGCTTGTTGACAACTAAGTTCTCTTTAAAACTTGGCCTCCTATGAGGTATGGCTTTGGTATGTATTCTAAGTTGAGGAATCTGCGGCTAGATGTTTCTATCAGATGAACGAGTTACCTTCGGTAACGATGTATCTGGTGGAGGCACTGTCTAGCTGCAGATTCCTTAACACCCACCCATCCTCCCCGCTCTGCGAGGACCTTCTCCGGTTGGATTTATCCACTCGTCTCCTTCCAGGTGACTTTTGTCCTCTTGCAGGGTGGCCTCTGTCACCTCCCTGCTGGGCAGGATGATTCATTCTGTTTTAATGGTTCTTCTCCATCCGTTATTGTGATTGGGCGATGAGTTCATATACTCTTCTACGCCCTTACACCCTGTTTCTACCAGTCTGGGGCTTACTCTTCCTTCTTCTCCTCCTTCTCCTCCTCCTCCTCCTCCTCCTCCCTCCTCCTCCCTCCTTCCCCCACCTTCCCCCACCTTCCCCACCTTCCCCACCTTCCCCCTCCTCCCTCCTTCCACCTCCTCCCTCCTTCCACCCTCACCCCCAACTTTACACATATAAGAAAGGCATTGTCATTTACAAACCTATTGCATTGCAAATGCTTGTTGTTTTTATCTTGTTACAATTGCTGTCCGATCAAAGACATAGGTCAACTGTCAGTCTAAACTTCTGACAACCTGCTGCTTTTGTTATTTAAAATGGAGACTGGTGTTGATTTTGCTTAGTGCAAAGCGTGAGAATTTTGTAAAGTGAAGTATGTGAAAACCTTTCTTAAATAGAAAGGTTGTATGATATTGTTTAATTACAATACAGAACAACATTTAAATACCTATAAATGATCTGTTTAATTATTTAAAAATAAGTAAACAGAAAAGCAAAAATCTGTTTTTTTAATGACCAGGTATGGAAACAAAGATTTTAATGGGGTCAAAACTAACTAAGACACTTTACTTGGTGATGCGCAAATTACCAATATTAGCTGAAACTAAATTTCCACACATTATAGTTTGAACGCTATGTAGTTTTACCTGTAAAAATGTATATCTATGAAATTTAGTGATCATTTTAATCGAATTGAAAATGTGCTGTCTATAAATGACAGTGGCTACCACGCCATGCTTTAATAATACTGTTGCTCTAAAATACAAAACCAGCTATATATTGCACTTTTAAAACTCTCCTGCTGTATGAACCTGGTTTATTTGCCACATTTCTTATTTGTGTGATGCTTGACTATTTCAGAATCCCTATAAGTACAGTGACGTGACATTGATGGCAACACCACCAGGCTGAAAATTGTTACAGCACCAGTGCTGTGAGAAGTTGGCCTGATATGCAGTGCTCACTATCCTAGTGATCACTATGTATCATACCGAACGACCCTTATTGATGATTGGTTGTAAGTCAACTTTATAGACCAGCTATCCTAGTAGCATGGACAAGAGCAGTCTTTAGGCTAAACTCTAGAAGGCGTGTTAAGCCAGCTGTTATACCATCACATATACCCCTTGAACACCAAGTGAAAGGACACCACACAAGCTGTTATGAAAATAAAAGGATATTTATTTATAACACAACAACCCTGGACTCTTTATGAGGACAGGGCGCAAAGCACAATACAAAACTCTTAAAGAATACTGAAAGTCGCACAATTTACACAAATGCCCGAGGGGCACGAAAAACCATATACTACAAAAGTGGAATGCGAAATTACTAGCAGGTAAGTACTACTCTCAGAGGCTTTAGAACCGCTGGGCCTACAATGCTGAACCCTTAGATTAGAAGCAGAAGTCCTAGGGACGTCGTGTGCAGAGTGGAAACTCTCACGCTTAATGGAGGACAAAGTCTATGGATACTAGTAAATGCAAAGTTAGTGTTCTCGGGCGAACCCGACTAGGTAGGTCAAAAACGAAAGTGGATCTAGACACTTAGAGAGTGGATCTACGCTGGAGCACAGTGGTACTCGGTTTACCTAGCCCAGGGGCTGCGGCTGCATAGGGTTCAAGTGTCGTCGGAAATCCTCGTTGACGAACCAGGAGCCTGAAGTGGAAGTTGCTGGCAGGCGACCAGTGAAGATGTTCCGGGCTGATCCAAGGACTGGATCAGTGAAGAAGGGTACCTGTAAGCAGAGGGGACCAAGTTCTGAATCACTAGCCAGTGATTAGGTGTGCACCAGGATGGCACCGGACGAGGTCACTCAGCCAGTCGAAGAGGTGACACTGGATTCTGCTGCTGCACGGACCAGGGCGCTGATGTCGACCAGGCTGGAGGTCTGCGAGCTGTCCCACGTTTGATGTCTGCTGCTGGCTATGCTGGATCCGGTGAAGGAGGCAACAAGCCTTGGCTATGGCAAGCCCACGTGGCGACACAAAATGGCGTCTGGAGTGGACCAGGAGGGTCCGAGGAGGGTCCCCTTCAGAAGGAGACTAGGGCTAGTCTAGAGGAGCTAGACCAGCGTTGAAACAAACGTAGGACGTCGTCTGGGGGGTCACTAGCCAACGGGCAAGTGACCGGACAACGTAGAAGCAACCCAGGAGCAAAAGCGCCCCACGCAGATCTGGTGGATGCTGGGGGGCTGGACTTCGGTGCTCGTGCTGCTTGGGGTTGGGGCTTCTCTTACCCCAGTGCACCCACTCGAGGGTCCCTCGGTGGTCGTGCTGGTTCAGTGTCGTGCTGGTTCTGATAGTCGCCGGGTCCTCTGGTCTCGTTGCACCCACGGTTCTCAGCTGTGCTGTAGAGGCAGGTTGAGGTCAGAGAGGGCAGGGAGTCCGGGTCTCGTCGTACTGGTCGGTCTGATTCCTGAGGAAGTACGTTTCAGCAAACCGCAAGATACTTAGTTGGTGCCTGCTGCTGCAGGGTGACTACTCCTTAGTCACAAGGGAGAAATCTTGAGAAGAAGTCGAAAGGTCCTTTCGTAGAAAGTAGTTTCAGGATTCAAAGATGATCTAATTTGGAAGGGTCCCCGCTCATACCTTTATTCTAAAGAAAGGGGTTGGTACGCGACTAGGTCCTGCCCATGGGTGGGACCAGGAAGGGGGTTGGTTACACCCCTCTCCCCTGTCCGGACTTTCCCCCAGCTCAGGGGCTGGTGTGCCCCTGGAACTGGTTCAAGCCGGCATATGCACAGTGAGCACTGGGGTGCCACTTGCAGTCACCTTCCTCTAAAGCCCTGCCTACCTGGGATACACAAAACCCTGTCTGGGATGGTGCTAGCACCGCCCCTGACAGGAAACCCTTTGTCCAAGCTCTCCTTGCTGGAAGGACTCCCAGCAGCAGGAGGTCAGACTTGTGTCTGTGGTGGCAGCATCCATTTTGTGATGCTGAGACTCGAGTTAACTTTAACCGGGGTTCACAGTTACATACATGTCGTGTCCCTCTAGAAGGGTGGAATGCTAACCCAGTCGCCAGAATTGGCGAGGGGTTAGTATTCCAATTCGTATGACACCTTACTCGACATGTTTTGATAAAGCGATACCAAAGTTTGCAAATAACCGCGAGGATTATAAGGCACTTAAGAGTATATGGTACGCGTTATCATGGAACAGCTATTAAGACTTGGTTCCGCAAGCTGCAAACGGGCTCAGCTCATGCCAGAGCACCATCTCACATAATTCCAAGCACTCTGCCTTCAGGATTGATAAGGCCTGCCACAGGAGTGACTGATTGGAATACATGTGTCCATTTTAGGGTTAGATATAGGTATACTATATCTAAAGCAAAGGGTGATTACACCACCTTTCCCCAGCTGTCGTGCAGCCAGTTGTGTCAGATTTAGATGGCCAGCCAGGGGTCGCATAATACATGCTGCAGCCCCTGGTAGGCCCTGGGTGCACCTATGCCCTGGGTACCTAAGGTACACTGTACAGGGACTGATAAGGTGACTCAGTATCCAATTAGATATGTACCTAAGGTACATGGAATCCATTTTACAGAGAGAGCAGTAGGCCTGGGGCCCTGAATAGCAGGGTCCCAGGTCAACTAAGTCGGAAAACCAGCAAAACACCAGGCAAAAAGTTGGGGGTAACCATAGTCAGGTATCCACCCTCCTACAAGTGCCTACTAGGGCCACATGAGTTCTTACAGCACTGGGAGCTTCTTGTTAGCCTTATCCGATTCTCTCAGCTGCAGGAGTCAGACTCCATGCCACAGAATTTTCTGAATCTACAGAAGCACCTGCACAGGCTCACTGTTAGCGCACTGATTGCCGAACAGTGGGCATGCTCACTTTGTAAATGCAGAGCACGCCATTCTGGCTGCCTGACTCCAGCAGAGGTCAAAGGAGAGGTTATGTCCATACGACCGGTTAGCTTCTGAAGACATGACAGTCAGAGTAATCATGGCTTTTATTCTGACGGGGAACGGTAGACGATAGAAGAACATAGACTTACTTAGGACAGTATGCTAGAACTGGGAAAATTAATAATTGAAAAGCTGTGTTTTTCATTTTATGCTAAAAGAAAATGCACAAGTAATTTTAAACAAAGTCTTGGGGTCACTAATACACACTTTTTCTTACTAAAACTATGTGAGAAGTTGGCCTGATATATGATGCTCACTAGTTCTAGTGATCACCTTGTATCAGTCCAAACAACCCTTATGGTGATTGTGAGAAGTTGGCCTGATATATGATGCTCACTAGTTCTAGTGATCACCTTGTATCAGTCCAAACAACCCTTATGGTGATTGGTTGTAAGTCAACCTTATAGACCAGCTATCCTAATGGTAGCATGGACAAAGCAGTCTTAGGCTAAACTCTTTTGGCATGTGAGGCCAGCTGTTTTACCACATATAACCCCTTGAATAACAAGTGAAAAGACACCACACAGGTTGTTATGAAAATAAACAATATATTTATTACTAACAAACATCTCTGAACTCTTTGAGATCAGAGGGCTAAGCACATGACAAGACTCTTAGGAAAAATACATTTAAGTTGCACAAGTTACAATGTTGCCCTAGGGGAGCAACAAACCATATACTAAACAAGTGGAATAAGGAAGTCGATAGAAGGAATGGAGCTGTCCAGAGGCTTTAGGATCGCTGGGACTACACTATCCTAACTTTAGGTAAGTAATAGGAGGCCCACGGAACGCGTGTGCTGAGTGTGAACTCACACGCGAGATGCGTAACTAAGACAATGGACAGTACAGTTTACGAAAAAGGTGAGTAAGGACAATCCTGACTAGTTAGGACTAAAACGACTGTGAATCTGGACCGTAGGAGAGTCAATCTACCCTTGAGCACCGAAATGCTCTTGTTACCTCACCCACGGGCTGCGGGTGCATAGGTGCGAAGTCATGTTGGGTTTCTGTGTTGAAGTCTATGGAGCCTGGAAGAAAAGATGCTGCAGGCGACCAGGAGGAAGATGTCCGGTGTGATCCAAGGGCGGATCAAGGAAGCTGAAGACCTGAAAGCAGAGGGGACAATGTTCAAAGTCACTAGCCAGTGACTGGAGTGGAACCAGGAAGGAACCAGATGCTGTTGTCGCGATCAGGTGAAGAGTGGACGCTTGATTCTGCAGCCACGTGGACCAGGAGGTGTCTTCGACGACCAGGATGGAGGCACGAGCTGTCCCACGCAGGCTCTCGCTGTCGGCGGTGTTGGTTCCGGGTTCGGCGTCAACAGGCCTTGGCAAAGGCAACCCACGCTGTGAGTGGAAAAGGCGTCTGGTGCGGACCAGGAGGGTATGGGGTACTTCTCTTTAGGAAGGAAGCAAGGGCCAGTCTGGAGCAACCAGACCAGCAGTGTTGATGTCGTGGATCGTCGTCTAGGAGGCCACTAGCCAGCCGGCAAGTGACCAGACAACGCGTCGAGCAGCAATCAAGCAAAAGGGCCCCACGTAGATCTCGTGGATGCTGGAGGGCTGATCTTCTGTGCAGGTGCTGCTCGGGGCTGGGGTTTCTAAACCCCCTAAGCACTTCGTCGAGGATCCCTCAGAAGTCGTGCTGGAAGAGAAGTGCAGTTTCTTCAAGATGGCCGGTCCCACGTGTCTCGTCGCACCCACGGATCTCAGCTGTGCTGCAGATGTAGGTTGAGGTCGGAGAGGTCTGGAAGTCCGGGTCTCGTCGGGCTCCGAAGTCTGGATCCACTCGGGAAGACGACAAAGTGAACCACTTGAACGCTTGATGGTGTTTGCTTGTGCAGGGTGGTCACTCCTTGGCCACAAGGGAGATTCCTTCAGTCTTCTGTGGAGCAGAACGTCGAAGTCCAGAGTTTCTTCTTGTAAAGTTGTTCAGGAATAATCTAATTTGGAATGGGACCAGCTCCTACCTTTATTCTGCTAAAGGGGGGCTGTACTATCACTAGGTCCCTCCTATGGGTGGGACCAGGAAGGGGGGTGGTTACACCCCCTATCGTTTGTCCGGTTTCGCGCCAGAGCTGGGGTTGGAGTGCCCCAGCAACTGGTTTGAGCCGGTGTATGCACAGGGCACCTTGTGTGCCCCAGGCATGTCTCATTCCTTTCAGCCTGTCCTACCTCAATACACAAAATCCTGTCTGGGGTGGTGCTAGCACCACCCAAGGCAGGAAACCCTTTGTCCAGGCCTCCCTCGCTGGAAGGACTCCCAGCAGCAGGAGGTCAGACACGTGTCTGTGGTGGCAGCATCCATTTTGTGATGCTGAGGCTCGAGTTAACTTTAACCGGGGTTCACAGTTACATACATGTCGTGTCCCTCTAAAAGGGTGGAATGCTACCCCTGTCGCCAGAACTGGCGAGGGGGGGTAGTATTCCAAAGCGTATGACACCTTACACGACATGTTTTGATAATGCTATGCCAAAGTTAGCAATAACCGCGAGGATTATAATGCACTTAAGAGTATATGGTATAGCGTTATCATGGAAACAGCTAAAGGACTTGGTTCCGAAAGCTGCAGACAGGCTCAGCTCATGCCAGAGCACTATCTCACATAATTCCAAGCACTCTGCCTCCAGGATTGTTAAGGCCTGCCATAGGAGTGACTTATAGGTGTATATGTGTCCATTTTAGGTTTAGATATAGGTATACTATTTCTAAAGCAAAGGGTGATTACACCACCTTGCCCCAGCCGATTGATCAGCCAGTTGTGTCATAGTTGGATGGCCAGCCAGGGGTGGCATAATACATGCTGCAGCCCCTGGTAGGCCTTGGGTTCACTTATGCCCTGGGTACCTATGGTACACTGTACAAGGACTTACATGAGTGACCCAATACCAATTAGATATGTACCTAAGGTACATGGAGTCCAATTTAACAGAGAGAGCAAGAAGCCTGGGGTCCTGGATAGCAGGATCCCAGGCCAACTATGTCGAAAACCAGCAAAACACTAGGTAAAAAGTTGGGGGGAACCATAGTCAGATATCCACCTTCCTACAAACTAAAATTAGGAATAGTTAAGCTTCTGAGATACATGGTAATGGGCCAGACTCTCAGAAAACCGGATGTTGCTCCCCAGAGCGAGATACTGAGAGAGGAGGAGCTCAAGTAACTGTGAAACACAGTACTGTATTAGAGATGGTCGAGATAACAAATTAACATGGAGAGCAGACTAAGGCTCTGTTTTGACTATGGACGAGCTGAGCTATGGGAAGACATTTGGCATGGAAATCGGGCAACAAATATGTTAAAATATAATAATGTCTACAAAATTCAAAAAAAATATATTTCTTTGACAAGCATTTCACCTAGTACATTAGACTATATCACTGCATTGAGAAGCATTCATTAAAAGGAATGTTTTTTAAACTTATTGCACTGGCATGCTTTCAAAAATACTACTGTTCACTGATAGTTTAGTTTACCATTCATGGGTTCTCTAGTTTGGGTGACATGTCATTTATGTCAACATTTGTATTCTCCCTTTGTTAAATTGTCAGACCTACATTAAAATTGTGCATGGTGAGCTAAAAATGTGTTTTACTGGTGATTCGGATTCGCAAGATTAACAGGAGGTCCAAGCAAGAGACCCTACTTCTCTTTTCCATCAACTTGTTTCACTGGATAAATGTGCCCCTAGGGGGTTAGGCATCTTTCCCAGGAATTCAGGTATCTGATAGAGACATCTAGCCACAGATTACTTACCTGTGAACTTACAGGCGTCAGACGGGATCCGAAAGATTTTTATAGCAGTACCCCTGTGCGTCGATAGGTAGCGTCGGTTGACTCTGCATGATGTTGTTGGCTTAGGGTTTGTCGCAGTGACTCCTGTCATCTATAGGCACCACCACTGCACGTTGACATCTGTTTTCTTTGTGCGCCAGCCAGGGCAGATCCGTGAATAAAGCTACCCCCTGTCAATTTTTTCACAGGCTGTTTTTTACTTTTTGTCAAACTTTTGATGTGTAGGGTGTCCAGTCAGAAGACCTCTTGGGGGAGTTCAAACCATGTGGCGCCTGTCACTGCGCCTGGTCGGTAACCGACACCCATCTGGCATGTCTTTAATGCTAGGAGCACAACCACAATCTGAAGTTGTGTTCCGACTGCCAGGCCATGGTGCCGAAAGCTTTGAGGGAGCAGTCCCTAGAGCTGCTTGCGGTCTGGCGTCTGGTGCCTCGGAGCTCTCCTCAGATATCTTGCTCCCGGCCCTGGTCTCGGTCGATAGAAAGGTCAGAGCACCGATCCAGGTGATCAAAGTATTTTTCCTCCCTTCTCAAAGTCGAGGTCAGGTAAGAAGTACCATAAAAAGCGCAAGAAGTCGAAGCATACCATAAAACCGGAAGCCCTAGTTATGGGCCAGGGTGGCGGACATCTTGCCACCTGTCCCAGAGGACCTCGGTTCAACCTCACAGAGGCTTTTTTGCGCAGACGGCATGCCGTGAAATACTCAATCAGATCCAGTCTGGACACAATTGACTGCCTGAGTGCGGCAGTCGGCACCATTGTGGTGCTTAGGTGCCACTCATGATTCGCTTCTTATCAGACATGCTGTTCGGCTGTCGGTTGCTGGGAGTAAAGGTGAACCCAGCCCTTGAAAGAGGCACGTAGGTTGTCTTGTGCCTCCTGTACAAGGCCTTCATTGTTTTTATAGATGGAGCAACATTATGGTATATTAAACTATATACAAGAGAGGTTTTTGTGCCGTGCATACATTGAACTGAATTATTTGAAGGTGCTCTCAAATGTGATGATCACTGAAAAGGAGGCAGAGGGAAGAACAAGGTTACACAGTTTGATCAAGCTGTGATTGAAACCAGGGTTTATGTGTCACAACCCCGCTACTAGTTATGCCTTGGGACCAAAAATCCTTCTCTGTCTGTCCTGGCAAAGTTATGTAAGTGCAGTCAAAATATAATTTGTGTTATTTTTTTAGAGGATTAAACAACCGCAGTGGAGACCCCACTCTTCATACAACAGCTACACATTGAGCAGGTGTAGTACAAGCTTCACTGTCTCACAGAATAGGGGCCGCATGGCAATATCAAAGCAAGCTTCCCTCTCTCTTATAGAAGGCTGTAAGTGGAATCACCCATTTCCCCATGTACAGGTCCAGCAGAGCTGTGCAAGCTTTCATCTGTCACTGGGCATGTACACTTAAAGCATGAGTGGCATGTAACAGACAGACCTCTACGGCAGGTGCTTAACTCACTGAGAGGAATGTATAGGAGGATGAGTGAGTGAATATGCAAGTCCTGACACCCTTCTGAGAAGATATTAAACGCCATCATTGTAGGAAGGTGGATACCTGACTATGGTTGCCCCCAACTTTTTGCCTGGTGTTTTGCTGTAAACGCCATCATCCTAAAAATCCTGCTGCTGTCACTCAGACCTACCATTTGTGTTGCTTTTTTAGTTTTCCATGTATGGATAATTGCATTGCACTATTAGTTCACTGTTATTTGGAGCAGCCTCACCACAGCATAAGTAACTATCCACTGGGCAGGTACACAAGTGCCAACCTCTTAGAAAAAGTTTTAAATGTGTACACATCTGACTCTGTGCAGTCCCAGGCTCTCTGCTGCACTTGTTTAAAATGTTGTGGACTCCCAGTGTTCAGCTTGACTAATTTGGAATAAAGATCTCGGGTTTATCGTTACTGAAGAGCAGTTGCAATATTGCTTATCCCACTCGGAATACCTCTGAACAGCTGACATTGACTGTTACACTTTGAGTAATTATACTAAATGTATTAAACCCCAACACAACTATATAGATACTGTTTCCGGTTTCCATTTAACACCGAATATAATCAATACAACACCACCAAAGGGAGTATTTTCTTTACGGTAGTAACCTTGAAAACACAGGATTTAGCTGCACTTTTATTGCTTTAGTGTGCCATTTGGTGTCTGCACAGTATAAGTGCAACTTCCACCATTAAGCTCATTTTGGTGTAGGATGCTGTAGCTGTGGCGTACTCTGGCCAAGGTAAGCCACGTGATGCTCTTTTCACCATCCATGAAGTTCATGGACCAACATATACTCCTGTATTGTGAGCATAGCTCACCTAACATGGATTTAGCTCCTGTACATTGCACATTATTTGGTCCATAGAAAGAGACACCACATTGATGTCATCCCCCTTCCTGAGAGTGGGATGAAGCTTTGCTTTCTAAAAGCTCTGTTATTAAGATTGTAGCAACTAAAATCACTGTGCCTAAGGACACCTATAAAATCAATACAATTGCAATTTTTTACTGTGCCCAAAACTCCTCCTCTTAGTTGTACATTGTGATGTTCTAAAAAGCATGCCTATAGGATTCACATCCACTCATATAAAAGGACAAGAATCCTATCATGAACATCTTCATTAGCCAATCCGCAGGTCCCGAAGCGGTCCGTACTCTGGTTTAGATGACACTGCACATCTCTGGTGCATATATTAAAACAGAAAACATACAAGCTAGAGTATGAGATGCAGACAATGCAACTCAGAAACATGAAGAGTCTTCCACTGCTGTGTTGGCTAGTATCTGCCACAGGAAACACAAATCAAGCAAAAACAGGTGCCTGAGCCAATTCTGAGCCTGCACACAGAAGTAAATTATTCATGAAATATCCAGATGATAGTCAACAAGGTCCAGTTTTATTCCTTCAGCCTCCATGTCAAAATGAAGCTTGGAACTTATAGTGATGAAACAAGGCTAGTCACTTGGCAATCACTTGTACAAACTATGATGTCATTATTTAATGGAATCACATGGAGCTGTGCTTGTTCTTTCCTTCAAAAAGGAAAACAAACTGGAGCAGGTAAAGTCCATTTGGCAATTGTCACATATGCCTGGCAAGAGCATACTCCCAGCACGGCTTTTATATAAACAAAGGTCCAGATGTTTTGCCTAGATCAATGCTTGCAGTCCACGCTTGCAAATAAACTGCATAGAAACATTACCCAAGGTGTCCTGGTTTACTGTCTCATCAGGTTCTTTATACAGCAATAGAATTTGCTGTCATCTCCCCTACGACCAGGTGGATCAGGAATAGCCCTGGAATAGATATGAATATCACTATTCATTAGTACTTTTGTTTCTGCGTATCTAAATAAAAAACAATAGGGTAGTATAACACACGTTTGGAATAATAGAGCACTGAGGACCAACCATAAGTATCTTATATTCTAGGTAGAAAATCTTCATTCTTTTATTGTTCCTCCTTTGTCCTGAATAACAGAGCTGCTGGAAAGTGTATTAAATTATAACCATAAATCTTTTTTATGCTGCAGTCTAATATTAGTAAATTACAAACATCCATGCACATCCTTGACATGTGGGTGTACTGGACTGCTGAAAAGAGGAGCTTTAGAGGTGGGAAGTCAGATAGGCAAGGTGTTGAGGGAAATACTTAAGTTGTGTAAAAGAAAGATAGAAACTTTTTTTTATTGTTCAGATTTTCAGATATAAACATCAAAAAACAATATAGCCATTTTTCAGTTACATGGCATTGTGCAGCATGATTTGTACAATACATCAGTCCTTAAATTCAAGTACCCTTAAATTGAGATCACAGCAAAATAATACCTCTATTCCATTATGAAGTACTTCCGTACACATTAATCGGCAGATTTGGCAAGCAAATGTGCAGTAAGGTGGCCCTACATCTCCCTGCGGTGTGAAGTTCGGCCAGTTCTTCAGTAAAACACTTAAGTTGATCACGGCAATACGTCATATCCCGTATCCAATGTTCGTGTTTTGGGGTGACCCAACCCCAGTGAATAGAAACCCTCCTTTTAGCCAGTAATGAAGTTATAGCTACTATTTTGCGGTTGGTTGGCTGTATGGTTTTGATCAGTCCTAGCTGACACATCTGTGGGGTGCATGCCACTGGTTCCATCACTATTGCAGTGAGAGTGCTTGTAACTTGTTCCTAATAAGCCTGTACCCCGGGACAAGCCCAAGCTAGATGTATGAAATCTGCTTCTGGTGCCCCTCATCTAACACATTCTGCTTTTTCACGTAACCCATAAGAGACTTCTAGCCGCCGATTCCTTACCTTAAAATATTCCCCAGTCATCAGACTGGATCCGTAACTTTTTGGTGAGCAGTGCCCTAGCACCAGTAGCTGGTGACGTCTGGCTCTGTGTGGCGTCATCTGAGTCAGAAGTGACGTGTGCAGTGGCTATATAGGCACAACCCCAGTATGCAGACTTCCGTTCTTTTCTTTCTGCACCAGTTAGCACAGATCCAGAGACGAGCTCCCCCCAGTCAATGTAACTGACCCTTTTCTACCTTTTGTTGAAGATTTTACGAGCCTTTGTCTTCCTCAAGCTCCTCGCTGCCTGGCTTTGATGGACTCTGCACCACTCCAGGTCTCTGTTGCGAGGAAGGTCCTAAGATTGTTCGCAAGGTTGTACCCGACTATCATCGCCTCACTCCAAGTCATCAGGGAAGTTGGGCTTTAACTTCACCACGCAAGTCTTTGGACAAGTAACAGGGCTTAGCTCTGTGGAGGAGCCTGGGCCTTCTCTGTGCCTCCCTGAATTTCTGAGCTACCTTCTCCCAACTTAAGAAGTTTTATGGGGCTGTGCCCTCTAGTTTTGGGTGTCATGACCCCTCTGGATCGCCTTTGGGCCCCATGGGTCCAGGAGGGGCCCCTATTGGTCTTCTGCCACCAGTTTTGCCCATGGAGCCAGTCAGGCCCCAAGGATCCATTGATGGATCTGGAGTGGCACAGGTCGAGAGACCTCGGTTGTCACTGGCAGTCACTCCAGTACCAACGCCCATCGGTGGCACTGCACATCATCATTTCCGTTTCGGATACAGAGTCGGACGTGCGCCGTCTGACGTCGACCGTGGGCAGACTCCACTTATTCATATGACAAGCCTGGATGGGAGGATGATTGGGAGGGGTCTGCGGACCTTTATTGATACTAGACTTTAGAAGATCCCAAGGACTACTGGTATAAGGATGTGGCTGATGCCAGTGGACTGGATATATCCCAAAATGCTGGTCTGGTCTCTCCCCTACTGTGCTATGGAGGAGAGTGCCTCATTCATAATGGTGGTGCCCCTGTGCATAGGACAAATGCCCGCCGCCATCGCCCCACCTAAGTGACCCCAGTTTCCTCACCCAACACTCCACCTACGAGAGCTTGGTAGTCCAAGCCTCTAATTCCAAAGTCAACCCAGTGCATTTCCTACCACTCTGCCAGATAGGGAATCCAAAAGGCTGGACACGTTCGGGAAGAGGATGTTCTCTTCTGCCAGCTTGGCAAAGCTGTGGGTGAATACTGTGCGCCTCTTGAGCCGATACTGCACTATGATGTGGGACTCTGTTGCGCAAGTTCCCACTATGGTCTTGGAGGAGGCTCGAGCCATACTTTTTCTAGCAATTGCTGACGGGAAGGATCCAGCCTAGTTCACAGTAAGATGTGGGCTGAGCACGCTAGACTCACTGACAGTCATTGTCGGTGGCCCTTTGGAATCATGCCTGCTTGAGAACCCCTGGCTTTTTAGGGGATGTTCATGCTTCGCTCATGAACATGCCCTTTGAAGGCTCTGTTTTTTCGGAAAGAAGGCAGATTCAGTGCTGAAGCGCTTTAGGGCAGCAGGGCTATGCCTAGGACCATGGGCATTTCCATGTCCTCTCACCAATCCCAGTCCACCTTCCGCCCCTTTCTTGGCCTCTTGCATGCTGCTAGTAACACATGCCCATTAGTATATGAGGGCTCTGCATTGGGACCTGAAATTCCAGTGGGTGCAACAACAGGAGAATCTCTCAGACATGGTCCAGATCTTGGAGGGAAAAGCAAGAGACCTGCAGTGGTGGCTGACAAACCGCGATTGGGTCAGTGACATCTGTGAGAGGTTGAGATCAGAGGACTCTGCTCTCCAGTGGAATCCAGACTCTACATCAATCTAATGAAGCTTTTGGCGATCCAGTTGGCATTGAAACCCTTTCTTCCTTCAATCAGGGGAAGGCTGATACAGGTGTTCACGGACATTATCTTCACCATGCGCTATTGCAACATACAGGGCAGCATGAGGTTGTTGACCATTTGTCAAGAGGCTTTGCACTGCTGGACTTGACTGGAACACCAGGGCATATCCCTATAGCTTGAACTCCTGGCTCTATGAATTCCAGCACAGACAAACTCAGCCATTGATGCCTAGCGGATCATGAGTTATGGTTCCATCCAGATGTGGTGCAAGGTCTCTTCCAAATAAGTGGAGACTCGGTTAGATCTGTTTTCCCCCTGTTGAGAACACAGAATGTCCGCAGTTTTGCACGCTGGAGTTTCCAAAGCTTCTCTCGCTTGGAGACTCTTTTAGTGTTGAGTGGAGCTCTGGCCTCCTGTTTGCTTTTACGCTACTACCACTCCTGCCCACAATTCTCAAACCAGAAACAAATGGCTAAGTCATTCTTGTGGCTCCGGATTGGGCACAGAGAATCTGGTATCGCGATTTGTTGAGCATGA
This sequence comes from Lissotriton vulgaris, assembly GCF_964263255.1. Classification (NCBI taxonomy): domain Eukaryota; kingdom Metazoa; phylum Chordata; class Amphibia; order Caudata; family Salamandridae; genus Lissotriton; species Lissotriton vulgaris. Next base: position 1,383,567,671 of record NC_141691.1, on the reverse strand, counting down.
GCAAGGGTCCTCCAATCAGACTGCCTCTTTGGGGGGAGGGGGTTCTTCTGTCGCAGCAGCTGGGCAGGGTTCTGCTCAAAACTCTTCATCTTCATGTTTGGAGATTGAACTGCGACAGTTGACAGCTGTTGACCTTCTGCCCAAAGTCTGCAATGTTCCTTAACCAAGATGGTATATGCCTGCAGTTGGAGCAAGTTTGTGGCATGATGTACAGATCTACATGTTAAACCGCTGCCTAACCCCTTTCCCTGGTTCATTCTTGGCTTAGCCTGGCAGGGCTCCGCTTTGCGCACATTAAAATGTTTTCTTTCTGCCCTCTCAACATTTCTGCACTTTCCAAGTTAGCCTCCCTTGCTATACGTAGGTTTCCAAAAGGTTTGCAGCCTATGTTCCCACCAGCACCTTTCATGTAATGTAAATGTAATGTAATGTAATGTAAGCACACATTTATATAGCGCTACTATCACTCCGAGGAGCATCTTGGCGCTTCATTAGGTCACTGTACCGCAACATCTACCCAGACAAACTGGTCCTTTGGTGATAACTCCCTTTCCCATAAGCCAATCCATCATGTTCTACAGTTCCTATGAATTAAGAAGAGCTGTGTATCTGGACAACATACATTTCTGAATATGGGAATTTCGTGCGCATATATCACCTGAAAATGTTTGTCTAATTCCTAGCCAGCTCACAGTGCCCCATCTGAACTCCTAACCGTACCAGAATACCAGATGGTTTCAGCAGCCTCAAACACGACCACTCTTATTCCCCAAGGAAAGTGTGTAAACAGATCTACCCTTTCGTTGGTACTTTTTCACGCCCAAGGCAAACACAAGAAAGATACGAATATGGCTTTTCAAACAATTGTTGAAATAATCGTATTCTTGTATAGAAAGCGTGAGCTGCAATTATCAAGCAGATGAAACAAAGCATTGTAGCCAGCATTACAAGAATGGTAAAAAAGATAAACAGTTCAACCATGATGATAACATTACTTTGGGATTATACTCTTACTTTACACCAGATTAACGCCGTCGCCTCCACTAGCTTCAACTGCCTGCGCATCCTCTGCAAAATTTTCAGGTGGATCCCCCCGACTGCAGAAAGACTGTCACCCACGCACTCATTACCAGCAGACTGGACCACGGCAACTGACTGTACACCGAAATCAACAGATTTCTACTACACAGACTCCAGATCATCCAGAACGCCGAGGACATACTCGTCTTCGGAACACCACGTCATGAACACATGACCCAACACCTGCGAAACCTCCACTGGTTCCCCGTCGAGAAAAGGATCACCTTCAAACTCCTCAACCACACCTACAAATCTCTCTACAACATCGGACCCAAATACCTCAACGAAAGAGTAGCCTTCCACGCGCCCAATAGGAACCTCTGCTCCGCCGACCTCGCCCTGGCAGAGGTCCCCCGCATCCGCAGGAACAAAGCAAGCGGGAGAGCCTTCTCCTACATCGCTGCCAAGACCTGGAACAAGCTCCCTGTGAACATCGGACGTCCCCCGACCCTACACACCTTCAGGAAAGACCTCAAGATCTGGCTCTTCGACTGATCCGAAGCTGCCCCCTCACCCACCCCCACCCACCCCAGTGCCTTGAGACCCTCTGGGGGGGAATAGCGCGCTTTATGAACCCCTGATTGATTGATTGATTAACCTCTGCCAGATCCATTAGTATGGCCTATGCCCACATACCTGGGTATGATGTGTCAGGAAGCGGGTCTGATGTAGAGCAGGCTACCGTCCTTTGCAGGATAAAGGTTAGAGTCAGGAGGGCTGCATCTCTGTCTCAGTGCAAAATGTTCCAGGGCAATCCCAGCAGAAGGGCTCCTCTGCCAAATGCAGCGTAGAGGTGTTTTATATAATCAAAGCATTGTTCCAGTCACACTGTATCTAAGGTGCAGAGCTGATTCAATGGTTTGTCTAGAGCCTTAGAGCTGTCTCCAAACCAAATACATGCCGAGCCATGGACCGAGTGTACGAATACTATGATAATATTACTTACTAAGAGATGAACTGCATGTGTAATAGCTTCTCAGTACATTATTGTGTAAGTGTAGAACATGTAAAAAGTCAGCATTAGAAAAATATGCAACAACCACTCTGCATACCTTTTGCGCTCTGTCTCACCCTTTTAAAGAAGAGGGAAGACTCCATTGGCTGGACCCAAAAAAGAGCGTTGTGGCTCTACCTTGATTGCACTAAAGAGCTCCGGGTGGATGATGAACACTTCATGGGGTACGTTGGGGAAAGGAAAGGCAGTGCAGTAACGGAACATGTCACTATGGATGTGCTACACACTGCCCAAAAAGCAACCTCCTATTGGCGTGCAAGCTCATTTTACCAGGGCCAAGGCTGCAACCACCGCGTTAGCTCGCATAGTTCCTTTCCTGGATATCTGTCAGTCAGCAACATGGGCTTCCCCGCGCAAGTTTACAAAGCATTACTGTCTGGACAGTCAAGTCCGGCTTAGCAGTTACTTTTCTCGTTTGGTCCTACAGGACTTTTTAGTCTAATCTGTATTGCAGCGCCACATCCAGGGAGGTATTGCTGGGATATCTATTCTAAGGAAAAGAATATTCTCTATCAGATGACCTTTGTTAACACTTTATCTGGTAGAGACTGTCTAGCTGCTGATTCATTACTGACCCACCCATCCTCCCCACGGATTACAGACTTAGTGCTTTTTCTCCTTTTAAAAACCCTAGCGTAACGGTTAGTGTTCTTCGTCCTCCGTGCTTGTGGTTTTGAAAGTTTTGAAAAGAAACATACGTCAGCGTGGTGCCTAAACAGGTGCCACGTATTTAACTTCCGGTACCAACCCCACTACCTCCCGGTGCTTAAGGGTACTGCTCACCAAAATAATTTCAGTTTAGAGTCTTATGCATAGGTTTTTTTCTACGGTAAGGAATCTGCAGCTAGATAGTCTTTACCAGATAAAGTGCTTTCAAAAGTGAATAACTTGTTCTTCTTTACCAGATAAAGTGCTTTCTAAAGTGAATAACTTGTTCTTCAAGGACAAGGTACAGAGAACGGAATTGGGTGCAGGAAAGAAGGAACATTGCTACTTTTGGCCAAGGTTTATTCTTATGATCATCACTGTGTTCCTGAATCTCATGGTGTGTAGGTGCCCATTGGTGGTATCCTTTCGCATAGCAGACCTCAAATGTAATGATGTAGTTATGTGATTTGTTACTTTTCTCTATAAAAACTCTATACAATTAATTTCAGGATATTCAACATTGCATTATATTTTGTTTAGAGATGGAACGGAAAATGAAGATGGAAAGGGCATCGAAAGAAAAGGCTGAAAATCGAAGAGTAGAGATTGAAAAACAATGTTCTATGTTGGAATTGGACCTCAAGCAGTCTCGCCAGAAGATGGAGCATCTTGTTCAACAAAAAGAAAGAGTAGAAGATGATGTAAGAATAACGTACTTTGCATTCAGTTGTTTTGCCTCGCACCACCATTGTAGCTCAGCAATCTGGCATTCTTCACCAATCTCAACTACATGACAGCGCGGACACGCCGCCATACACAGGCTCCCTCATCCAGCAATTTTAAACGCTGCATTTTTAAACTTTGTGGGATTGTGTCGTTGGGTGGGTAATTAAATTATTGCTGTGCTGCATATTGTTTTCTAGCCCCATAGCCCTTCGGTCCGCTGGTGCTGTTTGCACGGAGACAGCGTATGCATTACTTTAAATGTAGTGTTGCCACACTTCCTGGTTGTTTTGCCTTGCACCGCCATTGTAGGTTAGCGTCTAGGCATTCTTCCCAGCTCACCTGTATCAGCTGCATGGCAGCACAGATGCACACAGCAGGCGCACCAAGGGCAAGCCTGTATGTGCCAGTCTGTTCCTGAATGTTGCCAGGACCCTTGCTTTTCCGGTAAACAACTCTAATTTTAAGCAGAGTCTGGAAGGTCCATTTGTTTGTAGTGTTTGCCCGTTTTCCTGTTTGTCTCTCTCATTAGTAGCTGAGGCTTTGGGGAACTTTATCTTCTCTCCTCCGACAAATAGTCAAGATGATTCCGTGTCTCTGTTGGAGTTCTCCCCAGCAGTCCGTCTAAAGCCTTCAACCAAAATAGTAGAAGAATCCCTTCCAACCCGACTGTGCCTTTTTGTGGCATTAACTGTACTTTTAGATCATTACCAAAACATGCCACTGAAATCTGGGATCTTCTATCGCCTACAGATTTCATTTTTTTATATATATACAGATACTTGGTTAAATGCCTCATCCCTCCCCTGTATCCCTCATGCACTGCCTAATAACTATCAGTTTACTAGACTGGAGAGAGAAGCCAGACCATGCAGTGGAATTGCCATTGCATTACAGAACTCAGTTAAGTTAAAAATCATTGAACTCTTCTTAGAGGATTTGGGTTAAATCTGTACCTTTAAACTTGAGTTGTCGGCCAATCACCACTGAAAGGGTATACATATTTACCAGCCTCCAGGTGGAAAAGATTTCAGCCATCTTTTGGCTAAATGAATTGCCCCTCTTATTCTGTCCGCCAGCAATTTTCTATTGCTGAGTGACTTCAACTTTCATGGGGAAGACATCACTAAACCGAAGGTTGTCCCTCATCTTGAGGATTGAGAGATGCTTGGCCTTCACCAGACTATTATGGGTCCGGCACACGCAGCTGGGCATACTTAAGATACGATTTTTACAAACTCTCCACATTTGAGTAGTGAAGATCCTCTCCCTCTCACATGGACGGGCCATCATCTGATCAAGTTTCAGATCAATGGTGCGGATGTTATACACCAGCTCGTTACTGTTGGGGTTTGAGGTGCCGGGCTTTTAGGAACCCGGTGGTGCCAGGGGATAACACCCGAAGACCTCTGAGTTCTCCCTGTTCCGGACCACAGAAACACAGAGTCTTCTAGGTGAAGTCAGAGATCAAGTTTTATTGGCTGCAACCAAGTAACAAGTGTCCTAGAAGTACAACAGCACGGGATGTAAGTTCTCAGGAGACTGTTCGTTTCTACAGAACCAGCCTTCTCCTTTTATACAAAATATTACACTTCAGGCAAGAATTCTTTGTTTTATGAAAATGAAAATAAATTTGTTAAGCGCGGTTGCTGCCCACGGGCGTCCAAGCGCTGAGTTGAAGCAGAGATGTGGCGGAGCAGAGGAGTTAAGGCATGGAGGATTTGGCAAACAGTAGTGTTTTCAATTTTTTCCGGAATGAGAGCAGGTCTGGGTTGGACCGAAGTGAGAGGGGGAGAGCATTCCAGAGCTTGGCGGTGTTCAAAGAGAACAGCCTACCCCCGGACCTGGCTCGCTTCACTCTGGGAACTACTGCCAGGAAGGCCTCCGTGGACCGGAGGTTCCTGTTTATGATGCAACCATATACATATTTGTTCAACAAAAGAAAAAGCACAGTCATGACGGCCAGCCTATAATTTCGTGTGTACAGTTAGTGATAGATTACCCAGCTCGGCCCAGAACTACCATCAGATATCGATGAAACCCCAATAAACTCGGGCACCTCCTCATCGTAAAACTGGCCATAAACAAGAGACGTGGACAGGTGTATGTGTGTGGATAACATGGTTTGTATGTAGTGAACGGTTTATGGCATGTTTGTGCCTTGATGCTATCTTACTCGGCCACTGGGCGAGGGACTGCCCGAACAGGTTTAGCTGGAGGCAGTGGAGTCAGCTCGGCCAGGTCATGGGGAAGTCCGCTAAGGTGGACATGTCCTTTCAGATCAAGCTTGGCCTTAATCAATTGACTGTATGAGGGCAAGCCATAAGATGGATGCCGTTCACAAAATGGAGTCCGAGGGTTCAGAACGGAAACCACGATTTAGGGGTGACGGCATCACTCTATCACGAAGCAAATGCATGGGGATAATGTCCTAATCATTACCGGTCTGCCGATACCAAATTCGTCATGGTACGATGATGTTTTGTAACACGAGTGTTGGGCCTCGGTACCATATTACAGCAGGGTCCAGAATTTCAGAACCACAGGTTAAGGCCTATATAGAGCGCACAGTGGCATCTCTTTAGATGGGTTTTCCAAGGCATTCAGGCCCTGAGTCGTGAAACCCAACTCTGACATGAACATAGTGCTATCTAGTTATCACACTGTTTTGACTTAAGCCTTTGATAAAACTGCACCACTCAAACAGTCCAGGCATTTCTTCTCCGGGGCCTTTTCTCCATGGATCTCTGAGGAGTTAAGGACCCTTAAAGCTGGCTGTAAAAGGCTGGTGAGACATTGGTGCCATTCTAGAACTCCAGCTGCTTTGATTTATCCCAATATGTTCATACTAGAAATTCTAGGAAAAGCTTTATTTCCGGTAGATTGGAGACAGGGGCAATTCTACCAAAGAGCTCTATAAAGTGCTCAATCAGTTCACCAAGCCTCGTGCCTGCATTTCGGCTATTACAGCTTCCCAAAAACTTTGTGGATCTTTGGCATACTTCTTTGATAAGATTGATGCCATATTAAAGAGGTTCCATGTTAGCCAGTGTCAGACCAACTGAACCCCTCTAAGTACACCTCCCGAGGCCTCAATGCCGAACCTGGATAGGTTTGAACCTATCACGTTGGACCAAATTCAAGGTTATTGACTACTGCCAAATCTGGTGCGCCTATTGACTTATGCCCTCCTAGAGTTTCTGCAAATTTTGCAACTGTGATTGCTCCTTCCATGCTTTCGCTATTCAACATTTTGCCAGAATCATACAAAATATCTCTAGCCCAGAAGGCCGTTCTGGTTTCCCCTATAAACAAAATTGAATGACAGTCAAAAATGTCTGTCCAACTATCACCCCATATCACTTCTACCTCTACTGTAAAAATGTTGGAAAGCTCTGTGTACAAACAGTTTATGGTTTTCTTGGAGGACCATAAGATATTGGGCCCCTCCCAATCGGGATTCAGAGCTGCCCACAGAACAGATGCGCCCTGGTGGCAATAACGGACACCATCCACCATATTTTGGATGCTGGCTCCCCTGCCATGCTTGTGGTGCTAGAACTCAGTAGCCTTTTGCACCATTTCACATGCTGTTGATCTGCAGGCGATCGGTGTCAAGGGCAAAGCCCTTTGGTGACTCACAGACTTCTTAGATAGTCACACCCAAACGATCAGGCTGGGTTCATTTAAATCCTGCACAGTTTTGGTCAATAAGGCACATATTTAAGCCCGGCCCAGTTTAACATCTATTTGCCCCCTTATTTGCCAAGTTGTTAAATCCTGTGGATTTGATTTAATCTCATATGCAGATGACACCCAGCTGATCATGTCCCTGGGACAGGATATTGATAATGCAAGACATCGTGTGGAATTGCGGCTTGGAAGACAGCTGTCTCCAGCTGAACAGCGAAAAAAACTGAAATCTTGCTGTTTATAAAAGCTTAGCTCTTATGGACCCGATTGGTGGCCTTCGGAAATGCGGAATGTTCCCACCCCAAGTTATGCCATAAAAAGATCTGGGCGTTAAACTAGATCAGGAACTTTCCATAAAGTGTCATAGTTGCAACCTGTAGTTCCTGTTTTGAAGTATGATGCTACTGAGGAGGGTCTTTCCTTGTTTCCCGTCGTCTGCCAGGAAAACTTTGGTCCAGACTTTGGTCATAAACATAATCCACCTTGATTGCAGATAATGACACTTTACTGTCTAGGTTCCAGTTGGTGCAAAATACGTCTGCCCTCCTGGTCTTTAACCCCTTCGATGCTCATGACGAGCTGAGCTCGTCATGAGGCACGGTTGAGCTGTGCTGATGACGAGCTGAGCTCGTCATGAACAATGGAAAATCTGGGAATGCAGCACCGTGGGAGAATACCTCTAGCAGCCAAGGTGTTAAACTCCCGGGAGGCTCCTACTCTTAGAGCTCTTCATTGGCTCTCCATAAGAAAGCACATATTTTTAAAGACATGTTGCCTTACCCACAAGTCCTTGATGGTTAGAGACTTGTCATATCTAATGGACAAACTGCATCGATCTTGACCTTCTTGTACCGTAAGATCTAGCGACAAGGAGTTTCTGACGGTCCCCCGTGTTCATACCTCTAGATATTGAATCAAAGCCTTCTCCTTCATGACCCTTACTGACTGGAGGCAACTCCCTCTCCATAAACACTTGCTTTGATGCCATCTAATTTAAGAACATTTTGAAAACCTGGCTGTTTTAGGTTCTGGATGCAGGTTGGGTGTTTGTCGAGCACCGAGATATACTTCCGAGTATGATTTGATGCACTTTATTTAGTTAAAATCACGTAACATAATAAGGAGTGTGGTAAATATTTGTGTATCTTTCATTACCCATAATTTCCATACTTTTGTACACCAACCTAAATCATTCCTTCAAATGACTATGGTGATCAAAGACATGTTTGGTTCAGTGGGCCTGCGGAGGTGTGTCCTCCTTATACTAAATAACTTTTTGTTTGACAACATAGATTGAGGTGCTTTGTGTGGTTTAAGTCCCAACTTTGTGATTCCTTCCCTAAATCTTTTAACTGCAGATTCCTCACCTCCAGATGCCTTACTGGATCCAGATTTTTTTCTCAGAATTTTCCCTGTATACCACCAGGTGGTGTCATGTAGATTAAGGTCTGCTTCATCCCGTCCTGGAAGGTACTTCAGAGTTGCATAAAAGCAGCACCACTGCATGCTGATGTCCGTTAAGTTTTTTCCCCCACCTCCGAACTCTGATCTGGAATTTACTCCCAAAGAACCCACCTTGCCTGATAAATTATTCGCTTCTCAGAATACTTTTAACAGTTTACATGGACATATGTTCTCAGTAAACTGCAGGGTTTAGCCTTTAAGGTCAGGCATGAACAGATGTCTGTGACAGACCCCACAAGAAGGGTCTGTGGTGTCTAGGGTCATTACACGACTCCAAGTCCTGCGATAACTTCCCCTGGATGAATCCTAATGCGATCCCAGAGAACAAAGCTAAGCTCGACTACTAAGTCCAAATCGACGAAGCAGCACAAGAAGACCAAGCAGGATTCTTCTTTAACTCAACTTTCGAGATCAGAAGTTGTGGAGCCATCAAGCTGCCTCTAGGTCCCTTCTGCTACAGAGGAACTGATTCCACAACTGGTCTGAAAGCTGCCCGACTTCCTCAGTCCATTAGTGAGGCCCCTACAGGTACAGGTCTTCAAGGAGACCATGTTGGAGATTTTCATCATCTTTCTGACTCCGTCTGGCACACATTAGGGTCCAGAGGATCCAAAGTGATCTCCTGTTGGACTACCATTGGTGGATCCATCTTCAACACAGTTTGTATGTCTTGACCTGGCAGCGGAGTCTGCCTTTACTCTTGGACTGGCACCTATGCCTGTATCAAACCCGGCGCTATGATTCAAGCCAGCGCTGATGATGCTGGATGAGTAAGCAGTTTTTTTGGCTGAATCTTCCAAGATAATAGAAAAGTCATTCAACCAGGGAGGACACTATCCCCCAGCAGGTGAGTTTGAGGCCTCATGACATACACCACCCAGTGATCTGTGTGTGAAATCCATGGCTGTACACAGGAAATGTAAGCACTATATTATGAAGGTTTAGAGATGAGAAAGTGAAACCTAGTGTTCTAAGGTCTTTATATTTGTCAAATTCCTGTTTTAAGCCAGCAGCCTTGTCATGTGTTTCTAGGTGTTCTTCGTGGCCCAGCAGATTTAAGAACAAAAGGAGTATTAATTTATAAGATAATGTTTAATATTTCTATTCTGATTATTCTGATATAGTATGCCTTTACTAATATTTTAATTTTCTTATTATCAAGACTCTTCTAATCGTCCTCAGGTTTAATAGTTTGATATAATAAATCCCCATTATCAAAATTCATTTTTTGTGTCTACTGATTTCAGGGGGTCCAGAACAGATTAGGCCCCTAATATACTCAATGAGTTCATTGGGAAGTCTGCTGTTCTAAAAACACATTTGATTTCAAATGTGGCTAGGGACTGTAACTGTATGTTTCCCCTAAAAAGCAACAAGTATGAGGCTGTAGTACTGGATACTTGTATTCTGTGAGATTTCCCTATGACGTTAAGTTGAGGGAGTCCTCTTTTTGGACAATATAAAGCAAATCATCAGGTCTGTTATACACCTCCAAAGCCTGATAGTTTCATGTATATCACTGGAGTACTATGTGAGGCTACAGTTAAGATAGTTTCACTAAGTACGCTAACAACGATGGGATTAGTTCTGTGGCCACTCGAAATGTCCGATTCTGCTTCCTTCAGGTCTGTTTCCAGTTGCCTTTATAGCTTCCCTCTCAGCTTAATAATATCCTTCGCTTAGCCTAAGTTAACAGTGAATTCTTGAAGCATCACTGTGAGGCCAGGCCGCTCCCCTTATTGGCATGAAAATGATTTCATTGTGGTATTTGCAAGAAAAGCTGCTTCACATCTGATTGTTAAAACTAAGAACTGTCTGCCTGGTACTGTGCTTTTGTTCTCCTTTGTGAACATCGAAACCAGTGTTTAAGCCATGAGACATTGCATCTGCAATGTTCTGTCTCAGTGAGAATAGATGCTGGATCCACAACCCTATATAGACCTGTGGTAATAGTCTATTGGTGGAGGAATTGTTCTTTGAGGGGGGAAGAATATAATAGTGGATTGCCTCATCAAGGTGTTAGCAAGCTGACCTCTTTAAGGTATGAGTTGAACTGCTACTGGAGATGGCAGTCCACATCCTGGATTTCTGGGGCATTAAGGAAATGAATAAGTTATCTAAAAATACAAACGCAACATGACACAAGCTCTATTCCTTTAATCTTCCATCACTGAATTCATAGAGGAACGCTCTGTCATTAGATTGTTTAACCTCCACTACAAAGTGCTTCCTGCTCATTATTGCAGATGGAGTTTAAAGAAAACATTACAGCACAATGCTTAATTTGTTTATATTACCCAGACTGGGCCTGCCACTTCAGCTACGCACTACCTTGGATCCTCTCATTCTGAGCTGGTCTGTTGTCATCCTTCCTGATTTTAACTTGAGTGGTTAGCCCATCTAATCTTCCGATCACCACATGAGGTGATAGACCTTTTTATCTGCTAGGAGTCCTTTGACAAGGGGAGTTTATTCAAGTAGAAAAGGATTTTTTTTCCTGATAGACAATTGATAGGATCTACTTGAAGCTGTGGCAATGCAACTCTACATCTGAAAGAAACAGGTTAGCATTAGATACCTTACCTTAGAATATCCCCAGACGTCAGTCTGGATCCGGAAAGTTTTGCGTAGCAGGCCCCCTGCGCGTCGGTAGGCGTCTGCGGCTCCGCGTCCGTCGGCGTTTTTGGCGCCAGGATGACGTCGCCGGAGTACTTAGACTCCGCCCTCGCGCGCGGACGTTAGTTCTTCTTTTTTCCGTGCCAGGGATCGCCGATCCGGAAAAAGTGGTACCCTTTAGTCATTTTTTGAATAAACTTTTTTGATCCTTTTGATCTGTTTTCGAGTCGAACGACTCAGACGGTGCCGGTAGGGATGCCCGGGTTCAAACCCTGTGTTGACTGCAGCAGACTGATGTCGGTTACCGACCCCCATCGCCGGTGCTTGTATTGCTTAGGGGCCGACCACGATGACAAGTAGTGCCCCGACTGCTGGGCCTTGACATCGAAAGCTAGGCGGGAGCGGTCCCGTAAGCGCCTCAAGCTCTGGCAGTCGGCTGCGCGCCGTTTGAGGTCCCAGTCCAGGAGGAGGTCGAGAGACCAGTCGCGGGGCCGGACTCATCACAGCTCGGCAAGTAGACACACCTAGTCGGGCTCTAAGTCCTCAGGTAATAGGCACAAGAAGTCGAAGAGACGACATCGCTCTTCTGACCCCCTTCCCCCCCCTCTCCCCTCCCCCCCCCCCGACACTTGTGCAATGCGGGTTCGGGTGACACCGCCCACGCAGCTCTGCCGGAGCCGCAGACGTCGCAGCCTGCTCCATACCCGTCTTTTCAGGACTGGGCAGGTGAGCTAGGGGAGACCAGTGGTTTGGAAACTTCGCCCGACACTGGATTTGTCTCCCCTCCTACCGTGGCTGCGGAGGAGGGGGCTGCCTACAGTGTGGTGTTGATGAGGGCATCCAAGGCCTTGGCTCTTGAGCTCCCCGTCGCGGCCCTGAGGACTAACCTCCTCACTGAGGTCCTCAAACCGCAGGCAAGCTCTTCGGAGCCTCTACTGCCGTTCAATGAGGCCTTAACTGACGTTCAGTTGGGCACTTTGATCCAGGCCCACTACAGGTCCCCCTGTAGATAGGAACATGGCCAGACGCCACCGCCCGGCCCCGGGCGACCTTTGCTTCCTGTCCACCCACCCCACCCCTGTCGGCCTGGTTATTCAGGCCTCTAAATCCCAGACCGCATTCCCGACAGCTCCCCCTAATCAGGAATCCAAAAGGTATGACTAGTACGGGAAAAAGATGTTCTCCTCACTTAGTTTGGGGTTGATGTCGGTCAACACCCCTTGCCTTTTGGGCCGTTATACCCACTCTCTGTGGGACACGTTCGCGGATGTGCTGCCACAATGCCCGGAGGAGGCCCGGGTTAAACTCGCTCAAGTCCTTGCGGAGGGAAGAGATGCAGCACGGATACCACGGACTCGCTGGGCCGGGCGATTTCAACGACGGAGGCGGTTTCCCGCCAGCCTGGCTGAGGTCCGCCAATTTTTCGGCTGATGTCAAGAACACCCTTATGGACATGCCGTTTGATGGCCGTCTCCTCTTTTCGACAAGGCAGACAGTGCGCTTGAGCACTTTAAAGGCTCCAGGGCTACGGCCAAGTCCTTGGGCCTGTCGGCCCCACGCCAGTAAACTGCTGCCTTTCGCTCCTTTTGTGGCCAAGGAAGGGGCACACCCACACGACCTGCCAGCCACGGGCCGCAGACTAACTTCCAGCGCGGCGGCAGACGTAACCGCCGTGGCGGTGCCAGGGGACAGCGGCGAGGCCAGTCCACATCTAATTCCACCCCCCAGCATCCGCCTCAATGCCTTCCTAGTCCGAGCTTTCAGGCCCATTTAATGCCCGTGGGGGGCAGGGTTCGCCATCACCTCCTCCTCTGGCGCAACATCACATCTGACAGGTGGGTGCTGCAAATCGTCCGAAGGGGCTACTCCCTCCCCTTCGAGGTGACCCCTCCAGCCATGCCACCGCAGTGCCACCGGATCACTTGCAACTTCTGCAAGAGGAAGTTACGGCCCTCTTGGCCAAGGGGACCATCAAGCGCGTTCCTGGGCCAGAAGTAGGGTGTGGTTGTTACTCCCACTACTTTCTGGTTCCCAAGAAGGGCAAAGGGGGCCTATGCCCTATCTTGGATCTGCGGAACGTCAACAGCTTACTCCGGAAGGAGAAGTTCAAGATGCTGGCTCTGGCTCAGGTCTTAGCTGCCCTAGACCCTGGAGACTGGATGCTAGCGTTGGACTTGCAGGACGCTTATTTCCACATCCCATTCCTGCCGGCCCACCGGCGTTACCTGCTGTTCACGGTAGGCCACGAGCACTTTAAGTTTACTGTGCTCCCCTTCGGCCTTACCAGTGCCCCTCGGGTGTTCACGAAAGTGATGGCGGTGGTCGCTGCTCATCTGCGCAGATTAGGGTTGTCAGTCTTCCCCTATCTAGACGACTGGTTGTTGAAGGCGGGCTCGCCCCAGACAGTCGTCAGCCACCTCCAGACTACGGCAGACCTGCACAACTGGGGTTCTTCATCAATGTGCCGAAGTCACACCTGTGTCCCTCTCAGAGGCTCCTCTTCATCAGAGCGGTTCTAGACTCTGTGCACAGTTTCGGGTTTAACCTCCCGAATAGCGTGTTCGGGATATTCAGGCTCTGATTCCGATCTTTCATCCTTTATCCCGAGTCTCGGTCAGGTTAACGCTGCGGCTTCTGGGGCTGATGGCCTCCTGCATCCTTCTGGTGCATCATGCCAGGTGGCGCATGCAGGCTTTGCAGTGGGACCTGAAGTTTCAGTGGGCCCAGCATTAGGGCAACTTGTCCGACCACGTCTTGATCTCGGAGGGCACTGAAAGACAGTTGCAGTGGTGGCTCACCGACCGCGATTGGGTCAGCGGCAGATCCCTCTCCCTACCCCAACCGGAGCACGCAGTTGTGACCGATGCATCGCTCCCGGGCTGGGCGAGCCATATGGGAGAGGCGGCGATCAGAGGCCTCTGGTCTCCGACGGAGTCCCGGCTCCACATCAACCTTCTGGAGCTGCGGGCATTCCGGCTTGCACTGAAACCATTCCTCCCCTCTTTCCTGGGGAGTGTAGTGGAGGTTTTCACGGACAACACCACCGCCATGTGGTACTCCCAAAAAACAGGGAGGGGTGGGGTTGTGGACCCTGTGCAAGGAGGCTCTGCGCCTCCTGCAATGTCTGGAACATCAGGGCGTGACCCTGGTGGTTCAACACCTGGCAGGTTCCCTGAACGCCAGGGCGGACAAACTCAGCCGTGGGTTCATGATGGATCACGAATGGCGTCTGAACTCAGACGTGGCGCAAGGTCTCTTTCAGCAGTGGGGAGAGCCTTGGTTAGATCTATTTGCCACAGAAGAGAACGCGCAATGTCATCAGTTCTACGCGTTGGAATTTCCAAGGCGGCGCTCGTTCGGAGACGCTTTTCGCCACGAGTGGAGTTGCGGTCTGTTGTACACCTTTCCGCCTATACCACTTCTGCTGAAGAAGGTCAGGCACGACCGGGCCAAGTCATCCTTGTGGCTCCGGACTGGGCACGAAGATACTGGTATCCCGAGCTACTCAGCATGTCAGTCGATCCCCCGATTCGTCTGCCTCTTCAGGAGGACCTTCTGTGGCAGCAGCAGGGGACGGCCCTCCACCTGCACCTGTCCAGCCTCCACCTCCATGCGTGGATATTGAGCGGCAACAGTTGAGGCCATTTGACTTGCCTCCTGAAGTCTGCGATGTAATTCTGGCAGCCAGGCGTCCCTCCACAAAATCGGTATATGCCTGCAAGTGGAACAAATTTGTGGCATGGTGCACAGCAAAGGCTGTGGATCCACTTTCGGCCCCCCTTTCTGAGTTTCTCCTCTTTCTTCTTTCTCTTGCCCAGTTGGGCTCTGCTCTGGGCACTATTAAGGGCTACCTCTCTGCCATTTCTGCCTTCTTGAGGCTACCTGATCAGCCTTCTCTGTTCAAGTCCCCGGTTGTAAATAGGTTCTTGACGGACATCACTCCTATGTTCCCCCCTGTTCCTTTCGTGATGCCTCAGTGGGACTTGAACCTTGTTCTCACTTATCTGATGTGCGCTACCTTCGAGCCACTTCATAACTGTTCTCTTTGTCTACTCACTCTTAATACTGCATTCCTGGTTGCCATCACCTCTGCCAGGAGGGTGCGTGAGCTCCAGGCTCTTTCTTCACAACCTCCTTTCCTTTCTGTTTATCCGGACAAAGTTGTTTTCAGGATGCGTCCCTCCTTTCTGCCCAAGGTAGTCACAGCCTTCCACATCGGGCAGTCCATCGCCTTACCCACCTTCTTTCTGCCTCCGCATCCCTCGAAATAGGAAGAGAGGTGTGAGAAGTTGGCCTGATATGATGCTCACTAGTTCTAGAGATCACCTTGTATCAGTCCTAACAATCCTTATGGTGATTGGTTGTATGTCAACCTTATAGACCAGCTATCCTAATGGTAGCACGAACAAAGCAGTCTTAGGCTAAACTCTTTTGGCATGTGAAGCCAGCTGTTTTACCACATATAACCCCTTGAATACCAAATGAAAGGACACCACACAGGTTGTTATGAAAATAAACAATATATTTATTACTAACAAACACCTCTGAACTCTTTGAGATCAGAGGGCTAAGCACATGACAAGACAAATACGTTAAGTTGCACAAATTACAATGGTGCCCTAGGGGCACGACAAACCATATACTAAGTAAATGTTATAAGGAAATCGATAGAAGGAATGGAGCTGTCCAGAGGCTGTAGTATCACTGGGACTACACTACCCTAACCTTAGGTAAGGGGCAGGAGGCCCATGGGACGCGTGTGCAGAGTGTGAACTCACACACGAGATGCGTAACAAAGTCAATGGACACTACAAATTACGAAAACGTAAGTAACAGACAGTTCCGACTAGTTAGGACTAAAACGACTGGATACCTGGACACTAGGAGAGTCAATCTACCCTTGAGCACCGAAATGCTCTCGTTACCTCACCCACGGGCTGCGGGTGCATAGGTGTGAAAGTGTGTCGGGTTTCCGCGTTGAAGTCAATGGAGCCTTGAAGAAAAGATGCTGCAGGCGACCAGGAGGAAGATGTCCGGAGTGATCGAAGGGTGGATCAAGGAAGATGGAGACCTGAAAGCAGAGGGGACAATGTTCACAGTCACTAGCCAGTGACTGGAGTGGAACCAGGAAGGAACCAGATGGTTTCATCGCGATCAGGTGAAGAGTGGACGCTTGACTCTGTAGCCACGTGGACCAGGAGGTGTCTTCGATGACCAGGATTAAGGCACGAGCTGTCCCACGCAGCTCTCGCTGTCTGCGGTGTTGGTTCTGGATTCGGCGTCAACAGGCCTTGGTAAAGGCAACCCACGCGGTGAGTGGAAAAGGCGTCTGGTGCGGACCAGGAGGGTCCGGGGTGCTTCTCCTTTGCAGGGAACAAGGGCCAGTCTGAAGCAACCAGACCAGCGGTGTAGATGTCGTGGATCGTCGTCTAGGAGGCCACTAGCCAGCCGGCAAGTGACCAGACAACGCGTCGAGCAGCAATCCAGCAAAAGGACCCCACGCAGATCTCGTGGATGCTGGAGGCCTGGTCTTCTGTGTAGGAGCTGCTCGGGCTGGGGCTTCTCAATTCCCAAAGCACTTTCTCGAGGATACCTCTGAAGTCGTGCTGGAAGCAAAGTGCAGTTTCTTCAAGATTTCCGGTCCCACGTGTCTCGTCGCACCCACGGATCTCAGCTGTGCTGCAGATGTAGGTAGAGGTCGGAGAGGTCTGGAAGTCAGGGTCTCGTCGGGCTCGGAATTCTGGTTCCGGCAGGAAGGACGACAAAGTGAACCGCTAGGACGCTTGATGGTGCCTGCTTGTGCAGGGTGGTCACTCCTTGGCCACAAGGGAGATTTCTTCAGTCTTCTGTGGAGCAGAACGTCCAAGTCCAGAGTTTCTTCTTTGTAGTTTCAAATCGGGATTAATCTAATTTGGAATGGGATCAGCTCCTACCTTTATTCTCCTAAAGGGGCTGTACTGTGACTAGGTCCCTCCTATGGGTGGGACCAGGAAGGGGGGTGGTTACATCCCCTATCCTTTGTCCGGTTTCACGCCAGAGCTGGGGCTGGAGTGCCCCAGCAACTGGTTTGAACCGGTGTATGCACAGGGACACCTTGTGTGCCCCAGGCATGTCTCATTCCTTTCAGCCTGTCCTACCTCAATACACAAAATCATGTCTGGGGTGGTGCTAGCACCTCCCAAGGTAGGAAACCCTTTGTCCAGGCCTCCCTTGCTGGAAGGACTCCCAGCAGCAGGAGGTCAGACTCATGTCTGTGGTGGCAGCATCCATTTTGTGATGCTGAGGCTCGAGCTAACTTTAACCGGGGTTTTCAGTTACATACATGTTGTGTCCCTCTAAAAGGGTGGAATGCTACCCCTGTCGCCAGAACTGGTGAGGGGGTAGTATTCCAATTCGTATGACACCTTACTCGACATGTTTTGATAATGCTATACCAAAGTTAGCAATAACCGCAAGGATTATAATGCACTTAAGAGTATATGGTATAGCGTTATCATGGAAACAGCTAAAGGACTTGGTTCCGAAAGCTGCAGACAGGCTCAGCTCATGCTAGAGCACCATCTCACATAATTCCAAGCACTCTGCCTCCGGGATTGTTAAGGCCTGCCATAGGAGTGACTTATAGGAGAATATGTGTCCATTTTAAGGTTAGATATAGGTATACTATATCTAAAGCAAAGGGGGATTACACCACCTTGCCCCAGCTGTGTTACCATCCAGTTGTCTGTTTAGATGGCCAGCCAGGGGTGGCACAATACATGCTGCAGCCCCTGGTTGGCCCTGGGTGCACTTATGCCCTGGGTACCTATGGTACACTGTATAAGGACTTACAAGAGTGACCCAATACCAATTGGTAAATGCACCTAAAGTACATGGATGTCAATTTAGAGAGAGAACAGCTAGGCTGTGGGTTTGATTAGCAGGCCCACAGCCCGGGAAAATCGTAAACCAGTGAAGCAAAAAGCAAAAATCTGGTGTGACCGTAGGATTGCAGACCCTACTCTCCTACAAGAGGCTCCACCGTCTAGACCCAAAAATGCGCTCTCATACTATCTGGATCGCACACGCCAGTTCCGGGTGGATGACCAACTCTTTGTTGGTTACGTGGGCGCTAAGAAGGGACGGGCGGTGCACAAACGGACCATTTCCCGATGAGTCGTCTTGTGCATCAAAGCTTGTTATTCACTGGCTAAAAAGGAGCCTCCTGTGGGGCTACGTGCCCATTCCGCTCGGACCACGGCGGCTACTACTGCCCTGGGTCGGGGAGTCCCCTTGCTGGGCACCTGTCAGGCAGCTACATGGGCCTCGCTGCACACGTTTGCTAGACACTACTGCCTGGTCAGCCAAGTTCGAGAGATGGCTTTTTCGGCTGTTCCGTTCTCCAGTACTTTCTGGTGTGATCATTGGTTCGAAGACCCAACACCGGGGTTGGCATTGCTGGGGTATCTATTCTAAGGTAAGGAACATAATGTTCGAGGCATGTGGGCTGCTGAATTCATATCTGTGCATAGATCGCCGCCTAGTGTTGGGTCCGGATGATTGCACATTGTTGTCCTGGAAGAGTCTTCAAAGTATCACGAGATAGGTGGCTCCTCCCCTGGACTACAGTGCGCATGGGCATCGACTCCATCCCCAGATTATTTTTTTCCGCCATTGGGTTCGGATGTGTTTCGATTCCCTCTGTCGGAATCGATAGTTGTTTCACTTCTTTTACTCGAGACCAAAAGGTCTTTAGGACTCGCGTCGGTATTGTTATCGTTCGGGTTCGTTAGTTCCATCAACTCCGAACCAACATTGGCCTTCCGCGTGCTTTCGGCGCGGACGGGCCTACATGATGCTCTAGACTACTTCATTTTTTTTTTTTTTTTTAACTTCATTTTTATTGCATCACCAATATAATTGTACAGACAAGATAATCAAGATTATAATCACATTGCGTACAAGAAATAGCATTGTTCATTGTGTTCTTGTCCGGGAGGTCCGCCCCTTCCTCAGGTACGGTTAGTCTCTGTCCATGAGTATTTCTCGTACCACCTTACACTGTCCGGCACAAGTGGTACTTGAGTATTGCTGGGTTGCATTTTTGGTTTTCACCCCACCCCCGCCCCATAATTTCGTTCCCCCAACAGCCCGCCAATTCCAGCTTCCTTCCCTCCCTCCCCCGTGGTCGCGCTGCGCTGATTCATCGTTGTAAGAACGTCCGTTGTGATGCAGGGAGTGTATACATTCGCTAAGGTGTGCCCCCCGGTATGATGACAGGGTCTGCTACATCCAGCTCCTCCTCGCCCTCCTGCTCCTCATCATCTGTGTCACGGAGCGCCTGCACCATCATTTCCCACGCAGTTGCCCTCTCCAGAACCTTCTCGTCATTTGTCCTCCAAGCCAGCTGGTACCTCAAGGTGCTTTCACACGCCGCCCACCTCAGACATTCCCCATACCATCTCTTATACGTGGGCCCCACTCTCGATTTCCAATTCCTCGTTATCTCCCGCTTAGCTAGGATGAGCCCCAAGTCTATAAATTTGCTGGTAGTCTTGTTTCTAGGCGTGTGCGGGAACCAATGGAGGATGCCCACCGCTTTCGTGTACTGGATGTCCCTGTCTGTTGCACTGTTGAGGGCTCGCCCCACTTCCTGCCAGTAGTCTCCCAGAGATGGGCAATCCCATAACATGTGACCTAGGTCCGCCCCAACCGTATTGCATCTGGGGCAAGCAGCGTTTTCTATCCCAAAGTATTGTTGTATTTTCCCCGGTGTGAGGTATGCCCTGTGAATGATGTAGAAGTGGATTAACTGAAACCTGGCATTTCTCGAGCTCTTCCTTGCCCGCCTCAGTAGCTGGCCCCAGGTCGTGTCAGGGATCTCTAATTGGAGGTCCAGCTCCCACTTGGCCTTCAGGGCCGTCAGAGGCTGTAAGGCCTCCCTCTGTATCCTGGAGTACAAGCAGGTGACAGCCTTAAAGGTCCCCGCAGCCATCATCGTGTATTGACATGCCATGGAGGTGCCCGGCTCCTGCAATCCTTCCCCCCAGTGAGCCTGCATAGCGCCCGTGACCGCTGCATGCAACAAGTAGTCGCCCCTCGGTAGGTCGAACCGCTCCTGCAATTCCTGAAACGGCAGTAGTACCCCATCCTCATACAGATCGCCCAACATTTGTATCCTCGCCTCCTCCCAACCCAACAAGCGCGACCAGTCTCCTCCATGCGGGAGGGCCGTAACCATTCCCAGCGGGATTTCAGGGGCATACATAAGGCGGACTCCCGCCCGCTTACGGGCCCGGTTCCAGCAGAGCCGGAATGTCCGCTCCTCGACCGTCAAGTCTCCTAGCCGGAGTTTCTGGTGTAACGTGATGTACGCCAGCACATGTCGCGGGGTGCCTTCTACTCTCGCGTCCTCAGGGCCTCTATACACTTTCGCGACCTCCTGAGTAAAAATCTGCAGCTGCGCGGCCAGGTAATATCACTCAAAATCAGGTACCGCCAACCCTCCTTCATCCTTGGGGCGCAGCAAAGTGTCGAGCGCTATGCGCCTCCGTCCCGTGCCCCATAAGAACGCTATGACCAGGGATCTCAGACGTTTGAAAATAGAGCTCGGGACCCACACCGGGAGCGTCCTAAAATAATACAATAGCCTGGGCAGGGCCACCATCTTGAGCAGGGAGATCCTACCGGCCAGGGATAGCGGCAGGGTAGACCAGAAGTCCATGTTCCCCCGCAGGGTGGTGATGCAGCGGGTGATGTTACCTTCCAGCAAATCAGCCGGGGTATGATAGACATAGACTCCTAGGTAATGCAGATAGCGCGGTTCCCACCGGAGTTCTTGCGCGGTGAGTGGACACGGTTCTCCTGACCTCAGGGGGAATAAGCAGGATTTAGGCCAGTTGACCCTCAGGCCTGATAGTCGGCCGAACCGCCCCAGTAACCGCCGTGCCCCCTCTAGCTCGGGGCCCGCGTCAGCCAAAAACATCAGCAGATCATCTGCGTATAAAGAAATGTAATGCGGCCTGCCCCTAAACGATAAACCGGCGTAGTGGCGGCCCAGCCTGGCCTCCACAGCGAAGGGTTCCATCGCCAGGGCAAACAGGAGCGGAGATAGGGAACACCCCTGTCTGGTGCCACGCCTGACCGGGTATTGCCTCGAAATCAGAGCACCCACTCGGACTCTCGCTACCGCATCAGTATACAGGACCTTAGTCCAGTTTATGTATCCGTCCCCCAGCCCGAAGCGTCGCATCACCTCAAACAGGTACCCCCATTCAAGGCTGTCAAAGGCTTTCTCTATGTCGATAGAAAGGACAAATGGAGAGACGGCGCCCGGCCAGTCCGCCCCCATCAGTCTCGTAAGTCTGCGAATATTGTGGGTAGTGTTACGCGTCGGGATAAAACCGCATTGGTCCTTATGAACAAGGCTAGTCATGTGCCCCAGCAATCTGTTGGCAAGAATCTTACTCAGGATCTTGTAGTCCGTCGTCAACATGGACAACGGACGGTATGAGGATAAAGCCGCCCCTTCCCTGCCCGGTTTTAACAGCGGGATCATGAGGGCTTCACACATGGAGCCCGGGAGCCGACCCCTCGATTGCGCTTCATTGTAGACCTCTCGCAGCCGGGGAGCAAGGCACTCCAGATATTTACTATAAAACTCTATCGGGAGTCCGTCGAGTCCCGGGGTCTTATTTCTAGCCATTTGTTTCACAGCACACCCTATCTCTCCGAGCGTAATGGGCCGACCCAGCTCCTCTGCCTCCGAATCTTCCACCCTCGGCAGTCGTAAGCCGTCCAAGAACTCTCCTAGCTCATCTGTCCCCCCTGTTCCACCACTCTCATAGAGATCCTCATAATAAGTCCGAAACTTATTCAGGATCCCGGGTTGGGTGTGGCAGGGTTCCTCCCCCGTCTCTTGGATCATCATGATCGGCATACCCCTCCTGACTGGGTTAGCGAGCCACGCCAACATAGACCCCGCCTTATCGCCTTCCGCGTGCGCCCTCGTCACGTACGCCTTGTGATCAAAGCTGCGCAGCCGTTCCAGTTCCACAGCCAGACCCTCCCTGGCCCCACTAAGCCCCTCCTGTAACTCAGGGTGATTCGGGCGACCCTTCTCCAGTTCTCTCAACCGCGTCTCAGCCTTATCCAAGTCATCCAACAAAGTCTTGCGAGCCCCTCTGCCGTGTGTCCAATACAGTGTCCTCGCACCACCACCTTAAATGCATCCCACTCTACCGCCCTCGTGGAGGCCGAGCCGTTATTCTCCTCGAAGTAGCACTCAATGCGTTCTCCCAGGGCCTCCCTGAACAACAAGTCATCCAGGGTGTCGGGTTGCAGGCGCCATGTTGGCACGCAGTTAGCAGTCACCATCCAGTTCAGGGATAGCAACAAAGGGTTGTGGTCCGATATCGTTCGGGCCAAATATTCCGCCCCTCCCACCGCAGAAAGTACGCACGATGAACACAGAAACGCGTCTAGCCTGACGTGTAGATCATGCAGGTGCGAGTGAAAGGAGTAGTCCCTAGTGGTGGGGTGTAACGCCCTCCATGCATCCGTGAGGGCCCAGCTCTCCTGCCACTCCAACCTACGCTTGGCTACTCTATGCACTGGGGACGCGCGCAGTGGGGGATGGGACCTATCCAATACCACATCCTCGACCGAGTTGAAGTCCCCCCCCCAGGAGTACCGGCCCCGTCAAATAACCCGCCAGTTTACCCGAGAGTGTAGACAAAAATGCGGGCAGATCCACATTGGGAGCGTACACACTGCAGAGAGACACCACCCTGCCTTTCAGCCTCCCCTCCACTGCCACATATCTGCCCTCAGGGTCCACCAATGTTTTTGTAACCTGGAAGGGAACCCCCGCCCGTATCCAAATCAGCGCCCCCTCGCAAAAGCTGAGAACGTCGTATTAAACAGCTGTCCCCTCCAACGCCTCTGCAGCGCAATCCCTTCTTGCTTATTAAGATGTGTTTCTTGCAGGAACGCTATGTGAACCCCCCTACGCTTGAGGTTTGCCTGAACTTTATGCCTGCGTGTCATGGACTGCATACCCCGCACATTCCAGGACACACATTTCAACGCCCCGGTACTAGCCATTCCCCTTCACACAAACAGATCGAACAATATAGCTCATTGACCTCGCTCGCTCCGCGACCACGGACCAACCCCCCCTCCCTCTCCAAACAGGAAGCCCAACCCCCCCAACAACAACGACCCCCCGAGCAACCCCAACTGCTCTCAACTCCCACCCCCCCAGGACAGGCCCCCCCGCAACTGGAAGTACCCCCATCCAAACCAACACTCCCAACCACCCCTCAAAGAAAGGCAGTAATGGTCGCAGTCTCCACTGCGATGACCTTAAGGGCCAGTAGGGCGTGGTACGATGCGAAAGGTTCGTGAAAGCAAATCAACCCCGCACACTCCACCCCACAATCCCCACATCATATCGCCCCGAAACCTCGAGTAACAGTGTTCCACTGCCACGGGCCCAGCGCCCCGGTGTCCAACCAGCGAGTCCACTCCACTAGTCCAGATCAGCACGCCTCAAGTATCTCCCCCGAAGTCTGCGGCGTCACGATAGGGCCTTTGGCTCCACCATATTCCGAAAGTCCCGTCTCCGAGCCCGTGCCCGGGCCCTCCGAGTCCGTGCCCTTCCCGGACTGACTCCTGGTAGTTCTGGATAAGTCCGCCACTGCCTGTAGGGCCGCCTGTCTCTCCGTCTCCGTCTGTGACACCGAAGGTCTGCCGGTCCTCCTGCGGTTCCTCCTGATCCGTTGCGATTTCCTGATCGGCTGTGCCACCTTGGCCTCCTCCTCCCTGGCCTTGGCACCATCCGTTCCCGCTTTATAAGTGTCCCACCAGGCCCAAGCGTCTGTCGAGGACGTGAAGAAGAGTGTCTGTTCATCTATCACCACTCTCAGCTTCGCCGGGAACAGCAGGGAGTACTTAATGCCTTCATCACGGAGCTCCCGCTTAAGGGACAGGAAGTTCGCCCTGAGCCTCTGCGTCTCAAACGTATAGTCCGGGAACATAGTGACCCTGTTGTTGTCCACCTGAAAGGGCCCTGCCTCTCTCGCCCTTTGCAAAAGCCAGTCTCTGTCCCGGTAATGGAGCAACTTGAACACCACTGGGCGAGGCGGGAGGCCCGGGGCCGGCGGGCGCGCCGGAACCCTATGCGCTCGCTCAAGGGAGAAGAAGGGGGACAGTCTCTCCGGTGCCACCTCCGTTCGCAACCAATTATCGAGATAGCCCACCATATCGTCGCCTTCAATTTTTTCCGGCAGGCCTACTAGGCGTACGTTGTTGCGCCTATTCCGGTTTTCCGCGTCCTCGGCCCTCCGTTCCAGCACCTTTAAACGATCCAACACCTCCGTCATCTGCGCCTTCACCGCTGCATGGCTCGGGGCCAATTCCTGGACCGTGACCTCCACGGATTTCACTCTGTCCTTGAGCTTATCGTGGTCAGCTTTTAGGAGGCCCAAGCCCGTCGCCACCTGGGCTATATCCTGCTGCAAGGCGTCCCTTGTGGTGGCGATGGCCTCCAGGATGCGGTCCTGCATCCTTTGTAGCGCCGTCTGGTCTCGATCCGCTCCTTCCGCGGCTTCTGGATCGGTCGCACCATCTCCCTTCCCTTTCGGCTTCCCCATCTGGGCCGGCACGAGCGGTGGCCTCCAAGGCTGTCTCTGCCCCCGCTCCGCACGTCGCCAGGCTTCGCCCTCAGGAAGGTCCCCTTGCAGCAGTAGCGGAAAAGGCCCGCCGCGTTCTGCGCCTGGGGCACTGCTCTAATCTCCGGATTCAAGGCTGCCTCTAGGGAGCAGGGTGCTCGATCGGCCGCTAATCCGGCTGGCGCCAGTCGTACTCAGTGGCCTGGGGCCATCGTCACTGGGTCGCCTCCGTGTTGTCTCCGCCACCACCAAAGGTTCGGGTCCCAGCCACCGTTGGTGGTGCGCTAGAGGTCCACTCCAACACCCGGAGAGGGGCGCGATGCAGCCGTCAACACCTATCTGTGGAAGTAGCGTCCTTTAATGTGACTCCGGGCCAGCGCCTTCGTTGTCTCTGTGCCTCATGCCACCGCCGCCATTTTAGGTCGAGGTCTTCGCGCCTGGGTGCAGCTTTCAAAGTCAGATATCGGGCTTGGAGTGGCCCCGAGTCGTCTGCCGTCGGCGCCGGACCCTCCGTGGTACCGTCCAGTGTCGGATTATACCGATTTCATCGGGGTACAATCAGAAATTCAGGATATTTTCCGGGATCGGGCGCGGAGCTCCGAGCTCACGCTGCCTATCTCCTCGGCATCCAAGCCACGCCCCCCTCTAGACTACTTCATCATAGAACGAAGTCCATTTAAGAGGTGCCCGGTGTGTGCCTCAAAGTACCCACATATCGACGTGCACCCAGTGTGCAATAAGTGTTTGTCGCCGGATCACGACGAGGCCAAGTGTATGGCCTGCTCCAAGTTCCGGTCGAAGAAGACACTTAAGCTCCGCCGAGCTGCACGACTGCAGGCCCAGCGATCGGCACCCCCTCCGACGGACATCTTCGACGCGGAGGATGTCGGCGACGAAACTATCCAAGATATTACGGAATCTAACCCGGCGTCGGAGGTAGAGGAGGACTACAACGCAGAGGACGAGGATTTCGATGAAGTCGTCGAGGAGGTAGGGGACGACGACGGGGCCATTGCCACCGTGGAGGATAGCTCGGAAGAAGAGCTTCCTCACACTGACTCCGGGGCCAGCCACCATTCTAAGGCCCAGGCCGAGGGATCGCCTTCGGGCCTTACCCAAAGCCTTGATTCCCGTCCCACGGCCCCGCCTCCAGGCCCGGCCACGGACATTTATACGGCACCACTCACGGTACAAAAACCGAAAGTGAAACCATCGGTTTCGACGCCGACCGTATCGAAACCGAAAGCGCAAGTCGCATTGGTCGGGTCGAAGGCTTCGGAGGCCTCGGCGCCGAAGACATCCAAGATGGCCGTCGAGCTCAAGAGCCGCGCCAAAATGGCCAACCCGAAGACTACGGGATCGAAGCCGAAGGTGAAATCCGCCGACGCGGCTACACTTGAGTCGCATCGATACCAAGAAGGTCGACGACCATAAGAAGGCTACAAAGAGGCTGCAGGACGACCCCAAGTCTCTCACTGCCACGCTTCCGCTCGACAAGGCCAAGGGGGCAGCTGCGTCGGCTCCGAAGACTGCGTCATTGGTCGCCGCACCAAAACCAGCTTCAGAAGACTCTCTCGAGTCGGTGCGTCCCTCCGCCTCGTTCACTAAAAAGGTCACGGAGTCCCTTCAGCGTATTAAAGAGGGGACCGCGGCAGTCGAGCCGAAGGACACTATGCCGCCCAAGCCTATCCAAAAGACGGTGAAAACAACAACACCGATTCTGTTCACGTTGCCGCCAAAGACGGCGCCGAAGGCTTTCACGGCGAAACCTGGGGCCGGTGTGCCCTTGCAGTTCTCTTTGACGCCGAAAGCATCGTCGGTGGTTCCAAGCCCACGCCACCAACCACTGGCTGAAGAAGAGCGTCGAGAGGTGATCATCGACGCCAACACCGGCAAGCTCTCTCTCCTTAAAAGGAAGATCACCCTGAACCGGCATTGGAACGTTTCCAAATTCCCCTTAAGAAAAAGGTGGACTCTGCTGGTGCCTCGGCCCCTATGGAACCTGCATCACCTCAAGGCCATGAACTTTCACCCACTCATTCCAATGTTGAGGAGGGTGATGGTAACGACGAGAATGAGTATGCCTATCCGGTCTACTCGGACCCTGAGGATGGAACTGAGCCTTGGTCTGCTGGTGGCGACCCTGGGGACCCGCATTCAGGACAGGAGCCTCAGCTTTTCTCAGCAAAGACTTCCCCAACTGAGGACTCTGCAGCTTTCAATGCTCTAATTGAAAGAGCAGCAGCCAATCATGACGTCGAGCTCCATGCTGACCCCGTGGGCGTCGATTTTCTGTTTGACTCCTTCTCAGTTGCTGAAAAAACTGTAAAGACATTGCCAATGTTAAAAGGGGTGTTAAAACATGCGCCGGAGGTCTTCAAGGAGCCCACCCGGGCAAGAGTCGTCAATCCACGTATCGACAAAAAGTACAAGGCAGCGCCCACTGATCCAACATTCATCAAAGGACAGTTGCCTCTGGATTCCTTGGTTGTCTCCAATGCTCGCAAAAGAGCCAACTCGCAGACTACAGGTGATGCTCCTCCCCCAGACAAGGAATCAAAAGTGTTTGAGGCTTCGGGGAAACGTGTTGCTGCACAGGCAGCCAACATATGGCGCATATCCAACACACTGGCGCTACTTGCACGTTACGACAGGACACACTACGACACTCTAGAGACCCTTCTACAGCACTTGCCAGATCAATATAAAGAAGGAGCAGAAATGTTGATACAGGAGGGGAAGCTTATCACCAATGCTTCAATTAAGTGCGCTCTGGATGTGGCTGACACCGCCTCAAGAGCGATAAACACTAGCGTTCTACTGCGTAGGCATGCATGGCTCAGAATATCCGGTTTCAAACCAGACATTCAAACTACTATCCTCAACCAAACTGTCAACCCAGACCACCTGTTTGGCCCAGAAGTAGATACCACCCTCGAAAAAATGAAGAAAGACACCGACACTGCTAAGTCTATGGGTGCCTTGCAGTCACAGCAGTTTCGGGGTGGTTCCTTTCGCCGCTCCAATAATAGAGGCACCTCAAGGGGTCAAGCGGCACAGTCAACGCAGTTCTATAAGAGTAACACCCAACCCTCCTATACCAACAAGGGTCGGGGTGGATACCGTGGCAACAACGTCAAAGGCAGAGGACGTGGAAATAACAGCTCCAGGTCCTTCACCGCCAACAAACAGTGACGCCTTGTCACTGCCCCCCGACCACGCAACACCGGTCGGGGGGAGACTCCAGCAGTTCCTGCCCGTGTGGAAGTCCATCACCACGGACAGGTGGGTCAGATCTCTTATCCAATATGGTTATTGTCTGGAGCTCACATCCACTCCACCCTACATACCCCCAAAAAACCGTCCTATGTCCGGCGAGCACTTGCACTTGTTGCAGCAGGAAGTCAACGTCATGCTGCAAAAAGGAGCAATAGAGCTCGTGCCCCTGCAGGAAAGAGGTACGGGAGTTTACTCCCTGTATTTTCTGATTCCAAAGAAGGACGGATCCCTCAGGCCCATCCTAGACCTCAGACCTCTCAACTTTTACATTCTGTCAGAACATTTCCATATGCTCACGCTGCAGCAGGTTCTCCCACTGCTTCAGCAAGGGGACTTCCTGGCAACTCTGGACCTCGAAGATGCGTACTTTCACATCCCACTGCATCCTTCACACAGAAAGTACCTCAGGTTCACCATTCAAAACCAGCACTACCAGTTGAAGGTTTTGCCTTTTGGGGTCACCACAGCGCCCAGGGTCTTCACAAAGTGCCTAGCGACAGTGGCGGCGCATCTCCGACGTCAGAACATCCACGTCTACCCCTATCTGGACGACTGGCTTATTCAAGCGAAGTCGGCCCAGCAGTGCGCCGACCACGTTTCCCACACCATTCACCTTCTGCACGATCTGGGGTTCTCACTGAATTACCCAAAGTCCCATCTCCAGCCCGCCCACATACGGCAGTATCTGGGTGCGACCATAAACACTCTGGCGGCCACTGCGCAGCCAAATTCAGTGAGAGTCAACAGCATTCAGTCGCTGATCCAACGATTCAGACCTCAACAGTCGCTTCCAGCAAGAGTGTTCATGCAGTTGCTAGGCATGATAGCCTCCTGCATCTCCATAGTCCCACACGCGAGACTACATATGCGTCCGCTTCAGGAGTGCTTAGCACGTCAGTGGACTCAGGCTCACGGGCAGTTGAAAGACCTAGTGTTGGTGAGCGGTCGGGCATACAACTCTCTGCATTGGTGGAATCCACGAAACCTTTGCAAGGGCCGACCGTTCCAGGAGCCTGTGCCACAGATTATCCTGACGACGGACGCTTCTCTCCAGGGATGGGGAGCGCATGTACTCCAATACACTGTGCAGGGACTATGGACACTACAGCAAAGGAAGATGCACATCAATGTACTGGAACTGATGGCAATCTTCATGGCCTTAAAGGCATTCAAAGTACATCTGTGCAACAAGGTCGTGTTGATCCGGACGGACAACATGACGGCCATGTACTACATTCAGAAACAGGGGGGCACACACTCTCCGCAGCTGTCTCATCTGGCTCAGAGCATGTGGAAGTGGGCCATTCAGAGGAACATTTTCCTCATGGCAGAACATCTCCCAGGCAAGGACAATCAGATGGCGGACCTGCTCAGCAGGCACAGCCACCAAATGCACGAGTGGGAGATACATCCATCAGTACTCCAACCGTACTTCCAAAGGTGGGGTCATCCAGTGATCGACCTGTTCGCCGCAAGGGAGAACGCAAAATGCCAAAGCTTCGCCGCCAGGTTCCCACACCCGCAATCGCAGGGCAATGCGATATGGATGAACTGGTCAGGCAGATTTGCGTACGCTTTTCCCCCAGCACCTCTGATACCGCTGGTGGCGCG
This sequence comes from Lissotriton vulgaris, assembly GCF_964263255.1. Classification (NCBI taxonomy): domain Eukaryota; kingdom Metazoa; phylum Chordata; class Amphibia; order Caudata; family Salamandridae; genus Lissotriton; species Lissotriton vulgaris. The sequence goes on along the minus strand of NC_141691.1, from coordinate 1,383,537,890 downwards.
CAAGCTCAGGCAGCACTCGATGACTCTCATCCTGGTTGCTCCAACGTGGGCTCGCCAACCATGGTACACCACGTTTCTGGAACTTTCCGTGGTACCGCATCAAAGGCTTCATCTCACACCCAGCCTTCTGACGCAGAGCCATGGCGACATTCAGCACCCAGATCTGCAACAGCTCAACCTGGCGATCTGGCTCCTGAAGTCCTAGAGTTTGGCTACCTTAACCTTCCTCCCAATTGCATGGACATCATTCAGGAGGCGAGAAAGCCCACTACTAGAGCATGTTATGCGGCAAAATGGAAGCGGTTTGTCATCTATTGCGCAAACCACAACATTGATCCACTAGATGCTTCCATTCAGAACATCATCTGTTACCTGTTCCATCTATACAAGTGTAATCTGGCATATACTTCCATTCGCATTCACCTGTCTGCGATGGCCACATACCTCCAAAATAGACAGCACCTTTCACTTTTCAAAGTGCCTGCCATCAAGGCATTTCTGGAAGGCCTCAAAAGAGTCATTCCGCCACGGACTCCATCAGCTCCGGAATGGAACCTCAATGTGGTTCTTACAAGACTGATGGGTCCTCCCTTTGAGCCACTACATTCTTGCGAACATCAGTTCTTGACATGGAAAGTGGCTTTCCTGGTAGCAATTACATCGCTACGGAGGGTTAGCGAGCTGCAGGCCCTCACAATCCAAGAACCTTTCTTCCAAGTTCATCCAAACAGGGTAGTGCTCCGCACTAACCCTAAATTTGTGAAGTAGTGTGGCTCACTGGTTAGAGGCGGCAGACCCGAGAGCAGAGGACGGCCCGGGACCAGGGTTCGATTCCCGGCGCGGCAGGTTTCTGGACCAGGGTCAGCGGACTCGATAATTCTCTCGCCTCGGTGCCCACTCTGATCAGCGATCACACTCGGCAACTCTGGGCATTAGCTTGCCTCATCTTCACTAACGGCCCCACCAGACCGCCGGGGATGCCTGGTCTCACCCTGGAGATACCCATTAAGGGACCATCTCTCAAGGAAGCCAGGAAGGGTTTCGCAGCGGTCGAAGCGCCTTGGGACCCTACGGGTAAGTAGTGCACTATATAAATGCCTATACATTTACATACATTTACATTTACAAATTTCTACCCAAGGTTGTGTCTCAGTTCCACATCAACCAAACCATTGAGTTGCCGGTGTTCTTTCAAAATCCAGAATCACTGGCGGAGCGCATGCTCCACACCCTTGACGTTAAACGGGCCCTAATGTATTACATTGGTAGGACCAAGGATTTTAGAAAGACTAAACAGCTTTTTGTTGCCTTTGCGCCACATCACAAAGATAACCCTATTTCCAAGGCTGGTATTGCTAGGTGGATCGTGAAATGTATTCAAATCTGCTATGCAAAGGCAAAACGCACTCTTACAATTCCACCAAGAGCCCACTCCACCAGAAAGTTGGGGGCCTCTATGGCTTTCCTTGGAAACATTCCCTTAGAGGACATATGTAGAGCAGCCACATGGTCTACCACGCATACATTCACTAAGCATTACTGTGTAGACGTGCACTCCAAACAGCAGGCAGCTGTAGGGTAGGCTGTTCTCAAGACACTTTTCCAAACTGCTGCAGCTGGCACGGGCGGCTGCCGCTAATGGAGGGACTGCTATGTATTCTATGCACAGATATGAATTCAGCAGCCCACATGCCTCGAACTGCAAATGCTACTTACCAGTATGCATCTGTTCTTGGCATGTAGGGCTGCTGACATTCATATCGCCCGCCCTCCTCCCCGGCGCCTGTAGCAGCTGCAGTATTCACATATCATTTCATGGCATGGTCATCATTCACTGAGTTTCACTCCATCTTGGCCACAATGGCTAAAAACAATCTGGGGATGGAGTCGATGCCCATGCGCACTGTAGTCCAGGGGAGGAGCCACCTATCTCGTGATACTTCGAAGACTCTTCCAGGACAACAATGTGCAATCATCCGGACCCAACACTAGGCGGCGAGCTATGCACAGATATGAATGTCAGCAGCCCTACATGCCAAGAACAGATGCATACTGGTAAGTAGCATTTGCAACTAACCTGTTTCTTTCAGATGCACAAGTTACTTACCTTCGGTAACGATATATCTGTAAGAAACAGTCGTTAGTATAAGATTCCTTACCGCCCCACCCATCCTCCCTGTTCTGCGAACCAATATCTAGGGTTAAGGTTTATCCCTTTGAGGGCCCTAGTTTCATGGCACCAGTGATGGTTTTTATCATGGCTCTGCGTTTCTGTCGCTGAAAAGCTGTGTATAAGAACTGACGTCAGCGTGCGAGATCGGCATCTAAGTACTCCGGCGACGTCATCCCGGCGCCAACAACGACTGATGCGGAGCCGCAGACACCTACTGACGTGCAGGGGTACAGCTACGCAAAACTTTCTGGATCCAGACTGAGGCCTGGGGATATTCTAAGGTAAGGAATCTAATACTAACTACTGTTTCTTACAGATATATTGCCACCGAAGTTAAGTAACTTGTGCAATTTGTAGTCTCCTGAAGAAAAGGCTAAATATGTGAAAAGTTTGTTAGCTGGGCAGTGAATGCAGCATGAATTTGGTCTTCTGAACAAAGTTTATTGTTCAGATGGTATGTCTCTAGGTTCCCTAGTGCTACAGAAATGTATTCTCGGGTGTGTTACAGGGTGCCTCAGTTGGACCTCATTTTTACTTTGTAATGCACACGCCTGTTGGCTCGCGGACAGTACATTTGAAATACACGGCGAGGCTTGCTCTCTTGAATGTTTCCAACCACACATCTACTCTAGTATTTTGGCAGCTGTTGCATTCGGGCCATATTATTCTGTTTCCAGAACATATACTGAATTGGGTGAAGGACTCATGCAAATATCTGACCTATGGGTTTATGCTAAGTGTTCTAAATTCATGCCCAGAAGAAGTCCCTTTGCTCTGGGACAAAACACGTTAATTGTGCCCTTATTCCCTTTTTTTTGGGAAGTAAAAGAAATCAAGAATGAACATTAAAAATACACACCACTCATGACTCTTTGGATTTGACTAATGGATATTAATTGTAACTCTGTTCCTTGACTTTTTGGGGATATCAGACCATTGTAGACACTCTGCTTCGTCAGAGTGCTTCTCCCCTTTGTTATGATTCTTCTGCCCTTTTTATCTGATGAGAGTCCTTTGAGAAAGGTACTTTATTCAAGTGAAAGAGGATGTTTGCTTTCTAATACAGAGGCAATTTATATGATCCTCTGGCATATTTTATTAGTCTCACATTTGCTTTCTTTCAGACATGCATTTAGTGCAAATAAGTGCTGTCATCCAGAGAAATATGCAGTATCCCAGTCAGGAGGCAGTACATCATTTGTTCAGTCGCAGCTACTCTTACTGTTCCCCTGGTCTTCACTTCTTGTCCTATATCAAGGGATTCAAGCAATCATGACTTTCAGAGCACTCCAGATTTCCACAGTGCATAACATCACCTAGATGTTTTAGTGCTATGGCAGGGATCGAGGAGCCCTCAATGTTCTGGTCCGTTTTAGGGTTATGCGCTTTCCCTTCCCTCAACTTCACCTTTAGCATAGCCCTCCAATGAGAGCCCAGTTCCATCCTTTATTTATCATGGGAGTCAGGGAGGCATGTTGTAGATCTATCTCTTCAATATTGGGTCAAGTTCAATTCAACCTAGGGATAGAGTCTCTGAGTGGACAGCCATTTGCGCATCTGAAATCCACCATTGCAACATGATCCCCCCCTAAAGCAGCTCTGCTGTAATATATAAGAATGACGGGCATCTTAGTACCTCTCTGCCTCTGTCCTGCCCACTTCCACACCAGTAGGTCTACCTTATGAGCTAATGCATTTATGCCCTTCAAAAATATTAATTATTTTTATTTATAGAGTTTTATATAGCACAAATGTAGGAGGGTGGCTTAGTATATGGTGCACACTTATTTAAGTGATGCACCTTGCACTAATCCTGGAATCCCTTATGGTTATTTTAGTGATCTTTAATAACTATAGAAGGCTTTAAAAGTGGTAGCTGTGGAGAGCAGCCTTCAAGCTTATCTTGAAGGAGTGTTAAATAGCTTGTTTTACAAGTTTAAACAAGTAGTGTAGGTTAAACGAGAAAGAATTAGTGTTTCTATAAAAAATACTTTTATTTATTACACAACACTCACAAACACATTGGTATATCTCCTACCCGGAGATGTCATTACAATACACAAAAATACTTAAATTGCATTAAGGTAAGTGGCACAAAATGCAGTGGCCTCCATGGGGAGACCAAACCATAATTTAAGAAAGTGGACTGCAGAACCACAAAGGAAGACGGGACTTGGACCAGAAGACCCAGAGGAGCTGGGGACACAAGGAATCACTAAAAGGAACTACACAGGAACCTCCCAGGGGCTGTGTGCAGAGTGGGAACACAGCTGTATACCCAATGGAAGTCAATAGAAAAGTCGCTGTTGCAGTTTTGCAGAAGGAGTAACCTTCCCAGAGGACCCAGATGAATTCCCTTGGAGTATAGAAGGTTGGGGAGCCACCCCACCCGTGGATACCCTGGGAACCGGGTTACCTACACCAGGGAAGCCAGGTGCATATGGGTGAAGAGACATTGGAAACCTCCGTAGATGACAACGGAAGACTTGGAAGAAAATGTCTCTGGAGAAGAAGGTAAAGAAGTCCAATGGAATTCAAGGGTGAATTCTGGAAGTGAAGAACCTGCAAGCAGAGGGGACAGAGTCTATGCCACTCAGCAGTGACCAGGAGGCACGGAAGAGCAATGATGTACGGTTCAGGAGAGTTGATGGTGACCTTGTTGCTGCAGCTGTGAGGACCAGGCGACACTGAAGAGGACCAGGAACCGTACACGAGCTGTCCCATGTTGAATGTCTGTGTCTAGGTGGTCTTGTCCGGCGGGAATACCAACAAGCCTTGTGTCGCGAATTGCGGGAAGTAAGGGACTGAGAATAGTTTTAGGTTTTCCTTTTTTGTTTTTTTATTCAAGGCCCCAAACAAAACAAGCACTGGCGTTGCCAATAGGTCTCGCAGTAGGAAAGTTGGAGCTATTGGTTTTGTAAATGACAAAGCCCTTTATGTTTTTAAAATGAAAAAAAAATAAAAGGCATTGTTATTTGCAATTGTAATAGCTCCAAGTTTCCTACTGCGAGACCTATTGGCAACGCCAGTGCTTGTTGTTTTCTTTCGTTGTCTCTATGTTGTTGCCTTTATGGTGTCTAGTTTGTACTTTTGTAATTTTTGTTACTGGGTCTTGAAGCTTGGCTTATGGCACTATAATTGAACATTATAAATAAAACGAAACTAAAATCTGAACCATTTGTTGCCTTGACTCTGAAGAACCGACGCCAGCAGGGTGAACGTGACACAACGCACTGCTGTGAACATGGAACCGACAGGTTTCTGCAGCGGTGACTCACCCTCTGAGCTGCCTTGCCATCTAAAACGTTAATGTTCTCATAAATTCCTGCCAAAGAGAAGACCCCCTGTGGAGTTTTTGACATTTTAAATGTAAAAGATATTGACTGAAAGAGTAGGCAAATAAGTGGCCTCCCTACTGTGCCTGGCTGAAGGTGAACCGCTTCTGGGCGCTACTGCGTGGATTAATGCTCTAAAAAGGTGACACAACTTCGGGACTGAAATCGTAAGTGCGAGGCTCATCACACCTGGTCAGTGTGCATCAGAACCAGTTCGATAAAGAACAGCGTTGTGCTGCGCCATGAACGACTATATTATGTCAATCAAAATTCAGCATGGCTCTGCGGACCTGTAGGGATTGTAGACGAGCAGAAAAAATGCACGGAAGATGGTACTCCTCCCCTCCCACCCCCATAAAAGGCCTATCTGCTGTTTGTTTTACACGCCATGATCATTCAACCCATGGCCTCTCAGCAGAGTCTACCCACGGTTGTAATCGGGAGCATCCGTCCTGTGATTACCATGCCGTCTCTTGGCAGTGATATCCCAGCGCCAAGAAGCCTTCTGGGTGCCATACGTCGCTTTTAACAAGTCGCTCTAAGATGAGATTCGCACTGCTCTCCACTGGGTCTGAGGCTGCGAGCGGTCACTCGCTCACTAGACAAGGTGGCAAATGTTGACGGTTTGATTCGGTGGTGTATGTGACCTTTGAACTACAGCTCCTACACGCCCACCAAGGCGCTGTCTGCCTGGGGGCACAAATAATACTGCCCCAGTCACAGAGACGGGGGCTGAGCCTCCTGTCGTGACTTGGGAGCGGGGGATCAGATGGCATGGTGTCAGAAGAGAATTATCAAAGATTATGTGATTGAATGTTTTCTAGATTCACAAACAAGGCGAGAGGGGCGTCTAAAAATATTAACGAAAAGAGTAAACACCTCAAGAAAAGGTGTGAGGAAATCAGGTGGGAAAAGGAAAAGATTTAAAAAAAAATCTTCCCTTGTATGATGAACCACGTTGTCCTCTTTACCTCGAAAATGTCCTAAAGTGTTTTTTTTTACGTCTGGTCCTTTAAGCACTTTTCAAGTCCCCGTGCCAGGATGCACAAGGCAGGTCCGACATGATCTGGTTAATATACCTTACGTGTTTGCAGAGAGGCGCCACGGCGCCCCTTGAGACCTCGGATGTACACAGCGATTCTGCGGAGCCGAGCCATTCTGCGCTTTCCAACCCTCACGGGCATGGCTCCGTCAACAAACGAGGTGCCTCTTACTGGCCACATGAATATTCCTCACGGGCATGGCTCCGTCAACAAACGAGGAGCCTCTTACTTGCCACATGAATATTCTATAAGCCAAAGGCATATTACCCATTAAGAAAATACATAGCAGCATCACTGTAGCAAAGAATACTTTTCATGCGCACAATAATGCATCGCGTCGCTCTCTGTCTTTGCACATGCCCCCCCCTAGTAAAACCCAACACCAAGGTCAAACTCCATGCACAGCTCCAGTTCACCTGCAAAGTGGGGTCGAGGCACAAAGGTCAGGAGAGGGGTGAGGGGATGAGTACGTTACACATGGTAAATTACGCATCTGAGCGTGCTTGGCGTAAGAAGTTTTCACGATACCGTGACTGGCACTCCCTTGAGGCTAGTTAAGGCAGCATCCTCGGCGCACCACCGCGTGGTGGCGCTATGCATGAAGAAAAGGCCCGAAAACTGCCCTTTAGTGGTTGAAGAGCGCTCCAGCGGCAAGGTCGTATTTTGCCTGGCGTGATGAACACCTTGGCTCTGTTCTTGCTGATTATATTCCTGCAGCTCTTTCCTAAGAGACCCGCCTTTTCCATAAAACGTAGGCATATGTACAGTATGCACATAAAACGCGCCCGTATGCTGAGACAATGTACGCAACGCTTACATTACACATGCCTAAGTTCATTACTGGTGCAAGCTCACACTTAAAATTCAAAAAGCACAATCAATCTGTTACGTCGACCCTTTTCAAACTCGATGAATCAATGCACTTCATTCCGTTACCCGTGGTATCTTTGCCTGGCCCGGGCCACCATGATATATTTATTTATTTATTACGGGAGCTATGTAGCGCCAACATCGCCACTTGGGCAGCTCAGCTCTTTACATCACACATGGAGAAATGAAAATCCCGGACCGTAGGAGAGAATGAAGGCGTTAAGCGGGCTTCATTTCTGCATCGAGTTTCTGAACCGTGTGAATGTTACAGAAGCATTTGTCACATGTTCGGCCTTGTATTTTTGCTAATTATTGCGGCACACTTATGTATTTATCAGTTCACTTATTTCTGAAGCACATCTTTACAGCACTGAGTTGGGGAAGCAGCTTAGTTGTTCCGGATGTCTGTTATTCGACTTGCAAGTAATTAAGTGCAAGCCTCAGTGTTACAAAACAGGAACTCTACCTAAGAAGACTTTAGCTGTTGGTTTACCCACAGTGGCAGGGAGTAATACTATACGTGAACCACTTACTGGTGGGGAGGGGCTGATCCCGTGCACGGGATTGGCAAACAGTAATCGGTTTTGCATCTCGCATGACTCGAAACAACAACATCTCGTGCTCATTTACATCGCTGACGCAACTTCTTAGAGTAGCACGGGGGGGAGGAGAATGAAGACATTACCTTAATGCACATTGCCTGCCACATGATGTTTTCTCGGCGGTCTTGCCAAACGTACATGGGCAATCCGTGGGGGAGAGAGCGGAGGGGGATGGTGTGTGGGGGCCGGCCGGCCGGCCAGCCATGATTAATTAGGGGAGGAGAAGCCTTAGGGGAGGAGAAGCCGCAGAGCGCACGCTGGGCGAAGCCCTTTGATGTGCTGTGCGGCCGTGAATGCGCGTTATTGTTTGGTCACGTGAACTTCAAGAAAACCGCAGGAACGAAGCCCTTGGTTTGACGAGGATTTTCAAGACATGAATTCTCGCTCCGCTCAATGCGCTTGCGCGCATTGATAGGTCGCGAGACCTAAAAAGTATATGTCCAGACAATTTCTCCCTCTATCCTTTGGGGAATTTTAGCTCCTCCTGGTGCGTCCGTCCATCCAGGCGATCAGAGAGAAGGAAAAAAAATAAAACCAAGAAGAAAAACAAAAACATCAAAAACAGAATGCCAGCTACGCAACCCAATTTAGGGAGAGTAGTGGGGGGAATAAATAACCAATAGGCAGACAGGAGGGTCAACGGAATAGATAGAACCTCCACCAGTCATTATTGTAAAGAGAGGAAAGCCCCTATGGGTGAATGAGCTTAATTATCGGTGTGTTCCCCCTCGGAAGGACCAGGTCCGTTCCTCTACCCACCTCCCACTTCCCAGGAATCGGGCACGCAGCTGTGCGGGCCACGCTCCTCCTGGAACGCGGCTGGGAGGTAGGTGGGACCATTGGCCTCCTGAAGTCTCTGGCATCATCTCGCCACTAGGCTCCGGACTCCGCTAACCTCGTTCCGAAACTTCTCCTGTTGTGGAGTGCTCCATGCCGCTTTCTGCGCCCGTGATTCGAGACTCGGTTTATCCGAGACAGCACTCTGCTTTCTGCTCCGGCGTGGTGTTCTGCGTCTCCTCCTCCTCCTCCTCCTCGTTATGCACAACTTCTTCCTGATTTGGCCTTAAGCCGTCCTTGAGGGTGTGGTTTGTGATCTCTTCGCTGTCCTGCAGTGGTGATTGAAAGGACCCATAGTAGTTAAAAGCAGGGTTGTCCTCTGTGACCTAGAAACCATCCTCAGTCGAATATGGGGCCTGGAAATACAGCAGAGGTTCCGGCTTATAAGGCATTGTCCATTCTTCCCCTATGTTATCCGGACCAGCAGGATGCAGGGCCTGACACCTTGGTAGCTGCAACTGGTGTGGAGAACGAAGGAGGAGCAAGGTCCCGCAAGGTCCAAGGGACTCGCCACTAGCAGGTGAGTCAGAGCAGGCCCGAGCAAGCAGGCGAACACACTGAAGCAGGAGAAGACCATCAGAAGGACCCACAGGCCAAAGGCACAGGAGTCGCAAGAGGCCCTCGAGCAGCTCACCAAGACGGAAGACCCACGGTGCAGAGGATGCGGTGAGGACAATGTACTTTGCAGGAATAGATGCAGCAGGCTGGAGTTTCTTGTAGCCCAAAGATTTCTGGAGTGCAGAGCCAATAAGCTTTGGCAACTGCAAGTGGATGCGGTGCACAGGGGTTCGGTCCCATCATTCCCGACGAGGGGTACTAGCCTCAAAATTGCAGAGAGGACAGGTCCAGCCTCGAAGGAGTTGGAGAACCACCACCTGTGTTGCTGAGCCTCAGGAAGTCCGTAGGACAGCAGGAGCATCAGACTGGTCAGCTTCGTTGCGGTGCCTGCAGATGCAGGGGAGTGACTCTTTCACTCCAAGGGAGATTACTTCAGTTGTCCCACAGGTCTGCTGAAGATCCTGGAAGAAGCACACACACAGATGACGAAGACTTACAGAACAGCAAGACCAGGAGCAGCAGGAGTCTTCCTTGGTGCAGTCTCAGTTCCAGGCAAAGTCCAGCGAAGTCCAGGTGTCCAAATGGTTGAAGAGGGATGTGGTTTCAGGCTGGAGTCTTGTGCCTCAGCCTTTAGCTCTTTACAGGGGATACAACACTCCTTGAGGGTGTTGTCTTGGGGTACCTTATCATTACTGTTCCAGGCTTGTGGCTTCTTTTCTGTTATAAATTGTGGTTGCAGACTGTTGTCTGCCATGGCACTTTTCACATGTTTTTTCTGCTTCCAGGGAGGTTATCGCCTTCCCTTTGCAGGGTTGCTCCTCGGAGCGGTGCTCTGCTCTTTTCCTTCTACGTCTTTCAGTGGCACAGTGCCTGGCACTGCCCCTAATGGTGCTTTTCCTCACCATTTGTTTCTTTCCTTTCTGTTTCACTTATTTTTTCGCACACTGTTCCCATACTCTCATAGTTTTGTTTGTGATAGCTCTGTGTTGTGGCACTGAAAAGTTCTCTTAAGAAAACTGATGTCAGCGCTCCGGGTTGGGACTTATGTGACCTCGCTGACATCACGTACGCGGACAACATCAGGGCGGAGTCACGTGGTACCGTCCCCCGACACACAGAGATGCTGTAGCAAAAAACATAACGGGATCCAGTCTCACGCCTGGGGATAATTCTACATTAAGGAATCTGCGGCTAGAATCGTCTTTATCATATACATTGTTACTGGAGGTAAGGAACTTGTACACCGACAGTTCAGGGGAGTACACCAAGGGAGCCCCCCTGTACATGGGATCATACTTTTAACACTGAAATTGGTGTAGTCGTATGATTGCAACATGTTTGCTACCAAACATGCCCGGTTTTGGTGCAGCTGCTATATAGTTAGACATCTGGTAATGACTGATGTCCAGTGTATGTATTAAAATGGCTGGCCACACTTACAAAGCCTAGAGAATCATCTCCGGGGTTTGTATGGGGGGCCTGCTCATGTAGGGGCACCCTCACACTCCTAACCAAGCACCCTGCCCTGAGGACTGAAGAGCCTGCCATAGGGTGACTTATAGGTTTCATGTGCAGTGACCTCAGATTTAAGGACATTTATATCTGTTGAGAAGTGCATGCTCCGACTTACACAGGCTGCAATGCAAGGCCTGTAGTCACAGTTTAAGTGAACTCCCATGAATGACACAATACATGCTGCAGCCCACGGGAGACCCCTGTTGCACCTATGCACCTTTTTACCATATACTAGGGACTTACTAGGGTACACCAGAAACAATTGTGGATTTACGAAAGTACTTACCATGTTCCATACAGGGAGAAAGCACAGTGGCTGATGTCCTGATTAGCAGGATCCAAGTCAGACTAGGTCAAAAACACACTGACACCCGGCAAAAAATGGGATAACCATGCTCTAAGGATCCTACCTTCCTACATAACTCCCCTCCCCCCAAATGTAAGGCAATACGGCTAACCATTTCCTAAGTGGCCATATAAGGAAGGTCCAACTGCACTTGCATGGATACTCTCTGTTCTGGTTGTATGATGTTATAACACATGCTTTAACCCCGCATGCCGTTACGACACACATTTTTACCCCAACTTGCTGTTATGGGTGTGCTGGATGTAGGAATAGTATAATTTACTATTCCAACTCCAGTGTGTGCAACAATAGGAAGGTGGTGGAGTTAAATCCAACACCTTATACCCCCTGCAACAAGACATTTGCGTTGTAACAGCATGCGTGGTAACAGCTGTATCCCCTCTGATCTATGGCCAACTGAGAAGTTCCTGTAAGAGTAAAAGGTGCCCCCTATAGTATTTTAAGGTCCAAGGGAGGGGGAAAAACAAAAGGTACCTACATTGAAAACCTCTTATCTGACCTATATTGCTTTAATCATGACCTATATAGGTTCACTGTGTCAGTAACCCACCCATATTTTAAAACATCTCAAAATTTTAAGACAAACAATATATATATATTTTTAATTTTATTACACCATCTTTTCTTTATTCAAATAGATAGCTATTTTCAATTCACATTTCATTATTATATCATTTTATACACACATCAAATAGAGAAAAGTACAAAAACAATCCTAAGTGCAAAACAATATACAACTTCTCCAGACAATCTAATCAGAATTCATGGCTTGTTGCAATTAGGTTCATTAAAAAATAACAAGAATACCTATACCAGCAGCAACCTATGATTCATTCATTCACCAACATTCACACTCACTCTAACTGCGAACATACTATAAATACACATCACTAGAGATTCAGCACTCTGGGAGGTCACAGTTTGTTTTAGAGAGCTCTATATTAGTAGATGTCATCAAGCAATACTAGATGGTGAAATTATCTCTCCAGGACCACTTCTCTAGGGCAGGCTTGGTCTGGTCTGAGAAGTTCCTCCATTGTAGGAGCTTGGATCCTCTCAAATGTTTGGGGGTGTCTACCAGTCAACTTTTTGAGCCAGGATAGGCCTGTGGGTTGTCTAAAGAGGGTAGTGAGACCCAACTTCTTCAGAGCACTGGCAACTACAGAGTCCTATCTCTCTATCACTAACCTGTACTTTTCCTTAGATGACAACCTTCTGTTGAACATAGTCTTTGGTTGATCCTGTTTGTCAGTATCAATGTGGGGCCATGGAAGGTGTGGGATGGTCTTGTCCCAGGTCTTGCTTTGCCCAATATTGTTCAACTGGGGCATGTCACTTGCTTGGGGGTAAGAGGGATCCATTAACCCCTTCCGTGCACGTGAAATGTTCATGCTGTGCAGGAGTTTTTATTAGTGGCCGGGATTCGGATGGCCAAGGGCCGTCCTCCTCACATGCCTACTGTAAAGCATGACGGCTCCCGGACGTCACGAGCAATCAAGGGGTTAAGATTGCCGAGGGTTATCCACCCCTGTAGTACTACCATGCTGGGCGTCCCTAATCTGAGGATGGCTGGGTTCCTCTTGGCAGTGTACCCTGTGATGCCTCTGCAGCACCAAGCTAACTGAGGCTTAGCAGAGAGGGTCTGGATACCCTATCCAGACTAGGTTCCTCCTTGAAAGGTCCCCTTGCCCCCAGTGGCTTTGCCAGGACAGGCCTGACCTCCTCTGAGGTAGTTCCTTCACAAGGGGCAGAGTAGTCTCCCTGAGAAGGCTGACCCTCACCTGAATTCTGGGGGATGGAGGACTTTTCTTCCTTCTTGTGTTCTCTGGGGGAGCTATGTGGGGCAGTCTTTCAGACTCCCCTGCTCCTTGACTTCTCTGCTGTTGGATTTATACCCTAGGAAGTCACACCAACCTGATCAGGGAGGCCTAACATTTCTAAATGGGCCTTCAGGGGAAACAGCTGCTACAACGCATGCATTACAACGCATGATTTTACCCAAATTGCTTGTTGCAGGGGGCATAAGGTGTTTGATTTTACTCCAATACCTTCCCTACTGTTGCACACACTGGAGTTGGAATCGTAAATTATACTATTCCAACATCCAGCGCACCCCGACAGCAAGTCGGGGTAAAAATTTGAGTTGTACCGGCATGCAGGGCAGTGCATGCGGTATGTCATACAACCGGCCCGAGTTCCACTTCATCCCAGGGTGAAGTTTCTAGATCATTGCTCAGGAAGAAACTTACAAGCAGTTTGGGGATACTGCATCCCTTTTAGGGCCAGTTACCCCTCCCCAGCTGACATGGACTGTGGCCATGGGATGACCTGTTCTGACACTGTCAGCATTGGTCACCTGGTAAAAGTGCCCAGGTAAAAGCTGAATAGGGGACACAAGTGTTCCTGTCACCATGATAACACTGGCCCCTGTGTCCCAATAGGCTACAGCTTTCTGACAATTTATCAGAGGCTCATGTCTGCATTTGCTAATGGTATTGGCACATACAGTAAAAGTGACTAGGCTCATGTCCCCATCTCAGACTAAGGTTGCCTGAGTGGTGGATCTGGCTATGCCAGGCCCCACTTAATTACCCCAATTATGGGTATACTGCTACTGTCTGTGCTACTGCTAGGGTCACTAGGAGTTGTAGTAGCGGTGCTTGCCTTAGGGCAATTGGAATCCTTTGCTCTATGGCCTTTCTCTTTACAGAGGTAGCATCAAGGTTTCTTACCAGGGGAGGAAGAGGAATATTTTTGGGACCTTCAGATGACTCATTCTTCTCAAGATTTTCCCCACCTTTCTCCTGGGAATCCTGCTTCTTCTGGTAACCACCACCTTTAGACTTAGTCTTAACCTTAGTACGAACCTATCTGTCTGCCTTCTTTCCCAATTCTTGGGGAGAGGTCAGATCATAGTCTACCAGGTAGTGGTGTAGTTGCTGATTTTGACTGATTAAGGATGTGCTCCCTCACTAGCAAATTGTACAGTCCTTGGTAATCATGAGCATTACTTCCATGAAGCCAGTCTTCCAGAGCCTTAATAACACTGTCTACAAAATCTACCCAGTCTTGGGTGTGTGCCTTCTGTGTGTCCCTAAACGTAACCATGTACTGTTCAGTGGATAAACAAAACCCATCTATGAAGGCACTCTTCAAGATCGAGTAATTATCTGCATCATCCTTCCAAACAGTGAGAAGTTTGCCTCTACCTTTGTTAGCAAAGGAGAGCCACAGGATAGCTGCCCACTGCCCTTGATAGATCTTCTAAACTTGACAATCGCACTCCAAAGCGTGACCTATTTATTCATGCCACCCCCTCCTGGTAAGGAGGTGTTATCCTGCTCTGGTTCCTAGTATCAAATGAGTTTTCCCTGACTCTAGGTTTGCTAGTGCTGACACCAAGGGAGCCAAGTCATAAATTATTTCTAGCCCTCTGAACTTCCAGGGTCTCCTTATCAAGGGCCAACAGCTCCTACTTGTGCTTGGCTCTCTCAAGCTTGAGCAGGTGGTATTCCATTTCTAGGGAGCCTTCCCTCTAGCTATAGATGGAGGTCCCTATGAAGTGGTTAGAGGAGGTTGAATTGACAGTGGAGTACCTAGACATCCCCTGGACTTTTTGCAACCTCCTGTGAGAAGTTGGCCTGATATGCAGTGCTCACTATTCTAGTGATCACTATGTATCAGTCCAAACGACCCTTATTGATGATTGGTTGTAAGTCAACCTTCTAGACCAGCTATCCTAGTAGCATGGACAAGAGCAGTCTTTAGGCTAAACTCTAGAGGGCGTGTTAAGCCAGCTGTTATACCATCACATATACCCCTTGAACACCAAGTGAAAGGACACCACACAAGTTGTTATGAAAATAAAAGGATATTTATTTATAACACAACAACCCTGGACTCTTTATGAGGACAGGGCGCTAAGCACAACACAAAACTCTTAAAGAAATACTGAAAGTCGCACAATTTACACAAATGCCCGAGGGGCACGAAAAACATATACTACAAAAGTGGAATGCAAATTACTAGCAGGTAAGTAACTTTTCTCAGAGGCTTTAGAACCGCTGGGCCTACAATGCTGAACCCTTAGATTAGAAGCAGGAGGCCTAGGGACGTCGTGTGCAGAGTGGAAACTCTCACGCGTAATGCGGGACAAAGTCTATGGAGGCTAGTAAATGCAAAGTTAGTGTTCTCGGACGAACACGACTAGGTAGGTCAAAAACGAAAGTGGATCTAGACACTTAGAGAGTGGATCTACGCTGGAGCACCCTGGTACTCGGTTTACCTAGCCCAGGGGCTGCGGCTGCATAGGGTTCAAGTGTCGTCGGGAATCCTCGTTGACGAACCAGGAGCCTGAAGTGGAAGTTGCTGGCAGGCGACCAGTGAAGATGTTCCGGGCTGATCCAAGGACTGGATCAGTGAAGAAGAGTACCTGTAAGTAGAGGGGACCGAGTTCTGAATCACTAGCCAGTGATTAGGTGGGCACCAGGATGGCACTGGACAAGGTCACTCAGCCAGGCGAAGAGGTGGCACTGGATTCTGCTGCTGCACGGACCAGGGCGCTGATGTGGACCAGGCTGGAGGTCTGCGAGCTGTCCCACGTCGGATGTCTGCTGCTGGCGATGCTGGATCCGGCGAAGGAGGCAACAAGCCTTGGCTAAGGCAAGCCCACGTGGTGACACAAAATGGCGTCTGGAGTGGACCAGGAGGGTCCGAGGAAGGTCCCCTTCAGGAGGAGACTGGAGCTAGTCTAGAGGAGCTTGACCAGCGGTGAAGCAAACTTAGGACGTCGTCTGGAGGGTCACTAGCCAACGGGCAAGTGACCGGACAACGTAGCAGCAACCCAGGAGCAAAAGGGCTCCACGCAGATCTGGTGGATGCTGGGGGGCTGGACTTCGGTGCTCGTGCTGCCCGGGGTTGGGGCTTCTCTTACCCCAGTGCACCCACTCGAGGGTCCCTCGGTGGTCATGCTGGTTCAGTGTCGTGCTGTTTCTGATGATCGCCGAGTTCTCTGGTCTCGTCGCACCCACGGTTCTCAGCTGTGCTGTAGAGGGAGGTTGAGGTCAGAGAGGGCAGGGAGTCCGGGTCTCGTCGTGCTGGTCAGTCTGGTTCCGGAGGAAGGACGTTTCAGCAAACCGTAAGATACTTAGTTGGTGCCTGCTGCTGCAGGGTGACTACTCCTTAGTCACAAGGGAGAAATCTTGAGAAGAAGTCGAGAGTTCCTTTCGTAGAAAGTAGTTTCAGGATTCAAAGATGATCTAATCTGGAAGGGTCCCCGCTCCTACCTTTATTCTAAAGAAAGGGGCTGGTACGCGACTAGGTCCTGCCCATGGGTGGGACAAGGACTTTCCCCAGCTCAGGGGCTGGTGTGCCCCTGGAACTGGTTCAAGCCGGCATATGCACAGTGAGCACCGGGGTGCCACTTGCAGTCACCTTCCTCTAAAGTCCTGCCTACCTGGGATACACAAAACCCTGTCTGGGATGGTGCTAGCACCACCCCTGACAGGAATCCCTTTGTCCAAGCTCTCCTCGCTGGAAGGACTCCCAGCAGCAGGAGGTCAGACTTGTGTCTGTGGTGGCAGCATCCATTTTGTGATGCTGAGGCTTGAGTTAACTTTAACCGGGGTTCACAGTTACATACATGTCATGTCCCTCTAGAAGGGTGGAATGCTAACCCAGTCGCCAGAATTGGCGAGGGGTTAGTATTCCAATTCGTATGACACCTTACTCGACATGTTTTGATAAAGCGATCCCAAAGTTGGCAAATAACCGCAAGGATTATAATGCACTTAAGAGTATATGGTACGTGTTATCATGGAACAGCTATTAGGACTTGGTTCCGCAAGCTGCAAACGGGCTCAGCTCATGCCAGAGCACCATCTCACATAATTCCAAGCACTCTGCCTTCAGGATTGTCAAGGCCTGCCATAGGAGTGACTGATAGGAATACCTGTGTCCATTTTAGGGTTAGATATAGGTATACTATATCTAAAGCAAAGGGTGATTACACCACCTTGCCCCAGCTGTCGTGCAGCCAGTTGTGTCAGATTTAGATGGCCAGCCAGGGGTGGCATAATACATGCTGCAGCCCCTGGTAGGCCCTGGGTACACCTATGCCCTGGGTACAGGGACTGATAAGATGGCCCAGCACCAATTGGTAAATGCACCTAAGGTACACGTGTCAATTTAGTGAGAGAACAGCTAGGCTGTGGGTCTGATTAGCAGGCCCACAGCCAGGGAAGTCGTAAACCAGTGAAGCAAAAAGCAAAAAAATCTGGGGTGATCATAGGATTGCAGACCCTACTCTCCTACACCTCCCAAGAGGAATAAAGGGGTACCTACCTCTAGGGACTCCCTCTGTACCATATGTACCATTCCCTGGGGGAGTTAGAGTTCACCAGTGAGGGGTCTTCAGACTCCTGGTCGTGCTCAGAAGTGGGTCATTAGGGTGAGCCACCCCTGACCCTTCTTCATGAGGCCCACCCAACACAGAGTTATCCTGCTCTTTTGGCCTCTCAGGATTCTGCCGATCATACTGCAGGAGCATCTCGAAGAGTTGCTCTGTGTTAAGGTTGCTACCCATCTTTAGCTTCCTGGATGCAGCCAGAGTCCTATATTCCTGGAACCCAAGACCAGTTTATCTAGAGGGCTGGGACCCACTGGCTTCCCCAGCTAAACACATGGTGACTAGGTGTAGTGTTGTGTTGCACCTACCTACCCTAGTGAAAACTAAACTTCCAAAGATTGGCGAAAGGGTGTGCTTGACCCTTCACTACCAATCTAAAAAGTTCAGGAGAACTTACTGAATTGTTTTTATATGTGCATCGTTAGTTATGGTTTTTCAGTTCACCAACACCTAGATTAAATGGTCAAACAGTGCAGGCTTAAATCCCAACCACTGCACACCGATGTAGGAGGCTGGCTTAGTATATGGTGCACCTTTACTTAACTAATCCAGGCAACCCTTATGGTGATTTTAGTGGTGTTTGATAACCATAGAAAGCTCTGAGTGGTAGCTGTGTAGAGCAGCCTTCAGGCTAATCAAGAAGGAGTGTTAAGCACCTTGGTTTACAAGTGTAATCATGTAGTGTAGGTTAACCCAAATAAAACACACATTGTTCGTATAAAAATTTCTATTTATAGCACAACACTCACTAGCACATTGGTATATCTCCTAGCCGAGCAATATCAACACAATACACAAGAATAATTCAAATGCATTCAGGTAAGCAGCACAAAATACAGTGGTCTCCAGGGGAGACCAAAATATATACTAAGAAAGTGGAATGCGAACTGCAAAGAAAAACAGGACTTGGATCAGAAGTACCATAGGAGCCAGGAACACAAGTAACCACCCAAGGTAAGTACCCAGGAGCCCCATGGAGGCTGTGTGCAGAGTGGGAACATAGCTACGGGCCCAATGGAAGTCAAAAGAGAAGTCCCAGCTGCAGTTTTGGAGAAAGACGCTTCCCAGCGGACCTTGGAGAATTCCCTTGGAGGACTGCATGGACAGTACAATCTACACAAGGTCCTTAATTAAGGATAGCAGTGACAACATTGACAACCTTTAAATAGATCTTTGTTTCCTTGCTACTCTCCCATATGCCTCCTTTATTATAATTTCCAGTTATAGAGCCCAACTGTTAACCAAATGTGCCCTGATGCTAGAGGGCGTTGCAGATTATTTTTTTAATACAAAATTCTTCTTTTGCGTCCCTAGACAGAACGCCAATGATAAATAGGACAAACTGATGTCACCACCTCCTGTAGCACCTTTTATTAACATATTAATTTACTTCCGTGGAGCTATACAGATCCACCTCTGACATTAAATAACAACCAAGGTGTGAGCACCTGTTCATTCAGGACCTTGATGTTGTCCCAGAACATCCAAGGATTCTGGACAAGGAAACCTCACCCGAACTATTGTGGCATACTTCA
The DNA here is from genome assembly GCF_964263255.1 of Lissotriton vulgaris. NCBI lineage: Eukaryota > Metazoa > Chordata > Amphibia > Caudata > Salamandridae > Lissotriton > Lissotriton vulgaris. Next base: position 1,383,518,649 of record NC_141691.1, on the reverse strand, counting down.
TAATTGGTGACCTTTCCACACTCTAGCAAGGTGGTACTGCCAAGACAGCCACAACCTTTCATTTGAGGGAGCCCTCAGTTGAGTCCCACTGAACAATAGCAGGGATTTAGATATCTTACATTTTTTTGAGGATATACCAACTTTTTTTTATTCAGGGCAACATGGATAAGATTTAAGCTATGCTCAATACCTCACTAATGCCTATTGACCCTGTATGTCCGTTAAATTGCCAACATTTCTTTTGCTTCTCCAAAAGCCGTTAAAGGTGAGTTACCTTCTTCGGGGTAAAATGTGATTTCTAGCTAGATTACACCCACTCACTTCTTTTCTCATGGTAAGTGAAGCATACAAATTAGAAAGACTTGAACATTTTGGAAGTTTCTTGTACTTAAGAGTAAAAAATAAATAAAGATTTCTAATTAATAAACAAATACTTAACAGATGATCACTGCAAGCAGACACTATGGCCCCCAAATGCAGAGCATAATGAAATCACTGCAAAGGCATTTCACATGTGTAATAGAAGAAAAAGGGTGTAATGGCTTAAAGCTCGGAAATATTTGGGACCATGGTAAGGTCCAGAATGAACAGGTTTCCACACCTTTGGTGTTATTTAGGTAATGAAGGTAGAATGTGAGTTTTGTTACTATGTCTTATTCCTCTCTACTCCTCCTTCGTGTGATTTTTTTATTTTATCCACCTATGACATTAGACAGTGGCCCCCCCAGAACGGATTACCCAAAAATGTTAGAGCCAGTCTGGCACCTGGGAAAAAGGTTCAAATAAAACATCTGCAGAAGCCACCGTATCTATTGCAAAATTGAAACATTACTGCAGGTAAATAATTTATTTGATGTAGCCATCCTCCAGTATCTTATACTAAATCCCAAAAAAGTGCAGAATCTGAAAGTCTAATATCTGGCCTTCTGCACATCAGCTAAACATTAAACATATCTAGATTTATTTGACACATGCACTGGCTTCCTGTAAATGACAAGATTGTGATGTATGACCCAGCAGACATTTGCGATCACTAACCTAGTCTGAATTGCATCAATGAACGAGAGCTTCTTATTATTGTTGCCTAACTTTGAAATGCTCTGCCATTACTTTTATGATGAGTCCTGCTAGGGAGGTGTTTGCAAAGACTGAAGTCTTGACTTGTTGAGTGTTTTTTAAAAACGAATTTAATTCTGATTTGCATATCCCCTTTGCATCTCTATTTGAAGACCTTTTTTCGTTTGTCGCTTTAACAAATCTTTTCTCCCAATTTTATCATATGGTAATTGGAATGCTATACCATCTGCTGCTGCCTTCAAGCAATTTTAGTGTACACCTTGCAAATAAATAAGTATGAATTGTAGATTACATTTTTTTCATAGTGTGACTTTGTCTGTTTGAACTTTATTTCTTCAAATAATGCTTTAAATGTTTTTTTCCTAGTTCAAACATTTAACTCATCAGCTGGATCAGGAGACGAACAAGAGGGTAGCGATACAGAATGAACTGAAAGTCCAAGCGTTTGAGATGGATAACTTAAAGGGTACTGAAAAGCAACAAAAGCAGGAGATAAACACATTGCTGGAAGCAAAAAGATTGTTGGAATTTGAGCTTGCTCAAATGACCAAGTATGTATGATCATTCACCATTAATTGTGCTGCAATAATTTGCTTTGATCTAACAATATTGTTTTTTGTATAATTATCATTATTGGAATGTGTGGCCTTCACTAACTTCATGCAAGTCACTACCACAGTCGGCCAATTGGCACACCATCCCTAGTTTTTCATACATCTGTACACTAATAGAATAATCATATTTTTCTCGCCATTTATTGTAATCCAATTTCTCATAGCGTTTTATTTCTAGTAGAAACCTTTCTTTCTTCATAGGTGGTATTTTGTTTTACTCATGACAACCACTATGGGTAGCTTTTATTCTGCTAGATACTTCTAACCGTAGATTAGAGTTTTTCCCCTAGCCCAAGTACGAGAGACACCTCTCGCAGTTTTGGCAAGGGTTGAATTCTGTTAATGATGGGTCATCATTCCCTAGCACAGCAAACGGTTTTGGAGCAGAGGTGTAGATTCCTGGCAGATTGTGTTAGAGGTGTGGAATTAAATGATTTGAAGTTGAATATTAAGGGAGTGGTGTCCCTGAGGCTCTGCTCAGCCACCTGCTGCCATGCAGGAGCGTCACTGGAGAATTGTCATGATCCAGTGGCACTAGTGGATATTCCAAGGGTGAGGAATTTGTGGTTATGTAAAATGCTCATCTGAAAGAGTGCTAACGAAGGTAAGCAGCTTGTTCATTTAGATTTGAATAGTTAAAGCATGCATTCTGATGAATACTTCTAGCTGCAGATTCCTCCTGTTTAGAGTATCGTGCAGTTCCCACTAATCCGAAGGACCTGCGTGTTTGTTGGCCAACATAAACTTTGGGTGAAGTGCGTATACTGATTCCTAGCACCCATCTCCTTCTCCCCCCGCCCCCGGATATGTTGGACTAGAGACCAGCTAGTTCAGTGTCACCATAACCCCCTAGTCTTACCAGGGAACAAATGATTTCTGCCAACCACTGAACATAACCCTGATCCCTCAGAGCTTGAGGGAACCTTGAGTGCGAGTAGGTGTGAAGCCAAGAATCCTCCCAAGGGACGATCCTACCCCATTACCTGGCGGGAGAGAATGTGGGTGCCCATCTTGGTCACGAATTGGACACCCCCTCATGGACATGTCAGACCGCTGCTTGGTGAAGTCTCTGCATGCAGGTACCTCGGTATCCGCTGAAGTTCCTCCTCTACTACTCTTTTGTGATGCTCCTTATTTATAATAGAAAGCCTTGCAATGTAATATAGATTAGCGATGTTATTAATATGGAGTTAGCCCTGTCGCCCCGTGGATGAAGACAGAAAAACATTTGTACATAGTGCGTTGAGGCCTTGTACATAATGTTCAAGGCATCATGATCACGTTATGCGAAGCTAGATGTGTAAATAAAGAGGTTTCAGAGAAACAAATTCAACATTGTCGTGCATGCAAATATGTGCTAATGTTCACAACAGAAATGATTTTGTGAAAAAGAGGATCGTGTTCGCGCTGCTTCGCTACATGAGCCTAACCCAGTCACCAGGATGTGTCAAAAGACTTCCATCTTTGTTGTTTTAACAACAATTCCAAAATTTGTAGACTGGTGCTAAGACTCATGTTCCCCCCGAGAACAGGCTTCAAACTGTACCAAGACTGCAGGAAGCAGATGTCGGTAACGGTCATGCGCGAAGTGGGCTTTTGGTATGTGGGATCCAGTCATGTCTCAAAGACGTGCCACACGTGCACCGTTATGCAGCTGAAGGAGCTGCAGGACCAAAATGTGAAGATTTACATTGCCGAAGACAAGAAAAGGTCTCAGTTGAAGCTAAGGTCTCGCTCAGCTCCAAGTGATGAGTTAGATCTTACTCACAATGCCTTTCCTGAGAATGATCCACTTCCCGCTAAGTGCCTTCGACTGCGTTGAAGTCCAAACAAAATGCATAAAAAGCAGAAGGGGAATTGGCTCCATCCTGCCACTATATCTAGACAGAGAGTGCATAAAGACATCTAAATAAGCATTACTCGCCCTTGCAATTCCCAGTTTTTAACTGATTCCTATGGTGATTCCAATGCGCCCCTAATGTTCCATGCCATCTAAGACCCTGCAGTAGATTTGTTCCTGCTGCATGTCTTTGATCAATTTCCGGACCCCTCTGGGCACTCCTTCAGGCTCTGCTTCACCAACGCTGATGGATGAACCAGTGCTAATGAGTATATCGGACCTTCAACCAACATCATGCTGAGCTCGACAGATGTTTCAATACAAGATCACAAATGTGCAACTAGTCATAATTGAGCCAGAGTCCAAACTGGTGCATCTGCCGCACCACAACTATCAGCAGAGGCATCATTCTATCATTAAGACTCTAACCCTGACCTTGTTCAATTGACACATGTGTTCCTCCCAGGACTTAGATGTGGTGATGAGTAGGTTGGTAGTTTACTCCACCATGCTACACTGATGATGCAATATACTTGGATTTAAAAAATGGCATGAGCCTTCTCATCCCGTGATGGAGCAGATAGCCCTGTCTTTTCAGGGCAGAGAACACAGCACCAGCAGACACTGCATATGGCAGCCCGGCCTGCCACCCTCCAGTTCCTCCTCCCCTGCTACAGTGGCTATCAAGCTCCTTTAGTTTGTCCTCCATGGTTCATATTAAACAGGTTGGGGCAGGATATAGCTTTGCCTCCCCAGATGAATATCCACAATGTTAGATAGTTGGAACTTAAAAAACATTTTAGGGCTACGCTTTACATTTTATTTCCTCCCTGCACCATTTTCCCCCACACCAGAATTAATTTCGGAGGCATACAAGACAATCCCAATATAGCAAAAAAAGTGTTTACTCTCTAGAAGTACCAATTAACAGGCAGCATACTTTGATTAAGGCAAAGGATGTTATTTGCACTACATCTTAACCTCAAACTGGGACGGGGCCTCAAATCTATCCTCGACCTCAGTCCTTTTAATTCCTTTTCTGAACCGATACAAATTCAAAATGCTTATGCTGAAACTGAACTCGGACAAGACGGAGGTCCTCATCCTGGGCTCCTCACCCTCCGCCTGGGACGACTCCTGGTGGCCTCCCGCCCTGGGCACCGCACCCAAACCGACAGACCATGCACGAAACCTGGGCGTCATCCTGGACTCCTCCCTCTCCATGACCAGGCAGGTCAACAACGTCTCCTCGGCGTGCTTGAACATCCTACGCATGCTAAGGAAGATCTTCTGGTGGATCCCCACCGAGACCAGAAAGACCGTCACCCAGGCCCTCGTCACCAGCAGACTGGACTACGGCAACGCCCTCTACGCCGGTACCACCGCCAAGCTCCAGAAGAGACTCCAGCGGATCCAGAACGCCTCAGCCAGACTCATCCTCGATATCCCACGAAAACAGCCGAGTCAACTTCCACGCTCCCAAACGCCACCTCCGATCAGCCAACCACGCCCTCGCCGCCGTCCCCCGCATCCGAAGAGCGACTACAGGAGGAAGGTCCTTCTCCTACCTGGCCGCCAAGACCTGGAACTCCCTCCCGACCGACCTGCGCCTGACCCAAGACCACCTCTCCTTCAGGAAGAAGCTGAAGACCTGGCTGTTCGAGCAGTAGCGGCACCCCCCCCTCCCCCCAGCGCCTTGAGACCCTACGGGTATGTAGCGCGCTTTATAAGTGTCAATGATTGATTGGCTGACATTGTATCCATCCTAGACCCAGAAGGCAGGATTGTGTCCTTGGACTTGCAGGAGGTTTATTTTCATATACCCATCCTGTAGTTCCAGAGGCATTACCTGTGGTTCAAGTTGGACAAGAAACACTTTGAATTTGCCTTTCTCCTCTTCGGCCTTACTTCTGCCCAACAGGTGTTGACAAAAGTGATGGGAGTGGTTACGGCCCATCTTGGAAGGTTGTGCATACATATATTCTTTTACTTAAACGACTGGCTGCTAAAGGCAGGCTCGCCACTGACAGTTGTGATCCTCCTCAGGCTGATGAATACGTTTTTGACTTGGTTAGGTTTCGCCATCAATGAGCCAAAGTTCCACATGAGCCCCACACCAAACTACTCCTTAGTTGCGGCAATTTTAGACACAGTGACATTCAAGGCTTTCCTTCTACTGAAGTGAGTATAGGACATTCAGGTTATGATTCCAAAGATCCAGGATCTGAGTTTTTGGAGACTCTTGACCTAGTGCATGCTCCTCATCCACAATGGCAGGTGGCACATGGAAGCTCTGCACCTGGATCTAAAAATCCAGTAGGCTTTGCATCTGGGCTACCTCTGGCTCAATTCGGGTCTTGAAGGTGACCTCTCAGGAAATGCTGTGGTAGTTGGCAGCTGCCAGTCTCAAATAAAAGAGAGGGACCCACAGTCCAAAGGGGTAGGGTACCAAAAGACTAAATGTCAAAACACGTTTCCCCTTTGGGTAGATTTATAACATAGCAACAATTAATTCCCGCACCATTTCATACATATATATACAAATTTATAAACAACGGACCAGGAATAAAGGAGTATAGGTGATAAGTTTACAGAAAAATGCACATTTTATTACATTATCATTAAAAGCAATATAGCATCAATAAAAACACAATTATACATATCAAATCATTTTAGACTGTGGGAAAAACAATAGGAAAAATAATTGCAGTTTAAAAAGAGATGAAAAACGCTAGTTGAAAGGAATTTGATCAAACTCCAATTCGTAATTCTATTGTACATGTATTTATATAGCGCAAATCACTGACCGAGGTCAGTATCTAAGCGCTTAGGGAACCCGTCCTGATATTCCCCTGTGAGATAACCCCGGCAGGGTATCCACTAGGTGAAAGCCAGGCATCCCGCCGCGAGGGGCCGTTGTGGAGATTAAGCAAGCTATTGCCCAGAGTCGCAGAGTGTGAACCCGTGAGTCGAGAAGGCACCGGAGCGAGAATTATCGAGTCCGTGGAATTTTTTAGCCCAAGACCCAACGAGGCGGGGAATTGAATCCTGGTCCAGGGCCGATTTCAGCTTTCGGGTCTGCCGCCTCTAACCCCTGAGCCACACTTCTCCACTATTGAAAAAGTAGTAGTTGTATCCATTGACTTAGCGTATCAAAACTCAAATTAGCATTGACGCGTTTCGGTTTTGGCACTTCTAATTTACAGCCAGCACCTTCTTCAGGATTAAAAATACTTTCCCACAAATATATAGTGTATCTGAAACAAAAGGATATATACAATATTATGAATATATAGTACATATATCAATCAAATCATCATAAACACCAATATTCCTGTGTCTATATACAAAAACAAATATAACTAGGGATAGAGGGAAGAGACGCTCTCAGTCCCCCAGGTAATTATTATAAACAAAAAAAAAGTGTCAACAAAGGAAAATTTGTGCAAAGCACAGGATTGAGAAGAAGGATATGAAATCAACCTATGAGAAAGTCACTTAGGGATTTCTTGAGAAGCCCTCACTCACCACCCTGGGTGGTGACATGCTTCATCATCGGGCCCACCAGGAGAAGCCGAATACCTCCCTGGTGTGCTGCAACGCCAGATTACTGCGGAGCTGGGTTTTTTGTGACAATAGTGTGAAAACAAAGTGGGTTTTAAAAAAATGCCAACAAGCTGTATTCTGTGGTTAGCCAGGCATTAGTTAAAATGTATGTGTCGGGAAATTTACCAACTAATGTGTTGGGTATTTTCCACTTAGAGTGGGGTCGACATGTTTCTGCCCTTATGTGTATTGATTTTACTGGGCTTTCATCAGGACCGTGTAGTTGTGTACCTCGGTGGTATGGGCGCGCTAAGGCCCACCCTTGCCAGAGGACGTGAAAGTTAAAAGTAAAGTGTAAAATTAAGTGCAAAAACAAACCAGAAAAAGTGGTGGTTCCTTCGAAATGTGAGGAACCTGTTGTCTGAAAGGAAATGACAAACACACAAAGAAGACAACAGAAATAATATTAATGTTCGAACTGGAGCGTATATTGCAAACACTGATCTCAAAGTTCTGTGCTTGGGCTAGTCAAAATGCGTGCCCGTGGTGAAAAATAAAGTTATTTTAATGCCTGAAACAGTGTCTTTGGAGCCAGGCAGTCTCGGGGCATGCATTTAGAAAAGAGAAAACGATCGCTGGCTGACAGGATGAATACTATCACATCACTCGTGCTTTTGCGATCAATGTGCCCAAATGGAGGGTCGGTGTTGATATGAAACAAAGTTAGCTCTAATCAAACGTTTAGAAACAAATTAAAATAAAGATGGCGAATTTCTCACTTGTTAGTTAAAAGATCCACATCCCATGGGTCTCGGGAGGGGGGTGGTGGCGACAATGGCACACCCTGAGAAGGCATATAAAGAAACGGAGACACAGTTAGCAAAGGGAACTGGGATACAGATTACTTAGCTGTGCGCTGCTCAGAGAAGTGGTAGAGATGAGCGCTGATCGGAAAAAGGTCTTACGCCCGCAACGCCAAACACCCGCTCAGCCCCTAGCGATCTCCTCAAGCCGGACCCCGTGGATGGGGGCCTGGAAGCCGAGTGCCGCTGATATGCTGTGCGCGCGAGGCTGAGGGCGTTGACAGTGCCGGTTCGGAACGAGGTGTGGCGAGCGTGAGATGACGCTCGCACCTCGGTGTCCAATTGCCTGAAAGGATCAGAACGAGGCTTGGAATACAAGCGCTCGCGTTGTTGTCCTAGTTACCGAAGAGTGACTAGTGGTGGCAGAGTACAGTCGGGCAGCCCAGTATGGCAAGATAATACCCTTAGCTAAAAATTAGTAACGCGGGATACGGGGGTGGAAGCGATTATGTTCTTTGTGTTGTAGTGAATACATAGAGTTGGTTTAAAGGAAAAGAGAACGCAACCTGAACTTTGGCAAGAAGAATTGAATCAGGCATATCTTCGGAGTGGGGTAAAGAGAGCAGTATCACTGCTGGTTAGTTTAATCTCCCACTAAGTATACATATTAAATCAGTGGAAAAAGTGATGAATATCTCCACATTGTGCATAAACTCTGAGCAAAAGGAGGTCTCATAGATAAAGAGATAAGAGAATCACTTCATAAGAGACAGGCGGTGAGCAGCAAAATGCAGTGGAACACAGGTCCACAATTGGAATTCGTCAACGTCTTAGGACTGATGACCAAGGTATTTGGTCATTCAGCCCATTGATGTGGGTTCCCAGTCTGTACACCCAACGTTGCTCTTTTTTGAAAAGAATGTTAGTGGTGTTTCTTTCCGTGGTGATCTGCTCAACTATTGTCCAGTGGAGATCATTATGCATGTGTTTTTTTTTAAGGAAATGTTCACTCATCTTAGTTGTTGACTTGCGGCACCTGATGTTCCTGCGGTGCTTGCAGATCCGCTGTTTCACCTTTCGTGTTGTCATTCCTATATATCTCTTCAGACAGGGGCATGTTATCATGTAAACAACATTAGTCGAGTTACAGTTGGTGTGTGTCCTCTGTATCCATGTTTTTCCTGCTTCCAGTGAGAGTTGTTTGGTGTGTGTTGTTAAATGACATACACTGCAATTTGCACAAGGAAAATGTCCAGTCACGGGGGGTAATCCCCATGCATTGGTGACGGACCTCATATTTACGGAGTTGGACGTGTCTGTCCTTGGACGTGTGTGTACCAAGGAATCTTTCAAGCTTATACCCTTTTTGAAAGAGAAGAGGGGTTTCTCCCAGGTTCCCTTGTTGCTTGTTATGATTTTCCAGTGTTTGTTCACTGATTTTTTCATGGCATCTGAGATCGAGCTATATGTGGTCACACACGTTAGGGGTATATCAGATGGTTCCTTGATCGTATCTTCCAGGAGGGCCTCCCGTGGTTGGTTTCTAGCACGTTTGTTTCCTTTCTCCAAGATTTTATTTGGGTAACCACGTGACTTTAGTCTTTCACTGAGGTCTGCGGCTTGGGTCTTGTAGTCCCTGATGTCAGTACAATTACTCCGTATTCTGAGGTAATGGCCGTAGGGTAGGTTCTCCCTCAAAGGTCTCGGGTGGAAGCTCGAGAAATCCAACAGGTTGTTTTTAGCCGTGGGTTTGTAGTGTGTTTTCGTTGTTAGTCCTGTCCCACTTATTGTGATGATGACATCTAGAAATACCACTGATTCTTTACTGAAGTGGTTGGTAAATTTCAAGTAAGGGTCTCTTAATAAGACCATAAAAAACAAGTTCGAAGCAATAGAGTTGGATGAATATCTGCATATGTCTGCATATGTGGGAAAGTATTTTTAATCCTGAAGAAGGTGCTGGCTGTACATTATAAGTGCCAAAACCAAAACGCGTTGATGCTAATTTGAGTTTTGATACGCTAAGTCAATGGATACAACTACTCTTTTTTGCGATAGAATTACCAATTACGTTTGATTGATTGATTGATTAGTGCCTCTTTCCTACTGAAAATGGTAACACAATTCCACGTGGGGCAATCAGTCACCTTGCCCACTTTCTATGCTGCTTTGCACCCCTTTGAAGAGGAGGAGCGACTCCACTGTCTGGACACAAAAAGAACATTGTCGTTCTACATTGACCACACTAATGCTGACCCGTACTAAAAAGTTCCAGGTTGGCGACCAACCTCTCACGGGGTACGTTGGATCAAAGAAAGAATGTGCGGAGGACTATCTCGCAATGTGTCGTCCTCTGCATCAAACTTTTCTACGCTCAGGCCAAGAAACACCCTCCTGAAGGCTTAGGATCAAATTCACCAAGAGATAAGTTTGCGACCACAGCATAGCTCAAATCGTGATGCTAATAATAAAGTCAACTTGATTCAAATTCACTGAGGAACAATCAACAGAGTGTAAGGAAACAAATAAGGTAAACCTCTTAGAAAACACACTACTGAAAGCAATCTCGACAAGGAAGGCTGGTCAGAGACACATGAAGGCAGACAAGTATATCCAAAAAGCCTTTCTTGGTAGCCACTGCTAAACCCTTCCAAACAAGTGACAGAGTGAATCATTGAATGTGGAAAAAGAATAAGTATTTGTTTCAGAAACCCACATCAGTGGATTTTGGAGCTGTTTTCCTGGAGGCCAAAAATTAGATCTTCAACCTTATCAGGAAGGCAAAAACCCTCTTGCTGATGCTGTTCAATAGCTATGCATGCAGCAGCAGCGTTTGGGCACAGACACATTGCCTCCTAGCAGAGGGTTAATGATGCCACACATTTCCATCTATTGATATCAAAAATGCTTGTGATGTCTGATTGAATCTGAATGGTGTATCCCGAGATGGATGAAGAAACATCTTTATGAAAAGACAGACTGCCTGCTGCTCAAAAACATTTATGTGTAGACGCTGCTAGGAGGAGTCCATGACCAGGGTACTCAGAATCTGTGGAGCCTGAGGCTAGGAAAGCAAGGCCTGCAGAACCCTCAGAATCTCAGCAGTCTTCAATTATGAGGTGTTATTATCAGTGCGAATGGTAGGACTGGGACCTCATCTATGGCCACGAAGGATGGTTAGATCGAATCAGGAGTAGAGGAGATCCAGGGAAGCCAACCAATTCCCTAAATTAAAGGCCAGGAGAATTTGCCTCTAGGACAGCAGCTACAAAATGCACCACTGAATTACAGATACAAGAGCCTCACATCAAGGATGGATAGCATACCTTTATCCCTTCTGAAAAACCAGTAGTAAAGGGAGTAAAATTGGTGCTCCACTTACTTAGCCCCTTTTTTCAGTATGGCAGGTACTTTAGCCTCTAAAAAGACGTCATGTTACAGAGAGCTCTTCCTTATGAAAGAAGAAGGGTGGGCTGTAGGAAGTGACTGGAAGGAACGGGCATACCCCTTATAGATTAGCTGGATGACCCAGCTTTCGGTCATGATCATGTCACAGGTGTGGCACCTGGGTGGACAGAGGGGGGTAGGGAGCTATAACCCCCTCTATGGAAGATGGAGGTTAAAGAGGAAGAGGGTGTCGAAGTGTTTTTTAGGCAGTAGAACTAGCAAAGAGTGAAAACAACTGGATCTGATGTTGATGCTGATGCTAATGACTCTGTCCTTAAATTTACCCAGCACCAAAGAATCAGTACAATGTTACAAAGCTCTCTATCTGGTCTTTGGGCCCTCTTTTCCCTCTGGAGCACCTGTGCCCTCGGCGGCAGTTCCAGCCTCGAACTCTGAGGCACAGTCCTTCAAGACCACCAATAGCGGTCGGCTCTGGTGTGATGTCGGTCGCCATTATGGTGCCTGTCGTTGCGGCTCTGGTACAGTTCGAGCTGGAGTCGGTGTGCACTGTAGAGCTGGCTTCGCCGCGACTCAGGATATCTGGCAGATTTTTTGTACGGCCCTTACGGACATTTTGTTGGGGGCATGGGCAAAACCTGTGTCAGGTGTGCCAGTGGACGGTATCATTGCCCACACATACCACCCTGCCCCTCGTGGTCTCGCTTGCCTTGTTCGGCAGCCGACCCACTGCAGCTTTGTGGTCCAGGCCATTAAGGCATCCTCTGAGATGGGGAACCTCCCTCTTTCCTCCCATGATAAAGAGTCCAAGGAACAGTATTCTTTCAGTAAGTAGATTTTTCCTTAACTAGTATGGCTTTACTCTCCACTAATCGGGTCTGCACCTCTGACTTTTTCTCCATACTTTGTGGGAGTCCTTGAGCCAACTTTTACCCTTGTTCCACGAGGCTAACAGGGGTGAGTAGCATCAGTTGATTTCTGATGCCCATCAGGGAGCCAGACTGCACATCAAGTGTGGAATGGATTCCACTGACTCCATTGGGCAGGCCATGGCATCTGCTGTGGCATTGCACCGGCACGCATGGCTCTTGGCATCTCAATTTTCGGAAGCTGTCTAATCGGTCTTGATTGACATTCCATTTGATGGGGCTCATCTTTTTGGAGCCCAAGCGGATGCAGCCCTATGCAGGTTTTGGGCTGGTTGGGGAGGGTCAGACCCTTAGCCTGTCTCCTCCTTCCCTTTTCAATTTGCGTGGATGGGGCTACTCTGTTATGTGGGCTTCCCTCCTTTTTGCCTGAGTTGACTCAGTGTGTATAATGTTCACACCACTGATACTATTGTTCTGCTGCTCATTGCAGAAACGCTTTGCCGCGGGAGTTGAAGTTCCTCGAGTCTCTTCGGGTCAGTATGACTTTTGATGGTGTTTAACAGCCATGTGGATTCAGCCTTACAACGCCTCATGGATGGTCGCTTGTAGTATGGTCTTTTCAGGTCTTTTGCTTCCCTTTTATACAGCTACGGTCGTGGATCTTTAGGTTGGGTAAAGGTATATTTCCTTCCTCCTCTGCTGTTGTGCTTGTGGTGTTGAAGTATTAAGCACTGCTTCTTTCTTATTGAGAGTGTTTTCCTCCGGTTTTGACTATTTTTGATCTCCAGATGTTCTTTGCAGATGCATAGCTGCTTTGTTCTTTAATTTTACTGGAACGAGGAGCTTAGTCTCAAGAGTTCATACTATTTATGCTATATGCCTCTCTGTTGAGTATTGGTTGGCTAATGTATAGCTTGTATGTGTACTACTTATGTAGTTGTATTTGTTTGCTATTAGATTGGTCCTTATTGGACTATATTATATGCCATTTAGGGGCCATTATGGTGGGCTCATAGCCTTTATTTGTCACTCTGGACTGGTTTTTCTTAACCAGGGTATTTTGTGCAGTTTGTCTTCTTGTCTTGAAGCGAACTGCATATGTATTAAGAGTGTTTTTGAACACTATGATTGTATTCTTTGGAATACACAGGTTTGTGGCTCCCTCCATTCATGGAGGGCATAGGTAACTTCTTTGTTCAATCTTGGAACACTGCGGTGTAAGCTCAATGCCTTAGACTGTCTGAGAGATAGTGTCTGAAACGGTTCAGGCTGTTTTCAGTCATACGCTACATAGCAGGAGAGATCATTTTTGTATAAGAATGTCTTCTTCTTATTCTCCTACAATGTTCTTGCATATGTTTTTCTGTCTAAGGTTAGATACTACTGGTCTTTTTGAGGTATGTATCTAATTTTCTTTTCAGTATTTCATTGTCCTGGAGAATTCATGGCTGTTTCTTTTTGAAGAAGGGTAAATAATATATTTATATGGCATGCACCAGTAACTTAAGAAAATTAAAAAGCATTTGATGAAGTCTGGCTCTGGCTATTGATTTGCTGTCAGCGTACCTATCTGTGCAGCAGCGCACACAGGGTTGGATTTGGATATAAATATATATATATATATATATATATATATCAACAAGGTTGCCCTCACGAGGTGAGTTTAAAAGTGTTCCATTTATTCAAAGGCAGCTGCATGCAGATGAGCGCAAGGAAACAAACATCCCAGTTCACTTCGCCAGACCGGTTTCGGGAATCCTTTCCCCTCCTCAATAGCGTTCTGTATGTAAATGGCGGTTTTTCCACGTGCACCATATATTTCAAAGAGCCTGCCCCAGTGGGCGTGGCTGAATTCACAGCCTTCTGGATCTTGTGGTGCAACGTAGTTTTTCTCCAGTGAGTCTGTTTTTAACATGCAGAAATAGGACATGAAACCCCAGTGGGTTGGATCTTGAGTCCTGCTTGCACGTCTGATGTGCTTACCAACTGTCTTTAGGAAACTGACCTCCCTTAAGCAATGACTCCATGTGGCATCATCACAGGTCCGCAGCGCGGCAGGTTTCTTCCGCGGCCGAGCAAAGCCGCCAAATATCAATCAAAACAGAACCCTTGCCAGCAGCAAGCACATGTGGTCACACTTGTGATACAAGACTATATGTGTAATATATATATATATATATATATATATATATATATATATATATATATATATATATATATCAATATCAATCAACAAGGTTGCCCTCATAGAAGAAACCACGAGGTGAGTTTAAAAGTGTTCCATTTATTCAAAGGCAGCTGCATGCAGATGAGCGCAAGGAAACAAACATCCCAGTTCACTTCGCCAGACCGGTTTCGGGAATCCTTTCCCTTCCTCAATAGCGTTCTGTATGTAAATGGCGGTTTTTCCACGTACAGAACGCTATTGAGGAAGGGAAAGGATTCCCGAAACCGGTCTGGCGAAGTGAACTGGGATGTTTGTTTCCTTGCGCTCATCTGCATGCAGCTGCCTTTGAATAAATGGAACACTTTTAAACTCACCTCGTGGTTTCTTCTATGAGGGCAACCTTGTTGATTGATATTTGGCGGCTTTGCTCAGTCGCGGAAGAAACCTGCCGCGCTGCGGACCTGTGATGATGCCACATGGAGTCATTGCTTAAGGGAGGTCAGTTTCCAAAAGACAGTTGGTAAGCACATCAGACGTGTAAGCAGGACTCAAGATCCAACCCACTGGGGTTTCATGTCCTATTTCTGCATGTTAAAAACGGACTCACTGGAGAAAAACTACGTTGCCCCACAAGATCCAGAAGGCTGTGAATTCAGCCACGCCCACTGGGGCAGGCTCTTTTAATATATGGTGCACTTGGAAAAACCGCCATTTACATACAGAACGCTATTGAGGAAGGGAAAGGATTCCCGAAACCGGTCTGGCGAAGTGAACTGGGATGTCTGTTTCCTTGCGCTCATCTGCATGCAGCTGCCTTTGAATAAATGGAACACTTTTAAACTCACCTCGTGGTTTCTTCTATGAGGGCAACCTTGTTGATTGATATATATATATATATATATATAACACATATAGTCTTGTATCACAAGTGTGACCACATGTGCTTGCTGCTGGCAAGGGTTCTGTTTTGCTAGAGGCATTATCTTAATGCCAGGTTACTTGTGGATATTATACTTTTGGTACATGTCACCTAAGGTGGTTTGTTGTTAGATGCTGTATCTTTTTCAATATTAAGTGTTTTGAACTGGTTTTTCAGTTCTGTTTTGCCATTATGTATACAGTGTATACATGGCTTGGTGCATGTTTTACACATGTTTGGTTTAAAAAAAAAAAGAGGAGAGGAAGAAAAAGAAATAGCACCAAGCACAACTGATCTAGAGCTATAAGATTGACATGTAATTAATAATAATTTATTTTTATCTGTTTAGGCAGTACAGAGGAAATGAAGGTCAGATGCGAGAACTTCAAGATCAACTTGAAGCTGAGCAGTATTTCTCAGTAAGTAAAGTGTTGTTCTCTTCTGTAAATAAATAAGGAAAGCAATTTTTTGTTACACCTCATGCTGCTCTTTGCTACTTTTTTTAACTGCTAAACAAATTCTGAAGTTCAAACCTTCCTAGGTGATTTTATTTTAAACATATTTTTATTGATTTTCACACACAAACTGTACATCCATTGTCTGTTGTCACATCATCATCAATGGGGGCCCCATTCTTCATACACAGTGATTTGGTTGCATCCATTATCTGTTTCAAACCATATACCTAATGCCTCAATTCCTTTACATTCACACGCTTGCTTCTAATAATTATCGCTTCAGTATATGTGATGAACGTGACAGCCCTTTCTGTTCCAATCTAAGTGTTATTTATCCGATCAATCAATGCTTCCATCTTATAATAAACCATCCCTCCCCCTGTACCCTCCCTAGCCCATTCCACCGGTGTGCTCATCAATAATAGATCTGGAAAACTACCAATAGTACAGATCTGTTGTAAGATTATTTTCCTCTCCTTTTTTCCTGAGTTGGATCATTTGGACCGTTCCGCTATTAAGTCCGCTGTAGTGTCTCCTGGTCTTCTAGGGCTCCCACTATTGCTCTTCAGTACGGGGCAGATCTATCTGCATCTCTAGTGAATCTCCATCTTAACCCTGAATCCGGTGCCAGCAGCAGTGTAACCAGAGCCTCCCACACTTTCGCAGTTTCTAGTGCCTTATCGTTGTTAAAACGCCTGGCCTGCCAGAACCGGACCATACTCTCACTGGCTGCCCATTTGGCAAACGCCTCCTGCCAGCGCTTGACATTAGGTCCCTGTCTGCTTTTCCAATGTTTTGTTAATTCTCTTTTGGCTAACACCAACCCCAGGTCCAAGAACTTGCTCGTCACCTTTGTCTTAGCTGTATGAGGAAACCAATGCAAAATGCATGCACCCATGTCTGGGTCTATCTGCCTGTCCGTTACTCCACATAATATATCAACCACCTCCTCCCAGTATGTTCCCAACTGCGGGCATCTCCACATCATATGAATAAATTCCACTCCTTCTGAGTAACAGCGGGGTCACCGGGCCGTATTCATATTAAAATACTTATTTATCCGCACCGGGGTTAAGTACGCCCTATGCAACACATAAGAATGAATAAGCTGAAACCTAGCATTTCGCGTGACCTTCCACGCTTGCTCCACTATGTTAGACCATGTCGTGTCAGGAATTTCCCTACCCAGGTCTGCCTCCCATTTCTGTTGCAGTGGGCTCAATGGCTGCATCCCCTCATCCACCATTCGCTTGTATAAGCTTGTTTTGAAGGTCCCCACTGCCATCACAACGTATTGGCAGGTTAAGGATGTTTGTGACTCTGACAACCCTCCACCCCAATGGCGTTGGATTGCCGATATAAGCGGTGAATGCAGTAAGAAGTCACCCTTGGTCTGATAGATACATCTGCCAGTGGATTCCTCACCTTGTTAATATATCCCCTTGCGTCAGCAACATTCGGAAATTCTTTTCGGAGCTTCGCGCCGACGTGGACTTGGACGTCATAGAGACATGGCATCGCACGCGACTCCGCTGACGTCACCGAAGCCCATAATAGGCCCATGCCGGCGTGATGACATCAGTTCCCTTTTTTCCGCGTCGTCGACGCTAACGGTTTCGGGAATCACAGTAGCTTACTAGTGACTTTTTGCTATTTCCTTCGTTTTTCTGCTTCTTTGTTTCGTGACGATGTCGACGAAGAAGACTGGTTCCAAGCCCTGCACGGAATGCGGGAAGATTATGTCCATCACGGACCCGAACGAGGACTGCTTATGGTGCTTAAGCTCTAATCATGATGTGGATGGGTGTTCATCTTGTCGACAGATGAACCCGAAGCCCCTGCAGGAAAGAGAAACCAAGCTCCTGGTGGCGAAGTTGAAGGCGAACAAAGGTAGGAAGTCTTCACGATCTCGTTCGAGAAGGGTGAGGTCGAGGTCGAAGTCAAGATCTAGATCTCGAGAGGAGTCGACCTCGAAGTCCTCAACGGAACATGCTTCAAAATCAAGAAGGAAGCATAAGAAAAGGAGACATGAGTCCCGACGTCACTCGGGAAAGGAGTCGGACTATGGATCGAAGTCGCCAAAGAAGGTTCGATCGAAGGTGATCCAACCGCAGGAAGCTTTGAATCGGGAAGGTGAGGCTTCGCCTTCGGAGTCGCAGGTGCAGTCGCCGACTCCGGTTTCCGATCCGTCTCCGGCGCCGTCCCTGGCCCGAGAAGAAGTTGTTGTTCAGGTGGAAGGAAAATCTGTGCCTGTAGAGGAGCCGGATTCGTTCCGACCTAGAGTCCAGCCTGAGGGTGTTCAGCCACCTTTTCCTGCACCAGGCCAAGACCCATCAGCGTTTTTGAACGCAATGTATGGCGTCTTTACAAGGGCTTGGTACCCCTCTGGAGCACCTTCGGGTCCCATGGGTCCACTGACCTACAATTTGGGGGTGCCACACTCCTATGCCCCGGCTCCATTTATGCCGTTTATGCCGGCCCGCTCCAAGTCGACCTCGAGTACATCCTACTGGGCCATCGGATTCGATACCGACGTCGGATCCAGTGGAGAGGCGTGTTAAGGAGAGGTCCAGGAGGGAGGCACAACGCCTTTTGGAGGAGCAGAGATATGTTGACTCTCATCCTGATGTGGAGGAAGGTGAACTAGAAGAAGACTGCTTTGATGACCTGGCAGATGCTAGTGGCCTGGATTTTTCCCCGGAATGGGAGATACCATCAGGTTCAGATGCACCTTCAAAGGACGTCCAGCCTTATCATGTAGTAATGAGGAAGGCTGCTGGTCTTCTTAATTTGACTTTGCCAACAGTTGAATCTAAGTCTAATCTTCTTACTGAGGTCCTACACTCGCCTAGTTCGGTGGTGAAACCGTTGCATCCGTTTAATAAGGCTTTAACAGAGCCTATTATGGAGGTGTCGAAAAAGCCTCTAACTGCTCCGGCTGTTTCCAAAAGTGTGGCAAGACGATACAGGGTTGCACCAGAAGACCCTGCCTTTTTAACATCTCATCCTTCTCCAGAGAGCCTGGTCATTCAGGCAGCATGTTCAAAGAAGTCTTTGGGTGCGTTTCCCCAAGTGCCTGGGGATAAGGAGGCCAAGAAACAAGATCAGGTGGCCGAAAAGACTTTCTCCTCGGCAAGTATGGCATTGAAGTCCACTAATGCCACTTGTCTCATGAGGAGATATGTGCACGCACATATGGATTCAATGCGTTCTTTGGCTCCTAAGATTCCTGATGGAAGTAGGAGTGATTTTGAGGAAGTGTTGTCTGACGCTCAAGCGGCGGCACGCCAAGTAATACAAAGCGGATTGGACACTGCTGATTCTGTGGCTCGCATCATGGGCACTGCGGTTGCCACGAGAAGGTCGGCTTGGCTAAAATCATCTGACTTTTCTGCAGATGTTCAAGCAGCTTTATTGGATCTACCATTTGAAGGTGTTGGTCTTTTTGGCAAAAAGGCCGATACTGCCTTAGAGAGGTTTAAGGACAGTAGAGCTACTGCCAAATCTTTAGGACTCCAGATCAGAGGTTCTTCTTCGCCAGGAGATTCAGAGGTTTTGGAAGCTCTTCCTTTCGCAATTATCGACAAGGTCAGCAGCAGCAACAACAACAGCAGCAGCAGAATACCTTGTACAGATCTTACAGGGGAAAGCAAAGAGCTCGTCCTCGTGGACGTCAGGCCTCTTCCTCCTCCGCCTCCTCTAACCCCCCAGCCACAGAAAAGCAGCCCTAGATCCGCAATTCAGGATCATGCGGGTCCGGTGGGGGGTCGGCTTACCCACTTTCTACGGGATTGGGAATCAGTTACATCAGATCTTTGGGTTCTCAATCTCGTAGAAAATGTGTATGCCATGCCCTTCCCTTTCGGTAATTCCCTCCCAATCACCCTCCTTGGCAAGGTTTCTGCACGGAGGAACACCTGTTGCTTCTACAGGAGGAAGTTCAGACTCTATTAAGAAAGGGTGCGATAGAGGTGGTTCCAGAGCAGGAAAGGGGTCAGGGATGCTACTCTCAGTATTTCCTGATTCCCAAGAAGGATGGCAGACTTCGTCCAATCCTGGCTCTCAGGATCTTGAATCTCTATCTGAAACAAGAGAAATTCAAGATGCTCACCCTTGCGCAGGTTCTTCAAGCACTTCTGGAAGAAGACTTGATGGTGTCGCTCGACTTGCAGGATGCGTATTTTCATATCCCAATCCTGAAGTCGCACAGGAAGTATCTCCGTTTTACGGTGGGGTTGCAACACTATCAGTTTGCGGTCCTTCCTTTTGGAATTACTACTGCGCCTCGAGTCTTCACCAAGGTGATGGCGGTGGTGGCAGCACATCTCAGAAGGTCAGGGATTCCAGTATTCCCCTATTTGGACGACTGGCTGATCAAAGCAGAGTCGTCAGAGAGAGTGCTCCAACATCTGCAAGAGACAACCCAGTTGTTGTACAGGTTGGGTTTTTCGATAAATGTACCCAAGTCTCACCTGGTGCCCTCCCAGCGCATCCTGTTCATAGGTGCTGTACTGGACACAACTGTATGTCGTGCATTCCCTCCTCTACAAAGGATTCGCGACATTCAGGAAATTATTCCTTTATTTTACAATGGAGCGGTCATTCAAGTCCTGAAGGTCCTTCGCATGCTCGGTCTGATGGCTTCATGCATTCTGTTGGTCAACCATGCACGCTGGCATATGAGGGCACTCCAGTGGTGCCTCCGCAGACAGTGGTATCAGCACAACTGAGATCTCAGGGAGTCAGTGAGGATCTCCAGAGAAACTGCAGTGGACCTGACTTGGTGGGGCGTGGAAGGCAACCTGTCTCAGGGGAAGCCTTTTCAACTGCTTCCTCCGGTGGCCACAGTAGTAACGGATGCATCCACTCTAGGGTGGGGTGCTCATCTGGGGGACCTGGAGGTCAAAGGTCTTTGGTCTCCAGAGGAAAGGTTGCTTCATATCAACCTTCTGGAATTGCGGGCGATACGTTTGGCGCTGAAGGCCTTCCTCCCTTCCCTTCGTGGTCGGCCAGTCCGAGTCCTGACGGACAACACGACCGCGATGTGGTACAGCAACAAGCAGGGAGGCGTGGGGTCGCAGTGTCTCAGCAGGGAGGCTCTGGTCCTGTGTTCAGGACCATCAGATTTGCCTGATGGCAAATCATCTGGCCGGAGTTCTGAATGTTCGTGCGGACACTCTGTCGGCAGTTCTCTGCCGACCACGAGTGGAGGCTCCATCCAGAGGTAGTTCACAACATCTTTCAGATGTGAGGAACTCCTCAGGTGGACCTGTTCGCCGCTCACGAGAATGCTCACTGCCAGTCTTTTTGCAGTCTCCAGTATCCGATGCAAGGAGCCTTGGGGGACGCGTTTCAGTTGAGTTGGGGAAAACTCTTTGACGCGTTTCCTCCCATATCCTTGATTTCTCGGGTTCTGAGGAAGATTCGCCAAGACCGGGCCCAAGTCATATTGGTCGCCCCGGATTGGCCGAGAAGGGTGTGGTACACAGATCTTCTCCACCTCTCCTCTCACCCGCCGCTCCGTCTCCCTCTCAGGGCAGACCTCCTCTCTCAGATGGAGGGGCAGGTTCTACACCCCCACCTCCAGACATTACACCTTCATGCCTGGAGATTGAACGGGGCAACCTGAATTCCTTTTCTCTCCCACACGATGTGGTGGATGTCATATTATCGGCTAGGCGTGACTCCACTAAATCCATTTATTCTTACAGATGGTCTAAATTTGTCACCTGGTGTGGAGAGAAATCTGTAGACCCTTTGAAAGCCCATTTATCTGTTATTCTCCAGTTTGCTCTCTTTGGCGCAGCAAGGGCTGGCTGTTACCACAGTCAAGGGTTATCTCTCGGCCTTGTCGGCATTTCTATGTTTGCCGGACCAGCAGTCTCTTTTCAAATCTCGGCATTTCTATGTTTGCCGGACCAGCAGTCTCTTTTCAAATCTCCAGTAATTTTAAGATTTTTGCAGGGTCTCACTAATAAATTCCCTCCTACTCCCTTTATTGTGCCTGAATGGGACTTAAATCTTGTCTTAACATACTTGATGGGTGCTCCCTTTGAGCCCTTACACAAGTGTCCTATGAGGCTTTTGACTTTTAAGACAGTCTTCCTGGTTGCAATTACCTCGGCAAGGAGGGTAAGTGAGCTTCAAGCTCTTAGTTCCAAGCCCCCATTCCTGACCATTCATGCTGAACGAATGGTTCTTAGGATCAGGGCTGCTTTTCTCCCTAAGGTGGTGACTCCCTTCCACCTAGGACAATCCATTACCCTCCCTACCTTTTATCCTCCCCCTTCCAAGGAGGAGGAGAGGTTACACCATCTTGACCCTAGGAGGGCGGTGAACTTTTCCCTGGACAGAACTAAAGACTGTCGTGTGGATGACCAGCTCTTCATTGGGTTCGCTGGCTGCAAAAAAGGAAGAGCGGTTCATAAAAGAACTCTTTCAAGATGGATCATCCTCTGTATAAAGATCTGCTACTCTTTGGCCGGTAAGGAGCCTCCAGAGGGTATAAGGGCTCATTCTACAAGAGCTAAGTCATCAACCTCTGCTTTGTCTAGAGGTGTTTCTGTAGAGGATATTTGTAGGGCCGCGACGTGGTCCTCCCTCCACACTTTCACGAAGCATTACTGCTTGGATACCGAGGTGAGGAGGGACGACCACTTTGCGCGCTCTGTCCTCCAGGACTTTCTGGTATAGGAGAGTGGACACCCTCCTCCGGGAGTGGGGACTGCTGTGGGACTCTATTCACAAGGTGAGGAATCCACTGGCAGATGTATTTATCAGAAGAACAAGTTACTTACCTTCGGTAACGCTTTTTCTGGTAGATACAGTATCTGCCTGTGGATTCCTCTCTTACCCACCCGCCTCCCTGTTGTCCACTCTTCTATACCAGAGTAATTGTATTTGTTTTATGGGCAAAGAAAATGTGTATTTCAGATGTTTTTTTACAGTTGCTTCACACTGTGTGTGTTATCTTGACTATTGTGTACTGTGTATTCTATGCATATATATACTGTCATTGGTCCGTCCGTATGCCTCGAAGGCACGGAAAAAAGGGCGGAACTGATGTCATCACGCCGGCGTGGGCCTATTATGGGCTTCGTTGATGTCAGCGGAGTCGCGTGCGATGCCATGTCTCTGACTTCCAAGTCCACGTCGGCGCGAAGCTACGAAAAGAATTTCCGAATGTTGCTGACGCAAGGGGATATTTTCAATAGGTGAGGAATCCACAGGCAGATACTGTATCTACCAGAAAAAGCGTTACCGAAGGTAAGTAACTTGTTCGTTAGGCCATACCTATCCTGCAGTGTCTGATAGGGAAAGAGAACACAGTCCTCATACAAGTCCCCCATCACCTGCAATCCCTGCTCCTCCCATGCCGCCATGGCCGACCAGTCTCCCCCATGTGGTAGCGCCGTACACATGCCCAGTGTAATCTCCGTAGCATACGGTCGGGCAGCCCCGCTCCTACGTAGGCTCTGGATCCAACATGACCGCAGTGTCCGTTCCTCATGAGTTAATGACCCAATTCGTAGCTGCTGTCCAAGTATGACAAATGATAGCACATGGCGTGGGATCCATCGACCCATTTGGTCATCAGGGCCCCTAAACTCTCTTGCCACTGCCTGGGTAAGCCACTGCAGCTGAGCTGCCAAGTAATACAGTTCAAAGTCCGGGGCCGCCCATCCACCCTCCCCTCAGGGTCGCATCATCATAGCTAAAGCCACCCGTCTTCTACCGCTCCCCCAAATAAACCCCCCATCAACGAACGGAGCATCTTGAACAATGTACACGGTACTCAAATTGGAAATGTCCTGAAATAGTACAACAACCGGGGCAGTGCCACCATCTTCAAGATCGCCACCCGGCCGGCCACCGATAGTGGCAATGTACCCCAGAACGCCATATTCCCTTTGATCCCTCATAGCGCTCTACCTACATTACCCTCCAACAGGTCCTCCTGTGTGTGATATATATTGGTCCCAAGATAGGGTAAACAATGAGGCTCCCATCGTATACCTCCCAGTTGTTGAGGGCTCTCCATCATTCGTCTCACCGGGAACAGGCAAGTCTTCGCCCAATTCACCCGAAGCCCTGAGACTGCGCCGAACGTGTGTAGCGGCGTCGTCGCCCCTGTGAGAAGTTGGCCTGATATATGATGCTCACTAGTTCTAGTGATCACCTTGTATCAGTCCAAACACCCCTTATGGTGATTGGTTGTAAGTCAACCTTATAGACCAGCTATCCTAATGGTAGCATGGACAAAGCAATCTTAGGCTAAACTCTTTTGGCATGTGAAGCCAGCTGTTTTACCACATATAACCCCTTGAATACCAGATGAAAGGACACCACACAGGTTGTTATGAAAATAAATAACATAATTTAATATATTGATTACTAACAAATACCTCTGAACTCTTTGAGATCAGAGGGCTAAGCACATAACAATACTCTTCAGAAAAATTCAATAAGTCGCACAAATTACAATGGTGCCCTAGGGGAACGGCAAACCATATACTAAGTAAACGGTATAAGTAGAACGATAGAAGAAATGAGGATGCCCAGAGGCTGTATAATCGCTGGGGCTACACTACCCTAACCTTAGGTAAGGAGCAGGAGGCTCACGGGACGTGTGTGTAGTGTTAGAACACACACACGGGTTTCAATGCAAAGTCAATGGGCATGAACAAATTACGTCTAGTTAAGACTGAAACTACAGGATACCTGGACACTAGGAGAGTCAATCTACCATAAGCACTGAAATGCTCTTGTTACCTCACCCACGGGATGCGGGTGCATAGGTGTGAAAGTGTGTCGGGTTTCCGCGTTGAAGTCAATGGAGCCTTGGAGAAAGATGCTGCAGGCGCCCAGGAGGAAGATGTCCGGAGTGATCCAAAGGTGGATTGAGGAAGATGGAGACCTGAAAGCAGAGGGGACAATGTTCACAGTCACTAGCCAGTGACCGGAGTAGAACCAGGAAGGAACCAGATGATGTCGTCGCGATCAGGTGAAGAGGTGACGCTTGACTCTGCAGCCACGTGAACCAGGAGGTGTCTTCGGCGACCAGGATGGAGGCATGAGCTGTCCCACGCAGGCTCTCGCTGTCGGCGGTGTCTGTCCCGAGATCTGAGTCAACGGGCCTTGGCAAAGGCAACCCACGCGGTGAGTGAAGATGGCGTCTGGTGCGGACCAGGAGGGTCCGGGGTACTTCTCTCTTGAAAGGAAGCAAGGGCCAGTCTGGAGCAACCAGACCAGCGGTGTAGTTTTCAAAGTTCGTCGTCTAGGAGGCCACAAGCCAGCCGGCAAGTGACCAGACAACGCGTCGAGCAGCAACCAGGCAGAAGGGCCCCACACAGATCTCGTGGAGGCTGGAGGGCTGGTCTTCAGTGCAGGAGCTGCTCGGGGATGGGGCTTCTCAATCCCCAAAGCACTTTCTCGAGGGTGCCTCAGAGGTCGTGCTGGAAGCGAAGTGCAGTTTCTTCAAGATGGCCGGTCCCAAGTGTCTCGTCGCACCCACGGATCTCAGCTGTGCTACAGATGTGAGTTGAGGTCGGAGAGGTCTGGAAGTCCGGGTCTCGTCGGGCTCTGAAGTCTGGTTCCACCAGGAAGGACAACAAAGTGAACCGCTAGGACGCTTGATGGTGCCTGCAGATGCAGGGTGGTCACTCCTTGGCCACAAGGGAGATTTCTTCAGTCTTCTGTGGAGCAGAACGACGAAGTCCAGAGTTTCTTCTTTGTAGAGTTGTTCAGGATAATCTAAACTTGAAAGACCAGCTCCTACCTTTATTCTGCTAAAGGGGGCTGCACTAGTGACTAGGTCCCTCCCATAGGTGGGACCAGGAAGGGGGGTGGTTACACCCCCTATCCTTTGTCCGGTTTCGCGCCAGAGCTGGGACTGGAGTGCCCCAGCAACTGGTTTGAACCGGGGTATGCACAGGGACACCTTGTGTGCCCCAGGCATGTCTCATTCCTTTCAGCCCTGCCTATCTGGATACACAAAGTCCTGTCTGGGGTGGTGCTAGCACCTCCCCAGGCAGGAAATCCTTTGTCCAGGCCTCTGTTGCTGGAAGGACTCCCAGCAGCAGGAGGTCAGACTTGTGTCTGTGTCAGCAGCATCCATTTTGTGATGCTGAGGCTCCAGTTAACTTTAACCGGGGCTACAGTTACATACATGTCTTATCCCTCTAGAAGGGTGGAATGCTACCCCCGTCGCCAGAACTGGCTAGGGGGTAGTATTCCAAAGCGTATGACACCTTACACAACATGTTTTGATAATGCTATGCCAAAGTTAGCAATAACCGCAAGGATTATAATGCACTAAGAGTATATGGTATAGCGTTATCATGGAACAGCTATAAGGACATCGTTCCGAAAGCTGCAGACAGGCTCAGCTCATGCTAGAGCACCATCTCACATAATTCCAAGCACTCTGCCTTCAGGATTGATAAGGCCTGCATAGGAGTGACTTATAGGAGTATATGTGTCCATTTTGGGGTTAGATATAGGTATACTATATCTAAAGCAAAGGGTGATTACACCACCTTGCCCCAGCTGAGTGATCAGCCAGTTGTGTCAAATAGTAAGGCCAGGCCAGGGGTGGCACAATACGTGCTGCAGCCCGTGGTAGGCCTGGGATGCACCTATGCCCTGGGTACCTTGGGTACACTGTACAGTGGGCTCACAAGGTGATCCATGTTCCAATTGGTATGTACCTAGAGTACATGGAGTCCATTTTAACAGAGAGCAGAGGGTCTGGGGTCCTGAATAGCAGGGCCCCAGGTCAACTAAGTTGAAAACCAGCTAAACACTAGGCCAAAAGTTGGGGGTAACCATAGTCCGATATACACCTTCCTACAGCCCCGTCAAATCCTCTCCTACTGCAGCCAGGAACATGAGCAAGTCATCGGCATAGAGCGAGATGTACTACATGTCGCCATGCAGATCCAGACCCGCATACAGCTTCTCCGACCTGGCATGTGCAGCCAGAGGCTCAATTGCAAGAGCAAACAGCAGTGGAGACAGCGAGCAACCCTGCTGCATTCCCCACCCCACTGAGCAGGCTAATGAAACCGTCGCCCCCATCCGCACTCGGGCCGTCGCCGAACTATAAAGGGTTCTGGGTCCACCCAACAAAGGCCTCACCCAGGCCCATCTCCCGCATGACCTGAAATAGATACGGCCATTCCAGGCTGTCAAATGCCTTCTCAATATCAACCGAGAGGACCGCCGCCGTAGGCACCAGGCCGTGGTCCCCCTCCAGAATTCGCAGTAGTCTCTGCACGTTACTTGCTGTGTTTCTTGTGGGAATGAAGCTCGCCTGGTCCGGAAGGACCAGCTGCGTCATGTGTGGGAGGAGCCGGGTCGCCAGGATCCTACTCAAGATTTTATAGTCCGTGTTTAACATTGAAAGTGGAGGATATGCCATCATGTCGGACGGTTCTCTCTCAGGCTTCAGCAACGTGATGATAACGGCCTCCGGGGTAGTTACCTGTAACTGCCCCACCTTCCGAGCCTCCCGATACAACGCCAGCAAACATGGAGCCAGGTAATCAACATACGCAGAATAAAATTCTATTGGCAGTCTATCCACCCCCAGAGTTTTGTTATGCGCCTTATTGCGCTCCGAATTTCTCCGAACTCGATCTCCTGCCCCAGTAGGTCGCCATGTTCTTTCTCCAGCCTAGGCAGAGTCAGTTCAGAAAAGAATTCTCCTACGGCATCCCCACCCTGTTTTAATTTACTATGATATAGGTTAGTATAGTAATCCAGAAACATGCCATTTATCCCTTGTTGCGAGTACACCAATTCCCCCGTTGGGGACTTCAGCCCCAATATCAGTGTTCCCCCGGAGGTTCAAGTTTGCCAACAATGCGCCCGTCTTGTCCCCTTCCGCATGCACCCTCGCCTGATAGGCTCTATAGTCAAAGGAGCGTAGCCTCTCCACCTGCACCGCTACTGCCTCTCTAGCTTCCAAGACCTACCCCTGTGCTCCCATGTCCTCAGGGCGGGCTCTCTCAGCTCGACGCAGCCGGCTCTCTGCTGCCTCTGTCATTCAATAGCGTTCTCCTCACCCCTGTCGCTTTGGCAATACATAAGCCTCACACTACCACCTTAAAAGCGTCCCTCTCCACCGCCACCGATGTTGCTGTGCCCTCTTTCTCGACAAAATACTGATTTATACCCGGACCAAGATTATCACAGAAGGTTGGATCTTCCAGCGCCTCTGGTCGCAACCGCCAGTCGGTATCACAGCTCGTTTCCCGGACCCATTGTATCTGCACCAGTAACCGGTTATGGTCTGATATTGTCCTAGTTAGGTATTCGCTGTGGATTACTTTGGCATGTAAATCAGGGGTACCTAATATCGCATCAAGCCGCACATGCAGCTCATGGAGGCCTGAGTAGTACGAGTAATCCCGCTCCTCTGAGTGGTGCGCTCGCCATGTATCTACCAGCCCCCAGTTAGTTTGCCAGGAGCGTCTCCCCTTAGAGAGACTATATGTTGGGACGTCGGGGAGCGGAGGCGAGACCTATCCATCTCTACATCTGCATTAGAGTTAAAGTCCCCTCCCATCAATATCGAACTATTCAGATATGGTGCTAGACTCCCTGATAAATGAACAAAGAACGAAATCTGATCCCCATTAGGGGCATATATGCTTCAGTGCGTCACATCTACTCCATTGAGGCGACCTGCCACCACCACAAACCTCCCCTCTGGATCCACCAATTGCTGCAGCAGCTGGAAAGGGACTCTTGCTCTTACCCATATCAGTGTTCCCCTCGCATCGGCCTAATACAAATAATTGCCCCCTCCATCTACATTTCAGCGCCATCCCCTCTGATTTATTAAGATGGGTCTCTTGCAAAAAGGCTATGTGAGTTCCCCGTCGTACCAAATAAGAATGCACCCTATGTCGTTGCTGCATCGTGTGAAGACCTCGTACATTCCAGGTAACACATTTCAGATCAAGTAACATCCCCATGTCGAGACCAAATCCTCCTTCTCAACTCCCCTCCACATTTGAGCACACCGGTGGTTCTAACTGCCCCAACTAAACCCCTTAACACACCCCAGCTCCCCTGCCCTAGAATAGGCGCTACAACATTAGTACCCATCCGGTTCTTCAGTAAAAACCAAGGAACCACACTCTCACATATTAGGGGAGTGGGCCCAGAGCCTTAGAGGGCAGACCTCTGGTACCTCCCCCTTCCTGCGCCGTACCCCCATGAGAGCTAGCTGGCCCCACCCTGGGCCACTATATAATAGGGACCACAATAGTACATATATTCCTGACCTTACAAACCCCTTCAGCCACCAGTGTCCGGCCATCAGCCTATTCAAGGGGAGATGCCCAAAGGCCTGAGCCCATCTCCCACCCATTCTTGCGTCCGTACAATACAGGTCACAGTGTTATGCGTCTACGATCTCATCCACCGTCCAAGCTGTCGCATGTGGCAAGGGGACACTTCCCGTATCTGATTCTTCAGCGTCCGATCCCAGCGAACCTTTTTCCGAGCCTGATGCCACTCGTGACTGTGTGATTGTCTCTTGGGAAATAGCTGTGTTTCCGTATGCTTTTGAGCTGCATGGCGGTGTTTCCGAATTCGCCGTGAGCGGACGTGGTCGTGGACCCTCCACGAGTGCACTCGTCTTGCACCCCGCTTCTCCAGTGCCTACTTAATACTACTCCAGCCAGTTCCAGGCTTCTTCCAGACTGTCATGGAAGAACATCTTACCATCCATGATTATCCTGAGACGCGCCAGGAACATGAGTGAATACTGGAGGCCCTCTTCCCGGACCGCTCGCTTAACCTTAATTGCCGCGGTGTTCCTTTTAAACTTACCTATTTTGATATCTGTGTTCTTTTTAGTTGTATTTCCCCCTGCTTTTAACTGAGGATTATTCTATCCCCTTACTCGCACTGTAATCGGCATTTCACTGCTGTTTAGCGGGTCCGGTTCCTGGGGCGGGGAATTTATCGACGCCATCTCGGAGTGGTGTGGACGGTCAGTGGGTGTCATTGACGAGCGGTCTAGCGCTCCGGACGAGTGGAGGGATGCCTATTTAAAGCTCCCCTCTACGCGCAGCGGGATCGCGCAGCGTGCGTGCCTTTGCTGCGCCTGAGTCGTGCCAGAGTCCTGCCCGTCTGCGCCCGTCAGCGCTAAGGCAGCGCGGGTCGCGGCAGGACTCTAAGCTTTGCAGCATGACCTCGCCTATCTTGAGGTATCAAAGGGAGGATCTGTTGGCCTTTCGGGGTCGGTTTACTACCTGCGATCTCCCGCCTGTAGTCCCGGTATGTGGTCCCTATCGCTGCACTTGCTGCGGCTGGGTATTAGATACTCCATCCCGCATTCGATTGATGGGCTCGTCATCTCTGCGTAAAAGCACGGCAGTAACACTTGATCTGCACATTTGGAATTTGAATGTCAGATCTCTGATAAAGCACCATCAAGAAATATTTGATCTTCTTTGAGATGAGTCTCCTGACGTGCTCTTTTTGACCGAAACTTGGTTGCAGGACCCGGATTCTTCCATACTTAATTTGGCCCTCCCCCCAGGTTATTCCATCTTCACTCTCAATCGTGCTACCGGGGGGGCGGAATCGCTATGGCCATTAAGCGGTGTTATCCATGTGAATGGAAGGCCTTAACACTCCCAGGATGTGAAAGTGCTCGTTTTAACATTTCGTTCAGCCATCACTTCTCCTTTTCTGGCATATTAATATATCGCCCTCCTGGTTGCGAGACTGATTTTAGGGCTGCTCTCCCGGATTTAATTAGCACAGAGGCACTAGGATGCGCCAATTTTAATGTACTCGGAGATCTCAATCTGCATCTCGATTGCCCATCGTCACCCCCTATTAGGAGCTTTTTGGCTGACTTAGAGGCTTTGCAGTTTTCCGAGCTGGTCACTTCCCCCACCCATAGAGAGGGCCACATCCTTGACCCTTTTTTCACTAACTTGGAGGGAATCAGAGCACTCTGTCCCACCCAGATGGCCTGGGCAGACCATATGTTGGTGAAAATGATTTACCCCATATATGAACCTCCTTTTATACCTCAGGATAGATTAGTTTTCAAACGCCACTGGAACAAACTGAAATTGGAGGACTTCTATCATTTGTTGGAGGAGGCACCATTGGGCCCCTTTACGGATGTTGATGGTGGATATGATTCCTTTTGTGAGTGGATCTCCCGCGCCCTTGATTCTTTGATCCCTTCGGTATGGTCCAAGTGTCGTTCGAAGGAGCCTAGCCCATGGTACGATAGTACCTTAGCGTCTCTGAAAAGAGCCTGCAGACAGGCTGAAAGGCTATGGAGGAAATCGTTTGATCCTGAATTAAAGGCTTGCTACCTCGTAAAAACTAAAATTTACCACAGGGCGGTGTGCAGAACACAAGCAGCCTTTTACGCCCAAGAGTTTCAGAACAGCTCCAATACTTCGAAACTCATATTTAAGGTGTTAAAGGATCTCATGGCTAAGAGGACAACGGCGGCAGCAATATGTTCGGACTCCCATTGTGAGGGTCTGGCCTCCTTCTTTCTCGAGAAGGTTCAAGCCATCTACTGTTCCTTTTCGTTGGGCGCTACTAACCCAGAGCGGGTCAGATGCATTTTGGGAGACAGTGAGTGTCTTACTATCCTGCCTTCCCTATCTAGCGAGGCCTTTGATTCCCCTAGCCTTAAAATTAAGTCAGTCTCCTGCAGACCCGCTGAAACCGGCTCAGCTTAAGAACAAGTCGCCACTATGCCGTACTCCGGTGTTGTCCTTGATCAATCTGTCACTTTCTTCAGGTGTAGTTCCCATTAGACCCTACCCAGAATGGGTTCCGTGTGGGCCACAGCACGGAGACGGCCCTACTTTCTATGGTCAAACATCTGCGTTCTGTGCTTGATGCGGGTCGGACGGCGGCACTTTTGTTATTAGATCTCAGTGCCACGTTCGACACGGTCTCTCACAGGATTTTGCTTCAGCGACTTGAGGAATTGGGTGTCAAGGGCTCTGCCCTTTGCTGGTTCCGATCTTAGTTAGTTTGTTAGTTAATGACATTTGTTAAGCGCTTGGTTGCACAGAGAACAGCGCGTCCCCGCGCTGACAATCCCACCAACATCTCTTCAGCTTAGCTCACAGAGGATGAGCACTAGGGACAGGGGCAGACTATGCTGAATTTGTCTTGGGGAAAAGATGGGTTTTCAGCCTCTGTCTGAACCTGGTTTCAGACGGCTCCATCCTCAATTCGATGGGTAGGTTATTCCAGTCTTTACTGGCATGGTGTCTAAAGGAACGTCCTCCCATCCTTGCTCTGTGTATCCGTGGCACCACTAATAGCATGCTGCCCATCGACCTCAGAGGGCGTGAGGGGCGATAGACTGGAAGCAAGTCCTGGAGATATGGAGGATCTTTTCTCGTGGAAAGGTCCTTCCAGGTAGCGATTCCACAGGCAAGTCCAAATCTTATCCGCTGGACCTGGGGGTCCCACAGGGTTCATCATTGAGTCCCACTCTATTCAATCTTTACGCGAGGCCGCTGGCTGCGGTCGTCAAGCAATGGGGCCTGACGATGGTCTCATATGCAGATGACACGCAGCTGGTGGTCACGTTGAGTGTGGACTCCGATTTGGAGGCTCCCAGGTTCCGTGACGGTTTACGGGCAGTGGCCAACTGGATGAATTCCAACTGTCTCCAGTTAAATGCCAAGAAGACGGAGGTTATGGTGGTCGGCAGGCTAGTGGAGCTGTGGGGCGACAAGTGGAGGCTCTCTGAACTAGGTGTGACCCCCTCTCCGGCATCAGAGATAAAAAATCTTGGGATCTGGCTTGACCCAACACTTAGTTTCATCTGTCACACCAAGAAGGTGGCGGCCTCTTGTCATGGCATTATTAGAGGACTTAGGCCTATCCTTAAATTTTTTGATGCCCCCACCAGACAACTGGTGGTTCAAGCATCAGTGTTGTTCCGGCTTGATTATGCCATCTCGCTCTTGGCCGGGATCAATCAGTCAGAACTTATCGGCTGCAGCGAGTTCAAAACGCTGCAGCCAGAGTGGTGATAGGTCTGCCTAGGCGGTGCTCGGTCTCCAAATCTTTGCACTCTCTCCACTGGCTCCCTGTAAATCAGAGGATTAAATTCAAGGTTCTCAGCCTTGCGTTCAAAATCCTCAAGGGTACGTCTCCTCAAATTTTGGAGAATTTGTTGACACCGTATGTCCCCCAGCGAACCCTCAGATCCCTGGGTCAGAATCCGGCGGTGGTGCCGCGCTTCAGGTTGAGCAGAATTGGTGGCCGCTCTTTTCGAGTGCTAGCGGCGAATTGCTTGAACTCTCTCCCTTCTCATATTCAGGCGATTGATGACCTATTTCAGTTTAGACGTGCCAACCAGACCTTCTTATTTGTTTAGCTCCCATGTTGTTCCTGTGCCCCCTTTGCTTTTCAGTGTTGTGTTGTGTTTGCCTTGTCAAAGCGCCAGGACGCCCCTTCGCTGGGGCAACTGTGCGCGGTATAAGTAAAAATAACATAACATAACATAACCTCTAGGAACGAAGCTCGGCGACACTGCACCTCAAATGTACAACCCGGGAACAGTGTCACTTTTCCATTGCCCACCTTATATGGGCCTGCGGTTCGAGCCTTGTGCAGCAGGAGATCCCTGTCCTTGTAGTGGAGCAGCCTCGCCACCACTGGTCCAGGCGGTCTCCCTGGGGCCAACGGCCTAGCCGGAACTCTATCTGCTCGCTCCAGAGTGTACAACAATGTCAAACCTTTAGGAGTGACTTACGTCCACAGCCAGGCCTCCAGGTAATCCACCATGTTAGTTCCTTCCACTCCTTCCGGCAGCCCCACTACTCTGATATTAGTCCTCTGAATCCCCCCTTCGGCGTCTTCTGATCACCGCTCTAGGGCGTGCAATCTGTGCTGGACATCTGTAATCTGGGCTTCCATTGCCTTCTGAGCAGCTTCCAAGGTCTCGAGGGTGACTTCCAACTGCTTTACCCTGTCTGCCAATTTAGCATGATCCGCTCGGAGCAATCCTAGTCCCTGCGTCACATGCGCAATGTCCAACTCTAGAGCTTCCCTGGTGTCGCAATAGCTATAAGCACAGAGTCTGCATTGACGAAAGTCGCGGATAACATCCGGCGGAAAGTCGATTTGGGACAGACTACCGTGCTAGTTCTGCTGGATCTTACAGCAGCATTTGATACCCTGTCTCCCAGTACTTTAACATCTAGGTTAAGGGAGGCAGGGGTAGCAGGACCGGCCTTGAGTCTCCTGAATTCCTTTCTTCATCAGCGAGAGCAGCGAGTAATGCTGGGGGATCACCTCTCCCCTGTTAAGTCGTTGCAATGTGGGGTGCCACAGGGGTCGGCATTGAGTCCGACCCTGTTTAACATCTATGTGGCCCCCCTTGCAAGACTGGTAAGATCTCAGGGGATGGAGGTAGTGTCGTATGCCGACGACACGCAGATCATGGTGTCTCTGACCCACTCCGTGAATGTCACCGCGTCCAACTTCAAATCCTGTATGCAACTTGTTGCAGACTGGATGATTCTCAACTCATTGAAGTTGAACGGTGACAAAACGGAGGTCCTGGTCTTTGGCAAAGACCAGGAACTGTGGTCAGATGAGTGGTGGCCCTCATCTTTAGGCATCTGCCCCACTCCCACTCTATCTGCCAGGAACCTAGGCGTCATCTTCGACACTCGGCTCTCTATGGAATTGCAGGTGAACAGAACGGTGGCCACCTGTTGGGGTGTCATTAGGATTCTGAAACGAATCGCGTACTATCTTTCACCACAGGCACGAAAACAGGTTGTGATCGCCCTTGTCGGCTCAAGGCTGGATTATTGCAATTCACTTTACGCCGGGGCCAACAAGGGCCTTCTCCAACGCCTGCAGGTGGTGCAAAATGCCGCAGCGCGCTTCGTTCTGGCCCTGCCGTGGATGTCCTCTGCGACCTTGGCAAGGAAGAATCTCCATTGGCTGCCTATCCCATTCAGAGTCTCTTTTAAACTTCTCTGCTTGACATATAATGCCTTGAAGGCAGGCCCGACTGATGCCCTAGGCTCTTTGCTCTCTAGGTATGTCCCACTCAGATGCCTTCGCTCGTCAGAGCTTAATCAATTGGTAGTCCCTCGAGCTAGGACGGCACGATGGGGAAGCAAGGCTTTCTCCATTCTTGCACCTCAACTCTGGAATACTCTTCCTCTGGAGATCAAACAACAGCCCTCACTTGATCTTTTTAAGAAAGTTCTGAAAACTTGGTGTTTTACTAAAGCTTATCAGTGAGCTCTTGTCTCTGTCTGCCCGCAGCTAATTTTGAGTTAGGCGCCTTGACGCCCACTGGGCATAGTAGCGCGTTTATACATTTTATTTCATTCATTCATTCATAAGTATGAGGTCCACTTGTTGTTGTGGGAACCCATCCGGTTGCTGTGTGAGTCCTTCCTGCTTGTCTGGTGCTCCCGCGTCATCTTCCAGCTCAGGGGGCGCCCCCATCTGCTTCCCTCTAGGCTTCCCCATTGGTCCTAGGTTTGTCCCACTTTTTTAGACTGTTTTAATTTTTATTGTACATTTTGTATAATGTGTGTTTAATATACCTAGTTGCTTGCTACAACGTTTATAATAAATTGTATGCAACTTTTTAATTGTGTTTTGCACGGATTAGTTTCCTTGGCTTATTGAGTGGCGATTATGTGTGAATTGAGTATGATTTTAGTTCTGATAGTGTGGTATGTTTGAATAAATAGCTTATGGTTCCCAAGGGGATTTCTCTTGACATTTGTCTCTTGGTACCCTACCCCTTTGGCGATTTGGGTCCCTCTATCTCTGTTCTGATACCTAGATGTGCAAGTGCCAGCCCTGAGGCCGATCCCTCTCCAACAGTCAGCACCACGTGCGTCCCAACGCCAGCTGTGACCTTGTGCCTCAAACTGCAACGGGCAGCCCCCACACCTCTGTTTCCTCCTCGCCCCTTCCAACCTGCCGCTCCTCCTATTCACGCCTCCAAGCACTTTTCGCTGTGGCCTGTTAGATGCCCCAACTACCCACACAGCGCTCCAACCACTGCAGCTGGCCAAAGACCGAGCGGTGCTCCACCAGGGGGTCCAATCCTCTTTGGAGCGCAGTGCAACTGTCTGCAGGATCTGAGGAGTTGTGTCCAGGGACCCTTATGCCCGTTACAGTCTGCTCCAAAGTACCTCTTGGATTGCACTCACTGTTCAGTCCTTCTCACTGTAATGCGGTTACTCGCAGCTTACTTCCGTATGCAGATTATCGGGTGTCAAAATCCCTTCCCTCTGCCCTATGCTGTCGGTCTCCGCCCCAGCACACGTACCACTAGCATCAGAGTGGGTCAGCTATGCGTTATAAGCCATTTCAACAGTCTCGCCAATAGTGTCATTAATTCACCCTCTTATGCCGAACATATCGTCTCTCACTGCTGGGGGGCACCTTTGAAGCCGAGCCCCACCCATCTAACCAAGCCCAGTTGCACTATTCAGTGCGCCTCGTAGCGTCGGTGGCCCTAGTGACACCGAGGTCTGCGACATACAGTCCCCTGCGCTGTAGAGCCCGCCACCATGCGACACTGCGTGGTCCCTCCACCTCACCGTCTTGTGCCCGGTAGTCCCCACGCTCACCACTATTATGCTGTTGCTTTTTCCTCCATAGGACTGCTCTACCTCAGTCTCCCAGCCACCACCACTGTAGGTAGCCCACCAAGGGCCTTCCACACTATCCTGGAGCGCTCGCTGGTGGCCCCTTCTCCTAGCGCCTCTGCCCAGTGTTTCTGCTCAGTATGCTCCACAATGCATTCCCTTCCTCCCATTCAGGCTTCTGATACGGCGGCAAGGCTCAAGATGGTGATCGCTTGCCACACAGCTTCCTCCACAATAATTCAATGCTCCTCGCTCAGGGGTTATCCAGTCTTCGTCATCTCATGCCCCAACCCCTTCCTTCAGCACCATTGTAGCGTTCCCATGGACCTGCGCCTTATGCCCTCGTATTTTACTGCATGCTCGCCTCCTCACACCGTTCCGGTGCACTGCAAGCCTCTTTTCTAAGGCTCCATGCCTCAGCAGCACCCCCCGTCACATCGCGGCTTTGGAGCCCCCGGGCCCGCCGTTCCGCTCCTCACCAGCCAGCGACATCACACGGCCGCCCCGCCAAGTGTAATCGCCGCTACCTCACGTCCTGCAGGCTCCCCTGCTCCAGCAGGCCCCACTCTGATCTGCCGCTCCCGCAACTGTGCTCCCATCCGCCTCTTCACCTTCGTCCGCTCAAGTTTCCGCCTCCCCAGTCAGGATCACGCCGGTGCCTCCTCAGTCCCAAGATTGTCCCGAGGCACATCCGCATCAGATCCCTCCGTCGTGAGTCAGCTGCTATCAATCCCAAGGCATCTCTATGTTAGGAACTGCAGAAGCACATTCCGCGCTCCACTTTAGTCGTCTAACCCTCCTGTGTTGCAAGCGGCCGGATCTGACTCCTGTCCCTGACGTCCGTGCTCCGCCACCAGCGCCATTTTGGCCAATTCTGCAGCAAGCTCGCTGCTCCGCTAGTTCCCCGGGGGAGGAGTACCGGCCCCGCGATTGATGCCACAGATGTTCCCAGCCCGCGTTGTCGCCTCCCTGGTGGGTCCGGGGATTGTCGCAAGGTTCCAGTGTAGGATAATTATCGGGGTCAGTGTAGCGCTCTATGCTCACTCGTCTTCCCACATCAGCTCCGTGGCCACGCCCCAAACCTTCCTAAGTGATGTACTCAGCTTGAAGGCATTTACAATCTGTATATAACAGTAGTGAAATATGTTCAAAGGGTGCTCAGACATTCTTTTCTGTTGACGTATGTGAGAAGTTGGCCTGATATATGATGCTCACTAGTTCTAGTGATCACCTTGTATCAGTCCAAACAACCCTGTCAGGATTTCCCTAGGAGGAGGCTCTGAAGAAGGCAGTTATAACACCGGGGATTGTCTTACGTGGTTGTCTATTCAAAACAAAAGCAGTCAACAGATACCCTCTGAGTCCCAATATCTCAAACAATAGAGGAGGGGTGTCGGTAATCCACTTTCGAACTTCACTATCTCTTCGGGCTTTCAACGTCTTTCCAGGGGTTTCCGGATACTTCTCCAGGGGTTGGGCTCATGGAGGAAAACAGAAAAGAAAAACCCCGAATTACTGGCTGGGTTCTGAGCCATACATTAGGACGAGAAGGGCAGGGGGAGTGAGGGGATCACCGGGGGACCATCACCCGTCATAGACAATTCGTCAAACTACAGCTAGAGTGACTGGGGAATTACAACATAGAACACGAACAACCCTGTGACCTCCCTCAACCACCCCTACCCCGTCCCACCCCGTGAGTAATGAAGTGCCCTTAAATGGCCCGTACCTTGTCCAGCCACACTTCTCCAGAAGTGCGGCGGGGCGCCTCGCGGTAACGGTGGTCTCCTGGCGTGACGGTCTCTCCAGTCGGGTCCTCTTTCGTGCTCGGGTTCGTCTTCTGGTGTTCCAATACAGCAACGCCGTCCCTCTTCCTCGCTTCTGGTTCTCTTCCTCCTCCCGCTTTCGCGCTCTCGTCTCTGTGTTGTGCTTCCTTATCCGCCCCCACCTCCTCGGATTGGTCCAGAAGGGATGATGTCCGAATGGAAGGCGGGTACGCCGGGGAAATCCAAGCGGCATTAAAGGGGCCGTCTGTGTCCTGCGGACGGGGTGGAAAGGAACAGTTATTAAAGTCCACACCCCGTCCGTCAGTGTCACCGACCCCGTGACAAACCCTTATGGTTATTGGTTGTAAGTCATCCTTATAGACCAGCTATCCTAATGGTAGCATGGACAAAGCAGTCTTAGGCTAAACTCTTCTGGCATGTGAAGCCAGCTGTTTTACCACATATAACCCTTTGAATACCAAATGAAAGGACACCACACAGGTTGTTATGAAAATAAACAATATATGGGCAGTCCATCTACAGGATACCTGGACACTAGGAGAGTCAATCTACCTTTGAGCACCGAAATGCTCTCGTTACCTCACCCACGGGCTGCGGGTGCATAGGTGTGAAAGCGTGTTGGGTTTCCGCGTTGAAGTCAATGGAGCCTTGAAGAAAGATGCTGCAGGCGACCAGGAGGAAGATGTCCGGAGTGATCCAAGGGTGGATCAAGGAAGATGGAGACCTGAAAGCAGAGGGGACAATGTTCAAAGTCACTAGCCAGTGACCGGAGTGGGACCAGGAAGGAACCAGGTGCTGTCGTCACGATCAGGTGAAGAGTGGACGCTTGACTCTGCAGCCACATGGACCAGGAGGTGTCTTCGACGACCAGGATGGAGGCACGAGCTGTGCCACGCAGGCTCTCGCTGTCTGATCCGGATTCGGAGTCAACAGGCCTTGGCAAAGGCAACCCACGCAGTGAGTGGAGATGGCGTCTGGTGCGGACCAGGAGGGTCCGGGGTGCTTCTCTTTTGCAGGGAAGCAAGGGCTAGTCTGGAGCAACCAGACCAGCAGTGTGGATTTCAAGGATCGTCGTCTAGGAAGCCACTAGCCAGCCGGCAAGTGACCAGACAACGCGTCGAGCAGCAATCAAGCAAAAGGGCCCCACGCAGATCTCGTGGATGCTGGAGGGCTGGTCTTCTGTGCAAGAGCTGCTCGGGGCTGGGGCTTCTCAATCCCCAAAGCACTTTCTCGAGGATGCCTCTGAAGTCGTGCTGGAAGCGAAGTGCAGTTTCTCCAAGATGGCCAGTCCCACGTGTCTCGTCGCACCCACTGATCTCAGCTGTGCTGCAGATGTAGGTAGAGGTCGGAGAGGTCTGGAAGTCCGGGTCTCGTCGGGCTCTGAAGTCTGGTTCCACCGGGAAGGACAACAAAGTGAACCGCTAGGACGCTTGATGGTGCCTGCTTGTGCAGGGTGGTCACTCCTTGGCCACAAGGTAAAAATTGATACTTGTATAGCACACTACTCACCCGCAAGGGTCTTAAGGCGCTTGTACGAATACTGCTGTGGAACCCATCCTGGCTTTCCCTGTGAGGCGTCCACTCCTGGGCACCCCCCCAGGTGGAGGCCAGGCATCTTTAGCGTTGTGGGGGCCTTTGTGGAGATTAAGCAAGCTATTGCCCAGAGTTGCAGAGCGGGACTCCATGATTGGAATAGGCACCGAGGCGAGAATTATCAGGTCCGTGGAAATTTGAGCCCAAGACCCGCCGAGGCGGGGAATTGAACCCTGGTCCCAGGCCAGACCTCTGCATCAGGGTCTGCCGCTCTAACCATTGAGCCACACTTCTCCAGTTTCTTCAGTCTTCTGGGGAGCAGAACGTTGAAGTCCAGAGTTTCTTCTTTGTAGTTTCAAATCAGGATAATCTAATTTGGAATGGGACCAGCTCCTTCCTTAATTCTCCTAAAGGGGGCTGTACTGTGACTAGGTCCCTCCTATTGGTGGGACCAGGAAGGTGGTGGTTACACCCCCTATCCTTTGTCTGGTTTCGCGCCAGAGCTGGGGCTGGAGTGCCCCAGCAACTGGTTTGAACCCGGGTATGCACAGGGACACCTTGTGTGCCGCAGGCATGTCTCATTCCTTTCAGCCTGTCCTACCTCAATACACAAAATCCTGTCTGGGGTGGTGCTAGCACTTCCCAAGGCAGGAAACCCTTTGTCCAGGCCTCCCTCGCTGGAAGGACTCCCAGCAGCAGGAGGTCAGACTCGTGTCTGTGGTGGCAGCATCCATTTTGTGCTGCTGAGGCTCGAGTTAACTTTAACCGGGGTTCTTAGTTACATACATGTCGTGTCCCTCTAAAAGGGTGGAATGCTACCCCCGTCGCCAGCATTGGTGCGAGGGGGTAGTATTCCAATTCGTATGACACCTTACTCGTCATGTTTTGATAATGCTATGCCAAAGTTAGCAATAACCGCGAGGATTATAATGCACTTAAGAGTATATGGTATAGCGTTATCATGGAAACAGCTAAAGGACTTGTTTCCGAAAGCTGCAGACAGTCTCAGCTCATGCTAAAGCACCATCTCACATAATTCCAAGCACTTTGCCTCCAGGATTGTTAAGGCCTGCCATAGGAGTGTCTTATAGGAGTATATGTGTCCATTTTAGGGTTAGATATAGGTATACTATATCTAAAGCAAAGGGTGATTACACCACCTTGCCCCAGCTGTGTTACCAGCCAGTTGTGTCTGTTTAGATGGCCAGCCAGGGGTGGCACAATACATGCTGCAGCCCCTGGTAGGCCTTGGGTGCACTTATGCCCTGGGTACCTATGGTACACTGTACAGGGGCTGATAAGGGGACCCAGTATTCAATTAGATATGTACCTAAGGTACATGGAGTCCATTTTAACAGAGGAAGCAGGAATCCTGGGGTCCTGAATAGCAGGATCCCAGGCCAACTATGTCGAAAACCAGCAAAACACTAGGCAAAAAGTTGGGGGCAACCATAGTCAGATATCCACCTTCCTACAGGGAGAGCCTTGGTTACGTCTATTCACCACCGAAGAGAACGTGCAATGTCATCAGTTCTGCGCATTGGAATTTCCAAAGCGGCACTCGCTCGGAGATGCTTTTCGCCGCGAGTGGAGTTGAAGGCTGTTATACACCTTTCCGCTTATACCACTTCTGCCCAGAGTGCTGAAGAAGATCAGGCGCGACCAGGCCCAAGTCATCCTTGTGGCTCCAGATTGGGCACGAAGGTACTGGTATCCCGAGCTACTCAGTCTTACAATCGATCCCCCGATTCGACTGCCTCTTCAGGAGGGCCTTCTGTCGCTGCAGCAGGGGACGGTCCTCCACCCGAACCTGTCCAACCTCCACCTCAATGCTTGGAGATTGAGTGGCGGCAGTTGATGCCATTTGACTTGCCTCCTGAAGTCTGTGATGTCATTCTGGAAGCCTGGCATCCCTCCACAAAAACGGTATACGCCTGCAGGTTGAACAAATTTGTGGCATGGTGCACAGCAAAGGCTGTGGATCCCCTTTCTGCCCCTCTTTCTGAGGTTCTCCTCTTTCTTCTTTCCCTGGCCCAGCAGGGCATTGCTCTGGGCACCATAAAGGGATATCTTTCAGCTGTTTCGGCCTTCTTGAGGCTTCCTGATCATCCTTCTCTTTTCAAGTCCTCTGTTGTAAATATATTCTTGAAAGGCAGTACTCACATGTTTCCTCCTGTTCCCTTTGTAATGCCTCAGTGGGACTTGAACCTGGTGTTGACCTATCTGATGTGTGCGCCCTTTGAGCCACTTCATAACTGTCCTCTTCGTCTTCTGACTCTAAAGACTGCTTTCCTGGTTGCCATCACCTCTGCCAGAAGAGTGAGTGAGCTCCAGGCTCTTTCCTCTAAGCCTCCATTCCTTTCTGTCCATCCAGACAACGTTGTTCTGAGGACTCGTCCTTCTTTTCTTCCTAAGGTGGTTACTGCTTTTCACATCTGGCAGTCCATTACCTTGCCCACCTTCTTTCTGCCTCTGCATCCCTCGAAACAGGGAGAGGCTCCACCGTCTGGACCCAAAACGTGCGCTCTCCTTTTACCTGGATCGCACAAAACCATTCCGGGTGGACGACCAACTCTTTGTTGGCTACGTGGGCGCTAAGAAGGGGCGGGCAGTGCATAAGCGAACCATCTCAAGGTGGGTAGTTCTGTGCATTAATGCCTGTTATTTCTTGGCTAAAAAGGATCCTCCTGTGGGGCTGCAAGCCCATTCCACTCGGGCCACAGCGGCTACTACTGCTTTGGGACGGGGAGTCCCTTTGCAGGACATCCGTCAGGCAGCTACGTGGGCCTCGCTGCACATGTTTGCCAAGCATTACTGCCTGGACAGCCAAGTTCGAAGAGTTGGCTTCTTTGGCTGTTCCGTTCTTCAGGACTTCCTGGTGTGATTTTGGTTCGCAGACCTACCACCGGGATTGGTATTGCTGGGGTATCTATTCTAAGGTAAGGAATCTAACACCAACGTGTTTCTTTCAGATGCACAAGTTACTTACCTTCGGTAACGATATATCTGTAAGAAACATTAGTTAGATTCCTTACCACCCCACCCATCCTCCCCGTTCTGCGAACCGATATCTAGGGTTAAGGTCATCCCTTTCAGGAGTCTAGTTTCATTGCACCAGTGTCAGTTTCTTGCATGGCTCTGCTTTCCTGGGGCGGAGAGCTATGTACAGACTGACGTCAGCACGTGAGGGCGTCATCTAAGAACTCCGACGTCATCCCGAATCCGACGACTAACGCGGAGCCGCAGACGACGCTACCGACGCGCAGGGGTACTGCTAACGAAAAATCTTTCTGGATCCAGCCTGACGCCTGGGATATTCTAAGATAAGGAAATCTAACTAACTAATGTTTCTTACAGATATATCGTTACCGAAGGTAAGTAACTTATGCGATAATGCTTTTGAACCCATCCTTAAAAGAGAGCCATTTCTCAAAGGGGGTGATCTGTCTCTGCGCCCCTGTTGTAACAGAAGGATGTGTAACCCAGTGTCTGATCTGGAGGTAATGGAGAAGTTCTGTTTCTGGGGTCTTATAGTCTGCCTTTACTTTGTCAAAAGGGATTATTCCTTCATTATTGAATAGTTGACCAATGTGCCTGCTGACGTGTAAAGACCGGTTTGAACTCAGGGTTGCCCAAGATAGGTGACATTCATGATGGAGAGGATGTTAAACCTCTTCACTCTAACCCAGACCACCAGCCTGGCCCATGTGACGAGATTATTAGAGAACACAAGACCTATGTTTTTGGTGTAGCCAGGGGACTTTAGATATATGATGCAGACTATTGCTCGATCCATAAAGCACCAGTGTTTTTCTGATTAAATGTGGTTCTATTTTACCAGGCTGTGCTGCCTGGTAAAATTGTGTAAGATTGGGGACCCCCAGAGCACCCTCCGAAGTGCGATATATCAGGTTGCGATGCATACAGGACCACTTCCCATCCCAGACAAAGCTGTTAATTTTGGCCTGTAGAGAATTTAGTGTGCCGGGGAGGGGTGCCAGAGGGAGGTCATAGAAGAGAAATTGTGCCCTGGGAAGAATACTCCTTTTCAGGGCTGCTGTGTGACTGAGCCAAGACAAGTGGTAGCTTTTCCATTGGCCAAGGTCATTTTTTACATGGCGCAGCAGGGTGAGATAGTTGATCACCACTGTG
Organism: Lissotriton vulgaris; assembly: GCF_964263255.1. Lineage (NCBI taxonomy): Eukaryota > Metazoa > Chordata > Amphibia > Caudata > Salamandridae > Lissotriton > Lissotriton vulgaris. The sequence goes on along the minus strand of NC_141691.1, from coordinate 1,383,474,825 downwards.
TCTGTAGTAGTAGGGGCTATCTGTGACTCAAGAAAGGTGATAGTGGAGTCAGCTAAGGTTAGCAGTATTGGACAGCTAGATGTGCTGGCTGGGGAACGGCTACATTGAGGTCAAGGGCCATCTATTTTTATATATTATTGATAAAGGCTGAATCTGCCCTGATTGAAATTGTAGTCAAGAGCTTAGCATCCACATTTGTCAATGAAATAGGTCTATGCAAGTCACAGTGGAGTTTCTTACCCGGTTTAGGGGTGATGGTTATGAAGGGCTGCAATGAGCACAGTGGGGTACCTGTGTCAGCGAATGTATTACAAATCCTGGTGAGAATCGATGCAAGAGGTTGGCAGAGTATTTTGTAAAGAGAGGAAAAGCTGTCTGGGGTGGGGGGGATAGTTCATAGGTTCAACCAGGTTATAGCTGAAATGACAACTTTGAGTCAGATAGACTCGTCTAGCTTCAGTGCCTGCTCCAGAGTTAGTTTACTCATTCAGGCACCCAGCAAGTATGGAGGGCTGTCTGTTGCTTTAAGATCTGTGTTCATACTGAGTTTAATCTTCAAAGGCCTCTGCTATGCATGTGTCTTCTGTGACCTCTGTGCCATCTCAGAGACTTATTTTGACCTATTTAGACATTTGGTGCATAGCTTGTGAGCCATTGACCTGCTTCATTTATTCCCTCCCATCATTCTCCCATGCCTGTATTTTGTAGGCACAGAAGCACATATTTTGCCCTGTCAAGATAAAGCTGTCGCGAGCACGCGACCTCGAGCTGACCCCACAAGTTCTGGGCACCAGTGCGCATATGGATAGCTTTGAATTCTTTCACCTGCCTGTCAAGCTCAACCCACTTATCTTTCAGCAGTTTATCTGTTGCAGAGATAGCAATTAATTCCCCTCCAAGTACAGTCTTCAACGTTACAATTTGGGCAGCCGTTGGCACCTCCCCTTTGTGTTTGTTTGACATAAAATCTGTAGTAGTGCAAGTAAGTCTCTAAATATTGCCTGGTTTGTGGAGAAGACCCTCACATATCTTCCACAGTTTCTCCCCTCATTGCTCCACCTCCACTCCTAGAGAGAGGAAAAGTGGGACATGGTCCGACAATTTTAAATGCTCAATGAATATCTCCCAGACGGGTGTCTGTATTGCAAGCATTCCCAGGAAATAGTCTAGGCATGTTTACATTTTGTGTGCTGCACAGTAATATGTGTACTCTGCTGTGTGGGTGTGACGGTCTTCACAAGTCTCGCAGCCCCCTTCTGAAAGGACGCAGATCTGACCAAAGCGCTGATCTGACCTGTTGAGATCATTGTTCATTACCAGATGGTGATTCAAGAGCCTCCAAAACTTCCCGTCATACAGATTGTTCCTGGATCTCGTTCGTAGCGCAGATAGATGCTATAGTCATAGTCATAGTCATAGTCTCTTGTATAGCGCACAAATCACAAAAGTCTCAAGGCGCTTAGCGACAAACAACAACCAAGAATGAGAGGGAGCGGAGGAGAGGAGATTAATTAGGAAAGAGCCAGGTTTTTAAGCCCTTGCGAAAAGCCTGATGATTGGAAAGGGACTGCAGCTGTGTAGGTAGTTTATTCCATAGTTGAGGGGCTAGGTAAGAAAAGGCTCTACAGCCCATCCTTAACGTTCTAGCCCTAGGTTGTACCAGAAGGATTTTAGTACTGGACCTTAAGGCTCTGGAGGGTTTATACCTGGCCACTTTCTCAACAAGGTAAGAAGGTCCTGTCCCATGTAAAAGTTTATGCGTGAGACTAAGGATCTTAAACTGGCTTCTTTGTCGCACTGGGAGCCAGTGCAATTGTCTAAGACAGGGCAAGGAGGGGGACTTGGGGGGAGACCTAGCACCAGGCGTGCATCAGCATTTTGAAGAGTTTGTAGCTTGGTTAACAGGCCCTCATTGATAGAGGTATACATTGCGTTGCCATAGTCCAGGCGGCTAACAACCAATCCCTGGACCAAAGGTTTCCTGGATTCGATGGGTAGCCACCTGAAAATCTTCCGCAATTTTCGTAGTATACCATAGCAGATACCAGATACTTGGGTAATCTGAGCCTTCATAGAAAGGGCACCTTCGAGCATTATTCCCAGGTCACGAACCGCCTCTTTGGGCTCCGGACATGGTCCTAATTCTGCAGGCCACCAATCGCATGACCACTGAGTCTTCGCCTTGCCAAATAGCATAATTTCAGTTTTACTGAAATTAAGCTGGAGTTTATCGTTCATCCATTCGCTGATATGGATCATACATCTCTTAAATCTTGTACAGGTGTCAAGAATGTCTGGACTACAGGTAATGAGAACTGCGTATCGTCCGCGTAGGTGACCGATAGACTGCACCTGAATGCGAAAGGCCAGCAGTCTATCCTGTATCTTAGCCATTTTACTCACTGCCACCCCTTGAAAGCTCTGGGAGAAAAGAATGGCCACCCCCCCGTGTTTAATCATGCTAAAAGATAGGTATTGATGTGGATTATAGTAAGATTTTGGCCTGTACCAATCTTGTGCCAAAAAGTATGTCTACTGGAGGAGGAAGATATCTCCCCTATTCTGTTCCCAGAAGAATACCACCAATGCTCTCTTAGCAGGGTTATTAAGGCACCTCCCATTAAGGCTGGTTACACTAACGTCAATGGTATAACAAGTGGGCAGGAATGATTGGTGTCACGCACTCACCTGGTTCTGACTGCAGAGATGATGCTGGACCTCTAATCCCACGTGGTGCAGAGAATGAAAAAAGTAACTACAACCTTAATTCACCTACTGCCCCTCAGATTAACACCTTCGCTGCTAGGTGTTTTCCCCTCCGGTGCTGGATGACACCCATTTCCCATTGTTTCATGACGAGCTCAGCTCGTCATCAGCACAGCTCAACCGTGCATCATGACGAGCTGAGCTCGTCATCAGCATCGAAAGGGTTAAGGGGGATTGGGATAAAACAAATAAAAGAAGATAGACTTGTGTCACTGTGTCTGCTCTGCTGCCTTGCAACACTGCACAGGAGCACCTGTACACCCCGGACCATTAAGTGTTGATGGGGGTACAGTGCACTGGAAACAACAAAAATAATTGGTTGCTAACAGTTCTCAACATATAGTGCTTAAATACTTGTATTCATTAATTAAAGCACTTACAGGCTTCATCATAAATTATGCTTTTGAGCGGATACAATTCAAAAGTAATCTGGAGTTTCTGACACTCCTAAGATTGTCTTTGTGAGAAGTTAGCCTGGTATATGATGTCCACTATTCTAGTGGGCACCTTGCACCCGTCTAAACGACCCTTATTGATGGTGGTTGTGAAGTCAACCTTATAGACAAGCTATCCTAGTGGTAGCATGGACCATCAGTCTTAGGCTAAACTCCAAAGAGCATGTGAAGCTGTTTGTTTTACCAATTATAATCCCTTGAATTCCAAATGAAAGGACACCACACAAGGTATATATCAAATATATATGTATTTCTAACACAACTCCTCTGACTTCATTATGAGGTCAGAGATCGAAGTGCATCACAAGTTACTTAAATAGCATACAATAAGTTAAACAAATACAGTTTTGCCCTAGGGGCCTCACAAACCATATACTAAGTAAGTGGTATAAGAACCACTATAGAAAGAGTGAATAGGCCTAGAGCCTAGGGAATCGCTGGGGCTACACTAGACAACTAAAGATTAGGCAGTAGGAGCCCCACGGGAGACTCGTGAAGTGTCTAAACACAGTCACGAGTGACTTAGAATGGAGAACACAAAAGTTACAAAGTTAAAGATTTAGGGCACTTCCGGATGGACTACGACAAAACCACTTTAGACTAGGACACTTGGATAGTCAATACACACGGGAGCACCGGAGTACTCGAGTTACCTCACCCAGGGAAGCCGGGTGCATAGGTGTCTTTAGGTGTCGGGTTTTATCAATGTTTCCTATGGAGATCTGGGAAGTAGTGCTGCAGGCGACCAGGGGAAAAGTGTCCGGTTGGATCCAAGGGCGGATCGAGGAACTGAAGAACCTGAAAGCAGAGGGGACAGAGTCTGGGTCACTAGCCAGTGACCAGGAAGGAACCAGGCGATGTCGAGGAGATTTCAGGTAAGAGGTGAAGCTTGTCTCTGCAACCACGAGGACCAGGAGGCGTCGACGACGACCAGGAGCTGGATTCGAGCTGTCCCACGAAGGATCTAGTTGACTGCAGCGTCGGTATCCCGATTGGACCCAACAAGCCTTGGCAACCGCAACCTACGTAGGAAGTGAAGATTGGCTTCGAGTCAGACCTGCAAGGTCTGGGGGGGCTTCTCCTTTGCAGGGAAGCTGGAGCAAGCCTGGAGCAACCAGGCCAGCGGTTTAAATTCAAAAAGAAGTCTTCTGAGGGCTAACTAGCCAGCGGGCTAGCAACCAGGAAGACGCGTCGAGCTGAAATGCAGGAGCAGGCCCCACGCGGCACTCGTGGAGTGTGGAGGGCTGAGCTTTGGTGCAAATGGAGCTCTGGTCTGGGGCTTCTCGTACCCCAATGCACAACTGCAAAGGTACCTCGGGAGTCAAGGAGTTAGCAAAATGCAGGAAGTCCAGGGTGTCCGGTCCCGCATCTCTCGTGTCCGCCACGGGTCTCAGCTTTGCTGTGGATGTGGATCGGAGTAGGAGAAGTCTGGAAGTCCAGTTCCTCAGTCGCTGAGTCTTCGGATTCCGGCAGGAGCGTCGACAAAGCAAACCGGCAAGTTACTGGTGGTGCCTGTTTGCACAGGGTGGTCACTCCTTGACCACAAGGGAGATGTCTACAGTCTTCTAGTCGATATAGAACGTCAAAGGTCCAAGTGTTTTGTTTCAGAGTTTCAGTCCAGGATAATCTAAAGTCTGTAGACACAGCTCCTATCTTTATACTGATTTTAGGGGATGGATTACCTGCTTGGTCCCTCCTATGGGTGGACCTGGGAAGGGGGTGGTTACACCCCTTTCCCAATGTCCAGTTTCGCGCCAGAGCTGGAGTGCCCCAGCAACTGGTTTGAACCGGCTATGCATGGAGCACCTTGTGTGCACCAGTCAGTGTCTGGAAAAGCGTCTTTCCTTTCAACTCACCTTGCCCCAATACACTGCAGGCTGTCTGGGGAGGTGCTAGCACCTCCCTCGACAGGAAACCTATTGTCCAGGCCTTCCTCACCGGAGTTTCGTCCAGCAGCATGTCAAACTCGTGTCTGTGGCAGCAGCATCCATTTTGTGATGCTGAGACTCTGTTTAACTTTAACCAGGTAAAGAGGTAACTACATGTCTTTTCCCTCTAGAAGGGTGGAATGCTACCCCCGCCGCCAGATCTGGCGAGGGGGTAGTATTCCAAAGCGTATGACACCTTACACGACATGTTTTGATAAAGCCAAACCAAAGTTAGCATTAACCGTGAGGATTATAATGCTCTTAAGAGTATATGGTATGGCTATATCATAGAACAGATAGAACGAGATGGTTCCGAAAGCTGCAGAGGGGCTCAGCTCATGCTAGGGCACCCTCTCACATAAAACCAAGCACTCAGCCTCCAGGATTGTTAAGGCCAGCCATAGGAGGGACTTATAGGTTACTATATGTCAATATATATAAGGTAGATATAGATATACTATATCTAAGTAAGAGGTGATTACACCACTTTACCCAAACTGAGTGATCAGCCTGTGGTGTCAGTTTAGATGGCCAGCCAGGGGTGGCATAATACATGCTGCAGCCCCTGGTAGGCCTTGGATGCACCTATGCCCTGGGTACCTATGGTACACTATACAGGGTTCACAAAGGTTACTCAATATCCCATCTGGTATGTACCTAAGGTACATGGAGTCCATTTTATAGGGAGAGCAGGTAGCCTGGGGCCCTGAATAGCAGGATCCCAGGCCCACTAAGTAAAAAACCAGCTAAACAGTAGGCAAAAAGTTGGGGTAACCATATAGTCAGATATCCACCTTCCTATAGTCTTACCTAAGAATGTTCTGTTCAAATTTAAATGTACACAATGCGGGCTTAGTCTTTCCAAGTTCTTGATACCAAACTGATCAAGAAACAATTATGTGGAGACTTTTACTTCTGATAAAAATAATGTTTGGAGCGCCCATGAGAAAAAATGTCTGGAGCTCTTTGACATTTAGAAATGAAGAAACAAATGTCCTATGTTCAAAAACGCGGTTTCACTTTCAAAGAACTCAGTCATGGCTTAATCTCAAAACGAATCCATAGATTAGTGCACACTAACTTGAGAATCAAGTACATAGCCTTGCCTCTAATTTTTCAACTGGAATCCTGATGAAGACTGAAGGCTGTGGTGGAAGTTGCCCAAGGAGAGGTGGAATCGTAGCCCTGGATGCGAAGATATGGGAAACGTCAGCAGCGTCAGTATCACAGGTTCAACAGGAAGACTTGGAATACTAAAGCACTGGAGGGTTCTGTGGGACTCACATGGTAAGTGCAAGGAAGATGCATGCGCAGGAATAGAACGAGGCCAAGCCCTGACTTAGTTTCAGAAGGGGTATGTATACCAGATGGAAGATACTATTCCAGAAGCGCACATGGCTCACATGGAAGTCCAGAAAGTACCAAAGGAAACCTCTGAGAGAGCACATGTTAAAATAACAGATGTGACCTTTGTTAATGGTAGGTGCAAGTGATGGTTGAAATCAATTAACCAAGGCAGGCAGAAACAAAGAGCATTCGCCCTTGGAGTCAAAAGGTCGCGGCAGTTGGCGCCAATATCCAAGGCAGCTGGAACAAATAAGCATGAATTGTTACAGTCCTAGGTAATGGCAGATGACGCTCATTAACCAGGAAACATGTGAATCTCTTACAAGAGTGCAGGCAAAGGGAACAACGGTACAGGAGGTTTGAGGGGGTGTAGATCTCTGGAAGAAGGATCACGGGTTGCCAGAGGCCGTGAAGTGCCACAGGAGAAAGTCACCATGAGCCCTGTGCGCAAAACCCACAGTACAGAGGGCACAAGAGGGGGTTATGTAACTTGTCACAGGTAACCAGCCTAGGGGCCCATAACATGGCAGATGAGGGCCTGTACTTAGCTCACTATGTTCGGCCCCTCTGGTCCCTTTGTGCCCCCATATATGAATATTGTTCCTATGTGAACCATTGTTAAGTCCTCTGTGTGGATTTGTAAGAAAAATTGTTGTTCTTGGAGGAGTAGGACTTAATGCTGTAAGAGCTCCTCTTCTTCGCCCCTAGTGATTTTGTTGTCTTTCAGGCTTAAGACCTTGTCACCATTAAGGTTGCAGGGCAGTGTTGTATAACAGATATGTTCGAGGCATGTGGGCTGCTGAATTCATATCTGTGCATAGATCGCCGCCTAGTGTTGGGTCTGGATGATCGCACATTGCTGTCCTGGAAGAGTCTTCGAAGTATCACGAGATAGGTGGCTCCTCCCCTGGACTACAGTGCGCATGGGCATCGACTCCATCCTCAGATAGTTTTTTCCGCCATCCGCCATTGGGTTCGGATGTATATTGGTTCCCTCTAGTCGGAATCGATAAAAAACTTTCTTAAGGCCAAAAGGTCTTTAGTTTTCTTCGTCGGTATAGTCTTGCATTCGGTGTCTAACTCTTCCAGCTCGGTTCCGAGCCAGATTCCATACACCCGCGTGCTTTCGGTGCGGAGGGCCCAGCCGACGCCTCAGACCCTATCGACTGTTCATCATGGACCGAAGTCCGTTCAAGAGATGTCCCGTCTGCAACTCAAAGTATCCCCACATCGACATCCACCCGGTGTGCAACAAGTGTCTGTCGCCGGACCATGATGAAGCCAGTTGCATGGCTTGTTCCCGCTTCAGGTCCAAGAAGACGCTTAAGCATCGACGCGCTGCGCGCCAGGAGGCCCAGCACACAGCACCGGCGCCTGCGGACATTTTCGATGCCGGGGATGTCGAAGAGGAAGCTAACCGGGACATCGGTGACAACCTGTCGAATCCTGCGTCAGAGGTCGACTACGACGCGGACGCCAAAATGTTCGAAGCTGAAGAAGTCGTCGACGAGGTAGGGGACGGCGACGGGGCCTTTGGGCCCATGGAGGATAGCTCGGACGATGAGCTACCTCGCACTGACACTGGGGCCGTACCGCTTCATAAGGCTCAGGTCGAGGGATCGCCACTAGGTCTTACCCAAGATCTTACAATGGGTTCTACGGCCCGCCTTCGGGCTCGGCCACGGACATTACTATTGAGCCGCACCCTGCAAAATCGAAACCGAAAGTGAAACCAACGGTCTCGACACAAACAACAGCACTGGTGCCCACCTCGAAACCGAAAGTGCGCATTACTTTGGTCGGATCCAAGGCCTCGGAGCCCTCGGCGCCGAAGAAGCAGAAGGGTGTTGTCGATCCGAAGGCTCAAGTCAAGGGCGTCGAGACGAAGTCTGCCGCGCCGAAGACAAAGGTCAAGGTGGTCGAGCTGAGTAAATCGGCGCCAAAGGCGGTCGACACCAACAAAGGACTCGGTGATCCGAAGGTTCTCGAGACTCCGCGTCAACAAGACAAGGCCAAGAGCGGCGCACCCCGAGAGTCCACGCCTAGTGGTGCCTCGAAGGATCCCGTCGACTCTGCGCGGCCGTCCGCCGCTTTCACCAAGCAAGTGACGGACTCCCTACAGCGCATCAAGGAGAAGGCCTCGGCTGTCGGACCAAGAGATCCTCCACCTTCGAAGCCGGTGGAGAAACCTCACAAAGCGTCGACGCCCATTCACTTCACGTTGCCGCCGAAGTTGGCGCCGAAGGCTTTCACCCCTAGAGTGGTCGCCAGCGTGCCCGAGAAGGTGTCCTCGGTGCCGAAGTCGTCGACGATGGTTCCCACCTTGAAGCATCGGCAATCTTCAGTAGAAGAACAAGAAGAACATTTTATTGATGCCGAAACGGGCAGACTTTCCCTCCACAAGCGAAAAATTGCCCCGGAACAACCGATGGAGTCCTACAAGATTCCTTTAAAGAAAAAAAAGGACTCTGCTTTGACTCCTGTCCTTGTGGAACCACTTTCTCCACAGGCCCAAAATGTCTCGCCCACTTACTCTGACGTGGACGCTGGGGAGGGCGAGGATGAGTACAGCTGTCCTGTCTACACAGACCCTGATGATACCAATGAACCCTGGGCTGCTGGTGCTGACCCAGGTGATGCTCATTCTGCCCAAGACACTCAACTTTATTCTGTAAAGACATCACCTACAGAGGATTCAGCAGCGTTCAATGCCCTCATTGAACGGGTGGCTAAAAACCACGACGTCCAGCTCCATGCTGACCCCATTGACGTGGATTTTCTTTTTGATACCTTTTCAGTCTCAGAGAGAACTGTCAAGACTCTGCCTAAGTCAAAAGGTGTCTTAAAACATGCTGGGGAGATCTTTAAGGAGCCTACCAGAGCCAGGGTGATAAACCCTAGGATTGAGAAGAAGTATAAACCAGCGCCTACTGATCCTACTTACATTAAAGGACAGTTGCCTTTGGACTCTCTTGTCTCAAATGCCCGGAAGAGGGCTAATTCTCAGACAACGGGTGATGCTCCTCCCTGCAAGCGCTTCTCGCGAGGTATGACAGGGCACACTATGACACACTGGAGACCCTGTTGCAGCACCTGCCAGACGAATACAAGGAGGCAGCTGAGATGCTTATTCAAGAGGGGAAGCTAATATCTAATGCTTCAATTAAATGTGCACTAGACGCGGCTGACACCGCAGCCAGGGCTGTCAACACTAGTGTCATGCTGAGACGGCATGCCTGGCTCAGAATCTCGGGGTTTAAGCCAGAGATACAGACCACCATTCTTAATCAAACAGAAAATCCAGATCACCTGTTTGGCCCAGAGGTTGACACCACCTTGGAAAAGATTCAGAAGGACACTGAAACTGCTAAGTCCATGGGGGCCTTACAGTCCCAGCAATTCAGGGGTGGGTCTTTTCGTCGCTCAATCACTAGAGGCGTTTCCAGAGGCCAGCTCTCCCAAACCACGCAGTACTACAAAGGCAACACGCAGTCCACATACACCAAACAAAGTCGAGGTGGATATCGTGGTAACAGCGCCAAGGGCAGGGGTCGTGGAAACAACAACTCCAGATCCTCTGCCACCAGCAAACAGTGACGCCTTGTCACTGCCCCTCGACCACACAACACCGGTCGGGGGGAGACTTCAGCAGTTCCTGCCGGTCTGGAAAACCATCACCACAGACAGGTGGGTCACACAGCTCATACAGTACGGCTATTGTCTGGAGTTAACATCCACTCCACCCAACTTGCCCCCAAGACACCGTCCTATGTCCAACGAGCACTTGCACTTATTGCAGCAGGAGGTCATCGTCATGCTGCAAAAAGGGGCAATCGAGCTCGTGCCTGTGGCAGAAAGAGGCACAGGAGTTTACTCACTGTACTTCCTGATACCAAAGAAGGACGGGTCCCTCAGACCCATACTGGACCTCAGACCCCTCAATCAGTACATTCTATCGGAACACTTTCATATGTTGACCCTGCAGCAAGTACTCCCGTTGCTCAGTCAAGGGGATTTCCTCGCGACTTTAGACCTAAAGGATGCGTATTTTCACATTCTGCTGCACCCGTCACACAGAAAATACCTCCGGTTCACCATCCAAAACCAACATTACCAGTTCAAGATTTTGCCTTTCGGAGTCACCACGGCACCCAGGGTGTTTACAAAGTGCCTGGCGACAGTGGCGGCGCACCTAAGGAGACAGAACATTCACGTCTACCCTTATCTGGACGACTGGCTTATCCAGGCAAAGTCAGCCCAGCAGTGCGCCGCTCACGTGTCCCACACCATTCATCTTCTTCACGATCTGGGTTTCTCACTAAATTACCTAAAGTCCCACCTCCAACCCGCCCACATACGGCAGTATCTGGGTGCGACGATAAAGACTCTGGCAGCCACAGCACAGCCAAATTCAGTGAGGGTCAACAGCATTCAATCGCTGATACAACGATTCAAACCCCAACACTCGCTTCCAGCGCGAGTGTTCATGCAGTTGATAGGCATGATGGCCTCCTGCATCTCCATAGTCCCGCACGCGAGACTACATATGCGTCCGCTTCAGGAGTGCTTAGCACGTCAGTAGACTCAGGCTCACGGACAGTTGAAAGACCTAGTGTTGGTGAGCGGTCGGGCATACAACTCTCTGCATTTGTGGAATCCACAAAACCTTTGCAAGGGACGACCGTTCCAAGAGCCTGTGCCACAGATCATCCTGACAACGGACGCTTCTCTCCAGGGATGGGAAGCTCATGTACTCCATTACACTGTGCAGGGGCTATGGACACAACAGCAACGGAAGATGCACATCAATGTTCTGGAACTTATGGCAATCTTCATGGCACTAAAGGCCTTCAAAGTACATCTGTGCAACAAGGTCGTGTTGATCCGGACGGACAACATCACGGCCATGTACTACATTCAGAAGCAGGGAGGAAAACACTCTCCACAGCTGTCTCATCTGGCTCAGGGCTTGTGGAAGTGGGCCATTCAGAGAAACATCTTCCTCATGGCAGAACACCTCCCAGGCAAGGACAATCAGATGGCGGACCTGCTCAGCAGGTATAGCCACCAAATGCACGAGTTGGAGATACATCCATCAGTACACCACCCGTACTTCCAAAAGTGGGGTCATCCAGAGATAGACCTGTTCACCACAAGGGAGAACGCAAAATGCCAAAGCTTCGCCGCCAGGTTTCCACACCCACAGTCGCAAGGCAATGCGATATGGATGAACTGGTCAGGCAAATTTGCGTACGCTTTTCCCCCAGCACCTCTGATACCGCTGGTGGCACGCAAGCTCAAGCAGCACTCGATGACTCTCATCCTGGTTGCTCCAACGTGGGCTCGCCAACCATGGTACACCACGTTTCTAGAACTGTCCGTGGTACCGCATCAGAGGCTGCGCCTCACACCCAGCTTTCTGACGCAGAGCCATGGCGACATTCAGCATCCAGATCCGCAACAGCTCAACCTGACGATCTGGCTCCTGAGGTCTTAGAGTTTGGCTACCTCAAATTACCTCCTGATTGTATGGACATCATCCGGGAGGCAAGGAAGCCCACCACAAGAGCATGCTATGCGGCAAAGTGGAAGCGGTTTGTCATTTATTGTGCAGACCGCAACATTAACCCGCAAGATGCATCTATTCAGAACATCATTTGTTATCTTTTACATCTGTACGAATGTAATCTGGCCTATGCTTCCATTCGCATACATTTATCCGCAATGGCTGCTTATCTCCAAAACAGGCAGCACCTCTCACTCTTCAGGGTGCCTGCCATTAAAGCCTTTCTGGAAGGACTCAAACGAGTCATTCCTCCGCGGACTCCACCAGCTCCTGAGTGGAACCTCAATGTGGTCCTCACTCGGCTGATGGGTCCCCCCTTTGAACCACTGCATTCCTGCGAGATTCAATTCTTGACCTGGAAAGTGGCTTTCCTTATAGCGATTACATCGCTGCGACGAGTTAGTGAGCTCCAGACACTAACCATCCAAGAGCCATTTATTCAAATTCATTCTAACAGGGTGGTGCTAAGCACTAACCCTAAATTCCTTCCTAAGGTAGTGTCTCAATTCCATATTAACCAGACTATTGAATTACCTGTGTTCTTCCAAAATCCTGAGTCATTGGCGGAGAGAATGCTCCACACCCTTGACGTCAAAAGGGCCCTGATGTATTACATTGATAGGACGAAGGATTTTAGAAAAATTAAACAACTCTTTGTTGCCTTTGCGCCACAACACAAGGGTAACCCCATTTCCAAAGCTGGTATAGCCAGGTGGATCGTTAAATGTATTCAGATCTGCTATCTGAAAGCCAAGCATGCTCTCACCATTCCACCGCGGGCCCACTCCACCAGAAAGTTGGGGGCCTCCATGACTTTCCTTGGAAATATTCCTTTGGAAGACATATGTAGAGCAGCCACATGGTCTACCACACACACATTTACAAAACATTGTATTGATGTGCACTCTAAACAGCAGGCAGCTGTAGGGCAGGCTTTCTAAAAACGCTTTTCCAAACTGCTGCAGCTGGCACGGGCCGCCGCCGTTAATGGAGGGACTGCTATGTATTCTATGCACAGATATGAATTCAGCAGCCCACATACCTTCAACCGAATATGCTACTTACCAGTATGCATCTGTTCTTGGCATGTAGGGCTGCTGACATTCATATCGCCCGCCCTCCTCCCCGGCGCCTGTAGCAGCTGCAGAATTCACATATTCTTTTAGCATGGTCATCATTCACTTAGTTTCACTCCATCTTGGCCACAATGGCTAAAAACAATCTGAGGATGGAGTCGATGCCCATGCGCACTGTAGTCCAGGGGAGGAGCCACCTATCTCGTGATACTTCGAAGACTCTTCCAGGACAACAATGTGCGATCATCCGGACCCAACACTAGGCGGCGATCTATGCACAGATATGAATGTCGATTCAGAAAAGGGGGTGGTGATGAACAGAGTGTCTGAATTAAGCAGACCACTCTTACCCAGTCCAAAGATCAGGGCTTGATCCATCACCGTTATTTATCTCACTGCATCATCCCAGCTCAGAACCTGGCTATATGTAAATCAGTCTGTCCCTGGCCCAGTGCATCATGGGAACAGGGCAGACTAAACTACCAAGCCAATTCTTCACCAGAAAGGAGACAAGCTACCGGGGACCGGTTTCTGGCATTTCAGCCTTCTTCGGCCCGGCTTGCTTGAATCCTGATGGTGCAGTGAGAAAGGGTCTCATGTCTGAGTATACCCTGCCACACCTATAGTGGCCAAAAACGATTCAGAAAAGGGGGTGGTGATGAACAGAGTGTCTGAATTAAGCAGACCACTCTTACCCAGTCCAAAGATCAGGGCTTGATCCATCACCGTTATTTATCTCACTGCATCATCCCAGCTCAGAACCTGGCTATATGCAAATCAGTCTGTCCCTGGCCCAGTGCATCATGGGAACAGGGCAGACTAAACTACCAAGCCAATTCTTCACCAGAAAGGAGACAAGCTACCGGGGACCGGTTTCTGGCATTTCAGCCTTCTTCGGCCCGGCTTGCTTGAATCCTGATGGTGCAGTGAGAAAGGGACTCATGTCTGAGTAGACCCTGCCACACCTATAGTGGCCAAAAACGATTCAGAAAAGGGGGTGGTGATGAACAGATGTCCCTCGCTCATTGCACCATCAGGATTCAAGCAAGCCGGGCCGCAGACGGCTGAAATGCCAGAAACCGGTCCCCGGAAGCTTGTTTCCTTCCCAGTATAAGAATTGGCTTGGTAGTTTGGTCTGCCCTGTTCCCATGATGCACTGGGCCAGGGTCAGACTAATTTGCATATAGCCAAGTTCTGAGCTGGGATGGTGCAGTGAGCTAAAAAACGGTGATGGATCAAGCCCTGATCTTTGGACTGGGTAAGAGTGGTCTGCTTAATTCAGACACTCTGTTCATCACCACCCCCTTTTCTGAATCATTTTTGTCCACCATAAGCGTGGAAGGGTATACTCAGATGTGAGTCCCTCGCTCATTGCACCATCAGGATTCAAGCAAGCCGGGCTGCAGACGGCTGAAATGCCAGAAACTGGTCCCCGGAAGCTTGTTTCCTTCCCAGTATAAGAATTGGCTTGGTAGTTTGGTCTGCCCTGTTCCCATGATGCACTGGGCCAGGGTCAGACTAATTTGCATATAGCCACGTTCTGAGCTGGGATGGTGCAGTGAGCTAAAAAACGGTGATGGATCAAGCCCTGATCTTTGGACTGGGTAAGAGTGGTCTGCTTAATTCAGACACTCTGTTCATCACCACCCCCTTTTCTGAATCATTTTTGTCCACCATAAGCGTGGAAGGGTATACTCAGATGTGAGTCCCTCGCTCATTGCACCATCAGGATTCAAGCAAGCCGGGCCGCAGACGGCTGAAATGCCAGAAACCGGTCCCCGGAAGCTTGTTTCCTTCCCAGTATAAGAATTGGCTTGGTAGTTTGGTCTGCCCTGTTCCCATGATGCACTGGGCCAGGGTCAGACTAATTTGCATATAGCCAAGTTCTGAGCTGGGATGGTGCAGTGAGCTAAAAAATCGTGATGGATCAAGCCCTGATCTTTGGACTGGGTAAGAGTGGTCTGCTTAATTCAGACACTCTGTTCATCACCACCCCCTTTTCTGAATCAGATATGAATGTCAGCAGCCCTACATGCCAAGAACAGATGCATACTGGTAAGTAGCATATTCGTTTTTTCCATAACAAATTTTATTGTCGGCAGTCACAATGGGCCTGGCGAGGCCAGGTAGCCAAACAATGCAAGATACATGCACATGATTAAGTGAATAAGATGTTGACTTTTGTGATATCTATCAAGCAATAAAAAAACAAAAATATAACATAATGCCCCAACAGGGAGCCGAAGTTTCATGTTGCTGCTATACAGCATATCATATATCAGGTTGAACCTCATTGCTCTCTTATTCATACATTTTATAACAGATTTGTTATACAAAATGTAAGTGACAGTGGAAGGGAGGATTAGATGAGTTGGGTTGTGCAGTTCATCAATAAATTATGTTAGTGATAATAATAGATTTAGGTAAAAAAGGAATGTTATACATGAATCAGTTGAAGATCAGTGCAAACGGTGTACTCAATCAGATGTGGATATGTTGCTTCCCTGCCTAATTGATATTTCAGTACTACAATTACAGTAATTGTGTATTTAATGGAAAAATACAATTTTAACCCAGTTATATATTTTTGGTACAACTCTGCAGTAGCACATTGTGCATTTTAAGTGGTAGAAATGGGATTGACATGACTCCAAATCTGAAGTGTTACTGAACCGGTTCAAAATAAAGAATGTTGCAAAATAACCATTTGTTTTTCTTTCTAGACACTTTATAAAACTCAGGTTAAGGAGTTGAAGGAGGAAATTGAAGAAAAAAGTAAACAGAACCAAGAACTTCAAAAGAAAATACATGAGCTGCAAAATGAAAAGTAAGTCAATTGTGCATGTTTCGGCTATAAGTGGCACATAAGCTAAACTTGTTTGCATAATAATTAAAGATGCTTATTTACTTTACAGTGATGTATTTTGAACAGTACATCAACTAGGGTTGAAAAATATGTGCTTGCATTTAGTTCATGGTTTCCTTGGGTCACTGGAGATAGGTGTTTGATTCTTTTCTTTGAAAGGGTCTTTATGAAAAAGAAGGCGTCTTCATTTAGAGATGTGTCTATGACTAAAATGAGATTAGCAAACATAGTTACCTTTCCAATCAGTGTGACACAGTACTTTTTTTTTTTTTTTACAAATCTTTTTATTGAACATAATAAAAAACAAAGTGCAGTGTGCAGTATGGTAGTCAGAGAATGGTTGCCAAAGACATTATACTATACAGTTCCTTTTCATGAAGAATCAATTAACTAGATTGCTGGACTTAAATTAGAAAACGGTCTTTTACAAGGGTCCTTGCACCATCTAGTGGCAGGTCTGCTCCCCACTCATACCCCTCCTCCCAGTACTATACAGATCTCTATAGGCGACCCATTGATGCCGCACTTTCTCCCATTTCTTGGGGAAGCCCCTGCTTTTATATACGACTTTTTCCGCTTTATAGCACCAGTCCAAGTCAGTCTTCCCCTGATCCACGCTCGGTGTATGAGAGGGCATTCCCATAGGATATGAAAGAAGGTAGCTGTACTGCCACTGCACCGGATACATGCATCTGTGTGTATGCATCCCAGTTTATGCCTGAATGCGCTACTGGAGTAGGACCTGTGGAGGATCCGCAGTTGTAGTTGCCTAATTCTTGCCCTAATTGCCACTTCTCTCTGGCTTTGCATGGCCTCCACCCACCCATCATCTTCTAGTAACCCGATGTCAGTCTCCCAGGCTGCCCGCAGCGCCCCTAAGGGGTTGGACGAATTATTAACTATCTTTGTATATGTTAAAGATAGTGCCTTTTTGGGGATGGGATCCAATAGAAGCCGATCCTCCAAGGGGCTATACTCCGGGATACGTTCCCCCTCATAGATATGTGTACGAAGTGCGTGCCCTAGTTGCATGTAATTATATCGCTCTGTTTCCGCAAGTTGTAATTTAGACTGTAGGTTTTCGAATGATATGATCACCAGGCCCGCCAGACATACCCTAAGTGGGCAATGTCCAGCATTTTCCATTTACCAAAGCCCTGCAATTTCCCGACCTCCTCTAGCATATCACTGTCTCACAGTGGGGTACGTTCCGTCAGCCGGTTGTCCCACCCAAGAAATCTGTTAGCCCCTTTCCACACATCCAACACAGCTTTTATATGGGGGCATAAACTTTCCAGGACCTTTACAATACAAGGCGGCAGAGTAGCCTCGAGTGCCCATCACCACGCGATCAACCCGATATGCCGGGCCGTCGTGGTCCCCAAAAACCCAGTTATTTATTACTAACAATGGTGACGCCCAATAGTATTTCTGAGGTCCCCTTCGTATATGCAGCGTTATAATTTGATTAATTCTATTTTTGCACCCCTCCCGCCCCACAGTAGCTTCCGCAGTTCATTATCAACCTCTTTGAAGAAGCTGTCGAGTATCTTATACGGTGTGTTCTGGAGTATGTAGAGCAATCGTGGTATAGACATCATTTTAAATAAGATGGCTCGCCCCATCAGGGAGATAGGCAACGTCCTCCAGTGTGCCACCTCTCTTTTCAGGCATTCAAGTTGGGGTAATAGATTTCGAGGCATGAATTCTGCCTTTGTCTTGGTTACTACGATACCCAGGTACTTAAAATGGTCATGCACCTGAAGTTGGCTCCCATCAGGGGGAGTGGGTGGTGGGCTGCCCAATAGCATAAATAGAAGGTATTTGTCCGTTGATTCGAAAACCTGAATATCCCTTGAATAGGTGAAAGATTTGTAGGAGCCTGCTGATTGTAAAGCGAGGTCTGGTTGCATACAGGAAATCTATTCTTTCCACAACCTGCCCCCCCCATTTCCAGAGGACACTGGGTCTGCCCGCTCCCACACCACAAGCGTCTCCAGAGCCTGAGCGAATAACACGGGGGATAGTGGATATCCCTGCCTCATTCCCCTGTGCAAGGTGAAGGGGAACTGAGCCATTCCCAAGCACTGTGATCCAGGATTGAAATCGGGGCTGAATCCAAATCTATCCAAGACAGCGAATAAGTAGTGCCACTCGATGCTGTCGAACGCCATACTTGCGTCTAAGGACATCAGTACAGCGTCCTCAGTCGGGCGGGACCCAGTCAGGTATATCACGCTGTACAAGCGGCGTAGGTTTAGACTGGTGCTCCGGTGCGGCATAAAGCCAAACTGATCGTGTGTATTAAGGATGTAATCATTCCAGTAAGGCGATTCACCATCGCGTTAGCGAGTACTTTGACTTCCATGTTCAGTAAAGATATGGGCCTATAGGAATTGCAGTGATTTGGCGGCTTGCCTGCCTTTGGTATAACGACAATGGTGGCTGAACGTTGATCAACAGGCAACAGGTCAAGTCCCCGGCCTCCTCAAACATGGACAGGATGTACGGCGCCACCACGCTCGTCATGCTTAAGAATAACTCCGATGGCAGACCTGGTGGCCCCGGCGCCTTCCCGGACTCCAAGTCTTGGATTGCCCCTTCAATTTCCTTGATCATAAGATCATTATCTATACATTCCCTATCTTCTCTGGACAACGTAGGCATTCAGTCTCTGTTCTATTGAGGTTTGAGGCATAAACCTCCTCGAAGTACTCCGCGTATGCTTCCGCTATCCCCACCCCGGTTCTCTGTAACCCCCCGTGAGAAGTTGGCCTGATATATGATGCTCACTAGTTCAAGTGATCACCTTGTACCAGTCCAAACAACCCTTATGGTGATTGGTTGTAAAGTCAACCTTATAGACCAGCTATCCTAATGGAAGCATGGACGAAGCAGTCTTAGGCTAAACTCTTTTGGCATGTGAAGCCAGCTGTTTTACCACATATAACCCCTTGAATACCAAGTAAAAGGACACCACAGAGGTTGTTATGAAAATAAACAAGATATTTATTAACTAACGTACACCTCTGAACTCTTTATGAGATCAGAGGGCTAAGCACATGACAATCTCTTAGGAAAAATACGTTTAAGTTGCACAAATTACAATGGTGCCCTAGGGGCACGACAAACCATATACTAAGTAAGTGGAATGTGTAAGTCGATAAAAGGAATGGAGTTGTCCAGAGGCTGTAGGATCGATGGGACCACGCTATACTAACTCTAGGTAGTTAATAGGAGGCCCACGGAACGCGTGTGCAGAGTGTGAACTCACACGCAAGATGCGTAACAGTGTCTATGGACAGTACAGTTCAAGAAAAAGGTGAGTACGGACAATCCTGACTAGGTAGAACTAAAACGACTGAGGAACTGGACACTAGGAGAGTCAAGCTACCCTTGAGCACCGAAATGCTCGTGTTACCTCACCCACAGGCTGCGGGTGCATAGGTGCCAAGGATGCTGCAGGCGATCAGGAGGAAGATGTCCGGTGTGATCCAAGGGTGGATCAGTGAAGAGAAGAACCTGAAAGCAGAGGGGACAATGTTCAAAGTCACTAGCCAGTGACTGGAGTGGAACCAGGAGTGGAACCAGATGTCGTCGTCGCGATCAGGTGAAGGTGGACGCTTGTCTCTGCAGCAACGTGGACCAGGTGGTGTCTTCGACGACCAGGATGGAGGCACGAGCTGTCCCACACAGGCGGTGTCGGCTTCGGATTCGGAGTCAACAGGCCTTGGCAAAGGCAACCCACGCGGTGAGTGGAAACGGCGTCGGGAGTGGAGCAGGAGGGTCCGGGGTGCTCCTCTTTTGGCAGAGAGCAAGGACCAGTCTGTAGCAACCAGACCAGCAGTGAAGATTTCGGAGTTCGTCGTCTAGGAGGTCACTAGCCAGCCGGCAAGTGACCAGACAACGCTTCGAGCAGCAAACAGGCAGAAGGGCCCCACGCAGATCTTGTGGATGCTAGAGGGCTGGTCTTCGATGCAGGAGCTGCTTGGGGTCGGGGCTTCTCAGTCCCCAAAGCACTTGGACGAGGTTACCTCAGAAGTGGTGCTGGAGCGAAGTGCTGCTTCTTTCAAGATTGCCGGTCCCACGTGTCTCGTCGCACCCACGGATCTCAGCTGTGCTGCAGATGTAGGTAGAGGTCGGAGAGGTCTGGGAATCCGGGTCTCGTCGGGCTCTGAAGTCTGGATCCTTGGAGGAAGACGACAAAGGGAAGCCGCTGGACGCTGATGGTGCCTGCTTGTGCAGGGTGGACACTCCTAGCCCACAAGGGAGATTTCAAAAGAGATTTCCTCCGTCTTCTGTGGAGCAGAACGTCGAAGTCCAGAGTTTCTTCTTGTAAAGTTGTTCAGGATAATCTAATTTGGAATGGGACCAGCTCCTACCTTTATCCGGCTAAAGGGGGCTGTAGTACGACAATATCCCTCCTCTGGGTGGGACCAGGAAGGAGGGTGAATACACCCCCTATCCTTTGTCCAGTCTTGCGCCAGAGCTGGGGCTAGAGTGCCCCAGGAACTGGTTTAGACCAGTGTATGCACAAGGACACCTTGTGTGCCCCAGGCATGTCTCATTCCTTTCAGCCCTGTCCTACCTAATACACAAAATCCTGTCTGGGGTGGTGCTAGCACCTCCCAAGGCAGGAAACCCTTTGTCCAAGCCTCCCTCGCTGGAAGGACTCCCAGCAGCAGGAGGTCAGACTTGTGTCTGTGGTGGCAGCATCCATTTTGTGATGCTGAGGCTCGAGTTAACTTTAACCGGGGTTCACAGTTACATACATGTCGTGTCCCTCTAGAAGGGTGGAATGCTACCCCCGTCCCCAGAATTGACGAGGTAGTAGTATTCCAATTCGTATGACACCTTACTCGACATGTTTTGATAATGCTATACCAAAGTTGGCAATAACCGCGAGGATTATAATGCACTTAAGAGTATATGGTATAGCGTTATCATGGAAACAGCTAAAGGACTTGGTTCCGAAAGCTGTAGACAGGCTCAGCTCATGCTAGAGCACCATCTCACATAATTCCAAGCACTCTGCCTTCAGAATTGATAAGGCCTGACATAGGAGTGACTGATAGAAGGATATGTGTCCATTTTAGGGTTAGATATAGGGATACTATATCTAAAGCAAAGGGTGATTACACCACCTTGCCCCAGCTGATTGAACAGCCAGTTGTGTCAGATTTGGATGGCCAGCCAGGGGTGGCATAATACATGCTGCAGCCCCTGGTAGGCCCTGGGTGCACCTATGCCCTGGGTACCTAAGGTACACTGTACAGGGGCTGATAAGGTGACTCAGTATCCAATTAGAGATGTACCTAGAGTACATGGAATCCATTTTACAGAGAGAGCAGTGGGCCTGGGGTCCTGAATAGCAGGGCCCCAGGTCAACTAAGTTGAAAAACCAGCAAAACACCAGGTAAAAAGTTGGGGGCAACCATAGTCAGATATCCACCTTCCTACACCCCCCCTGCCCCCCCCCCCCCCGAGTCATACATTTCTGCTACCCTAATCTGAAAGAGACACGTTAGTGATAGATTCCTTACCTTAGAATATCCCCAGGCGTCAGACTGGATCTGGAAATTTTTGCGTAGCAATACCCCTGCGCGCCGGCAGGCGTCGTCCGTCGTCGGCGTCGTTAGCGCCGGAATGACGTCGTCGGAGTACTTTGACACCGCCCATGCGCGCTGACGTCAGTTCTTCTTTTTTCCGCGCCAGCTAGCGCAGATCCGGAGAAGCTCTACCCCTTAGTCTTTTTTTAATAAACTTTTTGATCTTTTTGATCATTTTTTTGCTCAAGTCTTTGACTCCTACGGTGCCGGTTGGGATGCCCGGGTTTAAACCCTGTTCCAGGTGCGACCGACTGATGTCAGTTACCGACCCCCATCGCCGGTGCCTCAAGTGTTTAGGCCTCGACCAGGACGACCGCACCTGCTCCGACTGCCGGGCCCCGACGTCTAAGGCTAGGCGAGAGCGGTCTCGCAAGCGACTGGAGCTCATGCAGTTGGTCCTGTGCCGCTCCAGGTCCCGGTCCCACGGGAGGTCGAGGGACAGGTCGCGGGGTTGGAGCCCTCGCAGCTCCGGGAGTGGACATCGGTCGTCGGGATCCAAATCCTCAGGTAAGATGCATAAGAGGTCGGAGAGACATCATCGTTCCTCCGACCCACCCAGACGCTCGCACGATGCAGCCGGGGGTTCAGGTGACACCACCAGCGCGGCTCCGCCGGAGACGCTGTCGTCGCCGTCTGCCCCACACCTTCGGGTCCCTGGGCAAGACGCGACACCTGAGGAGGTCGAGCGGTACCTCATGGCCAAGGGGTCCCTCCCTCCTCAGCCAGTTCCCGTGGCGCCTTCGGGCCCAACAGCCCCGGCTTAAGGGCCTAGCGGGTCGGGCGCTTCGACTCCGACGCCGTCGGGTACTTCGGTCCCGGCGCCGCCTGCGACTTCGGTCCTGGCGCCGCAGGCCCTCTCTGGATCAGCTTCCGGATTCGGGTCGTCGCCGGTCGACCTCACAACCTCGCAGACGACGGCCCTACGGGTGTCACCCTCGGTGCCTGATGTGGGCGCCATCCCCACTCCCACTCCCGATCCGGTTCTGGCACCGGAGTGGCGCCGTTACCGACGGCTTTTGGAGATTTCTATTTCCATGAACAGGACCCATCTGTTGAACCTGTGCTAAAGGAGATGGGTGACGAGGGTGATTGAGAGGGGTCTGAGGACCCTCTGGCACGGGAGTGCCAGTTACCACAGGACTGGACATATGAGCTTGGGGAGGCCAGTGGCATTGACACTTCGCCATACATTGGATTTGTCTCCCCTCCCACCGTGGCTACGGAGGAGGGGGCAGCTTATGGTGTAGTGTTGACACGGGCAGCCAAGGCCCTAAACCTTGAACTCCCTGTCGCGGCCGTGAGGACTAACCTCCTCACAGAGGTCCTTAAACCGCAGGCAAGCTCAAGTGAGCCTCTGCTGCCGTTTAATGAGGCCTTGTGTGACGTTCTTGGGGGCACTTGGTCCAAACCCGCCACAGGTCCGCCTGTGGATAGGAACGTGGCCAGACGCTACCGCCCGGCCCCGGGCGACCCTTGCTTTTTGTCGACCCACCCCACCCCCGAGAGCCTGGTCATCCAGGCCTCCACTTCCCAGACTGCATTCCCAACGGCTCCGCCTGATCAGGAATCCAAGAGGTACGAACAGTTCGGGAAGAAGGTGTTCTCGTCCCTCAGTTTGGGACTGCAGTCAGTTAATACCGCATGCCTCTTGGGCCGCTATACCCACACCCCGTGGGATGCGGACGTGCTGCCACAGTGTCCGGAGGAGGTCCGTGCAAAACTCGCCCAAGCCCTTGCGGAGGGCCGAGATGTAGCACTGTATTCCATCCGGTGTGGGCTGGATACCACGGACTCGCTGGGCAGGGCGATAGCAACGACAGTGGCGGTTCGACGCCATGCCTGGTTGAGGTCCACCAAGTTTTCGGCCGATGTCCAGGCCACTCTGCTGGACATGCCGTTTGATGGCCTTCGCCTCTTTGGCAACAAGGCAGACCATGTGCTGGAGCGATTTAAGGACTCCAGGGCTACGGCCAAGTCCTTGGGCCTCTCGGCCCCTCGACAGCAAACTGGTGCCTTTCGCTCCTTTCGTGGCCAAGGAAGGGACGCCCCCACACGTGCTGCCAGCCACGCGCAGCAGAATGTCCAACAGCGCGTTGGCGGCCGTGGAAACCGCCGTGGCGGCGGTCAGGGACGACGGCGCGGCCAGTCCACACCTTACCCCGCAGCACCTGCCTCAAAACCCTCCTAGTCCGTGCTTTCAGGCCCATGTGACGCCAGGGTTCGCCATCACCTCTTCCACTGGCGCACAGTCACGTCGGACAGGTGGGTCCTGCAAATCGTCCGAAGGGGCTAATCTCTCCCCTTCGAGGCGACTCCTCCAGCCATGCCACCGCAATTCCACAGCGTGTCGGGGATCACTTGCAACTTCTGCAAGAGGAAGTCACGGCCCTCTTGGCCAAGGGGGCCATCGAGCACGTTCCTGGGCCCGAAGTAGGGTGTGGTTGTTACTCCCACTACTTTCTGGTACCCAAGAAGGGAGCCTACGCCCTATCTTGGACCTACGGAACGTCAACGGCTTCCTCCGGAAGGAGGAGTTCAAGATGCTGACTCTGGCTCAGGTCTTAGCTGCCCTGGACCCAGGAGACTGGATGGTAGCGTTGGACTTGCAGGACGCCTATTTTTACATCGGCGTCCTGCCAGCCCACCGGCGTTACCTCAGGTTCACGGTAGGCCACAAGCACTTTCAATTTACCGTGCTCCCCTTCGGCCTTACCAGCGCCCCACGGATGTTCACCAAGTTGATGGCGGTGGTCGCAGCCCATCTGCACAGGTTAGGGGTTTCAGTCTACCCCTATCTCGACGACTGGTTGTTAAATGCGGGCTTTCCCCAGACAGTCGTCAGCCACCTCCAGACTACAGCCGATCTCCTGCATCTGCTGGGGTTCTCCATCAACGTGCCGAAGTCACACCTGTGTCCCTCTCAGAAGCTCCTCTTCATCGGAGCGGTTCTGGACTCGGCGCAGTTTCGGGTTTATCCACCCGAACAGCGGGTTCTGGATATTCAGGCTCTGATTCTGATCTTTCAGCCTTTATCCCGGGTCTCGGTCAGGTTGAGGCTGCGGCTTCTGGGGTTGATGGCCTCCTGCATCCTTCTGGTGCATCACGCCCGGTGGTCGGATGCGGGCTCTGCAGTGGGACCTGAAGTTTCAGTGGGCCCAGCATCAGGGCAACTTGTCCGACCATGTCCTGATCTCGGAGGGCACTGCTAAACAGCTGCAGTTGTGGCTCACGGACCGTGATTGGGTCAGTGGCAGATCCCTCTCCCTACCCCACCCGGAGCACGTAGTTGTGACGGACGCGTCCCTCCAGGGCTGGGGAGGCCACATGGGAGAGGCGGAGATCAGAGGCCTCTGGTCTCCGGCGGAGTCCCGGCTCCATATCAACCTTTTGGAGCTGCGGGCGATTCGTCTAGCACTGAAGGCATTCCTCCCCTCTGTCCGGGGGAGTGTAGTGCAGGTGTTCACTGACAACACCACCGCCATGTGGTACTGCAACAAACAGGGCGGGGTGGGGTCGGGGACCCTCTGCCAGGAGGCTCTCCGCCTCTGGCAGTGGCTGGAACCTCAGCGCAGGGTGGTTCAACACCTGGCAGGTTCCCTGAACGCCAGGGCGGACGAACTTGGCCGACGGTGCATGATGGATCACGAATGGCGTCTGAACTCGGACGTGGCGCAAGGCCTCTTTCAGCAGTGGGGAGAGCCTTGGTTAGATCTATTTGCCACAGAAGAGAACGCGCAATGTCATCAGTTCTGCGCGTTGGAGTTTCCAAGGCGGCACTCCCTCGGGTACGCTTTTCGTCGCGAGTGGAGTTGCGGTCTATTGTACGCCTTTCCTCCTATACCACT
This sequence comes from Lissotriton vulgaris, assembly GCF_964263255.1. Taxonomy (NCBI): domain Eukaryota; kingdom Metazoa; phylum Chordata; class Amphibia; order Caudata; family Salamandridae; genus Lissotriton; species Lissotriton vulgaris. The sequence continues at coordinate 1,383,449,367 of NC_141691.1, read as the reverse complement.
TCTGCCCAGAGTGCTGAAGAAGATCAGGCGCGACCGGGCCCAGGTTATCCTTTGGCTCCGGACTGGGCACGAAGATACTGGTATCCCGAGCTACTCAGCATGTCAGTCAATCCCCCGATTCGTCTGCCTCTTCGGGAGGACCTTCTGTCGCAGCAGCAGGGGACGGTCCTCCACCCGAACTTGTCCAGTCTCCACTTACAAGCTTGGAGATTGAGCGGCGACAGTTGAGGCCATTTGACTTGCCTCCCGAAGTCTGTAATGTCATTCTGGCAACCAGGCGTCCCTCCACAAAGTCGGTATACGCCTGCAGGTGGAACAGATTTGTGGCATGGTGCACAGCATAGCTGTGGATCCTCTCTCTGCCCCTCTCTCTGAGGTTCTTCTATTCCTTCTTTCTCTTGCCCAGCAGGGCTCTGCTCTGGGCACTCTCAAGGGCTACCTTTCTGCCCTTTCCGCCTTCTTAAGGCTGCCTGATCAGCCTTCTTTGTTCAAGTCCCCCATTGTCAACAGATTCTTGAAGGGCATCACTCATATGTTCCCTCCTGTTCTCTTCATGATGCCCCCGTGGGACTTGAATCTTGTACTTACTTATCTAATGTGTGCTCCCTTTGAGCCGCTCCATTACTGTCCTCTCCGTCTTCTTACCTTGAAGACTGCTTTTCTGGTTGCCATCACCTCTGCCAGGAGAGTGAGTGAGCTCCAGGCTCTTTCTTCTACACCCCCTTTCCTCTCTGTTCATCCGGACAAGGTTGTGTTCCGGACGAGACCTTCATTCTTACCCAAGGTTGTCACAGCCTTCCACATTGTGTAGTCCATTACCTTGCCCACCTTCTTTCCGCCTCGGCATCCCTCGAAAGAGGAAGAGGGGCTCCACCGTCTAAACCCAAAACGTGCGCTCTCTTACTATCTGGATAGCACACGCCAGTTCCGGGTGTATGACCAACTCTTTGTTGGTTACGTGGGCGCGAAGAAGGGAAAGGCGGTGCACAAGCGGACCATCTCGCGGTGGATCATCTTGTGTATCCAGGCGTGTTACTCCTTGGCGAAGAAGGAACCCCCTGTGGGTCTACGGGCTCATTCTACTCGGGCCACGGCGACTACAACTGCCCTCGGCCAAGGAGTACCCTTGCAAGATATTTGCCAGGCAGCTATGTGGGATTCGCTGCAAACGTTTGCGAGACATTATTGCCTGGACAACCAAGTCCGGAGGGATGGCTTCTTTGGCCGTTCTGTCCTCCAGGACTTTCTGGTGTGATTATTGGTTCGCAGACCCACCACCGGGGTTGGTATTGCTGGGGTGTCTATTCTAAGGTAAGGAATCTATCACTAACGTGTCTCTTTCAGATGCACAAGTTACTACTTGTGTAACGATTTATCTGTAAGAGACATTAGTTAGTGATAGATTCCTTACCGCCCCACCCATCCTCCCCGATCTGCGAACCGATATCTAGGGTTAAGGTCATCCCCTTTCAGGGCCCTAGTTTCATGGCACCAGTGTTGGCTCTATCATGGCTCTGCGTATCTGGCGCGGAATAGCTGTGTATCAGAACTGACGTCAGCGCGTATGGGCAGCGTCTAAGTACTCCGACGACGTCATTCCGGCGCTAACGACGACGGACGCGGAGCCGCGGACGACGCCTGCCGGCGCGCAGGGTTATTGCTACGCAAAATTTTCCGGATCCAGTCTGACGCCTGGGGATATTCTAAGGTAAGGAATCTATCACTAACTAATGTCTCTTACAGATATATCGTTACATAAGTAGTAACTTGTGCTTACGTTCTATGTCCCTTTTTTCCAGCCAGGCGATCATCTTGTTGGCATTATGGCCAAAGTCATATACCTGACGCTGTGTTGCTAGGGCAGCCGCTCTTGCATATTGGTCTGCTAGGCTCTTTATTTCATGTCTTTTAAGTTCAAGCTGGTAAAGAAGGTCTATCACCTCTCCAGCCAGGATTCTGGCTTCTTGGGTGGCAACCTCAGCCTCCGGTGCATCCCATAGGATCCTTATTTCTTTTTTACAGCCCCCTAGGTGGGCTTGTATGTGTCCCCGTATCACTGGTTTGAATGCCTCCCAGAGGGTACATACCGAATCTACGGATCCTTCATTTTCCTGAAAGTATAGTTTTGCCCGCTCCCTCGTTTGATTTGTCAAGTCCTTGTTCGTAAAGACCCAATTGTTTATTCTGGGTGGCAATACAGCGGTCCGTATAGGGCCCTGGAGAGTTACCTCCACCAGTGAATGGTCTGAGATCCCCAGCGATTTGGTGTGGACACAGAACTTTTTAAATGGATAAAATTGTATTTGGTTAAAGGCATAGCGCTTTCACTTGTTTATGAAAAGGCTGTGGTTTGATTATGAAGTGTGTTAAATTATATAAATATCTGGGAATGTTGCTCCACCAAACTTTGAAATTACGAAGCAAATCTCATCTGGTTAGCTGCTAAAACAGAAATATTAACAAGTGGGCTTATTAAAGTTATCAGTTCTGAGCTTCACATCTTTTCCCCTTATTAAAAATGCAAAAAGCCAACGTCAAACGTATACTTCCATCTGCAACGGCGTGTTGTAGTGAGCCGAAATCATATATTTGAACACTAAAAAGGCCAAAAATGTAGAAACTACTGCAGATCTTACCTGCAGCCCACTCAGACATTGTGTTCTGTGTTGATCATACTTGGTCAATTCGAATTGGTGACAAAATATGTCCCCAGATGTATGCATTGTCATTGAAGAGACCGATAATAGGAATTCGAGCATATGTTACATTAGAAACTATAGTCCAAAAATAGTAATCATTTTTCTGAATGGAGAACATTTAATATTAGCCTAATTATCAAATTCATTGTAGAACACTGGAAATGGCAGTCAAGCAAGGAGTCCCTAGCAGGTGTTGTGAAGAAAAGTAAATAACTGTCATTTAAATAATGTTCGGCCAGCACTGTCCAGTATTGTGAGTGCTCTGAAGCAATAAAAAGTTAACTTAACAGAACTGGCTAGAAGAATTGAAAAGTTATAATTATTGGAAGACAATACTGACATTTAAATATGAAAATAATATAATTCTTATCGCAATAGATACTTGATACAATGTCTTAGTGATAACTCCTACACAATTTGTATGCCAACTTGCCCTAGAAAAAATGGTCCTCATTAATAGCATTCTGTGTATAGCTTAGTTGAAATGTAGTGCACAAAGAATTCCAGATACTGAAAAAATCAATGACCCTGATTCAGAGTCCCAGAAGAAAGATCTCATGAATTCAGAGTCTTTGATTCACAGAATCCTAATCGCCCGATATTTACTCTTGCAGACAAAATGTAATACGAGGAGTCACCACCTGTTTTGTGCAGTATTATATTTAAGCTTTGGCTTCAAATGTTCGTGCCATGCATTATTAATGGAAACCCCACCTTGTAAGTTTGTGAATATAGACCAACATTTTGTATGATGTTTTACATCCTAGAAACCCAAGTGCTAGTATTTCTGAAAATTGTAGGACAACGGCTTTTCCCAAGGTGGGAAAGTGGAGATAACCCTCTCCCTAACCCCCTTTAAATTTCATAGAAGTATGTAGGAAGGAGTTTCTCTACAGGGAGATATTCTGACCAATGTCCTGTGCAATTGTTGAATTCTGATGGATACTTTTAACCGCATATTATTAATCTTATTAATATTCGCCAGGCATCAGACTGGATCCAGAAACTTCAAAGCAGTATGGCTGTTCACCAGTAGGTGGCATAGTACTGCTCTGCTCTGCTCTACTTCTCTGGAAATGATAAGTAGGCCATGTAAAAGTGCCATCCATGCAAGCTGACGTCAGATGAATTGTCAAAGGCATATGGGACTGGAGTCAAAGCTGTATGTCTCCAAACATAGGTAGACTCTACTCCGTGACCATTCATAGTCAAAAGGAATTTCCTGTTTCTGAAGTCTTTACTGTGGCAGATCATAGTCTTGATCAAAGTCTTCAGATAAGTCCAAGAAGAAGCATGAGAAAATCGAAGCAGAAATTGCCCCTTCCCGCTACTCTCAAACTCCAGAGAGGGTGTAAGGGTGTCAGCATGCCACTTGGTCTTTCTCCCATTCTCCACCGGAGCCGACTCTGAGTCTCGTCCCTATGCATCCAGTATTTTCAGGTCTGTCTGTGACGTTGTAGCAAGTGGAGGACTATGCTATGCTGCACATTTTCTGCACTTTTCCGGTGCATGCCTTCAGACCCCAAGGATTTTAAGCAGTGACTTAGACAATGACCGTTATTATGAAGGGTATGATTGTGTTCCCCCAATATGATCGGGAAACTGGGATGAAGATCTACAGGATGCCTATCAGTGCCAGTGTCCTAGTTGCTTCTCCAGATACTGGCTCTTTTCTCCTCCCTGCCTGTGGAAAGAGCCTTCATCTCTGTTTTGCAGTGGTGGCAGAAATTGTAGACCTAAAACTACTTACAATAGAGATGAAGACTAGTGTTCTGATAGAGGGTACTCCAGCTTTGTTAAGCACCTATAGACCATTACAATTTAATGAAGACCTTACGGCCCCTCTTTTGGGCACTTGGGTGAAATCATGTTCAGGAGCACCAATTAAGAGGCAGGTCACTCAGCATCATAGATTAGCCCTAGGTGACCCTGACTTTCTTACACAACATGCCCACACCGGAGAGCTTGGTGGTACAAGCGTCTACCAGTAAGGCTAACCCCAATGCCTTCCCCATAGGGACATTTGGCAAGCACATATTTTCCTCCACAAGCGTTGCTCTGCAATCAATGAACACCTTCAGTCTCCTAAGCCGCTACTCTCTCACCGTATGGGAGACACTGGCCCAAAGCTGTTCCTTATCACCTTCAGGCGTCCCTGACCGAAGCTATCCTGGATTGCCTTGATGGTACTAAATCAGTAATTTGCTCAGGCTTGGACAAGACCGATTGCGTAGGTCGGACGATAGGTACTGGCTTTTCCAGGGATGTCCAATCATCCCTGATTCATGTAATTTGATTGTTCTCACATTTTGGCGAAAGCTCCCTGGAACGTTTTAAATAAAGTTGGGCCCAGCACATTCCTTGGGTTGTCTGCCCCAACCAACCAGCTCGTGCAGCAATTTCCCCACTTTCAGGGATATGATAAGAGGTTTCTAGCACTGCCAACGTCAGATCCCACCACCAGCTCATGTCCCTTTTGTGGCTTAGGCTGCCGCTTGCAAATGCAAGGTGTAATATTTCCTCCATGGGTAGCGGGGCATCACTTGAAATAAATGGTTCCTTCAAATTGCACATCATGGCTACACCCATTTCTTTCTACCACCGCCACATCTTTTACCACCATTAGTGCTGCAGATGTGCCATTGAGAGGTTCTGGCATTGGAAGTAGGAGCTGGGTGTTGCTCCTGCTAATTCCTGATACCGAAAGATGAAGGAATAGGTTCTATTTTAGATTTCCGCCCTCTCGACGTCTTTCTACAAAAGGATAAATTCAGGATGCTCAGTCTAGCCTCTGTAGATCCTGGAGACTGGATGGCAGTTTGGACTCGCAGGATACTGTCATGCAGGCCCACTGGAGCTACCTGCAGTTCACAGTGGGCAATTTGCAGTGCTCCCTTGGGCTTCGCAAGTGCCCTTTTGTGTTCACTAAAGTGATGACGGTGATCACAGTATATCTTCAGAAGTTGAGGGTACCAGTCTTCCCCTATCTCGACTACTGGCTGTTGAAGATGGACTTGCCCCAGGCAGTCATCAGAAACCTCCAGACAACGAACCTCCTCATATTGCTGGGTTCCCTATCAACATGCTAAATCATACCGGACTTCTTTGCTGATGCTAAATTTCATTGGAGCCTTTCTGGATATAGTCCAGTTTTGTACCTTTCTACGGGAGCAGAGAGTCAGTACAATCTGGCTTTGATGCAGAAGTTTCAGACTCTGTCCAGACTGTGTGAATGACTCGAAGTCTGTTGGAATTATTGGCCTCCTGCCTAAAAGCATAGTGAACCACCTGCTATTCCAGCTTAAGCAGGGGTGCTACTAAGCCAGATTAAAATATTTTATGGCACTTAACATTTATCTTTGACTTTCAGGTAATCAGACTAGTGAAAACCAATAAACTCTGCAAGAATAAACTATATTAACAGAGTTGTGGGGTAGGGACCAAAAGAAAACGTTTTTAAAAGCAGCCTAAAACAGTGACAGAAAGAAAGATAAATTATTACAGTGACAAAGAAAAACAAGTTCAAGGCCAATGGAGTTAGACAGTGCAAAGGAAAGTAAGTAAAGTTCAAATAAAACAAGGAAAAAGGAAGCATGAAGGAACGAGGGTACCAATGAACACAGAAATAAAGAACAAGGTGTAAAAGAAGAAAAGGAAGGAAGAAAGGAATGAATGACGAGGGGAAATAAAAAATGCAAGATCAAAGAAATGAAGACAATGAAAGGAAAGAAAGAAGGAAAACAGAAAAATATCAGGAAATGTGAGATGAAAGGATGGGCGATTAAAGGAAAGAAAGTTAATTAATGGAAGGAAATCAAAGTGCAAAGAATGTATGAAAGAATGGCTGAAGCAACATAAGAATACACATATATGAAGAATAGAAAGCTAGAAAAAAAGACTAATGGAATAAGAATCAACAGAAGTAAAGAAAGATTGAAAGAAAGAATGAAATACACAAAACAAAGAAGAAAATAAAAGTGTAAAAAGAAAGAAAATGGAAAGGATGAATGAGAGAAATATGTCTAACAGGTATATGTGTAGTTTTTGGATTAAATTCCTTTAAAATCATGCTATAATATTCATAATTGTATGCAAAGTTTCCCCAGGGGTACAATTCCCATGACTCTTTATAGGGAGGGTTGGGATTGCTCACTTTACTTGCGCATTTATTGCTATATATGGGGGTCAAAGTGATGGGTATTCTATTTTTCTGGCTACTCCCTTGCTCTCGCATCTTAATGGTCAAACATGCCAGATGGCATAATTGGGATCTGCAGTAGAAGCTGAAGTCTCAGAGAGCCAAGCATCGGGGGAATCTTTCTACAGATTTTGGAGGAGACTGCAAAAGATCTGCAGTGTTGGTTGCTGGACAGTTATTGGGTCAGCGGCAGACCCGTCTCCTTATCCCACCCAGATCTGACAATGCTCACAGATGCATAGCTTCAGGGATGGGAAAGGCATTTGGGGGGATGGAGATCCAATGACACTCAGTTCCACATGAACTTGTTTGAGTTGAGGGTGGCATTGAAGCCCTTCCTGACCACCATCCGAGGAAGGCTACTGCAGGGGCTAAGGACAACAACAGTACAATGTGATAGTGCAACAAGTGGGGTGGGGTCTTTGTTCCTGTGCTAAGAGGCTTACGTTTCTGAAAGGGATGGGTTGCCAAGGAATTTCTCGTTTGGTGAACCACCTGGCAGTTCTCTAAACACCAGGACAACAAAATTAGTCGTTGGAGCATAGCGGGCCACAAATGGAAGTTCCATCCGCAGGTGGTGCATGGTGTCTTCCTGTAGTGGAGAGAACTTTGGCTTGATATTTTTTGCCAACGCCAACAATGCACAGTCAGCACTTTTGCTAATTGGAGTTCCCAAGAAGGCTCTCTTTTAGAGACACATTCAGCTTGGAGCTCCGGACTCTGATAAGACTTCCTGATGCTTGTTCCCTCTTCCCTGAGTTTTGAAGATCAGGAATGACCAGGCCATACTCATCCCAGTGGCACCCGATCAGACCAGAAGAATGTGGAACTCAGAACTAATTGGCATGAGCATCTGTCCTCCGATAAAGCTACTATTTTGGGAGGATCTCCTGTTGCAGCAGCAGGGCATTGTGCTGCACCCGGAAATGCACTCCATCTCCATGCTTTGCGATTGAGTGGCAGCAGTGTCCTCTTTTGATTTTTCTTCTGAGATTGTTAGTTATCTTGGCGGTGAGGCATGCCTCTACAAAATTGGTATATGCCAATCGTTTAGGCCAGATTCATGGCTTGGTGCTGCACCTGATTAAACAAAATGGAATCCACTCAAAGTGGTAGTGGTCCCTAAAGTGATAGGAAGCACACAGTGTTGTTTAAATGCCCCCACACACCAACAGGCCCCTTGGTGTCATGCTTCATCATCGGGGCCTTCGCATCCCTCTACGGGATGCGGCGTGCTACGGCTAACGGCTGCGTAGGAGATCTTAGTAGTGAGCTATGTGAGGGTGTGTGTTTAAGGGAAGAGTGTGAGTGAGGTGAGGTGAAAAAGTGAGTTAAAAAATACATGGCGCGTAGGAAAAAATTATTTATTATGTCCTCGGCTGGTATTATGAAAAAGGTGCAGAGTGAGGTTTATTGTATACGTACTAGGGTATATCAACCATTTTAAAGTGTCAACATGTTTCGGAGCGCAAGGACTCCTTCTTCAGGACAAGGATATGCACGTTATCCTCACCTTACTCACATGGAATGTAAAAGTGTATCATACAAAAATCAATGTGTAATGTACCTAACAATGTTGTTTGTATAGGTAAGTTCAGTTGCGCCCAATTGGCGTTGAAGAGAACCTGTGGAAAAAAGACGTAATGAACATAATGGTCGGATGTCCAGGAACTTAGGGAAGAAAATGCTTTCCTAGTAAATGAGGGTAAATGGCAGAACCCAAAATGAGGTTCCGAGACCCTATAAAAAAGACATTAAAAAGGACATACAGAGAAACACAGACATACATCTACAGTTTAAATTGTTGTCTCCCTGGTATGGATGAAGAGAGGGAGGGAGTGATTAAAATGAAGGCTTACTTATTGATCAAAGTCTGATAACCTCATGAGCCTATGCGTGGTATTGGGGGGGATTCCTTCCTCACTGTTCAGTAAAGCAACCTAAAGGATATTTAAGGGTGAGTATTAGGATGATTTAAGGTAAGATCAGCAGAAAGTACAAAATGCAAGGTAACCGTGCTCCTCCTAGCTCGTGTGACCCCACTCACGGTTGCTGCATGGTCAAATCGCCTGCCTTCCCCTCAACGCTGCTCCGGTGAAGTGAGGGGTTGGTTGGGCGGTTATCTATTTATACTCCGGGCTCGGTAATTAGTGGAGGGAGATTGGATAATGATCATCGGAAGTATGCCCAAATACGGAGATAATCTCCACAGCGGATTGGTGCTGCACCTGCCACATTGACTCACTGAAAGCCAAGTTGTCTTCAGTTTTATTTGTTTTGCCGTTGGCCCAACAAGGACTTGCCTTGGGCACTGTTAAAGAATATTTGTCACCTCCTTCGGCTGTTTTGCAGTCGATCCAGCAACCATCTTTTTTTTTAACTTCACCTGTTGTGATTTCTTTTAAGATTTGCAGCCCGTGTTTCCACCAATACCCTTTGCGATGCTCAAGTGGCACTCTTTTTCGATGTGCACCCCTTTTGAGCCACTACATAGTTGTCCGTCAAGGCTTCTGACATAGAAAATGGTCTTTGTCATCGCCATAACATCAGTTGACCATGTGAGCGAGCTGCAGGCTCTTTCTGTCAACCCACCTTATGCAATATGTTTCCCAGATAAATTGGTGTTGAGGATCCAAGCTTTCTTTTTGTCAAAAGTGGTAACTCTATTTCATGTCTAGTAGGCTGTCGCACTTTTGGCATTCTTTGCCCCACCTCATCCCTCGAAGGAGGAAGAGAGATTTATTTGGGTCCTAAAAGGGCACTAAGCTTTTATATAGATTGCACCGAAGATCATTGGGTGGACTATCAGTTTTTGTGGGAATCTCTGAGGCAAAGAAGGGAAAAGCAGTGCAAAACAGACCATTACCAGATGGATTTTTCTCAGAGTAGAGATCAGTTACACACAGTGAAGATGCAGGATCTTGAAGGCTTGCAGTGTCATTCCACCAGCTTTACAGCTGCTACCATGCAGAGTACCAGTCCTGGATATGTGTCAAGCGTTTAAGTGGGCTTATGTGGATGCGTTTGCAAAACTCTACTGCCTTGACACAAAGGTCCATCAAAGGGGCATTTGGCCTGAGTCAGTTCAGACTCCCCACCGGGGGAGGTACTGCTATGGTATCTATTCACAAGGTGAGGAATCGAAATTTGCCTAGCATTTGTAACGGTAAGTTTCAATTCTATTAAGGACACGGAGGCGAGGATTATGCTTTTCTTTCTTCGCATTTATTATAATATTGAAAACACAGCAGCCTTAGAAAAGCTCATAATGTAGAAAAATGCTCAAATTACAACAATGAAGCATTTTAAACACATAACTCAAGAAAAACAATGTCTCTGGGACTACAACTCCCATCATGATAACACAACAGTCTGAACGGAGTCCTTCCTCTATGTCCACAGTCCATAGATAGGGAGTCCCTTCTCCATGTTCCTCCTCTTTCTTCGCGCAAATTACGCCATCAGTTCATTGGTCTGGCTTGGAACCGTCATTTCCTAACAGAAAAAATAGAACTGCGTCAGCGTCGTAACGGAAAATACAGGAGTTTACAACCGAAACAAACAATCACAGGATCATATTCAACCATGAGGAAAACCTTTAAAACCTGGTTACTTACTGCCATACGGACGGGTTGTCGCTCGACGATATACCGGGTGGGATAATCCTCGCCTCCGTGTCCTTAATAGAATTGAAACTTACCGTTACAAATGCTAGGCAAATTTCGATTCTATGGCAGGACCGGAGGCTCAGATTATGCTAGCTCAAAGCTTACTCACCACCAAACTTGCAATATCCACCACCGGCTTAAAGTAAAACCTCTTAAAGGTGGAATCGGAGGACCAGTCCGCGGCCCGCATCAAATCCTCTAAACGAGCTCCCGCAGAGAAAGCCTTAGAGGCCATGGCCCCCCTGGCAGAGTGAGCTCCGAAACGTTTGGTATCAATACCTGCCTCTTGCATGACCCAACGCACCCACCTGGCTATGGTGGGGGAAGAGACCGCATGGTGTGGTTTTCGCAAGGCAATTAATAATTGTCTCTCGCCCGGAGGACGAATGTCCCAAGTCATATCTTCATAAGCTTTCAAACACTGAACAACACATAGCTTCGGGACATCCACGAAAGCCGGATACGAAATTGTTCTAGAAGCCGACTTTGTGCGGCGGCCAATCGTGAAGGTGACACCATCTGGCGAAAATACGCGTGCCGAGACATCCAGAGCACGCACATCAGACACTCTCCGGCAGGACACCAAGCATAGAAGCATAGCCAGTTTCGCCGAGAGTTCCTTGATCGATAGGTACCTGTTAGGTTGCCCGGACAGAAAAAGGTTCAAAACCAAATTGACGTCCCAAAGGACTGAGTACCGGGGCTCCGGTGGCAATGCCAACCGGACGCCCCGCAAAAGTCGGCACACAAAGGGGTGTACCCCGATCGGAGAACCGTCAACTGGATGGTGTGCTGCAGAAATAGCCGAACGCACAGCATTAATCGTGCGGTAGGCAAAACCACCCACGGCCAATTCCGCCAAATAATTCAACACGGGAACGAGTCCCGCGACCAAGGGATCCAAACTCCGCCGAAGACACCAACGCACCCACTTAGACCAAGCGGATTTGTAGCGCTTCGACGTACTGACAGCCCAGGCCTTGGATAACAGACCTTCAGCTGATCTCGAAAGGCCCGGGAGCGACCAACGTCTCCTGAAAGCCTCCATGCCATGAGGTGGAGAGAGCCCTGAACGATGAGAGGATGCGGATCCCGATCCGGGCTGAGGAGCAGGTGAGGAAACCGGGGGAGTAGGATTGGAGAATCCCAGGAAAGTTCCAGAAGAACCGGAAACCAGACTTGGTACCTCCAGAGCGGCGTCACCAACACCAGCTCCACTTCCTGCCGGCGAACCTGCGCCGCCGTTCGCATCACCATCGAAAAAGGTGGAAACGCAAAGGGCTTCTCCTTGCTCCAGTCCTGGAGAAACGCGTCCGTGGCCTCTGCCAGCGGATCCGGTCTCCAACTGAAGAACCTCGGAAGCTGATGGTCCAAGCGGGACGCAAACAGGTCCAGTGAGAAAGGACCCCACAGCCCGTTGAGCCAGCGAAAGACCTGGACATCCAACATCCACAGACTGGAGTCCCGGAGATACCTGGAGTGCCAGTCTGCAACCTGGTTGGCTTGACCCGGCAGGTACTCCGCCGTCACCGATACATGATGGTCTAGACAGTAATCCCAGAACTGCTTTGCCAAATTCGCCAGTGCACGGGACCTCGCGCCCCCTAGGTGGTTCACATACCGCACTGCCGACACATTGTCCATTTTCAATAGAACACACGACTTCACCGAGTCCCTGGTCCAGCAGCGTACTGCAAAGGAACCTGCCAGAAGTTCTAGACAGTTGATGTGCAACTTCTGTTCTTCCAAGGACCAAGTGCCGCCTGTTGAAAAATCTCCACAGCGCGCTCCCCAACCGACTCTGCTGGCATCGGATTCGATGACGAGGTCCGGGGAAGACCCGAAAATTGCACGACCATTCCAGGCCTCCATGTGGGTTAGCCACCACAACATCTCTTCCTTGACCTCTTCTGATAGGGGAACCATTTGGTCGTATGACACTCCCCTGCGTAGGTGATAAGCCTTGAGGCGCTGGAGGGCCCTGTAGTGCAGAGGGCCCGGAAAGATGGCCTGAATCGAAGACGATAGCAGACCCACCACTCTGGCAACTTGACGTAACGACGTGTGAGACTTTGAAATTGTCTGTCGCAAGACGTGCTTGATCTTGGACAACTTCCGAGACGGAAGACTCAGGGAGGCGTCGACGGAGTCTATGACAAATCCCAAAAATTCTACTTTCTGAGAGGGCACAAGAACCGACTTGTCTCCATTGATGACAAAACCAAGCTCCTGAAGGAGGTCGACAGTCCGGCCCAGTTGAGAAAGCAAGCTGTGTGGACATTGTGCCATCAGCAAAATGTCGTCCAGATAGACGATCAGGCGAATCCCCTGCGCTCGCAAGAATGCCACCACGGGATGTAACACTTTTGTGAAACACCACGGAGCCGAGGATAGACCGAACGGAAGAGCCGTGAATTCGAACACCTGTTCCCGCCAGAGAAACTGGAGGAAGCGACGGTGAGGAGGATAGATTGGAACCACAAGATAAGCATCCTTGAGATCCAACCGTACCAACCAGTCCCGTGGAAGGAGGATATCTCGAAGGAGATGAATTCCTTCCATTTTGAAATGATGATAGACCAACCACCCATTGAATTCTTTGAGGTTGATCACCGGACGACGGCCTCCGCCGGGTTTGTCCACTAAGAAAAGATTGCTGATGAAGCCCGACGGATGCCGAGTTGATTGGCGAACGGCCCTTTTGCGGAGAAGTTCCGCGACCTCTTCGTCTATCAACTGGGCATCGGACTCTGAAAAGGTTATAGGGCGCGGGGCGCACACCTGGAAAGGCTGATCGTAGAATTCGATATGAAAACCGCGGATAGTTTGCAGCACCCAAGCATCCGCTGTAAGGTCTACCCACGCCCTCCAAAAGGCCGCTAGTCCGCCGCCAATCTGAACCTGCTCCGCGGGGATAACACTCACCGTGTGTGTTGGAAGCGTTGGAGTTCCTCCTGAAGCCTCGACCTCCGAAACGCTGCCCTCTCGTAGGGTAGAAGGAGTTGAAGTTGGCCGAGGTGTTGTACTGCCCTCGCCCGGAGCCTTGCCCTCTGTTGCCGGCATTCTGCCCGCCTCGGCCGATCGGGCGGCCCCTACCGCGACCGGCCCCTTGGGAGAAACGCTGTTGGAACACGCGTTTGATACTGGTCTGAGCTCTATCAAGGGATGTGAAGGTAGACACGAACTTCCCTAGCTCCTTGATGAACGGTTCTCCGAAGAGACCGCCTTGGGCAACCGCTCCTGCCTCCGAAGAGGCTAAGTCTCCCAACTTAGGGTCTAGCTTAATTAGGAAAGACCTCCGCTGTTCGGTGGAAAGGGCGCAGTTGGCATTGCCTAAGAAAACAATGACCCTCTGCGCCCAATTTGACAAGACGTCGGGGTCAATGGCGGATCCAGTAACTTTAGCCTCCTCCGCCATGTCTAGGATCTTAGTAATGGGTCCCACTGCGTCGAGCATCTTATCCTGACACGACCGCCAGGATCGGTCAATGCCCTTACGCGGGTCTTTCATAAACTTTGCTAGAAACGTTGCCATCTTGGCATCTAAATCCGGTGTCATGGCAACTTTCCCCCCCAAGGTGGGCCTGGGGCATTCCCCACGGAGGCATCCCCTGGCCTCCTGCTCCAGAGGCTTACGCAACCGACTAGCCACGAACTTTGCCACCTTGTCACCCGGGGCCCAGGCTGCGGACCGCGGATGCATGATCTCATCCGGGTCCAGCATACCTGAGCTGTCCCGCAGTAACTCAGTGGCCGAGCTCGAAGGTCGCCAGGAACGCACCGATTCCTCATCCCCGTCCGAATCCGGGGAATCCCCCGGAGACGAAGGGGCAGTTCCAGTAGCCACCACCGAGGCGGGGGCCGCAGGCTGGTCAGGTGGGGACTCGGTCGCCATAGCCAAAAACGCGTCACGCAGACGCTCAAAGGCACCCTTGTCCAGCCCCTGAGCACCCTCCGACAACCCCCCCTTGCAGGGTTTCTTAGGAGCAGGGGGGCCCTCGCCTGATGTACCTGGGAGGGCATAAGGGTTTCCTGACTGCGCCTGAGCTAACTTGGCGCATTCCTCCACTATGTGCGCAGAGAGACGCTCCTCCATAGGGGTTACCACCTCTGTCACGCAGCGGTAGATGGAGCTGTCTACTGCTTGGTAGAACTCCTCATCCTGCAGATAGGATTGAGAATCACCCCCATAATACTCGTCCTCCATGCTGCACAAAGCTAGCGCAAAGGGGTTCACACACTACCCAACAGCTTGGGTGTCACAGGAATTAGGGCAGACCGGAGGACTGCAACAGTTTTGGGTGCCAGGGACTGGCAAAACTTTGGGTGCACTCACACCCTCAGCGCGCAGACCCACCCCAGGGGGACCAGGTCAGCTGCCTCACAGCGCGCTGCCACACCAAACACAACACGAGTGCAGACTTGCCAAATCGGCGTCAACGCGGTAGAACACCGCAATACAGACCCCCACCGGGGCGTTCACATATGGGGCAAAAGAGTACAGACCCGAGATACGGGCGTTCAGTGAGGCAGACTCGAGGGCACGGCTCCGCGGCGGTTAGTTTCCTCAGCGCGGCTCCTCTGTGAGGAGAAACTTGCGCCGGAGACCAACGAGACGCGGCCGCGCCCCCTAGCGGATGACTGCGCACCGCAACAACATACACAGGGAAACAGTCGCGAAGGAAGCGAAACGGCGCTTCCGCGACCTGAATGGGACTCTGCAAGGAAAAAACACATCAGAGACCCATAGCCCCAAGAAATAAACACATTACATGCATAAATACGTCAGAAAAAACCCTAACAGCATCAAACTGAGAGAGGGAGAAAAAAACACTTAACTGGCAGCGGAAGCAGCGAAGAAAGAGGAGGAACATGGAGAAGGGACTCCCTATCTATGGACTGTGGACATAGAGGAAGGACTCCGTTCAGACTGTTGTGTTATCATGATGGGAGTTGTAGTCCCAGAGACATTGTTTTTCTTGAGTTATGTGTTTAAAATGCTTCATTGTTGTAATTTGAGCATTTTTCTACATTATGAGCTTTTCTAAGGCTGCTGTGTTTTCAATATTATAATAAATGCGAAGAAAGAAAAGCATAATCTGAGCCTCCGGTCCTGCCATAGAATCTGAGATTATCTAGAGTATCCACCAAAAAGATTGTTACTTGTGGTGAATTACTTGTTCATCTGCTTCACATATGAAGATTAGCTATGTAGCACACCATCCTTCAGTGTATGCGCATGGTATACATGGCATTGGACAGTGTAGATTTCGACGTATATTCCAGGGAAATGTGTGAATAAACAAAGTATGCAATGTGTTCTAGCATAATTGTAGGTCTACTATTTATTGAATTGCTACTACTTTACAAAATATTCGCGTATGTAGCTTTCAGTGTTATAAGTTGCTGACGTGTCCCTCTCTTTTAAAACATAAGCTTAGTTTACTGAAGTCTGAAATAAGATCCATCAAAAAAGGCTCACAGTCCGGTTTAAATGCAATAGAAACTACATTTGTAGATGAATTGTAAAGTTTGGCAAAGACCTTTTTAATACTAAATTAAGTGGTAATGGCTGAAAATAGTTGTACATGCAAAGGAACAGAGAGATGTTCCGTAAATGCAGAAGGCTTGGCAATTTCAATTTGTTTTCGAATTGTAATAATGTTTCAATCCAAGTGTGTTCCAAATAAGTGTTAGGATTCACTGACCTTGTGCGCAGAATCCAACCGACACAATGTGCTTTACAGTCCCACCAGTGACCACATACAGAGGAATATGAGGGCCAGTGGTAGAAGCAGGGAAGGGGCAAAGGGGCGAGAGAAAATGACGATACAGGTCTTCATAAAGCAGTTTCGTCTCTTCTGTTGATCAAGGATGTCTGCCGGATGTATTAGACAAGAGTTATGTTTTAGTAGCTTGTCACCTAGAATTCTGTATAACTGTAATAGTGAATAGACATGCCATTGCAGTATCTGTGTAACCAACTCTGTACTTTGAATCTGCACATTGCTAATCCTGCATTTATCCATACCAACTGAGGGACCTTATTTTTAAGGACTGGTCTTTCTTCCCTCTGATTTGATCTCCGCACAGGGACATCCTTTAAAACAAATACAGCAGGAGTAGCTTGTGGAGGTAACTGCAGGAGAAGGCTCTTTTGGAAGGGCAAGCTGATCCTTGGCACTCCCTGATCTGATAAGAGACTTTTAGCTGCAGATTCTTTACCTTTGACTATTACCCAGGCATCAAACTTGACATGTAAAATTTTTAGTAGAACCCCTGTGCTCCATAGGTGCTGTCCATCTGATAGAGACTACTAGCCGAACTCTTCGGCACCCGGACAGAAGCCACCGGCATGTCCGCGGATGGCCCAGTGCATGGCGTGGGATCCGCTGACGTCTCACGAAGAGGAGGAGGAGGAGGAGAAAGGCCCAAATAAGGCTGCAGAGAAGCAGCAGAGGCTTTTATTTGGGTCCTAGTCGCCCCAATGCCAGGAAACGGCAGATAGGGTGGCGACGGGCGAGGGTGCACGTCCCGGGAGAAACCCGCACCCTCTGCAGAACTCGGACAAGGCCTTGTGACAGACTTACCGATGGGCGAGCGACGCCCGTGAGGCCTCTGTGAGGGACGATGCCGCAACCGGAATTGGCGGCTTCTGGACCCTTCCGATGTAGGGGACCGACGTGGGGACAAGTCGGATCTGCACAAGCGGGCCGAAAGCAATACTTTCCGGTGCTCCCGCCGGGACTTCAGCTTAAGATGCTGATAAGCGTCGCAGTCCATGGAATCCTGGTGCTCGCCCAAACACCACATCAAAATAGGGTGAGGGTCCCTTGCAGACATCTGATGCGTGCAAGAAGTACACGTCTTGAAACCCGAAGACATTTGCACACTGTTCTCAATGCAAAGCGTTAAAAGAAGGCCTGAAACAGGCCAAGGCACACAATCTAGATCCGCGTTGAACGCGGAAAAGAAGGAAACTGATGTCAGCACGCTGGGGTGGGACTTATGTGACCTCGCTGACGTCATGTATGCGGACTATGTCAGGGCGGAGTCACGTGGTGCCGTCCCCCAGCGCGCAGAGATGCTGTGGCAAAAAGAAACATTTTCCAGATCCAGTCTCGCGCCTGGGGATAATTCTACGTTAAGGAATCTGCGACTAGAATCGTCTCTACCAGATACATTGTTACCGAAGGTAAGTAACTTGTACAATTGGTTTGTTCCGTAGTTGTCTTCTGCTACAGATATAACGTATGCAGTGCCTATATAAGCGCCATCCCAGCACGCTAACATCAGTTCTTTTCCTTTATGTGGATCTGTAATACCTACCACGCTCAATTTCTTTAACCACTTTTTTGACATTTTGTCACCATTTTTTGAGCATTCTGCACCCTCTTTGCTATTGGATAGCCCCCAGAAAGCCAGTAGGGTTTACACCCTATGAGCCTGGCACAGGCAAACGTCTGTGACAGACCTACTTATGGTTTATTTGTGTTGCCTGTGCCACAACTTCAGGAACTGTGCACAGTGCCTAACCATGAATCTGAAGGCAATTTGGAAGCAAGAGACAAACTCCTGACAGCTCGACATCCGACGACTCTGTGCTGCTACAGGTCATGGTCACTTGGAAAGTCCCTGCCCTGGTCACATGGAAAGTCCTGGTCTGCTCTTAGTCGTTCCCATCGGTCGTTGTGACGGAGGGGAAGATTAATTAGGGCAGGAGGGGCCAGGGGGCTCGGTGCAGCAGCTCAGAAGCCGCGCTTGGGAGACCCGTGAGAGAGAACTAAGGGAAATGGGACAGCTTAATTTGCACCTGGGCAGTCCTGGAACTCTTGCTCTAAAACAGGAAAACACGAATATATGAGCTTTGGAGACTGTTTCTGAGAGCTGTACAAGTTTTATTAGAAGACACAGCTTCTAGAAATATTCAATAATAGCATAAAAACCACATAGTACTTGGTCCTGTACCCAGCATTCTCTTGAAAGTCACATGGACCAGTTTGAGTTTGCAAAGTACAGTTTACAGCTGCTATGAGAGAGAGAGACTATACTTTAAGTACACTTTTGAGCTTGGAGGCAGATTGCATAGATAAGGTTAAGCACATATTATTGGGCACACTCACCACTGCATGTAAGATGTCCTGAAAGTACGAGTTTAAAGACTTTAAATGCAGTTGAGATAAAACAAAGTCAGAGAAAACATAACATTTCAAATAGCGAAATATAACTTTAAATGCAACAAGGAAAAAGCATTTCATAACAGCAGAATATACAATGGCGGAGAATCAAAGTACATGAAACAAGGGCTATCTCGAGTAACCCCTGGGAAAAACTCTTGTCCGCCACCCATGTGCTGACGGGGAGTAGTTCAACGATTAACTGGTGGACCACCCTTTTATACTGTTCAGGGGTGAGGGGCCTATGGTCACGCTATATCACGTCACCTCGAACCACATATCCTTCTATCGCCTCTCATGCCCCTGCCTGGTGATTTTCCCATCATTAGTGTAAATGTGACTACCTTCTCGTAATTGTGTGGCACGTACGCCAGCCTAGACTGAGTTCCTGCCATTCTGACTGGAAGTTTGTCATTAATCAGAAATGTGTTATTATTGCTTTGAAGGGTTCTATTCATGTGTCAATCAGGCAGTCTGCGATAATATTTCGCCACATTTATCCTCAGTTTATCGGATATCTTGCTTGATGTAGCTGTGGTGGGAACTTCCCTTATTCTATTCATGGCTTAGGTGGGGGACATGGGGTATGTTGCAAGATTTATAGAGGAACTTGACTTCTACAGTTTGTGAGAAATAAACAGTGAGGTGGGGCCTGGTAGGAGTGCTGAGCCTTGCAGACAAGAGCAGCTGGGTGAAGCTTGGGTCAGACCTGCTTTCTGCTTTTGCTTAAGCTGAAAGAAAATGGCAGTGCTCAGGGCAACGTAACTGAGGCCTGTAACTTCTAAGCAGCAGGGCCTACACAGGTGTCATGTTGTGCAGGTGATAGGTGTGTCCTTGGATAGCTATGCAGTTAAAAATTCTCCCTCCAACATTCCCCCCTCTGGTTCGAAATCCGAACCAATCAAACATCTTTAAACACCATTCGAACTGCATACTTAGCTGGAGATGGGGGCGGGCAGGGCGAGTTTATGAAGAATTTGTTCCTATCCTCTTCTGCTCCCTCTAATCTCTTACACATGGTCTCATAGGGAAGTACTGACTTTCAGAGGGGACCTGCACTAAGTGAGCGTCAGGGATGGTACGCTCTATGTTCAACATTGCTATCTCTACATCTTCCCCTTGTCCCCTGTGTGTACCTGTGTAATTCATCTCAACTTTCTTAGACCTTAATCTTCTAACATAATGCAACATAATCTGTGTTCCAAAATACACAATTACAAGCACACATAATATAGGCATTATAAATTTTAGTACTGCAGATAGCCATGAAGGCATCCAGTCCAAATTGGACCAATTATTTAAAACATCTGCTTTTGCACTTCCATCCTCAGGCATCTGTCTCCCTTAATTGTCCAAGTCCTCAATGGCCTTTGTAAGTGTTCCGTTATCGGCCAAAATGAAGACACAGCAGGACGATTTTCCCATTCTGGCTCATCCACCACTATTCATCACAATTAACTGGTCTAGAACATAGCGTTGTTCCAGAACCATGAGTCTCAAAGGTCGTAGTTCTTCTTCCACGGCGTTGAACCCATCACGGGTGTTGTTAACAAGCTGCATCAGTTCATATCTCGTTACTTGGAGCCATTGAGCATTGGCTTTGGTCTGGAACATGGGGATAACTCCCCCAAAGAAAAGTTCAGCATCGTTGAAATCTTCCGGAACCTCATGGAATGTGTCATCTGAGGAGTGGTGGTGGAGCAGGGTGACATCACCTGCCATTAGGTGTGCATGGATGTGGGAAATGTTAGCTGCTGGGACGACGAGATGCCATTCATGCATCGTCACGATAGAACAAAGTCCTTGCCATTGGGGAGGCAACTGCAGATACACATTTTCTCCACATATCCAATAGATACCAATGAGGATGGATGTGCCGTACTTCATGTTCGAATTAAAACTAGTGCTCTTGCAATTGGCATTCCTTCCCACAGGTACCGTTCCATTACCTAGGAAGCAAAGGAGAGGAGACTTTAGCTTGTATGCTCTTTTCTGTGTGTATGGTGCACCCTCATTGGACGTGTATCTTCTAATTTCCCTACCCCATATCTCAGCACACTCCCTTTCTATCTCCACATTTAAATTATGTTTGTGCTCTTGTCCTATAGCTGTGCTACCTAATGAGGCTGCCTTACATATTAAGTCATGTGGACCATTCCACTTATTGTTGAAATAAATGTTGGCCTTCAGGTGTAGAATAGGTCTCCACTGACAAGGGCATGTGTCATGTGTATGGTTACATCAGTGATGTTCAGGTGAGTGGCATTTCGATGGGGGCGTTGGGAAGGTGAAGTAACCTAGTTTCTTATAGTGATGTTCCCAATCCTGCATTATGTCGGCAGGTACTTTCATATCACTGTAAACCTCCATTCTCCTTTCTATTTCCAATGTATTGGTGATGACCCTAAATGTTACATATTTGTCATCCCACTCTGTTGTATTTACAAATACATCATCCACTTTGGCTGAGTGGAGCTGTATTTGACCATGTATGCGGCAAAGAAACAAGTGTAAAAGACATTTGGCTGTGGGTGGTGGGACTTCTTTAGGAATGATCAATTTATCTGCGCCTACAGCGTGTGGAATGTGAGAACATACAAAGCATGACTCATTTGTGGCTTTTCTTCCCACCTCCCTCATGTCTCTGTACCACATGTTATCTAACAATGCATTGTGGGTACCATCATTCTGTACTGACACACCAGGGCGCTGGGAGGCAAAATCAGGCATAGAGTGCTGGTCGAAGGTGTAAACAACTGTCTCCTGGATATTACTAATCTAGTCTGCCATAAATCGGGTATGCGATGCATATCTAACTGGCACTATCTCGCTACTCATTCTATATCTAAGACTTCTTTTATTTTGGCGGGATCGTCTTGGGGTACCTGGCACAGTGGGAGTCAAGATCATATCGAGTATCAAGTCTCTTCCTGTAGGGTCAGCATGGGGTACAGAAGGTGTCAAGACAGGCACAGAGGTGTCATAGCTACTACTGGTGCTTATCCCAGTTTGCTTGTTAGCAGGAAGTGTCTTGTGCATGGGAAGCTCTGTGGTCGTGACAAAAGTGATATCACTAGAAGCTCCTCTCTCTCTCTCGGATCGCACTGCTAACCAGTGGAATGCTGTTAATGAAACTACAAACATAACAAAGAAAATACAAGCTGTACATATCTTGACATGGAGGGTGGTTCTGTTGCTGCGTCTCAGTCCGTAGGCCATCATACGATCTCCACATTCTTTATCTTGGATAGTTAGTTTGAACATGATGTCCTTCTCTCGGTCAATGTTCAAATCTGTGAAGGTGTTGGGTGAAACCATTCCTTTCTGGCTATTCGGAAAGCTGTGGGTGAAAAGTCAATTTGCAAGTGTTCGCTGAATTTGAGGTCTCTCCTCCTCCGGACTGCTTCTTTTACAAAGATGTGTGTCCCAAAGCAGATAGGCGGAAGTTCATCAGAGATAGGACCCTTATTCTTTTCCTCGATATCTGGATGGAAAGGAACTTTGGAGCACGCATTAGTGCACATAAATGAACAACAATTCATCGTTTACAATATCAGAAGAGGGCCCAGTATCTTAATTTAAGTCTGGTGGAGAGAACAACCATATTCATTGATCTGTCAATGACAAGCCGGTGAGATGTGATGTGATGATCAGAGCTGGGAATGTTTCTAAGTGTAAACAAAGCAATGGAAAGGTAATATAGCCATTCCTTCCCAATTGTGGCACTTATCTTTCTGTTATTGGCCCTGAACAGGCCTAACATTGTCGCAGTTGTTCAAAAGAATGATGTCTGAAAAATGACTGTCACTGTCACTGCGGGTCACTGCAATAGCATCCAGTAATCCTCAGTGATATATGACCTCATGAAGTAGGAAGTTAGCTGCGGCCTTTGCGTCATAATGGACACATGGTCCAACTTAAATCCACCGTGAAAAAGGGGCACACTAACGTGATGTGTCTTATTATTAGGCATCTGTCAATCATGTCTACATAGTTAATGTGGAGCTCTAAAAAGGACCCTAAAAAAGGGATACAAAGGGTTGTATCTGTCCATGTGCACATGTGTTGTGGACATGATATCACGAGAAATGTGTAGGAAGGTGCAACTGACTGAGTGCTATTTGAAAAAGGGCTTGTGACATGACAGGTTTTCCTATCATTGTCTGTCTATAAACGAAAATATGAAATATCCTGTTGTACTCCCCTCTCTTTCCTCAACTTTTTCTTCAGGTGGGGCACTTCTCTGTGTCTCTCTAAGGTGCAGCTGTGCAATGTGTTGTGTATTACCAATAGTGTATGGGCATGATGTATCTTCTTGCACTGTCGAGGGTGTATTTTAGGCAAGCAGATTGGGGGGGCACAGTTATTTGAGATGGTGCATGTCCGGGCCTTCTGGCTACTGCTTTCAGATTCATAATTCGGATATACAACCATCTCTAAAATCCGCACATTTTAGTCTGACAACATTGTAATACTTATATCTGCATTCATCTGCATTTTCCTAGCAACGGGCATGTGTGAAGTAATAATTGTACACAGCGGTGCACTCGGCCAAGAAAGTTACTTATGAACATGGGCCGAAAATAAAAAACTCTCAATTAGCTTTTCAGCACTTTTTATTATCTGAAAACATGTGTTGTCTCTAATTGCAATATGCAAAATATACGTATTGTATTATAGAAATAAAGATGGCTTATTTGTAATGCACATGTTCACTCAAAATTGTATATTGATGATAAACAGCAGTTCCTCATTGTCCTCAACTCAAAGTATTCCCTGAATCCACCTTAGAAGGATGAAATGCTCAATAGGCCTAGCAGCGCATGATCTCGTGTCTGGAATATATGAAAAGAAATGCGAAGCAACTAGTGTGCATTCCATTCCATCATTTTATCTCTGGCTTGTGCTTGTGTCAGCTGCTGCTATCTATTTCTGAATGAAAATGCAAACATAGAATTGACAGTCTGCGCACACTTGGGAATCGAAAAGGGCATTGTGCCTTTTTCACCGAAATATATTCTCATATTTTATTTGGCCATCAGATCATGTGGACTGTGGTGTATAAAGTAGACGCTCCTCTATACCTTTTCCTCCTGTCTCTATTCGTACTTGTTCTGTGAAAGGGACCCTTAATATCTTTTCAGAGAAACCTAGTGTGTTTGCGCTCTAGTTGGAAATGGGCAGTGCCCTCCCCTTGATACAGGCGAATATGGCACCTGTGTCAATCAAAAAAGTATACGTGTTGTTGTTAATCTTGACATTCACAACGGGGTCCTCTCTAATCTTTGTGAGACATGACAACAAGGGACAGAGTTGTCTGTTGGCTATCCTAACTTGAATTGTTGCCTCCAGCCTTGTGCTGCTGGATGGTGCCCTGTGAAACCAAATCAATGGGGGGCAGAACTGAAGCTCCTTGTGATACAGGGGCTTGTGTCAGGGGCACCATTTTGTACACAGGCATGTGTTGCTGAGGTACCTGTTGTATCCGATGTGTTGTTACCTGTGTGTTACCTCCTGGCACATTTAAGTCATTTAGTGAAACATTAGTGACAGTAGTCACTTGACTCACTGGTGTAGCTGTCATAGCTGTATCAAGAGTCTTTCTTTTCTTTAATGTCTGCTGTTCTAGTTTAGCAGCTGTGTTCTCAATAGCTAATTGCCTTATTTGTGACATTAGAGATCCGATGTCTGAGACATCTGGAAACTTCCAGCGCAGTTCATTCCATAGCGCTGATCTTATTTTATTGAAAGGATCACCATCTAATTCTGAATTAGTGGTGCAAAGCCTTGTGATGATGCGTGAAAACATATCCTCTGCATCCTTTCCAATCAGGGATGTGAGTAGACTTTTCATATCCCAAATAGCCAATGACACACCTGAAGTGTCATTTTCAAAGGCTTGTAACCACTTTTCCGCACCCTCCGTGAGGGGTGGGAGTTCTTTCTTCAAATTATCTTTGTCCGTTAGGGACCAAGTTACTGAGGTAGGGGGGTCATTGACCTCCTTGGACAGCAGGGGCAGCCGGTGTGTTACCCCTGTGGGTCTTGTGTGACAATACCTGCGTGCGTATTTCTTCCAGACCCTTAGGCCTTGGCGCATGTAGGTATAGTTCCAATCGTCATTTCCTTCTTCCTGCAATATACATTCTTCAGCAGTGGCCATTTCATCTGGCTCAAAGGAACCCTCTCGGGGCCAAACCTTCATTTGAGATGCGTTAGCTTCTGTCCATTCTGCCAATTTATCTGAGAATGGATTGACATAAAGGTCACTCCCTTCTCCAAGTACTACTATCTCATTTGGCCTCAGACCATTGATCAGTGGCGGTCTTGGCCTGTCAAGGGTCATATGGTGCAGTACTCCAGATCTGGTGGTGTGCAGATGTGCTGTACCTGATGCATCATATTCCTGTTGGACGTCATCCAGTCGCCCATAGTTACCTAATACTGCAATTCTTTCTATCTCTCTTCTTCTCTGCCTTCTCCTCTCTTCTGCCTGTTCGAACATTTTTGGCAGATCCGAATTGTCTTGCTCTAGCTGTGGTCTCTCTAGCCTACGTGGTGTAACTACTGGAGGTGATGTCTGAGGCATAGGCGTAGGTCGTGTCAGCTGAGTGTTATAGTTAATGATTGCCGACGGAGCTTGGGGCACACTTAAGTAGTTGGCTGTGAGAGAAGCTGCTATGTTGATCTGTGGTGTGGCTGCGCTTTTATTTTCCTGATGTAAGTCTATCCATGGCCCTTGCTGTGGCATGATAGATTGGACTCCACCACTGTGTGGCTCTACCTCCTTCACACTACTAGCTACTTCATTCGGTGCCTGTTTTTTCTTTGCACCCATCTGCTCAGTCATACTATCCCCTATACTTGCTAGGTATAATGACAGTTGCTGGAGTGCTGCTGTATTTTCTGTAGGGTTTCTTGAGTACTGTGTGTGTGACATGTCCCCTACTTCTTTACCTGTTCTTTGGCATAGGTCACTTTCTGTCCTATTCCTGCTAATGTCTCCCTCCGTTACTACCTCAGAGGGATACTGTTCGCTGTCTCTTTTTACTTCATTGAACTGTAGCTGGTGCTTTCCCTCTCTATTAGGACTTGTGTTAAGGGGCTGCCACTCATTATACTAGCTCTGTGTATTGCAATGCTGGTGGCTCGGGAATCGGAATGGGCCTTAATGTCTAGTTCTTGTTCTTGGGGTATCGTGATCCTCAGTGAGGGAAGTGGGTGCTGGGCGGTCAGGTCTGGGGAGTGTCATGTGGGAGCTGTGCTGTAAACCAACAGAGGCCTCATGGCTCTTTATTTTCTTCCTGCTGGGGGCTGCAGAGTTGGACACGTCTCATTTTTATTATCAATAGCGTGTCAATTTGACCTGGCATTACTGAAGCTGCATCCTGCAGTATTGGGCTTTGCGAACTTAGGGATAGCTGGCCTAATGTACTCTCTGATGTACTATCTTGTGAATTATCTGAGATGTCTGGGGCTGAGGCATCGTCATGGCCTCTGGCTGCCTGGACATCTGATAAGAGTTCTATGTCAGTCTTTATTCCCTGTCCTAAATTAATGTCATCTGCGTCATAGGCTGGTGGATGTGCTGTGGGTGTTGACATTATCCTTCTGTGTTGTGTGTAGGCTGGCGTAAGTGTGCAACACCACTGGGTATGATTGTCAGCCTTACCTGCTGTAAGTATGTTATGTCAATTCCTAGGGCTGAGATTAGCGTCAAAATGACTACATGTCAGGGGTGAGACAGACTCAGGGGATGTTGCTGTATCCTCAGAAAGGGCAACAACACAGCCGTTCACTATGTGTACCGTAATCTGTAGTCTTGGATCTTGTGTGGTCTGTCTGCTCATCTCCTAGAGTCGAGTTATCTTTGAGGTGGGCTATCTGTGGCAGTGAATGTGGCGAAACTAATCTCCTTTTAACATGCGGCTTTGTAAATATGCCCACATTTCTGGATAATGTGTTGTAGAAGGGTGTCTTTGTAATAGTTCTGTGAGTCTTGGTGATGGCTGCTGCTGTAGCTGGTCATGTAACTCGTGGGCGTGATGCTCACAGCCTAGTGGAGTGAGGGTATCCTGTGAATCTCCCTGCCCCTCCGGGCAGCTGGTGCTTGGAGGAGGCGGTGTGAGTGAACACTGGTGAGCAGTATCAGGGCTTTCGCTATTTACTACACTACCCACTGACTGAAGTGTGAGTTGTGTGTCATCAGTGGGGGATGTATACGTTGGCACTGGGAGGCACAGTTTCACTTGATGCAATGTGGATGCCCTTATCTCAGTACCCTGTGTGAGTGGGATTCCCAACAAGTCCCACGCTTTAGATATTAAGGAAATTTCCTTTCTGTTAAATTCTCTATGAGTTTGTGCGCTCACGTTCTGCACTGATACAATTTTATTGTTCAATATGTGTAGGACTACCTCAACTTGTTGTCCACTATAGCTCATCTGTACTTTCTTTTGTTATATGTACAAATATGTACCGGACATCTGGCTGACCTCCTGTCAGTTGTTTCCTGGGGTGGGGCTGTTTACCACAAGCTCATCACCCAATGCTTCTATAAGGACGGAATAAAATGCTTCTCTAATTTCTTCCTTTTCTGGGCCGTTGTAAATACCTTCCGGGCAATTGTCTGGAAAGTGCAGGGCAGTAGGGTGGTTACCAAAACAAGCCGCAAGGACCTTGCTATGCAAAGGGTGACGAGGCCACAATGATGTCACAATAACTGGTATCTCTAATCCCGGTATTGTCATAAAAACCTGCACGTGTATGGCGTGTGTCGTTTTGTATGTCCTATAATCATGTATCCTATTCATTTGTGGGGAATGCAGTTAAAAAAGAAAAAATGTCATGCTTTACTAAATGACACCCAGTCATCCAGAAAGTGCAGAGTACTTCTCTGTGTCCTCCCTTGTGGAGCCTGCAGTGCTTGTGGAGGGAGGGGGCAATCCTGAATGCCAAGTGTGCACTCAGGAGAGTAGCAGCATTAAAAAAAACAATATATCTGTGGTAATTGTGGTGCTCAATATGCTGTATCTTTTACAGAAACTCTTAGGTTATCAGTGGCAGATCAATACACATGGGGATACATAAAAATGCATTTACAATCTCCCTAGTTATTGAATCTCGCTAAAAAAACAGTCTTCAAATGATGGTCACAAAATGTATTATCAGCAGCTTCTACTTAGCGGGCCCCTTCCCTAAGTGATAATATTGGTATGGGGCCAGACATCACAGTGTTACACAGTAATTCAATATTCACAGTTCATAATCAGTCAAAGAAAGATGAACGATCACAATGCACTTAGATATCAATAGTATAGTCTCGCTATAGTCAGCCTCTGTGCCAGCCAGTGACTCTTAACAAAAGAGACCATGAAAACAGTAAGGACCACACGAGTTTGTTCTATGAACCTAAAAATACATTCACCATTTAAACACTAGGCGCTAACAAGCAGGTCTGTGCTTAAACAGGCATCTGATAACAGGAAAGTAAAATGTAAACACTTCAACAATTATTTTACAAAAATCACGCTCTATGGCCACTAGAGTGTGCTAGAGTGTTCCCTATACATGTGGGGTGCACCAACAAAAATCAATTAACCACGTTTAGCTTGGCGAAATTATAATGCCTACAATATGAGTAAATAAACCTCCTAGTCCCGCACAGAACCCTTCCCTGGACATACAGCAGGGGATATCACCGCTAAATTAAGGAAAGATCAAAGGTCACGGTAGCAAATCGGGCCTCCTGAAATTCCTTCTTTCTCATGGACTACTGACATGAGAGATTTCCTCGTCTCTGTCACTCCTATCAAACAGAGGATCACTTGCACGAATATATTGAAAAGATGCCAGACGCAACCCTTTCCTTCCCTGAAACTTCAGAGGGTCACTTAAAAAGCCTGAAAGATGTATAATTCACCTTCCCTTCCTTAACACTCTATAGATGCGTCAAAGGTCCCCTCCTTAGAGGGGCACTGCAATCAAAATAAATGTTGAAAGAACTGCCACATGCGTTCTTTCCTTCCCTGTATTCTATATGCAACAGGGGCTTCCTTTAACCGCTAAATAAATGCTGAATAAAAAAGCTAAATGTAAAAAATAAGCGTTACAGGACGGACACAATCCTTCTTTGTATTTACACGAGGCTTAGCAATAACATGCGACTATTTATAAAGCAAAGAGAAACACATATATCTCAATAATGACCCAACTGTCAGGCTCAGTCTCCACTTAGCACACAATCCCTCCTCTGCGTAGATCAAATGGCGAGGCCAACAAACAGGGAGCACGGAAAACCAGGCAGGAGCACCGCTGCGTCACTATAATGCACACCTCTCCACCGTACCCAAGAGAGAGAACAATGGCAGCGACGGGCAGTCAAATGATATTCTCACCCAATGGACCGGCTGGAGAGCGGCGCAGAACCGCTTATCAGCTTCGTACTTCCTCCTTTAATCCAGATGCATCCTGTTCAGTTAGTCCTCATCATCACGTCGGGGTCACCACATGACGGAGGGGAAGATTAATTAGGGCAGGAGGGGCCAGGGGGCTCGGTGCAGCAGCTCAGAAGCCGCGCTTGGGAGACCCGTGAGAGAGAACTAAGGGAAATGGGACCGCTTAATTTGCACCGGGGCAGTCCTGGAACTCTTGCTCTAAAACAGGAAAACACGAATATATGAGCTTTGGAGACTGTTTCTGAGAGCTGTACAAGTTTTATTAGAAGACACAGCTTCTCGAAATATTCAATAATAGCATAAAAACCACATAGTACTTGGTCCTGTACCCAGCATTCTCTTGAAAGTCACATGGACCAGTTTGAGTTTGCAAAGTACAGTTTACAGCTGCTATGAGAGAGAGAGACTATACTTTAAGTACACTTTTGAGCTTGGAGGCAGATTGCATAGATAAGGTTAAGCACATATTATTGGGCACACTCACCACTGCATGTAAGATGTCCTGAAAGTACGAGTTTAAAGACTTTAAATGCAGTTGAGATAAAACAAAGTCAGAGAAAACATAACATTTCAAATAGCGAAATATAACTTTAAATGCAACAAGGAAAAAGCATTTCATAACAGCAGAATATACAATGGCGGAGAATCAAAGTACATGAAACAAGGGCTATCTCGAGTAACCCCTGGGAAAAACTCTTGTCCGCCACCCATGTGCTGACGGGGAGTAGTTCAACGATTAACTGGCGGACCACCCTTTTATACTGTTCAGGGGTGAGGGGCCTATGGTCACGCTATATCACGTCACCTCGAACCACATATCCTTCTATCGCCTCTCACGCCCCTGCCTGGTGATTTTCCCATCATTAGTGTAAATGTGACTACCTTCTCGTAATTGTGTGGCACGTACGCCAGCCTAGACTGAGTTCCTGCCATTCTGACTGGAAGTTTGTCATTAATCAGAAATGTGTTATTATTGCTTTGAAGGGTTCTATTCATGTCAATCAGGCAGTCTGCGATAATATTTCGCCACATTTATCCTCAGTTTATCGGATATCTTGCTTTTGACGTAGCTGTGGTGGGAACTTCCCTTATTCTATTCATGGCTTAGGTGGGGGACGTGGGGTATGTTGCAAGATTTATAGAGGAACTTGACTTCTACAGTTTGTGAGAAATATACAATGAGGTGGGGCCTGGTAGGAGTGCTGAGCCTTGCAGACAAGAGTAGCTGGGTGAAGCTTGGGTCAGACCTGCTTTCTGCTTTTGCTTAAGCTGAAAGAAAATGGCAGTGCTCAGGGCAACGTAACTGAGGCCTGTAACTTCTAAGCAGCAGGGCCTACACAGGGGTCATGTTGTGCAGGTGATAGGTGTGTCCTTGGATAGCTATGCAGTTAAAAATTCTCCCTCCAACAGTTGTCTAAGTCATCTGGTAAGTCCCACAAACCCAAGAAGTCTAAGAAGTTGAAGCACTCTTTGACTTCACTACACCAGTCCAAATCTTCGGATGAGGTGCAGGAATGATGCCACAAATCGAGGCTCTGCTCCCTCCCTCCACCAGAGTGGGAAATTTCCTGGAGCTGGAGAGACCCATGCCCAACTTAAGAACTTTCATGAAGCCATGGATCTCATATTTGGGCATGCAGGCCCCACTAGGGCGCCTTCAACCCCCACGGGTCTGGGAGGCACATCGCCTGGACTTCTGCCGGCGAGTTAGCCCTCAGCGCCAGTCGGGCACTCTGAATTTATTCCTGGACCAACCCTGTTCACGAATCCACGTCTTCGAGGGTAGTTCTGCCTCTGCACCCATTGCCGGCACCACTAAAGCCATAGTTATTCTCGACTCCAAAACTGAGCTGGACTAGCATCGGACAACGTTGAGACTGGCGCTGACCGAGGCCCTATGTCTGTCCAATTCGGAGACAGTGTCTTGTTTCCTTGATAGGCCCT
Organism: Lissotriton vulgaris; assembly: GCF_964263255.1. Taxonomy (NCBI): domain Eukaryota; kingdom Metazoa; phylum Chordata; class Amphibia; order Caudata; family Salamandridae; genus Lissotriton; species Lissotriton vulgaris. The sequence goes on along the minus strand of NC_141691.1, from coordinate 1,383,418,224 downwards.
ATTAGGATTTTGGCTGGGTTGGATCTGAAGATCCTTATAGTTACCCAGACCCTCATGAAGCCTCTTTAGCCTAATAGAATGATTACAAACTATTTGTGGAACAAGTGGACGTCAGTAGCCTGAATTCTTCACCTGATACTGGCCTGGCCTCTCCTCTTATTGTGGCTTCTGAGGAGGGAGTATCTTGTGCTCTGGTGACGAGGAGAGAGGCTGAGGTCTTCGACCTTCAGTTCCCTTCTGTGGAAGTCCAGACTAATATCCTACTGGATGTGCTTCAGCCAAGGGTATCCCACACAGAACCCCTACTGCCCTTTAATGAACCCCTCTCTGTCCTGCTTGGAGCCTGGACCAAGCATGCATGGGCATCCTCATGCATAGGACGATTACACGTCGCCCCTGTCCCACTCCCAGGGACCCAGCTTTCCTCACCCATCTCCCACCTCCCCCATCACCAGGCTTCAACGTTCAGAGTGAATCTAAGGGCACTCCCTGCCACTCTACTGGACAGAGAATGCAAGAGACTGTATTCCTTTGGGAAGAGAATTTTACTTCCATCAGACTTTTACAGCAGTTGGTGAACACTGCATGCCTCTTGGACAATATAGCCACACTGACTAGGACTCAGTTGCGCAAGTGCTACCTATGGTCTTGGGCGTAAGCTTGAGCTATCCTGACCCAGGCTATTGTAAATTGTAGCTAGTCTGAACTTGTCCGCAGTCCCTCCTCCGGGAATGGTATTGCTGAGCTATCTATTCAAAGGTAAGGAATCTGTGGCTAGAAGTCTCTATCAGATGAACAAGTTACTTACCTTTGGTAATGCCTTATCTGGTAGAGACAAGATCTAGCTGCAGATTCTTTACCGACCAACCCATCCTCTGTGCAATGCAGACAGTTTTCTAGGGTCAGTGCTGATCATTTTCAGGGCCCTGGTTTTCAAACACACCGGTGTCAGTACACTTCATGACTCTGCACTTCTGGCATGGAAAGTCGTGAAACAGTAACTGACGCCAAGGTGGCGCCTATGTAGCTGACGTGGTCATCACTTCGGGCGCGGATTAGCCATGCAGAGTTGACCGACGCGCAGGGGTATTGCTCGAACAAAAATCGTCTGGGTCCAGTCTGACGGCTGGGAAATTCAAAGGTAAGGAATCCGCAGCTCGATCATGTCTCTGCCAGTTAAAGCGCAACGGAAGGTAAGTAATTTGTTCGTCCAACTCAATTGTAAAATTGATCTTAATTGACTTTGACCATGTAGAAGAGCAGACCTGTCATATTGTATAATATCAAATGAGGATGACACAGTATTAATCAAAGAATAAATATGGTTAGACAATGTGGTCATGCCATTATCAACATCAGCTAATGCTTTTTCTAAATTTTCCTTATCAATTTGTTGAAACTTTTCATCAGCTGCTTCTTTTGAAATGTTACAAAGGTCATTATATGTTACTTATATGAAACATTTAGAATGTTGTGATCTTAGACCTAATGATAAATCTTGCAAGTCCATGTTGTCTGAAAGGAGGGTTATATAGCAGACGGGGTGGAGCGCTCTACCCATTGCTGGCATAACGTACGTCTTCTATAGGTAGTTACGGTACCAGAGTGTTGTGACTGGACACATGTGGGGTCTGTTCTGCTAGCTTTAAAACCGTTAGAGTTGTAGAAACGTGCATTGCAGCCATTAGTGTCAGGAGGCCACACTAACCACCCATCTGAACCGTAAAGTGAAAAGTTGTGTTATGTATCATTCTGCACCATCTCAATGAGTTGGTCTTCAGTGATAATAATATATTGTCGCCATTTGTCAAAACATGCAACATGAGGAATGCTAGGTGTTTAACTTTTTAGCAACAGAACAAAATATAATTTGTTATTAGATTGACCAAGCCCTAAATAACACATCAATGCCATGGAACTGCCAGTGTATTGTACCCCAAATTGCTTTCAAATCAATACTGTTTTTCCAATAATCATAGCCTCCACAGTCAATTTGGAATTGAAAGAATCAGAATAATTAAATTTGGCTTGTGGTAGCATGTTTTTTGCTGGAGAAGGTGTAAGTTTACATCTGAAAGAGACACGTTAGTGATAGATTCCTTACCTTAGAATATCCCCAGGCATCAGACTGGATCCAGAAAGTTTTGCTTAGTAGTGCCCCTACACATCAGTAGGATGCTTCCTGCGTTTCCGCGTCCGTCGCTGGTGTCGTATGCGCTGAGATGACGTCACAGAGACTACTTAGGCGCCGCCCATGCACGCTGGCGTCCGTTCTTTCTTTTTCTGCGCCAGTAAGCACAGATCTGGTTAGAGCACATACCCTAGTCATTTTTAGGTCGAACCTAGAGCAGTGCATGCGCTGCTGCTCGACTTTTAGTAAGGGGCATTTCAAAGTGCTACCCACAAGCTTTTCATGGCATAAAGCTTGCGCGCATGTGTGCGTGAACGCGCGCATCCGCCATCTGCCTTTCTAATCTCTTCCTCACATCGCTGGCCTAATTACTTTCACTTTCGCTGCCATTGCTGGCTCCCTTTATTGCTCTGTTTGGTTTCCTTTCCTTAATTTAATTAGATGCCCTTTTTGACCAAGACGGCCTGTCTGGTTCGCGGCCGTGGGTAGTGAAAACATTTCTGGAGCCGACTGATTGCTCGAAAGCGCCCCCTGCAGAAATCTGTTAACAACTTGAGGTTGCACTCCCAATAATATACATTCCAGCAGACTGCTGTCCTTAGTGCAGGAATCGTTACCCAAGTCCTGTCTCCAAATGGCCAGCTCGGCGTTTAAATTCCTGATGCTGATAAAATGAGGAGCATGGACTTTTCAAAACTGTGAGGAGGCCCCAGGCAATGCACGACATAAATAGGCATTTCTGAATGTTTGAAAAACTGCACCGTGCATGCTAGGACTTTTAAGCTAATAAAATGCGAAAAAACTACAACGCCAGAAGCAAAATTCCAGGTTTGGTTGTACTTGTCATACATGATACTCGGCTTCTTTATAGCACAGAGGTAATAAAGCAATGCATTGCTATAAACACCAAGAATTATTTATAGACCAACTTTGCTTCCAGCCACCTCGATACCACATACAGCATTAATCTGGCAAGGATTGACATGCATAAAGGACACAAAGAAAAGACAGAAACAAGCCTTCTCTATGCTCCCATGCTCTGTAACACGCAGAGACATCATAAGGATTTTGGGGGCCCTGGGCCAAACGTATTTTGAGGGCCCCTTTTCAAAGCAGTTTTGAGTTTATGATCTAATATCAGTTCTTTAAGGCCCTTTTTATCCAGGTCACTATTTTAGGGACCTTACTGCCCCATCCAGTGATGTACATGCACTGGAATCTAGGTGGATAGAAATGTTTTCAATGATATATTCAAGTTCTGAAGAGTCAACTGAAGTCAGTGACACTAATGACCAAGGCATACATGCTACGCTTTTGATATTTGATTTAGCAGAAGTACAGCGGGTCCTGGGCTAATGTAGCAGTGGTAAGGCTCTCGACTGACTGGGTACCAGTTGATGTTTTCATGGACTGTAAGGTTTTATGGGTGCATTTGCTTGTGGACTGGGAGGGGTCTGAGGACCCTCTGGCACTGCAGTGCCAGTTGAGTCAGGACTGGGCAGAAGAGCTAAGGGAGGTCCGTGGTCTGGTCACTTTGCCCGACACTGGATTCGTCTCTCCTCCCACTGTGGCTTCGGAGGAGGGGGCTGCTTACAGCGTGGTGTTGAACAGGGCGGACAAGGCCTTGGCTCTTGAGCTCCCTGTCGCGGCCGTGAGGACTAACCTCACTAAGGTGTTCAAACCGCAGGCAAGCTCCTCGGAGCCTCTACTGCCGTTTAACGAAGCCTTCACTGACTTTCTGCTGGGCACCTGGTCCAAGCCCTCCACAGGCCTCCCTGTGGATCGGAACGTGGCCTGACGCCACCGCCCGACTCAGAGCGACCCTAGCTTTCTGTCACTGAACCCCACCCCGAGAGCCTGGTGATTCAGGCTTCTATGTCCCAGACCGCATTACAGACCGCTCCTCCAGATAGGGAATCCAAAAGGTATGATCAGTTTGGGAAGAAACTGATCTCCTCTCTGAGCTTCGGGCTGCGGTCTGTCAACACCACCTGCCTTTTGGGCCATTGCACCCACTCTCTGGGGGATATGGTTGCGGACGTGCTGCCACAGTGTCTGGAGGAGGCTCGGGTTAAGCTCACCCAATCCCTGGCGGAATGGCGGGATGCAGCACGGTACTCAATTAGATGTGGACTTGACACCACGGACTCGCTGGGTAGAGCAATTGCAACAACGGTGGCGGTTTGCCGCCACGCCTGACTGAGGTCCGCCAACTTTTTGGGGGGATGTCCAGGCCGCGCTCATGGACATCCCCTTCGATGGCCGGCGCCTTTTTGGCAACAAAGCGGATAGTGCGCTGGAACGTTTCAAGGTTTCCAGGGCTACGGCCAAGTCCTTGGGTCTAGGCCAGCGCCAGCAAACTTCCGCTTTTCGCCCCTTTCGTGGCCAAGGAATGGGCGCCCCACACGTCCAGCCAGCCACAGGCTGCAAAACCAGTCTCAACGTGGTCACCAAGGAATGGGCGCCCCACACGTCCAGCCAGCCACAGGCTGCAAAACCAGTCTCAACGTGGTCACGGACGTGGTAACCGCTGTGGCGGTGCCGGGGGACAACGGCAAGGTCAGTCCACATCTGCTCCCGCAGCATCTGCCTCTAAGCCTTCCTAGTCTGGCATTTCAGGCCCATTCGACGCCAGTGGGTGGCAGGGCTTGCCATCACCTCCACTGGCGCACCAGAGACAACGGAGGCAGAGTCGACCGACGCCAGCTTTCGATGCGCAGGGGTACTGCTCAGAAAAAACTTTACGTATCCAGTCTGACGCCTGTGGGTAGTTCTAAGGTACAAAATCTATAACTAATCTATGTTTCTTACAGATATATTGTTACCGAAGGTAAGTAACTTTGGTACCAAACATCTTGGGGTACAGTGAAGCCATCATGTAGCTGGGGAACTCGTTATCACGAGTGTCCAGCCCATGTACTCATGGCTTCCCTGTGCACTTGTGATATCTAAGAATCGACTTAGATATCGCAGGGACACATAAACTCACGCAGATATGCTTGCACATGGAGTATAGTGCACCCTGGCTATCAGGCCTGCTGTAGGGGTGACCTAACTATACAGCATATAGTGTTTTGCAATAATGGCTCACAGCGATGTGTGCCATGTCGACCCATCACTTTTCTCTGCCCCAAGACATGCAGGCTTCAATAGAAATTTGGCATGAGCTTGGTGAGGTGTCCCTTAGGGTGGCACAATTCATACTGCAGTCCTCTTCAGTCCCAATTCTCTAGGTACCTGGGGTACCATTTACTAGGGACGTACATGGAGCCTAAAGTGGTGGCAATTGTGGAATAATAATGGCACAGTACAGTGTGGAAAGTGCCCTCTTTCTTGCATGGTTTCCCCCCACTTTTTGCTGAATTTCTTATGTGCTTTGACTGAGTGTGCCCTGGGCTCCTGCCAATCAGGTACCCAGGGCCTGTGTTCCTTCCCTAAAACTGCATTGAAGCCTAAACCCAATTTCTCTGGCCATAGGTAAGCCCCTGGTAAATGGTACCACAGGTACCCAGGGCACTGTGACCAGAGAAGGCCCCTAAGGCCTGCTGCACTTATTGTGCCTCCCTTAAAGGCCCTGTACCCTGACACACACACACTGCCTTTGCAGGATGCGTGTCTTGGTGAAGAACAAAGTGAAGAGTCGACATGGCACACATCCCTGTGCGCCATGCCCACAAACCACTGCCCTGGCATCCATCAGCCACCCCTCTAACTGTGTGCCCTATGCCAGTGGTGAGGGTACCGGTGCAAGAGCCCTGTACCCCTACAGTACCCAGGTCCATTCCTGAGCACTGTAAGTGCAATGCTGCCATTAAGAGTGTATGGTGCTGGAAGCTTGTCATCACGAATTCCACAGCACCATAATGGCTGCAATGAAGTCTACAGCACATTAAACCCACACTGATGCCAGTGTGGGATTTAATGTGAAATGCACGACAGAGGGCATCTTAGAGATGGCCCTTGAAGCTCAACCAACTCCCAGTGACCTGAATGAGTGGCTGCCGAGGCTGCCACCACCACACATGTTTCTAGACCCCTGGGTTGAGAGCTTGTCGCTCTCGGGAGCCTGAAACAATGCACATCCTGGGACGAGGTGCCAAGCCTCCTCCCCCAGGATGGGCAGGGTTCAAGAAGGAGAAGCTTCAAAGGCATACCACCTTTTTTTAGCCTCTCCAGACCACTTGCTGTACTCAGCAACTGGTCCCTACTGGTTCTACGCTACGCCCCAATTTGGGCGAGAGACCCGGTGGGAAAAACAAAGAGAGGTGTGCCCACCTCTGCCAACTCCACCCCTAAGTTGGGGGAGGCGAGGTGAAGCACAACCTCGAGTCCCCGCCATCTTGAGGATGGGGGGGACCCAGTCAACCAGGGGCAGGCTCCTGCCCCCCTCCCACTGGAGAGTGGCAGAATAGGGGGTGTACCCACCCCAGAGAAGGGACCCATTGGTCCCTGCCCTCTACCTACCTGTAACACCCCTAAATTTAGTATTTAGGGGAACACTGAACATTCCTTCCTCAGATCCAGCAATCACAAGAAAAGGAGGAGGACGAGAAGTTGTGCAGAGCCAACAAGAGGACGACGCCCACTGACTTGGCTCCAACCCTACAGGCATGTCTCCCCTCGAACCTGCTTGTGCAAAACCCCAGCGTATCCAGTGGCCAGCAACCTCAAAAACCCCGGAGGACCTGCCTGCATTCACTTTCCAAGCTGTTTCTCCCGTGAACACGGGACATGTTTGAACTGCAGCACGTGGTGCCAGCCAGGAACCGCGAATCCAGCCCACTCTGCACCCGCCGAGCCCTGCCCGAGCTGGAGTGGAAAAACCCCATGAGGAGGTCCCCCCCGGCGATCCTGACCCGAGATCTGGCAACCCCCGACCAGCCTCAAGCCTCCAGACGACGCGTGCAGCCTCAATCCAGAGCACCCCCCCTATCGCGACCAGAGTGGGTAAGAAAATCCGACATCCAAAGGCCCTCCTGCACCCGACGCCCCATGGTCTTGTGTCCCCAACCCAGCGGTGCCTAACCATCCCTCTACATCCCAACTTACCCCTCGAACACTCCTGGAAGATTCACATTCCCGAGGCTGCTGTGTTTGTTCGTCCCAGAGAATCTCCAATGCTATCAACAGGGCACCCGACTTCAAAACAGCACCCTGCACCCGGCGCCATAGTGCAGCTGAGGGTGCCCCTTTTGTGCTAACTTGGCCCCCAACTTGCCCTGAGCTTAATCCTAGGAGCTTTGCTCCCACAACCCTTGGCCTGCTTGCCAGCAGCCACCAACCGGAGTCCCCCTATCCTCCAAAGGATAACATTGGGCCTCAACATTCTGCACCGGCTGCCTGAGTGCCGCTGAGGGTGCAACAGTGCATCACTGACCCTGAGAGACCTCTGAGTCTAACCCCAGGACCCGAAGTCCAAAGACCGATTACCTACCTGAAAACCGATAATCTTTCTCCTCATAGAATAACATTGACCCTTTTTCTCCCAAAAAGTTTTTAAGTGTCGACTTTTGAAAACTAAAAATATTCCTAAAAATCTGCTTAATAACCAAAACACATTTTCTCAACTGTTTTCAGGGAATGTCCCAGTGCTGAATCTAGGTATCCAAAGCAAAACCGAAGGGGATGATGGACGGAGTGTTGAACTTTGCAAGCAATCTACCGCAATCAACTAATCTGGGTTTAATCCAGCATCATTCTTTAGCTCACTCTGTAATTATCTGAATTTTACTTAAAAAGCCCATTGATTCGAATGTACTATGTGAGAAGTTGGCCTGATATATGATGCTCACTAGTTCTAGTGATCACCTTGTATCAGTCCAAACAACCCTTATGGTGATTGGTTGTAAGTCAACCTTATAGACCGGCTATCCTAATGGTAGCATGGGCAAAGCAGTCTTAGGCTAAACTCTTTTGGCAAGTGAAGCCAGCTGTTTTACCGCATATAACCCCTTGAATACCAAGTGAAAGTACACCACACAGGTTGTTATGAAAATAAATAATATATTTATTAACTAACATACACCTCTGAACTCTTTGAGATCAGAGGGCTAAGCACATGACAAGACTCCTAGGAAAAATACGTTTAAGTTGCACAATTACAATGTTGCCCTAGGGGCACAACAAACCATATACTAAGTAAGTGGAATGTGAAAGTCGATAGAAGGAATGGAGCTGTCCAGAGGCTGTAAGATTGCTGGGACCACACTACCCTAACCCTAGGTAAGTAATAGGAGGCCCACGGAACGCGTGTGCAGAGTGTAAACTCACAGGCGAGATGCGTAACAACGTCTATGGACAGTACAGTTCAAGTAAAAGGTGTGTACGGACAATCCTGACTAGTTAGGACTAAAACGACTGTGGAACCGGACACTAGGAGAGTCAATCTACCCTTGAGCACCGAAATGCTCGTGTTACCTCACCCACAGGCTGCGGGTGCATAGGTGTCAAGTCGTGTAGGGTTCCGGCGTTGAAGTCTATGGAGCCTGGAAGAAAAGAGGCTGCAGGCGACCAGGAGGAAGATGTCCGGTGTGATCCAAGCGTGGATCAGTGAAGAGGAGAACTTGAAAGCAGAGGGGACAATGTTCAAAGTCACTAGCCAGTGACTGGAGTGGAACCAGGAGTGGAACCAGATGTCGTCGTCGCGATCAGGTGAAGAGTGGACGCTTGTCTCTACAGCCACGTGGACCGGGTGGTGTCTTCGACGACCAGGATGGAGGCACGAGCTGTCCCACGCAGGCTCTCGCTGTCGGCGTTGTCGGATCCGGATTCGGAGTCAACAGGCCTTGGCAAAGGCAACCCACGCGGTGAGTGGAAACGGGGTCTGGAGTGGACCAGGAGGGTCCAGGGTACTTCTCCTTTGCAGGGAAGCAAGGGCCAGTCTGGAGCAACCAGACCAGCAGATTGGATTTCAAGGTTCGTCGTCTAGGAGGTCACTAGCCAGCCGGCAAGTGACCAGACAACGCGTCGAGCAGCAAACAGGCAGAAGGGCCCCACGCAGATCTCGTGGATGCTGGAGGGCTGGTCTTTGGTGCAGGAGCTGCTCGGGGTCGGGGCTTCTCAGTCTCCAAAGCACTTGGACGAGGTTACCTCAGAATTCGTGCTGGAGTGAAGTGCTGCTTCTTTCAAGATGGCCGGTCCCACGTGTCTCGTCGCATCCACGGATCTCTGCTGTGCTGCAGATGTAGGTAGAGGTCGGAGAGGTCTGGGAATCTGGGCCTCGTCGGGCTCTGAAGTCTGGATCCTCGAGGGAAGACGACAAAGGGAAGCCGCTGGGTGCTGATGGTGCCTGCTTGTGCAGGGTGGGCACTCCTTGCCCACAAGGGAGATTTCTTCAGTCTTCTGTTCAGAAAGTCGAAGTCCAGAGTTTCTTGTAGAGTTTCAGTTCAGGATTAATCTAACTCGGAATGGGACCAGCTCCTACCTTTATCCTGCTAAATGGGGCTGTACTACGACTAGGTCCCTCCTATGGGTGGGACCAGGAAGGGGGGTGGTTACACCCCCTATACTTTGTCCGGTCTTGCGCCAGAGCTGGGGCTGGAGAGCCCCAGGAAGTGGTTTAGACCGGTGTATGCACAGGGACACCTTGTGCGCCCCAGGCATGTCTCATTCCTTTCAGCCCTGTTATACCCAATACACAAAATCCTGTCTGGGGTGGTGCTAGCACCTCCCAAGGCAGGAAACCCTTTGTCCAAGCCTCCCTCGCTGGAAGGACTCCCAGCAGCAGGAGGTCAGACTTGTGTCTGTGGTGCCAGCATCCATTTTGTGATGCTGAGGCTCGGGTTAACTTTAACCGGGGTTCACAGTTAGGTACATGTCGTGTCCCTCTAGAAGGGTGGAATGCTACCCCCGTCGCCAGAATTGGCGAGGGGGTAGTATTCCAATTCGTATAACACCTTACTCAACATGTTCTGATAATGCTATCCCAAAGTTAGCAATAACCGTGAGGATTATAATGCACTTAAGAGTATATGGTATAGCGTTATCATGGAAACAGCTAAAGGACTTGGTTCCGAAAGCTGTAGACAGGCTCAGCTCATGCCAGAGCACTATCTCACATAATTCCAAGCACTCTGCCTCCAGGATTGTTAAGGCCTGCCATAGGAGTGACTTATAGGAGTATATGTGTCCATTTTAGGTTTAGATATAGGTATACTATATCTAAATCAAAGGGTGATTACACCACCTTGCCCCAGCTGATTGATCAGCCAGTTGTGTCAGATTTGGATGGCTAGCCAGGGGTGGCATAATACATGCTGCAGCCCCTGGTAGGCCCTGGGTGCACCTATGCCCTGGGTACCTAAGGTACACTGTACAGGGGCTGGTAAGGTGACTCAGTATCCAATTAGATCTGTACCTATAGTACATGGAATCCATTTTACAGAGAGAGCAGTGGGCCTGGGGTCCTGAATAGCAGGGCCCCAGGTCAACTAAGTCGAAAAACCAGCTAAACACCAGGCAAAAAGTTGGGGGCAACCAGTCAGAAATCCACCTTCCTACATACTATACCTGCAATGTGTTGCAATCTGCTTACTTAAAACTGTAACCAAAACCAGTACAAGTTACACTCCAATTTAGAACTGTGTTCATACAAGTAATTTACTACTGAAAAGTATTTTTATGCTTACCTGTACCAGGCTTGCCTGGTTCTAGAAATACCACAACAGTATCTTTTTTATAGAAAAAGAATTGACCTAGAAATCAGTTCTTGAGTGTGTGAATTCATTTGCTGACTGAGTGTGTACATCAAATGCTTAACACTGTCCTACTGCTTGATCAAGCTACCACTTTAGAGAGTAAGGTTCTATCTAACTTTACCCTCTGCCAAACCACTGGAGACCCCTGGACTCTATACACACTGTACCTCACTTTTATGCAGTATATATAGAGACAGTTTCTTACATACATTACAGTTTAAGGAAAGAACACTGGTACTGGGGAGGCCTGGTTAGAAGGAACCCAGTACACTTTCAGGTAAAGTTGCCTCAGGTACCAGGCAAAAAGTGGTGAGTAACTATGTCAAAAAGTGCAGTTTCCTTCAGAGAGGGATAATGCACAGCAACACCCAGGGTTCCCATGGTATCCCTGTAAGCCTTAGAGGCAAAGCCTGTACCTGGTGTGATTGGAGTGCTGCTAATGCATATGTTCTGATACAGACTTGCAAATTATTAACAACAGTTTGAGCTCAGCTGATTACTGTGTCCACACTCGTAGAAATCATGAACATGAATCAACAGCAAAAAAAATAAAATGAATGTAAATGCAACATCCTAATGGAGTGCCCCACAATGATCCAAACAGACACAATTTAGTCGTTTATTGAAAACCAGGAGTGGTATCTGCGGTATACAAGCTGTGGTGGAATTAATTTATCTGAAAGAAACACGTTTAATGATAGATTCCTTACCTTAGAATTACCCCCAGGCGTCAGACTGGATTCGGAAAGTTTTTGTCAGCAGTATCCCTGCACGTCGGTAGGCATCGTCGTGCGGCTCTGCGTACATCGTTGGCGTCGTTGTCGCCGAGATGAAGTCGCTGGAGCTACTTAGACATGCCCAAGCGGCTAACATCAGTTCTTTCTTTTTCTGCACCAGCAAGCGCAGATCCGGAGAGAGCGGTACCCCCAGTCACTTTTTGACTGAGTTATTTCTGGGAATTTTGCCTCTGTTTTTTGAGTCTATGACTCCTGGTGCATAGGGATGCCCGGTTTTAAGTCTTGCGTGGCTTGTCCCTGCAAGATGTCAGTGACAGACCCGCACCGTGAGTTTCTCTACTGCCCTGGGCACGACCACGACTCGGAGTCGTGCCCCGAATGCCGGGCCATGGCTCCGAAAGTTCCCTGGAGTCGGCTCAGCACCGTTCTAGGTCCTGGTCCCATGGGAGATCGAGGGACTAGTCGCGGAGCCGCCACCACCATCGTTCGTTCGTCGAAGTCTTCGCACTTGGAGTCAGATAGGGCGACGCACAAAAAGTCGAAGAAGCGTCGTTGCTCTTCGCCTTCCCCTAGCTTGTTGCAGGACATGGCAGAAGGTGCGGGTGGGGCCACCCCCGCAGCTCCGTGGAGCCTGCGCAGTTGCGACGGCCTACCCGCCCTTCCTGGGTCCCTTGGCGACTCCGGCCCAGCTACAGGACTTCCTGACAGCCATGGCCTGCTTTTTAGCCCATCGGGGTGTGCTGGAAAGTCTTCGGGTCCAACTGGGGGTCCTCGCTCTTCTTCGTCGCCGCCCCAAGTCTCAGTGCTGCGGAACCCCTATGGATTCATGCATGGATCCCAGCCGATGTCGGGTGGCCTCGTACGACCTCCATCGGCGTCTACTGCACCGCCGCCGGCCGGCTCCATGGCCAACGCTGTCCTTGGCTTCCACCCCAACATGGAGACAGTGCGGACCGGTGTCGATCGACGCTGATACCGACACCGATGGGGAATTTTTATCCCTTTTTCCATCCGCCTCCCTCTTTTCCGCCTGTCCGGCAGGTTGGGGAGGAAGGGAAGGACTGGGAGGGGTCTGAGGACCCTCTTGCAGCCCAGTGCGAGTCAGCCCCTGATGGGAAGAAGATTTGGAAATATGCAGGTGACATGTGTAAAAGAGTAGGGTCTGCAATCCTATGGTCACCCCAGATTTTTGCTTTTTGCTTCACTGGTTTACGACTTTCCCTGGCTGTGGGCCTGCTAATCAGACCCACAGCCTAGCTGTTCTCTCTTTAAATTGACATACATGTACTTTAGGTGCATTTACCAATTGGTATTGGGTCACTCATGTAAGTCCTTGTACAGTGTACCATAGGTACCCAGGGCATAAGTGTACCCAAGGCCTACCAGGGGCTGCAGCATGTATTATGCCACCCCTGGCTGGCAATCTAAACAGACACAACTGGCTGGTAACACAGCTGGGGCAAGGTGATGTAATCACCCTTTGCTGTAGATATAGTATACCTATATCTAACCCCAAAATGGACACATATACTCCTGTAAGTCACTCCTAAGGCAGGCCTTATCAATCCTGAAGGCAGAGTGCTTGGAATTATGTGAGATGGTGCTCTAGCATGAGCTGAGCCTGTCTGCAGCTTTCGGAACCATGTCCTTATAGCTGTTCCATGATAACGCTATACCATATACTCTTAAGTGCATTATAATCCCCACGGTTATTGCTAATTTTGGCATAGCATTATCAAAACATGTCGTGTAAGGTGTCATACGCTTTGGAATACTACCCCCTCGCCAGTTCTGGCAACGGGTGTAGCATTCCACCCTTCTAGAGGGATAAGACCTGTATGTGCGGGTGAGTAGTGCGCTATTCAAGTATCAATTTACATATGTAACTCGAACCCCAGTTAAAGTTAACCCGAGCCTCAGCATCACAAAAGTGATGCTGCTGCCACAGACACAAGTCTGACCTCCTGATGCTGGGAGTCCTTCCAGCAACAGAGGCCTGGACAAAGGATATCCTGCCTGGGGATGTGCTAGCACCACCCCAGACAGGACTCTGTGTATCCAGATAGGCAGGGCTGAAAGGAATGAGACATGCCTGGGGCACACAAGGTGTGCCTGTGCATACCCCGGTTCAAACCAGTTGCTGATGCACTCCAGCCCCAGCGCGACTCCGGACAAAGGATAGGGGGTGTTACCACCCCCCTTCCTGGTCCCACCCATGGGAGGGACCTAGTCACTAGTACAGCCCCCTTTAGCAGAATAAAGGTAGGAGCTGGTCCCATTCCAAATTAGATTATCCTGAACAACTCTACAAAGAAGAAACTCTGGACTTCGATGTTCTGCTCCACAGAAGACTGAAGAAATCTCCCTTGTGGCCAAGGAGTGACCACCATGCATCTGCAGGCACCATCAAGCATCCTAGCGGTTCACTTTGTCGTCCTTCCTGGTGGAACCAGACTTCAGAGCCCAACGAGACCCGGACTTCCAGACCTCTCCGACCTCAACTACATCTGCAGCCCAGCTGAGATCTGTGGGTGCGACGAGACACGTGGGACCGGCCATCTTGAAGAAACTGCACTTCGCTTCCACCACGACCGCAGAGGCACCCTCGAGAAAGTGCTTTGGGGACTGAGAAGCCCCAGCCCCGAGCAGCTCCTGCACCGAAGACCAGCCCTCCAGCCTCAACGAGATCTGCGTGGGGCCCCTCTGCCTGGTTGCTGCTCGATGCGTTGTCTGGTCACTTGCCGGCTGACTTGTGGCCTCCTAGACGACAAACCTTGAAATCTAGACCGCTGGTCTGGTTGCTCCAGACTGGCCCTTGCTTCATTCCAAAAGAGAAGTACCCCGACCCTCCTGGTCCGCGCCAGACGCCATCTTTACTCACCCCATGGGTTGCCTTTGCCAAGGCCTGTTGACTTCGATCCCGGAACCGACACCGGTGACAGCGAGAGCCTGCATCCTGGTCGTCGAAGACACCTCCTGGTTCACATGGCTGCAGAGTCAAGCGTCACCTCTTCACCTGATTGCAACAACATCATCTGGTTCCTTCCTGGTTCCACTCCGGTCACTGGCTAGTGACTGTGAACATTGTCCCCTCTGCTTTCAGGTCTCCATCTTCCTTGATCCACCCTTGGATCACTCCGGACATCTTCCTCCTGGTCGCCTGCAGCATCTTTCTTCAAGGCTCCATTGACTTCAACGCGGAAACCCGACACACTTTCACACCTATGCACCCACAGCCCGTGGGTGAGGTAACGATAGCATTTTGGTGCTCATAGGTAGATTGACTCTCCTCGTGTCCAGGTATCCTGTAGTTTCAGTCTCAACCAGTTGGAACTGTCTTTACTTACCTATTTCATAATTTGTTCATGCCCTTTGACTTTGCATTGAAACCCGCGTGTGTGTTCTAGCACTGCACACGCGTCCCGTGGGCCTCCTGCTCCTTACCTAAGGTTAGGGTAGTGTAGCCCCAGCGATTCTACAGCCTTTGGGCATACTCATTTCTTCTATTGTTCTACTTATACCATTTACTTAGTATATGGTTTGTCGTGCCCCTAGGGCACCATTGTATTTTTCTGAAGAGTATTGTTATGTGCATAGCCCTCTGATCTCATTAAGAGTTCAGAGGTGTTTGTTAGTAATAAGTATATTGTTTATTTTCAAAACAACCTGTGTGGTGTACTTTCATCTGGTAAAACAGCTGGCTTCACATGCCAAAAGAGTTTAGCCTAAGACTGCTTTGTCCATGCTACCATTAGGATAGCTGGTCTATAAAGTTGACTTACAATCACCATAAGGGTTGTTTGGACTGATACAAGGTGATCACTAGAACTAGTGAGGAACATATATCAGGCCAACTTCTCTCAACATGGATTTTACTCCAGAACCTGGCTCACTGTTTCCTTCTACTGTGGCTACGGAGGAGGGTGGCACATTTTCTGTGGTGTTGCGTGGAGCAGCTGAGGTGCCCCACCTCGAGCTCCCTACGTTGGCCGTCAGGACTAACCTCCTGACAGAGATGCTCCGGCCAGCGTCTTCCTCTACGAGCCGCTGCTTCCCTTTAATGACACACGTTCAGACGTTCTTTTGGGAACCTGGTCCAGGCCCAACACAGGGGCTCCTGTGTATAAGATTGTGGCTCGACTCCATCGCCTGGCCCCCGGCGACCTGATTTTCCTCACCCAACACCCGACCCCTGAGAGCTTGGTGGCCCAAGCTTCTGCGACCCCAAGCGCATTCCCTTCTGCACCTCTGGATAGGGAATCCAAGAAACTGAAACAGTTTAGGAATAAACTGTTTACTTACTGGCAGTTCAGTGCTGCGGTCTGTGAACACCTCGTGCCTCTTGGGCTGTTACTCCCATTCTGTGTGGGACACAGTTGCGCAGGTGCTTAGTCAGTGTCTGGAGGAGGCCTGGGCGGTGCTCTCACGAGCTATTGCTGAGGGAGGGGAGGGACGCAGCCAATTTCACAATTCGTTGTGGCCTTGACATGGTCTCTTTCAACAGTCACTTAGATCTATTCGCCCCCGAATAGAACGCACAATGTCATCACTTCTGCGCATTGGAATTTCCAAGGCGGCACTCGCTCGGCGTTGCTTTTCGTCACGAGTGGAGCTGCGGTCTATTGTACGCCTTTCTGCCTATACTACTTATACCCAGAGTGCTGAAGAAGATCAGACGCGACCGGGCCCAGGTCCTTCTTGTAGCATCAATGTATCACCTCTACCAGAAGATTAAGTGAGCTCCAGGCTCTTTCTTCTAAACCTCCTTTCTGTTCCTACGAACAAGGTGGTTTTGAGGACCCGTCCTTCTTTCTTGCCAAAGATTGTTAGGCCCTTTCACATCGGGCAGGCCATCCCCTTGCCCACATTCTTTCCGCCTCCACATCCCTCGAAAGAGGAAGAGAGGCCCCACCGTCTGGACCCAAAACGTGCGCACTCGTTCTATCTGAAGCGCACACAACAGTTCCGGGTGGATGACCAGCTCTTTGTTGGCTATGGGGTACCAAAAATGGTCGGGCCGGGCACAATTGGACCATCTCTCGATGGGTCGTTCTCTGCATCAAAGCCTGTTACTCGTTGGCTTAGAAGGAGCCTCCTGTGGGGCTGTGTGCCCAGTCCACCAGGGCGACGGCAGCCACAACTGCTTTGGGACGCGGCGTTCCCTTGCAGGACATTTGTCAGGCATTACTGCCGTGACAGTCAAGTCCGGAGAGACGGCTTCTATGGCCGTTCTGTTCTCCATGACTTTCTGGTGTAATCTTGTTCGCAGACCCACCACCGGGGTTGGTATTGCTGGGGTATCTATTCTACGGTAAGGAATCTATCACTAACATGTCTCTTTCAGATGCCCAAGTTGCTGCCTGTGTAACAATATATCTGTAAGAGACATTAGTTAGTGATTGATTCCTTACACCCCTTCCATCCGCCCCGTTCTGCAAACTGATTACCAGTGTTAAGTTCATCCCTTTCAGGGCCCTAGTTTCAATGCACCAGTGGTCAGTATCTTGCATGGCTCTGCGTTCCTGGCGCGGAAAGTCATGTACAGAACTGACGCCAGCGTGCATGGGTGGCGCCTAAGTAGTCTCTGTGATGTCATCTCGGCGCATATGACGCCAGCGACGGATGCGGAGCCGCAGGACGCCGCCTACTGACGCCCAGGGGTACTGCTAAGCAAAACTTTCCGGATCCAGTCTGATGCCTGGGGATATTCTAAGGTAAGGAATCTATCACTAACTAATGTCTCTTACAGATATATTGTTACATAAGTAGTAACTTGTGCGTTCGTTAGCACATCTGGGTGTCTAGTTTGCAGAAATATCTGGGTTTTGTACATCTCCCTAGATGCTCGCGAGTCCCTGGTCTCCCTCGCAAAACCAAGTCTTTTTGTGATCATAATTTTGATGTCTCCACAGTACGTTTTGGGCTGTTTCCTGAAGCGGGCACTAGCCCTACCCACACAACTGACGTACCATTTTTAATTGGGAGACTTAGGGGGAAAGCTGGGTCGGTGGAAGTTTTTGGCTCCCCACAGATTCCAGAACTTTCCATCACAGAAATGTGAGGAAAATGTGTTTTTTTGTTTTCTTCAAAGTTTAAGGTTTGCAAAGGATTCTGGGTAACATAATATGGTGAGAGCCACACAAGTCACCCCATCCTGAATTCTCCTGGGGGTCTAGCTTTCAAAAAAATTTACAGGTTTGCTAGGTTTCCCTAGTTCTCGGCTGAGCGAGGGTCCAAAATCAAATCAACAACTAGGTGTAGGAGAGTAGGGTCTGCAATCCTATGATCACCCCAGATTTTTGCTTTTTGCTTCACTGGTTTACGACTTCTCTGGCTGTGGGCCTGCTAATCAGACCCACAGCCTTGCTGTTCTCTCACTAAATTGACACGTGTACCGTAGGTGCATTTACCAATTGGTACTGGGCCACCTTGTCAGACCCTGTAACTCAGGGCATAGGTGTACCCAGGGCCTACCAGGGTCTGCAGCATGTATTATGCCACCCCTGGCTGGCCATCTAAATCTGACACAACTAGCTGCACGACAGCTGGGGCAAGGTGGTGTAATCACCCTTTGCTTTAGATATAGTATACCTATATCTAACCCTAAAATGGACACACAGATTCCTATCAGTCACTCCTATGGCAGGCCTTGACAATCCTGAAGGCAGAGTGATTGGAATCGTGTGACATGGTGCTCTGGCATGAGCTGAGCCCGTTTGCAGCTTGCGGAACCAAGTCCTAATAGCTGTTCCATGATAACGCATACCATATACTCTTAAGTGCATTATAATCCTCGCGGTTATATGCTATCTCTGGTATCGCTTTATCAAAACATGTCGAGTAAGGTGTCATACGAATTGGAATACTAACCCCTCGCCAATTCTGGCGACGGGGTTAGCATTCCACCCTTCTAGAGGGACACCACATGTATGTAACTGTGAACCCCGGTTAAAGTTAACTCAAGCCTCAGCATCACAAAATGGATGCTGCCACCACAGACACAAGTCTGACCCCCTGCAGCTGGGTGTCCTTCCAGCGAGGGGAGCTTGGACAAAGGGTTTCCTGTCAGGGGCGGTGCTAGCACCATCCCAGACAGGGTTTTGTGTATCCTGGGTAGGCAGGGCTTTACAGGAAGGTGACTGCAAGTGGCACCCCGGTGCTCACTACGCATCTGCCGGCTAGAACCAGTTCCAGGGGCACACCAGCCCCTGAGCTGGGGAAAGTCCGGCATGGAAGAGGGGTGTAACCACCCCCCTTCCTGGTCCCACCCCTAGGGCAGGACCTAGTCGCGTACCCACCCCTTTCTTTAGGATAAAGGCAGGAGCGGGGACCCTTCCAAATGAGATCATCTTTGAATCAAGAAACTACTTTTTACGAAAGGAACTCTCGACTTCTTCTCAAGATTTCTCCCTTGTGAATAAGGAGTAGTCACCCTGCACCCGCAGGCACCATCTAAGAACACTGCGGTTTGCTGCACGTCCTTCCTCCGGAATCCGACTGACCAGCATGACGAGACCCGGCTTCCCTGGCACCTCTGACCTCTACCTACCTCTACAGCTAAGCTGAGAACCGTAGGTGCGACGAGACCTCCAGGGACCGGCCATCATCAGAACTGCACGACTTCTATCCAGCACGACCGCTGAGGGATCCTCGTGTGAGTGCTTTGGGGTCCGAGAAGCCCCAACCCTGAGCAGCTCCAGCAACGAAGTTCAGCCCTCCAGCATCCACCAGATCTGCGTGGGGCCCTTCTGCTTTTTGCTGCTCACCGCGTTGTCTGGCTACTAGCCCGCTGGCTTGTGGCCTTCCCGACGACAACAACACTGCTGGCCTGGTTGCTCCAAGACTGGCTCTTGCTCCCTTCCAAAAGAGGAGCACCCCGGACCCTCCTGGTCCACTCCAGACGCCATTTTAGGTCCACCGCGTGGGCTTGAATTTGCCAAGACTTGTTGCCCCAATCCTGGGTCCAGCGACGTCGACAGCAGCAGCCATCGTGGGACAGCTCGCACCTCCATCCTGGTCGCCGACAACGCCTCCTGGTCCGTGAGACTGCAGAGCCCAGCGTCGCCCACTCACCTGGTCGAGGTGACTCCATCCAGTGCCATCCTGGTGCCCATCTAATCACTGGCTAGTGATTCAGAACTTGGTCCCCTCTGCTTACAGGTGTCTTCCATCTTCAATCCAGGCTTGGATCCACCGAACAATCTTCACTGGTCGCCTGCCAGCAACTTCTTCTTTCAGGCTCCATAGACTGCAACGAGGATTCCCGACGTCTTTCCAGACCTATGCAGCCGCAGCCCCTGGGCTAGATAACTTCGGCATTTCGGTGCCCCAGCATAGCCTCACTATCCAAGGGTCCAGATCCTTTTTCGTTTTCAGCCTAACTAGTCGGGTTCGCCCGAGAACACTAACTTTGCTTTTAATAGCCTCCATAGACTTTGTCCCGCATCCCGCGTGAGAGTGCACACTCTGCACCCGAGTCCCCTAGGCCTCCTACTAGTAATCTGAAGGTTCAGTAACGTAGTCCTAGCGATTCCAAAGCCTATTAGTCCAGTACTTACCTGCTAGTAATTTCGCATTCCACTTTTGTAGTATATGGTTTTTCGCGCCCCTCGGGCATTTGTGTAAATTGTGCAACTTAAAGTATTTTCGTAAGAGTTTTGTTGTGTGCTTAGTACCCTGTCCTCATAAAGAGTACAGGGCTGTTGTGATCTAAATAAATACACTGTTTATTTTCATAACACTTGTGTGGTGTCCTTTCACTTGGTGTTCAAGGGGTATATGTGATGGTATAACAGCTGGCTTAACACGCCCTCTAGAGTTTAGCCCGAAGACTGCTCGTATCCATGCTACTAGGATAGCTGGTCTATAAGGTTGACTTACAACCAATCATCAATAAGGGTTGTTTGGACTGATACATAGTGATCACTAGAATAGTGAGCACTGCATATCAGGCCAACTTCTCACACTAGGCACATTGTAAAAAAAAAAGGTCAGTTTTCACGAGACAAATGTGATGAGCCCATGTTAAGTTTTTGTCTGTTTCCTGTTGCAGGCACTAGGCCTACCCACTCAAGTGAGGTACCAGTTTTATTAGGAGACCTGGAGGAACGCTGGGTGGTAGGAAGCTTGTTGTGGCCTGGTAATCCCACATCTTTACCACACAGTGACTGAGTAAAATGTGATATTTTGTTTCTCCAGTATTAGGGTTGTCTTTCATAGATTCAAATGCTTGAATATTCCCCGTCGTCGAAGTGAGAGTCCCAAGGTACATAAAATAGCAATAAATGCTAAAAATATACATATATGTGAGAACATAACATAAGAAAAACTAGAAGTAAATACATAACTGAACCTCTAAAACAATTCCTCCTTAGGAATGCATGATAGAGAAAGAAAACACTTGTAATATATCATTGTCATTATGTTAGTCCAAACTACAGCCAATCAGGTGCCAGCACCCTCTAGAACCTTCTCCTCAGAAGCTCAAGCCCTCATATTTTCTACTGCACGTCGTGTGAAGGGAGTCTACCTGAGCTCTGCTCAGTTTTTTCCTCAACTGCTTCTTGTTTCCTGAACTTTCATCATGTCACGTAAGAAGTCTTTATTCCGACCTTGCTCTTATTGTGGGAAATGGCGTCTTTTTAAAGAGGACCCCCACAAGAAATGTATTTATTGTCTCTACCCTGAGCATGAAGTTGGTAGCTGCAAGTTTTGTAGAACCTTTTCTAACAAGACTCTAAAGGACAGAGAGGGTAGTCTCCTCCTTTGGCTCCAACGTCTCAAAGACAAGGATTCTGCTCTGTCTGATGCTGAGAGTTTTCAATCTGAACCCTCCTCTACAGCCTCTAAGCATGGTAGTGTGCAGGATATGCCTTCTCCTTTTCTAAAAAAGAAGAAACTGGCCCTGCCTTTGGCCTCTGTGGTGTCCCCACCATCTCCTACTACTACTGCGCCCACGAGACCTGGCTCTCAGGCGTCTTCTGCTGCCTCACAGCGTGTTTCCAAACCTAAACATGCTTAGTCATCGACGGGAGCGTCTACGAGCGTTCCGACGACGAGATCTGCAGTGTATACATCGTCGACGACGATGACACTGACGACGACGTCCGCTTTTAGCTCGTCGACAACGGGCTCAGCGACAGCCTCTACATCGAGAGTTTCTTTGGCCTTTCATCAAAAAGTCTTCGTCGTTGACGAAGACTCTATCGACTCTATCGACTCTATCGACTCTATCGACTAAAGCTTCGTCATCGAGGGCTCCGTCTACAGGGGTGTCTACTGCATCGACTACGTCAGCGGCTTTGCCATCTAAGAAACTTGCGTCGATGACGGCTTCGTCGACGAGCCTACCGTTGATGCTGGATTCATGAAGTCATTTTCACTGGCAGCCATTTCAGCACCGTCACCGATAACCTCGACGACCCAGTCGACGGTGGCACCATCTTCTTTTGCCTTGTTGCCTCTTGTGCCTTTATCTACTTCAGTTTCTGCATCCGTTGGCACCGATCTGTCACACCATCGCCATCCACTGCCAGGCCACCAGTTGTCTGCTCCTGGTCCGCAGCCTCCTTCAGCTATGTTTGCCACTACCTCTGAGCCTGACTCTGGTAATAATGTGGATGACCCTTTCGAGGCGGCCCACAGTCCGTCTGATCTAATCATCAAATGTCAAGATTCCGGCAGTAATGACGAAGGCGGCGACCAGGAGTCTCATGCTGAGGAACAGTTCGTCCAAGTTCCAATAGCTACTTTGCCTTTGTCTTTGATTTAAAATCTCCAGCATATGCTGGACGACTACAACCAGCGTTTTCTACCAACGCCACAAGGTACTCCTAGACCGTTACCTACTGCGACAGCTCCGCCAACTGTTCCGCCACCTTTGCCATCGAAGCCTTCACCTCCGGTTCAAACGTCGGTCAAGATTCACACTACTGTGTATCCACAGGATGCGGATGATGAGGCGATTCCAGAACGGGAGAACAGAGAGGTCCACGATGACACGGATAATGATGATGCCTCAACCAGCATGGCATAGTGGGACAACTACCAAATGCAGACACCCTCCCCTCAACCAGGAGAATCTGGAGATTCTACTCCAGTCGATATTGCCAGTTTTCATCTGTTGATGGATCGAGCGGCTCAGCGCTTTAAATTGCCAAGGACACAGAGAGAGGAGGACTGTTTCCTCTACGATTTCAAAAATCAGCCTTTCAAACAAGTCCACACGATTCCAATAATCGATTTTATATGGAAGGAGAGAGTAAAGCTCATGCAGGCTCCGAATTAGTTACCTGCCCAAGTACCGCGCATTGAGAAGAAATATAAGGCCCCAACTGGTTCACCAGCATGCCTGGTCTCTCACCCTAAGCCGGATTCGGTTGTAACTCAAGCGGCACAGCTTCGGGCCCGTAATCCAGCGTCTTCAATCACCGCACCTCCAGATAGAGAGGGTCGGCGCCTAGACGCCATTGGATGAAAGTTCTCCACCATGGCTTCCACTACAGTACGGGCGGCGAATGCCTTAGCCATTCTGGGCCGCTACGACCTGCAGATGTGGTTGGACATATCTGCCCTAGTCAACCTCATCCCGGATGCTTCCTAGGCGGACGCTCTGCAACTCCTCCAGGACGGACAAAGAGCATCTGAAGAGATGATTGACTGCGCAGTCGATATTGCGGGCACTGGTTTCCGCCAGCTTGCTAGTGCGGCTGCCTTACGACCCCAGAGTTGGTTAAAGTCCACCTCCTTCCGGCAGGAATTTCAATCCAAGATCCTTAATATGCCTTATGATGGTGAATCGCTGTTTGGTTCCCACATTGACGAAGCTTTAGAGTCCATTAAAAAGGACACTGATACGGCTAATCACTGGGCACTTTGCAA
Source organism: Lissotriton vulgaris (assembly GCF_964263255.1). Lineage (NCBI taxonomy): Eukaryota > Metazoa > Chordata > Amphibia > Caudata > Salamandridae > Lissotriton > Lissotriton vulgaris. The sequence continues at coordinate 1,383,394,780 of NC_141691.1, read as the reverse complement.
TTTCGGAAACAGCCATTTCGGGGTGCACGCGGACGTGGCACTTCTTCCACTTTTCGAGGAGGACAATATCAATATCGCTCCTACAATCAGAGCAACCAACGTTACTCTTCCAATCAACAGCAATCAAATCGACAGCAGTCCTCAAAGCCTTATAGGGGAAAGTCATCCTATCGGGGATCCACCCCCAAACGCCAATGACTTTTGTCATGCCCAAAGTGTTGGAGGTCGAATCTCTCTGTTTTATTCTCAGTGGTCCTCCATCACCTCGGACCGCTGGGTTTTGGACATTGTGATGAAAGGTCATACCTTAGAGTTCGTCAAGATTCCTCCTCATACCCCACCGTCTGGCCCGCCTCCTCCCCATCTCGAGGAGCTTTACCATCAAGTCTGTCTTCTTGTTCAGAAAGGTGCAGTCGAAATAGTTCCAGTGTCTCAAAGAGGAGAGGGTTTTTTCTCTTGTTTCTTCCTCATACTCAAGAAGACGGGAGATTAGCGTCCAATTCTGGACTTGAGGGCTCTCAACAAATACCTAAAGAATCAATCTTTCTGCATGCTGTCACTACTGGAGATCCTGCGTCTTCTGGCCAGCGGGGATTTCATGACCACCATAGACCTTCAAGACGTATATTTTCATGTCCCAATTCTCCAACAGCATCGCAGGTACCTGCGCTTCAAGGTGGGGCAGACACATTATCAGTTCAAGGTGTTGCCTTTCGGACTCCGCTCCGCCCCTCGTGTGTTCACGAAGGTGTTGGCTCCTGTGGTGGCTCACCTACGCCTCAGAGGCGTCCAAATTTTTCCATACTTGGACGATTGCCTCCTCAAGTCTCAATCACGTCATCAACTGAGCCAAGACACTCGTCTTTGTCAAGATGTGTTTCAATCCCTCGGCTTGGCCATCAATGTCGACAAGTCACAGTTTGCACCAGCGCAAACCAGGACTTTCTTGGGAGTGATCTTGGACACTATGCTTTCAAAGGAGTTCGTTTCACACGAACGACAACAGAAAATCCTCCGCCTAGTGTCTCTCATTCGATCAAGGCAGTCCGTTTCTGTCCGGACGTTAGTCATTTCTGGGGATGGCATCATCTTGTATTGCACTGATCCCACATTGCAGACTGCGGACCCGTCCCATTCAAGAGGAACTGAATGTACAGTGGCGTCAGGTCTCCGGATCTTTCAACGACCAAGATGGCTGTTACAGCTTGCATGAGAAAGGGCCTGTGCTGGTGGGCACAGTCGACCAACCTGGCGACTGGAACATCCTTCCTTGTCAACGCGCCAGATCTCATGCTCACAACGGACGCCTCTCTGGATGGCTGGGGTGCTCATCTTCAAGGTCTTTCCATCAAGAGCAAATGGTCTCCACCCCAACGCTCTTGGCATATCAACAGGCTAGAGTTGATGGCGATCTTTCTGGGACTCAAGTCGTTTCCTCCTGTAGTTCAAGGGAAGTCAATGCTTATTCAAACGGACAATACCACCAGCATGCACTATGTGAACAAGCAGGGAGGGACCAAGTCTCAACGCTTGTCTCGACTGGCTCAGTCGATTTGGGATTGGGTCTACGTCATCAGAAAACCTTGACGGCAGTGCACCTGCCGGGCGTTTCAAACATCCTGGCAGACTCCCTCAGCAGATCCACATCGTCGACACACGAATGGGAGCTGCATCAGCCGACTCTGGATCTTGTGTTTCATCGATGGGGTCGTCCATCTCTAGACCTCTTTGCAAAACCAGAGAATCGGAAATGCTCATCTTACACAAGTTGGCATCCCCACCCCGGATCGTGCGGGAATGCCTTTTTGATCGACTGGTGCGATCTATTCGCTTACGCCTTTCTGCCGATCCCGTTAGTACCACGGGTGCTGTGGAAGATGCAGAGGCAGCCCTGCTACATTCATTGATCGCCACTCGATGGCCCAGACAGGCGTGGTTCTCGGAGTTGCTCCTTCTGTCCCAGTGCGAGCCCATTCCTCTTAGTCCTCGTCCAGACCGCCTGACGATGGACAAGGGCCAGGTTTGCCATCCGGATCCATCCACTCTACAATTGTCGGCATGGAACCTGAGCACCTTGAGTTCGCAAACTTAAATATCTTGCAAGACTGCAGAGAGATCCTCGCTCGTGCTAGGGCTCCGTCTACCATCAACACTTACAAACTCAAGTGGAAGAGATTTTGTCATTGGTGCATGGCAGCAAATATCCATCCAATCCACTGTACTCCGGTGCAGCTTCTTCCGTTCTTTTTGAGTCTCGCTCAATCTGGACACTCGCATGCTACCTTGAGAGTTTTCCTAGCTGCAATCTCTCGCTTCCGGCAGGATGGCTCCTCCTCCCTCTGCTCGTCCAGAATTATCTGCCAGTTTTTCAAAGGAGTTTTCCGGAAGTTCCGGCCTATTCGGCGCCCTCCTCCACCGTGGCATCTCAATGTTGTTCTGTCACAACTTATGAACTCACCATTTGAGCCCATCCATAGCGCAGATATTAAGTTCCTCGCCTGGAAGGTTGCTCTTCTTCTTGCTCTGACCTCGTCTTGTCGTGTGAGTGACCTCCACGCCTTTACTATCAAACCGCCTTATCTTCAATTCAAACCTGATGGCGTGGTGCATACGGACTTTCATCTAAACGAACCTGTGTTTTTGAAAACTTTCTTCGTTGAGCCAAAGTCTCCGGCTGAGCAGCGATTGCATTCCTTTGATGATGCCTTAAATTTTACATTAGCAGAACTGCCTCCTTCCACAGGTCCGACCAACTCTTCATTGCTTATGGACGACTGAGTCAGGGGCATCACGTTACCAAACCAACGATTGCCCTTTGGATTTCTTTGGCCATTGCGTTCTGCCATCAAAAGGCTGGCAAGCCTTTGCAGTCTTCGGTGAGGGCTCATTGTACGAGGGCTATGTCTTCATCCACCGGCCTATTTGCTGGTGTGCCACTTCATCAGATCTGCCGTGCAGCGACATGGTCCAGCAGGCACGCCTTCACCAAGCATTACTGCTTGGACGCTGTAGGAAGGTGGATATCTGACTATGGTTACCCCCAACTTTTTGCCTAGTGTTTAGCTGGTTTTCGACTAAGTTGGCCTGGGGCCCTGCTATTTAGGACCCCAAGCCTCTGCTCTCTCTGTTAAAATGGACTCCATGTACTCTAGGTACATACCAATTGGAACATGGATCACCTTGTTGGCCACTGTATAGTGTACCCTAGGTACCCAGGGCATAGGTACACCCAAGACCTACCAGGGGCTGCAGCACCTATTGTGCCACCCCTGGCCTTGCCTTACTATTTGACACAACTGGCTGATCACTCAGCTGGGGCAAGGTGGTGTAAACACCCTTTGCTTTAAATATAGTATACCTATATCTAACCCCAAAATGGACACATATACTCCTATAAGTCACTCCTATGGCAGGCCTTATCAATCCTGAAGGCAGAGTGCTTGGAAAATATGTGAGATGGTGCTCTAGCATGAGCTGAGCCTGTCTGCAGCTTTCGGAACCATGTCCTTATAGCTGTTACATAATAACGCTATACCATATACACTTAAGTGCATTATAATCCTCGCGGTTATTGATAACTTTGGCATAGCATTATCAAAACATGTCGTGTAAGGTGTCATACGCTTTGGAATACTACCCCCTCGCCAGTTCTGGCGACGGGGGTAGCTTTCCACCCTTCTATCGGGATAAGACATGTATGTAACTAGAACCCTGGTTAAAGTTAACCCGAGCCTCAGCATCACAAAATGGATGCTGCTTCCACAGACACAAGTCTGACCTCCTGCTGCTGGGAGTCCTTCCAGCAACGGAGGCCTGGACTGCTAGCACCACCCCAGACAGGGCTTTGTGTATCCAGATAGGCAGAGCTGAAAGGAATGAGACATGCCTCGGGCACACAAGGTGTCCCTGTGCATACCCCGGTTCAAACCAGTTGCTGGGGCACTCCACCCCCAGCTCTGGCGCGAAACCGGACAAAGGATAGGGGGTGTAACCACCCCCTTCCTGGTCCCACCCATGGGAGGGACCTAGTCACTAGTACAGCCCCCTTTAGCAGAATAAAGGTAGGAGCTGGTCCCATTCCAAATTAGATTATCCTGAACAACTCTACAAAGAAGAAACTCTGGACTTCGATGTTCTGCTCCACAGAAGACTGAAGAAATCTCCCTTGTCACCAAGGAGTGACCACCCTGCATCTGCAAACACCATCAAGCGTCCTAGCGGTTCACTTTGTCGTCCTTCCTGGTGGAACCAGACTTCAGAGCCCGACGAGACCCGGACTTCCAGACCTCTCCGACCTCAACTCACATCTGCAGCACAGCTGTGATCCGTGGGTGCGATGAGACACGTGGGACCGGCCATCTTGAAACTGCACTTCGCTTCCAGCACGACCTCTGAGGCACCCTTGAGAAAGTGCTTTGGGAATTGAGAAGCATCTGCATCGAAGACCAGCCCTCCAGCGTCCACAAGATCTGCGTGGGGCCCTTCTGCCTGGTTGCTGCTCAACGCGTTGTCTGGTCACTTGCAGGCTGTCTTGTGGCCTCCTAGACGACGAACTTTGAAAACTACACCGCTGGTCTGGTTGCTCCAGACTGGCCCTTGCTTCCTTCCAAAAGAGAACTACCCCGGACCCTCCTGGTCCGCACCAGACGCCATCTTCACTCACCGCGTGGGTTGCCTTTGCCAAGGCCTGTTGACTCCGATCTCGGAACAGACACCGCCGACAGCGAGAGCCTGCGTGGGACAGCTCGTGCCTCCATCCTGAACGTCGAAGACACCTCCTGGTTCACGTGGCTGCAGAGTCAAGCGTCACCTCTTCACCTGATCGCGACAACATCATCTGGTTCTTTCCTGGTTCCACTCCGGTCACTGGCTAGTGACTGTGAACATTGTCCCCTCTGCTTTCAGGTCTCTATCTTCCTCGATCCGCCCTTGGATCACTCCGGACATCTTCCTCCTGGTCGCCTGCTGCATCTTTCTCCAAGGCTCCATTGACTTCAACGCGGAAACCCGACACACTCTCACACCTATGCACCCGCAGCCCGTGGGTGAGGTAACGAGAGCATTTCGGTGCTCATAGGTAGATTGACTCTCCTAGTGTCCAGGTATCCTGTAGTTTCAGTCTCAACCAGTCGGAACTGTCTTTACTTACCTATTTCGGAATTTGTTTGTGCCTATTGACTTTGCATTGGAAACTGCATGTGTGTTCTAACACTGCACACGCATCCCGTGGGCCTCCTGCTCCTTACCTAAGGTTAGGGTAGTGTAGCCCCAGCGATTCTACAGCCTCTGGGCATCCTCATTTCTTCTATTGTTCTACTTATACCATTTACTTAGTATATGGTTTGCCGTGCCCCTAGGGCACCATTGTAATTTGTGCGACTTATTGTATTTTTCTGAAGAGTATTGTTATGTGCTTAGCCCTCTGATCTCATAAAGAGTTCAGAGGTGTTTGTTAGTAATAAATATATTGTTTATTTTCATAACAACCTGTGTGGTGTCCTTTCATCTGGTATTCAAGGGGTTATATGTGGTAAAACAGCTGGCTTCACATGCCAAAAGAGTTTAGCCTAAAACTGCTTTGTCCATGCTACCATTAGGATAGCTGGTCTATAAGGTTGACTTACAACCAATCACCATAAGGGTTGTTTGGACTGATACAAGGTGATCACTAGAACTAGTGAGCATCATATATCAGGCCAACTTCTCACAGACGCCATCAAGGAGGCGGATACCGCAGTGGGACAGGCAGTACTTCGTCATCTTTTCAAATAAGGTGAGCCTCTGTTCTCTCCTCCTTTATATATTTTTTCAAAGATTGCTATTTCAGCTTCCATGACTGTATTACTACTGTCTTTGTGCATTTCCACGCTGTGTTTAGCAATCTCATTGGAGGTTTACTGCTCTCTATTCTATCCAAGCATATGAATCTATGAAAGACACCCCTAATACTGGAGAAGAACAATTGTTACCTGTAAACAGGTGGTTCTCCAGTATTGGTGTCTTTCATAGATTCACATGTGACCCACCCTCCTCCCCTCAGAGGCTCTCTTCTCCTCATGCACTCTGGGTCACTTTGGTGCTACGAAAATCTGAGGGCTTGAGCTTCTGAGGAGAAGGTTCTAGAGGGTGCTGGCGCCTGATTGGCTGTAGTATGGACTAACATAATGACAATGATATATTACAAGTGTTTTCTTTCTCTATCATGCATTCCTAAGGAGGAATTGTTTTAGAGGTTCAGTTATGTATTTACTTCTAGTTTTTCTTATGTTATGTTCTCACATATATGTATATTTTTAGCATTTATTGCTATTTTATGTACCTTGGGACTCCCACTTCGACGACGGGGAATATTCAAGCATGTGAATCTATGAAAGACAACCCTAATACTGGAGAAACAAAATATCACATTTTACTCACTCGCTGTGTGGTAAAGATGTGGGATTACCAGGCCACAACAAGCTTCCTACCACCCAGCGTTCCTCCAGGTCTCCTAATAAAACTGGTACCTCACTTGAGTGGGTAGGCCTAGTGCCTGCAACAGGAAACAGACAAAAACTCAACATGGGCTCATCACATTTGTCTCGTGAAAACTGACCTTTTTTTTTTTTTACAATGTGCCTAGTGTGAGAAGTTGGCCTGATATGCAGTGCTCACTATTCTAGTGATCACTATGTATCAGTCCAAACAACCCTTCATGCTCAGGGTAGAGACAATAAATACATTTCTTTTGGGGGTCCTCTTTAAAAAGACGCCATTTCCCACAATAAGAGCAAGGTCGGAATAAAGACTTCTTACGTGACATGATGAAAGTTCAGGAAACAAGAAGGAGTTGAGGAAAAAACTGAGCAGAGCTCAGGTAGACTCCCTTCACACGACGTGCGGTAGAAAATATGAGGGCTTGAGCTTCTGAGGAGAAGGTTCTAGAGGGTGCTGGCACCTGATTGGCTGTAGTTTGGACTAACATAATGACAATGATATATTACAAGTGTTTTCTTTCACTATCTTGCATTCCTATGGAGGAATTGTTTTAGAGGTTCAGTTATGTTATGTATTATGGACTTCCCACTTCGACGGGGAATATTCAAGCATGTGAATCTATGAAAGACACCAATACTGGAGAACCACCTGTTTACAGGTAAGTAACAATTGTTCGTTTTAGCTAAATTTGCGGTTTGCAGGCGAGAATTATCGAGTCCGCTGACCCTGGTCCACTACCCTGCCGCATTGGGAATTGAACCCTGGTCCCGGGCCGACTTCTGCTTCCGGGTCTGCTGCCTCTAACCAGTGATCCACACCACTCCACAACAGTACACCATGTTGCACTATATTCATTTGTTTGAACCACCCCAAGTAGAAGGCAATAGTGAGAATTCTAAATGTGTCTTGCGGTCTTATATGGGGAAGCACTTCTTTAAGCAGGTTTGTTTTTTGTGCTGTCCAAAACTGAATTGTCTCCTGTTTGGTGGGTACCTTACCCATAATGGCATTAATAGTACCGTGATTAATGGCAGACACCAACAACTGTGGATGTCAAGCCTGAACGGGGAAACAGCCTTTACCACGCAAACTATTGTGTGTTTTTGGGTGGCAATGGGATAGTAGGGGTTTAGGGTGGATATGGGTTTTTATGTGGCAAGGGTATTTTTAGGGTTTAGGGTGGGTGTGGGTTTTTGGGTTGCAAGGGTATTTTTAGGGATTAGGATGAGTATGGATTTTGGGTTGCAAGGGTATTTTTAGGGCTTAGAGTGGGTGTGGATTGTGGGGTTGTGGGTTAATAAGGTAAGATATTATAGAAACACACACACACGTTGAAATATATGTGTATGTGTATATATCCTTATATATATATAATGGTTTATACTTATCTGTAAATACTTAAATTTTTGTTGTAAAGGCATGCATATTTAAAAATGTCATGGCAAAGGCCCATGCATTGTAATGACCTCATTGTAAAGGCATTCTTGGTAATGGCATGCGTGGTTCTGTCATGCAACCAGCTTGAACAGCCCTTGCCAAGGCAGTGTTATTGTACGCATAACATACTGCAGTGGATGTAGAAACAGTCTAAGTGATTATAAAGTAAGTACTTTGACTATATTTAAGGCTGCTGTATTGGGAAATGGTATGTAGCTGGCTAAGACTGGCCAGGTTGTATTTCGAATTATATTTACGGTCTATATGCAGCATGGCTGCTGCTTCAGTGTATGTAGGAAATGTTTGTGTTGGCATCAACTGTGGGGAAATTTAACCAGGTATAGGAAACTTCACATTTGTAAGCTTTGTGTGCCTCCGTTACGAAGGTAACCTCTCTAGCCGCATTAACAAGCACATGTACAGTTGAGTGAGCAGTTACTGCATGTGTACAATTTACTGAAATATCGATAGCTAGTGTCCTTTTTAATGAATGGAATTCAAAGAAATAAAGACTAGAGTGGGTTTGATCCTTTTTAAAACTTCAGGCGTGAAAAACCTACAAACATAAATAGGTGCTTCCTATTAAGCTGAGGAGGTTAAGTCCTTTTTACCATGGACGTCTGTTGAAAAGAGCCTTGGGCAAGCTCGATAAAACTACTCAAGAGACTCATTAAATAAGTAGCAGACCTAAAACGTTGGTGGCGCCATGTTACATGATTCCTACATAAATAGCAGACTGTGTATTAGGCCAACACTAATTTCAAAATATAGGGTCTCAGTCCACATATATCATCAGTGAGTGTTAGTGGGTTTTGTCTAGCTCACAGTACGACATAAAACTTCTAAGCCAACCAGGGTAACAGATGATGTTGGCAACCTCGAGCATGACACTCTTGATTCCAAATAATCTATGGAAACCGATCTAACCCTTCGCCTGTCACTCTTGCATGCCCAAGTTAAACACTATGATACTTCAATGCATCTTCAAACATTTATTGAAATGATTGTTTTCTTGCATTAAAAGCATGAGCTGCGATTATTAGAAAGATGAGAAATGTTACTGTAATCAGCATTGTTAAAATGGTAAACAATATGAACAATTCAACCATGTTAATTGTTGCTTATGTTTGCCTACTCCTCTCTATAATTACACTATACTAAAGAGAGCATAGCGATAGAATCATTCTGCCAAATCAGTTGGGATAGCCTAACCCCCATACCTTGGTCTTAGGTGTCAGGAAGCAGATTGCAGAGCACATGTTATCTTCCTTAGCATAGTGGAGGTCGTAGTCAACAGGGCTGCATCTCCGTCACAGTCTGCATCAGTTCCGTGTAAATTCCCAGCATTGAAATGCTCCTCTCAAAGAACCTTAGCACCGCAGCTTCATAAATTATTAAACACTGTTGTTATTCTCCCATTTATACCGGGCTCTTTGCTATGATAGACATCCCAGGCAGCTCAAGTTTGAGGACACATGTCAACAGTATGCGACTGCACCCCTTAGTTCCAAAGACTGGTCCAAGATTCAGAGTGGGGTTTGTACTGTGGCGATAAGCGCTCGATTTAAACTGATTCAATGCTACATGATTCATATGACCTACTTGTCCCCAAAGAGACTGCATCTGATCTACCCCTCCTGGGGAAGTGGATGCCCAAGGATGGGGCAGATTTTTTTGCATATGGTTTGATACTGCCCTACCTTGATTGTGTTATGGTTTCAGGTCCTTGCTCACCTATGTGGATGATGGAATGGAAAAATTCCCCGTACGGCTGCGCATGTATTTTGGTGCTCCTACCGAAAAACAGAAAAAGAGGATCAGTGGACCTTTATGGTGCTCGGCCTAGTAGCAAAGAGACCTATAAACATATGATGGATGAGGGTGCGGCCCCCCAGGATGCATGGATGGCAGATGTGGTGGAGTGGGCAGGAGTGGAAGAGGCACACTTGGTGAGGACTAGATGGGACGATAAGGCTCAGGAGGTCTTGTTGGCTTGGAATGCAATGTTACTGTCTTTGACACAGGCTCCCAACTCTCCGGATGACCCCTGTGAATAAAGTGGTGAAAATGTGTTACCATTCTGTTGAGCTTCAAATTTTCCTCCATAAGATGTAGATTTGGCAGGCTGTGTAGAACTATGACAGGCTCCCCGTGAGTTGTATCTGTGGAGATAGGTTGGTGGGTATGATGAGAGGTGTGCACCCCTCGACTGGTTGTCAAGATGCGATGTGGTATAAATGTCTTTTTTGTAACTTATATACAGACAGGGATAGCCATCGCCCAGTTAGTGTTGATATTGTATTATGTTTCTTGTAATTGCTAATAAAGAAATATATTTAAAAAACACTGTTCTTATCAGCTGTGTCAGAGGGGCAGAGCAGCTCATTTGGTTTTGCCTAGCTAAAATTAAGTGTCTCCTAACGAACACAGAAAGAAGGAAAAACAGTGGCATCATATTCTTCATGTACAACCCTGGAACTAACTATACAGACTAAAGGGCATAGGTGCCTATCACAAATGCACATACAGCACATTCACATGCTAAGCAATTAAGTGTGGCAAAGGGCTCCACAAGAAAGAGTTGTCAAATGAAGGAGTTGAATCTAAAATGGAGACTACATGCAAGCCACGCCACACCATGGGCCACCTTAGAACAAGACAAAGTTAAAATAGTGACCAAACATTCAGAGTCTCCTTGTTATGTCTCAAAAGGGAGCCCATACATTACCTGTGTAAGCTGTAACAACACATAATGCTGAATTTGTTGAAAACCAACCAGCACAGGTGTATCCCGATATGCCTTCATCACACACTTATAACAATTTCTAGTCACAAGGGACATCAAAGGAGACGGTCTAAGATTTGCAGTGGAAAGGGCCCAACTGCAGCCTGGCCAGCGACAGACCCCTCTACCTTCCCCACATAGAGCTGATGGTGGTGACAGATGCATCACTACTGGGTTGGGGAGGTCATCTGGGAAAGGTGGGGATCAAAGGACTCTGATCTCCCTCGGAAAACAGCCTCCATATCAATCTGTTGGAGTTGCAGGCCATTCGACAGGCACACAGTTCTGCCACACCACTAACTATTGGATTGTATTTTTTTAATCAATTGTTGCACCTATGAATTGTATATTCCTTTTTAAATAATTTGTTTTTATTAATAGTGAATATTATATGTTGATCACATATTTAGTTTTTACATTTATACTTTAAGTATTAAATAAAACAGACTTTTTATTGCTCTTGTTTGCTTGACATTCTCTGTACACATTCTGCATTTGTTTACAGTGATTCATTACTGTCTAGGAAGATACCTACATTGTGAAGGCATTCCTGCCATCCATCAAGGAGAGGCTGTTATAGATTCTCAAGGACAGCACCACTGCCATGTAGTTCTGCAACAAGCTGGGTGGGATGGGGTCTTGTGCCAGCTGACTCTGTTTCTGAGGAAGTAGTTTGAAAGTCTGGGCCTGATTATGAACTACCTGGTTGGATCATTTAACACCAGGGCAGACGAGCTCAGTATGCAGTACCGCAAAAAACCATGAATAATAGCAACACTCACAGGTGGTTCAGGGTGTGTTACGACAATGTGGAGAACCCTAACTAGATCTTTTCGCCAATACCAAAACGCGCAGTGTCCAAGTTTGCACACTGGATTCCCACCAAAGGTCCTACCTAGGAGCTGCATTTCAACTGAGTTGTGACATGGAACTCCTGTTTCCCTTACTTCTTTTCTTACCCAGATTTCTGAAGAAGATCAAGAACGAATAGGCCCAAGTCATTTGAGTGGTCTCTGGTTGGATCAGTGGAGTGTGATACCTGGAACTTCTGAGCATTTGTGACTGCCCTCCGGTCAGTCTACCTCTTCTGAGAGATCTGTCGTAGCAGAATGTCAGCTTTCTCCATACTAACCTTCTCAATCTGCACAGCCATGCATGGAGATAGTGACAACAGTTGACACCATTTAGTTGACACCATTTGACTTCCCAAATTAAGTTGTCGGTCATCCTGTCTGCCTGATGTTCTTCCACAAAGTCTAATTACCCGGCCAGTGGTATCATTTGTGTCCTGGTGTGGCGTCCGCAGACCAGACCCTCTGGTAGCCAAGCTGTTGGATATTTTGTTGTTTGATTTATTTTTGGCCCAGCAGGGCCTTGCAGTGGTCAGTATTATGTTACCTTGTTTTATTTTTGGCCCAGCAGGGCCTTGCAGTGGGTAGTATTACATTATTTGTCAGTCCTTTCGGCTTTTCTGCATTTATCAGACCAACCTTCTTTGTTCAGATCAACTATTGTGATGTAGTTTATTAATGGTTTAATACGCATGTTAACCCTTGGCAAAAAAAGCAGCCTCTGAAAGAACTGAGTGTCATTCCACCAGGTCCAAGGCTGCCACCCTTGCTTTTGCATGTAGCATGTCTGGTGTGGACATCTGTCATGCTGAGAAGTGGGCGAAGGTGCACATGTTCACAAAGGACTACTGCCTTTACGGCAAGTCCAACGGGAAGGTAATTTTGCCCGTTCTGTCCTGGAGATCATTTTGTTCCGAGCTAACTCCACTGATCCTCCCCCTTGAGAGGTACTGCCCTACTTTTTATTCTAAAGGTGAATTAATCTGCGGTTGGAAGTATCCATCAGAATAGCATGTTGCTTACCTTTGTAATGATCTTTGTGGTGAATACTCTAACAGTGGACACCTCACTGCCCTCCTCGTACTGTAGAGTGGTCTCTTTTTCTCATCTAAAGAGGTCCCACATTTGTGATTACATACTGGTACCTCCAAATGTTTTGCGCTCTTTGACCTAAGTCACTGAGAAAGTCCAGCATAAACTGATATCTGTGCACAAGTGTGGTGGTTATATGTAGCTCTGCTCCTTCACCTTCACTTCTGGGACAGAATGAAGTCACCTCGCAGGAGCACTGCTCAAAACGTCAAGGTCTAGTTTGTTGCCTGTGGAAAATTTTAAAGGTGAGGAATCTGCAGTTAGATTATCCACCAGGAAAAATTTGCTTTACCTAAGGTAAGTAACTTGTTCTTCTGGTGAATACATAATCTGCCTGTAGATTTGTCACCATTCTCACTCCTACCTAATGAGTTATTACCATGGATTAGTAAGGCTGTAGGTATGAAAGCACATAGTGCTGTTTGTTGGTGTCAATGCTCTCTAGGTCCCTGCCAGCATGTTTCGATGGAATATGGAAAAAGTATCAGGAACTAATGTCCGCACACCAGTTGGTGCCTAATGTACTCCATTGTCAAAACGCTGCTATGCGCAGCAGCCTCCTGGCTGGAGAGTCACTGCTGAAAAGTAGCCTTTCTGGACCAGTCTGAAGTCTAGAAGGAGAATTCAAAAGTTGATGGACCTGCTGAAAGCTTATGTATCCTCCAGAAATATTCACCATAAGTAAGTAACTTTCTTCAACTCTAACTAATACAATGTTGAATATACAGAGGGGAAATAATTGACAAGCAATCCGACCACAGATTTATATGAAAGAAATTGAAAATTAACATTATCATTCTTCGTAAGTAAATGCAAAAAATGGGAGTTACTTTTAATGGTTAAATGTTTGTTGAATGTTCAGATTTGGGTCTCTTTAATGAAGACCTTTTGTCTCCGATATCTGCTACAAATTGATTTCAATTTAGGCGATTTAATGATGGATTGATTTGCCTAATTTTAACCGCATCGCTGCAGCGGCTTTTCCCGCTGTGTGCGGCAAATTTGAAAAAGCCGCGTTACATGACGAGCTCAGCTCGTCATCCGCACACGACCACCGTGGCTGATGACGAGCTGAGCTAGTCATCAGCAGCGAAGAGGTTAATAAAAAATCTTTTTGGGATTTGATTTTATATAGGGGTTGCAATTATAGTAGCAAGAGTTAAATGATTAGTTGTATATTTTACCACATCTTCTTGAAAGTTATAATGTCTTTGTAACAAAGTGTATGCTCATTTTAGGGAGACACTAACTGCACAGTTGGATTTGGCTATAACCAAAGCTGAATCTGAACAGCTTGCCCGAGGACTCTTAGAAGAGCAGTGTTTTGAATTGACACAGGAGAACAAAAAAGCAGCCACACGGAGTAGGCAAGATGTTTCTGAAAAAGATCAGACTGTTCGTAGGGTAAGTTATTATTATACAGGAAGAATTACTTTACAAATGAGACCTGCAACTTAATTGTCTTGAGGTTTATACACAGATTTAATGATTGAAAGCGATGATCTCATAGAGCTGTGTTACACATGATTTTCTTATTTGTGTAAAGGGAAATAGGACTGAAGCGTAGACTTTTAAAGCACTGTTGATATGCCTTTGTCTTTAGTTCAGAGATCTTAATCACGCAATAATGTATATTTAGAAAGCTCTAGCATGTTTCTTTCTTTCTCCTTTGCAACTATCCTTTATCACTTAATATCATAAAGTAAAGTTTCTGTCATATTGTTTGTGGGCAGCACAATCTAAAACTGCTTTTAAATAAATAAACTGCATCTAACATTATACTGTGAGAAGTTGGCCTGATATGTGATGTCCACTATTCTAGTGGGCACCCTGTATCAGTCCAAACAACCCTTATGGTGATGGTTGTAAAGTCAACCTTATAGACCAGCTATCCTAGAGGTGGCATGGACAAAGCAGTCTTAGGCTAAAACTTCAGGGGGCATGTAAAGCCGGCTGTTTTACCATATGTAACCCCTTTAATACCAAATGAAAGCCAACACACAGGTTATATATAAAACATATATGTATTTATTTATAACACAACCCCTCTGAACTCTTTGAGGTCATAGGCACAAGCACATAACAAGATACTCAATTATCATACAATAATTTGCACAATATGCAGTAGAGCCCATGGGGCACTTCAAACCATATACTAAAATAGTGGTATAAGAACCACGTCACGAACAAAGGATAGGCCTAAGGCCTAGGGAATCGCTGGGGCTACGCTGTACTACCAAAGGATAGGAAGCAGGAGGCCCACGAGAGGCGTGTGCAGTGTCTTTATACACACGCGAGTTACCATAGAGTTAGAATGGGAACGAAAGAATTGGAAACTAGTTCTTTTAGGACACTTCCGGATGGACTAGGATAAAGCCACTGAAAACTAGGACACTAGGATAGTTAATACCCACTGGAGCACCGGAGTACTCGCGTTACCTCACCCACAGGAAGCTGGTGCATAGGTGTCAAAGTGTGTCGGGTTTCGTCGCTGAATCCTATGGAGCCTTGGAGAAAGATGCTGCAGGCGACCAGGAGAGAAGTGTCCGGTTGGATCCAAGGGCGGATCGAGGATGAAGAGTACTTGAAAGCAGAGGGGACAGAGTCTGGGTCACTAGCCAGTGACCAGGAAGGACCCAGGCGATGTCGCGAAGCAATCAGGTGATGTTGTGAAGCTTGTCTCTGCAGCCACGTGGACCAGGAGGTGTTGACGACGACCAGGAGCTGGGCACGGACTGTCCAACGAAGGATCTCGCTGTCGGCGGTGTCGGCTTCCTGATAGGAGTCAACAAGCCTTGGCTAAGGCAACCCACGCAGGAAGAGAAGATGGCTTCTGGATCAGACCAGCAAGGTCTGATGGGCTTCTCCTTTTCAGGGAAGCAAGGGCCAGCCTGGATCAACCAGGCCAGTGGTGGGAATTCTTAGGTTCGTCGTCACAGGGGCTACTAGCCAACGGGCAAGTGACCGGAAAGACGCGTCGAGCAGGAAAATGCAGAAGGGCTCCAGGCGGCACTCGTGGAGTGTGGAGGGCTGATCTTCGGTGCAGATGATGCTCGGGGCTGGGGCTTCTCAATCCCCAAAACACAACTTAGAGGGTGCCTCAGAAGTTGCACGGGAAGCAATTCGCAGGCTTTCCAAGATGGCCGGTCCCACGTCTCTCATCGCCTCCACGGGTCTGAGCTTTGCTGTGTTTGTGGGTCAGGCGGAAGGAAGTCTGGAAGTCCGGGTCTTGTCAGGCTCTGTGCTTTGGCTCCGGCGGGAGCGTTGACAAAGCAAACCGTTGATCGCTTGATGGTGCCTGGTTGCACAGGGTGGTCACTCCTTGACCACAAGGGAGATTCTTCAGTCTTCTATCTTCAAGTAGAACGTCGAAGGTCCAGAGTTTCGTTTCAAGTTTCAGTTCAGGATAAATCTGAAGTCTCTTGACTCAGCTCCTACCTATATACTAATCTGAGGGGCTGGATTACCTGCTAGGTCCCTCCTATGGGTGGGACCAGGGAAGGGGGTGGTTAAACCCCTTTCCCTTTGTCCAATTTCGCGCCAGAGCTGAGGCTGGAGTGCCCCAGCAACTGGTTTGAGCTGGGCTAGGCATGGGACTCCTTGTGTGCCCCAGGCAGTGTCATTTCATTCAGCCCTCCCTGCCCCAATACACTATGGCCTGTCTGGGGTGGTGCTAGCACTTCCCAAGACAGGAAACCTATTGTCCTAGCCTCCCTCGCTGGAAGGACTCCCAGCAGCAGGAGGTCAGACTTGTGTCTGTGGCAGCAGCATCCATTTTGTGATGCTGAGGCTCTGGTTAACTATAACCGGGTTTACTAGGAACAACATGTCTTCTCCCTCTAAAAGGGTGGAATGCTACCCCCATCGCCAGAACTGGCGAGGGGGTAGTATTCCAAAGCGTATAACACCTTACACAACTTGTTTTGATTAAGCCAAAGCAAAGTTTGCATTCAACCGCGAGGATGATAATGCACTTAAGAGTATATGGTATGGCTATATCATAGAACAGCTATAAGGACATGGTCCCGAAAGCTGCAGACAGGCTCAGCTCATGCTAGAGCCTTATCTCACATAAAACCAAGCACTCTGCCTCCAGGATTGTTAAGGCCTGCATAGGAGTAACTTATAGCTAGCTGTATATGTGTCTATATGTAAGGTTAGATATATACTATATCTAAAGCAAAGGGTGATTACACCACCTTGCCCCAGCTGAGTGATCAGCCAGTTGTGTCAATCTGGATGGCCAGCCAGGGTTGGCATAATACATGCTGCTGCCCCTGGTAGATATGCAAAGGAAAGGATCCCAGTGTAGTAAATTCACAAAGGGGTGAAAGCATAAAACAATTTATATTGAAACTTCAAAGAGACACAGAAGAAAATCATTTCAACCAATGTTGTTTAATCACATTGGAGGGCGTGGTTATTCACATGTATGACATTAGAAAAAATTATCATATAAATAATTGCATAAACGGTGCCCCAGGGGAAAGGGAAAGGGTAGGCCTTGGATGCACCTATGCCCTAGGTACCTATAGTACTCTGTACCGGGGATCATAAGGTGACCCAATACCCAATTGGAGATGTGCCTAAAGTACATGGAGTCCATTTTACAGAGAAAGCAGATAGCCTGGGGCCCTGATTAGCAGGATCCCAGGCCAACTAAGTCAAAAAACAGCTAAACACTAGGCAAAAAATCTGGGGTAACCATAGTCAGGTATCCACCTTCCTAAATATACCAACTGGATCCAGTTGGACATGATTGGGAAGCAGTACAGGCTGATTTAAGACTGAGCCAGGGGCTTCAAAGAGGTGGGGAACTGTTACATAGAAATGAACAAAGTGACGGGGGACAAGATGTCCGCCGCTTAGGAGGCCGACAGCGGTACTAGCTGGCTGTGGTGGGGTGTTTGTTTGGCCACTAGTTCTGCGCACATCATATGCACAGACTAAGGTCTGGCCGTCTCAATGGGGTGGAGGGGCGAGCTGAGCTAGAGGAGGGTGGGGTGGGTGGGCTTCACAGGGGTGTTGGGTTGGGGGGCAAGGGGGGGTGGTGGGTTGCACCTCACATGGAAGGGAGGAAAAATAAAAAAGGAAAATACCTGGTGCCATAATGTTTTTGTATGCCTTAAAGCTTCTTGTGTAAAGCAAGGGTATTGACTGAGACAAGGGCATGGGATAATTTAGTAGAGAATAATGGGCAAGCTTAAGATCTGTTCAGTCAATATTGGGGGCCTGAATGATTGGAGCAAGAGACAGAGGATGGGGCAATTTGTTAATCAAATCAAATCAGATAGATATGATTTGCCTATAGGAAACTCATTTACCCTGGGTGAAAAATCACCTGTTAAGTATTAAAGGTTTCGATCTGCTGGCTTGTTCCTCACAGACATCTACGGTCAGAGGGGTGGCAATACTGGCTAAATCCAGCTTGGTAGGGGCTAGACGTCATTTGGCAGACACCCTGGGTTAGGTGGGTACTTGTGGAACTGGAGACGGGATTTACACTTTGTACAATCTATGGCTTCAACCAGGATGAACCCGAGGTTTTTGATCAAACGGAGGTGGAACTTTCTAACTGGCCCTGCCCCCTCGTAGTGTGTGGGGATATTTCTGCAGACTTTACAGATGTCTGTAGTAGGGTAAAGTATTCTGGCCGTAAGCCTAAGGTATTTAGAGCATTGAGCTCATTATTTAAATCACACGGTTTGATGGATGTTTGGAGCAATAAAGATCCTAATAATCCAGGGTTCAAGTTCTTTTGAGGTCCTTTTAAGAAATACGTTAAGCTGAACTACTTTCTTATTTCTTCTACTTAGGCGCAGAGTTGGCATAAAAAAATTATCAAAAGTGATCTACAACCACAGTGCACTAATTTTACTATACGAAGTAGATACGCTAAATAGGCCCCATACTAGATGGATTTATGATAGGAAATTGCTAATGGATCCCAATTTTGTAGAACATTTAAGGAACTGGGCCCAAAATTATTTTGATATAAATCACTATAGTGCATCCTGAAATATTGTGTGGGACTCATTTAAAGCAGCTTTGAGATGGGAAACGATCAGCTTCTCTGCCGGGTTGAAGAAAGTGGCTCGGGAAGAGAATGAGAGGCTAGTAGGCCAGCTGGCAGAGGTAGAAGAGCTTCATATGAGGGATATAGCACAGGGAAGTGAGGCAGATGGAAGTCAGCAGAAGATTCTAGTTATCAAAGCGGAACTATACAAGTGGATAGCTCAGAAAAATGCTGATGAGTACCAAACACAGGGGATGATATATGAGACAGGAGAGCAGGCGGGTAAACTTCTAGCACTAAGGATTAGGCAGGGATGCAGTAGGATTATAATAACGAATATACAAGAAGGAAACCAGGAGTATTCAGAGCCAGATGATATCCGTAAGGTTTTTAAGAATTTTTACCAAAAATTATATATGGAGGCGGATAGGGCAGACTTTACTAGTTTGGTGTTTGAAGATCTAGGCCCTCAACTGGCCAAACAGGATAGAGCTGCGTTGGATAATGATCTGGTATTAGGGGAAGTGGTAGAAGCATTGCAGGATTTATCAACAGGAAAGGCCGCGGGGCCAGATAGTATCCGGCTTGAATTATACAAATGCTTACAGGATGTGATAGCTCCCCTGCTGTTGGATTTATACAATGGTATAATCTGCTCCGGGGAAATCCCATATTCCTGGAAAGAAACAAATATTATTGTATTCCATAAAAAAGGTAAGCCTAAGGAAAATCCTGGCTCGTACCGTCCAATATCCCTCATATATACAGACACTAATATTTATGCGAAGGTTTTGGCTAAAAGGCTTGGAGGGGTCATTGGCGGTCTGGTTTCCCCGTGGCAGTATGGGTTTATCCCAGGTCGAGGGACAACAGACCATATTAGGCGGGCCATCACGCTGTTTGATCTGCAGGCTGTCACGGGGGACGGATGGCTATGTCCTTCTGGATGCAGAAAAGGCCTTTGATCGCCTCACGTGAAAGTATTAGTGGGGGAAATTGGAACAAAGGGGCTTTGGCCCTAAAATAACAAGTGCTATTAAGGCTATGTATGCTTATCCTAAGGCCAGAATCCAGCTGATGGGAGGTAGCTCAGAAAATTTTTATATTTCACAGGGGACACAACAGGGGTGCCCCTGCTCACCAATCCTGTTTGCCCTGTATATTGATCAGCGTGTCGGAGGATACTAGGGTGTGAGGATATTAAGCCGGTAGTCTGTAAAGGGTTCGAAACCAAGTTGTTGGCCTATGCCGATGACCTGGCCATAATCACCATAGAACCAGATATGGCTCTTACAGCCCTTACAGGGATAGCTACGGAGTTTGGGCACTGCTCAGGGTACCTCCTCAATGAAAGTAAGACCCAAATAATATGTACCAATAATATTACAAGGCAGGATGGAAGATATACGGATTCAGCGGTCTATCGAGGGGTCAGGATAAGCCCTGTAATGGATACAATCATTGAGGAGAATTTTACCCCGCTGGTTATTTCAATTGCGGCAGAGTTAAAAAGAATAGACGCCTTACATCTGTCTTTAATAGGGAGAGCCAACATGCTCAAGATGACTATGCTCCCTAAAATACTGTATCTCTTTCGCTCTATCCCGCTTATGTTGGGGGAGGGTGTTATAAAATCTTTAGAGGCAGTATTTGTGAATTTTATTTGGCAGTATGGGAAAACTAGACTATCTATGAAATATGTGTCTCTGCCACAAGATAAGGGAGTGAAAAGAACAGGAGTACAACCCATCAACCACGTTGGGATTGGGGTAAGAATATGTATTAAACAAACAGTATCCCAACAGGTATCATTCAATCAGGCAGTTAAAAAAGAGAAGCGATGATGCCTGATTGAATGATACCTGTTGGGATACTGTTTGTTTAAAACTAGATAAGGGAGGGCTGGCAGTCCCTAATATTAGATTTTATCATTTGGCCTGTCTATTTAGTCAGATGGCAATATTAGACTCTGCCACACATTTGTCGGACTCCCTTTTTGGGAATTTAAATCCCCCATCTATTTTTGAATTGCTTTTAGGCAGAGAAGCCTTTGGGCTCCTGCTGCGCAAGACTGATAGACGCTATTATAATAAAATGCAATATAAGGTGTTAGATGGCATCTGGGGAGTCTGGAAAGTAATACAGAAAACAATGGCAATCCCGAAAATTAACTATTACACACCTCTCCGGAACTCCATTATCTTTCCACAATTTAGCAGTGATAGGCTGGGGAGACTGTGGGAGCAGCAAGGAGTCAGAAAGATAGGGGACATATTTGAAGGGGATAACCGGATGAGTTTTGATGATATTTAACGGAAATTTGAAGTCCCAGCCAATCAAGGCTTTAAATTTTTTCAAATCTATCGAACTTTGACGGGTAGCAGACCACGGATCCCCCCAGGTGGTAGTCAATATGGTCAAGAATTTACTAGGAGGGGGAAATAAAATTAAAATAGTTTAGGTCACTAATAACAACAATACAAGATGACCTGGATAAGATTGAAGCCTCCTGGATGACGAAATTAGGGGATTCAGATGTCGACTTAGATAAAGCGCTGCAATTGGCTGGGAAATTGTTCCGCTCTACGAGCCCAGCACTACAAAACTTTGTTTAACTTATATTTGACACCAGCCAAGCTATTTGATTGGGGTAAAAGGGATGACGATAAATGCCCAAGGTGTCGCGAAGGACCTGCTAATTTGGTGCATATGTTTTATCACTGTGAAAAGCTAAGCAGAATTTGTACTTAGATTAAGAAATTCTGGGATGGGCTGCTAGGTGTTAAGATCAACCCACCCCCTACGCTAATGATATTAGGAACCGATTGTTACTTGGGTCTTAACAAGGAGGAGGAAGCCTTTGTTGTTATGTGTGGCAGTTCTCCGGATATTGCTAGCGCAGGAAGGAAGGATACTACAGCACCCTCTTTCCAGATGTGGCTAGCTAGACTTCTGGGGATTCATAACATTGAATCCTCCTTATATACCTGGAGAGGCAGGAGGATGAGGAGTTGGGGCTGAACATCTGGGCCCCCCCTTAAGAGGTGGAAGGATTCCCACTTATAACCTGGCGCAATATTAATTATATTTTGCATGGTAATCAACTCGAGGCCAGTTGCTCTTAGGAGATCTGAATGCTCGATGTCTTTTATCTTTTTATCCCTGAACATATTTATGTAGTAAGTCTGTATCTGAAAGAGACACGTTGGTGATAGATTCCTTACCTTAGAATATCCCCAGGTGTCAGACTGGATCCGGAAACTTTTGCGTAGCAATATCCCTGCGCGACGGTAGGTGTCGTCCGCGGCTCCGCATTCGTCGTCGGCGTCGTTCGCGCCGGAATTATGTCGCCGGAGTACTTAGACGCCGCCCTCGCGCGCTGACGTCGGTTCTTCTTTTTCCCGCGCCAGCTAGCGCAGATCCGGAGAAGCTCTACCCCTTAGTCACTTTTTGACTAAACTTTTTTGATCTGGTTTTTCTCGAGTCGTTCGACTCCTACGGTGCCGGGTTCAAACCCTGCTCCAAGTGTAACCGAATGATGTCGGTTACCAACCCCCATTGCCGGTGTCTTCTGTGTTTAGGCCTCGACCACGATGACCAAACCTGCTCCGACTGCTGGGCCCTGACGTCTAAGGCTAGGCGGGCCCTGACGTCTAAGGCTAGGCGGGAGCTGTCCCGCAAGCAACTTGAGATCCGGCAGCCGGCCCTCGCCGTTCAAGGTCCCGGTACCACAGGAGGTCAAGGGACCGGTCGCGGGGTCGGAGCCCTCGTAGCTCCGAGAGTCTGCATCGGTCTTCGGGCTCAAGATCCACAGGTAAGAGGCATGAGAGGTCGGAAAGGCATCATCGCTCTTCCGACCCACGCCGACGCTCGCGCAACGCGGCCGGTGGTTCGGGTGACACCACCCACGTGGCTCCGACGGAGTCGCGGGCGCCGCAACCTGCCCCACGCCTTCCGGTCCCTGGGCACTATGCGACGCCTGAGGAGGTCGAGCGGTACCTCATGGCCATGAGGTCCCTCCCTCCTCCGCCGGGCTCCGTGGCGCCTTCGTACCCAGTGGTCCCGGCTGGGGGGCCTAGCGGGTCGGGTGCTTCGGCTCCGACACCTCCGGGTGCTTTGGCCCCGACGCCGCTGGCGACTTCGGTCCCGGCGCCGCAGGTCCCCACTGGATCCGTTTCCGGATCCGGGTCGTCGCCGGTCGACTTCATGACCTCACCGACGCCGGCCCCTAGAGTGTCACCCTAGGCGCCGCCTATGGGCGAAGCCGTCCCCGATCCTGCCCTCGATTCGGTTCCAGCGCCGGAGCGGCGCCGCTGGGCGCCACTCTCGATTTCGTATGGAGACTTTTATTTCCACGAACCGGCCCCATCCTTTGAACCTGAATTTCAGGTGATGGGTGACGAGGGAGATTAGGAGGGGTCTGTGGACCCTCTGGCACAGGAGTGCCAGTCTAAACAGGACTGGACATATGAGCTTGGGGATGCCAGTGGACTAGACACTTCGCCAGACACGGGTTTTGTCTCCCCTCCAACCGTAGCTACAGAGGAGGGGGCGCCTACTGTGTAGTGTTCACGTGGGCGGCCAAGGCATTGGGCCTAGAGCTCCCTGTCGCGGCCGTGAGCACTAACCTCCTCACTGAGGTCCTTAAACCGCAGGCAAGCTCGGTCGAGCCTCTGCTGCCGTTTAATGAGGCCTTGTGTGATGTTCTTTTGGGCACTTGGTCCAAGCCTGCCACAGGTCAGCCTGTGGATTGGAACGTGGCCAGACGCTACCGCCCGGCTCCGGGCAACCTTTGCTTCTAGTACTCCCACCCCACCCCCGAGAGCCTGGTTATCCAGGCCTCTACTTCCCAGACCGCATTCCCGACGGCTCCGCCCGATCGGGAATCCAAGAGGTACGAACAATTCGGTAAGATGGTGTTCTCGTTGTGAGAAATTGGCCTGATATGCAGTGCTCACTATTCTAGTGATCACTATGTATCAGTCCAAATGACCCTTATTGATGATTGGTTGTAAGTCAACCTTAGACCAGCTATCCTAGTAGCATGGACAAGAGCAGTCTTTAGGCTAAACTCTAGAGGGCGTATTAAGCCAGCTGTTATACCATCACGTATACCCCTTGAACACCAAGTGAAAGGACACCGAACAAGTTGTTATGAAAATAAAAGGATATTTATTTAGAACACAACAGCCCTGGACTCTTTTTGAGGACAGGGCGCTAAGCACAATACAAGCTCTTAAAAAAATACTGAAAGTCGCACAATTTACACAAATGCCCGAGGGGCACGAAAAACCATATACTCTAAAAGTGGAATGCGAAATACTAGCAGGTAAGTAACTAGTCTCAAAGGCTTTAGGATCGTTAGGACTGGACTACTGAACCTTCAGATTACGAGCAGGAGGCCTAGGGAGATCGGGTGCAGAGTGTGCACTCTCACGCGGGATGCGGGACAAAGTCTATGGATGCTAGATTTCGTAAAGTTAGTGTTATCGGACGAATCCGACTAGGTAGAGCTGAAACGAAAAAGGATCTGGACCCTTGGATAGTTAATCTATGCTGGAGCACCGAAATGCTCTCGTTACCTAGCCCAGGGGCTGCGGCTGCATAGGGCTGAAAAGACGTCGGGAATCCTTGTTGCAGTCTATGGAGCCTGAAAGAAGAAGTTGCTGGCAGGCGACCAGTGATGAAGTTCGATGTGATCCAAGCCTGGATCGGTGATAAAGGATACCTGTAAGCAGAGGGGACCAAGTTCTGAATCACTAGCCAGTGATTAGATGGGCACCAGGATGGCACCGGATGAAGTCACCTCGACCAGGTGAGTGGGCGACGCTGGGCTCTGCAGTCTCTCGGACCAGGAGGCGTTGTCGGCGACCAGGATGGAGGTGCGAGCTGTCCCACGAAGGTATCTGCTGTCGACGTCGCTGGACCCAGGATTGGGGCAACAACTCTTGGCAAATGCAAGCCCACGCGGTGGACTCAAAATGGCGTCTGGAGTGGACCAGGAGGGTCCGGGGTGCTCCTCTGTTGGAGGGGAGCAAGGGCCAGTCTGGAGCAACCAGACCAGCGATGAAAGTGTCGTCGTTCGTCGTCAAGAGGGCTACAAGCCAGCAGGCAAGTAGCCGGACAACGCGGTGAGCAGCAAAAAGCAGAAGGGCCCCACGCAGATCTGGTGGATGCTGGGGGGCTGGACTTCGGTGCTGGAGTTGCTCAGGGTTAGGGCTTCTCAAACCCCAAAGCACTCACTCGAGGATCCCTCGGCGGTCGTGCTGGATAAGCGTAGTGCAGTTCTGAAGATGGCCGGTCCCTCGAGGTCTTGTCACACCCACGAATCTCAGCTGGGCTGATGATGCAGGTAGAGGTCAGAGGTGCCAGGGAAGCCGGGTCTCGTCGTGCTGGTCGGTCGGATTCCGGAGGAAGGACGTGCAGCAAACCGCAGGTTACTTAGTTGGTGCCTGCAGATGCAGGGTGACTACTCCTTAGTCACAAGGGAGAAATCTTGAGAAGAAGTCTTGAGTTACTTTCGTAGAAAGTAGTTTCAGGATTCAAAGATGATCTAATTTGGAAGGGTCCCCGCTCCCACCTTTATACTAAAGAAAGAGGCTGGTACGGGACTAGGTCCTGCCCATGGGTGGGACCATGAAAGGGGGTGGTTACACCCCTCTCCCATGCCGGACTTTCCCCAGCTCAGGGGCTGGTGTGCCCCTGGAACTGGTTCAAGCCGGCCTATGCATAGTGACCGGGGTGCCAATTGCAGTCACCTTCCTCTAAAGCCCTGCCTACCCAGGATACAAAAAACCCTGTCTGGGATGGTGCTAGCACCGCCCCTGACAGGAAACCCTTTTTCCAAGCTCTCCTCGCTGGAAGGACTCCCAGCAGCAGGAGGTCAGACTTGTGTCTGTGGTGGCAGCATCCATTTTGTGATGCTGAGGCTCGAGTTACCTTTAACCGGGGTTCACTGTTACACACATGTTGTGTCCCTCTAGAAGGGTGGAATGCTAACCCCGTCGCCAGAATTGGTGAGGGGTTAGTATTCCAATTCGTATGACACCTTACTCGACATGTTTTGATAAAGCGATACCAGAGTTGGCATATAACCACGAGGATTATAATGCACTTAAGAGTATATGTTACGCGTTATCATAGAACAGCTATTAGGACTTGGTTTCGCAAGCTGCAGAGCACCATCTCACATAATTCCAAGCACTCTGCCTTCAGGATTGTCAAGGCCTGCCATAGGAGTGACTGATAGGAATATATGTGTCTATTTTAGGGTTAGATATAGGTATACTATATCTAAAGCAAAGGGTGATTACACCACCTTGCCCCAGCTGTCGTGCAGCCAGTTGTGTCAGATTTAGATGGCCAGCCAAGGGTGGCATAATACATGCTGCAGCCCCTGGTAGGCCCTGGGTACACCTATGCCCTGAGTTACAGGGTCTGATAAGGTGGCCCAGTACCAATTAGATATGTACCTAGGGTACATGGAATCCATTTTACAGAGAGAGCAGTAGCC
Source organism: Lissotriton vulgaris (assembly GCF_964263255.1). NCBI lineage: Eukaryota > Metazoa > Chordata > Amphibia > Caudata > Salamandridae > Lissotriton > Lissotriton vulgaris. The sequence continues at coordinate 1,383,368,609 of NC_141691.1, read as the reverse complement.
CTGGGGCCCTGAATAGCAGGGTCCCAGGTCAACTAAGTCGGAAAACCAGCAAAACACCAGGCAAAAAGTTAAGGGCAACCATAGTCAGGTATCCACCCTCCTACACTCGTCCCTGAGTTTGGGACTCCAGTCAGTCAATACCGCATGCCTCTTGGGCCGCTACACCCACACTTTGTGGGGCACGGTCGCGGACGTGCTGCCACAATGTCCAGAGGAGGCCCGGACTAAACCCGCCCAAGCCCTTGCGGAGGGTCGAGATGCGGCAAGCTATTCCATCCGATGTGGGCTGGATACCACGGACTCACTGGGCAGAGTGATGGCAACGACGGTGGCACTTCGACGCCACGCCTGGTTGAGGACTGCCAACTTTTCGGCTGATGTCCAGGCCACAGTTCTGGACATGCCGTTTGATGGCCATTGCCTCTTTGGCGACAAGGCAGACCATGCGCTTGAGCGTTTTAAGGACTCCAGGGCTACGGCCAAGTCCTTGGGCCTCTCTGCCCCACGCCAGCAAACGGGTGCCTTTTGCTCCTTTCGTGGCCAAGGAAGGGGCGCTCCCACACGTGCTGCCAGCCACGCACCGCAGACTAATACACAGCGCGGAGGCTGCCGTGGAAACTGCAGTGACGGCGGTCGGGGACACCGTGAGGCCAGTCCACACCTTCTCCTGCCGCATCCGCCTCAAAACCCTCCTAGTCCGTGCTTTCAGGCCCATGAGACGCCAGTGGAGGGCAGAGTTTGTCATCACCACTTCCACTGGCACACTGTCACATCGGACATGTGGGTGCTGCAAATCGTCCGAAGGGGCTACTTCCTCCCCTTCGAGATGACCCCTCCAGCCATGCCACCGCAATACCAACCCGTGTCGGGGGGTCACTTGCAACTTCTGCAAGAGGAAGTTACAGCCCTCTTGGCCAAGGGGGCCATCGAGCGCGTCCCTGGGCCAGAAGTAGGGTGTGGTTCTTACTCCCACTACTTTCTGGTTCCCAAGAAGGGCAAAGGGGGCCTGCGCCCTATCTTGGACCTACGGAACGTCAACGGCTTCCTCCGGAAGGAGAAGTTCAAAATGTTGACATTGGCTCAGGTCTTAGCTGCCCTGGACCCAGGAGACTGGATGGTAGCGTTGGACTTGCAGGACGCTTATTTCCACATCCCCAACCTGCCGGCCCACCGGCACTACCTGCGGTTCACGGTAGGCCACGAGCAATTTCAGTTTACCGTGCTCCCCTTCGGCCTTACCAGCTCCCCACGGGTGTTCACAAAAGTGATGGCGGTGGTCGCAGCTCATCTGTGCAGGTTAGGGGTTTTAGTCTTCCCCTACCTCGACGAATGGTTGTTGAAGGCGGGCTCGCCCCAGACAGTCGTCAGCCACCTCCAGACCACGGCGGACCTCCTGCACCAGCTGGGGTTTTCCATCAATGTGCCGAAGTCACACCTGTGCCCCTCTCAGAAGCTCCTCTTCATCGACTCGGCGCAGGTTCGGGTTTATCCTCCCAAACAGCGGGTCCGGGATATTCAGGCTCTGATTTCAATCTTTCAGCCTTTATCCCGTGTCTCGGTCAGGTTGACGCTGGGGCTGATGGCCTCCTGCATCCTTCTGGTGCATCACGCTAGGTGGCGGATGCGGTCTCTGCAGTGGGACCTGAAGTTTCAGTGGGCCCAGCATCAGGGCAACCTGTCCGACCATGTCATGATCTTGGAGGGGACTGCGAGACAGCTGCAGTGGTGGCTCACGGACCGCCATTGGGTCAGCGGCAGATCCCTCTCCCTTCCCCAACCGGAGCACGTAGTTGAGAAGGACGCGTCCCTCCAGAGCTGGGGAGGCCACATGGGAGAGGCGGAGATCAAAGGCCTCTGGTCTCTGGCGGAGTCCCGGCTCCATATCAACCTTCTGGAGCTGCCGGGGATTCGTCTATCACTGAAGGCATTCCTCCCCTCTGTCCGGGGGAGTGTAGTGCAGGTGTTCATGGACAACACCATCGCCATGTGGTACTTCAACAAACAGGGCGGGGTGGGGTCGTGGACCCTCTGCCAGGAGTCTCTGCGCCTCTGGCAGTGGCTGGAACATCGGGGCGTGACCCTGGTGGTTCAACACCTGGCAGGTTCTCTGAACGCCAGGGCGGACGAGCTCAGCCGAAGGTGCATGATGGATCACGAATGGCGTCTGAACTCGGACCTGGCGCAAGGCCTCTTTCTGCAGTGGGGAGAGCCTTGGTTAGATCTATTCGCCACCGAAGAGAACGCGCAATATCATCAGTTCTGCGCTTTAGAATTTCCAAGGCGGCACTCGCTCGGGGACGCTTTTCATCGCGAGTGGAGTTGCGGTCTGTTGTACGCCTTTCCGCCTATACCGCTTCTGCCCAGAGTGCTGAAGAAAATCAAGCGTGACCGGGCCCAAGTCATCCTTGTGGCTCTGGACTGGGCGCGAAGGTACTGGTATCGCGAGCTACTCAGTATGTCAGTCGATCCCCCGAATCGTCTGCCTCTTCAGGAGGACCTTCTGTCGCAGCAGCAGGGGACGGTCCTCCACCCGAACCTGTCTAGCCTCCACCTCCATGCTTGGAGATTGAGCGGCGGCAGTTGAGGCCATTTGACTTGCCCCCTGAAGTCTGTAATGTCATTCTGGCAGCCAGGCCTCCCTCCAAAAAGTCGGTATACGCCTGCAGGTGGAACAGATTTGTGGCATGGTGCCCAGCAAAGGCTGTGGATCCTCTCAATACCCCTCTTTCTGAGGTTCTCCTCTTCCTTCTTTCTCTTGCCCAGCAGGGCTTTGCTCTGGGCACTATCAAGGGCTAACTTTCTGCCCTTTCAGCCTTCTTAAGGCTACCTGATCAGCCTTCTTTGTTCAAGTCCCCTATTGTTAACAGATTCTTAAAGGGCATCACTCGTATGTTCCCTCCTGTTCCTTTCTTGATGCTACAGTGGGACTTGAACTTGGTTCTAACTTACTTGATGTGCGCTCCCTTTGAGCCGCTTCATAACTGTCCTCTCCGTCTTCTCACGCTTAAGACTGCCTTCCTGGTTGCCATCACCTCTGCCAGGAGAGTGAGTGATCTCCAGGCTCTTTCCTCTAAACCTCCTTTCCTTTCTGTCCATCCCGACAAGGTTGTGTTGCGGACAAAACCCTCTTTCCTGCCCAAGGTTGTCACGGCCTTCCACATCGGGCAGTCCATTATCTTGCCCACCTACTTTCCGCCTCCGCATCCCTTGAAAAAGGAAGAGAGGCTCCACCGTCTGGACCCAAAATGTGCCCTCTCTTATTATCTGGATCGCACATGCCAGTTCCGGGTGGATGACCAACTCGTTGTTAGTTTCGTTCGCGCTAAGAAGGGAAAGGCGGTGCACAAGCAGGCCATCTCGCGGTGGATCATCTTGTGTATCCAGGCATGCTACTCCTTGGCCAAAAAGGAGCCCCCTGTTGGATTGCGGGCTCATTCTACTCGGGCCACGGCGACTAGTCAAGTCAAGTCAGAATTTATATAGCTCACTACATACCCAGGGGGTCTCAAGGCGCTTGAGGAAGGGGGGGAGGTTTACTTATCGAATATCCAGGTTTTAAGCTGTTTTCTGAAGGCTAGGTGGTTTTGAGTGAGGCAGAGGTGGATGGGAAGGGAATTCCAGGTTTTGGCCGCTAAGTAGGAGAAGGATCTTCCCCCCATGGTGGCTTTGTGGATGCGCGGGACAGCGGCGAGGGCTTGGTTTGACGAACGCAGCTGGCGGGTTGGGGTGTAAAAGGAGAGGCGCGTGTTGAGACAATCAGGTCCAAGTTCGTATAGGGCTTTGTGTGCGTGGGTGAGGAGGCGGAACGTTATCCTCTTGTTGACGGGGAGCCAGTGAAGGTATTTCAGGTGAACGGAGTTGTGGTCTGTGCGGGGGATGTCTAGTATGAGTCTGGCTGAAGCATTTTGGATGCGTTGGAGTTTTTTCTGCAGTTTTGCGGTGGTACCGGCGTAAAGGGTGCCCTGGGCCGAGGAGTGCCCTTGCAGGACATTTCCCAGGCAGCTACGTGGGCCTCGCTGCACACGTTTGCATGACATTACTGCCTGGACAGCCAAGTCCGGATGGATGGCTTCTTTGGCCGTTCCGTCCTCCAGGACTTTCTGGTGTGATTATTGGTTCGCAGACCCACCATCGGGGTTGGTATTGCTGGGGTATCTATTCTAAGGTAAGGAATCTATCACTAACATGTCTCTTTCAAATGCACAAGTTACTACTTGTGTAACGATATATCTGTAAGAGACATTAGTTAGTGATAGATTCCTTACCGACCCACCCATCCTCCCCGTTCTGCGAACCGATATCTAGGGTTAAGGTCATCCCCTTTCAGGGCCCTAGTTTCATGGCACCAGTGTTGGTTCTATCATGGCTCTGCGTATCTGGCGCGGAAAAGCTGTGTATCAGAACTGACGTCAGCGGGCATGGGCGGCGTCTAAGTACTCCGACATCATTCCGGCGCTAACGACGCCGACGACGGACGCAGAGCCGCGGACGAAGCCTACCGACGCGCAGGGGTATTGCTACGCTAAGATTTCCGGATCCAGTCTGGCGCCTGGGGATATTCTAAGGTAAGGAATCTATCACTAACTAATGTCTCTTACAGATATATATCGTTACAAAAGTAGTAACTTGTGCGATAGGCTGACAATACCTCGGATGTGGCCTCCTGGACAGGCTGCCAATACCTCAGACGTGGTCTCCTTGACAGGCTACAATACCTCAGACGTGGCCTCCTGGACAGGCTGCCAATACCTCAGACATAGCCGCCTGGCAAGCTGCAATACCTCAGACGTGGCCTTCAGGACAGGCTGCCAATACCTCAGACGTGGCCTCCAGGACAGGCTGCCAATACCTCAGACGTGGCCTCCTTGACAGGCTACAGTACCTCAGACGTGGCCTCCTTGACAGGCTACAATACCTCAGACGTGGCCTCTTGGGCAGGCTGCCAATACCTCGGATGTGGCCTCTTGGACAGGCTGCCAATACCTCGGATGTGGCCTCTTGGACAGGCTGCCAAATCCTCGGATGTGGCCTCTTGGACGGGCTACCAAAACCTCGAATGTGGCCTCTTGGACAGGCTGCCAATACCTCGGATGTGGCCTCTTGGACAGGCTGTCAATACCTCGGATGTGGCCTCTTGGACAGGCTGCCAATACCTCGGATTTGGCCTCTTGGACAGGCTGCCAATACCTCGGATTTGGCCTCTTGGACAGGCTGCCAATACCTCGGATGTGGCCTCCTGGACAGGCTGCAATACCGCAGACGCGGCCTCCTGGACAGGCTGCAATATCGCAGACGTGGGCTCCTGGACAGGCTGCCAATACCGCAGACGTATCCTACTAATCAGAGTACAGTACATTCAGAAAAATGCTCTAAAACTAGCCACAACTCGAGATTTGAGCTCCAGACTTGCACAATATTCCGACGAGGCCTTCAAACTACAGAAGGGGGGGGGGGGGGGGGAGATGTGGCGTCAGCACTGGGCGCAATGCCCGGATGTGGGTCTCACCAATGCTGTGGTGGAAGAAAGCCCTGTGCACAAGCGGCCTCTCCAGGGCTTCCAGGCACTATCTGCCGCAAAGGACTCCTCCCCCTGTCGACACCCCCTACAGTCTCACCGTGGGCTCTCGAAATGACTCCCCGAGTCCGGGTGGCAACTGTTTATGCCCATGTTGGAGGCCTGACCCACTAGTTGCCCCCCCTCCCCAACCCCCCCCCAATAAGAAGCTGGGACAGGTGTCCGTGTTTGATGGCGTGTGGGGCTCTTCTTCATTTTAAAGGTGCGTGCATGGAAACCCACACCATAAACATCACCCAGAAGGTGTCCTTGCAAGGGGTGTGCTCACGGACACCCCTGATGCAGACTGAACAAAGAAGCCAATGAAAGCATTCTGGGGAGGGCGGAGTTGGGGCAGAGTCACCTCCTGTGCGGTTTGTCCTTTATTATGGTCACAACAAGGAGGCCCTCACAACAGCACTCTCCAGGTAGCGCAGCAGACGGTACACAAGCAGGCCCTCAAAGGCTTTCGTTGATGAATGTTCTTTTTACTAGTCGGAAACGTGCTCTCCTGTGTTTTCTGTACATGCACAGCAGGCCCGTGTGTGGTGTATTTTGGCCTCAAACATCGCCCGCTGCACATCTGCAAGCAGGGCAGATTCTGGACTCAGTGAACAAGTCAGCAAGAACTTTGGAAGGACCCCAGACCAAAACTGCGCTTATTAGGGCTGAAAACAAAGGGACCAGTGTGTGGAGCTGGGACCAGAAATAGGGGATTTTTACTGCAATAAACGACAGATGGAACATACTTGAGATTATGTATATTCCACGCTAAAAATAACTCAGCTAGGTGAGCACACAGTGCATCTGTGGGTAACCAGTAAATCTAAGGTTCGAATCCCTGCATGGAAGGCGCGGCCTTTCATCCTCCCAACGTGGACGAAATCTACATACACTGTAAAACACAGCCCAATTTGTGATGTGCGCTCTAAACTCCGTCCTTTTACTGGTGTTTATTCCGGGATGAAAATGGGTGCTATTAAGTGCAGTAATTAAGCAAACACACGCTAATAATCTCTCATTATTGTATATTCTCATGTTTTTTTCTTTACTCCTATGCCTATACTTATCTATGTAATTATGGAACATGTAATCCTCTGAACCTCATGTAAAGCGCTCGGATACCTCCGGGTCTAGCCAGCGTTCTATACATCTTCGCAAATAAAATAAATAAAACAAAGTGCTACAAAACAGTCAGTTTACGGCGCTTAACAATAAATGCTTCCCGTCACTTCCTCAAAGGGTGCTGTACAATGTATTCTCGGCTCATTCGCGCACCCCTGGGAATCTGCATGTAGGAAGGTGGATACCTGACTATGGTTGCCCCCAACCTTTTGCCTGGTGTTTTGCTGGTTTTCCAACTTAGTTGACCTGGGACCCTGCTATTCAGGGCCCCAGGCCTACTGCTCTCTCTGTAAAATGGATTCTATGTACCTTAGGTGCATTTACCAATTGGTACTGGGCCACCTTATCAGACCCTGTAACTCAGGGCATAGGTGTACCCAGGGCCTACCAGGGGCTGCAGCATGTATTATGCCACCCCTGGCTGGCCATCTAAACAGACATAGATATAGTATACATATATCTAACCCTAAAATGGACACATAGATTCCCATCAGTCACTCCTATGGCAGGCCTTAACAATCCTGAAGGCAGAGTGCGTGGAATCATGTGAGATGGTGCTCTGGCATGAGCTGAGCCCGTCTGCAGCTTGCGGAACCAAGTCCTAATAGCTGTTATATGATAACGCGTACCATATACTCTTAAGTGCATTATAATCCTCGCGGTTATGTGCTATCTTTGGTATCGCTTTATCAAAACATGTCGAGTAAGGTGTCATACGAATTGGAATACTAACCCCTCGCCAATTCTGGCGACGGGGTTAGCTTTCCACCCTTCTAGAGGGATACGACATGTATGTAACTGTGAACCCCGGTTAAAGTTAACTCGAGCCTCAGCATCACAAAATGGATGCTGCCACCACAGACACAAGTCTGACCTCCTGCTGCTGGGAGTCCTTCCAGCAAGGAGAGCTTGGTCAAAGGGTTTCCTGTCAGGGGCGGTGCTAGCACCGAGCCAGACAGGGTTTTGTGTATCCTAGGTAGGCAGGGCTGAATAGGAAGGTGACTGCAAGTGGCACCCTGGTGCTCACTATGCATCTGCCAGTCTAAACCGGTTCCAGGGGCACACCAGCCCCTGAGCTGGGGAAAGTCCGGCATGGGAGAGGGGTGTAACCACCCCCCTTCCTGGTCCCACCCATGGGCAGGACCTAGTCCCATACCAGCCCCTTTCTTTAGTATAAAGGTGGGAGCGGGGACCCCTTCCAAATTAGATAATTCCGAATCTTGATGACTTTCCACGAAAGACCTCTTGAACCTTTCAGAAGACTCTCCCTTGTGGCTAAGGAGTAGCCACCCTGCACCCGCAGGCACCATCCAAGCATCGCGGTTTGCTGTAAGTCTCTCCTCCGGATCAAGACTGCCCAGCTCGACGAGAACCGGCTTCCCTGGCACCTCTGACCTCTACCTGTATCATCAGCCCAGCTGAGATTCGTGGGTGTGACGAGACCTCGAGGGACCGGCCATCTTCAGGACTGCACGACGCTTGCCCAGCACGACCGCCGAGGGATCCTCGAGTGAGTGCTTAGGGGTGTGAGAAGCCCTAACCCTGAGCAGCTCCAGCACCGAAGTCCAGCCCCCCAGCATCCACGAGATCTGCGTGGGGCCCTTCTGCTCTTTGCTGCTCACCGCATTGTCTGGCTACTGGCCTGCTGGCATGTGGCCTTCCCGACAACGAACGACGACATTTCCAACGCTGGTCTGGTTGCTTCAGACTGGCCCTTGCTCCCCTCCAACAGAGGAGCACCCCGGACCCTCCTGGTCCACTCCAGAGGCCATTTTAAGTCCACCGCGTGGGCTTGCATTTGCCAAGACTTGTTGCCCCAATCCTGGGTCCAGCGACGTCGACAGCAGATACCATCGTGGGACAGCTCGCACTTCCATCCTGGTCGCCGACAACACCTCCTGGTCCGTGAGACTGCAGAGCCCAGCGTCGCCCACTCACGTGGTCGAGGTGACTTCAGCCGGTGCCATCCTGGTGCCCATCTAATCACTGGCTAGTGATTCAGAACTTGGTCCCCTCTGCTTACAGGGGTCTTCCATCTTCGATCCAGGCTTGGATCACTTCGACCTTCATCACTGGTCGCCTGCCAGCAACTTCTTCTTTCAGGCTCCATAGACTGCAACGAGGATTCCCGACGTCTTTTCAGACCTATGCATCCGCAGCCCCTGGGCTAGGTAAACTCAGCACTTCGGTGCTCCAGCATAGCTTAGCTATCCAAAGGTCCAGATCCTTTTTCGTTCCAGCTCTACCTAGTCGGATTCGTCCGATAACACTAACTTTACGAAATCTAGCATCCATAGACTTTGTCCCGCATCCCGCGTGAGAGTGCACACTCTGCACCCGATCTCCCTAGGCCTCCTGCTAGTAATCTGAAGGTTCAGTAGTCCAGTCCTAACGATCCTAAAGCCTATTAGAGTAGTACTTACCTGCTAGTAATTTCGCATTCCACTTTTAGAGTATATGGTTTTTCGTGCCCCTCAGGCATTTGTGTAAATTGTGCGACTTTTGCGTATTTTCCTAAGAGCTTTGTATTGTGCTTAGCGCCCTGTCCTCATAAAGAGACCAGGGCTGTTGTGTTCTAAATAAATATACTTTATTTTCATAACAACTTGTGTGGTGTCCTTTCACTTGGTGTTCAAGGGGTATATGTGATGGTATAACAGCTGGCTTAACACGCCCTCTAGAGTTTAACCTAAAGACTGCTCTTGTCCATGCTACTAGGATAGCTGGTCTAACGGTTGACTTACAACCAATCATCAATAAGGGTCGTTTGGAATGATACACAGTGATCACTAGAATAGTGAGCACTACATATCAGGCCAACTTCTCACACTACAAACCCGGATTTCTGTGTCTCCCTTCAACACAGCTTGCGTCCGGTTCCAATGTAGAGGTCACAATAGGAGAAACTGTCACAATAATGAAAACAAGACTTCGCTTTCAAAGACAATACTTTCAAAATGGGCAAAACAAACCTTTAAAACATTTTTTTTTAAACACCGCCCACCGCCGCAATGACGATCGCAAAGGGGCGGAGAGTGAAAAGAACAGTGGAACGCCCACTAATCTGTTCCCGCGAAGATTGACACATCTCTCTTCCAATGGCTAGCCTCCAATTATGGAGCTAGCCAATGGAAGAGAGAGGCGGGACAAAGACCCGTACTGTCTAACATAAGATTTCGCCTGCGCGAGCACTGCTGTGCAGTGCTACGCCAGGCGCAACCTAAAAAGGTTGTGGGTGGAGGAAATGGGAGAAGTAGATTTGGAGGGACTTGAAAGTTGCGGTCAATTAGCGTTAGTGAGGAGTACAGATAGTGAACCACCTGACTTGCCTGGTCATCACTGCTGTGGGAAAAACAGGAAGAAATCAGGAGTCTAATATCCCTGTTTACGTTCCTTGATTTTCACTCAACTTTATTTTCTTAGCCGCACAGCAGGAATTAAGTGACTTCTGTGGGGCTAAGAGTGGATGTAACCCTACAGTGGCAAAAGGATTGTGATGTCGCCTTCACTACCCATAGCACTGGTGGTGAATTAACAACCATGGATGTAAACATATAGGCTCAAGTCTCGGGTTTGCCTCACCATCCCATGATTCTGACCAAATCCCTTAATGTCCCACTGTCTGTAAAAATGAAAAGGACCTTGTGTAATCTAATTGTTGCTCATGTTAAGCACTTCAGTACCTTTGGGGCAAAGTCACACTATAAAAAAACGGCAAAAAGTGTGAATTGTCTGTTGAAATAAATGTGAAAAATTACTAGCTGCAATGTTTTCTTTTGCTTGCCACAAAAATAAATGCGGATAAATACAGATAAAATGATAAAAAAATAAATATGGATAAATACAGACGGAAATGTGTAAAAAATAAATACCATAAAACCGGAAGCCCTAATTATGATCTGGGACCATCTTTTTACAGGAGACAGGGCTAGAGGGGGCACTGCCCATTTACTATCCTCATCCATAGTCCCTAGGAGATCTTCTCTGCTTAGTGGCTCATATGTACAATTAAAATCACCAGCCACAATAACTTTAGCAGAACGGAGGCACTTGTCTAATTGTTCTTCTAGCTGTTTTAGGATAGTCAAGGTCTTACCGTTCGCTGTCCCTCTAATATAGACATTGAAAAGCTTCAATGTTTCTCCTCCCTTCAGGCCTTTTATTGTTAGCCACACATTATCAGATAATTTGGTGTCATGTCGGAGGAATGTCCAACCCAGGTCTAATCTGATCCATGCAATCAGTCCTCCTGATGGCCGGCCCTTTCCTATGGACACTGCCGGGATATGAAATGTGCTATATTCAGATTTATACAGAGGAGTTACACTCCAAGTCCCCTGGAAAAAGCATATGTCAAATGTTTCAACAAACTTATTCCACAAAGGTAATGACAGATTTTCTTTAGACCAGCTATATTCCAGGAGAGAATTTTTAGATAGATTTGGTCTTCGGGAATTAAGCTTAATGTTTCATTTTGCATAACATTTTCTGATGGAGTAGTGTCTGGGAGCGCCAAGAGTTGCTCATGGTTAGTTGGAACAGGGGAGCTGCCACTGATAGAATTACGGCTCCTCTTCCCTTCTTTGGAGGGTTTCTGGTAAAGTCAATCATTTACATCCAAGGTTGGCCCAGTCCCTTTGGTTCCCCGAGCAGAATCCTCTCCCCCCCCCCCCTCCCCCCTCCCATTTTCATTTACAATAGGAAAGCGCCTTAATTGTATATGAGACGAGTCCGGGGAAGATGTTCGAAACTCTAATGCTATAAGATTTTCAGCCAAGCTGGAATTAGCCAGTGTCAGTTCGATGTTATCTAATGATGAATTAGGCATTGTACATCTTCTTGCTCTAATTATATCCTCTCTAATGATGGAGCGGCACCCACGTACATGACAAATCCATTGAATTGATTTATTAGTCAATGATTCACCAATTTCAAATCTCCTTGTTTCGGTAAGTTTAGGGACATTAACCATAAAGACTATATTTGTAGGTGTATTTTGATCCCCAAAATTTCTTAAGCCTGATATTGTTGAGCGGGCCGGGAGAATATGATTCTGGGTTCTATATTGCTTGTCCAATGTAGCTCGTTTGCTTACTAAGGGGCTTGATCTATCATGACTCTCATAGGTAAGGTGGTGTGTATTGGTGGTATGCTGTTGTAAGCCTCCTTTCCCCATGGGTGGCTCAATTAGAACCCTCTCTACATCTGAAATGATCGTACTTGGACCCCCCTGAGTAGATGTTCTTTTCTGGACAGCATGGGGAATTAATCCAACTAGACTATTGTTTTTTTTTTTAAAGATGGGTATGGAATTAACTGTTGCCGTGAGCTCGATAATCATACTTTTCATCTGTTCAATCTCTACTTTGAGTGCCTTAATAACTGCTCCCAAGCCCCCATTAGAATGGTTGCATGAGCAGCTTTGTAACTACTTAGGGGTGTCAGGCAGTGGTGATATTGATATTAAGTGAGGATGGTCACGTAGCGTGGCAAAGGGAGCATATCTATTCGAGCATTGGCCAGAAGAGCCCATCTGGCTGGACATCCTATTTTCTTCACACACAGCCGAAGGATCAAGCTCCGGGGGCATCACTTTAGGCTGGCTCAGACTCACAGCCCCTTTTTTTTCCGAGTTGCTTTATTAAAATTTGATGGAATTACCGCTTTCTTGGGTGGGCTACAGGGCTCATAGTAGAAGATTCTTCTGCATAATTGGTGGGCTCCTCAACTAAAATATCTTCACACACCTGTATCAAATCATCTATCCTGTCCATCACACAATTAGCAGCGGCATTTTTTAGGTGTTTCCTCAGCCTCTTTCTCTTCCTTAGCTCTGTTGGTGGCCCATTGCTTCCCCCAGCACCCTCCATTACTTTCCTTTTCCCCATTTTTCAGTTTGTGGGAACCCTTTTGGATGTCTATCTGAGGCTCTATTTACTAAGAGTAAAATATCAAGGTCACTACAACAAAAGTAAAAATACTAGCAACTCAGTCAAAAATGGGGGGCAACAAGGATACTTAAAGCAGTCTGATGGTTTAACAAATAGTCAATACCTTATAGTCAGTACTCCAGGGCAAATGTAAGAGACCAGGCCCCGCCATGCCTCTTCCTGGCTCAATCGGGCCCGCCTTTGGCCCGGGCTTCGCCCACGGCGTCCCGCGCTGCGGGGGGAGAGGCGGCCCTATATAGCGCAATGGACACGCCTCTCCCTTACTCGCGTTTCAAAAAACAGTGGTCCCTACTCGTGGACACAATGGTATACTAAACTGATAATCACACAACTGATAAGTGTTATGTCTTTTGTCCAGCCGGACAAGGAATTTATTTAACTATTCTCTTAATAAAACAGAATGAGTACATTAATAACAAGTGGGCACAGCCGTGACCCACAACATTCAGACAAAACCACGAACAGAATGGTAAAAAGAGCAAAGCAAAAATATGTCTGTGTACTTGTAGTCAGTGTTACAGTCAAAGATTGTTGTAACCACTGTGAGAAGTTGGCCCGATATGCAACGTTCGCTATTCTAGCGACCGCTATGTATCGTTCCAACGACCCTTATGGTGTTTGGTTGTAAGTCAACCTATAGACCAGCTATCCTAGTAGCGTGGATACGAGCAGTCTAAGGCTAAAGACTCGAGAGGGCGTGTTAAGCCAGCTGTTTACCACACATGTACCCCTTGAATACCCAGTGAAAGGACACCACACAAGTGTTATGAAAATAAACAGGATATTTATTAAGAATCACAACAGCCCTGTACTCTTTATGAGGACAGGGTACTAAGCACAGACCAAATCTCTTTAGCAAATACTTCAAGTGCACAGTTTAAAAACAAGTGTCCGAGGACACGGAAAGGTTAAGGTCTCGGGCGGACCCGATAAGGCAAGTCGGAAGCGAGGGACTCGGGACCCTAGAGTAAGGAGGCTATGCAGGCACCGAAATGCCGAGTTACCTAGCCACGAGGGCTGCGGCTGCACAAGTCTTACAGGCGTCGGGGTCTTCGCTGACGAGCCAGGAGCCGGAAGGAAGGAGTTGCTGGCCGGCGACCAGTGCTGAATAGTTCGTAGAGATCCAAGCCTGGATCGGAGATTGATGAAACCTGAAAGCAGAGGGGACCAAGTTCGTACTACTAGCCAGTAGTCAGAGGGTACCAGGAAGGCACCGGTTGGCCGTCACCTCGACCAGGTGAGTGGGCGACGCTAGGCTCTGCAGTCTCACGGACCAGGAGGCGTTGTCGGCGACCACGGTGGAGGTGCGAGCTGTCCCACGAAGGATGATGCTGCCGGCGTCGCTGGGCCCAGGATGGGGCAACAAGCCTTGGCAGATCTCAGGGCCACGGGGTGGGCCTAAGATGGCGTCTTGAGTGGACCAGGAGGGTCCGGGGTGCTTCTCTCAAAGATGGAAGCAAGGGCCAGTCTGGAGCAACCAGACCAGCAGTGATGATTCTCGGATGTCGTCACAGAAGGGCACAAGCCAGCGGCGAGTGACCAGACAACGTGCTGAGCAGCGAGCAGAAGGGCCCCACGCAGATCGTGGAGATGCTGGGAGACTGCACTTCGGTGCTAGAGCGGCTCAGGGTCGGGGCTTCTCGGACCCCAGAGCACTCACCAGAGAGTTACCTCGATGGTCGTGCTGGTTTTTAAGAGCGTGCAGGTTCTGATGATGGCCGGTCCCTCGAGGTCTCGTCGCACCCACAGATCACAGCTGAGCTGATGACGTGGGTAAAGGTCAGAGGTGCCAGGGAAGCCGGTTCTCGTCGAGCTGGGCCGTCGGATCCTTGAGGAAGGACTTGCAGCAAACCGCAGAGTTCTTAGATGGTGCCTGCTGATGCAGGGTGACTACTCCTTAGTCACAAGGGAGAAATCTTGAGAAGAGTCTTGAGTGTCCTTTCGTAGAAAGTAGTTCTTGATTCAAAGATGATCTAATTTGGAAGGGTCCCCGCTCCGGTCTTTATCCTAAAGAAAGGGGTGGGTACATGACTAGGTCCTGCCCTAAGGGTGGGACCAGGAAGGGGGGTAGTTACGCCCCTCTCCCCTGCCGGACTTTCCCCAGGCCAGGGCTGTCGCCCCTGGAACTGGTTCTAACCGGCAGATGCGTAGTGAGCACCGGGGTGCCACTCCGCAGTCACCTTCTCGCCAAAGCCCTACCTACCCAGAATACACAAACCCTGTCTGGGACGGTGCGAACAGCGCCTTCGACAGGAAACCCTTTGTCCAAGTGCTCCTCGCTGGAAGGACTCCCAGCAGCAGGAGGTCAGACTTGTGTCTGTGGTGGCAGCATCCATTTTGTGGAGCTGAGGCTTCAGTTAACTTTAACCGGGGTTCACAGTTACGTACATGTCGTGTCCCTCTAGAAGGGCGGAATGTTAACCTCGTCGCCAGGGTTGGTGAGAGGGCAGCATCCCGATTCGTATGACACCTTACTCGACATGTCTTGATAACGCGACACCGAAGTTACCGATGTGGTACGCGTTATCATGGAACAGCCATTGGGTCTTGATTCCGCAAGCTGCAACCGGGCTCGGCTCGGGCCTGAACCTAGCTCACACGAGCCCACGCACTCTGCCTTCAGGATTGTTAAGGCCTGCCATAGGAGTGACTGATAGGAACTCGGGTGTCCATTGTATGGTTAGATATAGAGCTACTATACCTAAAGCGAAGGGTGGTTACACGTCTTCGCCCCAGCTGTCGTGCAGCCAGTTGTGTCAAATTTAAGAGGCCAGCCAGGGGTGGCATAATACATGCTGCAGCCCCTGGCGGCCCTGGGTACACCTATGCCCTGCGTTACGGGGTCTGATAAGGTGGCCCAGTACCAATTGGTAAATGCACCTAGGGTACATATCGTAATTTAGAAAGAGAATAGCCAGGCTGTGGGTCTGATTAGCAGGCCCACAGCCAGAGAAAGTCGTAAACCAGTGAAACAAAAGCAAAAAATCTGGGTGATCATAGGATTGCAGACCCTACTCTCCTACATGACCCCCCCCCAAACGTCGGAACAATAAGCTAACCTTGACCAGGTGAGTCTTCTTGTTCTAAGTGGAAATATCTGGAGAGCCCATCGGCATTGCCATGATCAGTACCAGGTCTATGTTCCACTGTAAAGTCCATCCCCTGTAGGGAAATGGACCACCTAAGCAGTTTGGGGTTTTCACCCTTCATCTGATTTAGCCACAAGAGGGGCTTATGGTCGGTCTGAATCTTGAAGTGAGTGCCAAACAAGTATGGCCTCAGCTTCTTCAGGGCCCAAACCACAGCAAAGGCCTCCCTCTCAATAGCTGACCAATTCTTCTCTCTAGGGGTCAGCCTTCTGCTTATAAAAGCAATGGGCTGGTCTTGACCATCAAAATTCAGTTGAGAAAGAACAGCTCCCACACCCAACTCAGAAGCATCTGTTTGGACAATGAATGGTTTGGAGTAGTCCGGACTCTTGAGGATAGGCGCCGTGCACATGGCCTGCTTTAGGTCATCGAATGCTTTTTGACAGCTCGCTGTCCACTGAACCTTTTTTGGCATTTTCTTACTTGTCAGTTCGTTTAATGGTGTCACAATGGAACCATAGTTCCTGACAAACTTCCGGTAGTATCCAGTCAGGCCCAAGAAAGCTCGAACCTGAGTCTGGGTGGTTGGAGGAGCCCAGTCCCTGATTGACTGTATCTTGCTCTCCAGTGGCTGAACCTGGCCTCCACCGACAAGGTGGCCCAGGTATACAACCTGTGTCTGCCCCATCTGGCACTTGGTGGCCTTGATAGTGAGGCCTGCTGCTTGCAGGGCCTCTAACGCTTTCCGCAGGTGGACCAGGTGATCCTCCCAGGTGGAGCTAAAGACAGCAATATCGTCAAGATACGCCGCACAGAAGTCATCCAGCCCAGTAAGGACTTGATTCACCAACCTTTGGAAGGTGGCAGGTGCATTCTTCAGACCAAAGGGCATCACCACGAACTGATAATGCCCACCAGGGGTTGAAAATGCGGTTTTAGGCTTGGCGTCCTCAGCTAACCTGATTTGCCAATACCCAGCTGTTAGGTCAAACGTACTTAGGTAGTTGGCCGAAGCCAATCTATCGATAAGCTCGTCTGCCCTCGGTATTGGGTGGGCGTCAGTCTTAGTGACTGCATTGAGACCCCTGTAGTCTACGCAGAACCTCATCTCTCTCTTACCACCCTGGGTGTGAGGTTTCAGCACTAGAACTACGGGACTAGCCCAAGGGCTATCCGAGGGTTCAATGACTCCCAGCTCCAACATTTTCTGCACTTCACTCTTGATGCAGTCTCTAACGTGATCAGGCTGCCGGTAGATTTTACTCTTAACGGGCAAGCTGTCACCAGTGTCAACCTCATGGGTGCACCAATCGGTCTGGCTGGGTGTTAGAGAAAACATATGTCTGAACGACTGAAGAACCTGTTTACAGTCGCTCTGTTGATGTTCGGAGAGGCTGCCACAAAAGACAACACCATCTACCGATCCATCGTCAGGATTCTGAGTGAGCAGGTCGGGGAGAGGGTCACTCTCCTCCTCCTGTCCCTCATCTATGGCCATGAGCAAACTCATGTCCTTCCTGTCGACATATGCTTTAAGCCTGTTGACATGAAGCACCCTGTGGGGGCTCCGGGGAGTTCCCAGGTCGACCAGGTAGGTGACCTCTCCCTTTTTCTCCAGGATGGTGTAGGGCCCGGACCATTTGTCCTTGAGTGCTGCTGGGGCCACTGGCTCCAACACCCACACCTTCTGTCCGGGCTGGTAAACAGTCAAGACAGCCTTTTGGTCATGCCAAGCTTTTTGGAGTTCTTGGCTGGCCTTAAGGTTTTCAGATGCCTTTTCCATGTACTCAGCCATCCGCGAGCGGAGGCCAAGCACATAGTCCACTATGTTGGTTGCAGGCTTTTTGAGAGGTCTCTCCCATCCTTCCTTCACCAAACACAGGGGTCCCCTTACAGGATGCCCGTACAAAAGTTCAAAAGGGCTGTAGCCAACCCCCTTCTGTGGGACTTCTCTGTAGGCGAACAAGAGGCAGGGGATCAGGACGTCCCATCTACGCCGAAGCTTTTCAGGTAGTCCATGAATCATCCCTTTTAGGGTCCTGTTGAATCTCTCAACAAGCCCATTGCATTGTGGGTGATAGGGTGTAGTGAACTTGTAGTTAACACCACATTCCTTCCACATAGCAGTTAAGTAGCTTGACATAAAGTTTGCACCTCTGTCGGAGACGACCTCCTTAGGGAAGCCCACTCTGGAGAACACTCCAACCAGGGCTCTTGCCACAACAGGTGCTGTAGTGGTCCTAAGGGGAATAGCTTCAGGATACCTGGTGGCATGATCCACTACCACCAGTATAAACTTGTGCCCTGATGCTGTAGGTGGTTCCATGGGACCGACGATGTCGATCCCCACCCGTTCAAAGGGTACCCCCACCACCGGCATGGGTATAAGGGGGGCCTTTGTCGTGCCACCTGACTTACCACTGGCTTGGCAGGTGACACAGGAGCGGCAAAACTCCTTGGTATCTTCGTTCATGTGTGGCCAGTGAAAGTGTGAGACAAGCCTGTCCCACGTTTTCGTCTGGCCCAAGTGACCTGCTAAGGGAATCTCGTGGGCCAAGGTAAGTAGGAAACCACGCTGAGACAAGGGTACAACCAACCTCCTGGTCATGCCAGGCTTGGGGTCTCTTGACTCAGTGTACAGGAGTCCATCTTCCCAGTATACCTTGTGGGTACCTGTGGCGTTCCCAGCAGCCTCAGCAGCAGCTTGCTGTCTGAGGGGTTCAAGAGAAGGGCAGTCTAACTGGTCCTTCCCCAGGTCTTCCCTTGAGGGTCCCCCTGAACCCAAGAATTCAACTTGATCAAGTTCGAATTCCCTAGGCTCAGTTTCCCGCAATTCCTGTAGGTCAGCCTCCTCTGAGACTTGATCCTCGACCTGGGGCAAGGGGGAAGGCGCAGCCTTAACCCTACTGCTCTTTTTCTTGGGAGGTGTCTGGTCCGTTGTTCCAGGATCCAGCACCTGTTCAGTGGGGCATTTCCTGACCTGTGACCTAGTCACAGCGAACACATGTGCTGGCAAACCTAACATTTCCATGTGAGTCCGGTGCTCCACTTCTGACCATTGTGACGACTCCAAATCATTGCCCAACAAACAATCCACTGGGAGGTCTGGACTAACTACAACCTTCTTTTGGCCAGTTACCCCTCCCCAGGAGAAAGCTACAATTGCCATACTGTGATTGGTAGTGACATTGCTTGCATTGGTCACCAGGAATTCTGTACCTGGCATGACCTGTCCAGGGTCCACAAAGTTAGGCGTCACCATGGTGACGCTGGCACAAGTGTCCCTATAGGCCTGAGCCATCTTTCCATTTATGAAAGGCGTCTGTCGGTATTTGCCCAAAGAATTGGGGCTTACGTCAGGGGACACGTCCACGTCCCCTGTACTGACAAGGACAGCCTGAGCGAGTGTGCCAACTAAGTTGTCACGCCCCTCAGAACCCAGGGTTAACCCTACTAAACCCTTGGGAGGCGCACTACCACTGCTGACTGTACTAGGGGGCACAGGTGCCTTAGGGGCTGCAGTGGCAGGAGTCTGCCCTCCTCCTTTCTTGGTGCACTCACTAAACCAGTGAGATTTACTTTTACAGTACTGGCACCATCTTTTGGATTGGCCTTCTTTCTTCTTTTGGGGAGCCTGACCCCCACCCTCTTTGGGTTGTTGGGGACCTGTCGAAGACTTCTGGTCACTTTTTTCCCCTTTAGAATCTTTACCCTTTTGGTCTGCTTTCTTCTGACCACCTTGATTCTGGCCCTGGTTCTGTTTAACTCTTGTACGAACCCATCTGTCTGCCTTCTTTCCCAATTCTTGGGGAGAGGTCAGATCCGAGTCGACAAGATGCTGATGCAACAACTGGTTCTGACAATTGTTTAAAATTTGCTCTCTCATCATCAAATTATACAATCCTTCGTAATCAGTAACCTTACTGCCCAGCAACCAGCCCTCAAAAGCCTTAGTGGCACAATCGACAAAATCAGACCAATCTTGAGACTGCGTTTTCTGGGTATCCCTGAACAGCACCCTGTACTGCTCAGTGGTTAGGCCGAACCCTTCAACGAGTGTATTTTTCAAGATTTGGTAATTGTTAGCATCCTCCACCCTTGTGGTGAGGAGCTTGTCTCTTCCTTTTCCTTCAAAGGAGAGCCACAAGATAGCTGCCCACTGACTCTGGGGAACGCCCTGCACAGTGCAGGCCCTCTCCAAAGCAGTAATCCATTTGTGGATGTCGTCCCCTTGTTTAAAGGGGGGCACTATCTTACCAAGGTGTTCCGTATCGAAACTCTTTTCCCTATTACTAGGTACATTGCTGCCACCAGTGGGGACTACCCCACTTAACTGTTGCTCTCTTGCAAAGGCAAGCCTTTCTTTGGCCAGGGCAAGTTCTTCCCTTTCGATCCTTAGATTAGCTGCCCTTTCCTTAGCTTCGTACACTCTGCTCTGAGGGGACGTCATCCCTCTCTGAGACGAGTTGTGAGAGCCATTGGTTTGAAGGGATCTGCCAGAGCCTCTTGACAGAGATCTGGCTCGTCCATTCCCAATGTTAAGCTGACCTGATAGTGGCCCCAGGGGTCCCCCAGTACCGCTATCATGTTTGCTTAAGTTGGACCTGCTTAGTCTGACGACTTCTACCTGTCCCTTATCTGCCTCATCCCCAGAGAGATCCTCATCCTCATCCTCCTCTTCGTTCTCAGTTGCGAGGTGGATGAGGTCAGGATCGTCCCGGGTTCCCTCGAGGGGAGGCATGTCTCCTTCTGGATTAGAAGAGCTACGCAGTTTCTCAGCTCTTCTGGCATCATAAGTCTCCAAGAGACCAATCAGAAAGGACGTTGTGGGGTTAGACCCCTGCTGAATCTTCCTGGAGTGACACAGTCGTCTTAACTCCTTGAAGCTCAGCACAGTATATCCTGAAGGGATGACCTGTGGAGGGTCAACTGACATAAGGGGAGACCCAGAGTTTCCTCCTTTGTCCGACATACTGTTTCTAGTGTGGTGTAAGTGGTGCACTTACCTACACTACGTGTTTACCTACTGTACCCTTGCTAAGAGTTGTAGCCAAGGTGTGCTAAGCCTTGAGGAGCTACAACAGCTGGTTCAGTAGAACTCAGAGTATTCTAAGCTTTGGTTATATGTACTAACAGTACTTGTGCGATCTTTCAACAAGATATTCTTAGGATACGTGTGGTAAAACAACAGCAAGCTCAAATCCCAACCGCTGCTCACCAATGTGAGAAGTTGGCCCGATATGCAACGTTCGCTATTCTAGCGACCGCTATGTATCGTTCCAACGACCCTTATGGTGTTTGGTTGTAAGTCAACCTATAGACCAGCTATCCTAGTAGCGTGGATACGAGCAGTCTAAGGCTAAAGACTCGAGAGGGCGTGTTAAGCCAGCTGTTTACCACACATGTACCCCTTGAATACCCAGTGAAAGGACACCACACAAGTGTTATGAAAATAAACAGGATATTTATTAAGAATCACAACAGCCCTGTACTCTTTATGAGGACAGGGTACTAAGCACAGACCAAATCTCTTTAGCAAATACTTCAAGTGCACAGTTTAAAAACAAGTGTCAGAGGACACGGAAAGGTTAAGGTCTCGGGCGGACCCGATAAGGCAAGTCGGAAGCGAGGGACTCGGGACCCTAGAGTAAGGAGGCTATGCAGGCACCGAAATGCCGAGTTACCTAGCCACGAGGGCTGCGGCTGCACAAGTCTTACAGGCGTCGGGGTCTTCGCTGACGAGCCAGGAGCCGGAAGGAAGGAGTTGCTGGCCGGCGACCAGTGCTGAATAGTTCGTAGAGATCCAAGCCTGGATCGGAGATTGATGAAACCTGAAAGCAGAGGGGACCAAGTTCGTACTACTAGCCAGTAGTCAGAGGGTACCAGGAAGGCACCGGTTGGCCGTCACCTCGACCAGGTGAGTGGGCGACGCTAGGCTCTGCAGTCTCACGGACCAGGAGGCGTTGTCGGCGACCACGGTGGAGGTGCGAGCTGTCCCACGAAGGATGATGCTGTCGGCGTCGCTGGGCCCAGGATGGGGCAACAAGCCTTGGCAGATCTCAGGGCCACGGGGTGGGCCTAAGATGGCGTCTTGAGTGGACCAGGAGGCTCCGGGGTGCTTCTCTCAAAGATGGAAGCAAGGGCCAGTCTGGAGCAACCAGACCAGCAGTGATGATTCTCGGATGTCGTCACAGAAGGGCACAAGCCAGCGGCGAGTGACCAGACAACGTGCTGAGCAGCGAGCAGAAGGGCCCCACGCAGATCGTGGAGATGCTGGGAGACTGCACTTCGGTGCTAGAGCGGCTCAGGGTCGGGGCTTCTCGGACCCCAGAGCACTCACCAGAGAGTTACCTCGATGGTCGTGCTGGTTTTTAAGAGCGTGCAGGTTCTGATGATGGCCGGTCCCTCGAGGTCTCGTCGCACCCACAGATCACAGCTGAGCTGATGACGTGGGTAGAGGTCAGAGGTGCCAGGGAAGCCGGTTCTCGTCGAGCTGGGCCGTCGGATCCTTGAGGAAGGACTTGCAGCAAACCGCAGAGTTCTTAGATGGTGCCTGCTGATGCAGGGTGACTACTCCTTAGTCACAAGGGAGAAATCTTGAGAAGAGTCTTGAGTGTCCTTTCGTAGAAATTAGTTCTTGATTCAAAGATGATCTAATTTGGAAGGGTCCCCGCTCCGCTCTTTATCCTAAAGAAAGGGGTGGGTACATGACTAGGTCCTGCCCTAAGGGTGGGACCAGGAAGGGGGGTAGTTACGCCCCTCTCCCCTGCCGGACTTTCCCCAGGCCAGGGCTGTCGCCCCTGGAACTGGTTCTAACCGGCAGATGCGTAGTGAGCACCGGGGTGCCACTCCGCAGTCACCTTCTCGCCAAAGCCCTACCTACCCAGAATACACAAACCCTGTCTGGGACGGTGCGAACAGCGCCCTCGACAGGAAACCCTTTGTCCAAGTGCTCCTCGCTGGAAGGACTCCCAGCAGCAGGAGGTCAGACTTGTGTCTGTGGTGGCAGCATCCATTTTGTGGAGCTGAGGCTTCAGTTAACTTTAACCGGGGTTCACAGTTACGTACATGTCGTGTCCCTCTAGAAGGGCGGAATGTTAACCTCGTCGCCAGGGTTGGTGAGAGGGCAGCATCCCGATTCGTATGACACCTTACTCGACATGTCTTGATAACGCGACACCGAAGTTACCGATGTGGTACGCATTATCATGGAACAGCCATTGGGTCTTGATTCCGCAAGCTGCAACCGGGCTCGGCTCGGGCCTGAACCTAGCTCACACGAGCCCACGCACTCTGCCTTCAGGATTGTTAAGGCCTGCCATAGGAGTGACTGATAGGAACTCGGGTGTCCATTGTATGGTTAGATATAGAGCTACTATACCTAAAGCGAAGGGTGGTTACACGTCTTCGCCCCAGCTGTCGTGCAGCCAGTTGTGTCAAATTTAAGAGGCCAGCCAGGGGTGGCATAATACATGCTGCAGCCCCTGGCGGCCCTGGGTACACCTATGCCCTGCGTTACGGGGTCTGATAAGGTGGCCCAGTACCAATTGGTAAATGCACCTAGGGTACATATCGTAATTTAGAAAGAGAACAGCCAGGCTGTGGGTCTGATTAGCAGGCCCACAGCCAGAGAAAGTCGTAAACCAGTGAAACAAAAGCAAAAAATCTGGGTGATCATAGGATTGCAGACCCTACTCTCCTACAACCACACCATTGCATTTCCCAATATTTTAAATGTCATATTGCATAAGGGTTTTTTTTGGTCGACGACGTTTCGATGCCTTAAGTTAAATGAGGCGCATCATCATCAGGACAAGATTATAGTCATTGTTGTCTTTAAATATTACACTGCCTATTAACGCAATTATATACATTTATACAGTACATTGGAAAAAGGAGGAGAAAAGGGGAGAGAAAAAATTACATGAAATTAGGCATGTTGTATTTGAAAACTGCAACCTCATCACTTCCATTAAAACAGAGTGTGTTCATGTGCTCGTAGTGAAGAAAAATGGCGCATTGTGGATCTCCGTGTCCAGGAATTCTTGAGACAACCGGGAAAGGACTTAATCGTTTGGAGGGGGTGTATTTGTGTGCCAGTGATGACAAATTAACGGCGCATTGAGGAGCAAAATATCAAGTCCTGTGAGGGCAGATTATTAGGGCGCATTGATGGAGACGTGACTCTGTGACCGGAGTGAACTCGGTCGGAAATGTGGGCAGTGAAGTTCAATTAACCATAAAACAAAAATATAGACGGAGGCTGAACCGGGATCCGTTGCGCAGTCATGTAGTGAAGGGCACAATTGTTATGAGTGCAAGTGAACATTATACCGAGCATGCGACTGGGAAGAGAATGTACTCTTCCCCGTCTAGTTTGTGTTCAAAGATGTGAAAAATGAACTTAAGACTTTCACAAATTGCAATAGCTGTAACGCTATTTATGCAATCTTCTGTCCTTGTGATTTAATTTACGTGGGCCAGACCAAGCAAAAAATAAAGCTACGAATCTCCCAACACCAGAGCCGAATTCGGTGTGGCACAGCATATGCTCCCTTGGTCGAACATTTTTCAAATAAAGGGCATACAGAAAACGAAATACGTTGGACTATAATCAAGCAAGTGATCATACCACCAAGGGGTGGTAAACTGACACGGAGGCTCAACAAGGAAGAGCTTAAATGGATCTTGAAAACGGACAGCCTTAACTCTGGTCTCAACCTTCTGGAGGACTGGACCGCCTTGATTTAAGCTCTGATCCAGGGAACTATTGGCTGGTTAACCTCAGCCCCCTGCCATGGGCTTCTCAGATGTACATACTGTTGCCTTGCGAACCTTCACCTTAATACTGTGATTCGGTGTCTCTAACTTGCCATGTTGTTCGTGCCTTTTCATTGTGATAAAATTGTTCACTGTCACCGAGCACTGTTCACCTGCACAGATGCACTTTTTAAATTTCCTCAAGCACCCCTTCCCCAATAAGACCATCTGCATGGATTCCCGTGTACGTGGTCACTTCCTGTGGACTGTCAACCGCCCTGGACCTTCTACCCCAATATGGCTGCCACGCACCTCACCCCTCATTTATTTTTATGCTGTGACTCCCCTGGTAGCGCTACCCAATCAGGTCGCCTCCAGAACCCCCAACCAATCAGAAACCTCCTACCCCTTCAAAGCGTCTTCCGACAATCCCCACGAGGAAGCCAGGAAGCAGACTCCACAACTGACTGACCCGGTAAGTTTGTTATTGGTTGGATTATCTGAACCTCCAGTCTCCCCCTCTCCCATGTCCTAACCACCCGCTTTACTTTACAGGTATCTCCTAGCACCGCGGAATTACACAATTGTAACGCGGTCATTCAGAATAGCACCCGATTCTGGTAAGAATCCCCCACGCGCCCGCCCAACCATACCCCTCGTAAATCGGCCCTCCGAATTTTAATTATGTCCTCCCTTTATTCACAGGGTCGCTCTGCCTCACTAGGCAATTGGCCATCACGCTCTTCACGAACCCCACCGGCAATATCTACCCCAGTGAGCCTCCCCCAGCTCCATCCTCCCCCCACTGCGCCGTGAATTTTAACACTTTCGCCGGATTATCGAGTGGATTTTCCTATGTCACAGCATGCTTATTTAGTAAATTTAGTACACTCCGGTCTCAACTAAATGCGCCGCCCGCACAACCGGCTCTTCCTTAGTCCAAATAGGTAATCACTCCCCTGGCATTCCTCGTTGTACCTATATAGAACCGAGTATCCACGTCCCTTGGACGTTTCCTGCTCACTCTGAAACGACTATTCATTATCACGACCCCCTGCACAGAGCTGGAATTGAGTAGCTAACTCTACTCCTACAGGAACCCACTGATCACCTTCACATTCATCGACCTGACGCCACACACACCTCGTTGTGCGTTTTTAAACATAGTTAGGTTCACCTTTCACTCAGTCACCATTACAATTTGAAAATTTGTTTTGTACACGTCCACCACTAAATGTTTGTATGCCTTCTCTCTCCTCCCTTCCTTAGGCATTAGAGGCTTACAACCATAAGGCATTTATTAAATGTCCTGATGATGGTCCCCATGATTATGTAGTGGGACCGAAACGCCGTCGACCTGTTGTGCACCTTATACAAAACTTGATCTATATGTTATGTATATGTAATGGTGCGTACCTGATATTTCTGTACACTACAATTTTTACAGAAACTGCTGCTTTTGCCTTAACAAGCCCTGTTTTGTCTTCTGTCAACCTTCTGTACTGATCTGTGTTTGGGTACAGGCTTGTGCCCCACACTAATGATTTATTGAAGGTATTCCTATTTGTATTAAACTTTCAATTGAGTAAAAAATTGAAGACCTCTGTCCGGCTGGACATGTCGCTCCAAATATAGAATTGATTTTGTCTATATTCATTGTCTCACACATATTTCCTATGCCTGGGACCGTTGTTGTTTTACAAAGTATGCTCCCCGAGGTCCTATACTGATCTACTTGGGGCCCCTTGTTGTTCTTTGTGAGAAGTTGGCCTGATATGCAGTGCTCACTATTCTAGTGATCACTATGTATCAGTCCAAACGACCCTTATTGATGATTGGTTGTAAGTCAACCTTATAGACCAGCTATCCTAGTAGCATGGACAAGAGCAGTCTTTAGGCTAAACTCTAGAGGGCGTGTTAAGCCAGCTGTTATACCATCACATATACCCCTTGAACACCAAGTGAAAGGACACCACACAAGTTGTTATGAAAATAAAAGGATATTTATTTATAACAAGTCTACCCTGATCTCTTTATGAGTCAGGGAGCTAAGCACACAACAAAACTCTTACGAAAATACTTTAAGTTGCACAATTTACACAAATGCCCGAAGGGCACGGAAAACCATATACTACAAAAGTGGAATGCGAAATACTAGCAGGTAAGTAACAAGATCCAGAGGCTGCAGGATCGCTAGGACTACACTACAGAACCCTAAGGTTAGGAGCAGGAGGCCTAGGGAGATCGGGTGCAGAGTGTGCACTCTCACGCGGGATGCGGGACAAAGTCTATGGATGCTAGATTTCGTGAAGTTACAGTTATCGGACGAATCCGACTAGTTAGGCTGAAAACGAAAAAAGATCTGGACACTCAGATAGTTAAGCTATGTTGGAGCACCGAAATGCTCAGGTTACCTAGCCCAGGGGCTGTGGCTGCATAGGGTTCAAAAGACGTCGGGAATCCTCATTACAGTCTATGGAGCCTGAAAGAAGAAGTTGCTGGCAGGCGACCAGTGATAAAGTTCGATGTGATCCAAGCCTGGATCGGAGATGGAGACGACCTGAAAGCAGAGGGGACTCAGTTCTTAATCACTAGCCAGTGATTAGGTGGGCACCAGGATGGCACCGGATGAAGTCACCTCGACCAGGTGAGTGGGCGACGCTGGGCTCTGCAGTCTCTCGGACCAGGAGGCGTTGTCGGCGACCAGGATGGAGGTGCGAGCTGTCCCACGAAGGTATCTGCTGTCGGCGATGCTGGACCCAGGATTGGGGCAACAACTCTTGGCAAAGCAAGCCCACGCGGTGGACTCAAAATGGCGTCTGGAGTGGACCAGGAGGGTCCGGGGTGCTCCTCTGTTGGAGGGGAGCAAGGGCCAGTCTGGAGCAACCAGACCAGCGATGGAAGTGTCGTGGTTCGTCGTCAGGAGGGCTACAAGCCAGCAGGCAAGTGGCCGGACAACGCTGTGAGCAGCAAAGAGCAGAAGGGCCCCACGCAGATCTCGTGGATGCTGGGGGGCTGGACTTTGGTGCTGGAGCTGCTCTGGGTTAGGGCTTCTCAAACCCCAAAGCACTCACTCGAGGATCCCTCGGCGGTCGTGCTGGATAAGCGTCGTGCAGTCTTGAAGATGGCCGGTCCCTCGAGGTCTCGTCACACCCACGAATCTCAGCGTGGCTGATGATGCAGGTAGAGGTCAGAGGTGCCAGGGAATCCGGGTCTCGTCGAGCTGGGCAGTCTTGATCCGGAGGATGGACGTGCAGCAAACCGCAAGCGCTTAGATGGTGCCCGCTGGTGCAGGGTGGCTACTCCATAGCCACAAGGGAGAGTCTTCAGAAAGGTTCAAGAGTTCTTTCGTGGAAAGTCATCAAGATTCAGAATTGTCTAATTTGGGAAGGGGGCCCGCTCCTACCTTTATACTAAAGAAAGGGGCTGGCACGCGACTAGGTCCTGCCCATGGGTGGGACCAGGAAGGGGGGTGGTTACACCCCTCTCCCCTGTCCGGACTTTCCCCAGCTCAGGAGCTGGTGTGCCCCTGGAACTGGTTCAAGCCGGCATATGCACAGTGAGCACCGGGGTGCCACTTGCAGTCACCTTCCTCTCAGCCCTGCCTACCTGGGATACACAAAACCCTGTCTGGGATGGTGCTAGCACCGCCCCTGACCGGAAACCCTTTGTCCAAGCTCTCCTCGCTGGAAGGACTCCCAGCAGCAGGAGGTCAGACTTGTGTCTGTGGTGGCAGCATCCATTTTGTGGAGCTGAGGCTGTGTTAAGCTTTAACCGGGGTTCACAGTCACATACATGTCGTGTCCCTCTAGAAGGGTGGAATGCTAACCCCGTCACCAGAATTGGCGAGGGGTTAGTATTCCAATTCGTATGACACCTTACTCGACATGTTTTGATAAAGCGATACCAAAGTTGGCAAATAACCGCGAGGATTATAAGGCACTTAAGAGTATATGGTACGCGTTATCATGGAACAGCTATTAGGACTTGGTTCCGCAAGCTGCAAACGGGCTCAGCTCATGCCAGAGCACCATCTCACATAATTCCAAGCACTCTGCCTTCAGGATTGATAAGGCTTGCCATAGGAGTGACTGATAGGAATACGGGTGTCCATTTTAGGGTTAGATATAGGAATACTATATCTAAAGCAAAGGGTGATTACACCACCTTGCCCCAGCTGTCGTGCAGCCAGTTGTGTCAGATTTGGATGGCCAGCCAGGGGTGGCATAATACATGCTGCAGCCCCTGCTAGGCCCTGGGTACACCTATGCCCTGGGTACCTAAGGTACACTGTACAGGGACTGATAAGGTGACTCATTATCCAATTATTTTTTTATTTATTTGAGATTTTTATTGCGCGACAATTACCCGTGGGTGTCTCGGCGCATATGATTACTCAGATAAGGACCGATGCCCACCAGCTTACTGGTCAAATAACTAGGTTTTAAGGAGCTTACGGAAACCTACCAGGTTGGGGGCGGTTTTAATGATCAGAGGGAGGGTGTTCCATAGCTTGGGTGTTGCTGCCATGAAACGCCTGTCTCCCCAGGTCACTGTTTTGGTTCGAGGGACTGAGAGCATGCAAATGTTTGCAGATCTGAGCTGTCTCTTTGGGGTGTGCAGTTTAAAGGCCTCTCTCAGAAACCTGGGTCCTATATTGTGTACGGCTTTATAGGCAATACATAATGCCTTGAATTTAATACGGTTTTCAACTTTTAGCCAGTGAAGCTGTCGAATGGCTGTAGTTGTCGGATGGCGTCGGGGAATACCGAGCAGAATTCTGGCTGCCGCATTCTGTATGGACTGGAGTTTCATTAGGACTTGTTTTTGAGTGTTCAGAAAGAGGGCATTCCCGTAGTCCATCTTCGAGAATACCAAGGTAGTAATGAGAGTTTTCCCTGCTGATGCTGGAAGATAGGGCATGAGTTTCCTGATTTTCTAAAGGACATAAAAGGCGGATGCTACTACCTTGTTTACATGATGGTTAAAGACCAGCTTATTGTCGAAAATAACTCCCAGGTTTCTGACCTTGGCAACTGGGACAGGCGGGGGGCCCATCTGGCTTGGCCACCAGATGGGTGACCATTCCGGGGATAGGTTGCCAAAGGTCATACCCTCGGTCTTATCCGAGTTAAGTTTCAGACAATTTGTTGACATCCAGGAGCAAACGGCCAGCATTGCTTCTTGGAATTTTGCTGCCACCACTGGACCATCCTTATGCACCGCCAGGGCTAGTTGGGTGTCGTCTGCATAAGATGTCAGACGCAACCCATGGGTTTTTATTACCCTCGCTAAGTCCGCTACATAGATGTTAAACAGCGTCGGACTTAGCGAGGAGCCCTGGGAGACCCCACAGGGGATTGCGGAGACAGGAGAGTAAAAATTACCTAGTTTCACTGTCTGCGTGCGACTGTTCAGGAAAGATGAAATGAGATCTCCAGCCAAGTCGACAATCCCCAGGGCTGTGACACGGTCGATCAAGATGGCATGATCGACCGCGTCGAAGGCCGCGGACAAATCCAAAAGAATAAGGACTGCCGCTCCTCCTTGGTCCATGATGGATCTAATTTCATCAGATGCTTTTATTAGTGCAGTCTCGGTCCCATGGCCCTTTCTAAATCCGAACTGAGCATCGTCTAAAAGATTGTGGGAGTCGACGAACTCAGAAAGCTGTTGTTTCATTATAGCTTCACAAATTTTTGCCGGAAAAGGAAGGCCCGCAATTGGTCTATAATTGGCCGAGACTGCAGGGTCCAGAGATTGTTTTTTAAGCAAGGGTTTTATAACCGCATTCTTCCAGCCGTCTGGATATATGCCAGTTTGAAACATGGCATTGCATATGTCTGTGAGAGGAGAAGAAATTGCCTCATTTATGGCGTTCATCACCATCGGAGGACAGGGGTCGAGAGGGGAGCCTGCCTTGGTGGTGGCAATAAGCCTGCTAACCTGGTCAATAGTGACTGGATGAAAGGAGGGGAAGGTGGCATGTCCACTGTTAGCTTGATGGCTTGCCTCCCTGTTCTCCCCTCTGGGGTTTCCGGTAAAAGATGATGTAGATTAGATATGTACCTAAGGTACATGGAATTCATTTTACAGAGAGAGCAGTAGGCCTAGGGCCTTGAATAGCAGGGCCCCAGGTCAACTAAGTCGGAAAACCAGCAAAACACCAGGCAAAAAGTTGGAGGCAACCATAGTCTGGTATCCACCCTACTACATTCTTAACATAGATGAACCTGAAAGCACCCATACATAGCAAGGTGAACTAAGTGCAGATCACTGACCCACTCCTGATGTAGTTGCTGAGGCCCATCTTATTTGTGGTCAAAGACTTCTGGTAAGTTGTAGAAGAAACAACCGTCCAAGTGGAGCCCTTCCCACCACTCTTCAGAGAAGGTGCATGGGCTTCACCCATACCTTTCGATCTTGCTCCCAATCCACTGAGGAGCCAATTTCTTATCTAGTTCCGATACACCCGGATTTCCTGGTCCCATTGGCTACCTTGCAGCAAGTAGAAGACTTTCATGCTGCACATCTTTGCCACACTTTCTTTTCCCTTTGGCTCCCCTATGGACTCCTATGATTCAGCCTTGGCATTATCTAGACTCCTCTAACCCATCTTAGGTTCTGAACCAGTGTCGGGCTCAGGTTCCAAACCTGTGCCAGCTTCTCGTTTATCACCACCAGTTTAGGAAGTGGCTCCCAACCCATCAACCTATGTGTCTAGAATTCGAAATGCAACAGCCTATACTGAACCCATCACACTCTGATACAATCATGTTACCATAGATCTGTGCATACGTTGGACCAGCTTTTTGGCTTAGACTGTAATCAGAGCCAGCTATGTGGAGATGACAGTGAAGGGATGGGGAAGAACTTGTCCCTCCTTATGGTGTAGACCGGTGGTACATGCAATTACAGGAGGCCAGTAGACTGTACATCTTACCTGACACTGGGTTGACTTTTTACCCCCTAAGGCAGCGACAGACCAGAATACTTCCTTCACCACAGTAATTACAAAGGCATCTGTGGTTCTTGACCGTTAAATTCTGACTTTGGAGGTTAAAGGGAACATTCTGACGGAAGTACTACAGTCTGGATAGGTACCAACCAAACTTCTTTTGCCTTTTAATGAAGTTCTTACTGATACTGTTGGGCACTTCTGCTGAGCCATGCTCTGGCTCACCATTCAACCGGCAAGTCAACCATCACCATAGACCTGCTAAAGGGGACCCAGATTTTTTTTTACCCAGCATTCTATGCTGGAGGACTTGGTGATACAGGTATCCACCAGTAAAGTAAACCCTAGTGCCTTTCCAACCGCTTCTTCTGACAGGGTGTCGAAATGAGTGGCCACTTTTTCAAGCACATGTTTCTCCTCTGCCAGTCTTGTTGAGGTCAAATAATGCGAGCTGCCCACTGGAGTGTTACACCAAAAAACTTTGGGACATGGTGTGTGAGCTCTTACCAGATGTTCCAGGAGAATTACAAACTTCACTTGCCCACATCATTCAAGATGGTCTGGATTCAGCCACATTCGCCATTGGCTCGGGCCTAGAATTCTGGATAGTGGAGTTAGATCTTTAGAACGCTTAGTTTTACATCCCCATTCTGCAGGCTCTCATGCACTGCCTCTGGTGCAAGGTGGACCATAAGTATTTTCAGTTGGCTATGCTCCTTTTCGGCCTCACCAGTGCCCCTAGTATGTTAACAAAAGTGATGGCAGTTGTCGCTGTCAATGTGCAGAGGGTGGAGCTACCAGTATTCCTCTACCATGACGATTGGCCGTTTCGTCTTGTCACAGCCAGTCCCCATCTACCTCCAGAAGACTGTGGGCCTCTTCAGATCATTGGGGTTCTGATTCAACCTGTTGTAGTCACACCTTACTCCTCTGCAGTGACTCCCCTTCATAAGAACAATCGTGGATATGGTGTGCTTTTATCCTTTACTCCGGAACAAGTTCAGGCCTTCGGATTATGATCCGATCTTTCAAACTGTTCTGGGTCTCAGTGAGGATGGAAATGAGGATTCTTGGCTTACTAGCCTCCTGCATCTTGCCCACTGGCTGCAGGGGACACATGTGAGCTTCTCAGTGTGGCCTGAAGTCTCAGTGGGCTCAGCACAAGGGGAACATATCAAATTCCATCCAGGTGTAGGAGTAGACTGCAAGAGGTCTGCAGTGGTGTTTGCCCGACAGCAATTGGACCAGCCATCAACCCTCTTCCCTGTCCCACTAGAGTTAACAGCTGTAGGAGAGTAGGGTCTGCAATCCTATGATCACCCCAGATTTTTGCTTTTTGCTTCACTGGTTTACGACTTTCCCTGGCTGTGAGCCTGCTAATCAGACCCACAGCCTAGCTGTTCTCTCTCTAAATTGACGTGTACCTTAGGTGCATTTACCAATTGGTACTGGGCCGCCTTATCAGTCCCTGTATCCAGGGCATAGGTGTACCCAGGGCCTACCAGGGGCTTCAGCATGTATTATGCCACCCCTGGCTGGCCATCTAAATCTGACACAACTGGCTGCACGACAGCTGGGGCAAGGTGGTGTAAACACCCTTTGCTTTAGATATAGTATTCCTATATCTAACCCTAAAATGGACACCCGTATTCCTATCAGTCACTCCTATGGCAAGCCTTATCAATCCTGAAGGCAGAGTGCTTGGAATTATGTGAGATGGTGCTCTGGCATGAGCTGAGCCCGTTTGCAGCTTGCGGAACCAAGTCCTAATAGCTGTTCCATGATAACGCGTACCATATACTCTTAAGTGCCTTATAATCCTCGCGGTTATTTGCCAACTTTGGTATCGCTTTATCAAAACATGTCGAGTAAGGTGTCATACGAATTGGAATACTAACCCCTCGCCAATTCTGGTGACGGGGTTAGCATTCCACCCTTCTAGAGGGACACGACATGTATGTGACTGTGAACCCCGGTTAAAGCTTAACACAGCCTCAGCTCCACAAAATGGATGCTGCCACCACAGACACAAGTCTGACCTCCTGCTGCTGGGAGTCCTTCCAGCGAGGAGAGCTTGGACAAAGGGTTTCCTGTCAGGGGCGGTGCTAGCACTATCCCAGACAGGGTTTTGTGTATCCCAGGTAGGCAGGGCTGAGAGGAAGGTGACTGCAAGTGGCACCCCGGTGCTCACTGTGCATATGCCGGCTTGAACCAGTTCTAGGGGCACACCAGCCCCTGAGCTGGGGAAAGTCCGGACAAGGGAGAGGGGTGTAACCACCCCCTTCCTGGTCCCACCCATGGGCAGGACCTAGTCGCGTGCCAGCCCCTTTCTTTAGTATAAAAGTAGGAGCGGGCCCCCTTCCCAAATTAGATAATTCTGAATCTTGACTACTTTCCACGAAAGAACTCTTGAACATTTCTGAAGACTCTCCCTTGTGGCTAAGGAGTAGCCACCCTGCACCAGCGGTTTTCTGTAAGTCCATCCTCCGGATCAAGACTGCCCAGCTCGACGAGACCCGGATTCCCTGGCATCTCTGACCTCTACCTGCATCATCAGCCCAGCTGAGATTCGTGGGTGTGACGAGACCTGAAGGGACCGGCCATCTTCAAAACTGCACGACGCTTATCCAGCACGACGGCCGAGGGATCCTCGTGTGAGTGCTTTGGGGTTTGAGAAGCCCTAACCCTGAGCAGCTCCAGCAACGAAGTCCAGCCCTCCAGCATCCACAAGATCTGCGTGGGGCCCTTCTGCTCTTTGCTGCTCACCGCGTTGTCCAGTCACTTGCCTGCTGGCTAGTGGCCCTCCTGACGACGAACCACGACGATTACATCGCTGGTCTGGTTGCTCCAGACTGGCCCTTGCTCTCTTCCAAGAGAGGAGCACCCCGGACCCTCCGTGTCCACTCCAGACGCCATCTTGAGTCCACCGCGTGGGCTTGCCTTTGCCAAGGTTTGTTGCCCCAATCCTTGGTCCAGCATCACCGACAGCAGAGACCTTCGTGGGACAGCTCGCACCTCCATCCTGGTCGCCGACAACGCCTCCTGGTCCGTGAGACTGCAGAGCCCAGCGTCGCCCACTCACCTGGTCGAGGTGACTTCGTCCGGTGCCATCCTGGTGCCCACCTAATCACTGGCTAGTGATTAAGAACTGAGTCCCCTCTGCTTTCAGGTCGTCTCCATCACCGATCCAGGCTTGGATCACATCGAACTTCTTCACTGGTCTCCTGCCTGCAACTTCTTCTTTCAGGCTCCATAGACTGTAACGAGGATTCCCGACGTCTTTTGAACCCTATGCAGCCGCAGCCCCTGGGCTAGGTAACCTGAGCATTTTGGTGCTCCAACGTAGGTTCACTATCTAAGTGTCCAGATCCTTTTTTGTTTTCAGCCTATCTAGTCGGATTCGTCCGATAACTGTAACTTTACGAAAACTAGCATCCATAGACTTTGTCCCGCATCCCGCCTGAGAGTGCACACTCTGCACCCGATCTCCCTAGGCCTCCTGCTCCTAACCTTAGGGTTCTGTAGTGTAGTCCTAGCGATCCTGAAGCCTCTGGATCTTGTTACTTACCTGCTAGTATTTCGCATTCCACTTTTGTAGTATATGATTTTTCGTGCCCCTCAGGCATTTGTGTAAATTGTGCAACTTAAAGTATTTTCGTAAGAGTTTTGTTGTGTGCTTAGCTCCCTGACTCATAAAGAGTTCAGGGTAGACTTGTTATAAATAAATATCCTTTTATTTTCATAACAACTTGTGTGGTGTCCTTTCACTTGGTGTTCAAGGGGTATATGTGATGGTATAACAGCTGGCTTTAACACGCCCTCTAGAGTTTAGCCTAAAGACTGCTCTTGTCCATGCTACTAGGATAGCTGGTCTATAAGGTTGACTTACAACCAATCATCAATAAGGGTCGTTTGGTATGATACACAGTGATCACTGGAACAGTGAGCACTATATATCAGGCCAACTTCTCACAACAGCGGTGATGGATATGTTGCTACTGGGTTTGGAATGTCATTTGGCATAGGTTGAAAAAAGAGGACACTGTTCTCTGGCGGAGACCTGCATCTACTTAAACTTGTGGGATTTGCTGGTGATTCACTTGGCATGGAAGACCTTCCTGCTCACCATCAAAGGGAGATTGGTCCAGGTTCTCACGGACCATAACATCATCATGTGCTGCTGCAACAAGCAGGGCGTGGTGGGCTCCACAGTCCTGTTCCAGGAAGCTATATACCTCTAAGATAGCCGGCTCATCAGGAGATTTCCTTGATAGTGCATCACCCGGCAGGATCTTTAACCGCGAGGGCGGACAAACTCGGTTGGTGATGCTCAGCAAATTACCAATGGCAATTGCATTGAGAGGTTGCACGAGGAATCCTCTAAATGTGGGGAGAACCCTGGCTAGATCTGTTCGCCACCGCACAGTGTGTACAATGTCAGCACCTTTGTAATCTGAAGTTCCCCAGAAGCTTTCTCTTGGAGACTCATTGTATGTTTAAAAAACACAAAAGGGGGAGTTTGGGATACCAGTAGGCCTTCCCACCACTATCTCTCCTGCCCGAGCTCTGGAGATGATCAAGAAAACCCGGCCCATGTCCTCCCAGTGGGGCCGGATTGGGCCAGTAAAGCGTGGTACCTGAATTATTGGGCTTAAGCATCTACCCTCTGATCAGTCTTCAGCTACAGGATAATCTCCTTTTGCACCAGCAGGTCTTGAACCAGATTATATGCAATTTGGAGATTGAGCGGCGGCTATTAAGTTCCTTTGATCTCCCTCACAAGGATGATGTCTTCCTAGTGGCCAGGCCCCCTTCCACAAAATCTGTATATGCAGAGTTCTGGGACAAGTGTGTGGAGTGGTGTGGCACTCTGTAGTTAGACATGTAGCAGGCAAAACTGTGGAATGTTGTTTGCTTTGTTTTTGGCCCAGCAAAGCCTTTCCTCTGTACAGTTAAAGGTTTCCTGTCAGCTCTTTC
Organism: Lissotriton vulgaris; assembly: GCF_964263255.1. Lineage (NCBI taxonomy): Eukaryota > Metazoa > Chordata > Amphibia > Caudata > Salamandridae > Lissotriton > Lissotriton vulgaris. The sequence continues at coordinate 1,383,332,195 of NC_141691.1, read as the reverse complement.
AACCTTTTACGTTTGCTGAAAAAAGTGTCCTTGTTCAAATAATCGGTTGGGATGTGTTATATAAAAGGTTTTCAATAAATGTTTTCACCAAAGCCCTTTTTAATACTACAGTGGTACTCGATTTTAGTCCTCACCTTTCAGATGTGTACCCCTTTCACACTAATCCACATTTGTTCATTGAGCCTGCTCACCCTAAAAATGGTTTTCCTGGTGGCGATAACTGCAGGCTGGGTGAGTGAAAGTCACGTCCTTTCATTTCATCCTCTTAATCAGGGGTGTGGAATTCAATCAAATATCTATTTGCCCATGGGACAGGTTATTTAATAAATCTACTTGTCCTATAAAAAATCCACTTGTCCCTCCCTTTGGTGCCAGGTAGTGTAACGCCAAATTGTGGCAGCAGTCTTGTTATTTAAAAGCTCTGATATTAGCCTTTTTGATTATTCCATGACTCATACTTTAGTAGGGATTGAATTCTAGCACTTTCCTTATGTTGCCACCCTTCTGCAGATCTACATAATGGGGCTGGTCATAGTGTTAAGCAATAGTTCCGGGGAGGGATGGCCTTTTGAGTGTGTGCAAACTTACCAAATAGCATTTTTTTAGGGGTTTTCGCCAGCTCTTCTCTAACCGTTTCCTATATTGCGAAAGGTTGACAATTTACTCCTGGCAGTGGCAGAAACTTCCAGGGCTGGAAAAAAAGTGTTTGGAGTGAAAGTGAACTTGTTAACCCTCAACAGATTTTCGCATGAGCAAATCTATACCTGTATAATTGCTTGTGCTAAAAAACATTTCACAAATATTTTTTAGGAATACTATTTCCTGGCCTACTTCTGTATATTGTTGTGAATTCATTCTGAAGCCGTAAATCTTCACTAACACAAGAACATATACCTTGGATGCAATTTTGTGACTTTGTTTAGGAATTTGGCCTCTAAATAGGTATGGAGTTAGCCAAAACCTTTTTTTTTTTTTTTTTTTTATTAAAATTCTATCTCTCTATCAATAGACTGGCTTCCAGTCTTTCACAAAGCGAATATCGGCACACAAAGTAATTTTGTTCAGTGCCAGGGACTACTGTGGCAATGTGCGCTTTTTGAGACCAAAAATATAATTGCTTTTTGCTAATGTTTTTTATAATTGTGAGGTCCTGGCAGCTCCCACAAAGGTTTACAAAAACCATATCAAACAAGACATGTGCTGACAAAACCAAAATGCAAACCACCAATATCTGAAAGTGACAATTAGTTATGGATTCCTCACCTTAGAATTACCCCCAGGTGTCAAACTGGATCCGGGGAATTTTTTCCTCAGCAGTACCCCTGCGTGTCGATAGGTGCCGTTGGTCGACCCCCGCGTTCATTGTTGACGTTGTGATCGCCGGAATAACGTTGCCGTAACTACTTAGATGCCGCCCTCGTGCGCTGACGCCAGTATTTTCTTTTTTCGCGCCAGCCAGTGCAGATCCGGAGAGAGCGGTACCTTGAGTCACTTTTTGACCCTGTTTTTGCGACTTTTGTCGGCACCTCTTTTGAGTCGATCGACTCTGGTTGCACGGATGAATGTCAGGTTGGACCGGCTTCAAGGCTTGCGACTCCTGTCACAAACTGATGTCAGTCCCGGACCCACACCTCGTGTGCCTTTGGTGCCTGGAGCTCGACCACGACCCGAAGTCGTGCTCCGACTGCCAAGCCATGAACCCGAAGTCTTTGCGCGATTGTGCCAAAAGCTTCTCGAGGTCCGGCAGTCTGCTCTTTGCCGTTGGGACTGGTCGCAGAGCTACCACCACCACTCGTCATCGAAGTCTACGTCTTCAGCTAAGTCTAAGCACAAGAAGAAGGCGAAGAAGCATCATTGAGCTTCGTGTTCTTCCCGTCTGTCCACCGACGCGACACGGGAGGTATTTGTCTGTCTCTGCCCACGGAGCCTGTTGGGTCGACCCCCGACTTCCCTCCCTTTCCGGGACCCAGAGCGACCCCAGCCCAGCTTCGAAGCTTTTACGAAGCCTTGCACTCAATCTTCAGGCAACCCGACTTCCCCGGCGTGGCTTGGGGCTTTAGGCCTTCAAAACCTGCAGTTTCGGCGTCATAGGGCCCCCAGGATCCAAGCCTGAATCTGGATCGTTGCTGGTCGCCCCGTGACCCCTTCTCCGGTGCCGAATCCAGTGACAACACCTCCGCTGCCTCCGCCACCGGTTGTGTCCCCAACCGGCGTCTGTCCCGGCCTCCCTCTTGATGAGGACACAGAGGTGGACTGATGTCGCCCGATGAGTCTAGAAACACTGAAGTGATCTTTCTCGGGAGTACTTACGAATCTTTCAAAAGAGTACTGAAAATCTGCTTTTCTATTGCTGCTTCCATTTAGAATTTTTTGCTCAATTAGAATTGTTGCAGACCTCCAGAACAGGCATTCTACTTCTCCCATCAATCGTGATGCTATTGTGCTCAATCTAGGAAGGAATAGACCCCCTAATCTGCATCACAATTTTTTTTTATTTTTACTTTATTTATAATTTTCCAAATGAACAAGCAATGATGTATCTTTGGTTACTTGGCATCAAATTACAAACATATAAGAGGAAGAGCGTGCACATACGATACAAAAATAATACATGACATATGATTCGAACAAATGGCGCTCAATGAGATTAACCATAGGAGGGGTGTGCAGAACAAATGTCTCAAAATAAAAGAAAACAAATTACATGAAATATAAATCAAACAGACATAAAGGAAAGGGACCATATACGACCATAATTGCAATAGAACTTGCGTACGACATCGTGTCAATCAGATCTCTATGAGAATAATCCTCCAATGATAAAGGGGTCGGAAGCATAAAAACAGGATGTATATTTTCATAATTACATGGCACATCAACCCACACCCTCAGGAACAATTTGACTGTCTATCTGAGACTGACGGTCAGCAGTGATCTTGGCTATGTAGGAGCGGTATGGCCCCCAAATGTCAGTGGGTCTAGACAAACCGGGAACCATAGTAGAGTACTCAGCACAATTGATATTGCAAAAAGCTAGACTCCTGAGCCATGACTTCAATCTCGGCGGCCGTATGTCACACCACAATAATGCAATTTCACGTTTAGCTAGCCGGAATCCCAACGCAGCAAGCCTACGCGGGCAGTGTGGAGACTTCCGGGTACGTGTCCGTACCCGGAACCGAACACTGGAATACTCGCACTGGAATACTCGCACTGTCGGCGTTTTCTCCCCGCACTACAGGGATATACTTTTCAGAAGTCTCCACACTGCCCGTGCTTCATAACGTGGACAAGGACACAATCCCGACCAATTTATCATGAATACGTCCTAATTAAGCAACACTACTGATCGAAGCATCTCCACACACCCGCTGGAGAGCACTACTTCGGAATTACGAAATCTCGCAAAGACTCAACCCGGTCTCGAGCGGAGCCGGGTCGGAATTATCACCAGCACTGCGACCTGTGGTTCTACATTCATTGCCTACAGCCCTGAGGAGACGCAGAAATAGTGTTTTTTTCTTGCGACGAAACACGTGTCGGCTGGCTATGCATGAACAATAAAAGAGGAGCCGAATCACTGATGGTCCCCTTCGTCCATGAAAATTTGAACTTTTATGTCCATTGAGACATCTCTTGTGCTTGTACTTTGTATTTAGTGTGCAGCAGGTTTTGTTTACATTGTATACGGTGTGTCTCCACACACACTTTTGAGAGGTTATAGGGATTTGCCCCTCACCTGCATGCACCTACTATCTAATACCATACCTCCTGCGCACTATCTGTGAGCAGTGCGCCTAGGATTTCCCTCAACCTAAAAACCCCACCCGCAATTGTTGAAGTCTATTCTATGTGATCGCATTTGGGTGTGGTATAACCTTCGGAGAAATTTGAAATGTATAAGTTTATGCCCACTGTTCAAAGAAACTTCTTTCATAGCTTTGCAGCACTGATCCCACTGAGCATCTGAGATAGTGTTCCCCAGATCATTTTCCCACGCAGCGCGAACTTTAGCGTCCAAATTGGGGATAGGGCGCTGCACAGCCTATATAGTTTAGAAACCATGTGTGCCCCTGATGTATGTTGAATGAGGAGCGTAAGCGGGGAAGCAGAGTCAGGAGCCAATGGAAATGTATGTAACGAAGCGCGCAACATGGACCGTAGTCTGGTCAAGACAAAGGAGTCAATAAATGTGCGGTCCGTGAAGCGAGGATCTTCAGATATGGAAAAAGCGTTGCCCTCCGGAGAAAGGTCACCAGTGGTGCGAATATGGAATTTGTCCAGTGCATGTTTGACTACCTTCTCCCCGGTAATCGGAAACCATGAAGCATTGGGCAAAGGGAGGGCCGGTGAATAAAGCTGTTCCAGTCCAAGCAGCCTATGGAGCCTGTCCCAGGTCAAGCTGGTTGATGAAACAGTCTGTATGTCTCGTGGGTCTCGAGGGAAGCCCTTCGGTAATACAGTAGAGAGACATCCGGGAAGGACCAAATCCGCCTCGGGTTTTAAATACAATATGCGGGCATCTGGGTGGAACCAGGAATACGCGTAAGAACACTGCACAATTAAAAAATACAAATAAAAATCGGGTACGCCAAATCCACCTCTTTCATATGGGCGAGTCAAAACACGCCATGTGACGCTTGGATTTTTGTCACCCCAAACTAAACTCAATAATAGGGAGGGTAATTGGGGGAAAAAAATCTTGGTGAGAGGTATCAGAATATTGTTAAAGAGATCTAAAAACCGAGGGAGGACCACCATTTTTATTATTGCAATACGTCCAGCCATAGAAAGAGGGAGGCGAATCCATCTCTCAATCTGGCTCTCTAATAAACTAACAGCACTTCCGTAGTTCAGTCTAATTATGTCGGCGGTATTCAGATGAACGGGTACCCCTAAATATTTAACAGTCGCGTCTCCACTCAAGGGCGACGGTGCTGTTCCATGTGAACGTACTGGGGGTAGGCGGAAAAACAACTGATTTGTGCCAATTAATGCAGAGACTAGAAAATTTGCCAAATCGAATTATTTCCAAAATAAGTGGTTCAAGATTGATGTGAGGCATTCTGACATATAGAATAGTGTCATCCGCATACAGAGAGATGAGAAGAGGGTCCGTGCAAAACTGGAGTCCGCGGTGTAAATGTTTCTCTTAAAAGTGGCGGACCAGAAGGTCCATAGCTAGGATGAAAAGCAGTGGGGATAGGGGACAGCCCTGCCTGGTGCTGCGCGACAAGGAAAACTGCTCAGTAATAGTGCTGTTAAGGCGTAGCCTAGCAATAGGTGCTGTGTATAAGAGGGCAACTGTAGAGACGAAGCACGCTGGCATGCCCATGCGCCTCATAATGGACAGGAAGATGGGCCACTCCAAGGAGTCAAACGCCTTCTCAGCGTCAAGGAGGATCGCGGCAGCAGGAGTAGAGGGGTCTATTGGATGTAAAACAGCAAAAAGGGTCCTCAGATTCAACGAGGTGGAGCGGTGGGGTACAAAACCAGACTGTGCTGGGGATATGATAGTCTACATTAACAATGAAAGCCAGATGGCAATCACCTTCGCCAATATCTTATAGTCAAGGTTCAATAACGAGAGAGGTCTGTACGAGCTGCATAATTTGAGGTCCCTGCCTGGCTTGGGAAGAAGGATAATCACCTCTTCTCTGAGTGTGGGAGGAAGACAGCCCGACTCCAGAGCTTCTGCCTAGACTTCGACTAGTCGCGTGACTAAGGCCTCCTTGTAGGCCTTATAGAATTTGGCAGAAAAGCCGTCCAGTCCTGGCGCCGAGGAGCCCCTTAACGCATCTATAGCTTCGACAATGCTATCTGGAGTGATGGGCACGACTAGAAAGTTCTGCATGTATTTTTCCAGGTAAACCATGGCGATTTCGTTTAGGTAATCACCCTGGCCCCTCGAGTCTCCCGACAGTGTGGACGTATATAAAGCTTTGTAGTATGACAGGTGTTGCAAATGTCTGGTGTGGAGCGCAGAGTATCGCCCTGTGGGTCCTCAAGTTCTGTGATGTATGAAGTATTATACGGGGCGGAGAAGTTGAGCCAATAGTCTACTGGGTCTGTCACCCTCCCCATACAGTCGCGCCACAAATTGTTTGGTTAGAAACTTCAGTTCCCTGTCCGCCTCGTCTCTAAACTGAACCATCAAGGACAAAAGTCTAGCTTCTTTCTCACCAGCGGGGTCTAACAATAGTTCCCTGTCCAGTGCTATAATGTCCTTTCAACGCGGGACAACTTGGAACGTATTTCCCTTAGCACGCCAACATGTTTTGCAATACAAACACCGCGAATATACGCTTTGAATCCCTCCCACAGGGTCGCCCAAGAGTCCACAGACCCTGTGTTGAGGTCAAAGTAGTCCTCTATGGCTTACCGAACTTCCTCGGTAAATACAGGGTCGGACAGAGCCCTTCCAGGAAATCACCACTGCCGCTCATATCCACCCAATCTGGGTACCTTTAATGTAAGAACTATTGGGGAGTGGTCCGATAGTGTGCGGGGGAGCGTGAGGAGGTTATCTACCCAACCGGTCACCCCAACAGAAATGAGCCAATAGTCCATTCTGGTCCATGTATTGTGAAACCCGGAATGATGGGTGTATTCAGGGAGATGTGGGTGTAGCCTCTCCTCGATGTCAACTAGGGAGAAGTGTGTACATATGTCAAGGAGAATCGGGCGTGATCTAGGATTAGTGTCCGGAGAGGAAGACGTACTGTCTCTAGTGGGATTCATCAGTAAATTAAAGTCGCCCCCTAGAACCAGTAAACCGGGTTTGAGCGTTAATAAGCGCACTTGTAGGTCTTGCAAAAAAGACGGGGAATCGACGTTGGGTCCATAGATCCTTACTAGTGTAAGTTTGTGTCCCATTAGCGTCCCAGTGACAATCAAATAGCGGCTGTCAGCGTCGGAACTGGTGTCAGAAAGGGCAAACGGGACTTGTTTATGTATGAAGATGGCTACACCTCTGGAATACCTGCTGTAGTTAGAAAAGAACCAGTGTGTACCCCAACTACTGGTCACCCTAGAGGAGTCCGAAGAGGACAAGTGTATTTCCTGTAAAAAAGCGACATCGACATTGTGTCTGTTGATGTAATTGATGACTTGTTTGCATTTCTTTGTATTGTTCAGCCCCCGAACATTCCATGAAAGCAATGAAAGCCCAGATGCCCCGGGCTGAAGGCCTAACTTGGCCATGCAATGAATGAAATCAAAAATGATCTGGAGCGCACGCTGCTCCAACTCAATCTATGCACATAGGAAGCAATGTAACCATCATGTGTGAAAAAAAAAAAAACACCGCCCGCCACCCAGCCTCATGGTAACCCCCAAGAGGCAAACCCACTGAACCCCTACAGCGTAACATTTCAAAGAATATGACACTGAAAGAAATGATGAGCAATAAATTACTCCAAAGAAACCCACAAAAGTCAAATAATCAAAGGCATCCACCATGAGGGGCAGCAATGCCACGTCGGTCAAGCAAGTTTACATATCAAATTGCGAATGAACACTTGTATTATGCAAAATCATGTAGTTCAGCAAAAAGGATACAACAAGGAATAATGAGCGTTCAGCCAATCCCCGGGTCCATGAATAGGTCAGCGCTGGCCTGGGAATCGCCGTGCACAGGAGAAAGCGAACCAGAAGCGTTGGCCGCGCCCGACTCCTGTTTCCTATAGTTCTGGCAAAACTCCTGTGCCTCCGTGGGGGTGTTGAAAATGTGAAACCTGCCGGCAACGTCAACCTTTAATTGTGCTGGATATAGCATACCATACTTGAGGCTTAGATTCCTCAGTGCAGCCTTAACGCCATGATACTTGCGTCTTGCCTCCTGAACAACAAGGGTGAAATCTGGAAAAAAGGATAAGGCACTGTCCTGCCACTGGATCTCACCCATCTCGCACGCCGCCCGGAGAGCGGCAACACGATCTCGGAAGTTCATAAGCCTTGCGATGATGGGGCGCGGAGGCAGGGCGAGGACGGGGACCCAAAGATCTATGAACCCGTTCCACCATGAACCCCTGTGTGAAGACGTCTCTACCAAACAGATCCGTGAGTAACTTTTCCATGAAGGTATCCATGCGACCAGTCGAGGTCGTCTCTGCCACACCAAGGATGCGGATGTTGTTGCGTCGGCTACGCGCTTCGAGGTCCTCGTTTTTAATGGCCGCATCTTTGAGGATTTTCTTTACTCGTTCCAAGCTTTTCAACAATTTGGACGCGCCATCCTCAATGTCTGATACTCTTGACTCAACCACATCTAGGCGCCTGTTGTGGGCCTGCACCTATGTCGGCCAATTTCTGTTCGAGACTGTCGAAACGGCTGTCAAGGGACTTGAAGCCGGCCCTCATCTCACTCATCATGGTGGTGTCAACGACGCATCATCACCTCGGTCAGCAGTGCCCACATCGCCCGTGGAGGAGCCAGGGGCGGCATCCGTGGTGGTAAAGGGAGGCTTTGTCAAAGCTGAGCTTGCGCTGATTTGGATCCCTCTTCCTCATGATGCAGAAAGGTAGATTGCAGTCAGTAGCAGGTTCATACCAATGGTGGCCACCAACGCCCAGTGCACGAGACAGGAAACCGGTCCCGTAAATTTTCCACAATAATCTGATGAAACCGGTAGCAGCAGCGCCGAAGGCGTCGGTGGACCAGAGGGGCACACAGGGAGCACTGGTGTTGCAAACAGTAGAATTAACCCCACAGGCCATGCACAGACCAATCGTCAGTTAAAAATCAGGCAAGATGTAGAAATAACAGTGCCCGGGCCTAGGAACGGAAACAGAAGGCCGCGTCAGACCCAAATATGGCATCACAGTGCGGAGCGGTAGTCTCACCCCCGGTTAGATTCCGGGCAGCCAGCGCCTCCCCACCACGCGCCTCGCAATCGCCAGAATCATCCACCGAGCGGCCAAGGCGGGGAGTCCAGGTAGATGTAAAGGCCACGGCCTGCAGCGGGAGACTTGCGCCCTTCAGACACCGGCAGCCGGGGTAATTGCAAGAGGGCTGGCGTCAAGGGAAGATTTGCGGCCTGTTCAGCGGGCTTAATTCTCACATGCGGAACTTTTTCAGGACTTAAATGATAAGCGCTTTTAGAAGGGAAAACATTCTGGTAATTACTTCCCTTCTCTGTTGCGGCAATAGCTGCCAAGAGGTCATCATCAATCTTACTTTTGGAACGTGTAACTGCTGCTACTGAATATGTTGCAACTGCTGTCTTGGCAGCTTCAATGGCAAGACTATTGCCAACAGTGTGAACTACAACACGCTGGTGACCCAAAGTATTAAGTACAACGACGAGTCAGAGCCTCTCTTTAAGCTCAGCCACTCGAACCCAGATCATTTTATGTTTAATTGTGCCACCTTTGGAGGCACAATAGTCATTCTCAGTCCAAAAGGATAAATTGTCGTATGATTGAACACAGTAGTAAGAGTCACTTACTATAAGAGTAGTAACACCAGGATCTGCGTACTCCAATGCAAGCATCAGAGCACGAAGCTCTGCCAATTGGGTGGTACAGTCCCCTAATGTCTGTGTATGCACGACATCGGACTTGAATTCACCATCCACCATAGTACCAACCACTATTGCGCAGGCTGAAGAGTATGTGTGCTTTGAACCCGTAGCCGCTTGTGCACTACCATCAGTGTAAATGATACAATGAAAATCCTCAAGTGGGCGCATGGTCAGAGGAGCAGGAAGAACAAATTCATACTGCAAAAACTCCGGAGTCTGCAGAGAGGAATCAAAAATTAACGTGACATCCGGAGATGTCAAGGAAGTGGCCCATTGTATCCACCGTGTGTGCAAAGCCTTTGAATTTGCTACACTGGCTTTCGTCACTGCCTCCAAGGCAGGATACGGAGCAATAACCAAAATGCGTTTTACCAGCGACAGTGCACGTTCCTTAAGAATCAGCATTTGCACTGCTGTTAACTTTTTCCACAGTGGAAAACCACAATTCAGCCGACGTGTGCAAGTGTGACTTGTAAGTGATAGGGACCGTGTCACCCTCATTAAAAGTGAGGTACGTGAAACCCACCGCCCCTGGCACGATTCTCATCAGCAGGTTGGTGAGGTTATCCCGAGTCAACAAGAATTTCGATTCAAGAAGATCAGCCTGCAAAGATTGCAAGATGGCTGAATGTTAAGGCACTACAAAACAACACAAGAGCCAGTACTGTGACCTCTATTTGACTTCAGTTTCCTGCGCGCAAAGAATTAAACTAAGTGCGGGATGGTGATAAATTTCACCGATTCAATCACTTTTATTTTTATGAAAGTTTTTTTTTAAAGATTAGTTGGTTAAAGTTCACCAAAGATTCAACACAATTTAGAAAAAACAAACAATACAGGGTACAATATTCATAAAAATGACATTTTCATAAAACAGACAACAATGAGAAAAACACGTTAGTGGAAAAACCAACAATCATACATAGTTGATCTACATTTACATTCAAAACTCACTCTCTCATACACACCATACATACAAAAGACAATATATACAATTTAGAATGTCACAAAATAATTTTTAGAAGGAAGGGGAACACCATAGAGATAAACCTTGGATTAAATAACCTATTTTTTAGGGATTCACAAAACACTATTTGGAATTCAAGATCTTATGGTGTTGTAAAATGATCTACGCGTTTCGAACCCCTGACAAGTTGGGGGGTTCTCATCAGGACCTCATAACTGGAAAAGAGAGAAATGAGATCAAAGTCAGAAATGTGAAGGGATGTGTGGGGGAATTCCTAGCTACCACAACTGATTCTCGCCTCCTACCTTGGATGAGAGCGTAAACTGCGAATGAAAAACCGGACGTTGGCCAACTGAAAGCCAAATCAATGGAAACACCAAGTCAGCCTCCCACTATTTATTCTAACCACACCACGAATGCTAACCGGGCTTACAGAATGCTACTTGCATGCTTGCCAGGGAAGATGTACACAGGTATCTGTGGGAAAACAAGAGTGGGCTTGTAAGAGCTATTCGAAGGATTTCGGAAGCGGAGCAGCTGTGTATAAGTGCGGCATGCGGCGCGAGGCTTACTTGTGGAATTTGTTTGTCGAGTTCCACTGCGGGGCTGTTGTAGGTCACAACACTGCCAGGATTGCCGCGAATAAATCAGAAGCCTGTTGACAAATGTGAGCGTTAATCGCATGTGGGCTTCGGAGTGGCAGAAAGTAATTCAAACTCAAAAACAGTTAGAAGCTTGGGACAGGCTGGGCATACCTTCGGTCAAGACGGCATCTAGTCCTCTGTATTGTTCTCAGCGTAACACGAATCGTGTACTGACCTACCAACCGTGTTTGGTTGCTTCAAATCTTCTTCCGGGATTCTCGGGCTTCTGGGAACTGTAGTTCCACTGCCATGCGCGTTTGCGCAAGTACTTCCTTTCCCGTGTGTATTCGAACTATTTTTAGGAACTGGCCCCCTATGTAAGCAGGTAAATGATATCATGCAAACTTCAGATTAAAGAAGTTTTGGCTTTAGTATTCCGTTCGCAATGATGATAAATTGCAACGATTTCCTGGCTCCTGATTGTGGTTGAATTACCAGCAGTTTATGCGTCAATTCAAAGTGAGAAATATCTAGGCATTCTGATCGATTTGTTTGCGGTATAAACACGGCGGTTATCAGATCAATGAAATGTCGTTAATGGCTTGCGTCAAAATGGTCGCTGCTCCCGTGACCTGTCATATAGTATCGCAGTTGGAGAATGGAGAGTGGCACGCTCAGTTTCGACTGGGAACCATATGTGACATATGGTTACCCCCTAGATTCAGTTAAGTTTGTACAATTCAGACATTCCATTAAGTCCTTGGACCACTGTGTTGAATTTCAAAATCAGCATCGCTTCCCTTTGCAGCAGTTTTTTATCTAGATCTCCGCCTCTTTGGTCTTTGTCAACCTTTAGGATCACTGTCCATTTCAGACCAGCTTCTTTGTGGTCCATTGATAGCCAATGGTTGACCAATGGCGCTGTCAAAACCTTCATTCTTATACGTGATTTGTGCTGCGTTATGCGCGTCCTCACTTCCTGATTGGTTTTACCGATATATAACAAGTCACATGGACATTTAATCCTGTATATCACATTGCGTGACTTGCAATTTGTAAAGGAATTGTGTTTCCAAAAGATGTTTTTGTGTTGAAAAACTGATCCTTCTTCTGTTGACGGGCAACAAACACATGTTCCACACTTTTTATGTCCCACTACTGGAGGAATTCCGATGTAACTTCTGACTGATACATCATCTTTTTGTGGCATGGCTGCTCTGACTAGGTGATTACCAATAGTTCGATTTTTCCTGAAGGCAAATAATAGCTTGACATTAAACGAAGTATGTAGGTTTTTAATTAAATGCCAATTTTTGGCGACCGCCTTTTTAAGTAGGTTTGAATTGGGGCAAAAGGTGGAGACGAAGACTATTCTGTCAGTTTCCTTTTTTGTTTTCCTTTCCAGCAGACTCTCGCGTGGTGTCCACCATGCGCGTTTCAGTGATCTCTTGAGGAGTTTTTTTTGATAACCCCTTGCCAGGAGATTATCAGTCAACTTTGCAGCATTGTCCATGAACTCATCTTTGAAGTGGCAATTACGCCGGATCCGTAAATATTGTCCATAGGGTAGGTTGTCCTTCATACTCCTTGGATGATTACCTTTTAAGTGGAGTGATTTGTTCCGATCGGTCTCTTTTTTTATATGAAGTGGTCACAAGTCCTCCATTTGCCGGGTAAACTTCCACATCCAAAGAGTTCTTCCTCCTGTCCTGTCCACACAAAAAAGACATCATCTATATATCTACTCCAATATCCAGCTCCGGAGCAAATGGGCACCCCATCGCGACTCCACTTATTTGATAGTAAAAATCCCCATCAAATTTAAAAGTTTTTCTTAAGCGTAAAACTTGCTAGTTTCAGAATGAACTCAGTTGGAACTTTCTGCGGTCTTGTTCTTGTATCATGGAAGTGTTGTAGAACATGAAGGCCTTCCTCTTGGGGTATTTGGGTGTATAATGACACCACGTCCATTGTGACTAAAAAGTGACTGTTTACCTCGAATTTGGTCTCATTGATTTTGTCGTGATGGGGTGCCCATTTGCTTCGGAGCTGGCCGTACTGTTCATGGCTTCATATGAGGAAACTTTCACCTATAAAAATAATCCTTTCTCCCAATATATTGGATATTGGAGTAGATATATAGATGATGTATTTTTTGTGTGGACAGGCCAGGAGGAATAACTCAAAGAATTTCATCTATGGCTCAATAATCGGACAGAGGAGATTCAATTCAGTTTGAATTATTCAAAAGACAAAATACCCTTTTTGGATGTGGAAGTTTACCCGGCAAATGGAGGACTTGTGACCACCTTATATAAAAAAGAGACCGATCGGAACAAATCACTCCACTTTAAAAGTAATCATCCAAGGAGTATGAAGGACAACCTACCCTATGGACAATATTTACGGATCCGGCGTAATTGCCACTTCAAAGATGAGTTCATGGACAATGCTGCAAAGTTGACTGATAATCTCCTGGCAAGGGGTTATCCAAAAAAAACTCCTCAAGAGATCACTGAAACGTGCATGGTGGACACCACGCGAGAGTCTACTGGAAAGGAAAACAAAAAAGGAAACAGACAGAATAGTCTTCGTCTCCACCTTTTGCCCCAATTCGAACCTACTTAAGAAGGCGGTCGACAAAAATTGGCATTTAATTAAAAACCTACATACTGCGTTTAATGTCAAGCCATTATTCGCCTTCAGGAAAAATCGAACAATTGGTAATCACCTAGTCAGAGCAGCCATGCCACAAAAAGATGCTGTATCAGTCAGAAGTTACATCGGACTTCCTCCAGTAGTGGGACATAAAAAGTGTGGAACATGTGTTTGTTGCCCGTCAACAGAAGAAGGATTCGTTTTCCAACACAAAAACATCTTTTGGAAACACAATTCCTTTACAAATTGTAAGTCACGCAATGTGATATACGGGATTAAATGTCCATGTGATTTGTTATATATCGGTAAAACCAATCAGGAAGTGAGGACGGGCATAACGCAGCACAAATCACGTATAAGAATGAAGGTTTTGACAGCGCCATTGGTCAACCATTGGCTATCAATGGACCACAAAGAAGCTGGTCTGAAATGGACAGTGATCCTAAAGGTTGACAAAGACCAAAGAGGCTGAGATCTAGATAAAAAACTGCTGCAAAGGGAAGCGATGCTGATTTTGAAATTCAACACAGTGGTCCTAGGACTTAATGGAATGTCTGAATTGTACAAACTTAACTGAATCTAGGGGGTAACCATATGTCACATATGGTTCCCAGTCGAAACGGAGCGTGCCACTCTCCATTCCCCAACTGTGTATACTATATGACAGGTCACGGGAGCAGCGACCATTTTGACGCAAGCCATTAACGACATTTCATTGATCTGATAACCGCCGTGTTTATACCACAAACAAATCGATCAGGATGCCTAGATATTTCTCACTTTGAATTGACGCATAAACTGCTGGTAATTCAACCACAATCAGGAGCCAGGAAATCGTTGCAATTTATTACCATTGCGAACGGAATACTAAAGCCAAAACTTCTTTAATCTGAAGTATGCAAGATATCATTTACCTGCTTACATAGGGGGCCAGTTCCTAAAAATAGTTCGAATACACACGGGAAAGGAAGTACTTGCGCAGACGCGCATGGCAGTGGAACTACAGTTCCCAGAAGCCCGAGAATCCCGGAAGAAGATTTGAAGCAACCAAACACGGTCGGCAGGTCAGTACACGATTCGTGTTATGCTGAGAACAATACATACAGAGGACTAGACGCCATCTTGACCGAAGGTATGCCCGGCCTGTCCCAAGCATCTAACTGTTTTTGAGTTTGAATTACTTTCTGCCACTCCGAAGCCCACACGCGATTAACGCTCACATTTGTCACCAGGCTTTTGATTTATTCGCGGCAATCCTGGCAGTGTTGTGACCTACAACAGCCCCGCAGTGTAACTCGACTCAAACAAATTCCACAAGTAAGCCTCGCACCGCACGCCGCACTTATACACAGCTGCTCCGCTTCCTAAATCCTTCGAATAGCTCTTACAAGCCCACTCTTGTTTTCCCACAGATAACCTGTGTACATCTTCCCTGGCAAGCATGTAAGTAGCATTGTGGTATGAATACATAGTAGGAGGCTGACTTGGTGTTTCCATTGATTTGTCTTTCAGTTGGCCAATGTCCGGTTTTTCATTCAGAGTTTACGCTCTCATCCAAGGTAGGAGGCGAGAATCAGTTGTGGTAGCTAGGAATTCCCCCACACATCCCTTCACATTTCTGACTTTGATCTCATTTCTCTCTTTTCCAGTTATGAGGTCCTGATGAGAAACCCCCCCCCCAACTTGTCAGGGGTTCGAAACGCGTAGACCATATTACAACACCATTAGATCTTGAATTCCAAATAGTGTTTTGTGAATCCCTAAAAAATAGGTTATTTAATCCAAGGTTTATCTCTATGGTGTTCCCCTTCCGTCTAAAAATTATTTTGTGACATTCTAAATTGTATATATTGTCTTTTGTATGTATGGTGTGTATGAGAGAGTGAGTTTTGAATGTAAATGTTGATCAACTATGTATGATTGTTGGTTTTTCCACTAACGTGTTTTTCTCATTATTGTCTGTTTTATGAAAATGTCATTTTTATGAATATTGTACCCTGTATTGTTTGTTTTTTCTAAATTGTGTTGAACCTTTGGTGAACTTTAACCAACAAATCTTTTCAAAAAAACTTTCATAAAAATAAAAGTGATTGAATCTGTGAAATTTATCACCATCCCGCACTTAGTTTAATTCTTTGCGCACAGGAAACTGAAGTCAAATAGAGGTCACAGTACTGGATCTTGTGGTGTTTTGTAGTGCTAATGAGGCTTGGCCTTACTGTGGGAAGCCCACACCCAGTGTTGTTTTCTCACTGAATATTAAGGCAGCCAGCACGATTTGGAGAAAGTAGGTTGTATCAAAGCGTAAAGTTGCTTGATACGCTGGTCATAATCGGGAATGTAAGTACGCCCGAAATTCAAAAAGCCCAGCAAAGATTGTAGTTTTTTCAGTGTTGTAGGAACGCGCAGCTGTGCGCATTTCTCCAAGAAGTGAGGCGATAAACCTCGACCCTCATTGTTGAGCTTGTAGCCCAGAAACAACACTGTATACTCTGCAATGTGAGATTTCTCAAAGTTGAATTTATAGCCAAAATCCTCAAAACGGCAAATAAGGCGGTCTACACGACGCAGATGCGCCCATAATTAGTCGTCTGTGAGATAAATATCATCCACATACGAACATGCATCTGGGTCGAGTCCCTCTAAAAGAAAGACTATGCGGGCGCCAAATACGCCTGGACTGTTTTTATAGCCCATAGCCAAACGTCTGAATTGGCGATGTTTGCCACCACTGGTAAAAGCTGTCCATTGACTACAAATAGGGGATAGATTGTGAGTAAAAAAGCCATTGGATATGTCAAGTGTGGTTTTGAACTGTTTGTGCACGAGACTATCCCCAAGAGCAGAACTTTGAGTATTCTGTACTGCACACGTACGACAGTGGGAGTTTAAGTGCCGGTAATCCAATACCAAACGGTACGAGCCATCAGGCTTAGTCACAGTAAAAAGAGGGTTATTCTTTGGAGACACACACGTTTCAATTACACCTTGATATTTCAATTGTTCAAGGATCTCTGAAGCTGGAGCATTTTGCTTCACGCCACATGGGGAATTGGGGTTGAGGCTGTGGCATAGTCCGCAAAGGAATCTCATGTCTGGGGGAAAATTTGTCCCAACCACAGTGAGTACGGTACAAAGCCGGCGCAAGCGCCTTAGCCCAATTGTCTGCAAATGGCCTGCTCCTTCGGCACCGTGTACGCAAAACTAGGGAGGATCACCTCTCCTTGAGGAGCTGCTAAAACAAACGGTGGGTGCCAGTCGACCTCCGCCAACAAAATTTCATAGGTAGTGTAGGAAGGTGGATATCTGACTATGGTTGCCCCCAACTTTTTGCCTAGAGTTTTGCTGGTTTTCGGCTTAGTTGGCCTGGGATCCTGCTATTCAGGACCCCAGGCTTCCTGCTCTCTCTGTTAAAATGGACTCCATGTACCTTAGGTACATATCTAATTAGATACTGGGTCACCTTATCAGTCCCTGTAGAGTGGACCTTAGGTACCCAGGGCATAGGTGCACTCAGGGCCTACCAGGGGCTGCAGCATGTATTATGCCACCCCTGGCTGGCCATCCAAATCTGACTCAACTGGCTGGTCAATCACCTGGGGCAAGGTGGTGTAACCCCCTTTGCTTTAGATATAGTATACCTATATCTAAACCTAAAATGGATACCTATACTCCTATAAGAACTTTTCGATACAGTCGCCAGTTTGGCCTCTCCCAAGGCGGTGATGGTCCCACCTAATCCAGAACTCTGTGAGTCCTTAGCAAAGTTTTTTCAGAGTAAAGTTCAGGTGATCTTTACCTCTCTTGAACCCCAGGTGGCCCAGAGCCTCCTTGAAACTCCCCACAGGAACACTCAGGCGGGATCCCCGGGGGCTACTCTCTCAACCTTCAACCCTGTTGAGGCAGAGGAGGTAGTAAAACTGCTGCTGGCCACTAAATCAGGCTCACCTCATGATCCTTGCCCCACCTCTATTGCAAAACTGGCGGCTGTTCACTTTGGCGAACCAGCTGGCCGGGATCTTTAATCTAATGTTCGAGAAAGGGAACTTCCCTAAAATTTGGAAACGGGCCTCAATCTGCCCGCTTCTTAAAAAACCTTCCCTTGACATTGCGGACCCTAACAGCTATAGACCAATATCCAGGTTGCCATTGCCGGCGAAACTGGTTGAGAAAATTATGAATTCCCAACTCTGTTCCTTCTTGCGCAATTCAAAAGGCCTTGACTCAGCCCAACACGGATTTAGAGAGGGTCATAGCACTGAGACAGCTCTGATTAAATCCACAGAGGAGATCCGGAAGGTGCTTGATGAAGGGGGCCAGGCAGTGCTGATCCTTTTGGACCTGTCAGCGGCCTTCGATACTGTCCACCATTCACTGTTGCTGGATCGGCTGGAGGGCTGCGGGGTCCGCGGTCAAGCACTTAAGATCTTGAAGGCCTTTTTAACTGATCGGGTACAAGTGGTGGCCATGGGGGAGTACGAATCAAGACCTTTCGATCTCCCGGGGGGGGGTCCCGCAGGGGTCCTCCCTAAGCCCCACTTTATTCAACATCTACGGAGCCGCTCTCGCCCCAGTAATCAGATCCTTCAGGTTCGAGTTAACATCATACGCCGATGACACCCAGATTGTGGTCTCGGTGCTCCCGGGGACTGAGGGGGAGGTGGCAGGCAGGTTTCAGGATTGCATGTCTGCAGTCAGCTCCTGGATGGCAAAAAGCTGTTTAAAATTGAACTCATCAAAGACTGAGGTGATCATCTTTGGCCCAAATACTAATCTTTGGAGCCCGAACTGGTGGCCCACTGATATGGGGTCTCCTCCTCTCCCTGTTTCAAAGGTGAAGAATCTGGGGGTCGTTATTGACAACCTACTCACCTTTAAACCCCAAGTCAATGCGCTGAGTTCCTCTGTACACTGCACCCTGAGAATTATCAGAAAGGTTTTGCCCTTCCTTCCTGAGGGCTGTAGAAAGACGGTGGTGACAGCCCTTGTTCTCTCACGCATCGACTACTGCAATAGCCTTTTTCTTGAGGCACAACAGGGGGTGCTCAATAAGCTTCAAGTTTTACAAAATGCGGCCGCCCGCCTGATTGGGGGATTGCCCAAGTTCTCCTCAGTCTCCAAGGAGTTGGATAAACTGCACTGGCTTCCGGTGCGGAAGCGGATTATGTTCAAGGCCCTCTGTATTGTCTTTAAGGCACTACATGGTCTTGGTCCAGCGTTCCTTCAGGATCTTTTTCAATGGTATAGACCAGGTAGACAACTGAGGTCGGCCATTCTTGGGCTGGTTAAAACCGCTCGGATCAAGAAGGCACGCTGGGGTGGAAGGAGTTTTGTCAGGGGAGCTGCGACGGCGTGGAATTCCCTCCCTCTCTCCCTCAAACTTAATAAAAATGTCATGACATTCAGGAAAGATCTAAAGACATGGCTCTTCTCCCATTAAGTACCCATATCTTCCGCTTCTCTGGAATTATCACTTCAGCGCCAGGACGCCGACTTGTATCAGTGCGCTCTATAAGTGTTAAAAATAAAAAAATAAATAAAAAATAAATAAGTCACTCCTATGGCAGGCCTTAACAATCCTGGAGGCAGAGTGCTTGGAATTATCTGAGATGGTGCTTTAGCATGAGCTGAGCCTGTCTGCAGCTTTCGGAACCAAGTCCTTTAGCTGTTTCAATGAAAACGCTATACCATATACTCTTAAGTGCATTATAATCCTTGCGGTTATTGCTAACTTTGGCATAGCATTATCAAAACATGTCGAGTAAGGTGTCATACGAATTGGAATACTACCCCCTCGCCAATTCTGGCGAAGGGGTAGCATTCCATCCTTCTAGAGGGACACGACATGTACCTAACTGTGAACCCCGGTTAAAGTTAACCTCAAGCCTCAGCATCACAAATTGGATGCTGCCACCAGACACAAGTCTGACCTCCTGCTGCTGGGAGTCCTTCCAGCGAGGGAGGCTTGGACAAAGGGTTTCCTGCCTTGGGAGGTGCTAGCACCACCCCAGACAGGACTTTGTGTATTAGGTAGGACAGGCCTGAAAGGAATGAGACATGCCTGGGGCACACAAGGTGCCTCTGTGCATACACCAGTTCAAACCAGTTGCTGGGGCACTCCAGCCCCAGCTCTGGCACGAAACCGGACAAAGGATAGGGGGTGTAACCACCCCCCTTCCCGGTCCCACCCATAGGAGCGACCTAGTCATTGTACAGCCCCCTTTAGCAGACTAAAGGTAGGAGCTGGTCCCATTCCAAACTAGATTATCCTGAATTGATTTTACAAGAAGAACCTCTGGACTTCGACGTTCTGCTCCACAGAAGACTGAAGAAATCTCCTTTGTGGGCAAGGAGTGTCTACCCTGCATCAGCAGGCACCATCAAGCGTCCAGCGGCTTCACTATGTCGTCTTCCCTCGAGGATCCAGACTTCAGAGCCCGACTAGACCCGGATTCCCAGACCTCTCCGACCTCTACCTACATTTGCAGCACAGCTGAGATCCGTGGGTGCGACGAGACACGTGGGACCGGCCATCTTGAAGAAACTGCACTTCGCTTCCAGCATGACTTCTGAGGTATCCTCGACAAAGTGCTTTCGGCGTTGAGAAGCCCCAGCCCCGAGCAGCTCCTGCACAGAAGACCAGCCCTCCAGCATCCACGAGATCTGCGTGGGGCCCTTTTGCTTGATTGCTGCTCGACGCGTTGTCTGGTCACTTGCCGGCTGGCTAGTGACCTCCTAGACGACCATCCTTGAAATCCACACCACTGGTCTGGTTGCTCCAGACTGGCCCTTGCTTCCTTCCAAAAGAGAAGTACCCCGGACCCTCCTGGTCCGCGCCAGACGCCATCTTCACTCACCACGTGGGTTGCCTTTGCCAAGGCCTGTTGACTCCGATCTCGGAGTAGACACCACCGACAGAGAGAGCCTGCTTGGGACAGCTCGTGCCTCCATCCTGGTCGTCGAAGACACGTCCTGGTCCACGTGGCAGCAGAGTCAAGCGTCACCTCTTCACCTGATCGTGACAACATCATCTGGTTCCTTCCTGGTTCCACTCCAGTCACTGGCTAGTAACTGTGAACATTGTCCCCTCTGCTTTAAGGTCTCCATCTTCCTCGATCCACCCTTGTATCACTCCGGACATCTTCCTTCTTCAAGGCTCCATTGACTTCAATGCGGAAACCCAACACACTTTCACACCTAGGCACCTGCAGCCCGTGGGTGAAGTAACGAGAGCATTTCGGTGCTCCTAGGTAGATTGACTCTCCTAGTGTCCAGGTATCCTGTAGTTTCAGTCTCAACCAGTCGGAACTGTCCTTACTTACCTATTTCGTAATTTGTTCACGCCCATTGACTTTGCATTGAAACCCGCGTGTGTGTTCTAACACTGCACACGCGTCCCGTGGGCCTCCTGCTCCTTACCAAAGGTTAGGATAGTGTAGCCCCAGCGATTCTACAGCCTCTGGGCATCCTCATTTCTTCTATCGTTCTACTTCTACCATTTACTTAGTATATGGTTTGTCGTGCCCCTAGGGCACCATTGTAATTTGTGCGACTTATTGTATTTTTCTGAAGAGTATTGTTATGTGCTTAGCCCTCTGATCTCATAAAGAGTTCAGAGGTGTTTGTTAGTAATCAATATATTAAATTATGTTATTTATTTTCATAACAACCTGTGTGGTGTCCTTTCATCTGGTATTCAAGGGGTTATATGTGGTAAAACAGCTGGCTTCACATGCCCTCTTGAGTTTAGCCTAAGACTGCTTTGTCCATGCTACCCCTAGGATAGCTGGTCTATAAGGTTGACTTTACAACCATCACCATAAGGGTTGTTTGGACTGGTGCAAGGTGCTCACTAGAATAGTGAACATCATATACCAGGCCAACTTCTCACACCGCCCCACCCATCCTCCCCGTTCTGCAAACCGATATGCAGGGTTAAGGTTCATCCCTTTCAGGGCCCTAGTTTCATGGCACCAGTGTCGGTTTTTATAATGGCTCTGCGTTCCTGGCGCAGAAAAGCTGTGTATAAGAACGGATGTCAGCGCACGAGGGCGGCGTCTAAGTACTTCGACTTCATCCTGACGCCAAAGACGGAAGTGGAGCCGCAGACGATGCCTACCGAAGCGCAGGGGTACTGCTACACAAAACTTTCCAGATCCAGTTTGACGCCTGGGGATATTCTAAGGTAAGGAATCTAACACTAACTACTGTTTCCTACAGATATATAGTTACCGAAGGTAAGTAACTTGTGCTTTGCGCAGTCTAATTTACAAAAACAGCTATATGCCATGTCGTGTGCAAAAGCAGCAAAAGGTAAAATGGCGTTTGAACTTTTAATAAGCCATGCTAACATAACATGTGTGCAAACCAGACCTAGCCCACACTACAATAACTGATATTTCAGTCTCTATCTTGGATTTCTGTGAGACTGACTCAGAGGCTGCTGCGCCTCATGTCCTTCTGCATACTGCTTGTGACACATGCCTGCTTGTGGCATATGCAGGTTCTGCAGTGGGACCTGAAGTTCCAGTGGGTGTAGGATCAGGGGAAACTTTCCGACATGGTCCAGGTCTCGGAGGGAACGGCAAAAGACCTGCAGTAGTGGTTAACAAACTGCAACTGGGTCAGAGACCGACCTCTCACCCTTCCCAAACCAGATCTCGCAATAGTGACAAATGCATCACGCCTGGGCTGGGGCAGCCATCTGGGAGAGATGGAGATCAGAGGACTCTGGTCTCTGCCAGTATCCAGGCACCACATTAATCTGTTGGAGTTCCGAGCAATCCGATTGGCATGAAAGCCGTTTCTACCCTCCATCAAGGTAAGTCTAGAGCTGGTGTTCATGGACAACACCACCTTCATGTAGTACTGCAACAAACAGGTTGGGGTGGGGTCTTGGATTTTTTGCCAAGAGGCCCTGCGACTCTGGATGTGGCTGGAACAACAGGGTATATCCCTGGTGATTCAACACCTGGCGGGTTCTCTGAAGGCCGGGGAAGACAAACTCAGCAACCGATGCCTAGCGTATCACAAATGATGTCTCCACACGGAGGTGCCACAAGGTCTCTTTCAGAAGTGTGGAGAGTCATGGTTAGATCTTTTCGCCTCTGCTGAGAACACGCAATGTCAGCAGTTTTGCACACGTTTGTTTCCAAAGTGTTTTCGCGATCGGAGACACTTTTCGTCTTGAGCGGAGCTCAGGTCTCCTATACTCATTTCCGCCAATACCACTCCTGCCCAGAGTTCTCAAAAAGATCTAAAAAGGCTGGGCCTAAGTTATCAATGCGGCTCTGGACTGGGCATGGAGAGTCTGGTATTCCCGAGCTACTGGGCATGGCCAACGCTACTCAGCTCAGGCTGCCCCTTCTGGAGAATCTTCAGTAGCAGCAGCAGTGGAGGGTCCTCCACCCGGACCTGTCCACTCTCTGCCTTCTTGTGTTGAGATCGATCGGTGGCAGTTGACAGCTTTGGACCTTCCTCCTGTAGTCTGTCGTGTCATTCTGACAGTCAGGCTTCCCTCCACCTAGACGGTATACACTTGCCGTTAGAAAATATTTGTGGCATGGTATGCAGAAAAACATATTGATCCCCTTTCTACCCCTCTTTCTGAAGTCTTTTTATTCACTCTTTTCCCTGCCCAGCAGGGCTCTGCTCTGGGCACTCTTAAGGGCTATCTGTCTGCTCTTTCTGCCTTCTTGAGGCGGTCTGATCAGCCCACTTTAACGTTTCTCATGGGTCTTGTCCATCTTTTCACAATTTATCATGCCTCAGTGGCTCTTAACATGCTTACGGTTTGCTCCTTGTGAGCCTCTCCACCATTGTCTCCTCACGCTTCGGACAGTGAAAGCAGCCTTCCTTGTGGCAATTACATCTGCTCGCAGAGTGAGTGAGCTGCAGGCCTTATCATCTAAGTTGCCATACCTCTCTGTCTACCCTTACAAAGTGGTGCTTCGCACGTGGGTCTCCTTTATACCGAAAGTGGTCACCCCATTTCATGTAGGCCAATCTATAAACCTGCTTACATTTTATGCTTTTCCACATCACTCTAAAGAAGAGGAACGACTCCTCCATCTGGACCCCAAAAAAGCGCTGTTGTTCTACCATGACTGCATACAAGAGTTCCTAGTGGACAACCAACTCTTCTTGGGGTATGTTGGTGCGAAGAAAGGTCGTGATATTGCCAGACCGTCAAATAAAACAGAATTCAAGGGTTTTACTTTCTTTGTGGGCCCCGACTTCGCTCACGCGACAGTAGAACGCAGATGGCGAATGAGACAACTATTCGCCCCATTTGAACAAACTGGAGCAACAGTATACCTACAAAACCCGGCGCGTCTGAAAATCATCTACAAAGGAACAACTAAAATTTTCACAAGTGAGATCCAGGCTGAAGCCTATCTAAAAGAAAATACTGAGAAAAGCAAGCAGAGCATTGGAAAATAACCAAAAGGCATTCTGTAACGGTCTTAACCATTAAAGCATTACACTTTATTGAACATATACGCCAGCGGATTACACACCAGCAGCTCATTGGGGAAAGAAATAAATAAATAAAAATAAACAAAAAGATAGGACCAAGATAAAGAAGGAGAGCATCTCAATTTTGTAAAAATATGGGTTAGGAAGACAACAAAGTGAAGTAACTTATATGTATTTTATGTACCCAAAATTTATATATTTTTGATCAGGCCACGGTGCATGCGTGCTGGGACGTTCAGTCCCTGCCGACGGCCACACCTGGGCGCCCTATGACCCAGGACGTCTCGCAGGGAGAGGGGGGGATATGGGGAGGGGAGGGGAGGCTGGGGGGGGGAAAGTGGGGGAGGGGGGGAGCATTTAAAAGAAATTTAAAAAACAGAACCAGAGTCAATCCAAGTCTTACTTTTTATTTTCAATCAATATTACTCTCACGGAATAGGGCAATCAAAACCAAGTCAGATCAAACACACTATCAATATGAGCTGAGGGCATTGGCAGATTATGGCTCGCTAAACATAGGACCATGGGGAAGTTAACTATACGAACTTGGAATGTTTCAGGACTCTTAGATAGTGATAAACGCCAACGGCTGGGAGAGATAATTTACCGAAACCCAGCAGATATCATCTGCCTTCAAGAGACACACCTGCCTTGGCTGAAAAGACACCTTCTCAAAATCAGAGGATATAATTTATTAGCATGTACCACACAATCCTCCGATATTAGGGGGGTAGCGGTGCTTGCTAAAACTTTTCTGGGACAGGCCACCCATAAAATAGTAGACACTCGTGGCAGATGGGTAATTATCAAACTGGGCATTGGTATCAATATCTGCTCTATTTACGGATCTAATCAGGATGATCCGACTATATTTGAGACACTTGAGCTCAAGCTAGCACCTATACAGGGCCCACTTATATTATGTGGCGATCTAAACATAACATTATGCCCTCGATTCAGTAGTCATATACACCCTCACTATATTGGCCGTAAGCCACGAGTCTTTAAAGCTCAAAGTAGACTTTGTGATAGCTTTGGGTTAAGCGATGTATGGGACCTAAAAAACTATCCGGACCCTGGCTACACTTATTATTCTTTCCCCCATAGCAAATATGTCAGGATTGACTATCTATTTGCTACTAGTGATTTGGCTGACAATGCTACAATTTCAAAGGAATCTAAAGTTATCTCGGACCATAATGCTCTAACTCTCACTATTAAACTTAGATCCATTAAGAGGGAACGCAGAATCTGGACATTTGATAGGAAGCTGTTAGCCAACAAAGATTATATTACTCACATTACTAGCTGGGCCCGAGAGTTTTTTGATATAAACAGATATAGTGCCTCTAGGGTTGTTGTATGGGATAGCTTTAAAGCGGCTCTAAGAGGCGAAACTACGAGCTATCAAGCTAGAATACGGAAGCAAAACAATATGGGATATCATCAACAATTGGCTGATCTGACCAGAGCCGAGGAAGAGCACATGGCACAAATAGCTCAAGGTGAAAATGGGAAACTAGCTATGCACCGTCTGCTAGTGTTAAAAACCGAGCTTAACTCTGGCCTGACTCAGAAAGCTGCTGAGACATATAAAGCACACCGGAAAGAAGTGTACGAGAACGGGGAGAAAGTTGGCAAACATCTCGCACTACATACACGCCAGCAAATGTCCCATAATGCCATCACAAAGATACAATCACAAGGGCAGACGTTCACACAAACACCAGAAATAATTGGGGCATTTCAACAATACTATCAGACCCTCTACCAGGATGATAACAGAACCAGCAGGGCAGACGCAGACTTGTTCTTGAAAGATCTTCTTGAGCAACCAGAGGTAAACAAGAATTTTGATGATAATACCAGAGAAGAGCTTGAGAAAGAAATTACCCTTATAGAAGTCCAGCTTGCTTTGTCTTCACTGGCTTCTGGGAAGGCGGCAGGCCCCGATAAAATACATCTGGAACTATATAAAATTCTCAGTCATACCCTGGGCCCACTATTATATGATCTATTTTTAGGGATCCAATGGACTGGTATCCCACCCACCTCATGGAGAGAAACAAATATAATTATCTTTCCAAAAAAGGGCAAATCTCAGGATCAATTATCATCATATCGGCCAATTTCCCTAATCAATTATGACTCCAAATTATACGCTAAAATAATGGCCATCCGGCTCGGACGGGTCGTCGAACATCTGGTCTCCTCATGGCAGCACGGGTTTATTCCCGGCAAAGGTACAACCGACCATACTCGGAGAGCAATCTCCTTGTTTGATGTAATGTCTGCAACAGGAGGCCAGATGTCGATGATCCTTCTGGATGCCGAGAAGGCCTTTGACCGGGTGTCCTGGAATTTTTTATGGGCTGCCCTGACGCAGTATAATTTCGGCCCCAAATTTGTCAAGTCTATAATGGCTATGTATTCTAAACCAATAGCAAAATTACAAATAATGGGCTCTGAATCAAGTATAGAGTATCCAGAGGCACACGCCAAGGCTGTCCATGTTCTCCAATATTATTTGTCCTGTATATAAACCCTTTAATTTTGAAACTTTTAGAGAACCCACTAATCACACCTATAGTTGTTAACAAATTTGAAACCAAAGTATTGGCCTATGCCGATGATATTGCGGTACTAACGCCTAATCCTTCTGTGGCAATATCAGAAATAGAGGCAGTAACGCAAGCCTATGGACGCTGCTCTGGATATTCTCTGAATAAAGAAAAAACAATCATCCTATGTACGGATAACATTATTTGTAATGATCACGGGAAAACTAATAATGCTACATACCTAGGTGTTAGCATAAGCCCCGATGTTCCACGAATCTCTCAACTCAATTATGAGCCATTACTAAACACTGTAAAGAAAGACCTAGATCGGGTTAATAGTTTACAGCTGTCAATAATTGGTAGAGGAAACTTTTTAAAAATGAATATCTTGCCAAGGGTGCTTTATCTTTTTCGGGCTATTCCATTGATGCCTGAAGAAAAGGTCCTCAAAATTCTAGACTCTCTTATGTCCAAATTTATATGGCAACAGGGCAAAACCAGAAGATCCTTGAAGCTTTTGTCACTACCACAGAACAAAGGTGGACTAGCAGTTCCAAACATTCTGCTATATCTCTGGGCTTCATTTCTCCAACAGATGGCCCCCCTTCTTTATGAGAATCCTAGCTCAGAGACTATGGAGGATGCACCTATTCCATCTATATACGAGCTATCCCTAGGGGAAAAAGCTAAAGGTCTTTTTCTGAGACAAGTAGAGAGAAGCTATTATAAGAAAAATAAATTCAAAGTTATCACGAGTGCCTGGACAATCTGGTTAAGGATTACGAAGTATATGCACATCCCAAAGCTTAATAGGTATTCTTCCCTATGGCATTCTAACCTTCTTCCCGAACTAGGGAGCGATGTTATCGCAAAGAAATGGTATTCTGTAGGAATTACCTCAGTTGGCGACCTTCTGGGTGCGAATGAGGCTTATACCTTTACAGATCTACAACAAAAATGTAATCTTCCAAATGGGCACTACTTTAAATATTTGCAGATTCATACTATGCTCAAACATAAGAACCCTAATATTAACTCGGAGAAAATTGAAATTATCAATACCATCGCTAAAAGAACATCAAGAATAGGTACAATCTATGGTCAGCTACTGGATAAGATACAAGATGATCTAGAACATACAGAAATTGTGTGGGCAGACAGACTTGACAATCCAAATGTAGATATTGACATGAGTCTCTGCCTATCATCACGACAACTTATGTCAGGTAGCTTAAAAGCCCAGACCTATAAAACTATCTATAATCTATACTATACTCCAGCCAAATTATATGCCTGGAGCAAAAGAGAGAACGATCACTGCCCCAGATGTCTTAAAGGCCCTGCGACGCTTATTCTCATGTTCTGTGAATGCGACCAATTAACGCTTATTAAAAAAATTATCTGTGATTTCTGGGAGGAAGTGTTTGGCCATAAAATACCCGACTCCCCTATTCTATATCTGCTAGGCACTGATAATACTCTAAACCTGAGCAGGGAAGAAGAGGACATGCTTTTTATAAGCTCGGCAGTCCTCAGGGTAATACTAGCAGCACAGTGGAAAGACTCAGATCCACCGAGTTTTCAAATGTGGTTAGCACGTCTTCTCGGGGTCTTCAATCAGGAAAGTGCCATCTATGCCACCAGAGGGCTAAGATCTGCTATGCGTGGTATGGCGATCTGGCAACCCATCACTAATTGGAGGAGGAGGCTTAGCACAGTGTGATAGTATGATAATGACTTACTCTATATGTCTTTTTATATGTCTATTCTTTGTCCTTTTCCTTTTCATTTTTTCTTTTTTTTTATTGTTTTCTTCATTTTTATTTCACTCTCCCTCTCAATATGAGAATGAAAACAAATCAAACATGGAAGTAATTGTTTATTGTACAATATTATCGTATTTCGACTACTTTTATTTTGTTTGTACCTGTTTTATCTGGTTCTGAAAAATAAAATGTTTAAAAAAAAGAAAGGTCGTGGGGTGCAGAAGCGGACCATCTCCTGACGGTTCGAGCTCTGCATCAAAATCTGCTATGCACTTATCTTCAGTAATGCCTTATCTGGTAGAGACTATATCTAGCTGCAGATTCCTTACCGATTCACCCTTTCTCCCTGCTCTGTGAACAGATTTCTAGGAACAGGGCTCACCGTTTTCAGGGTTCTAGTTTTACACACTAGTGATCTTTATAGATCTGTGCTTCTGGCTTGGAAAGTTGTGAAAAGTAACTGATGTCAGCATGCCTGGGTGGTGCCTTTATAAGTACCACATCATCACTTCTGACGATGCACGCGGGGCCGATCGAAGCCACCTACAGGCACACAGGGGTACTGCTCACGAAAGATCTTCTGTATCAAGTCTGAAGTCTGGGGAAATTAAAAGAAAAGGAATCAGCAGCCAGATATTATCTCTACCAGATAAGGCATTACAGATGGTAAGTAACTTTTTCTTTCAGATACCATTGAATTTCCACTTTAAAAAAACATCTGGATCGGCAATGTCTGAATATCTGGAAAAGCAGTTACACAGCCAAGAGCTGCAGAAGTCTTCCGTTTGGCAATATACAGACCAGTAACTCCTTTAAGGGGTCTGTCAGCAAAGCTGGTTTAAATAGCAAGCAATGACAGTCAATGTGTCTTGCTTGTATGTTATTGAAATCCTAAAGGAATGTATGCCTGCAAAACGCATAGTAAGTGCAGACTAGAGCTGTTACACCGTGGATGTGAAATTGTGAAGTAGAAAATGACCGTAAGAAGTGCATTATCCGCCACATCAGCAACCCCATAATGTAAAGTCAGTGTAATCATCCGATAAACTGCGGCCCTGTATTGATCTCATTAGCATTCACACCAGACATATAAATATTTCTCTAAGCAAACACTGAAAAGAAGAGTGATGATCTAGCAGCATTTATCGTTCAAGAGCAGGAATGAAACTCTTAAAATATGTTAGTGTTACTGGACTACAAAAAACAATTCCTTCACCACCATTTTGACCAGGTCAAATAGTTCACAGGGTTGATATAGCCGGTTTAACAGAATCTAATTATCATTGACATTACAATTCTCATACTAGTGATTCTCATAGCGTCACTTCATTTCTCCTACAAAACAAAATACTCTTTGCTATTGAAAATTAGGGAACAAATGAGGGAACACCCTTTTAAGGTATCACCAGCTCTATTTGTGCGCCAGATATATCAGTATTACAGAAGGGTTAGCACAGTCATCCGCGGCCTTTCCTGTGAAACAACAGTGCCCTCCGGGCACAGAAATCTGGTGCACATTACTGTTGCTCCTACAGGGCACTGTCTGTAATGTGGCCCCTAATTTTAAGTGTATTTGAAAGAGATTGTAAGTGGCTTCTAGTTCTGGACTTAAAGCAATATCTAGTAGTTTTTCCAGGAATTTTGTGGCATTGGCTAGAAATTGGGTGGTTCTTCATGCAGTTTCTAGTGTTGTACATTTTGTTGCATTGTTATAGGTGTTGTCTCTCTTCAGCAGTGCCCCAGGTGTTGCGAGCATAAGCATCAATATAGTACATGGATATTTTCAAAGTTTTCTCTGCTCCATCAACACCTGTCCATTAAAAACATGATCTTGACATGTATTGCTAGGGAAAGTAGGTTCTTCCTCTCTTACTGATTCATCAACATATATATAAAGGTTAGACTGAAAAGGTGAAGAAATAAGGTGGCCCTTGATTCAATAGCATTGGCAGTTGTTTATTGTAAGTATATATATTTTTTAAATTTAAATATATTAATAATGCTCATTTTTTTTAAATAGCTTATTATTGCAAGTTGGCACATGATACAGAGTATATATTCAGTTCAGTGAAGCTGTTGTTTTTCTTTGCCCATATTTAGCTGGAGGAAACTACTAGTATGTTAACCAAAGATGTTCAAACACTAACAAAAGAAAAAACATTGCTTCTTGAAAAGGCAAGAAAAGTTGAAGAAGGTAAATTTGCTAATGTTTGCAAGTTATTCTCTCTTATGTTTCTGTACATTAAAGTATTTGTACTTCTATGACCTATTTCTTAGTCCAACACAGCAGATACTATACCAACTAGTGGCCCAGCTGTGCCCAAGCCTCCTCATTCATACACCTGAACTCAGGAGCTGTTCCAGTTTTGTCTATTTCCCTTTCAGTAATTTCTCTTCATACTGCCTTGCAGGTTATGCTTCAAAAGATTCCAATTTTGTGTTCAAGTGATATATGATGCACCAAGCAGTGTGCAGTACCTGACCCATGCAGATACTATGTGCCTGTTTGGTGAACAGCCATCCTGTTTTTACCTATGATCAGTGTGTTTCTCCCCAGCAATAGCTCTCTGGCACCCTTAGATCATGCCAGGCACCCCTAGTTGAGGTTGCTGCAGAGGCCCCCAAGCCACTTTAGTTTGCTATCTCAAGCTCATGTGTGGCTGTTAGAAGGAAGGATAGAGCATTTCCTTCCTGGCTGGAGAATTATCAGGTGGGTCTTAAAAAGTGTTCAAACGGGCCAGTCCTTGCTCTTCATGACCTCCCCATCCACCTTCCTTCCGCTCCAGAGCAACTTTCAGAGAAGCACCCCGCAATCCTGATGCAGGAGATCAACTATGTATTGTCCAAGGGTGCCATTGAATGGGTACCCGACTCTGAGAAGGATGAAAAAGGCTCCCTGTGCCAAAGTAGGAGATTGCAGGCCTATTTTGTACCTCTGTCCCCTGCACTTCTTTCTGAGGATGGATACGTTCAAAATGCTCACTCTGGCTCAGATCTTGTTTGCTAAGGATACAGGAGACTGGATGGTATTCTTGGACATGGAGGACACATTTTCACATACTTATCCTGCAGTCCCACTGATGTTACCTGTAGTTCAAGCTAGTCCAAGAACACTTTCAGTTTAGTGTGCTTCCTTTTTACACCTCCTGTGTTCACAAACGTGATGGCGGCGGTGATCTTCAAAGATTTGGAGTATGCATATTTCCATGACTCCACAACTGACTGCTGAAAGTAGGCATTTCACAGGTAAGTCATAGACCTCCTCCGGACGACAGTTGAATTACTGATGTTGTTGGGTTTAACCATTAACCGTCCAAAGTCCCACCGGAGCCCCAGGCAGAGGATTCAGTTCTTAGGACAATTTTAGACACAGACATTCAAGGCCTTATCTCCACCTCAACCAGTCCAGGATGTCATCCCTATTGGCTGTTTTGGGTTCGGTACTTGGATTCTGTGAAGATGGATCTAAGGCTTCTTAATCTCCTGGCCTCTTATAACCTTCTTATTCCCAACACCAGGTGGCATAGCACTTGTAGACCCTGCAGTGAACCCTCAAGTCAACAGTAGGCCCAACATGAGGGCTAACTTTTTTTACTCCATTAAGGTCTCGAACGAGATGGCACATGATTTGCAATGGTGCCTTTCAGATGCTAACCTGACCTGTGTCTTGCCACTCTCCTTTCACCACCAGAGTTCACAGTGGTGACAGGTGCATCGCTGCTGGGTTGGGGTGAAGTTTTCATCTGGGAGAGGTGGATAGCGATCTCCGCATCATCCTTTTGAAGCTCTGTCAATCCAGGTGGTGCACATAACACCAGCCCCTTACAAGCCAAACTTGTAATGTTCTTTTATTTGTTCTTTCATTAGCCCACTAAGGTCTTATGGTCTGCATTGTGACAGGTTATTTTTCGAACCCTTTAGGCCTTTCTGTGCTTACATTACAAACCATCTTTAAGTCACAGGTTGCGATGCATTCTTTGTTATGCCTCATTGGGACCTGAACTTGTTATGTACTTTTCTCATGTTCATGCACTCCGAGCCTGTGCAAAACTTTTCCTTCAACATCTTAACACTGAAAATAATCTACCTCATTGCTTAGAATTATGTCTGAACGCCATGTGAGTGAACTGCAGGTGCTGTCATTGCAGCTGCTCCACCTCACATTTTATCTTGGCAATTTAGTATTAAGGACCGGATTTAACTTCCTCCTGAAGGTTGTGTCTCCCTTCCATGTTGGCCAGTTGATCGCTATATTTTTTCTGTGCCTCACCGCCATGAATGTGGAAGAGAGACTTAACTGCTTTGACCATATGCGAGTGCTGAGGTTTTGCATCAACCGTTCAAACGTCCATCGCACAGATTATCAGCTCTATATGGGATTTTCTGGAGCATGGAAGGGCAAGTCTGCAGTCTGTGTTCAGCCTGAGTGGCCTGGGTGTGCCCAGACGCGGGTCCCTTGCTCGCTGGGCCTCGCTGAATAGGAGTGATACGTCAAAACCGGTCCCAGGATGCTTAGTATCGGTCCAAGGAGGACCTGGCCTGCTAGTTCTGGCTGGACTGTTCCCATGAGGAGCTGGCTCAAGACTAATTTGCATTTGGCTGGGTGGCATTAGTGAGCAAAAGAATGATGGATTCAACCCAGATCTCTTGTCTGGGGGTGAGTGGATGAAAAGTTCCAGCACTCAGTCCATCATCTAGTTGTGTTTGGAACATAGATGAGAGACAGTGCAGCTTATTATATCTCATGTTTTATTCATACTCAGCTGAACTTCCACACATCATATAGATTGATTTTGTACCGAGTTCTCTTGCTTAAGTATACATTGCCTGAAGAGCAGCTAACCCTTTTAAAGGATCAAAGACTTGTCATTGCTATATTCGTTCCTGGAGTATAAATCCCAGGAAACTTGACAGAGAAATTTTCCTTGAAAGCCGAACTTAGAACAAGCTGTCAAGATCTGGATTGTTCCGTACTGATGCTACAGAGTAATCATGAAAGTACAACGTATGTTGCAGAATCAAAAAACAATCTCTGCTCATGACACGTGTGAAGCTGGGTTTGGCTTGTGCCATGTGTAAGGCTCCAAAAAGTTTTCAACTCTCCAAGTGAAGTAGTAGTCTGCAGGTGTGCCTAAGAATGAGTCCCTGAATGCCTCCATTCTCCCTCAATAAACTGTGTGGCGCGATAGATGTGTTTGCTGCAAACTTTTCTCAAGGAACACAAATCCACAGAAAGTTGAAATCTGAAAGAGAGACGTTAGTGATAGATTCCTTACCTTAGAATATCCTCAGGCGTCAGACTGGATCCGGAAACTTTTGCGTAGCAATACCCCTGCGCGTCGGTAGGCGTCGTCCGCGGCTCCGCGTCAGTCGTCGGCGTCATTAGCGCCGGAATGACGTCGCTGGAGTACTTAGATGCCGCCCTCGCGCGCTGACGTCAGTTCTTCTTTTCAGATCCGGAGAAGCTCTACCCCTTAGTCACTTTTTGCCTAAACTTTTTTGATCTTTTGATCTGGTTTTTCTCGAGTCGTTCGACTCTTAGGGTGCCGGTAGGGATGCCCGGGTTCAAACCCTGCTCCAAGTGCAACCGAATGATGTCGGTTACCGACCCCCATTGACGGTGCCTTCAGTGTCTAGGCCTCGACCACGATGACCGAACCTGCTCCGACTGCCGGGCCCTGACGTCTAAGGCTAGGCGGGAGCGGTCCCGCAAGCGACTTAAGATCCGGCAGTCGGCCCACGCCGTTCAAGGTCCCGGTCCCACAGGAGGTCAAGGGACCGGTCGCTGGGTCTGAGCCCTCGTACATCCGAGAGTCGGCATCGGTCTTCGGGATCAAGATCCTCAGGGAAGAGGCATGAGAGGTCGGAAAGGCGCCATCGCTCTTCCGACCCACCCCGACGCTCGCGCGACGTGGCTGGGGGTTCGGGTGACACCACCCACGCTGCTCCGACGGAGTTGCGGGCGCCGCAGCCTGCCCCACACCTTCCGGTCCCCGGGCACGATGCGACGCCTGAGGAAGTTGAGCGGTACCTTATGGCCATGAGGTCTCTCCCTCCTCCCCCGGGCTCCGTGGCGCCTTCGGGCCCAGCTGTTCCGGATGGGGGGGCCTAGCGGGTCGGGTGCTTCGGCTACGACGCCGCCGGGTGCTTCGGCCCTGACGACGCTGGCGACTTCGGTCCCGGCGCCTCAGGCCCCCACTGGATCCGCTTCCGGATCCGGGTTGTCGCCGGTCGATCTCACAACCTCACCGACGCCGCCCCCTAGAGTGTCGCCTACGGGCGACGCCGTCCCCGATCCTGCCCTCGATTCGGTTCCGGCGCCGAAGCAGCACCGCTAGGCGCCGCTCTCAACGTCGTATGGAGACTTTTATTTCCACGAACCGGCTCTGTAGGAAGGTGGATAACTGACTATGGTTACCCCAGATCTTTTGCCTAGTGTTTAGCTGGTTTTCGACTTAGCCTGGGGCCCTGATTAGCAGGATCCCAGGGCAACTATCTGCTCTCTCTTTAAAATGGACTCCATGTACCCTAGGTACAGTGTACTATAGGTACCTAGGGCATAGGTGCATCCAAGGCCTACCAGGGGCCGCAGCATGTATTATGCCACCCCTGGCTGGCCACCCAAATTGTACACAAAGAAGGTATTGGATCCTACAACTGACCTGCCTGGACCTCAACAATTGCAAAACAGAACAAGATGGCTAGTCAGGATAGTTTGAAAAAGAATTACGACCCACACAGCCCATGTATGCTGCGTGAACCAGAACTTTTGTTTAACAAGACATTTATTTTCATTTATAGTCAAGTTTCATTAATTCATTCAAAGATGTCTTCAAAGAAAGACACTGTCAAAACAGTAAAGTCAAAAACATACAAGTGTGTGCACGGTATATACAGGTGTAGAAACATTTACAAAGAATGCTCAAAATTACATGACACCAAAATAAGACTTGATACACAAATATATTCCAAATCAATTGCGATCATAACACATTTACACAAAACGTTAAGGGAAAAACCAGTCCTTTAACTAAAAAAACAGTGGACAGGCGGAACTAGAGATGGAATAGGACTACCTGCCTATCTCACAACACCTGTGATAAGAGTATTTAATAATAAGATTGCAAACAAGGGCCCACAACAGTGGAATTATTTGATCCCTAGCTGCACCCTTCTTTCTTGTCACAGGCTGGGGGTCAATGCGTTTCGAACCGTAGTTATTATCAGTTCTCCTCAGGACAGAGACTGGATTCTGAGCTTCACTGTAAAAAATAAACAAACAAGGATGGTGTCACACTACTAATGTCACACTGTAAGGGCCTCTCTGTCTATTCACAGAAAAACTGAAAAGAATGTACCTGCATGGCAAGCACAGAGGCTGCACGGGTGTAAATGAATTGCGAATCAAGAGTTTATCTGAAAAAATAAATCAAGTAGCAATCAGGACTGAGGCGCATTAGGCTGCTGTTAAAACACAAGCACACAAGGCAGATAGGGGGGGATGATGAGCCCCGTAAAATACCTGAAGTGGGTTACTGGAGTGTCAAGGAAAACGAATCGTCCGCGCCGCGGTACACATTCAGATGGAGGGTTGGCTTCACATTCTTCGTGACACTGATTGAAAGAGACGAATGAAGGGATCACTGTAGTGCGTACAAATGCGGCACTCAAATAAATTACCGCGAGTAGGTGTAAAAGGGTACAGACACGTCTCGTACCTGCACGCCATTGCAATGACAGAAAGGCGGCTTCACCCGGGGCGGGTCCGGGACAAGTGGCGGGTGTAACTCAGCCGCGTGTGGCTGTTGTAATACAAAGGCAGGGGAGAGTGCACGTTTTAATGCTGTCATACGGGACGTGAGGGATAGAATTCAAGATCAATTGGGAGTCGCGGGGGACCCCCTTACTTACAATCGGCGGAATCAATCCTTTTCAAGACCGCAGACTTAAGGGGTGTACCTGGCGCAGGCCCGCTCAGGTACTTCTAAAATACAACCTGAGCGGAAATATTGAAAGCAAGGAAGGACTCATTACCGGTTCTAAGAATGCTGGTACTCGTAGTTCCGTGAGGCGGAATAAAAAGTATTTTGTTCACGGGATGTCTATTTACATTATCAGTGACTGAGGGCGCGATGTTAGTATACGGCAATCAGACATCTTCAATGCCCGTGACTATCTGCCCCCGCCACTGTGAATGTTAGGAAAACAAGCGCCACATTTATGCGCACGGGTCGATTAGTGTCTCTAAACCCAACCACTTAGGAAAAGCCTACCTATGCCACGGTATATTATTTAGGGGCGCAACCTTAACACATATAAATAGGACAAGATCATAAATGCCTAATACATGTTGTTTTACTAGCAAGCAAGTTGACATCATCACTGATCATGGTTAACAACTGAAAATAGCCTGACATCAACATAGATTCTAGTTTACAGTCTGTAAGAAGCTATAGAAAGAAGCTTGACATCATCACTGATCCTAGTTGACAGCTCGAAATGGCCTGACACCAACATAGATTACAGTTTACAGTCTATAACTCAGCATGATAGACAATCAAAAGTTGCGTGAATATGAAAATGAAGTGAGTTTGATTTGCAAAAAAGAGAGAGATGCAGCATTTAGAAGGAAAGGAGCTTAATAGCAGCAGCACGGCTCCTGAACAGCTCAGCACAGAGAAGTCGGGAAATATTAGATTTCCAAGTTCAAACATTTCATTTAGGCCAGAATTGGAAGTATCAAATTTCAAAATGAGATACGCCTCTTTTTGAGAAAGGCGTGCGTCTGGGTCCTCGCTGCCACCTCGGATGACTGCAAGCACAGTCCATCTGATATCGTTAGTGGAGTGCTTAAGTTGGACAAAATGGGAAACCAATGGTGCTGTTAGAATTTTGTTGTTTATTCTAGAGCGGTGTTGGATGATTCTTTGACGCACCTCCTGCGTGGTCTTACCAATGTAGACCTTTTTGCAAGGACATTGGATGGCGTACACAGTATACTTTGTTTTGCAGTTAGTGTGTTCGTCGTGTCGCCAAAATTTGTTGCGTCTGTGAAGACTGAACCCTCCATTGTAAGATCGCAGACGGTACAGGTCCCACATTTGCGGTGTCCCTTAACAGGGCTAGACCCAAAGATGGTACTTTGAGTGTCTCTTTTTGCAGGGGGCTGTGTGGAAGTAATCATCTGACCAATGCTCCGTTTTTTTTTAGGGCAAACAATGGTGCCCCCACATCTGGTAGGATTTCCTCACTTAGGTGCCAACACCTCCTGATGGTTTTTTGAAGTTGGTTGGTGTGGGGACCGAAGGTAGATACGCACACAATCCTTTGGGTCGCCGGTCTAGATCTTTTCTCCAGGAGATGCTCCATGGGCGTCCATGTGGCTCTCTTGATAGAGTGCTTCAACAGCTTATGTGGGTATCCTCTTTCCTGCAGTTTTTGCAGTTAGCGCTTGTCCATGGAGATCAAACTGCTGTATTGACGAACAGTTCCGCCTCACACGGAGGAATTGTCCGTAAGGGAGATTATCCCGCAAGCACCTGGGATGATAGCTCCTATAGTGTAGAGCGTTATTCTTATCAGTTTTCTTTTGATATAAGGAGCACGAGAGTCCGTCGGTCTTGGCAGACACCTCCACATCCAGGAAGGGTAATGATTTGGAATCATAGCTCAGGCTGAATTTTATGTCAGGGCTTCTGTTATTAAGCCAAATATGGAATTCTTCAAGTAAGGCCGACGTCCTGTTCAGACGCACCACACGTCGTCTATATATCTGAGCCATTGCTCAATATGATCTCTGTAGGGGTTGTTGTTGAACACGTATCGCTCCTCATATTGGCCCATGTAGAGAATTGCCATTTCTGGCGCGAAGGGACAGCCCATCGCTGAGCCTTTCACTTGCAGAAACATTTCTTCCTCGAATGTAAAAAAGTTCTTTTTAAGAGCCAAAGATGCAAAAGACACAATGAGGTCAGTGGCGACCCTGTGTGGACGAGGTCTACTTTCCAAGTATAGTTCAATGACATCTAGGCCATCTTGCTGGGGTATCTGTGTATACAAGGACGACACGTCCATGGTGGCTAGCAGTTGAGAATTAGAATCAAACTTCAGGCCTTCGACCTTGTTAATGAAATCCATGGTGTCTCTTAGGTACGATGGAACTTGGACAACAAGAGGTTTGAGAAATATGTCCACGAATTGAGAGATCGGCTCAAAAACGGAGTCGCACCCCGAAACTATGGGGCGTCCCTGCGGTGTTTTGGAGTCTTTGTGCACTTTCGGAAGAAAATATAAATGTGGAATTCGTGGATGTTTCTCACAAGGTATTCAGATTCCTTCGGTCCGAGTATCCCGGTTTCTCTGGCCCCATTCACAAGTCTGGTGACTTCTTCCAGTATCTGGGCTGTGGGATCTTGTGTGATCCGGCGGTACCAATCCTGGTTGTAGACGTGACTTCGCCCTTCAGTTCTATACAGGTCTTTGGACCAAAGAACCACTGCCCCTCCCTTATCTGCTGGCCTTCTAATGGCCTCCTGCTGGTTCTTCAATTCGTGTATAGCTTCTTTTTTGTTTCTTGGTAATGTTACCAAGTACAAACGGGCGTTTCTTCTCAAGGATATTTAGAGATGACCACCCAAATTGACACAACTGGCTGATCACTCAGCTGGAGCAAGGTGGTGTAATCACCCTTTGCTTTAGATATAGTATACCTATATATAACCTTATATCTAGACACATATACACCTGTAACTCACTCCTATGGCAGGCCTTAACAATCCTGGAGGCAGAGTGCTTGGTTTTATGTGAGATGGTGCTCTAGCATGAGCTGAGCCTGTCTGCAGCTTTCGGAACCATGTCCTTATAGCTGTTCTAGGATATTGCCATACCATATACTCTTAAGTGCATTATGAACCTCCCGGTCAGATGCTAACTATGGTTTGGCTTTATCAAAACATGTCGAGTAAGGTGTCATACAATTTGGAATACTACCCCCTCGCCAGTCCTGGCGACAGGGGTAGCATTCCACCCTTCTAGAGGGAGAAGACATGTTGTTCCTACTATTCCCGGTTAAGGTTAACCAGAGACTCAGCATCACAAAATGGATGCTGCTGCCACAGACACAAGTCTGACCTCCTGCTGCTGGGAGTCCTTCCAGCGAGGGAGTCTTGGGCAATAGGTTTCCTGCCTTGGTATGTGCTAGCACCACTCCAGACAGGACTTTGTGTATTGGGACAGGGAGGGCTGGAAGGATTGAGACACTGCCTGGGGCACACAAGGTGTCCCATGCATAGTCCAGTTCAAACCGGTGCTTGGGCTTCCCTGCCCCAGCTCTGGCTCGAAACTGGACAAAGGGAAAGGGGTGTAATCGCCCCCTTCCCTGGTCCCACCCATAGGAGGGACCTAGCAGGCAATCCAGCCCCTAAGATCAGTATATAGGTAGGAGCTGAGTCACTAGGACTTTAGATTATCCTGACTGAAACTTTGAAACGAAACTCTGGACCTTCATCACTCTACTTTGCAAGAAGACGACTGAAGAATCTCCCTTGTGGTCAAGGAGTGACCACCCTGCACAAGCAGGCACCATCCAGCGATCAACGACTTGCTTTGCCGCCGCCAGAGCCAGAGCCCAGAGCCTGACAAGAACCGGATTCCCAGACATCCAACAGCCCGATCCACAGTCCCTACATAGCTGAGACCCGTATAGGTGACGTGAGACAAGGAACCAGCCATCTTGAAAAGTATGCGACCTGCTAACTGTGCAGCCCCCGAGGTCCCCTCGAAGCTGTGCATTGGGGATTGAGAAGCCCCAGCCCCGAGCAGCATCTGCACCGAAGATCAGCCCTGCACATTCCACGAGTTCTGCGTGGGGCCCTTTTGCATTTTCCTGCTCGACGCATCTGGCCGGTCTCTTGCCAGTTGGCTAGTGGCCATCTTGGCGACGATCCCGTGAAACTACACCGCTGGTCTGGTTGCTCCAGACTGGCCCTTACTTCCTTGAAAAGAAGCAGCCCCTCAGACCTTGCTCGTCTGAGTAAGAAGCCTACATGGATTCCTGCATGGGTTGCCTTTGCCAAAGGCTTGTTGCCTCCAATCTTGAAGCCAACACCGCTGACAGCGAGAGCCTTCGTGGGACAGCTCGTGACTCCATCCTGGTCGTTGTCGATGACTCCGGGACAACGTGGCTGCAGAGACCAGCTTCCCATCAGCACCCGATCGCATCCTGACATCGCCTGGTTCCGTCCTGGTTCCATCCTGGTTACTGGCTAGTGACCCAGACTCTGTCCCCTCTGCTTTCAGGTCCTCTACATCTTCGATCCACCCTTGGATCCACCCGGACTCTTCTCTTCTGACAGCCTGCAGCATCTTTACTCCAAGGCTCCATAGATCTCCACGACGAAACCCGACACACTTTTGGACCCATGCACCCACTCCCTGTGGGTTAGGTAACACGAGTAAAACGGTGCTCCTGTAGAGGTTTACATCCCTAGTGTCCTAGTTTCAAGTGGTTAAGTTCTATTCCAGTCGGAAGGCTCCTAAATCTTTAACTTTATAACTTTTACGCACCCATTGACTTCAATGTTTACACTTGTGTGCTTTTAGACACTGTACACTCCTCCCGTGGGCCTCCTGCTCCCTAACTATTGTTAGCTCAGTGTAGCCCCAGCGATTCCCAAGGCCCTAGGCCTTACCATTGTTCGTGTCATGGTACTTATACCACTTTTTTGATATATGGTTGGACGGGCCACCCCGTCCTATCCATAATTGGCCAACTTTTGTCTATTCTATTAAGTTACTCGTTTTCCGCTTGTGCTTCTGTGCTCATAAAGAGTTCAGGGGTTTGTTTAGAAATAAATACATATATATTTTCAATATATATCTTGTGTGGTGTCCTTTCATTTGGTATTAAAGCGATTAAAGCGTCCTAACCAACAACATCCTGGATAACTCTCAACACGGGTTTAGAGCTGGTCACAGCACAGAGACAGCCTTGCTCAGTGTAATAGAAGACCTCCGTACCATTCTTGACACCGGCGGAACGGCAGCACTGGTCCTGTTGGACCTCAGTGCTGCCTTCGACACGGTGTCGCACGAGGTTCTTCTGATGAGACTGGAGGAAATTGGAATCACGGGGACAGCCCTAGGATGGTTTAGAGACTTTCTTTCCAACAGGTCCTTCAAAGTCTCCACCCCCCCTTACATCTCTAAGGAGCATAACATCGGACAGGGAGTGCCGCAGGGTTCATCCCTGAGCCCCACCCTTTTCAATGTCTATGTCCGTCCTCTTGCAGAGGTGGCTAGAAGGAGCGGACTGGCATTGGTGTCCTACGCTGACGACACCCAGCTGGTGGTGGCTCTTAATGACAACAGTGGTTTGGAGGCTCATCACTTCAAACAGACACTTACTGACATCACCAACTGGATGATGGCGAATTTCCTCCAACTTAACGCCGGGAAAACAGAGATACTGCTCCTGGGGAAAAACACCGCGTCCTGGGGAGATAGCTGGTGGCCTGACACCTTGGGCCAACCTCCTAAGCCAAAGGAATGCGTTAAAAATCTGGGAGTCTTGGTGGACTCGGCATTGAAGTTTACTCACCACACTAAAAAGGTGGCTGCCACCTGCTTCGGCATCTTACGTAACCTCAGACCTATTTTGAGGTTCTTCGATTGCCGCTCCCGACAGTTAATTGTCCAGGCGACCATCCTTTCAAGACTGGACTATGCTAGCTCTCTTTTATTGGGGGCTAACCTTGCCGAAACCAACAGATTACAGAGAGTCCAGAATGCGGCTGCCAGGGCGCTGGTAGGCCTCCCCCGCCACTCTTCGGTGGCCGGAGCCTTGAAAAAACGGCACTGGCTCCCGGTGGGCAAAAGGATCCAGTTCAAGGCACTTTGTTTAGCCTTTAAAATTCTTAAAACCACCTCTCCCCCAATGCTGTGCCCCCTCCTGTCGGAGTATACTCCTAGGAGGTCGCTTCGCTCAGAGGGACAACATCTCGTGATCATCCCTCGTACCAAACTGGCCAGAATAGGCAGTCGATCCTTTAGCCTCCTAGCTGCCAAGCTATGGAACAGTCTACCGGAAACAATCCGTGGCATGCAGGACCTTTTGGCTTTCAGAAAGGCCATCAAAACTCACCTTTTTCAGTAATGCCTCTTCTTCTCTCTGTGTTTCTAACTTTCTGCATTTAGTCTTCTCGCAGCGCCGGGACGCCCCTTGGCTGGGGCAGCCGCGCGCTATACAAATCACTATAACATAACATAACATAACAAAACAGCTGGCTTCACATGCCCTCTTGAGTTTAGCCTAAGACTGCTTTGTCCATGCTACCCCTAGGATAGCTGGTCTATAAGGTTGACTTTACAACCATCACCATAAGGGTTGGTTGGACTGGTGCAAGGTGCTCACTAGAATAGCGAACATCCTATACCAGGCCAACGTCTCACAGGCTACATCTTTTGAACCTGAATTTCAGGTGATGGGTGACGAGGGAGATTGGGAGGGGTCTGTGGACCCTCTGGTACAGGAGTGCCAGTCTCAGCAGGACTGGACATGTGAGCTAGGGGATGCCAGTGGACTGGACACTTCGCCAGACACTGGTTTTGTCTCCCCTCCAACCGTGGCTACGGAGGAGGGGGCTGCCTACAGTGTAGTGTTGACGCGGGCGGCCAAGGAATTGGGCCTGGAGCTCCCCGTCGCGGCCGTGAGGACTAACCTTCTCACTGAGGTCCTTAAACCGCAGGCAAGCTCGGCTGAGCCTCTACTGCTGTTTAATGAGGCCTTGTGTGACGTTCTTTTGGGCACTTGGTCCAAGCCTGCTACAGGTCAGCCTGTAGATAGGAACGTGGCCAGACGCTACCGCCCGGCTCCGGGCGACCCTTGCTTCTTGTCCACCCACCCCACCCCGAGAGCCTGGTTATCCAGGCCTCTACTTCCCAGGCTGCATTCCTGACGGCTCCGCCCGATCAGGAATCCAAGAGGTACGAACAATTCGGTAAGAAGGTGTTCTCGTCCCGGAGTTTGCGACTGCGGTCAGTCAATACCGCATGCCTCTTCTCGACATGCCGTTTGAATGCCGTCGCCTCTTTGGCGACAAGGCAGACCATGCGCTTGAGCGTTTTAAGGACTCCAGGGCTACGGCCAAGTCCTTGGGCCTCTCGGCCCCACGCCAGCAAACGGGTGCCTTTCGCTACTTTCGTGGCCAAGGAAGGGGCGATCACACACGTGCTGCCAGCCACGCACCTCAGACTAATACACAGCGCGGTGGCCGTCGTTGAAAACGCTGTGGCGGCGGTCGAGGACAACGGCGAGGCCAGTCCACACCTTCCCCTGCAACATCCGACTCAAAACCCTCCTAGTCCGTGCGTTCAGGCCCATGTGACGCCAGTGGGGGGCAGGGTTCACCATCACCACTTCCACTGGCGCACTTTAACGTCGGACATGTGGGTGCTGCAAATCGTCCGAAGAGGCTACTCCCTACCCTTCGAGACAACCCCTCCAGCCATGCCACCACAATACCACCGCGTGTCGGGGGATCATTTGCAACTTCTGCAAGAGGAAGTTACAGCCCTCT
The DNA here is from genome assembly GCF_964263255.1 of Lissotriton vulgaris. Taxonomy (NCBI): domain Eukaryota; kingdom Metazoa; phylum Chordata; class Amphibia; order Caudata; family Salamandridae; genus Lissotriton; species Lissotriton vulgaris. The sequence goes on along the minus strand of NC_141691.1, from coordinate 1,383,288,081 downwards.
TGGCCAAGGGGGCCATCAAGTGCGTTCCGGGGCCAGAATTAGGGTGTGGTTGTTACTCCCACTACTTTCTGGTACCCAAGAAGGGCAAAGGGGGCCTGCGCCCTATCTTGGACCTATGGAACATCAACGGCTTCCTCCGGAAGGAGAAGTTCAAAATGCTGACACTGGCTCAGGTCTTAGCTGCCCTGGACCCAGGAGACTGGATGGTAGCGTTGGACTTGCAGGACGCTTATTTCCACATCCCCGTCCTGGCGGCCCACCGGCGCTACCTGCGGTTCACGGTAGGCCATGAGCACTTTCAGTTTACCGTGCTCCCCTTCGGCCTTACCATCGCAGCTCATTTGCGCAGGTTAGGGGTTTCAGTCTTCCCCTAACTCGACAACTGGTTGTTGAAGGCAGGCTTGCCCCAGACAGTCGTCAGCCACCTCCAGACAACGGCGGACCTCCTGCACCAGCTGGGGTTTTCCATCAATGTGCCGAAGTCACACCTGTGCCCCTCTCAGAAGCTCCTCTTCATCGGAGCGGTCCTCGATTCGGCGCAGTTTCGGGTTTATCCTCTTGAACAGTGGGTTCGGGATATTCAGGCTCTGATTCCAATCTTTCAGCCTTTGTCCCGGGTCTCGGTCAGGTTGACGCTGCGGCTTCTGGGGCTAATGGCCTCCTGCATCCTTCTGGTGCATCACGCCAGGTGGCGGATGCGGGCTCTGCAGTGGGACCTGAAGTTTCAGTGGGCCCAGCATCAGGGCAACCTGTCCGACCATGTCATGATCTCGGAGGGCACTGCGAGACAGCTGCAGTGGTGACTCACGGACCGCGATTGGGTCAGCGACATATCCCTCTCCTTTCCCCAACCGGAGCACGTAGTTGTGACCTCCAGGGCTGGGGAGGCCACATGGGAGAGGCAGAGATCAGAGGCCTCTGGTCTCCGATGGAGACCCGGCTCCATATCAACCTTCTGGAGCTGCGGGCGATTCGTCTAGCACTGAAGGCATTCCTGCCCTCTGTCCGGGGGAGTGTAGTGCAGGTGTTCACGGACAACACCACTGCCATGTAGTACTGCAACAAACAGGGCGGGTGGGGTCTGGGACCCTCTGCCAGGAGTCTCTGCGCCTCTGGCAGTGGCTGGAACATCAGGGCATGACCCTGTTGGTTCAACACCTGGCAGGTTCTCTGAACGCCAGGGCGGACGAGCTCAGCCGAAGGTGCATGATGGATCATGAATGGCGTCTGAACTCCGACGTGGCGCAAGGCCTCTTTCTGCAGTGGGGAGAGCCTTGGTTAGATCTATTCGCCACCGAAGAGAACGCGCAATGTCATCAGTTCTGCGTGTTGGAATTTCCAAGGCAGCACTCGCTCGGGTACGCTTTTCGTCGCGAGTGGAGTTGCGGTCTGTTGTACGCCTTTCCGCCTATACCACTTCTGCCCAGAGTGCTGAAGAAAATCAAGCGCGACCGGGCCAAAGTCATCCTTGTGGCTCCGGATTGGCGCGAAGTTACTGGTATCCCGAGCTACTCAGTATGTCAGTAAATCCCCCAATTCATCTGCCTCTTCAGGAGGACCTTCTGTCACAGCAGCAGGGGACGGTCCTCCACCCGAACCTGTCCAGTCTCCACCTCCATGCTTGGAGATTGAGCTGCGACAGTTGAGGCCATTTGACTTGCCTCCTGAAGTCTGTAATGTGATTCTGGCAGCCAGGCGTCCCTCCACAAAGTCGGTATACGCCTGCAGGTGGAACAGATTTGTGGCATGGTGCACAGTAAAGGCTGTGGATCCTCTCAATGCCCCTCTTTCTGAGGTTCTCTTCTTCCTTCTTTCTCTTGCCCAGCAGGGCTCTGCTCTGGGCTCTATCAAGGGCTACCTTTCTGCCCTTTCAGCCTTCCTAAGGCTACCTGATCAGCCTTCTTTGTTCAAGTCCCCCATTGTAAACAGGTTCTTAAAGGGCATCACTCAAATGTTCCTTCCTGTTCCTTTCTTGATGCCCCAGTGGGGCTTGAACCTGGTTCTAACTTACTTGATGTGCGCTCCCTTTGAGCCGCTTCATAACTGTCCTCTCCGTCTTTTTACACTTAAGACCGCTTTCCTGGTTGTCATCACCTCTGCCAGGAGAGTGAGTGAGCTCCAGGCTCTTTCCTCTAAACCTCCTTTCCTTTCTGTCCATCCGGACAGTGTTGTGTTGTGGACAAAACCCTCTTTCCTGCCCAAGGTAGTCACAGCCTTCCACATCGGGCAGTCCATCACCTTGCCCACCTTCTTTCTGCCTTCGCATCCCTCGAAAGAGGAAGAGAGGCTCCACCGTCTGGACCCGAAACGTGCGCTCTCTTACTATCTGGATCGCACACGCCAGTTCCGGGTGGATGTCCAACTCTTTGTTGGTTACGTGGGCGTTAAGAAAGGACGGGCGGTGCACAAGCGGACTGTAGGAGAGTAGGGTCTGCTTCCTATGGTCACCCCCACTTTTTGCTTTTGCTTTACTGGTTTTCGACTTAGATGTGGCTGTGGGCCTGCTAATCAGACCCAAGGCCCAGATGCACTCTGTGAGAAGTTGGCCTGATATATGATGCTCACTAGTTCTAGTGATCACCTTGTATCAGTCCAAACAACCCTTATGGTGATTGGTTGTAAGTCAACCTTATAGACCAGCTATCCTAATGGTAGCATGGACAGAGCAGTCTTAGGCTAAACTCCTTTGGCATGTGAAGCCAGCGGTTTTACCACATATAACCCCTTGAATACCAAGTGAAAGGACACCACACAGGTTGTTATGAAAATAAACAAGATATTTATTTCTAACAAAACACCTCTGAACTCATTATGAGATGCCCTGGGTACCTATGGTACACTGTACAAGGACTTACAAGAGTGACCCAATACCAATTAGATATGTACCTAAGGTACATGGAGTATATTTTAACAGAGAGAGCAGAAAGCCTTGGGTCCTGAATAGCAGATCCCAGGCCAACTATGTCGAAAACCAGCAAAACACTAGGCAAAAGGTTGGGGGCAACCATAGTCCGATATCCACCTTCCTACACACTCTCTCTAGATTCACCATGCACTCTAGGTACATCCACAATTGGGAATTAGCTCACCTTGTCAGCCCCTGTTGAAGTGTACCATAGGTACGCAGGGCATAGGTGTAACCAAGTCCTACCAGGGACTGCAGCATGTATTATGCCACCCCTGGCTGGCCACCCAAACAGGCACAACTGGCTGATCACTCAGCTGGGGCAAGGTCGTGTAACCACCCCTTGCTTAGGTGTAGTATTCCTATACCTACTTACATATAGACACATAGTAACCTATAAGTCACTCCTATGGTAGGCCTAACAATCCTGAAGGCAGAGTGCTTGGTTATGTGTGAGATGGTGCTCTAGCATGAGCTGAGCCTGTCTGCAGCTTTCAGAACCAGGTCCCTATAGCTGTTTCATGATATTGCCATACCATATACTCTTAAGTGCATTATAATCCTCGCGGTTAATGCTAACTTTGGTTTGGCTTTATCAAAACATGTCGTGTAAGGTGTCATACGCTTTGAAATACTACCCCCTCGCCAATTCTGGCGATAGGGGTAGCATTCCACCCTTCTAGAGGGAGAAGACATGTTAGTTCTGACTATCCCGGTTAAAGTTAACCAGAGCCCCAGCATCACAAAATGGATGCTGCTGCCACAGACACAAGTCTGACCTTCTGCTGCTAGGAGTCCTTCCAGTCACGGAGGTTTGGACAATAGGTTTCCTCCTTGGGGAGGTGCGAGCACCACCCCAGACAGGAGGATGTGTATTGTGACAGGGAGGGCTGAATAGATTGAGACACTGCCTGAGGTAAACTAGGTGCTTCATGCATACCCCAGTTCAAACTGGTTGCTGGGGCACTCCAGCCCCAGCTCTGGCGCGAAACTGGACAAAGAAAAGGGGGTGTAACCACCCCCCTTCCTGGTCCCACCCTAATGAGGGACCTAGTGAGCAAACCAGCCCCCTTTAGTTGTATAAAGGTAGGAGCTGACCCGGGAAAAATTAGAATAATCCTGGAATCGACTGAAGACTAAAATCTGGACCCTTCGACATTCATCCAAGCTGAAGACTGAAGAATCTCCCTTGTGGCCAAGGAGTGACCACCCTGGGAAACCAGGCACCATCCAGCAACTCGACGGCTTGCTTTGTCCCCGTTCCCGCTGGAACCCGATCACAGAGCCTGACAAGACCCCGACTCCCGGATCCCTCTGACCCCACTGCACGACTCCAGCACAGCTGAGCCCCGTGGAAGGCGTCTGGACCAGTGGAAGCAGGTAACTTGAAAAGTCGACAACTTGCTAACAGCGCAGCTCCTGAGGCCTCTTCGAAGCTGTGCCCTGGGGACTAAGACACCCCGACACCAAGCTTCACCTGCACCGAAGACCAGCCCTCCACACTCCACGAGATCTGCGTGGGGCCCTTCTGCCTGTGTTCTGCTCGACGCGTTGTCCGGTTGCTGGCCCGTTGGCTAGTAGCCCCTGGCGACGATCCTTTTTGAAACTCCACCGCTGGTCTGGTTGCTCCAGACTTGCACTTGCTTCCCTGAAAAGGTGAAGTACCTCAGACCCTCCTGGTCTGCACCAGAAGCTCCTTGTATCCTGCGTGGTTTGCCTTTGCTTAGGCTTGTTGGCTCTGATCTTGAAGGCGACCCCTCCATCTGCAAGATCTTCGTGGGGCAGCTCCTCTCCAGCACCTGGCCATCCTCGACGCCTCCTCAACGACAAGCTTCACCCCAGCACCTGATTGCTCCTCGACAACGTCTTGTTCCTTCCCTGGTTCCACCCGGTCACTGGCTAGTGACCTAGACTCTGTCCCCTCTGCTTTCAGGTCCTCTTCATCCTCGATTCACCCTTGGATCCACCCGGACATCTTCCTCCTGGTCGCCTGCAGCATCTTTCTTCACAGGCCCCATAGACTTCAACGGCGAAACCTGACACATCTTCACACCTATGCACCCGCTTCCTGTGGATGACGTAACGCGAGTCCTTCGGTGCTCTCAAGGGTATTGACTATCCAAGTGTCTAGGTTTTTAGTTTTATCCTTCTAGCTAGACCGGAAGTGTCCTAAATCTTCATTTACTTACCTTTTACGTTTCTATTGACTCTTGCGTGAGAGTACTGACTCTGCACGTGCCGCCTGTGGGCCTCCTACTCCTAACCTAAGGGTCAGATAGTGTAGCCCCAGCAATTCCCCAGGCCCTAGGCCTTCTCCTTTCCCAAGTCGTGGTTCTTATACCACTTACTTAGTATATGGTTTGACGCGTCCCTAGGGCCTAACTGTAAATTGTGCTATTTAAGTATTTCTGAGTGTAACTTATGTGCTTTTGCCTCTGATCTCATAAAGAGTTCAGAGGAGTGTGTTAGTAAATAAATACATATATATTTTATATATATCCTGTGTGGTTTCCTTTCATTTGATATTCAAGGGGTTACATATGGTAAAACAGCTGGCTTTACACGCCCTCAAGAGTCTTTTAGCCTAAGACTGTTCTGTCCACGCTACCTCTAGGATAGCTGGTCTATAAGGTTGACTTTACAACCATCAGCATAAGGGTTGTTTGGACTGGTGCAAGGTGTTCACTAGAATAGTGAACATCATATACCAGGCCAACTTCTCACACGGACCAGTTCTCGGTGGATTGTGTTGTGCATCCAAGCGTGTTACTCTTTGGCTAAGAAGGAACATCCTGTTGGGCTGAGGGCCCACTCCACTCCGCCCACGGCGACTACTACTGCCCTGGGCCGGGTAGTCCCCTTGCAGGACATTTGTCAGGCAGCTACGTGGGCCTCGCTGCACACGTTCGCAAGACACTACTGCCTGGACAGCCAAGTCCGGAGGGATGGCTTCTTTGGCCGTTCCGTCCTCCAGGACTTTCTGGTGTGATAATTGGTTCGCAGACCCACCACCGGGGTTGGTATTGCTGGGGTATCTATTCTAAGGTAAGGAATCTATCACTAACGTGTCTCTTTCAGATGCACAAATTACTACTTGTGTAACGATATATCTGTAAGAGACATTAGTTAGTGATAGATTACTTACCGACCCACCCATCCTCCCCGTTCTGCGAACCGATATCTAGGGTTAAGGTCATCCCCTTTCAGGGCCCTAGTTTCATGGCACCAGTGTTGGTTCTATCATGGCTCTGCGTATCTGGCGCGGAAAAAACTGTGTATAAGAACTAACGTCAGCGCGCAAGGGCGGCGTCTAAGTACTCCGGGGACGTTATTCCGGCGCTAACGACGGACGCGGAGGGGTATTGCTACGCAAAAGTTTCCGGATCCAATCTGACGCCTGGGGATATTCTAAGGTAAGGAATGTATCACTAACTAATGTCTCTTACAGATATATCGTTACGCAAGTAGTAACTTGTGCATTAGTCCTTAGTCAAATGATTTGTACTTTTGACTTCAAATCCGGCATCTTCAGTGAAAGAAGGAAATCTGATAGAGACTTCTAGCTGCAGATTCTTTACCATAGAATTATCCCCAAATGTCAGACTGGATCCAGATTATTTTATGTGGGCAGTACCCCTGTGCGCCTGTAGGGAGCGTATTTTGGCTCGGCATGGCGTCTGCAGTCGTCTGCGCCAGAAGTGACATGTGCAGTGCCTGTATAGGTGCGACCCCAGGGTGCTAACGTCTGTTCTTTACTTTCCACCCCAGTCCGCACACATTCCGAGAGAACTACTTTTTGACTGACCTTATTTTAAATTTTTGTTGAAGCTTTTTTCGAGACTTATTGCCTTTTTTGGCAGGGATGTACACAAGGAAGGATGGATTCAAGCCCTGCAGTGCCTGACAATGGCAAATATTGGTGACGGACCCACATCTCATCTCTGTATGAAGCCATGAGTGCAACCATGATGCCAAGACCTGTATCGATTGTCACGCTATGTACCCCAAGGCCTTGAGAAAACAATTCCTCAGGCTCCTTGCCGCTCAATGTGCGACACCACGCCGTTCTTGATTCCGATCGAGCGGAATCTACAGGAGCCATATATCGGTCATAGTCAAGGTTATCCCTCTCCAGTAAGTCCCACAAAAAGAAATAGAGCAAGAAGTTGAAGAGGTCTTTGACTTCACCCTGTCTGCTGAAGTCATCCGACGAGACCAGGGAGCATCATCACTTTAGGCCTGGATCTGCGGTTAAGCCTGTGTCCTGGCGTCTCCGCCCCACCCCAAGTTTTCTAGCGCGACCCCTGCCCAACTCTGAAAATTCGATGAGGACATGTACCTCATATTTGGGCAGTCCTTCTACGCTGGCACTCAATTTCAGCAGTTTTGAGTGCTGAAGTTTTTAAGGCGTCTCTCTCGCGAAAATGCTTATAGTCTTGAGTGGAGCTCAGGCCTCATGTACGCCTTTCCGCCCATACCACTCCTGCCCACAGTTTTCAAGATTAGGAATGACCGGCCTCCAGTCAACCTTTGGGCTCCAGACTGGGCTCAAAGAGTTTGGTATCCTGAGATGTGGAGCATTGCCAACGGCCATCCTATCAGTCTGCCTCTTCAGGAGAATCTTTTGTTGCAGCAGCAAGGAAGGGTTACCTTCTGTCAACGCTCTGCCTTCATACGTGGAGATTGAGTGGCAACAGTTGACAGCTTTCAACTTTCTGCCCGAAGTCTGCAGTTTTATGTAGGTAGCACGTCATCCCTCCACCAAGATGATATAGGCCAGCCGTTCAAACCAGTTTGTGGCATGGGGTACAGCCAAACAGATTGCCCCTCACCCCTCTTATCTGCACCTTTTTCCAAAGATCAGCTGGGCTCTGCATTGGGCACGGTTTATCTGTCTACCATCCCAGCCTTTCTGCTGTTGCCTGATCAGCCATTCATATTCAAATCTCTTGTTGTAAATAGATTTTTGAAAGGACTCCATCATATGTCTCAACCTTTACCCTTTATCGTGCCTCAGTGGAACCTCAATCTTAAATTCCTGATGTGTGCTCCCTTTAAGCTGCCCATAACTATCCTCTCAGGCTCCTTACTATCAATACAGCCTTCCTAGGGGCGATAACATTTACCCGGAGGGTCAGTGATCTTCAGGCTTTGTCATCCAAGCTTCCATACCCAATCATCTTGCCAGACAAGCTGGTTCTTTGCACTACTAGAGCTTCCTTTCTGCTGAAAGTTGTCACTCCCTGTCATGTAGGCCAATCCATTGTGCTGCCTACCTTTTATTCTCGGCCTCATCCCTTTAAGGAAGAGTAGCAATTCATCAACTGCACCCAAAAAAGAGGGTGGTTCTATCTTGACTGCACAAAAGAGTTCCGACTAGATGATAATCTCTTAGTAGGGTATATCACAGCTAACAGGGCTGTGCAGAAATGGGCCTTCTCCGGTGGATCGTGCTCTGCATTACAATTCACTACACATTGGCCAAGAAGCAACCCCCAAAAGGTTTGCATGCTCATTTCTTCAGAGCGAAGACTGTGACTACTGCATTAGCACGCAAAGTTACTCCAGTATTGGAGCGTTCATAGATTCACATGCCTGAATCATTCCTCGTTGTCGAGACGGGAGTCTCCGGTATATAAAAAAGCAATGCTTAGTTGTGTAGCAAACTGAAAAGAGGCCTTGGCCCATTTCTCTTTTGCAACCCATAACCTTCGTTATGTAAAAGAGACCAAACTTGTCTCTGAACCAATCAGACCTCCTCACCCACTAGAACACTCCTGAGAGAACCTTTTGCCCCTCAGATTTTCTACTGCACGTTGTACTAGGGAGTCTCCTTTGAGCTCTGCTCAAATTCAGCTTTTTTCAACCTTGTTGAAGAACTTTGTTCTTAGAATTTCAACTAGATTCTGTACTATTATGGACTGTCTTCAAATACATTCTTTTGAGAATGTCTGGAAAGGAGAAGAAAGGTTTATTTAAAGCCTGTGCCACTTGTTCTAAGAAGAGGTTCTACACTGATGACCCTCATACTGACTGCATTTACTGTCTATACCCGGATCACTAGGCAAAAGACTGTAATGTATGTCGCACTTTCTCTGGTAAGACTCTGAGGGATCTGGAAGGGCGCCTTTTGATATGGCTTCAAAAGCTAAAGGCCAGAAAGTAGGTTATCTCCAGTTACAGTGATGAGGCTTCCTTCTCAATATCTAGGAGATCTCAAGAGAAGAAAATCTCCTCAAACTCATTCCTCCAGAGAACGTCCTGAGAAGGCCCTAAAACAGACCACTCATGGGTCTTCTGGGCGCAGTCCTTCAAAAGCTCCTCAATCTGTGGAAAAGGAGAGTAAAGGACATGCTTCTGGAGAAAAGCCATCGAAAAAGACGAGTTCTGAGCCGTCAAAATCTCCTCCAAGTCTAAGAACTCTTCAGGAAGCCGTCGTCTGTCTCCTGAGGTAAAATCTAAGAAACCTGCATAGTCGACGGGATCGTCGATGAAGAAACCATCATCATCTTTGACGAAGTTTGAGGTAAAGCTACTATCAAAGACACCATTGGTGCCTATTAGTGTCCTCTCTGTCAAAGACGTCATCGTCGACGGTGGTATCGACGCCGGTTACATCGGTGGCGGTATCGACAATGTCAACAACTGGATTGTCGTTGACAGGAACATCGGCGGTGACTATGTCGTCAACGACGGATAGCTCTCTACTCCTGGTGTCGACAACGGCATCAACAACAGTGGTGTTGACGGCGATCTCGTCGACGGGCTCGCCGATGAGGGAACTTCCAGAAAAACTGGAAATTGTCCGGAAGAGGAGGATTACTCCAGGGATAACCTTCCCAAGCAAGACTACTCCTCGGGTGCCATCACACCTGCTAGAGGAGCAGGATTCAGAGGAAGTGGACGACAACGGACCCTTTGGATACGCCAGTAGTCCCTCACAACTACATGTTAAATGTCAGGATGATGACTATGAGGAGGGATATGGGGAGTACCAGTATCCTCGGCAACAACACTATCGCCAAGGGTAGGTACCAGGAGGAGATGGTTGGCATGCCATCCTCCATGATGATGGATTTACAGTTTATGCTGGCAGACTATAAGAAGAGATTTACGTGGACATCAGCTTCTCAGGAAATCCCAGTCTCGCATCCACGTTCCACCCTACTACTCCAGTTAGAAGCAGGGAGCCACTACAAGAAGTTACGCCTCCGACTCCTCAAACAGAACACCACCAGGATCCTGTCACCACAGACGATGATGACCAGGAAGGGGGAGAAATAACGGATCTTAACAAGGAATGGGATGATTACCTGATTTCATCTCCGGCATCTCCCTCACCAGTACCTGTTGATTCTCCGCCGTTGGATATCGGCGGATTCCATCATTTATTGGAAAGAGCTGCAAAGAGGTTCCAGCTTCCAATGGAGGAAGAATGTTTGCTGTACGATTTTAAGTAGCCATACCACAAGTCAGTTCGGGCTATCCCAATTGTGACATGTGTGGGAAGAAAGGTTAAAAGTGATGACGATACCTGCGACAGTTACACCTGTGCTCGATAGACTAGAAAATAAATATAAAGCTCCTTCAGACTCACCTGCGTGTTTACTAGTCGATCCTAAGTCAGATTCTATGATTTCCCAAGCAGCGCAACCGAAATCTAAGAATCCCTCTGTGCCTATTTCAGCACCTCAGGACAGAGAGGGGAGACATTTAGACAATGCGGGAAAGAGGTTTTCATCCATGTCTGCTCTCCTTGTTAAAGCAGCAAATGCCCTTGACATTCTGGGTAGATACGACAGACAAATGTGGTGCGATATGGCACCATACATGGAAGATAATGGGCAGGAGGTGAAAAAGGTTCTTCAGGAGGGAGAAAGAGCTTCGGCTGAAGTCATTGACTGTGCGATGGACATCGCAACCACAGCCTCCTGGTCGCTTGGAGGTGCGGTTTTTCTACGGCGTCAAGGATTGTTGAGGGCGACTACCTTTAGACCAGAGGTCCAAAATAAATTTCCAGATTCCCATTCGACGGAGAAGATTTGTTTGGAAAACAAGTGGATGCGGCACTACAAGATATCAAGAAAGGCCCTTGCTACACTACAGTACCATAAAGTGCCCTTTCGAGGTGCCCGAAGTAGAGGCCATCCATCCTATACGAGGGGGTTACCAACAGCGAAGAAACCCCTCTTATTCCTCCTCATCACAACCATACTGTCAACAATATGGTAAAAAAATATGAGGGAGCTATTCTAAATCTGCTCCTAGAGGACGAGGTAGTAGTCAAGGAAAGGACAATGGTAGAAGACAATGACAACCTCTAGAATCCGGCTACATGTATTCCTTCACCTCAACAAATTCCTGGGTGGAAGAGTTGCTTCTCATTTGCATCATTGGCAGAAGCTAACGACGAACAGATGAGTCCTCAATATAATATAATATAATTCAATTCGGACATACTCTAGAATTCATTCAATTTTCCCCATAGCCTCCACCGACAGGTCAAGTGATCAAACCTCTATCTCAGATGTGTCGGGAGACTCGGACAATGCTCCGAAAGGGAGCAATGGAACCGGTGCCTGTAGGAAGGTGGATATCTGACTATGGTTGCCCCCAACTTTCTGCCTAGTGTTTTGCTGGTTTTCGACATAATTGGCCTAGGATCCTGCTATCCAGGACCCCAGGCTTCCTGCTCACTCTGTTAAAATGGACTCCATGTACCTTAGGTACATATCTAATTGGGATTGGGTCACTCTTGTAAGTCCTTGTACAGTGTACCATAGGTACCCAGGGCATAAGTGTACCCAAGGCCTACTAGGGGCTGCAGCATGTATTATGCCACCCCTGGCTGGCCATCCAAAACTGACGCAACTGGCTGGTAACACAGCTGGGGCAAGGTGGTGTAATCACCCTTTGCTTTAGATATAGTATACCTATATCTAACCCTAAAATGGACACATATCCTCCTATAAGTCACTCCTATGGCAGGCCTTAACAATCCTGGAGGCAGAGTGCTTGGATTTATGTGAGATGGTGCTCTAGCATGAGCTGAGCCTGTCTGCAGCTTTCGGAACCAAGTCCTTTAGCTGTTTCCATGATAACGCTATACCATATACTCTTAAGTGCATTATAATCCTCGCGGTTATTGCTAACTTTGGCATAGCATTATCAAAACCTGTCGAGTAAGGTGTCATACTAATTGGAATACTACCCCCTCGCCAATTCTGGCGACGGGGCTAGCATTTCACCCTTTTAGAGGGACATGACATGTGTGTAACTGTGAACCCCGGTTAAAGTTAACTCGAGCCTCAGCATCACAAAATGGATGCTGCCACCACAGACACGAGTCTGACCTCCTGCTGCTGGGAGTCCTTCCAGCGAGGGAGGCCTGGACAAAGGGTTTCCTGCCTTGGGAGGTGCTAGCACCACCCCAGACAGGATTTTGTGTATTGGGTAGGACAGGCCTGAAAGAAATGAGATATGCCTGGGGCACACAAGGTGCCCTGTGCATACACCGGCTCAAACCAGTTGCTGGGGCACTCCAGCCCCAGCTCTGGCGCGAAACCGGACAAAGGATAGGGGTGTAACCACCCCCCTTCCTGGTCCGACCCATAGGAGAGACCTAGTGATAGTACAGCCCCCTTTAGGAGAATAAAGGTAGGAGCTGGCTCCATTCCAAATAAGATTAATCCTGAACAACTTTACAAAGAAGAAACTCTGGACTTCGACGTTCTGCTCCACAGAAGACTGAAGAAATCTCCCTTGTGGCCAAGGAGGGACCACCCTGCACAAGCAGGCACCATCAAGCGTTCCAGCGGTTCACTTTGTCGTCTTCCCCAGTGGATCCAGACTTCAGGGCCCGACGAGACCCTGACTTCCAGACCTCCCCGACCTCTCCGACCTCTACCTACATCTGCAGCACAGCTGAAATCCGTGGGTGCGACGAGACACATGGGAGCGGCCATCTTCGAGAAACTGCACTTCGCTTACAGCACGACTTCAGAGGCATCCTCGACAAAGTGCTTTGGGGATTGAGAAGCCCCAGCACCGAGCAGCTCCTGCATAGAAGATCAGCCCTCCAGCATCCACAAGAGTCTGCGTGGGGCCCTTTTGCTTGATTGCTGCTCGACGCGTTGTCTGGTCACTTGCCGGCTGGCTAGTGGTCTCCTAGACGACGAACCTTGAAATCTACACCGCTGGTCTGGTTGCTCCAGACTGGCCCTTGCTTCCCTGCAAAGGAGAAGCACCCCGGACCCTCCTGGTCCGCACCAGACGCCTTTTCCACTCACCGTGTAGGTTGCCTTTGTCAAGGCCTGTTGATGCTGAATCCGGAACCAACACCCGACAGCGAGAGCCTGTGTGGGACAGCTCGTGCCTCCATCCTGGTCGACGAAGACACCTCCTGGTCCACGTGGCTGCAGAGTCAAGCGTCCACTCTTCACCTGATCGCGACAACAGCATCTGGTTCCTTCCTGGTTCCACTCCAGTCACTGGCTAATGACTGTGAACATTGTCCCCTCTGCTTTCAGGTCTTCATCTTCCCTGATCGACCCTTGGATCACTCCAGACAGCTTCCTCCTGGTCGCCTGCAGCATCTTTCTTCAAGGCTCCATAGACTTCAACGCGGAAACCCAACACACTTTGACACCTATGCACCCGCAGCAAGTGGGTGAGGAAACAAGAGCATTTCGGTGCTCAAGGGTAGATCAACTCTCCTAGTGTCCAGATTTCCAGTCGTTTTAGTCCTAACTAGTCAGAACTGTCCCTACTCACCTTTTTCGTAAATTGTACTGTCGATTGACTTTGTTACGCATCTCGCGTGTGAGTTCGCACTCTGCACACGCGTCTCATGGGCCTCCTATTACTTACCTAAGGTTAGGGTAGCGTAGTCCCAGCGAGCCTACAGCCTCTGGACAGCTCCATTCCTTCTATCGATTTCCTTATACCACTTGTTTAGTATATGGTTTGACGTGCCCCTAGGGCACCATTGTAATTGTGCAACTTAAACGTATTTTTCCTAAGAGTCTTGTCATGTGCTTAGCCCTCTGATCTCATAAAGAGTTCAGAGGTGTTTGTTATTAATAAATATCCTGTTTATTTTCATAACAACCTGTGTGGTGTCCTTTCACTTGGTATTCAAGGGGTTATATGTGGTAAAACAGCTGGCTTCACATGCCAAAAGAGTTTAGCCTAAGACTGCTTTGTCCATGCTACCATTAGGATAGCTGGTCTATAAGGTTGACTTACAACCAATCACCATAAGGGTTGTTTGGACTGATATAAGGTAAACACTAGAACTAGTGAGCATCATATATCAGGCCAACTTCTCACAGTGCTGATCTCCCAAAGAGGAAAGGGATTTTATTCCTGTTTCTTCCTGGTCAGGAAGAATGCTCTCCAATAGCGTCCTATTCTAGACTTGAGATCTCTGAATACTTCTCTCAAGAAGCAGTCTTTCCTGATGGTGACCCTCCAAGACATTCTTCTGCTCCTAAACCGAGGGGATCATATGACCACCCTAGATTTGCAAGATGCATATTTTCACATCCCCATTCATCCTTCCCACAGACGGTATCTCAGGTTTGCAGAGGCCGGAGAACATTACCAGTTCAAAGTGCTACCGTTTGGCCTCAAATCCTCCCGAGAATTTTTACAAAATGTCTGGCGCCAGTGGCAGCTTTTCTCAGGAAGCAAAAACACCAGGTATTCCCATACCTGGACGACTGGTTGGTAAAAGCGGCATCAGAAACTTCAGCCCAGCGTCAACTTCGGCTAGCATACAGATGTTTGCCGAACTGGAACTCACTTTGAATATAGAAAAATCGTCCCGTCAACCGTCAAGGAAGGTCACGTACCTTGGAGCGATTCTGGACACCTCAGTAAACAAAGCATTTACCTCCATAGAGAGGCAACTGGGTCTCATGTCTGCCATGGATTTCATAAGAAAAAAGTCTTTCAGTACGCAGGTACAAGTCGCTGCTAGAGACAATGTCCTCTTGCATACCTCTCATTCCTTTTTGCCGACTAAAAATGTTTCCATTACAGGAATAACTGGATCGGCAATGGCACCAGGCAGAGGGATCCTTCGAAGACAAGGTGAAGATCACGCCGGAAATGGTGCAAGCAGTAGCATGGTGGACCCACAAGAGGAACATCTCGATGGGTCTTTTCTTCCTGACCGAATCAGCTCCATTGGTAATTACCACCGATGCATCTCTGGAAGGATGGGGGGCATTCCTTCAGGACCTGCAGGTCAGCGGTCGGTGGAAATTGCAAGAACAGCAGCTTCACATCAACTTGCTGGAGCTCAAAGCGGTAGGCTTCGCATTACTGGCTTTCCCAGACCCCCCAGGATATTGCGGCATGGATTAGCAAATTTAGCGGCACAAATATGGAAATTTAGCGGCACAAATATGGAAATTTTGCGCCATTGTTGCGGCACTTTATTTAACTCATAATCATCAATTTTCAGCGTTAAAACAATGGAAACTGTTTAGCAGAGTATTCCACTTTATGGGAAGAGCTGCCGCTGATCTTATCACTGCCTGGATGTTCTGTAATCAACCCTGATTTTTTAAGAGTTTATGTGCATTTTCTGAATAATCCTTGAAATTCGAAAGGGTTACAGAACAATGATATGTCCTGGACATGCATGGTTTGCACTCTATCTGTTGATCTTTGACCACTGTTGCTCGAAATACTGCATTAGTATTGTCACACCCGTAATTTAAAAAAAAATTACTTTCTTTTTCTGCGTTCTTTTATATAGCGCGACCTTGACCAGAAAGTATTTGGTATCAGAGCACTTTACATGAGCACCAGTTGCGCACCACAAGAACACATTTATTTTTGTTATGCATGGGGAGATTAATTGATTTGCCCAGAATCACAGGATGTTGGGCATCGTTGCTGAGACTCGAACCTGGTTCCCCAGATTTCAGGGCGACCCCCTGGCCGTTAGGCCATATCCTCTCGTTGAGGTTATTGGTAATTACAGGAATGCTGTGGTATTCCGATTGAAACCTCAGAGTCTCCTTAGAAATGGGTGATGGAAAAGGAATCACTTACTTCACCTGATTACCATGGTGAGCCTGCATTCTGGGGCTTTTTCCACCTGGATATTTTTTCAGCTTTTAGTTGGTGTAAGGTCAAGCTGGAAAAAACTGGGCATGTGGTATTCCTTAACCCAGATTCAGTTGGTATCCCCTGCATTCAAATAGAATCAAGGTTGCCTCTTTTTTTGGAAGTTTTATATAGGTATTGGAGCGCTTTTTCGAGATGGGGGCCTAAGGTTAGGAAGCATACATATAATAAATGGGGGTAAAGTGCCATCCACAGCATCCTCACAATATATGTTAAGAGATAGCTGATTTGGTATAGTTGGTTGGTATATGCGAATTGTCTTTTTGAGATTGCAATGTTATAAATAAATCAGAGATGTGCTTGGTTCTTATTTTCCATTGGAATAAAAACTGCTACTTGGTTCAAGTGCTTAATATAGGACATGGGAGTGTTTACGTCCGGCTGAATCATTACATCATGTTTTGTTTTTGAAACCGACACGGGCACCTGTCAAGTAACTGACGTACACCAGCCTGTCAAAGGCTTGTTTAGTCATCTTTCCGAAGCCTTAGTGAGTGCTAAAAGATGAAAGTGTCTCAAACACATTACACTTGTAGTTTTTGTTTCACATATTCTGGCAGAAACTTGTCTAATCTGTCCCTCGGTTTCCTAACCTCACAGATGTGACTGACTTCCGCTTCTGTGCCGTAACAGTGATCTTTTAGCACATTATTCCTTTTTTTCTGCCTATAATAATTTTCTGAACTGTGTGGTTATACCATGGTTTCTGGCAAAGGCAATTAACTTTCCACAGGCAGCTAATACAATACGGCTGTACAGCGCTGTTTCAAGGGGTGACGTAGGCTTGTACAGCCCATAAAATGGCATCATTTTTTTTATGCCTCTTTTTCGCTGCCAGTGTGTTAAATATCGTGGCCGTCGCGCTTGCCTGCAGATTTCGCGTTTTTTTGTGAATCGCAAAATGCTGGAGGGTCTGCTTTCCTACCAAGGATTCAGGGAACGTCTGTGCTGGTGAGATCAGACAACACAACTGCAATGCAGTAGCTCAACAAGCAGGGCGGTAGAAGACCACTCTCCCTGTCGCAGGAGGCACAAAAGGTATGGAAGTGGGCTGTCCAGTACGGAGAATCTCTAAAGGCGGAACATCTTCCAGGAGATCAGAAGGTCAAAGCGGACACTCTCAGCAGACTGAAATCGACCTGCCACGAGTGGGAGATCAACCAGGACATATTGCAAAGCATTCCAACAGTGGATCTGTTTGCGACAGCTCAGAACAAAAAATGCTGGTTCTTCGCAAGTTGGCATCACCAACGGGGATCTTGGGGGAATGCGTTTTTGATGGCATGGTCAGGCGTCTTTGCCTACGCCTTTCCTCCGATTCCCCTCCTGCCACGCGTTCTCACAAAGATAAAGAAGGAACCGTGCAAAGTGATACTGATAGCTTGTGGTGGCTCAGGCAACACTGGTTCACAGAGTTGATCCTATTGCTAGAGGATCATCCGATTCGGCCTCAACCAATACCATCTCCCTTGACTATGTCCCAGGGACAATACTTAATCCAGAACCGAAATTGCTGCGCTTAGCGGCCTGGCTCCTAAACACTGCAAATTTCCCAACCTAGATATTTCTGCAGAATGCAGAGATTTTCTAGTAAATGCCAGAGCAGAAAGTACAAACCAAACATATAGGATGAAATGGAAAAGATTCTGTTTGTGGTGCTAAGAACGTAATATCCATCCATTACACTCAGCAGCACATCAAGTTATTCCATATATTCTGATGTTAGCGAAATCAGGTTTGGCCCATGCTTCTATTAAGGTGCATCTGGCGGCGATTTCTCGATATAGAAGAACTTCCTCGGGTCCATCATTGTGGTCTGAAAGAATTATCAAACAGTACATGAAAGGATTGTTTCATACTTTTCCTCACCTCTCTAGCATTTTGAACATTGTTCTATCTCAATTGATGAAACAGTCCTTGGAACCTACTCACGAGGCGGATCTAAAATTCTTATCCTGGAAAGTAGCTCTTCTAATAGCTCTCACTTCATCCAGAAGAGTGGGGGAAATACAGGCTCTCATGATACAGGAACCGTTTTTGCAGTTTGGGGAGGATGGTATTGTCCTCAGGACTAATCCCAAATTCATTCTGAATGTGCCAACAGATTTTCATTAAAAGGTTTTTCCCTCAACCGTCTACAGCATCAGAAAAAGCTCTTCATTCATTAGATGTTCAACGCTGTCTGAAGTTCTAATTGCAAAATACAAGGCCTTTCCGCAAGTCTTTCCAACTATTTCTTGCTTACAGAGCCCCTAGGAAGGGGTTTCCGTTGTCAAAGAGAGGAATTGCCCCATCGATTTCAAGCGCAATACAGTATTGTCATCAGGCGGCGGGGAAGCCGTTGAATGCACGTGTTTGTGCCCATTCTACAAGAGCAGTGTCCACCTCCACTGCTTTATTTGCGGCGTACCTATCCAGGATATCTGCAGGGCTGCTACCTGGAAGAGTACGCATACCTTCACCAGACACTAATGCCTGGATGCACCTGCAGAGAAGGATGTGGCAGTGGGACAAGCAATACTGAGGAACCTTTTCCAATAACGGTGAGCTCTCTTTACCACCCCCCCCTTCCTTTGTTAGTGATATAAACACATGTTATGTTGCA
This sequence comes from Lissotriton vulgaris, assembly GCF_964263255.1. Lineage (NCBI taxonomy): Eukaryota > Metazoa > Chordata > Amphibia > Caudata > Salamandridae > Lissotriton > Lissotriton vulgaris. The sequence continues at coordinate 1,383,269,428 of NC_141691.1, read as the reverse complement.
TGCTGTACTATATGTATTTATATATGAACACTGCTATTGTCAGATTACATATATTGCCTAGTTCGAGATGTTAGATAGCAAATAATGTGCTATGATTTACTGCTCGCTATTCTGATTCAGGCATGTGAATCTATGAAAGCTCCAATACTGGGGTAAGAAAACAAGTTACTTACCTGTAACTGTAATTCTCCAGTAGTGGAAGCTTTAATAGATTCACATGCAACCCACCCTCCTCCCCTGAGAGGCTCACCTTGGATTTAGCACAAAAGGTGTCTGGCACAAGTGCACGAAAATCTGAAGGGCAAAAGGTTCTCTCAGGAGTGTTCTAGAGGGTGAGGAGCCTGATTGGTTCAGAGACAAGTTTGGTCTCTTTTACATAATGAAGGCTATGGATTGCAAAAGGGAAATGGGCCTAGGCCTCTTTTCAGTTGCTATACAACTAAGCATTGCTTTTTTATATATTGGAGACTCCCGTCTCGACGACGGGGAATGACTCAGGCATGTGAATCTATGGAAGCTTCCAATACTGGAGAACTACAGTTACAGGTAAATACCTTGTTTTCTTTCCGGTCCTTGACATCTGCCAGGCAGCAATGTTGGCTTCCCTGCACACATTCACCAAACAAATCAGTCAGATCCGTAGGGATGAGCATTTTGCCTGTTCGGTGCTGCAGAACCTTTTAGTGTGAAATTGTTTTGCAGGCCCACCTTCGGGGCTGATTCTTTGAGTATCTATTCTAACATAAGAAATCTGCGGCTAGAAGTCTGTCAGGTGAGCTAGTTACTTACCTTCGGTAACGTCTTATTTGGTAGAGGCTCTATGTAGCCGCTTAGTCCTTAACAACCCACCGATACTCCACGCTCTGCCAACAGACTTCTAGGGTTAAGACTGGTCCACTTCAGAGCCCTAGTCTTCCACACAAGCGGTTGGGGTTCTTTGTGGCTCCACGGTACTGGCGTGGAAAGTCGTGAAAAGAAACTGACATCAGTGCGCTGTGGTGGCACCCATATAGGCACCAACGACGCCATGCAGAGCTGAACGACACCACCTACTGGTGCATGGGTACGGCTCACAAAACGTTTCCGAATTCAGTGTGTTACCTGGGTATAATTTTAATGTAAGGAACTATCGAACTATACCATAACTGTTTGGGATGGCGTTCAAAATATCTGATGCCAAAGAGTCAGATAACCAGGCTTCTGTCAAGAAGAGTACATCAGTCGATTGAATAGAAAGGAGATTGAAGATCTGTATCGTATGTCTGAGTAGCAAGCAGCAGTTAACGACTAAGCTGTGAAACACCAACCCCCTTCCACCCGCCTGTAGCCACCTTCTTTGCAAGCTTACCTCTCAGATCAAAGCTGTAATAATTACACCCGAGAACGCCCTTGAACCATTGATGGCATGATTACATTACTCTGTTGGAACGGAAGTGAGTTGGCGTAGTTCTTCGCTGGAATATCTAATAGGAGTTGGGGTTGTCCCCAAAGGGGCAGGGGTTCTGGACCCTGGTCCCATCCAGGTGCAGACTGGCTTGACTTTGGCAGCGTACCAGCTGCACGTCAGCGCATCGCCGATTATTAAGTACTCACCTTAGAGGGGCAGAAGTAGACACTAATCCCCATTCAAGGAAGAAAATGGGCAGGACAATATAACCCAAACCGGGGCCCAGCAACGCTTCCCTTCCAGAGTGACGTTACTGGGAAATAAAAAACAGCTAAAATAATAACTCAAACATAAACTGAGAAAATATACCATAAAATCAAGAGTTAAAAACACACTAGGTCAGACCCCTCCTGCACCAAATGGCACTACAAGGAACTAAGCAAGTGGGGAGATCGAGCACACCATGCGCGCATAGCGCACAATCAGCTGTGAGGTCCTATATGCCTTCAATCTAGCTCATCAGCCTTCTTTAAGTACCCGCCTTAGAGGGGCAGAAGTTGACTGGAATACCCATTCCGAGAAGAAAGTGGGAGGAACAACAGAACCCAAACCAGGATCCAGTAACCCCTGGCCAATCTGGAAGGCTTCCCTTCCCGAGTGACGCTACTGAGAAATAAAAAACTGGTAAAATAATACCTCAAACATAATCTGAGACAAGTACACACAAAATCAAGAGTCAAAAACACCCGGGAACCAGGCACCTCCCTGCGCTACAAGAAACTCAAAGCAAGTATAGTTAAAAGCGACCATGCTTTACAAAGAGGTGGCAGTATCGTAATTATTTGTAAACAGTCTTTTCAGTGCTCATTCACAGTGCTAGAGCTAGCTAATATTGAAGCGACTTTCTTCACTCTTACCTTGCCCTGTAAATCTATCATTGCTGTCTTTTTAAATTTATCGTCCACCTGTACCAGAAAGGAGTTTTATTTTAGCATTGAGGAACTTGTTGCCATCTTATGCGCCTCACTATAAATATCTATTAGTGTTAGGGGCTCTGAACTTACACTTCGATTACAAAAATTGTTCTGTAGCGAATACATTGCTTGAGGATTTAAAGATACTGCAACTGACAGTTAGTTCAAGGCCCCACATATCAGATGGGGCACACTCTAGATCCCATTTTTGCAAATTTCGCTGCTATTGCAGTGCAACCCCCGTGCAGGGGTAATACTCAGACAATAGGACGGTACCGTTTCAGATACAGCTATCCACACCAATTACGGTGCCCGTAAGAACTTTAACTTGTGAATCTCATAAATGGTCTAAAATGTCATGCAAGGATCTGTTGAATGCTCTCCATCAATTGATGCCAGTGGTAGGCGAAGATGTGGACGTGGCTATCACTGGCATTGAGAGTTGGATCACAGATGCCATGGACAAGCTGGTGCATATAACTCCGAATCGGGCGACTTGTACCCGACCCACTGCGGAGTGGATTACTAAAGATTTACCTCTCTCCGGGAAGTCCTGTAAACGCCTGGAGCGGGTATGGCAGAGAGACTATATTGTGGAAAGTAGAATAAAAATAGGCATTAAAACAATACCATCAACTAATTTGTTGTTCACATAGGGCATTTTATGCCCAGAAAATTGAGGCTTCAGCCAACTCCACAAAGGGCATATTTGATATAATTAAATCCCTGTCCATTCTATAACGTGTGGCTGCTTGCCACCAACCATCTATGCAAAGTTGCAACAAGATCTCATGTTTCTTTGCCAATAAGATCTCGAAAATGTATTAGTCTTCCCACAGGAGGTTTGAGATTTTTGTGCCTTGGAGTCTAAGTTTGACTGCCGGCCTGGTACCAGTCTCTTCAGTTTCGAGGTCCCTCCTGAGGATGAACTTGGTGGCTTATGGGGCAAAATAAAATCCGGGACGCCATTGGACCCGACCCCCGCAAAAATCCTTGTTCAGGCACAGGAAGCTATCTTTCCCCATCTGAGCAATTTACTTGGGAAAGTCCTTTTCATCGGGACAAGTGCCTTCAAAATGGAAGCAGGCAGTGCCCCTGTTAAAAAAAATAAAAGAAACCTTCCCTAAATCCCTCACTTTTGGAAAACTTAAGACCCATCTCATTGCTCCCTTTCTTTGTTAACCCCTTCGATGCTGATGACGAGCTCCGCTCGTCATCAGCTACGGCGCTTGTGAGAAGTTTGCCTGATATATAGTGCTCACTATTCTAGTGATCACTGTGTATCATACCAAACGACCCTTATTGATGATTGGTTGTAAGTCAACCTTATAGACCAGCTAGCCTAGTAGAGTGGACAAAAGCAGTCTTTAGGCTAAACTCTAGAGGGCGTGTTAAGCCAGCTGTTTTACCATCACATATACCCCTTGAACACCAAGTGAAAGGACACCACACAAGTTCTTATGAAAATAAAAGATATTTATTTATAACAAGTCTACCCTGAACTCTTTATGAGTCAGGGAGCTAAGCACAATACAAAACTCTTACGAAAATACTTCAAGTTGCACAATTTACACAAATGCCCGAGGGGCACGAAAAACCATATACACTAAAAGTGGAATGCGAAATACTAGCAGGTAAGTAACAAGATCCAGAGGCTTCAGGATCGCTAGGACTACACTACTGAACCCTAAGGTTAGGAGCAGGAGGCCTAGGGAGATCGGGTGCAGAGTGTGCACTCACGCGGAATGCGGGACAAAGTCTATGGAGGCTAGTATTTCTAAAGTTACTGTTTCCGGACGAATCCGACTAGGTAGACTTAAAACGAAAAAGGATCTGGACACTTGGATAGTGAACCTGCGTTGGAGCACCGAAATGCTCGGGTTACCTAGCCCAGGGGCTGCGGCTGCATAGGGTTCAAAAGACGTCGGGAATCCTCGTTGTAGTCTATGGAGCCTGAAAGAAGTTGTTGCTGGCAGGCGACCAGTGAAGATGTTCGGTGTGATCCAAGCCTGGATCGGTGATGGAGACGACCTGAAAGCAGAGGGGACTCAGTTCTTCATCACTAGCCAGTGATTGTGCGGGCACCAGGATGGCACCGGATGAGGTCACCGCGATCAGGTGAGTGGGCGACGCTGGACGCTGCAGTCACACGGGCAAGGAGGCGTTGTCGGCGACCAGGCTGGAGGTGCGAGCTGTCCCACGAGGGTGTCTGCTGTCGGCGCTGCTGGAACCAGGGTTGGAGCAACAAGCCTTGGCAAAGGCAAGCCCACGCGGTGGAGTCAAGATGGCGTCTGGAGTGGACCAGGAGGGTCCGGGGTTCTCCTCTCTTGGAAGGGAGCAAGGGCCAGTCTGGAGCAACCAGACCAGCGTTGAAATCGTCGTGGTACGTCGTCAGGAAGGCCACCAGCCAATGGGCAAGTGACCGGACAACGTGGCAAGCAGCAGAAGGGCCCCACGCAGATCTCGTGGATGCTGGGGGGCTGGACTTTGGTGCTGGAGCTGCTCTGGGTTGGGGCTTCTCAAACCCCAGTGCACTCACTCGAGGATCCCTCGGCGGTCGTGCTGGTTAAGCGTTGTGCAGGTTTTGAAGATGGCCGGTCCCTCAGGTCTCGTCACACCCACGAATCTCAGCTGGGCTGATGATGCAGGTAGAGGTCAGAGATGCCAGGGAATCCGGGTCTCGTCGAGCTGGTCAGTCTTGATCCGGAGGATGGACGTGCAGCAAACCGCGATGCTTAGGTGGTGCCTGCGGGTGCAGGGTGGCTACTCCTTAGCCACAAGGGAGAGTCTTCAGAGAAAGTCAAGAGTTCCTTTCGTGGAAAGTAGTTCAAGATTCAAGATTATCTCATTTGGGAAGGGGGCCCGCTCCTACCTTTATTCTAAAAGTAAAAAAGGGGCTGGCACGCGACTAGGTCCTGCCCATGGGTGGGACCAGGAGGGGGGTGGTTACACCCCTCTCCCTTGTCCGGACTTTCCCCAGCTCAGGGGCTGGGGTGCCTCTGGAACTGGTTTGAGCCGGCATATGCACAGTGAGCACCGGGGTGCCACTTGCAGTCACCTTCCTCTCAGCCCTGCCTACCTGGGATACACACAACCCTGTCTGGGATGGTGCTAGCACCGCCCCTGACAGGAAACCCTTTGTCCAAGCTCTCCTCGCTGGAAGGACTCCCAGCAGCAGCAGGTCAGACTTGTGTCTGTGGTGGCAGCATCCATTTTGTGATGCTGAGGCTCGAGTTAACTTTAACCGGGGTTCACAGTTACATACATGTTGTGTCCCTCTAGAAGGGTGGAATGCTAACCCCGTCGCCAGAATTGGCGAGGGGTTAGTATTCCAATTCGTATGACACCTTACTCGACATGTTTTGATAAAGCGAGACCAAAGTTAGCAAATAACCGCGAGGATTATAATGCACTTAAGAGTATATGGTACGCGTTATCATGGAACAGCTATTAGGACTTGGTTCCGCAAGCTGCAGACTGGCTCAGCTCATGCCAGAGCACCATCTCACATAATTCCAAGCACTCTGCCTTCAGGATTGTTAAGGCCTGCCATAGGACTGACTGATAGGAATACATGTGTCCAATTTAGGGTTAGATATAGGAATACTATAGCTAAAGCAAAAGGTGTTTACACCACCTTGCCCCAGCTGTCGTGCAGCCAGTTGTGTCAGAGTTGGATGGATGGCCAGCCAGGGTGGCATAATACATGCTGCAGCCCCTGGTAGGCCCTGGGTACACCTAGGCCCTGGATACCTAAGGTATGCTGTACAGGGACTGATGAGGTGGCCCAGTACCAATTGGTAAATGCACCTAAGGTACATCTGTGTCAATTTAGAGAGAGAACAGCTAGGCTGTGGGTCTGATTAGCAGGCCCACAGCCAGGGAAAGTCGTAAACCAGTGAAGCAAAAAGCAAAAATCGGGGGTGACCATAGGATTGCAGACCCCACTCTCCTACAGCGCTCGTATGCTGATGACGAGCTGAGCTCGTCATGTAACGCGGTATTTTAAAAAACGCCGCACACAGCTGGAAAAGCCGCCGCAGCGATGCGGTTAAAGTGGCGGAAAAACTGGTCAATAGTGATATGACCAAGTTTATAGAGGCCAACAATCTTTTACACCCAGTCTGGCCTTTGTGCGTGCCACTCCACTGAATCAGCCTACCGGATGGCTACTAAATCCCTGATGTGTTATGCCGGTGGGGTTAGACGGCGGCACTGATCATGCTCTATCTAAGCGCCCCCTTTGACAGCGTGTCTCATGTCCTACGTCTGCATTGGCTAGGTGACTGTGAGGTGGCGGGCCTTGCTTGGCATCCCTTCTACAAGACTCCTCCTTTCAAGTGTTCCAAAAAAAGTACTCCTCAGATCCGATCTCGTTGTCCCTAAGGGTGCCGCAGGGCTCTATTTTCAGCCCAACTTTATTCAACATTTGTATGCGCCCACTAGCTGAAATTGAGGGTCACAATGTGACTATTGTGTCCTATATGGACAAGACTCAATAGTCACCTTATCTCAAGAGATAGGTGGAGTGGCTGTCTAATTTGAAAGGTGTTTGGTGGAAGTGGCCAGTTGTATTACTAATAGCTGCCTCAAACTAAATGCTAATAAAATTGAGGTTCTCATTGTTGGGAAAACCCCCTCCATTTGGACATCAGTCTGGTGACCCGATGTAGTGGGCTCTACTCCCGTCCTGAAGGTAAAAGTTAAGAATATGGGAGTTTGGCTGGACTTGTTGTTATCTCTAGAACATCAGATAGCTGCCATGGCAAGAAAATGCATTAATTCCTTGATAATGTTAAGGAAGATCTTCGATGTTCTTCCACTCTCGGCCAGGAAAATTATTATACTGGCATTGGTTACCTTGCAGTTAGATTACTACAATGGCTTATATCTAGGGGTTACCAGAGGGAGACTTAAAAAATTACAGAGTTCAAAATTCTGCAACCTACCTAGTGCTAAGTCTTCTGAGGTGTGCTCCGGCGGGTCCAGCTCTGGCCATCCTGCATTGGTTGCCACTCAGAGAGAACTCTATTTAAAGCTATGGGCTTCTGCCATAGAATTCTTAATGACAGAGGTCCACAATATATGACCTCTTTGGTGACCTGCTATCAGCCTAACCATAGTTTAAATCCTCAAACATTAATCTGGCAGCAATCCTGCGGGTGAGGGAAGTTAAGTGGGGTGGCCGCTCTTTTGCCTTTCTAGCTGCAAAAGCTTAGCATTCCCTGCCTCTTCAATCTGAAAGAGACTTGGTTATAGATTCCTTACTGTGGAATTACACCTAGGCATCAGACTGGATTCGGATACTTTTTTCCCTTAGCAGTACCCCTGCACATTGGTAGGTGAAGTTGGTCAACTCCGCGTTCGGCGTCGTGACCGCTGGGATGATGTTGTGGTATCTACTTAGACGCCGCCCCTGCACGCTGACGTCAGTTCTTTCTTTTCACGCACCAGCCAGCGCAGATCCGGAGAGAGCGGTACCCTTAGTCGTATTTTGACTAACTCTCTTTTGACTTTTGTCGACCTCTTTTTCGAGTTATTCGACTCCTGGTGTGCATAGGGATGTCCCATCGTCGGACCGGCTTTAAACCTTGTGACTCCTGTCACAAGCTGATGTCAGTCACTGACCCACACCTTGTGTGCCTCTGGTGCCTGGAGTGCGACCATGACCCAAAGTCATGCTCCGACTGTCGGGCATGAACCCGAAGTCTTTGCGGTGCGGTCCCGAAAGCTTCTGGAGGCCCAGCAGTCAACTCCGAGCCGCTCGAGGTATTGGTCGACCGGGAGGTTGTGGGACCGGTAGTGCAGTCACCACTATCATTCCTCCTCGAAGTCTTCATCATCGGGTAAGTCAAAGCACAAAAAGAAGGTTAAGAAGCACTGTCACTCTTCGCCTTCTCCCCGTCTGTCAGCCGAAGGACGCGGAGTCTGTTGGGACAACTCAGAGCTTGCCTCCCTTTCCGGGAGCCGGGGCGTCCCCTGCCCAGCTTTGTGCCTTTTACAAAGCCCTCCATTCCATCTTTGGGCGGCCCGACTGACGTGTCTTGGGCCCGTGGACTCGGCTGGGGGTTCTAGGTCTTAAATGCCAGCGGCTCCCGCCCCAACGCCGCAGGGCTCCCAGAGATCCAGGAATGGATCCGGATCGTGGCTGGTAGACCTCACAACACCTCACCTGGTGCCGATCCCTCTGACAACGCCTCTGCCACCTCCGATGCCCGTTGTGTCCCCGGCCAGCGTCTATCCCGGTCTCCCCCTCGATTTGGACACTGAGCCAGACCGGCGTTGATTGATGCCGTCGCCGAGCGATAGGTTTGTACCACTGTTCTACCATATTGTTCCTTATCGCCCTGATTGGCAGCCAGAAAAAGGTGAGGAGGACTAGGAGGGGTCTGTTGACCCTCTGGAAGACCAGCTTGAAGAGCCGGACTGGAGAGAGGAGTTGGATGAGGCCAGTGGTCTGGGTACCTCCCCAGACCTTGTTATGCTTTCTCCCCCTACTGTGGCCACGGAGTAGGGAGCCTCCTACGCTGTGGTGTTGCTTAGGGCGGCTGAGGCCTTGGCCCCCGAGCTTCCTACAGTGGCAGTCATGACTAACCTCCTGACTGAGGTGCTTAAGTCGTCAGCGGCCTCCTCAAAGCCCCTGCTGCCGTTCAGTGAGGTCCTCACAGACATCCTTCTGGGCACTTGGCTTAAGCCCAGCACAGGGGCTCCCGTTGATAGGATGATTGCCCGAAACAACCGCCTGGTCCTGGGCGACCCACTTTTCTCCCAAAACTCTACACCAAGAGCTTGGTGGTCCAAGCCTCGATATCCCAAGGTGTGTTCCCTACTTCTCCCCAGATATGGTCCAGCTCCTTGGATTCCCTCTTTGTAAGAATGTTTTCTTCCCCCAGCTTAGGACTGTGGTCAGTGAACACTGCATGTCTATTGGGCTGCTACACCCACTGTATGTGAGACACGGTTGTGCAGGTGCTTCCACAGTGCCCAGGGGAAGGCCCGGGCTGTACTTTCCCATGTGGATGCAGAGGGTAGAGACGCAGCGAAGCTTGCCATTCGATGTGGGCTGGACACCGCCGACTCGGTGGGTAGAACGATTTCTACGTCAGTAGCACTGAGGCGCTACCCCTGGCTGAGGTCAACTGTCTTCTCGGGGGATGTTCAATCGATCCTTTCGGACATGCCCTTTGATGGCCGTCGCCTGTTTGGCGACAAGGTGGACAATGCGCTTGAGCGTTTAAGGACTCTCGGGCTACGGCAAGGTTCTTGGGCCGCACTGACACCTCTCCGCCCATTCGTGGCTACGAAAGGGGTGCCCCACCATGTTCTGCCCAGGGCCACAGGCCGGCGCAAGCTACCCAGTCTCTGCGGGGCGGGGGACGTGGGACACAGCGCCATGGGTCTGGGGGCCAGTGGGCGGCCCAGTCCACCAGTGTCACCTTCTGCAGAAGCCTCCAAACCTACCTAGTCCGACTTTTCAGGGTTGCCTCCCCCACGTCACAACTTCACGTCAGACAGGTGGGTTTTGCAGATAGTCCGAAGGGGCTACTTCCTCCCCTTCAAGACTGCGCCTCTCTGAATGCCACCAACAGTCCATCGCATGTCGGAGGATCACTTGGCCCTTCTCCGTCAAGAAGTTACGGCTCTCTTTGCCAAGTGACCATCAAGCGAGTCCCTGTCCCAGAAGTAGGTTGTGGTTGTTACTCCCACTACTTCCTGGTACCCAAAAAGGACAAAGGCCTGCGTCCTATCTTGGATCTCAGGGACGTAAACCGCTTCCTCCGGAAGGAGAATTCAAAATGTTGACATTGGCTCAGGTCCTGTCTGCCCGAGACCTTGGAGACTGGATGGTAGTGGTGGACTAGCAGGACTCTTACTTCCACATTCCCTTCCTGCCAGCCCACAGGCATTACCTATGGTCACGGTAGGCCACAAGCATTTTCAGATTACTGTGCTCCCCTTTGGTGTTCTCGAAAGTGATAGCGGTGATCTGAAAGAGACACGTTAGTGATAGATTCTGTAGTAGGGGATCTCTGTGTATAGTCATAATCTAGTGAATAGTCCCGCCCATGTGCGTGGACCCCGGCAATCAAAAATAATCTCTTAAGTTGTCAAAATCATGCAGAAACTGCAAAGACACTTAAGAGAGAATTTAAAGACAAATAATGCAGCCTATATCCACAGGCTACACTGTCCAGTACTTCAACTAGAAATTCCACCAAAAATCACCACACACAGCCCAGCCTGCCAGTTTCTACCATAGAGAAAACTGCCTCCCCCAGTCCCAGACTCAGGAATGATAGAGAGGAAGGTAGGGACAGACAAGCCCCATAGGCTGCCATTATGTGGCTTAAATAGGATACTGTGCCTTTAAGAGAACTTTCTAGACTTCTCCCAGTATCCCAGAATGCATAGCAGGTCCAACTTACTTTCAGTTCTTTTTTCCGGCTCCTGCTTACAGGACCCTGGCATTGAGCTCTCCCTTTTTCAAGGGTTTATTGAATTCGTTTTTGCACTTTATAACTTTTAAAAGTGCTGTGATTACTGCTTGGTGTTCTCTTCTCACCCTTGTGCTGTTTTTTAGGCGTTTTGGGGCTCCGAAATGCCTGGCCTTTTTGTTAAGTGCCCAGCATGTGAGAGGAAGAAGGCCAAAAGCGACCCCCATGATGTCTGCATCGTGTGCCTTCCAGAAGATCATGGCCCTGAGGAGTGTGTGATCTGCCAGCAACTTTCTGCTAGGACACTCAGGGACAGATTGAAGATCAGGCTGGCTGGCCTGGAGGATAGGCGCCAACGTGCTGCAGGTGGGTCTGGGCAGCCTGGGAGGGATCCCTCTGCCTCTGCTGAGGCCCCTGGGGGGCTCCCCGGGGGCAGGAAGTCCAGCCAACGATCCCATTCTCCGTCGACGTCGAGGGCTTCGACGGCGGCGTCGAGAGGGATGACGACGGCGTGCTCCCCATCTCCCCGGGGCTCCGGGTCGAGACGGCGCGACGACTCGACGGCGAAGGAGAAGCCGACGTCGAAGCCGCCGTCGACGTCATCGTCTTCGTCGACGTCGAGGTCTTCATACCGACGCCGAAGGCGCAGGGACGTGCATCGGCGCTCGCCGTCGAAGCGGCACCGACGCTCGCCGTCGAGGCGACACCGTCGGTCGTCGTCGAGGCGACACCGCCGATCGACGTCGAGGGGCTCCTCGACGTCGGGAACATCAAGACGACGACGGCGATCAACGCCGAGGGCGGACCGCCCGACGTCGAGAGGACGGCGTGAGAGGTCGCGCAAGAGGGGATCGACGTCGAGGAGTCGACGTTCGACGCCGAGGATGAGAGGGTCGACGTCGAGGGGACGACGTTCGACGCCGGAGTCCAGGAAGCGCCGTTCGACGCCGGAAAAGCGTCGTTCTGCGTCCAGCAGACAGCGGTCAGCGTCGAGGAGTAGGTCTCCCTCTCCCAAACGACGCAGAGGGGGCTCTAGCCCCAGGAGTCACGCCACTTCCAGTGGACGGAAGAGGAAGAGGTCTCCTGCGGATGGGGACGGATCTCCGCACCCGTCCCCTAAAGGTTCACCGGGCTCGGTGTACTCGGAAGTGTACACTCCTTCTCGGCCCGGGACTCCTCCTCCTCCACCCGTACCGAAGGAGGACCCTCCACCCGTGCCACCACTGCCTGCGGAGGATCCTGTTCCACCTCCGGTCCCACCGCATGGGCCCGCCCCACGGCTGGTGGTGCCTCCGCCGAGGTCCGCTTCTCTGCCGTCACTGCCTGTTCCTCCCAAGGGGACCCCGAAACCGAAGCCCCGGGAGGATCCGAAGAGTCCCCGTGAGAGGCCACGGAAGACCCCTCCTCGCAAACCGAAGGAGCGCCCTAGAGCTGGCAGGTCCCGTTCTCGCTCTAGGCACAGATCTTCCACGAGGTCGAGACACCGCCATAGGAGGCGCGAATCTCGCTCCCGCACGAGATCGTCTGGGACCAGGGACTATTCACCTACGCTGTCGGGGTCGCCGGACACCAGGGTGTCCCCGATAGATGACCTGGTTGCCTTTCAAGACGTCCTGTTGAGGGGCGCGGCGAAGCTAGGCATTACTCTGACAGTGCCTACTCCGAAGACGTCCGTCATTTTCGAGACCCTACATCAGAGGCACATGTCTCGTCCCCTCCTGCCCTTGGTGCCGGGCTTGGAAGAACCGGCTATGGCGCTGTTTCTCACCCCGGCTGTGACGAGAGCGGCCCCGTCCAGACTCCTGAAGAAATACCGGGCTCCTGACTCGGATCCGGCCTTCTTGAGAGCGGAGCCTCCGCCTGACTCCGTCATCGTCACGGCGGCCCGCAAGCAGCACTCCACCACCCCGACTTCTACGGTGCCCCCGGACAAGGAGTCTAGGTGGATGGACTCAGCAGGGCGAAAAATCTGTGGAACTTCCGCGACGTCCATGAAGGCGGCGAGTGCCACGGCTCTGTTGGGGCGTTACGATCGCGCCCTCTGGGACTCCCTCGAGCGCTTTGCGGAACATCTGCCTCGGGAGCAACGTGAAGACTTCATGGAGGTCCTGAGTGAGGGGATGCTAGTGGCCAACCAGATAATCAGCGCGGCTGCGGACTCTTCCCTGTTGGCTGCTCACGGGTTCTGCCACGGGATCAACCAACGGCGCCACGCCTGGCTCCGGCTGACGTCCCTGAAACCGGACGCGCAGCAGAGGGTGGCCAATCTGCCGTTTTCCGGGGAGACCCTCTTCGGGAAGCACGCAGATGATGAAATGGCCCGCATGAAGGCGGAGGCCGAAACACTGACGGCGGTGGGCCTGGAAAAGCCCAAAGAAACCAAGAAGCAGTACCGCCCGTTCCAACGGCGGTTCGGAGGGCAAGGCCGAGGCCGGGGACAGGCTTCGGGGCACTCGCAGCAGCAGCAGCCATTCCGTAAGCCGTTCCAGAAGCGGCAGAAGGGCAGAGGAGGCCAGCAGTCGGCTTCGGCGCCCAAGGGCCAGGCAGGGCCTAGGCCCTAGGAACTTACTTCCCCCGGATCCGTTACCCACTCCGGTAGGGGGAAGCATCCAACCTTTTCTGGCAGAGTGGAGAAAAATTACTCAGGACAAGTGGGTGCTGAATATTGTTTGCAATGGATACAGTCTTCGGTTCACCAGCCCTCCTCCAGCTATTCCCCCGGTCAGCTCCCAGTTTCAGCTGCGCGAGCTTCAGGCGGAAGCGGATATCCTGTTGAGGAAAAGGGCGATAGAAGACGTACCTCGGTCTCAGAGAGGAAGAGGTCTGTACTCCCGGTTTTTTCTGGTTCGCAAGAAGGACAAGAACGAGTTCAGGCCCATTCTGGATTTGCGACAGGCAAACAAGTGGATTCGCAGAGAAAAGTTCCGCATGCTGTCGTTGCACCAGATCTACCCTCAGTTGCAACAGGGAGACTGGCTTTGCGCGATAGACCTACAGGATGCTTACTTCCATGTGCCCATTGCACACAAACACAGGAAGTTCCTGCGGTTCCAAGTCGGCACCAATCACTATCAATACACAGTACTCCCATTCGGACTGAAGTCTGCGCCAAGGACATTCTCGAAGTGCATGGCGGTGGTAGCAGCACACCTGCGGAAGAACAAGGTGTTCGTCTACCCGTACTTGGACGATTGGCTGATCAAGGCATCCTCCTTCTCGGAAGCGCGAGCACACTTCCAGAAGACGTGCGTTCTCTTGAACAAGCTGGGGTTGCACATCAACATGGCCAAGTCTGTCCCGACTCCGGTCCAATGCATACAGTACTTGGGAGCCTCCATCAATACGCTGTCAGCAAGCGTGTCTCCTTCGGAAGAGCGACGATTATCACTCCTTCGGAAGGCTCAGGCTCTTATGACGACTCCATCTACAACAGTGAGGACGGTGTCTTCTCTACTGGGATCGATGGCCTCTTGTATCTTCCTGACGCCGCACGCACGGCTGCACATGAGACCGCTGCAGGAGTGCTTGGAGGATCAGTGGGATCAGAGGAAAGGATCTTGGGACGACAAGATTCGCCTGTCGCTGCATGCTCTTCAGTCCCTGAAGTGGTGGTGTTCGGCGGAGAATCTCCTCAGAGGGGTTCCCTTTCACAAGGACATTCCCACGCAGACTGTCGTGACGGATGCGTCTCTTCTGGGATGGGGAGCGCACTCCGGGACTCTACAGATTCAAGGCACGTGGTCACCGATGGAGGCCACTTATCACATCAATTTCCTGGAACTCAGGGCTGTTCACTTGGCGCTGAAGGCCTTTCTTCCGTCCTTTCAGACCAACTCTCTGCTTGTACAAACGGACAATACCACCACGATGTATTACCTCAACAAGCAGGGGGGCTCGAGATCGCGCACTCTGTCGCAGGAGGCGCAGGCGATCTGGCACTGGCTCCTAGCCAGAGGACTGACGATAACGGCCACCCATCTACCAGGTGTGCAGAATGTTCAGGCAGACGCACTGAGCAGACTGCTTCAGGAAAACCACGAATGGGTCATAAACGACGAAGTACTTGGAGAAGTCTTCGCAAGGTGGGGAACTCCAGACGTAGATTTGTTCGCCACCGCCGACAACAGCAAGTGCAGAGACTTCGCCTCCAGGTACTTCCAGCAAGGGACGCTGGGGAATGCGTTATGGATCGACTGGACGAACGGCTTTCTGTACGCCTTCCCTCCCATTCCCCTGATTCCGGCGGTGCTCATCAAGCTAGCCCGGTCCAGGGCTCGGATGATCCTCATCGCCCCGGAGTGGCCCAGGCAGTGGTGGTTCACGGACCTACTTCACCGGTCTCTCCTTCCTCACATCCGGTTGCCGTGCAGGCCGGACCTTCTCACGAAGTTCGGGGGACGGATGTTACACCCCAACCTCTCGTCTTTGAGTTTGGCGGCATGGCTCCTGAGATAGTGCAATATGGCCATCTGAATCTGCCCGACGATTGCATGGACATACTGAAGGAGTCCAAGAGACCTTCCACTCGGTCTTCATACGCTTACAAGTGGAAGAGGTTTTGTGTCTGGTGCCAGTCTAAGAACCATGATCCTACGACCTGTAAGGAAGATGTCATCCTTCCTTACCTTCTACATTTGGCGCAGTCTGGCCTTAATGTGCATTCCATTAAGGTTCATCTGGCTGCATTGACTGCCTACAGGAAATGCCCTTCACAGACTTCCTTTTTCCAGATCCCCGTGATCAAAGATTTTCTGGAAGGATTGAAGAAAGTATTCCCTCCTGTCAGGCTTCCCTCGCCTTCATGGGAATTGAATGTGGTGCTGTCCAGATTGATGAAGGAACCTTTTGAACCTATTCATAAGGCTTCGTTGCAGCACCTGTCCTGGAAGGCGGCGTTCCTCGTGGCCATTACATCGGCCCGCAGGGTGAGTGAAATTCAGGCGTTGTGTTGTAATGAACCTTATACTGTATTTCATGCTGCTAAGGTTGTTATGCGTACTCACCCTAAATTTCTTCCCAAGGTTATTTCTGACTTTCATGTCAACCAGACTATAACTTTACCTACGTTCTTTCAGAACCCTTCATCCCCAGCGGAGAGGACTCTCCATTCTCTGGATGTTAGGAGGGTGTTGAAATTTTATCTGGATAAAACCAAAGATATCCGTAGGTCTGACCAGTTGTTTATCAATTATGGATCGGTCAGGACAGGTCTTGCGACCTCTAAGCAGTCCATCTCTAGGTGGATTGTGTCCTGCATACAATTGTGTTATCAGAAAGCTAATAAGACCTTAGGAGGTAAGCCTAAGGCTCATTCCACCAGGGGCAAAGCTGCCACGACGGCTCTGCTCCGTAATGTGCCGATTGCTGAAATCTGCAAGGCAGCCACTTGGAAGTCGGTTCATACCTTTGCTAAACATTACTGCCTGGACACTGACGCCAGGGCAGACGCTCAGGTTGGACAGGCTTCGCTGCGGAATTTGTTCGCACAATAGTGGCATTATGTACTTATTCTCCACCACCGCTTAGTTGTGGGGATGGGCTTGCCATTCTATTCACTAGATTATGACTATACACAGATATCCCCTACTACAGAAGGAGTAGTTTCTGTCCTGTAACTCCAGTTCTGTAGTAGGGGTATCTCTGTTATAGTCATAAGCGCCCTCCCTCCTCCCTGGTGGAGAATTCTTCATGTGAACAATGCGGCAGGTCTGGCGTTTTGTACGCCTTCAAAAAGAACTGAAAGTAAGTTGGACCTGCTATGCATTCTGGGATACTGGGAGAAGTCTAGAAAGTTCTCTTAAAGGCACAGTATCCTATTTAAGCCACATAATGGCAGCCTATGGGGCTTGTCTGTCCCTACCTTCCTCTCTATCATTCCTGAGTCTGGGACTGGGGGAGGCAGTTTTCTCTATGGTAGAAACTGGCAGGCTGGGCTGTGTGTGGTGATTTTTGGTGGAATTTCTAGTTGAAGTACTGGACAGTGTAGCCTGTGGATATAGGCTGCATTATTTGTCTTTAAATTCTCTCTTAAGTGTCTTTGCAGTTTCTGCATGATTTTGACAACTTAAGAGATTATTTTTGATTGCCGGGGTCCACGCACATGGGCGGGACTATTCACTAGATTATGACTATAACAGAGATACCCCTACTACAGAACTGGAGTTACAGGACAGAAACTACTCCTTCTTTAACTTAGAATATCCCCAGGCGTCAGACTGGATCCGGAAAGTTTTTCGTCAGCAGTACCCCTGCGCAGGGTGGCGTTGTGCGGCTCCGCTTCCGTCGCTGGCGTCGTAGGCGCCACTATGATGTCACGGACACTACTTAGGCATCACCCATGCGTGCTGACGTCAGTTCTTTCTTTTTCCACACCAGCAAGCGCAGATCAGGTTAGAGCACGTATCGTAGTCACTTTTTGACTAACTTTTTTGAGACTTTTGTCTCTACTTCTTTTGAATCCTTGACTCTAGGTGACACGTAGGGATGCCTGGGTTTACATCCTGCGGGGCCTGTCGCCGTACGATGTCGGTGGCCCACCCCCATGGCATCTGTCTCTACTGTCTGGAGTGCGACCATGACTCTCGGTCATGTTCCGACTGCCTGGCCATGGCTCTGAAGGCTTTGCGGGAGCAGTCCTGAAAGCTGCTGGAAGCCAGGCAGTCATCTCCGTGCCTTTTGTGGTCCAGGGCTTGCTCAAGGGACCAACCGCGGAGCCCTCACCATCGCTCCTCGGGGTCTAAGTCACAAGAAAAAGTCAAAGAAGCGTGTTCGCTCTCTGATGTTCCCCCATCGGTCTCCGGACGAGGGGCCCTGGGGTTCGTCCCCCGCGGCTCCGTTGGAGCCCAGGAGTCCCGTGACCTACCCACCTTATCCAGGTCCGTTGACGCCTCCGGCCCAGGTGCAAGAGTTTCTTGCCACCATGGACTGGCTTTTCAGGCCTAGGGCTCCCGCCGGCATGCCTTCGGGCACTGTGGTCCCGTTTGAGGGTCCTTGCTTGCCGCAGTCTGCTCCGGCCCGCAAGGTCCTCCGCCGGGTGCTCCTGCCCCTCCATCGGCATCTCCGGCACCTCGGGGTCCTCCGCCGGCACCTACGGCGCCCCCTGCGGCTCTGTTCCTGCGCCATGGGTTCCGTTCGTTCCACCTCCGCCCTTGCCCGAATTACCGGGCACTTTTGCTCCGGCTTAAGACCCTAAGTAGGACATGGCGCCGACTGGCACCGTTCCCGACGCCGGTGGAGCACTTGCTTTCACCTGTGCTGCTGCCGCCTGTACCACGGGCTCTGGAGGAGGGGGATGACTGGAAGGAGTCTGAAAATGAGTGGGTGGAGGACTGGGAGGACGCAGGCAGCCTTGGCTGCTCCTCGGAGCCTGAATTTATGTCTCCTCCCGCATTCATGGAGGAAAGCGCCACGTATACTATGCTGCTCCGTAGAGCAGCTGAGTCACTCACAAGACCAACCTCCTTACTGAGGTGCTTAAGCCGGCGGCAAGTTCTATGGAACCTCTGCTCCCATTTAATGAGGACTTGACCGATGTTTTGATAGGCACCTGGTCTAGACCAGCCACAGGGGTCCATGTGGATAATAATGTGGCCAGCCATCATCTCCCGGCACCGGGTGACCCGGCCTTTCTGACAAATCATCCGACTCCGGAGAGACTGGTCATTCAGGCTTCCACTTCCCAAAGTGCGTTCCCTACCGCCCACCGGATAAGCAATCGAAAAAGCTGGAGCAGTTTGCCAGGAGGTTGTTTTCCTCTGCCAGCTTGGGGCTGCGTTCAGTCAACACTGCATGCCTTTTGGGACGCTACTCTCACACTGTGTGGGACACAGTGGCGCAGACACTGGCCCAGTGTCCAGGAAAGGTTTGGGCTGTACTTTCCCAGGCTAATGCGGAGGGAAAGGATGCTGCGAAGTTTGGTGTGGCCTGGACACCATGGATTCTTTAGGAAGAGCTATCTCCATGACAGTGGCCCTGCGTCATCATGCCTGGCTACGGTCCACTGCGTTTTTCGTGGATGTCCAGAGTTTCCTCATGGACATGCCTTTTGATGGTACTCGCCTGTTTGGCAGACAGTGCGCTGGACTCTCGGGCTACTGCCAAGTCCTTGGGTCTCTCCACCACAAGCCCGGCCGCGTCTACCTTTCGTTCCTTTCGTGGCCACGGAAGAGGCGCCCCTGCCCGCTCCTTCAGTCAGAAGCCTGCGCAGAACCAGACTCAGCGCGGCAGTGGGCGTGGAGGCCGCCATGGCGGCACATGGGGCCAGCGAGCGGGTAAGTCCACCTCCGCTCCAGCAGCATCCGCCTCAAAGCCTTCCTAGTCTGAGTTTTTGGGTGCACCCCACGCCAGTGGGCGGCAGGATTCAACATCACCTTCCCCACTGGCGTTCTGTCACTTCCGACAGGTGGGTGCTGCAACCCATCCGAAGGGGTAACTCCCTCCCCTTAGAGTCTGCCCCCCCATCCATACCATCTCAGTTCCACCTCATGTCGGGGAATCACCTCGCGCTTCTCCAACAGGAAGTCATGTCCCTCTTGGCAAAGGGGGCCATCAAGCGCGTTACTTGGCCAGAAGTAGGACGTGGTTGTTATTCCCACTACTTTCTGGTCCCCAAGTAGGACAAAGGGGTTTCGCCCCATCTTGGACCTCAGGAATCGGTTTCTCCGGAAGAAGTTCAAGATGTTGACTGGCTCAGGTCTTGGCTGCCCTGGAGACCTGATGGTGGCATTGGACTTGCAGGACGCATATTTTCACATCCCGTCCTGCCGGCCCACCGACGTTACCTGCGGTTCACGGTAGGCCAGGAGCATTTTCAGTTTGCTTTGCTCCCCTTCGGTCTTGCCAGCGCCCCTCGGGTGTTCACGAAAGTGATGGCGGTATTCGCAGCTCACCTGCGCAGGTCAGGGGTGTCAGTCTTCCCCTACCTCGACGACTGTTGTTGAAGGCGGGCACGCCCCAGGTAGTTGGCACTCCCGTTCAGACTACGGCCGACCTTCTGCATTTGCTGGGGTTCTCTATCAACGTGCTGAAGTTACACCCGAGTCCCTCTCAGAAGTTCCCCTTCATCGGAGCAGTTCTGGATTTGACGCGGTTTTGGATTTATCCTCCCGAGCAGCGAGTCTGGGATATTCAGGCTATGATTCCGATCTTTCAGCCTCTATCCCGAGTTTCAGTAAGGATGACCCTCCGGCTCCTGGGTCTGATGGCCTCCTACATTCTACTAGTGCAACATGCCAGATGGCATATGTGGGCTGTGCAGTGGGACCTGAAGTTCCAGTGGGCACAGCGTCAGGGCAACCTGTCCGATCATGTCCAGATCTCGGAGGGCACTGCACAACAGTTGCAGTGGTGGCTCAAGAATCGTGTTTGGGTCAATGGCAAATCCCTCTCCCTTCCCCAATGGAGCACACAGTGGTGATGGATGCGTCCCTCCTGGGATGGGGAGGCCACTTGGAAGAGGCGGAGATCAGAGGCCTCTGGTCTTCGGCTGAGTCCCAGCTCCATATCAACCTTTTGGCGCTTCGGGCGATCCGACTTGTTTTGAAGGCATTCCTTCCCTCTGTTCGGGGAAGTGTAGTGCAGGTGTTCATGGACAACACCACCGCCATGTGGTATTGCAACAAACAGGTCGGTGTGGGGTCCTGGACCCTTTTTCAGGAGGCTCCGTGCCTCTGGACATGGCTGGAACATAAAGGCATTACCTTGGTGGTTCAACACCTGGCAGGTTCTTTAAACGCCAGAGCGGACAAACTCAGTGCTTGATGGATCACGAATGGCATCCGAACTATGTTAGATCTATTTGCCACCAAAGAGAACACGCAATGTCATCAGTTCTGCGCTTTAGAATTTCCAAGGCGGCACTCACCCGGCAACTCTTTTCGTCGCGAGTGGAGTTGCGGTCTATTGTGCGCCTTTCCGCCTACACCACTTCTGCCCAGAGTGCTGAAGAAGATTCGCCGTGACCCGGCCCAAGTCATCCTTGTGGCTCCGGATTGGGCACGAAGATATTGGTATCCCGAGCTACTCAGCATGACGATCGATCCCCCGATCGGGCTGCCTCTTCGGGAGTATCTTCTCTCGCAGCAGCAGAGGACGGTCCTCCACCCGAACCGGTCCATCCTCCACCTCCATGCGTGGAGATTGAACGGCAACAGTTAACAGCTTCCTCCCGAAGTCTGTGATGTCATTTCGGCAGCCAGGTGTCCCTCCACTAAAATGTTATATGCCTGTAGATGGAACAAATTTGTGGCATGGTGCACAGCAAAGGCTGTGAATCCACTTTCTGCCCCTCTTTCAGAGATTCATTCTATCTTTGGACCTGCAGGGTTCTGCTCTGGGCACCCTTAAAGGCTAACTTTCGTCCATTTTGGCCTTTCTTCGCCTTCCTGATCAGCCTTCTCTTTTCAAGTCCCGTATTGTAAATATGTTTCCTAAGGGCATTACTCGCCTCTTTCCTCCTGTTCCTTTCGTAAGGCCCCAGTGGGACTTTAATCTGGTCTTAACTTACCTTATGTGTGCTCCTCTCGAGCCTCTACTTAATTGTCCTCTCAGACACTTGACTTCAAAGA
Source organism: Lissotriton vulgaris (assembly GCF_964263255.1). Lineage (NCBI taxonomy): Eukaryota > Metazoa > Chordata > Amphibia > Caudata > Salamandridae > Lissotriton > Lissotriton vulgaris. Next base: position 1,383,248,067 of record NC_141691.1, on the reverse strand, counting down.
CTGCTTTTCTGGTTGCCCTCACCTCTGCTCACAAGGTGAGTGAGCTTCAGGCTCTATCTTCTAAACCTCCTTTCCTTGCTGTACATCCGGACAAGGTTGTCCTTCGAACTAGACCTTCTTTACTTCCCAAAGTGGTTACCTCTTTCCACAAAGGACAGACCATCACTTTGCCCACCTTCTTCCTGCCCCCACATCCTTCCAAGGAGGAGGAGAGACTCCACCGTCTGAATCCAAAACATGGGTTATCATTTTATCTGGATCTCGCAAAACCATTCCGGGTGAACCATCAACTCTTTGTTGGCTATGTGGGCGCCAAGAAAGGTTGGGCCGTGCAAAAACTGACCATCTCTCGATGGGTCGTCCTTTGTATTAAGATCTGTTACTCCTAGGCGAAAAAGGAGCCTCCGGTACGACTGAGCACCCATTCCACCAGGGCAACATCAGCCACTACTGCTTTGGGACGTGGAGTCCCACTCGGTGGGATCTGCCAGGCAGCCACGTGGGCATCTCTGCACACGTTCACTGAACATTACTGCCTGGATAGTCCAGTCCGGAGAGACGGCTTCTTTGGACGTTCAGTTCTCCAGGACTTTCTGGTGGGAGCTTAGTTCACAGACTCACCTCCGGGGTTTGTATTGCTGGGATAGCTATTCTAAGGTAAGGAACCTATAACTAATAGACTCTTTCAGATTAACAAGTTACTTACCTTCGGTAACGATATATGTGTAAGAGACATATATTAGTTACAGATTCCTTACCGCCCCACTCACCTCCTCGTTCTGCTAACTGACTTCTAGAGCAAGGGACTCCCTTTCAGGGCCCTAGTTTTGTGCACCAGTGGTCAGTGTCTTGTATGGCTCTGCACTTCTGGCGTGGAATGTCATGTAAAAGAACTGACGTCAGCGCACAGGGACGGCGTCCAAGTAGATACTGCTATATCATCCCAGCGATGCTGCCAACGAACGCTGACTCGACCAACGCCACCTATCAATGCGCAGGGGTACTGCTAAGGGGACAAATTCTCTGGATCCAGTCTGACACCAGGGGTACTTCTAAGGTAAGGAATCTATAACTAATATATGTCTCATACAGGTATATCGTTACCGAAGGTAAGTAACTTGTTCTTTAAGGATGTAACAGTCTGAACTATAGTTCCTAAAGAGGCTTAAAACCTGATTATTATGCTCTGTTTTAGTATAGGCCCTTAATTTCTCTTCTGTGTCCATTAAATAGAACTGACATTCAGGTGGTTGTCTCTTCCTTTCTGGTCTTCTTTCTGAGTACTGGGACATGCCATCAGTTATAGCCATGCTTTATAAATATACTTATAATAATGAATCTGCAGTTAGAGTCTCTACCAGATAAGGACTTGGACAGAGTCTAGAAAGAAACTGACATCCGCACACAGGAGTGACATTTATATGTGGCTCCATTTTGGGACAGAACAAAGTGGGCACAGTGCAGCATGAGGAATCTGTGGATTAGATAGAGTACACACCAGAAAGAAGGTAAGGAACTTATTCTTTTTGTACTTTCCAGTATCTGACATTCTAGTCCTATTTGCCATTGGTTTTGGTTATTACTTCCCACGCTTCTTCTTTCATCCACTTTAATGTATCGCACTATAACATGGATTTTCAGGCCCATTGGCGAGTTAGTTGGATTTAAAACAAAAGTGTTGAGCGTAAACTTTTTTTCATTATTATGGCACTATAAAAGCTTAAGGTTGGTAGTTAAAACCATGTTTTTCTAAACCTCTCTATTTCTCCTCAAAGAATATCGGTTGAAGAAAGAAGAAGAAATAAATCATATTAAACAGGCATATGAAAAAAGTATAAATACTGAAAGAACCCTGAAAACACAGGTACCTACTCTTTTTTTTACTTATGTATATATTCCTCTGTTAAAAAGTGAATGTTTTTTTGTAGGCTGGTAGCTGGTGCACCAACAGAAATTAGTGAATAAAGTGATAAATTCAGTTGCTTTGCGTGACATGACCAGAGATAAGATGTTAGTGGGAAAATGTATGTCGTAGGCCACTATAGTAACCTAAATAAAGTCAGCAACATTTATTGATAATCCTAAAATACTATTATTTCAGATGTTTATTATAAGCCTTGTCCTCTCTTCTAAAATTCATTCATGGCCTTGCAGGAGTAGTTTAAAAGCATGAGTTGCAAATTGCTGATGAGGAAATTGACATCAAAAATCCTGAGCAGCCACGCTCGGAACTGTGAGAAGTTGGCCTTGTATATGATGATCACTATTCTAGTGAACACCTTGCACCAGTCCAAACAACCCTTATGGTGATGGTTGTAAAGTCAACCTTATAGACCAGCTATCCTAGAGGTAGCGTGGACAGAACAGTCTTAGGCTAAAAGACTCTTGAGGGCGTGTAAAGCCAGCTGTTTTACCATATGTAACCCCTCGAATACCAAATGAAAGGACACCACACAGGATATATATCAAATATTGATGTATTTATTCACTAACACACTCCTCTGAACTCTTTATGAGGTCAGAGGCAAAAGCACATAACAAGTTACACTCAGAAATACTTTAAATAGCACAATTTACAATTAGGCCCTAGGGGCGCGTCAAACCATATACTAAGTAAGTGGTATAAGAACCATGACTTGGGAAAGGAGAAGGCCTAGGGAGTCGCTGAGGCTACACTATCGGACACTTAGTTTAGGAGTAGGAGGCCCACAGGCGGTGCGTGCAGAGTCAGTACTCTCACGCGAGAGTAAATAGAAAGTCAATAGGAACGTGAAAGGTAAGTATATGAAGATTTGGGACACTTCTGGTCTAGCTAGAAGGATACAACTAAAAACCGAGACACTTGGATAGTCAATACCCTTGAGAGCACCGAAGTACTCGCGTTACCCCACCCACAGGAAGCGGGTGCATAGGTGTGAAGATGTGTCGGGTTTCGCCGTTGAAGTCTATGGAGCCTTTGAAGAAAAGATGCTGCAGGCGACCAGGAGGAAGATGTCTGGGTGGATCCAAGGGTGGATCGAGGATGAAGAGGACCTGAAAGCAGAGGGGACAGAGTCTAGGTCACTAGCCAGTGACCGGGTGGAACCAGGGAAGAAACCAGACGTCGTCGAGGAGCAATCAGGTGCTGGGGTGAAGCTTGCCGTTGCAGCCACGCGGACCAGGAGGCGTCGAGGACGACCAGGTGCTGGAGAGGAGCTGTCCCACGAAAGATCTCGCAGAAGGAGGGGTCGGCTTCAAGATCAGAGCCAACAAGCCTAAGCAAAGGCAACCCACGCAGGATACACAAGGAGCTTCTGGTGGAGACCAAGAGGGTCTGAGGTACTTCACCTTTTCAGGGAAGCCAGTGTCAGTCTGGAGCAACCAGACCAGCGGTGGAGTTTCACAAAGGATCGTCGCCAGGGGCTACTAGCCAACGGGCCAGCAACCGGACAATGCGTCGAGCAGAACACAGGCAGAAGGGCCCCACGCAGATCTCGTGGAGTGTGGAGGGCTGGTCTTCGGTGCAGGTAGAGCTCGGTGTCTGGGTGTCTCAGTCCCCAGGGCACAGCTTCGAGGAGGCCTCAGGAGCTGCGCTGTTAGCAAGTTGTCAACTTTTCAAGTTACCTGCTTCCACGGGTCCCGACGCCTTCCAAGGGGCTCAGACGTGCTGTAGTCGTGCAGTGGGGTCAGAGGGATTCTGGAGTCTAGGTCTTCTCAGGCTCTGTGCTCGGGTTATGTCGGGAACGGGGACAAAGCAAGCCGTCGAGTTGCTGGATGGTGCCTGGTTTCCCAGGGTGGCCACTCCTTGGCCACAAGGGAGATTCTTCAGTCTTCAGCTTGGATGAATGTCGAAGGGTCCAGAGTTTTTTGTCTTCAGTCGATTCCAGGATTATTCTAATTTTTCCCGGGTCAGCTCCTACCTTTATACAACTAAAGGGGGCTGGTTTGCTCACTAGGTCCCTCATTAGGGTGGGACCAGGAAGGGGGGTGGTTACACCCCCTTTTCTTTGTCCAGTTTCGCGCCAGAGCTGGGGCTGGAGTGCCCCAGCAACCAGTTTGAACTGGGGTATGCATGAAGCACCTAGTTTACCTCAGGAAGTGTCTCAATCTATTCAGCCCTCCCTGTCACAATACACATCCTCCTGTCTGGGGTGGTGCTCGCACCTCCCCAAGGAGGAAACCTATTGTCCAAACCTCCGTGACTGGAAGGACTCCTTGCAGCAGGAGGTCAGACTTGTGTCTGTGGCAGCATTATCTATTTTGTGATGCTGGGGCTCTGGTTAACTTTAACCGGGATAGTCAGAACTAACATGTCTTCTCCCTCTAGAAGGGTGGAATGCTACCCCCGTCGCCAGAATTGGCGAGGGGGTAGTATTCCAAAGTGTATCACACCTAACACGACATGTTTTGATAAAGCCAAACCAAAGTTAGCATTAACCGCAAGGATTATAATGCACTTAACAGTATATGGTATGGCAATATCATAGAACAGCTATAAGGACATGGTTTCGAAAGCTGCAGACAGGCTCAGCTCATGCTAGAGCACCATCTCACACATAACCAAGCACTCTGCCTTTAGGATTGTTAAGGCCTGCCATAGGAGTGACCAATAGGTTACTATGTGTCTATATTTTATGTAGGTATAGGAATATCTGAAAGAAACAGTTTAGTATTAGATTCCTTAACTTAGAATATCCCCAGGCATCAGACTGGATCCGGAACTTTTTGCGTACCAATACCCCTGCACGTCGTTAGGCATTGTCTCTTGCTCCGCGTCCGTCGTCGGCGTCGTCTGCGCCGGAGTGACGTCGTCGGAGTACTTAGACGCCGCCCATGCGCGCTGACGTCAGTTCTTCTTTTTTCCGCGCTAGCTAGTGCAGATCCGGAGGTCTACCCCTTAGTCACTTTTTGACTAAAACTTTTTGATCATTTTTGATCCTCTTCTAGTGGTTCTCGACTCTTCAGGTGCCGGTAGGGATGCCTGGGTTCAAACCCTGCTCGAAGTGTAGTCGACTGATGTCGAACACCGACCCCCATCACCGGTGTCTGCAGTGTCTAGGCCTCGACCACGACGACCGTGCCTGTACCGACTGTCAAGCCCTGACGTCTAAGGCTAGGCGGGAGCGGCTCGAGCTCCGGCAGTCAGCCCCGCGCCGTTTGAGGTCCCGGTCGCGAGGTCTGAGCCCTCGCAGCTCCGGAAGTCGGCATCGGTCTTCTGGTTACTCCTCAGGTAAGAGGCATGAGAGGTCGGAGCGGCGTCATCGCTCCTCCGACCGCCCCCGACGCTCGCCCGACTTGGCCGGGGTTTTGGGAGGCACAACCCACACGGCTCCGTCGAAGTCGCAAGCGCCGCATCCTGCCCCACACCTGCGGGTTCCTGGGCACGATGCGACGTGGGAGAAGATCAAGCAGTACCTCATGGCCATGAGGTTGCTCTCTTCTCCACCGGGCCCCACGGCGCCTTCGGACCCAGCGGGCCCGGCTCTGGGGCCTAGCGGGTCGGGTGCTCCGGCACCGACGCCGTCGGCGGCTTCGGCCCCGGCGCCGCCGGCAACTTCGGTCCCGGCACCTCCGGCAACTTCGGTCCCGGCACCTCAGGCCCCGGCCAGATCCGGGTCGACGCCGGTCGACCTTACGACCTCACCGGCGCCGTCCCAGAGGGAGTCACCACCGGCGTCGACCCACACCCTGTGGGAGGCGGTTGCGGACGTGCTGCCACAATGCCCTGAGGAGGTCAGGGCTAAACTCGCCCAAGCCCTAGCGGAGGGTTGAGATGCGGCACAGTACTCTATCCGGTGCGGACTGGATACCACTGATACACTGGGCAGAGCGATGGCTACGACAGTGACTGTTCGACGTCACGCCTGGTTGAGGTGCGCCAATTTTTCGGCCGATGTCCAGGCTACTCTGGACATGCCGTTCGATGGCCGTCGCCTGTTTGGCGACCAGGCAGACCATGCGCTTGAGCGCTTTAAGGACTCCAGGGCTACGGCCAAGTCCTTGGGCCTCTCGGCCCCGCGCCAGCAAACGGGTGCCTTTTGCTCCTTTCGTGGCCAAGGAAGGGGCGCCCCCACATGTGCCGCCAGCCACACGCCGCCTCAACAGAACTTTCAGCGCGGTGGCGGCCGTGGAAACCGCCGGGGAGGCGGTCGGGGAAACCGGCGAGGCCAGTCCGCACCCGCTCCCGCAGCATCTGCCTCAAAACCCTCCAAGTCCGAGTTTTCAGGCCCATGTGACGCCCGTGGGGGGCAGGGTTCGCCATCACCTCTCCCACTGGCGCACCGTCACATCGGACAGGTGGGTGCTGCAAATCGTCCAGAGGGGCTACTCCCTCCCCTTCGAAACGACCCCAAATGCCATGGCACCGCAGTACCACCGCGTGTCGGGGGACCACTTGCAACTTCTGCAGGAGGAAGTCACGACCCTCTTGGCCAAGGGGGCCATCGAGCACGTTCCTGGGCCAGAAGTAGGGTGTGGTTGCTACTCCCACTACTTTCTGGTACCCAAGAAGGGCAAAGGGGGCCTACGCCCTATCTTGGACCTACGGAACGTCAACGGCTTCCTCCGGAAGGAGAAGTTCAAGATGTTGACTTTGGCTCAGGTCTTGGCTGCCCTAGACCCGCAAGACTGGATGCTGGCTTTGGACTTGCAGGACGCTTACTTTCACATCCCCGTCCTGCAGGCCCATCGATGTTAACTGTGGTTCACAGTAGGCCTCGAGCACTTTCAGTTCACCGTGCTCCCCTTTGGCCTTACCAGCGCCCCACGGGTGCGGGTGTTCACAAACGTGATGGCGGTGGTCGCAGCTCATCTGTGCAGGTTAGGGGTTTCAGTCTTCCCCCTACCTCGACAACTGGTTGTTGAAGGCAGGCTCGCCCCAGGCAGTCGTCGACCACCTCCAGATGACGGCGGATCTCCTGCACCTGCTGGGGTTTTCCATCAACGTGCCGAAATCACACCTGTGTCCCTCCCAAAAGCTCCTCTTCATCGGAGCTGTTCTCGACTCGGGGCAGTTTCGGGTCTATCCTCCCGAGCAGCAAGTCCGGGATATTCAGGCTCTGATCCCGATCTTTCAGCCTTTATCCCGGGTTTCGGTCAGGTTGACGCTGCGGCTTCTGGGGCTGATGCATCCTTCTGGTGCATCACGCCCGGTGGGGGTTGCGGGCTCTGCAGTGGAACCTGAAGTTTCAGCGGGCCCATCATCAGGGCAACCTGTCCGACCATCTCCTGATCTCGGAGGGCACTGCGACTCAACTGCAGTGGTGGCTCACGGGCCGCGATTGGGGCAACGGCAGATCCCTCTCCCTTCCGCAACCGGAGCACGTGGTTGTGACGTACGTGTCCCCCCAGGGCTGGGGGTGCCACTTGGGAGAGACGGAGATCAGAGGCCTCTGGTCTCCGGCGGAGTCCCAGCTCCATATCAACCTTCTGGAGCTGCAGGCGATTCGCTGGCACTGAAGGCATTCCTCCCCTCTGTCCGAGGGAGTGCAGTGCAGGTGTTCACGGACAACACCACCGCCATGTGGTACTGCAACAAACAAGGCGGTGTGCGGTCCTGGACCCTCTGTCAAGAGGCTCTGCGCCTCTGGCAGTGGCTGGAACATCAGGTCGTGACCCTGGTGGTTCACCGCCTGGCAGGTTCTCTGAACGCCAGGGCGGATGAACTCAGCCGACGGTGCTCGATGGATCACGAATGGCGTCTGAACTCGGACGTGGCGCAAAGCATCTTTCTGAAATGGGGAGAGCCTTGGTTAGATCTATTCGCCACCGAAGAGAACGCACAATGTCATCAGTTCTGCGCGTTGGAATTTCCAAGGCGGCACTCGCTCGGCAACGCATTTCGTCGCAAGTGGAGTTGCGGTCTGTAATACGCCTTTCCGCCTATACCACTTCTGCCCAGAGTGCTGAAGAAAATCAAGCGCGACCGGGCCCAAGTCATCCATGTGGCTCCGGACTGGGCTCGAAGGTACTGGTATCCCGAGCTACTCAATATGTCAGTCGGTCCCCCGATTCGTCTGCGTCTTCAGGAGGACCTTCTGTCGCAGCAGCAGGGGACGGTCCTCCACCCGAACCTGTCCAGTCTCCACCTCCATGCTTGGAGATTGAGCGGTGACAGTTTAGGCCATTTGACTTGCCTCCTGAAGTCTGTAATGTTATTCTGGCAGCCAGGCGTCCCTCCACAAAGTCGGTATACGACTGCCGGTGGAACAGATTTGTGGCATGGTGCACAGCAAAGGCTGTGGATCCTCTTTCTACCCCTCTTTCTGAGGTTCTTCTCTTCCTTCTTTCTCTTGCCCAGCAGGGCTCTGCTCTGGGCACTATCAAGGGCTACCTTTCTGCCCTTTCGGCCTTTCTAAGGCTGCCTGATCAACTTTCTTTGTTCAAGTCCCCTATAGTCACTCGTTTTCTGAAGGGCATCACACACATGTTTCCACCCGTTCCCTTTGTGATGCCTCAGTGGGACTTGAACCTGGTTCTTACTTTCCTGATGTGCGTTCCCTTTGAGCCACTTCATTCTTGTCCTCTCCGTCTTCTCACTTTGAAGACAGCTTTCCTGGTTGCCATCACCTCTGCCAGGAGAGTGAGTGAGCTCCAGGCTCTATCTTGCAAACCTCCTTTCCTGTCTGTACATCAGGACAAAGTGGTGTTGCCTACAAGGCCCTCTTTCCTGCCCAAGGTAGTCTCTGCTTTTCACATCGGGCAGTCCATCACCTTGCCCTCCTTCTTTCGCCTCCGCATCCCTCAAAGGATGAAGAGCGGCTCCATCGTCTGGACCCAAAATGTGCGCTTTCATTCTATATGGATCGCACACGCCAGTTCCGGGTGGATAACCAACTCTTTGTTGGTTAAGTGGGTACGAAGAAGGGACGGGCGGTGCATATGCAAACCATCTCTCGGTGGGTCGTCTTATGCATCAAGGCGTGCTACTCCTTGGCTAGAAAGGAGCCTCCAGTTGGGCTGAGGGCCCATTCCACTCGGGCCACGGCGGCTACTACTGCCCTGGGTCGGGGAGTCCCCCTGCAGGACATTTGCCAGGTGGCTACGTGGGCCTCGCTGCACACCTTTGTGAGGCACTACCGCCTGGACAGTCAAGTCCGGAGGGATGCCTTCTTTGGCCGTTCCGTCCTCCAGGACTTTCTGGTGTAAGTATTGGTTCGCAGAGCCATCACCGGCGTTGGTATTTTTTTCTTTCTTTTTTTGTTTTGTCCTTATACGCCTCTCCTCACCCCATATCGTCGCGGTCCCACCCTGGGGTAATTTCATCTCATATGGTAGAAATACTGCTGTTGGGAGCAAGTATATCACGCACGCACCGGCGTTGGTATTGCTGGGATATCTATTCTAAGGTAAGGAATCTAATACTAACCTGTTTCTTTCAGATGAACAAGTTACTTACCTTCGGTAACGATATATCTGTAAGAAACAGTAGTTAGTATTAGATTCCTTACCACCCCACCCATCCTCCCCGTTCTGCGAACTGATACCTAGGGTTAAGGTCATCCCCGTTCAGGGCCCTAGTTTCATGGCACCAGTTTTGGTTCTAGCATTGCTCTGCGTATCTGGCGCGGAAAAGCTGTGTCTAAGAAATGACGTCAGCGCGCATGGGCGGCGTCTAACTACTCCGACGTCATTCCGGCACAGCCGACGATGGACGCGGAGCCAGAGACGACGCCTAACGACTCACAGGGTTATTGCTACGCAAAAATTTCCGGATCCAGTCTGACGCCTGGGGATATTCTAAGGTAAGGAATCTAATACTAACTACTGTTTCTAACAGATATATTGTTACCGAAGGTAAGTAACTTGTTCATTTATTACTACAAATAGTCCCCTGAACTCTTTATGAGCACAGAAGCAAACACGTTAAAACAATTCAATTGATAAGTATACAAAAGTAGCACAATATGGATAGGCCCGGGTGGCCCCTAAAACCATATACTAAAGAAGTGGTATAAGTACCACGAGTCGAAAGGAAGTAAGGCCTAGGGCCTTGGAAATCGCTGGGGCTATGCTGGACTAACTCAAGTTAGGAACTAGGAGGCCCACGGGATCTGGTTTGCAGTGCGCAAAGTTAGAAGCAGTTCACATTTGAATCAATGGATGCGTAAAAAGTAAAAAAGGTGAAGGTAGGAAGTCTTCCGGTCAGTCTAGAACTTAACCCGTTGGAATCTGGACACTAGGAGTGTTAAACTACTCGGGGGCACCGGAGTGCCAGCGTTACCTCACCCACAGGAAGCGGGTGCAGTGGTGTCAAAGTATGTCGGGATTCTGCAGGAGTCCGGATGGAGCCTTGGAGTGTTGATGCTGCAGGTGACCTGATGTGAAGAGTTCCGGTGGATCTGAAGAGGTGAACACCTGAAAGTTGAGGGGACAATGTTCACAGTCACTAGCCAGTGACCGGCGTGGCACCAGGAAGGAACCAGGCGTTGTCGGTGCCAACAGGTGATCTTGTAAAGCTTGTCTCTTCAGCAGCGTGGACAAGGCGGCGAGAACGATGACCAGCAGTCACTCACGAGCTGTCCCACGTAGGCTCTAGTTGATGGCGGTGTCGGCTTCTTGATCGGAGCAAACGGGCCTTGGCTAATGCAAGCCACTCAGGAAACAGAGAAGGCTTCTCACTCTAACCAGCAAGGTCAGAGGGGTTGCTGCTTTTGGGAGCAGCAGGGGCCAGTCTGCAGCAACCAGACCAGCGGTGGAAAGTTGTTGTTTGGTTGCAAAAATGACTAGTAACCGGATAGGCGCGTCGAGTGGAACAAAGCAGAAGGGCCCCACGCAGATCTCGTGAGAGTTGGAGGGCTGGTCCTTGGTGCAAATGTAGCTCGCTGGTGGGGCTTCTCAAGACCCCAAGCACAGCGATGAGGGTGCCTCGGGTGCTGCGCAGTCAGCTTCTCGTGGACTTTTCAAGAGGTCCGGTCCCACGTCTAAGGTCGCCTCCACTCGTCTCAGCTTAGCAGGGACTGTGGATCGGGCTGTTAGATGTCTGGGAGTCTGGTTCTTGTCAGGCTCTGGCGGGAGGCGGCGGCAAAGCAGTCGTTGATTGCTGGATGGTGCCTGTGTTCACAGGGTGTGTGAGTGGGGTTGCGAAGTGCACTCCTTTTTTCTCCGTTTTGACTTATGACTATTATTGTCCTATGCTTTTACGAGGGTGTGCTGGAAGGGGAGGAGAGGCCAATCACCACACTGTAAGAATGAATTTGTACTACTGACTGACGTCATTAGACCCTGTCCGCACTACCTTTGGCAGATATCCATCTGCCTTTGTAATCTTGATTGAAAAAACATTGTTTGAAGTTTTCAAAAACGTTTATTATTGTTAATATTTTTTTTATATTTTTCCAAAATAAATGCGCTTATATTTTTCAAAGATGATGCTTGTTCATGCTTTTTTTTCCTCAAACGTTCAATTCACTGATTTGATAAACAGAACAAGGTTATAAATGACGAAAAAAGTTATCCTGTCCCAATGCATTTCGGGATGCTATCCCTTCGTCATTGGCATATAAGTTCTCTACTGCCATGTGAAGCTTGATTTATATTCAGATTCTAAGCTCACAGAAATTCCGATTCAGACAGTGTTTGGGGTGTCCGTTGTGGCTAAGATCTGTGTCTTTGAAGGAAGTTGAAAACGACCTCTGTGAGTAGAACTGCTATGCATTCACAGGCATTCGAACGCGATTTTCAGGAGCGTTACCCTCATAGAAAATGTAGATGCTGTAGTCAACTGACACGTTCGTCGCTTCTATTATATTTGAAAAATAATTCCGTAATTGTGTGATGTCGTCTGGCGTGGAAACAAAGGTCCGCTACCGTTAGAGTATCACTCTGTAATTGCGAAGTTAAACCTAATGAAATGAAGCTCTGTTTTACTCTATGGAGTATCAATCGAGGATGCAGCTGATTACAAAATCTCGTTACCTTATCTGAACAGCGAGGGTTCGCGTTTAACGATCGAAATCTGGGACACGTAAACGAAGAGAGGTCCTCCGGGGTCACAGGGTGGCCACAAGGGAGATTCTTCAGTCTTCTGAGCAGCAGAACGTCGAAGGTCCAGAGCTCCTATGGGTGGGACCAGGAAGGGGGGTGGTTACACCCCCTTTCCATTGTCCAGTTTCGCGCCAGAGCTGGGGCTGGAGTGCCCCAGCACCCGTTTGAACTGGCCTATGCACGGGGACACCTTGTGTGCCCCGGGCATGTCGGATTCTATTCAGCCCTACCTAACCAGATACACAAAATCCTGTCTGGGGTGGTGCTAGCACCCTCCAAGGCAGGAAACCCTTTGTCCAAGCCTCACTCGCAGCAGCAGGAGGTCAGACTTGTGTCTGTGGTGGCAGCATGATGCTGAGGCTCTGTTTAACTTTAACCGGGGTTCAGGTTCTGTACATGTCGTGTCCCTCTAGAAGGGTGGAATGCTACCCCCGTCGCCAGAATTGGCAAGGGGGTAGTATTCCAATTCGTATGACACCTTACTCGACATGTTTTGATAATGTCAAACCAGAGTTAGCATTTGACTGCGAGGTTCATAATGCACTTTAGAGTATATGGTATGACGCTATCAGGAAACAGCTAAAGGACATGGTTCCGAAAGCTTCAGACAGGCTCAGCTCATGCTAGAGCACCATCTCACACATAACCAAGCACTCTGCCTCCAGGATTGATAAGCCCTGCCATAGGAGTGACTTATAGGTTACTTTGTGTCCTTGTATGTGTTAGATATAGAGAGACTATAACTAAAGCAAAGGGTGATTACACCACCTTGCCCCAGCTGAGTGATCAGCCAGTTGTGTCAAATAGTAAGGCCAGGCCAAGGGTGGCACAATACGTGCTGCAGCCCCTGGTAGGCCTTCGATGCACCTATGCCCTGGGTACCTAGGGTATACTGTACAGGGGCTCACAAGGTGATCCATGTTCCAATTGGTATGTACCTAGAGTACATGGAGTCCATTTTAACAGAGGGAGCAGAGGGCCTGGGGTCCTAAATAGCAGGGTCCCAGGTCAACTAAGTCGAAAACCAGCTAAACACTAGGCAAAAAGTTGGGGGAAACCATAGTCAGATGTCCCCCTTCTACAAAGAGAACGTGCAATGTCATCAGTTCTGCGTGTTGGAATGTCCAGGGTGTCACTCGCTCGGAGATGTTTTTCGTCGTGAGTGGAGCTGCAGTCGATTGTACGGCTTTCTGCCTATATCACTTCTGCCCAGAGTGCTGAAGAAGATCAGGCGTGACCGGGCCCAAGTCATCCTTGTGGCTCCAGACTGGACACTGTTAGATTTGGGGGTCTCTGTTTGGCACAGGTATGCACTTGTGACCAACAGGGACCCTCTCCTCTAGTCAGGATAAGGGGATCACCCTTTAAAATAACCCCTGCTCACCCTCTAGGTAGTGTGGCGCAAGCAGACAAGGCTAATCTCTGGGCGTCGTAGGCTAAGCATTTGTAAACACATACAGTAATCAAATGACAATACCACAAATGGACACCAGTCTAGGATTTATGAAAAATATGTATGCTTTATATAAATATAGATAACTCTTATGCAGACTTAATACAAGACCATAAATAACGTTTTACTTGTGCACAATACTGTTGTTGGGCAAAGAGTTCTTGGCAAAATCTACTTGATGTTAAATTCTGTACTTAAAGTTTGGTTCGGTGCGCCTCGCGCTACTGGGGCGGCTCGCAGATAGAAAATAATGCCCAAAAGAGTCTCAGCAAATGAGGCGGACCCTCGGGTCCGTGGCGTGCACCTTTTGGCGCGAGATGAACCCAGTACCTTCATTGATACTTCTCCGCGGACATTGCGGGGGGAAAGCAGCGTACCTGGGACGATGATCGGCAGGGCTCCTGAAGCTGGTCCGGCTCGTGGCAGGCGTCGAGACGTGCGGCGCTGGAGCGGGACCTCAGGGGGACGCTGCGGAAGGTCCGGGTCGCTGGTGAAGTCCAGGCGTAGGCGTCCCTTCAAGGCGAAGCTGTGAGGCGGCAATGCGGCACGGAGTGGCCTGTAGGCAACGTACAGCGTGGCTCTCCCTGTGCGGTGCGGCCTCTGTGGGTTGAGACACGGAGTGGTAGGATTCAGTAAGCTTTCGGCCTACGGGCCGCACCTTCGTTCCTTGGAGCGGTTGCCTGGCACTTCGACTCGTAGTACGAGTCGTACTGGGCAGAGATTGAAGGCGGTGTGGCTCCGGTGGTTTCAAAGGGCGGTGCGGGTCGGTACGCTTCAGGCGTACGCACCGTACCGCTCTGGGCAATTGCGATTAGAAAGTCGTGGTGGCTGTGCGGCTCCAGCCATGAAGAAGGGCGCGAGTCAGGTGCGCGGCGGCCCCGGGGTGACACGGTGTGGGCACGGCTGCAACCAGCGGGGGTACACAGTGTCGGGTGGCACCAGCACGGACTCTGGGCACTTCAGGAATCACTTTAAGAGTATAGGAGGCACACTCAGCGACGGCGTCTCAGCGGCACGAGCGTAGGCAGCCCAGCAGCTTGCTTTTGAAGGGGGGGAAGAGAGCCCAATGGTCCTGGGGCTCAGTTCAGGGGGCAAGCTCGCTTCCAGGCCCTTGGAGATTGTTTTTGAAGCACATGTTCTTTGCAGAAAGTAAAGAATCTCCTCTCTGTCACTAAAATTAGAGCAGTCAATGAGATAGTCATCATCGACGAAGACCATACCGCCACCGATAAAGACAGTCGTCGACCAGGACACAGTCGTCGACGAGGTCGTCAACAAGGTTACCGTCGACTGTACCAGCGCGAACTGATTCGTCGTCGAGTAAGAAAATGCTGCAGTAGTAGTTAACATTGCTGAACCCATTGTGGTCAACGTCAACGCACCCATCGAAGGCTCCTAGATCACCAACATCAGGACCAAGGGATAAATCACCATTGTCAAGGTATATCGCCTCAGCGAGGCAGACAGATATTACCCCATACATCACCAAGTAAAATTACACCTCTTTTACCCACTCTTCTTCTGTAAGAAGAAGATTCGGAAGAGGATGGCCACTTTGGACCAGCATATAGTCCATCAGAATTGCATGTCCCATATCAGCCAGAGGATGATGAGGACCAGGAGCAAGACGTATACGGTCAAGTTTACTGTGCACAGCCTGAGCAAGGCTGGCAGTACTATCATCAAGAGATGGTGACTGTGCCTTCTGCTTTAAGTTTGGATCTTCAGTCAATGCTTGAAGATTACCACCACTGTTTCCCACCTGCAGTTCTGGTTGCTGTCTCTCCACCTATAGTGGGGTCACTGGTGCAAAGATCAGCTCCAGATTGTCATTCCCCAACACTCTGCAGTCTGTCCCTCTCCAGGAAACAGTTTCTCTCGATGAAGAACATGAAGGAGGAGAACTTTGCGACACAGGCGCAGAATGGGATAATCATTCTATCTCACTGCCTGCTTCACCTTCAACTCCTCCAGTAGACTCTCCACTAGAGGATATAGGAGGATTTCATAATGTTTTAGAGCAAGCAGCAAAATGATTTGCTTTACCTCTTCCTTCGAAGCAATCCGACTATTTCCTTTACGATTTTAAGGAACCATATTGAATACCAATTATCGATTATATCTGGGAAGAGGGGATTCGGATTATAAAGACTCCAGCATTCATACCTGCAGTGCTTCCACGCCTCAACAAAAAATACAAAGCTACAGACAGTGCACCTGCGTTCCTTAGGGGACATCCGAAACCAAACTCTGTGGTTCTGCAGGCAGCTCAACTCTGCTCAAAGAACCCGGTAGTACCCTTTTGTGCTCCTCCTGATAAAGACTGCAGGCGTCTAGATTAAATTGGAAAAAAGTTTTCATCAATGTCCGCATTGACAGTGAGAGCAGCAAATTCGCTGGCAATTTTAGTGCGCTACGATCACCAGATGTGGTCTGACACTGCTCCCTACAGGGATCAACTCCCAGAGGATGCTAAAGAAGAGGCGAAGAAGATATTACACGAAAGGGAAAGAGCATCCAATGAAATAAAAGATTCCGCCATGGATGTTGCCATCACTGGTTTTAGGTAGTTGGCAGGAGCGGCAGTTCTCAAAAGACAAGCCTGCCTTAAAGCCATCTCATTCCGCCCTGTGGTTCATAATAAAATCTTAGACCTCCCATACGACGGAGAGGATCTTTTTGGGAATCAAGTGGAAGCAACCTTCACATCAATAAAAGAGGACACAGATCCGTCTAGTCTTTGGGGTCAATTTCAGAAACTTCCTTTTCGTGGTTCCCTTTGGGAAGGACAACAATCATATAGGGGAGTGTAAGAGATTAGGGTCTGCTTCCTATGGTCACCCCCACTTTTTGCTTTTGCATTACTGGTTTTTGACTTAGATGTGGCTGTGGGCCTGCTAATCAGACCCACAGCCCAGATGCACTCTCTATAAATTCAAGCCATGTACTCTAGGTACGTACACAATTGATAATTGGGTCACCTTGTCAGCCCCTGTAAAAGTTTACCCTAGGTACTCGGGGCATAGGTGTAACCAAGGCCTACCAGGGGCTGCAGCATGTATTGTGCCACCCCTGGCTGGCCACTCAAATAGACACAACTGGCTGATCACTCAGCTGGGGCAAGGTTGTGTAATCACCCCTTTGCTTAGGTGTAGGATTGCTATACCTACTTACATATAGACACATAGTAACCTATAAGTCACTCCTATGGCAGGCCTTAACAATCCTGAAGGCAGAGTGCTTGGTTATGTGTGAGATGGTGCTCTAGCATGAGCTGAGCCTGTCTGCAGCTTTCGATACCATGTCCTTATAGCTGTTCTATGATATTGCCATACCATATACTCTTAAGTGCATTATAATCCTCGCGGTTAATGCTAACTTTGGTTTGGCTTTATCAAAATATGTTGTGTAAGGTGTCATACACTTTGGAATACTACCCCCTCACCAATTCTGGCGACGGGGGTAGCATTCCACCCTTCTAGAGGGAGAAGATATGTTAGTACTGACTATCCCGGTTGGAGTTAACCAGAGCCCCAGCATCACAAAACGGATGCTGCTGGCACAGACACAAGTCTGACCTCCTGCTGCTGGGAGTCCTTCCAGTCACGGAGGTTTGGACAATAGGTTTCCTGCTTGGGGAGGTGCGAGCACCACCCCAGACAGGAGGATGTGTATTGGGACAGGGAGGGCTGAATAGAATCAGACACGGCCTGGAGCACTCTAGTGGCTCCATGCATACCCCAGTTCAAACCGGTTGCTGGGGGTTTTGCTCTGGCGCAAAACTGAAGGAAAGGGGGTGTAACCACCCCCCTTTATGGTCCCACCCATAGGAGGGACCTAGTGAGCAAACCAGCCCCCTTTAGTTTTATAAAGGTAGGAGCTGGCCCAGGAGACTTTAGATTAATCCTGGAATCGACTGAAGACGAAACTCTGGACCCTTCGACATTCACTGAAAACTGAAGAAATCTCCCTTGTGGCCAAGGAGTGACCACCCTGGGCAACCAGGCACAATCCAGCAACTCGACGGCTTGCTTTGTCCCTGTTCCCGCCGGAACCCGAGCACAGAGCCTGACAAGACCTCGACTCCCGGATCCCTCTGACCCCACTGCACGACTCCAACACAGCTGAGCCCCGTGGAAGGCGTCGGGACCCGTGGAAGCAGGTAACTTGTAAAGTCTGCAACTTGCTAACAGCGCACCTCCTGATGCCTCCTCGAAGCTGTGCGCTGGGGACTGAGACACCCCGACACAGAGCTCCACCTTCACCAAAGACCAGCCCTCCACACTCCACAAGATCTGCGTGGGGCCCTTCTGCTTGTGTTCTGCTCGACGCGTTGTCCGGTTGCTGGCCCGTTGGCTAGTAGCTCCTGGCGACGATCCGTTTTGAAACTCCACCGCTGGTCTGGTTGCTCCAGACTGGCACTTGCTTCCCGGCAAAGGTGAAGTACCTCAGACCCTCCTGGTCTGCACCAGAAGTTCCTTGTGTATCCTGCGTGGGTTGCCTTTGCTTAGGGTTGTTGGCTTCGATCTTGAAGGCGACCCCTCTATCTGCGAGAACCTTTGTGGGACAGCTCCTCTCCAGCACCTGGTCATCCTCGACGCCTCCTGGTCCATGTGGCTGCAACAACAAGCTTCACCCCAGCACCTGATTGCTCCTCAACGACGTCTGGTTCCTTCCTGGTTCCACCCGATCACTGGCTAGTGACTTAGACTCTGTCCCCTCTGCTTTCAGGTCTTCTTCAACTCCGATCCACCCTTGGATCCTCCCGGACATCTTCCTCCTGGTCGCCTGGAGCATCTTCCTTCACAGGCTCCATAGACTTCAACTGCAAAACCCAACACATCTTCACACCTATGCACCCGCTTCCTGTGGGTGAGGTAACACGAGTACTTCGGTGCTCTCAAGGGTATTTACTATCCAAGTGTCTAGGTTTTTAGTTGTATCCTTCTAGCTAGACCGGAAGTGTCCTAAATCTTCATTTACTTACCTTTTACGTTCCTATTGACTTTCTATTGACTTTCTATTGTCTCTCGCGTGAGAGTACTGACTCTGCACGCGCCGCCTGTGGGCCTCCTACTCCTAACCTAAGGGGCAGATAGTGTAGCCCCAACGATTCCCTAGGCCTTCTCCTTTCCCGAGTCGTGGTTCTTATACCACTTACTTAGTATATGGTTTTACGCGCCTCTGGGGCCTAACTGTAAATTGTGCTATTTAAAGTATTTCTGAGTGTAACTTATGTGCTTTTGCCTCTGATTTCATAAAGAGTTCAGAGAAGTGTGTTAGTGAATAAATACATATATATTTTATATACATCCTTTGTGGTGTCCTTTCATTTGGTATTCAAGTGGTTACATATGGTAAAACAGCTGGCTTTACACGCCCTCAAGAGTCTTTTAGCCTAAGACTGTTCTGTCCACGCTACCTCTAGGATAGCTTGTCTATAAGGTTGACTTTACAACCATCACCATAAGGGTTGTTTGGACTGGTGCAAGGTGTTTACTAGAATAGTGAACATCACATACCAGGCCAACTTCTCACAGGGAGGCTATCAGGAATACCGATATCCTTTGTGCTCATCAAGTCACCAACCTTATCGTTCCCACTTACAGCAAAAACCGCCTCCGCATACATCCTATATTAGACCTAATAGAGGAAAGGCAGCATGACCAGGCAAGGATGGGGGCCGTAGACTATATCTCACAGGCTTCCCATGTTCCCATCAAAAACTTTCAACCACGCGGGTTGCTAGAGGTCTATCCATAATCTGACCATTATCTGGATGAAATACGGTGGATTGGAAACTCTTAAAATCACGCACAGATCATATATGCGGCCCCGGGCAGACGTGAGGCATTTGCTGGCACCGATGGACCGATTATTTGCAGCATACCCATGGTGAGTCTGGCGAGCCTGAGAAAGCAACCTGGCGACCGTGGACGTCTGCGATGCACTGAGCTCGCTCTGTTAAGTAGCTGCAGACTCATCTAGATCGGTGCACACGTATGAGCGGCGACGTACCTGCTGTTCCTGCGTACCTCAAGTAATAGGGACCCAACCAGCTGCCTGGTACGGAGGGCTGCTGCACGGAGGTCTGCCTGAATCGGGCGGCAGGGCCTAGCAAGATAGCGAGGCGGGCTGGTCTGCTTTGCGGAACCTGTGGCGTTGCTGACGAGGGTGGCAGGCGGCTGAACAAGACAGAACACCAACGGACCCTGAGGAAATAAAGGTATCCTGTAAAGTGCGAGATGCGATGCGTATCTGAAAGGAACAGGTTAGTGTTAGATTCCTTACCTTAGAATATCCCCAGGCGTCAGACTGGATCCGGAAAGATTTTTCGTCAGCAGTACCCTTGTGCGTCGGTAGGCGTCATCTGCGGCTCCGCATCCGTCGTCGGCGTCGTGGTCGCCGTGATGATGTCGTTGGAGTACTTAGACGCCGCCCTCGCGCGCTGACGTCTGTGTAGGAAGGTGGATATCTGACTATAGTTACCGCCAACTTTTTGCCTAGTGTTTTGCTGGTTTTCGACTTAGTTGGCCTGGGATCCTGCTATTCAGGTCCCCAGGCTTCCTGCTCTCTCTGTTAAAATGGACTCCATGTACCTTAGGTACATATCTAATTGGATACTGGGTCACCTTATCTGCCCCTGTACAGTGTACCTTAGGTACCCTGGGCATAGGTGCACTCAGGACCTACCAGGGGCTACAGCATGTATTATGCCACCCCTGGCTGGCCATTCAAATCTGACACAACTGGCTGATCAATCAGCTGGGGCAAGGTGGTGTAATCACCCTTTGCTTTAGATATAGTATACATATATCTAAACCTAAAATGGACACATATACTCCTATAAGTCACTCCTATGGCAGGCCTTTACAATCCTGGAGGCAGAGTGCTTGGAATGATGTGAGATGGTGCTCTATCGTGAGCTGAGCCTGTCTGCAGCTTTCGGAACCAAGTACTTTAGCCGTTTACATGGTATACTCTTAAGTGCATTATAATCCTCGCTGTTATTGCTAACTTTGGCATAGCATTATCAGAACATGTCGAGTAAGGTGTCATACGAATTGGAATACTACCCCCTCGCCAATTCTGGCGACGGGGTAGCATTCCACCCTTTTAGAGGGACACAACATGTATGTAACTGTGAACCCCGGTCAAATTTAACTCGAGCCCCAGCATCACAAAATGGATGCTGCCACCACAGACTCAAGTCGGACCTCCGGCTGCTGGGAGTCCTTCTAGCGAGGGAGGCCTGGACAAAGGGCTTCCTGCCTTGGGAGGTGCTAGCACCACCCCAGACAGGATTTTGTGTATTGGGTAGGACAGGCCTGAAAGGAATGAGACATGCCTGGGGCACACAAGGTGCCCTGTGCATACACTGGCTCAAACCAGTTGCTGGGGCACTCCAGCCCCAGCTCTGGCATGGAACCGGACAAAGGATAGGGGGTGTAACCACCCCCCTTCCTGGTCCCACCCATAGGCGGGACCTAGTGATAGTACAGCCCCCTTTAGCAGAATAAAGGTAGGAGATGGTCCCATTCCAAGTTAAATTATTCCTGAACAACTTTACAAGAAGAAACTCTGGACTTCGACGTTCTGCTCCACATAAGACTGAAGAAATCTCCCTTGTGGCCAAGGAGTGACCACCCTGCACAAGCAGGCACCATCAAGCGTTCCAGCGGTTCACTTTGTCGTCTTCCCGAGTGGATCCAGACTTCAGAGCCCGACGAGACCTGGACTTCCAGACCTCTCCGACCTCAACCTACATCTGCAGCACAGCTGAGATCCGTGGGCGCGACGAGACACGTGGGACCGGCCATCTTGAACAAACTGCACTTCGCTTCCAGCACGACTTCTGAGGTATCCTCTACAAAGTGCTTTGGGGATAGAGAAGCCCCAGCCCCGAGCAGCACCTGCACAGAAGATCAGCCCTCCAGCATCCACGAGATCTGCATGGGGCCCTTTTGCTTGATTGCTGCTCGACGCATTGTCTGGTCACTTGCCGGCTGGCTAGTGGCCTCCTAGACGACGATCCACGACATCAACACTGCTGGTCTGGTTGCTCCAGACTGGCCCTTGCTTCCTTCCAAAAGAGAAATACCCCAGACCCTCCTGGTCCGCACCAGACGCCTTTTTCACTCACCGCGTGGGTTGCCTTTGCCAAGGCCTGTTGACACCGAATCCAGAACCAACACTGCTGACAGCGAGAGCCTGCGTGGGACAGCTCGTACCTCCATCCTGGTCGTCGAAGACACCTCCTGGTCCACGTGGCTGCAGAGTCCAGCGTCCACTCTTCACCTGATCGCGACAACAGCATCTGGTTCCTTCCTGGTTCCACTCCAGTCGCTGGCTAGTGACTTTGAACATTGTCCCCTCTGTTTTCAGGTCTTCAGCTTCCTTGATCCACCCTTGGATCACACCGGACATCTTCCTCCTGGTCGCTTGCAGCATCTTTTCTTCCAGGCTTCATAGACTTCAACGCAGAAACCCGACACGACTTCGCGCCTATACACCCGCAGCCCGTGGGTGAGGTAACAAGAGCATTTTGGTGCTCAAGGGTAGATTGACTCTCCTAGTGTCCAGATTCACAGTCTACTTCCTTATACCACGTGTTTAGTATATGGTTTGTTGCGCCCCTAGGGCAACATTGTAACTCGTGCAACTTAACGTATTTTTCTTAAGAGTCTTGTCATGTGCTTAGCCCTCTGACCTCATAAAGAGTTCAGAGGTGTATGTTAGTTAATAAATATATTGTTTATTTTCATAACTACCTGTGTGGTGTCCTTTCATTTGGTATTCAAGGGGTTATATGTGGTAAAACAGCTGGCTTCACATGCC
Source organism: Lissotriton vulgaris (assembly GCF_964263255.1). Classification (NCBI taxonomy): domain Eukaryota; kingdom Metazoa; phylum Chordata; class Amphibia; order Caudata; family Salamandridae; genus Lissotriton; species Lissotriton vulgaris. The sequence goes on along the minus strand of NC_141691.1, from coordinate 1,383,225,812 downwards.
GAAAGAATTTAGCCTAAGACTGCTTTGTCCATGCTACCATTAGGATAGCTGGTCTATAAGGTTGACTTACAACCAATCACCATAAGGGTTGTTTGGACTTATACAAGCTGATCACTAGAACTAGTGAGCATCATATATCAGGCCAACTTCTCACAGTCAGTTCTTTTTTTTTTTTTTTCAGCACCCGCAAGCTCAGATCCGGGAAAGGCTAGTACCCTAGTCAATTTTTGACTAACATTTGGCTATTTTGGCTCTTCTTTTCGAGTTGATATCGACTCCTGGTGCCAGCAGGGATGCCTGGATTCAAGCCTTGTGATGCCTGTCACTGCCTGATGTCGGTGACGGACCCCCACTGCCTCGGGGCCGACCACGCCGACTGCCGGGCCTTGACCTCGAAAGCTAGGCTGTCCCGTAAGCTCCTCGAGATCCAGCAGTCGGCTCCGCGCCGCTCACGGTCGAGGAGGAAGTCGAGGGACCGGTCGCGGAGCCGGAGCCGACACCGTTCATCGGGTAAGCAGAGGCACTCTAAAAAGAAGTCGAAGAGGCGACATCTCTCTTCTGACTCCCCTCGCCGGTCGCGTAACGTGGCTGAGGGTTCGGGTGACACCACCCGTGCGGCTCCGCTAGAGCCGCAGGCATCTCATCCGGCCCCATACCCTCCGGGCCCTGGGCTGCATGCCATGCGACCCCGGAGGAGATAAGTGATTTCCTCGTGGCCATGAGGATTCACTTCCCTCTGTCGGCCCTGGCGCCGTGGGGTGCTTAGGCCCCGGCGCAGTCTTTGGTCCCAACGCCGGAAGGTCCCCGGGGGATCCAGGCCTGGATCCTGGTTGACGCCAGTTGACCTCACGACTCCTCCGCTGGCGCCGACCCCAATGGTGTCGCTCCTGGCTCAGTCTTAGGACGCCGCCGTCCCCAGTTTCAGCCCCTATCCGGGTCCAACGTTGGAGCGGCACCGCTTGCCACCGTCTCCAGCATCGGTGGCTGAACAATTCATCTATGACCCGGCTCCGTCATTTCTGCCTGTTAATCAGCACAAGGATGAGGGGGAGGATTGGAGGGGTCTGAGGACCCTCTGGCACAGCAGTGCCAATTAAGTCAGAACTGGGCAGATGAGCTGGGGGAGGCCAATGATCTGGATGCATCGCCTTACACTGGGTTCATCTCTCCTCCCTCTGTGGCTACGGAGGAGGGTGCTACCTATGGTGTGGTGTTGCGCAGGGCAGCTAAGGCTTTGGCTCTTGAGCTCCCTGCTGCGGCCGTGAGGACTAATCTCCTCACCGAGCTGTTTTAACTGCCAGTAAGCTCTTCGAAGCCTATGCTGTCCTTCAATGAAGCCCTCACGGACGTTCTGATGGGCACTTGGTCCAAGCCCTCCACAGTGCCCCCTGTGGATCGGAACGTGGCACGACACCACCACCGCCCGGCTCCGGGCGACCCCTGCTTTCTGTCCGTTCACCCTACCCCTTAGAGCCTGGTGATCCAGGTCTCTACGTCCCAGACCGCGTTCCCGACTGCTCCTCCAGATCGGGAATCCAAAAGATTTGACCAGTTTGGTAAAAAACTGTTCTTCTTACTGAGTTTGGGTTTGCAGTCTATCAACACCACTTGCCTTTTGGGCTGTTACACCCACTCCTTGTGGGACACGGATGCGGACGTGCTGCCCCAGTGTCCGGAGGAGGTCCAGGCACGTTTTGCCCAAGCATTTGCTGAGGGGCGGTATGCAGCACGTTATTCAATCATGTGTCGACTAGATACCACGGACTCGCTGGGCAGAGCGATTTCCACGACGGTGGCTATCCGTCGCCACGCCTTGCTGAGGTCCGCCAATTTTTCAGGGGATGTCCAGTCCACGCTCATGGACATGCCCTGCAATGGCTGTTGCCTTTTTGGCGATAAAGCAGATAGTGGGCTTGAGCGTTTCAAGGACTCCAGGGCTACAGCCAAGTCCATGGACCTGTTGGGCCAGTGCCATCAGACTTCTGCTTTTTGCCCCTTACGTGGCCAAAGAAGGGGTGCCCCCACTCGTTCGTTCAGCCACAGGCCGCAGAACAAACCTCAGCGCTGTCGTGGATGTGGGAACCGCTGTGGCGGTGCAGGGGGACAGAGGCCTGGTCAGTCCACATCCACTCCTGCAGCATCTGCCTCAAAGTCTTCCTAGTCCGAGCTTTATGGCCCATTTGACGTCAGTGGGGGGCAAGTTCCGTCATCACCTCATCCACTGGCATACCATCACTTGGGACAGGTGGGTGCTGCAAATGGTCCGAAGGGGCTACTCCCTCCCCTTCGAGGTGACCCCTTCAGCCATGCCACCGCAGTACGACAGCATGTCGGGGGATCACTTGCAACTTCTGCAAGAGGAAGTTATGGCCCTCTTGGTCAAGGGGGCCATTGAGCGCGTTCCTGGGCCAGAAATAGGACGTGGTTGCTACTCCTATTACTTTCTGGTACCCAATAAGGGCAAAGGAGGCTTATGCCCTATCATGGACTTACTGACCGTCAACGGCTTCCTCCGGAAGAAGTTCAAGATGCTGACGTTAGCTCAGGTCCAAGCTGCCCTAGACCCTGGAGACTGGATGGTAGCGTTGGACTTGCAGGACGCATATTTCGACATCCCCGTCCTGCCGGCCCACCAGCACTACCTACGGTTCAAGGTAGGCCACGAGCACTTTCAGTTTACCGTGCTCCCCTTCTGCCTAACCATTGCCCCTCGGGTGTTCACGAAAGTGATGGCTGTGGTCGGAGCTCATCTGCGCGGATCAGGGGTTCCAGTCTTCCCCTATCTCGACGACTGGTTGTTGAAGGCGGGCGCGCCTCAGACAGTCGTCTCCCACCTCCAGACTACGGCCAACCTCCTGCATTTGCTTGGGTTCTCGATCAACGTCCCGAAGTCGCACCTGATTTCCTTTCAGAAGCTCCTCTTCATCTGAGTGGTTCTGGACTTGGCGCAGTTTCGGGTTTACCCTCCCGAGCAGCGGGTTCGGGATATTCAGGCTCTGATTCTGATCTTCCAGCCTTTATCCCGCATTTCGGTCAGGTTGATGCTGCGGCTGCTGGGTCTGATGGCCTCCTGCATCCTACTGGTGCTTCTCGTCAGTTGGCGGATGCGAGCTCTGCAGTGGGACCTGAAATTTCAGTGGGCACAGCATCAGGCCAACCTTTCTGGCCACGTCCTGATCTCGGAGGGCACTGCATGACAGTTGCAATGGTTGCTCACGGACGGCGATTGGGTCAGCGCCAGAAAGTCTATCTCTCGGCCATTTCAGCCTTCTTAAGGCTTCCTGATCAGCCTTCTCTTTTCAAGTACCCGGATGTAAATAGATTCTTGAAGGGCATCACACACATTTTCCTCCTGTTCCCTTTTGTGATGCCTCAGTGGGACTTGAACCTTGTACTGACTTATCTGATGTGCTCTCCCTTTGAGCCACTTCATAACTGTCCTCTTTGTCTTCTGACTCTTAAAACTGCATTCCTGGTTGCCATCACCTCTGCCAGGAGAGTGAGTGAGCTCCAGGCTCTGTCTTCTAAGCCTCCTTTCCTCTCTGTCCATCCGGACAAATTTGTTCTGAGGACTCGTCCTTCTTTCCTGCCCAAGGTGGTTACAGCCTTTCACATCGGGCAGTCCATCACCTTGCCCACCTTCTTTCCGCCTCCTCATCCCTCGAAAGAGGAAGAAAGGCTCCACCGTTTGGACCCAAAACGTGTGCTCTCCTTTTATCTGGACCGCACACTCCAGTTCCGGGTGGACAACCAGTTCTTTGTTGGTTACGTGGGCGCTAAGAAGGGATGGGCGGTGCACAAGCGGACCATCTCTCGGTGGGTCGTCTTGTGTATCAAGGCTTGTTACTCCTTGTCGAAGAAGGAGCCTCCTGTTGGGCTGAGAGCCCATTCCACTCAGGCCACTGGGCTCGGGAGTCCCCCTGCAGGACATCTGTCAGGCAGCTACGTGGGCATCGCTGCACACGTTTGCAAGACACTACTGCATGGACAGCCAAGTCCGGAGGGATGGCTTCTTTGACCGTTCCGTCCTCTAGGACTTTCTGGTGTGATTATTGGTTTGCAGACCCACCTCCGGGGTTGGTATTACTGGGGTATCTATTCTAAGGTAAGGAATCTAATACTAACCTGTTTCTTTCAGATGAACTGGTTACTTACCTTCGGTAATGATACATCTGTAAGAAACAGTAGTTAGTATTAGATTCCTTACCGCCCCACCCATCCTCCCCGTTCTGCGAACCGATATCTAGGGTTAAGGTCATCCCCTTTCACGGCCCTAGTTTCAATGGCACCAGTGTTGGTTTTTAACATGGCTCTGCGTTTCTAGTGCGGAAAAGCTGTGTCTAAGAACTGACGTCAGCGCGCGGAGGCGGCGTCTAAGTACTCAGACGACGTCATTACGGCGCCCTCGACGACGGACGCGGAGCCGCGGACGACGCCTACCGACGCGCAAGGGTACTGCTACGCAAACATTTCCGGATCCAGTCTGACGCCTGGGGATATTCTAAGGTAAGGAATCTAATACTAACTACTGTTTCTTACAGATATATCGTTACCGAAGGTAAGTAACTTGTTCTTTCATGCCATTTTAGGTCATGTGTAGTATACTATACTGCTTTACTATTATACCATGGGACTCCCACTTCAACTAAGGGGAATGATTCAAGCATGTGAATCTAATCAAGATACCAATACTGGAGGAATACAATTACAGATAAGTAACTCATTTTCTTTCTCACTACTCAATTAAGGCCATACCCAACCGTCTCTGGCTCAAATGTTATATCTCTTCAAATATTCAGCTAAAAGTTGGGAGAACAACTGAAACTCAATGTATTGTTATACTGAGAGAATCTTTGAATGTATTTTGTAGTAAAATGTTTCTTCTAGCTTGTTCCCAGTTGGTGCAAATCCTGAGAACCATTTTTTCTCACAGACTGTATGAATGTCTGTCTAAATTCTTATAAAAACAAGGGGATCTCTTTAACCAGCAGAGCCCCCTTATCCAACCTTTAGAAGACAAATCTATGTTGGATTCCACTTAGAACTGTACAGCGTACTTTGTACTTATGAATTATATGCTTTGCTGATTAACCTTACTGATGGCATGTTTATTCTATTCTGCCTATGCATTCTTTATATACAACCTTGAGATGCCAATCTTTGTCTGTCATTCCTAAGATAATGTTTCTGCATGTTCATATAAATGTATCTATGTAGAATAAGTGACAACTCCATTCTGAGAGCACAAAAATCCGTTTTAGGACTACACCACTCCCGGTCCTAGTTGTTGGCATGACCCATGAGATAAAAGTTGGTAAGCGTTTTATGCGCTGACACCACAATGCCTGGGGAAGAGTAACAATTTCAGTGGCACTTTTGCAATATGTTCCGGTTTAGGCACAGAACTCCGTGCACTCTATTCTGCTCTATTTTTTTCTGTTCTTGCAGTTTTAGTTTATTATGAATCTATTAGAAGAAGTTATCTTAGTTCTTTATTACAAGCACCAGCACGGCTAAAGCAACCATGAGCCCTATTTTAGCCCCGCTTCCAGTGTAGTTGCTTTGAGTATGTAATTGAGTAACTAAATCTAGCGCTGCATGCAATACCGGGTGTAGGAGAGTAGGGTCTGCAATCCTATGGTCACCCCAGATTTTTGCTTTTTGCTTCACTGGTTTACGACTTTCCCTGGCTGTGGGCCTGCTAATCAGACCCACAGCCTAGCTTTTCACTCTCTAAATTGACAACCATGTACCTTAGGTGCATATACCAATTGGTATTGGGTCACTCTTGTAAGTCCTTTTACAGTGTACCATAGGTACCCAGGGCATAAGTGTACCCAAGGCCTACCAGGGCCTGCAGCATGTATTATGCCACCCCTGGCTGGCCATCTAAACAGACACAACTGGCCGGTAACACAGCTGGGTCAAGGTGGTGTAATCACCCTTTGCTGTTATAGTATACCTATATCTAACACCAAAGTGGACAAATATACTCCTATAAGTCACTCCTATGGCAGGCCTTATCAATCCTGAAGGCAGAGTGCTTGGAATTGTGAGATGGAGCTCTAGCATGAGCTGAGCCTGTCTGCAGCTTTCGGAACCAAGTCCTTATAGCTGTTCCACGATAACACTATACCATATACTCTTAAGTGCATTATAATCCTCGCGGTTATTGCTAACTTTGGCATATCATTATCAAAACATGTTGTGTAAGGTGTCATACGCTTTGGAATACTACCCCCTCACCAGTTCTGGCGACAGGGGTAGCATTCCACCCTTCTAGAGGGATAAGACATGTATGTAACTAGAACCCCGGTTAAAGTTAACCCGAGCCCCAGCATCACAAAATGGATGCTGCTGCCACAGACACAAGTCTAACCTCCTGCTGCTGGGAGTCCTTCCAGCAACGGAGGCCTAGACAAAGGATTTCCTGCCTTGGGAGGTGCTAGAACCAACCCAGACAGGACTTTGTGTATCCAGATAGGCAGGGCTGAAAGGAATGAGATATACCTGGGGCACACAAGGTGTCCCTGTGCATACCCCGGTTCAAACCAGTGGCTGGGGCACTCCAGCCCTGGCGCGAAACCGGACAAAGGATAGGGGGTGTAACCACTCCCCTTCCTGGTCCCACCCATGGGAGGGACCTAGTCACTAGTACAGCCCCCTTTAGCAGAATAAAGGTAGGAGCTGTTCCCATTCCAAATTAAATTATCCTGATCAACTTTACAAGAAGAAACTCTGGACTTCGACGTTCTGCTCCACAGAAGACTGAAGAAATCTCCCTTGTGGCCAAGGAGTGACCACCCTGCATCTGCAGGCACCATCAAGCGTCCTAGCAGTTAACTTTGTCGTCCTTCCTGCCGGAACTAGACCTCAGAGCTCGACGAGACCCGGATTCCCAGACCTTTCCGACCTCTACCCACATCTGCAGCACAGCTGAGACCCGTGGGTGCGACGAGACACGTGGGACCTGCCATATTTGAAGAACTGCACTTCGCTTTCAGCACGACCTCTGAGGAGAAAGTGCTTTGGGGATTGAGAAGCCCCAGCCCCGAGCAGCTCCTGCACTGAAGACCACCCCTCCAGCCTCCACGAGATCTGCGTGGGGCCCTTCTGCCTGGTTGCTGCTCGACGCGTTGTCTGGTCACTTGCCGGCTGACTTGTGGCCTCCTAGACAACGAACCTTGAAATCTACACCGCTGGTCTGGTTGCTCCAGACTGGCCAAAAGAGAAGTACCCCGGACCCTCCTGGTCCGCGCCAGACGCCATCTTCACTCACCGCGTGGGTTGCCTTTGCCAAGGCCTGTTGACTCCGATCTCGGAACAGACACCGCCGACAGAGAGAGCCTGCTTGGGACAGCTGGTGCCTCCATCCTGGTCGTCGAAGACACGTCCTGGTCCACGTGGCAGCAGAGTCAAGCGTCACCTCTTCACCTGATCGTGACAACATCATCTGGTTCCTTCCTGGTTCCACTCCAGTCACTGGCTAGTAACTGTGAACATTGTCCCCTCTGCTTTCAGGTCTCCATCTTCCTCGATCCACCCTTGGATCACTCCGGACATCTTCCTTCTTCAAGGCTCCATTGACTTCAACGCGGAAACCCGACACACTTTAACACCTATGCACCCGCAGCCCGTGGGTGAGGTAACAAGAGCATTTCGGTGCTCATAGGTAGATTGACTCTCCTAGTGTCCAGGTATCCTGTAGTTTCAGTCTCAACCAGTCGGAACGGTCCTTATTTACCTATTTCGTAATTTGTTCATGCCCATTGACTTTGCATTGAAACCCGCATGTGTGTTCTAACACTGCACATGCGTCCCGTGGGCCTCCTGCTCCTTACCAAAGGTTAGGGTAGTGTAGCCCCAGCAATTCTACAGCCTCTGGGCATCATCATTTCTTCTATCGTTCTACTTATACCATTTACTTAGTATATGGTTTGTCGTGCCCCTAGGGCACCATTGTAATTTGTGCGACTTATTGTATTTTTCTCAAGAGTTTTGTTATGTGCTTAGCCCTCTGATCTCATAAAGAGTTCAGAGGTGTTTGTTAGTTATCAATATATTAAATTATGTTATTTATTTTCATAACAACCTGTGTGGTGTCCTTTCATCTGGTATTCTAGGGGTTATATGTGGTAAAACAGCTGGCTTCACATGCCAAAAGAGTTTAGCCTAAGACTGCTTTGTCCATGCTACCATTAGGATAGCTGGTCTATAAGGTTGACTTACAACCAATCACCATAAGGGTTGTTTGGACTGATACATGGTGATCACTAGAACTAGTGAGCATCATATATCAGGCCAACTTCTCACACCGGGTTGTTCACTTTTAAAATGTAAATGATAAACATTCAACACTCACTCCTTGTGCTTTTTTAACCCACTTTCTCGTCCATAATTTAATTAACAGAGCAGCAGAGTTTTAAGAACACAACAACACCTTAAACAATATTAGTTAATATGAGATTGTTTGCTTGCAGGTCATACCTGGACATTCAACCAGTTATTTTTCACTTTATTAACACAGTGCTTGTTTGCATGTGCATTCCAGGCTGTGAACAAACTGGCTGAAATAATGAATCGGAAAGACTTCAAACTTGACAAAAAGAAGGCTAGCTCACAGGATTTAAGGAAAAAAGAGAAAGAGAATAAAAAACTACAGCTTGATCTGAACCAAGAAAAAGAGAAGTTTAATCAAATGGTGTCGAAATATCAGAAGGAAGTCAATGATATGCAAGCGGTAAGCCATGAAGCATTTTTCAGTATTATGGCAACCTAAAAGAGATAAACAAATATTTAAATATGTTTACTGTTGGGATAAATGTCCATAAAAATCAGCTGCTTTTCGTGTTTACAAAAAATCAGCAGGCATAAAAATGTATCTTGCTAACAGATGGTTGCAACATTTATTTTCCTTAACATTGTTTTGTTGCCAAGTGTTATCCTTGCAGTATTTCATTGGAAATCGCTTACTTGTTATAATATGCTTAATTTGCTCTGAATGGCTCTTTATGTGTCCTCGTTAGCCTGATTCTCATCACACAGTATTGTAAGATTACACAAATGCAAACAGTAGTGAATTCTTCCTGCGCTTCATAGATTTTGTTCTTATCTGATTTTTAGCCTCTTTTTCCCTTAAGTTCACACTTTGGACCTAATTCCTAGTTGTGTTGAATGGCCGAAATGCACCTAGCAAAACCACTTGTTTTTCTACTCAGATTTTTCACCTGCTGAAAGGTCCAAGAATCTAGAAAAACATGTGGCAGATGGCATATTAATACAGTTTTTTGCATGTTATTCCTCATCTCAGCGTTAAACTCATAATGGCTGTTAAATGGTGGGGTTAATACCAGCCGGAATGTGCCACAATGTCCCTAGTACTCAGGATGGGAGGCCTTCATGTGATATCTGAATATCGCCTAACACTTTTTGCAAGTATGAGATTCCTTGCCATCAGGTATGTTTTTTCCATTTCCCAAAAATCCCAAAGATCAGCAAACTACTGCTAAGCAACCTCTCACTGGGATTCTTCCTCAGGCAGTGAATTTACTGGTATCCTTTGTGTGTTAGGGTGAGCATAGAGATCAGTCATCCTGTTGCCTAAACAGAGTCTCTGGCTCAGCTGTTCAACGTTGGCATTCACAACTACAGGTGACAAGGGCGTGCACCAAAGCATGAATGTGAAAGACAATTTTTTTAGCCCTGCAGAATTCCACCCAATGCATAATTGAAGTGGCATCTAAGATTTTGGGTTGCTAACCATACCTAAACAGGGATCTACATATGCTGTGGTGCTCAAAAAACGCTCTTTTTCATTCTCTTCAATCACATACACGCAAGATGCGCTAAAAAAGACATCTTATCTCAAAAAATGCCTTTATTTCAACAGGTGCACCCTGTTGATCTGATAGACATCTAGCCCCAGATTCCTTAACTTAGAATATCCCCAGGCGTCAGACTGGATCCGGAATTTGTTTGCAGCAGCACCTCTGCGGGCCTGAGGGATGGCATCACACGACCCAACCTGACGTCGTCCACGTATGTGACGTCAGCGAGGTCATATAAATCCCTCCCGGCACGCGGACATCAGTTTCCTTCTTTTTCGCGATCAGGAGTGAGGGGTTCCTCTGGCCTGTTTTCAGACCCCTTTTTGACGCTATGCATCAGGAACAGTGTGCAATGCCTTTGGGCTTTAAAACTTGTAATTCCTGTTCGTGGCAGATGTCCGCGACGGACCCGCATCTTATTTGTATGTGGTGACTGGGCGAGCACCATGACTCCACGGACTGCGAAGCCTTCCGACGCCTGAAGCCGAAGTCTTCGCGGGAGCGTCGTATGAAGCTTCTCTCGGCATGGCTGTCCCGGTCGGAGTTGTCTCGTCCCCTGGTCTCTTCATTAACGGCACGTCCCTCTTCTGTCCAGTTCTGCCGTCGGTCGCCCGCTGGGGTCCGGGGCCATCGTTCCCCACTTGGTAAGTCGAGTTGCTTGTCGCCGAGGTCTTCGACCTCCCCTTCTTCTGTTGTCAGGGGCACTTGTTCCCCGAACATTCCGGACGTGTGCTCCTGACAGTCGCCTCCCATCTATCTGGCCTATCTGAAAGAAACACTTTAGTTTGATTCCTTACCTTAGAATAACCCCCAGGCATCAGACTGGATCCGGAAAGTTTTCGATAGCAGTACCCCTGCGCGTCGGTAGGCGACATCTGCGGCTCCGCGTCCATCGTCGGCGTTGTGATCGCTAGGATGACATCGTCGGAGTACTTAGACGCCGCCATCGCGCGCTAATGTCAGTTCTTCTTTTTTCCATGTCAGCAAGCACAGATCATACCCTTAGTCATTTTTGACTAACTTTTTGGACAGTTTTGTTTGTCTTTTTCGAGTCGACTGTTGGGATTCCCAGTTTCAAGCCGTCCCTGGTTTCAGCCCCAGTCCGGGTCCGACTTTGGACCGGCGCCATCTCCGACATAGATGGGTGAGCCCTTCGCTTATGACCCTGCTCCATCATTTATGCCTGTTTATCAGGACATGGATAAAGGGGAGGACTGGAAGGGGTCTGAGGACCCTCTGGCACAGCAGTGCCAGTTAAATAAGGACTGGGCAGATGAGCTAAGGGAGGTCAGTGGTCTAGACACTTTGCCTGACACTGGTTTTATCTCTCCTCCTTCCGTGGCTACGGAGGAGGGAGCTACTTATTCTGTGGTGCGCAGGTCGTCCACGGCCTTGGGCCTTGAGCTCCCTGCTGCGGCCGTGAGGACTAACCTCCTCACCTAGATGCTTCAACCACCAGTAAGCTCTTTGGAGCCTCTGCTGCAGTTTAATGAGGCCCTCACTGACGTTCTGATGAGCACTTGGTCCAAGCCCACCACAGTCCCTCCTGCGGATCGAAACGTGCCCTGGCGCCACCGCCCAGCCCTGGGCAATCCCTGCTTTCTGTCTGTACATCCCACCCCGGAGAGTCTGGTTATCCAGGCCTCCACGTCCCAGACCGCTTTCCCGACCGGGAATCCAAAAGGATGGAACAGTTTGACAAGAAACTGTTTTACTCCCTCAGTTTGCGGTTGCGAAGCAGTTACACCCACTCTCTGTGAGATACGGTGGCGGACGTACTGCCCCAGTCCGGAGGAGGCCAGGGCACGGCTCGCTCAAGCTCTTGCTGAGGGGAGGGATGCAGCACGGTATTCCATCCGATGTGGACTTGACACCACGGACTCGCTAGGTAGAGCGATGGCAACGACGGTGGCGATTCGTCATCTCGCCTGGCTGAGGTCCACAAACTTTTCAGGGGATGTCCAGAGCATTCTCATGGACATGCCTTTTGATGGCCGTCGCCTCTTTTGGCGACAAGGCAGATAGCGCGCTGAAGCAGTTCAAGGACTTCAGGGCTACGGACAAGTCCTTGGGCCTGTTGGCCCACGGCCAGCAACCTTCTGCCTTTCGCTACTTTCATGGCCACGGAAAGGGCGCCACCGCACGTTCGTCCAGCCACAGGCCGCAGAACCAGCCTCAAAGCGGTCAGTCCTCATCCGCTCCCGCAGCATCTGCCTCAAAGCCTTCCTAGTTCGAGCTTTCAGGCCCATTCCACGCCAGTGGAAGGCAGAGTTCGCCATCAGCTGCTCCACTGGCGTACCATCACTTCGGACAGGTAGGTGCTGCAAATTGTCCGAAGGGGCAACTCCCTTTGGAGCGAACCCTCCAGCCATGCCACGGCAGTACCACCGCATGTCGGGGTATCACTTGCAACTTCTACGGGAGGAGGTTACGGCCCTCTTGGCCAAGGGGGCCATAGAGCGCGTTCCTGGCCCAGATGTGGGGCGGGGTTGTTACTCCCACTACTTTCTGATTCCTAAGAAGGGCAAAGGGGGCCTACTCCCCATCTTGAACCTCAGGAGCGTCAACGGCTTCCTCCGGAAGGAGATATTTAATATGCTGACATTAGCTCAGGTTTTGGCTGCCCTGGACCCTGGAGACTGGATGATAGCTTTGGACCTGCAGGACGCTTATTTCCACATTCCCAGCCTACCGGCCCACTTGGGGTACCTGGGGTTCACAAGCACTTTCAGTTTACTGTGCTCCCCTTCTGCCTCACCAGTGCCCATCGGGTGTTCACGACAGTGATGGTGGTGGTCGCAGCTCATCTGCGCAGATCAGGGGTTCCAGTATTCCCCTATCTCGACCACTGGTTGTTGAAGGAGGTCTCAACCCAAGCAGTCGTCTCGCACCTCCAGACTAGGCCGACCTCCTGCATTCGCTGGGGTTCTCCATCAATGTGCCGAAGTCACACCTGAGTCCCTCCCAAAAGCTCCTCTTCATCGGAGTGGTTCTGGACTCAGCGCAGTTTCGGGTTTATCCTCCCGAACAGCGGATTCGGCATATTCAGGCTCTGATTCCGATCTTTCAGCCTTTATCCTGAGTTTCGGTTCGGTTGACCCTACGGCTGCTGGGTCTGATTGCCTCCTGCATCCTTCTGGTGCATCACGCCAGGTCGTGGATGTGGGCTCTGCAGTGGGACCTGAAGTTCCAGTGGGCACAACATCAGGGCAACTTGTCCGACCATGTCTTGATCTCGGAGGGCACTGCAAGACAGTTGCAGTGGTGGCTCACGAACCGCGATTGGGTCAGCGGCAGATCCCTCTCAACCAGACCACGTAGTTGTGACTGACGCGTCCCTCCAGGGCTGGGGGGCCACATGGGAGAGGCGAAGATCAGAGACCTATGGTCTCTGGCGGAGTCCCGGCACCACATCAACCTTCTGGGGCTGCGGGCGATCCGGCTTGCACTGAAGGCATTCCTCCCATCTGTCCGGGGGAGTGTAGTGCAGGTGTTCACGGACAACGCCACCGCCATGTGGTACTCCAACAAACAGGGCGGGGAGGGGTTGTGTGAGAAGTTGGCCTGATATATGATGCTCACTAGTTCTAGTGATCACCTTGTATCAGTCCAAACAACCCTTATGGTGATTGGTTGTAAGTCAACCTAATAGACCAGCTATCCTAATGGTAGCATGGACAAAGCAGTCTTAGGCTAAACTCTTTTGGCATGTGAAGCCAGCTGGTTTACCACATATAACCCCTTGAATACCAAGTGAAATGACACCACACAGGTTGTTATGAAAATAAACAATATATTTATTAATAACACACACCTCTGAACTCTTTATGAGATCAGAGGGCTAAGCACATGACAAGACTCTTAACCTCTTAAGCGCTGCCGACGGCCAACGGTCGTCAGGAGCACTACCTCCCCAGTGCTGCGCACGACCATTGGACGTCCATTCAGCACTAGTTCCAATGGACAGCGCAGCACTGGGGAGGGATATTTGCGCCGCAGCTAAGGTGTTAAGAAAAATACGTTTAAGTTGCACGAATTACAATGGTGCCCTAGGGGCACGTCAAACCATATACTAAGTAAGTGGGTTGAGAAAGTCGATAGAATGAATGGAGCTGTCCAGAGGCTGTAGGATCGCTGGGACTACACTATCCTAACTTTAGGTAAGTAATAGGAGGCCCACTGGACGCGTGTTCAGAGTGTGAACTCACACGCGAGATGCGTAACAAAGTCAATGGACAGTACAAATTACGAAAAGGTAAGTATTAGACAGTTCCGACTAGCTAGGACTAAAATGACTGGAAATCTGGACACTAGGAGAGTCAATCTACCCTTGAGCACTGAAATGCTCTTGTTACCTCACCCACGGGCTGCGGGTGCAAAGGTGTCAAAGTGTGTCGGGTTTCCGCGTTGAAGTCTATGGAGCCTTGAAGGAAGATGCTGCAGGCGACCAGGAGGAAGCTGTCCGGAGTAATCCAAGGGTGGATCAAGGAAGATGAAGACCTGAAAGCAGAAGGGACAATGTTCAAAGTCACTAGCCAGTGACTGGAGTGGAACCAGGAAGGAACCAGATGCTGTTGTCGCGATCAGGTGAAGAGTGGACGCTTGACTCTGCAGCCACGTGGACCAGGAGGTGTCTTCGACGACCAGGATGGAGGCATGAGCTGTCCCACGCAGGCTCTCTCTGTCGGCTGTGTTGGTTCCGGATTCGGCGTCAACAGGCCTTGGCAAAGGCAACCCACGCGGTGAGTGGAAAAGGCGTCTGGTGCGGACCAGGAGGGTCCGGGGTGCTTCTCCTTTGCAGGGAAGCAGGGGCCAGTCTGGAGCAACCAAACCAGCGGTGTGGATTTCCTGGATCGTCGTCTAGGAGGCCACTAGCCAGCCGGCAAGTGACCAGACAACGTGTCGAGCACCAATCAAGCAAAAGGGGCCCACGCAGATCTCGTGGATGCTGGAGGGCTGATCTTCTGTGCAGGAGCTGCTCGGGGCTGGGGCTTCTCAATCCCCAAAGCACTTTGTCGAGGATGCCTCTGAAGTCGTGCTGGAAGCGAAGTGCAGTTTCTTCAAGATGGCCGGTCCCACGTGTCTCGTCGCACCCACGGATCTCAGCTGTGCTGCAGATGTGAGTTGAGATCGGAGAGGTCTGGAAGACCGGGTCTCGTCGGGCTCTGAAGTCTGGATCCACCAGGGAAGACGACAAAGTGAACCGCTGGAACGCTTGATGGTGCCTGCTTGTGCAGGGTGGTCACTCTTTGGCCACAAGGGAGATTTCTTCAGTCTTCTGTGGAGCAGAAGGTTGAAGTCCAGAGTTTCTCCTAGTAAAGTTTCAATTCAGGATAATCTAATTAGGAATGGGACCAGCTCCTACCTTTATCCTGCTAAAGGGGGCTGTACTATCACTAGGTCCCTCCTATGGGTGGGACCAGGAAGGGGGGTGGTTATACCCCCTATCCTTTGTCTGGTTTCGCGCCAAAGCTGGGGCTGGAATGCCCCAGCAACTTGTTTGAGCCGGTGTATGCACAGGGCACCTTGTGTGCCCCAGGTGTGTTTCCTTCCTTTCAGGCCTGTCCTACCCAATACACAAAATCCTGTCTGGGGTGGTGCTAGCACCTCCCAAGGCAGGAAACCTTTTGTCCCAGGGAAAGTCGTAAACCAGAGAAGCAAAAAGCAAAAATCTGGGGTGACCATAGGATTGCAGACCATACTCTCCTACAGGTTGTGGACACTATGCCAGGAGGATCTGCGCCTCTGGCAGTGGCTGGAACATCAGGGCGTGACCCTGGTGGTTCAACACCTTGCAGGTTCCCTGAACGCCAGGGCGGACAAACTCAGCCGTCGGTGCATGATGGATCACGAATGGCATCTTAACTCGGGCGTGGCGCAAGGCATCTTTCAGCAGTGGGGAGAGCCTTGGTTAGATCTATTCGCCACAGAAGAGAACGCGCAACGTCATCAGTTCTGCGCTTTGGAATTTTAAAGGCGGCACTCGCTCAGAGATGCTTTTCATCGAGAGTGGAGCTGCGGTCTGTTGTACCCCTTTCTGCCTATACCACTTCTGCCCAGAGTGCTGAAGAAAATCAGACACGACCGGGCCCAAGTTATCCTTGTGGCTCCGGACTGGGCACGAAGATACTGGTATCCCGAGCTACTCAGCATGTCTGTCGATCCCCCGATTCGTCTGCCTCTTCAAGAGGACCTTCTGTCGCAGCAGCAGGGGGCGGTACTCCACCCGAACCTGTCCAGTCTCCACCTACATGTGTGGAGATTGAGCGGCAGCAGTTGAGGCCATTTGACTTGCCTCCTGAAGTCTGTAATGTGATTCTGGTACATATGTAAGAGGGGTCCCCGCAAGTAAGGTGTATTGTAAAATACATACACTGGAATAAATTTTAAGGCAAACAATAAAGCAAAAATTATGAAATAAAGCAATTTTTCGATTGGTATTTGTGGTTTATTACCAAACACTACGTGATTGCCAGTGGCAATATATGACATAAAATTGTAATTTGCAAGCCCCAGGGGGGAGAGAAGGAGAGAGGGAGGGAGGGAGAGTAGTGCTCAAAGAAGTGTTAGGACAAGGAAAAGTAACACAGTATCCTTTGAAGAAATTGTTATCTCTTCTGTAGATCGATCACTACAACAACCAAAATTCACGAGGCTTAACTTATGCATGACGGAGAAAAAGGCCTTGACAGACTTACGTAACAACAAAGAAGTAGTCATCAAACCCGCTGATAAAGGCGGTGCCATTGTTGTGCAGGACCTTTCGGATTACAAGGCAGAAATTCACAGACAACTGTCGGATGGTATCAGTTACCGCCTTCTACCCAGTGATCCCTCACATGAATTGGCAAGTACCATTTTGAGAATCGCACAGAAAGGATTGGATACGGGTTTCTTGAGCAAACAGGAATTCGAATTCCTCAACCAAAAATTTCCGAGACTGGCTACCATTTACACCTTACCGAAGGTGCATAAGAACCTCAACAACCCCCCAGGACGCCCCATCGTGTCCGGCTGTGGATCGTTGTTAGAGCCCCTTTGTCAATATGTGGACTTCTTTCTCAAGCCCATTGCCCTTAACACCAGGGCCTACCTACGAGACACTACCCAGGTCATTAACCTGATGGATGAGAGACCATTCAACCCAGAACATGCACTCCTAGTCACTTGCGACATTGTATCGCTCTACACCAGCATCCCCCAACAAGATGCCTTGGAAGTAATGAGAGAGGCCCTAGACAAAAGAATTGCGCCGGTTCAGGTCCCTACAGATTTTATAATTGAGTTACTGGAGATTGCTATGATGCACAACTTCTTTATTTTTCAGGAAGGATTTTATTTGCAGACTAAGGGGGTAGCGATGGGGGCTACTTTCGCTCCAAACCTGGCAATAATTTATATGGACCATTTTGAACATCAGCACATTTTCCCAGCGACCAATCCCTTCAAGGCCAATCTGCCCCTATGGGTCAGATATAACGACGACGTCCTTTGCATTTGGGAAGGAAATGCAGATCAACTTAGTTTTCCACGACTGGCTCAACTCCCGGAACCCTCATATCCAGTTCACGATGGAATCCAGCAATAAAACCATACCCTTTCTAGACATTTCCATCTACGTGGAAACAGATCACTTGCAAACAACGTTGTTCAGGAAGCCTACAGAACGCAATTCACTATTGCAATATCAGAGTCATCACCCGAGAGGCCTCAAGGATAACCTGCCGGTCGGACAATTCCTCCGAATCAGGAGGAATTGCTCCACAAGAGCCAACTACCTCAAGGAGTCCGAGGTCCTAAGTGAACGCCTTATCTCATGGGGATATCCATCAAGGATGGTGAAACGAGCCAGAAAACGGGCGTGGTACAACCCACGCGACTCCCTACTTAATCCAGATAATTTGCCACGTACATTTGTGTCACGACTTTTTCAACACGCAGCAATGACATAAAAAAAAATCATTAATCAAAACTGGCCTTTGGTCGCGGATGTCATTAAACAAACAGAACTGCCTCTCCATTCATTTAAGAGAGCTAAAAACATTTTTGCTTTATTGTTTGCCTTAAAATGTATTCCATTGTATGTATTTTACAATACACCTTCCTTGCGGGGACCCCTCTTACATATGTACCACATAGCGCCCAGGTCCCCGTGACTGCATAGGTTCAACCCCCCTTTTTGTAACGTGTAATGTGATTCTGGCAGCCAGGCGTCCCTCCACAAAATCGGTATACGCCTGCAGGTGGAACAAATTTGTGGCATGGTTCACAGCAAAGGCTGTGGATACCCTTTCAGCTCCTCTTTCGGAGGTTCTCCTCTTTGTTCTCTCTCTTTTCCAGCTGGGCTCTGCTCTGGGCACTACCTCTCTGCTATTTCCGCCTTCTTAAGGCTCCCTGATCAGCCCTCTTTGTTCAAGTCCCCAGTTGTAAATAGGTTTTTGAAGGGCATCGCTCATATGTTTCCTCCTGTTTCTTTTGTGATGCCTCAGTGGGACTTGAGCCTTGTTCTGACCCATCTTTTGTGCGCTCCTTTCGAGCCACTTCATAACTGTCCTCTTTGTCTCCTTACTCTAAAGACTGAATTCCTCTACCAGGAGGGTGAGTGAGCTCCAGGCTCTTTCCTCTAAACCTCCCTTCCTTTCTGTCCATCCGGACAAAGTTGTGTTGCGAATGCGACCCTCTTTCCTGCCCAAAGTAGTCACAGTCTTCCACATCGGCCAGTCCATCACCTTGCCCACCTTCTTTCCGCCTCTGCATCCCTCGAAAGACGAAGAGAGGCTCCACCGTCTGGACCCAAAACGTGCGCTCTCATTCTATTTGGATCGCTCACGCCAGTTCCGGGTGGATGACCAACTCTTTGTTGGTTACGTGGGCGCTAAGAAAGGTCGGGCGGTGCACAAGCGGACCACCTCTCGGTGGGTCGTGTTTTGCATCAAGATATGCTACTCTTTGGCTAAAAAGGAGCCTCCTGTTGAGCTGAGGGCCCATTCCACTCGGGCCATTGCGGCTACTACTGCCCTGGGTCGGGGAGTCCCCTTGCAGGACATCTGTCCGGCAGCTACGTGGGCCTCGCTGCACACGTTTGCAAAACACTACTGCCTGGACAGCCAAGTCCGGATAAATAGCTTTTTCGGCCGTTCCCTTCTCCAGGACTTTCTGGTGTGATCATTGGTTCGCAGACCCACCACCGGGGCTGGTATTGCTAGGGTATCTATTCTAAGGTAAGGAATCTAATACTAACCTGTTTCTTTCAGATGCACAAGTTACTTACCTTCGGTAATGATATATCTGTAAGAAACAGTAGTTCGTATTAGATTCCTTACCGCCCCACCCATCCTCCCCGTTCTGCGAACCGATATCTAGGGTTAAGGTCATCCCCTTTCAGGGCCCTAGTTTCATGGCACCAGTGTTGGTTTTTATCATCACTTTGCGTTTCTGGCGCGGAAAAGCTATGTATAAGAACTGACATCAGTGCGGGTGGGCGGCGTCTAAGTACTCCGGCGACGTCATCCTGGCGCCAACGACGCCGGACGCGGAGCCGCAGACGACGCCTACCGACTAGCAAGGGTACTGCTACGCAAAAGTTTCCGGATCCAGTCTGATGCCTGGGGATATTCTAAGGTAAGGAATCTAATACTAACTACTGTTTCTTACAGATATATCGTTACCAAAGGTAAGTAACATGTGCGACAGTGCCCTGGAGCATTTTAACGACTCGCGGGCCACAACCAAGTCTATAGGTCTTAACACGAAAATCCCAGCCACTCCTGGTTTTCGTTCCTTTTGTGGCCATGGAAGGGCCGCCCAGGCACGTTCCTTCAGCAAGCCTGTTCAGAACCAGCCTCAGCGCGGACACGGTTTTCGCAGGGGCGGGTCTGGCAATCAGCATAAGGCTCAGTCCACCTCTACTGTTTCTACTTCCAAACCTTCCTAATCCGAACTTTGTGGGGCACCCCACGCCAGTGAGTGGCAGGATCTGCCATAATCTCCACCACTGGCACGCTATCACATCAGACAAGTGTGTGTTGCAGATAATCCGCAAGGGTTACTCCCTTCTCTTTCAGTCCACCCCTCCAGCCATGCTAGCTTAGTACCACCTCATGTCGGGAGAACACTTGGCTCTTCTCCAGCAGGAAGTCACGGCCCTCTTGGCCAAGGGAGCCATCGAGTGCGTTCCTGGGCCAGAAGTAGGGAGTGGTTGTTATTCCCACTATTTTCTGGTCCCCAAGTAGGACAAAGGGTGTCTGCGTCCCATCTTGGACCTCCGGAATGTCAGCTGCTTCCTCTGGAAGGAGAGTTTCAAGATGTTGACTTTGGCTCAGGTCTTGTCTGCTCTCCATCCAGGAGACCGGATGGTAGCGTATACTTGCAGGACGCCTATTTTCATGTTTCCTTCCTGCCGTCCCACCGGTGTTACCTGCGGTTCTTGGTAGGCCACGAGCACTTTTAGTTTACTGTGCTCCCCTTTGGCCTTGCCAGCGCCCCTCTGGTGTTTACGAAAGTGATGGCGGTGGTGGCAGATCATCTGCGCCGATCTGGGGTCTCAGTCTTCCCCTATCTAGAAGACTGGTTGTTAAAGGCGGGCTCGCTCCAAGCGGTCATCTCCCACCTTCAGCATACGGTTGGGTTGACCTCCTGCATTTGCTGGGGTTTTCCATCAATGTGCCGAAGTCCCACCTGAGTCCCTCTAGAAAGCTCCAATTCTTGGCCTTCTGCACCCTGCTGATACACCATGCCAGGTGGCATATGCAGGCTCTGCAGTGGAACCTAAAGTTCCAGTGGGCGCAGTATCAGGGCAACTTGTCCGACCATGTCCAGATCTGGGCACTGCACGACCCATACAGTGGTGGCTCACGAACCACGATTGGGTCAATGGCAGATCCCTCTCCCTTCCCCAACCGGAGCTCACAGTGGTGACTGGTGCGTCCCTCCTGGGATGGGGCGGCCACATGGGAGAGACGGAGATCAGGGGCCTCTGGTCTCCAGCTTAGTCCCGGCTCCATATCAACCTTCTGGAGCTGCGGGCGATCCGACTTGCTCTGAAAGCCTTCCTTCCCTCTGAACGGGGGCAGGTAGTGCAGGTGTTCACAGACAACACCACTGCCATTTGGTATTGCAACAAACAGGACGGGTGGGGTCATGGACCGTATGTCAGGAGGCTCTGCGGGGGCATGTCTCTGGTGGTTCAACACCTGGCAAGCTCCCTGAGAGCCAGGGTGGATGAACTCAGCCGCAGATGCTAGTTGGATCACGAATGACGTCTGACATCGGACTTGGTGCAAGGTCTCTTTCGGCAATGGGGCGAGCCTTGGTTAGATCTATTCGCCACTGAAGAGAACGGGCAAAGTCATCAATTCTGCACGTTGGAATTTCCAAAGCAGCCCTCGCTCTGAGAGGCTTTTCGTCAACAGTGGAGTTGCGGTCTGTTGTAAGCTTTTCTGCCTATACCACTTCTGCCCAGAGTGCTGAAGATCAGGCGCGACTGGGCCCAAGTCATTCTTGTGGCTCTGGATTGGGCAAGAAGAGTATGGTATCCCCAGCTACTCAGTTTGGCAATCTGTCCTCCGATCCGATTGCCTCTTTGGGAGAATCTTCTGTTGCAGCAGCAGGGGACGGTCCTTCAACCGAACCTGTCCAGCCTCCACCTCCATGCGTGGAGGTTGAGCGGCGACAGATGACCGCTTTTGACTTTCCTGCCGAAGTCTGTGATGTTATCTTGGCAGCCAGGCGTCCCTCCACAAAATGGTATACGCCTGCAGGTGGAATACATTTGTGGCATGGTGCACAGTGAAGGCTATGGATCCTTTTCTGCCCCTCTTTCAGAAGTTCTTCTGTTCCTCCTTTCTCTGGCCCAACAGGGCTCTGCTCTAGGGACTATCAAGGGCTATCTGTCGGCCATTTCCACTTTTTTAAGGCTTCCAGATCAGCCTTCTCTTTTCAAGTCTCCTCTTTTCAAGTCTCCTGTTAGTCGTTTCTTGAAAGGCATTTCACACACGTTCCCTCCAGTCCCCTTTGGAATGCCTCAGTGGGACTTGAATCTTGTCTTGACCTATCTGATGTGTGCTCCCTTTGAGCCCCTTCATAACTGTCCATTACCTCTTCTCGCTCTCAAGACTGCTTTTCTGTTAGCTATCACCTCTGCAAGAAGAGTGAGTGAGCTCCAGGCTCTTTCTTCTAAACCCCCTTTCCTTTCTGTTCATCTGGACAAGGTGGTTTTAAGGACCCGTCCTTCTTTCTTGCCAAAGGTTGTCACGCCCTTCCACATCGGGCAGGTCATTGCTTTTCCGACCTTCTTTCCGCCTCCACATCCTTCAAAAGAGGAAGAGAGGCAAAACGTGCGCACTCGTTTTATCTGAAGCGTACACATCAGTTCCGGGAGAATGACCAACTCTTTGTTGGCTATGTGGGCACCAGAAAATGTCGGGCAGCGCACAAACGCACCATCTCTCGGTGGGTCGGTCTGTGCATCAAAGCATGTTACTCATTGGCCAAGAAGGAGCCTCCTGTGGGGTTGCGTGCCCATTCTACCAGGGGAACAGCAGCCACTACTGCCTTGGGACGCTGCGTTCCCTTTCAAAACATTTGTCAGGCAGCTACATGGGCCAAGCTGCACACGTTTACCAAGCTTTACTGCCTTGACAGTCAAGTCCGGAGAGACAGCTACTTTGGCCGTTCTGTTATCCGTGACTTTCTGGTGTAATCTTGTATGCAGACCCACCAACGGGGTTGGTACTGCTGGGGTATCTGTTCTAAGGTAAGGAATCTATCACTAACGTGTCTCTTTCAGATGCACAAGTTACTACTTGTATAATGATATATCTGTAAGAGACATTAGTTAGTGATAGATTCCTTACCGTCCCACCCATCCTCCCCGTTCTATGAACTGATTTCTAGGGTTAAGGTCATCCCTTTCAGGGCCCTAGTTTCATGGCACCAGTGGTCAGTTTCTTGCATAACTCTGCATTCCTATCACAGAAAGTCGTGTACAGAACTGACGCTAGCATGCATGGGTGGCGCCTAAGTAGTCTCCGTGACGTCATTTTGGCACTTACGATGCCAGCAACAGATGCAGAGCCCCACGACGGCACCTACCGACGCACAGGGGTACTGCTGACGAAAAACTTTCTGGATCCAGTCTGACGCCTGGGGATATTCTAAGGTAAGGAATCTATCACTAACTAATGTCTCTCGCAGATATATTGTTACACAAGTAGTAACTTGTGCGTTTGGGCCATCTCCACAGCCGCTGGTATTCTGCAGATGGGAGAACCTGTTACTCTGTTTCCTACGGACAACCTTTTGGAAGTTCTCCATCAGGGCTCTGGTGGAAGGCAGTTGTTCCTCCCCTTTGAACCATCACTCCACAATTCTCTTATGGGGGCAGGGGGGCGCCCTGCCAGGGGTGATACGGTGCCTCAGGCACTTCTGCATCATCACCGCCCTGCTCCGCAGGACCCGTTTTGTCTTTCTTTCCATCCTTCTTCCTAAGGCGCTCTTCTGCAGAATGCCTTTCCTTGTTTGCCTGTGGTGGTGTTTCCTCTGTCTCGGGAGGCCCGGTGGTTGGATTCATGGGGGCGTAATGTCTTAGTTTCTTCTAACGCTGCCTTGCGGGCGCTTAATACGTTGTGTGTCTTGACCAGGGCTACTTCCAGTCTGTGGGACTCTGTGGAGTCTCTTCTTTCTCATGTGTCTCATGAGAGTGCCCATGCTGACCTATGGAGCCATGTGTTGGATGGTAGGGAGTTGGCCGCATTTATTCTTCGTGCGGCTTTCGATGTCGCCTGTAGGAGGGAAGGGTCTGCTTCCTATGGTCACCCCCACTTTTTACTTTTGCTTTACTGGTTTTCGACTTAGATGTGGCTGTGGGCCTGCTAATCAGACCCACAGCCCAGATGCACTCTCTCTAAATTCACCATGCACTCTAGGTACATCCACAATTGGGAATTGGTTCACCTTGTCAGCCCCTGTAGAAGTGTACCATAGGTACTCGGGGCATAGGTGTAACCAAGGCCTACCAGGGGCTGCAGCATGTATTATGCCACCCCTGGCTGGCCACTCAAACAGACACAACCGGCTGATCACTCAGCCGGGGCAAGGTCGTGTAACCACCCCTTGCTTAGGTGTAGTATCCCTATACCTACTTACATATAGACACAAAGTAACCTATAAGTCACTCCTATGGCAGGCCTTAACAATCCTGAAGGCAGAGTGCTTGGTTATGTGTGAGATGGTGCTCTAGCATGAGCTGAGCCTGTCTGCAGCTTTCGGAACCATGTCCTTATAGCTGTTCTATGATATTGCCATACCATATACTCTTAAGTGCATTATAATCCTCGCGGTTAATGCTAACTTTGGTATGGCTTTATCAAAACATGTTGTGTAAGGTGTCATACACTTTGGAATACTACCCCCTCGCCAATTGTGGCGACGGGGGTAGCATTCCACCCTTCTAGAGGGAGAAGACATGTTAGTTCTGACTATCCCGGTTAGCCACAGACGACGCCTACCGACGCGCAGGGGTACTGCTACGCAAAATTTTCCAAATCCAGTGTAACGCCTGGGGATATTCTAAGGTAAGGAATCTAATACTAACTACTGTTTCTTACAGATATATTGTTACCGAAGGTAAGTAACTTCTGCATCTGAAAGAAACACGTTAGTGTTAGATTCCTTACCTTAGAATATCCCCAGGCGTCAGTCTGGATCCGGAAACTTTTGCGTAGCAGTACCCTTGCGCGTCGGTAGGCGTCGTCTGCAGGCGTCTCCTGCGGCTCCGCGTCCGTCGTTGGCGTCGTGCGCCGTGATGACGTCGCTGGAGTATATAGACGCCGCCTCCGCGCGCTGACGTCAGTTCTTCTTTTTTCCGCGCCAGTGGACGCAGATCTGAAGAGCGGTACCCGGTCTTTTGACCAAGTTATTTCTAGTTATTTCTATCTTTGTGCCTGGTAAGGATGCCCGGTTTCAAGAATTGTGACGGTTGTGACCGCACGATGTCGGTCACGGACCATCACCGACTCTGTCTCCGGTGCCTGGGCCCCGACCACGACGTCGACGCCTGCGTCGATTGCCGGGCTCTGACTAGCAAAGCTAGGCGGGAGCGGTCCCGCAAGCTGCTCGAGCTCCGGGTGTCGGCCCCGCGTCGAGAGCGGTCTCGGTCCGGCCGGAGGTCCAGGGAGCGTTCGAGGGAGCGGTCGCGGAGCCGCGCCGGGCGCTCCGGAAGCCGACATCACTCGTCGGGTTCGTCAGGTAAGAGACACAAGAAGTCGGGGCGTCGTCATCGTACCCCCGACTCCCCCCCGACGCTCGCGCGATGCGGCCGGGGGGGAGTCGGCTCCGCGAGAGTCGCCGGCGCGGCCTGCCCCATACCCTCAGGTCCCTGGGCAAGGTGCGACGCCTGAGGAGATAGAGGCGTTCCTCATGGCCATGAGGACCCTCTCTTCTCCGGCGGGTTCCACGGCGCCTACGGGCCCAGTGAACCCGTCCGCGGGCCCTAGCGGTTCGCTGACCCTACCTCGACGCCGTCGGATGCTCCGACACCGGCGCCGCCGGCGGCGCCGATTCCGGCGCCGCTAGGGCCTTCGGGGTCGACGCCGGATGGACGTCCATCCAATCCGGCGCCGATTCCATCGGGGTTACCCCCGACGCCGCCCCCGCGCGACGCCGGTTCCTCGGTGCCGGCTTCGGGCGGCACCGGGGCTCCGGCGCCGGCTCCGGGCGGCGCCGTCCCCATTCCCTCACCGAATCCGGACGCGGAGTCGGACCGGCGTCGCCCGACGCCGGGCTCGACGCCGATGGGGCCTGTTGACCCCGTGGAGCCGGTCTACATGGTTGACACCGACTATGGTGATGATGTAGAGTACGGTGAGGGCTGGGAGGGGTCTGAGGACCCTCTGTCACGCGAGTGTCAGTATGACATGGACTGGACAGGTGATTTGGGGGACGCCAGTGGATTAGATGACTCTACTAACCCTGGTTTTGTCTCTCCTCCTTCCGTGGCATCGGAGGAGGGAGCTGCCTATTCAGTGGTGTTGATGAGGGCTGCCAAGGCCTTAAACCTTGAGCTCCCCGTCGCGGCCGTGAGGCCTAACATCCTCACTGAGGTCTTCAAACCGCGGTCATGCCCACAGGAGCCTCTGCTGCCGTTTAACAAAGCCTTATCAGACGTTCTGTTGGGCACTTGGTCCAGGCCCTCTTCAGGTGCGCCTGTTGATCGGAACGTGGCCAGACGCCACCGTCCTTGTCCGGACGACCCCAAGTTCCTGTCCACCCACCCCACCCCTGAGAGTCTGGTGATCCAGGCCTCTACCTCCCAGTCCGTATTCCCGTCGGCTCCGCCCGATCGGGAATCCAAGAGGTATGACCAATATGGCAAGAAGGTCTTCTCGTCCCTGAGTTTAGGACTGCGGTCTTGCAACACCGCTTGCCTCTTGGGCCGCTACACCCACTCTGTGTGGTATACGGTCGCGGAGCTGCTGCCAGAATGCCCCATGGAGGTGCGGGCAAAACTCGGCAAAGCTGTAGCTGAGGGCCGAGATGCAGCTAGGTATTCTATTCGATGTGGTATTGATACGACCGACTCGCTAGGCAGAGCGATGTCCACGACGGTGGCGATTCGTCGCCACGCCTGGTTGAGATCCGCCAACTTCTCGGCAGATGTCCAGAATACTTTGATGGACATGCCGTTCGATGGCTGTCATCTGTTTGGTGACAAGGCGGACCACGCGCTGGAACGCTTCAAGGACTCCAGGGTCACGGCCAAGTCCTTGGGTCTCTCGACCCAGCGCCAGCAAACGGGTTCGTTTTGCTCCTTTCGTGGCCAAGGAAGGGGCGTCCCCACACGTGCTGCCAGCCACGCGCCGCAACAATCTTATCAACGTGGTGGCGGCCGTGGAAACCGCCGTGGAGGCGGTCGGGGTCAACGGCGGGGTCAGGCCACATCCCCCCCCCGCAGCATCTGCCTCAAAATCCTCCTAGTCCGTGCTTTCAGGCCCACGTGACGCCAGTGGGTGGCAGGGTTCGCCATCACCACGCCCGCTGGCGCACGATCACATCGGACAGGTGGGTGCTGCAAATCGTCCGAAGGGGCTACTCCCTCCCCTTCGAGACCACTCCTCCAGCCATGCCACCGCAGAACCACCGTGTGTCGGGGGACCACTTGCAACTTCTGCAGGAGGAGGTTACGGCCCTCTTGGCCAAGGGGGCCATCGAGCGCGTTCCTGGGCCAGAAGTAGGACGTGGTTGCTATTCCCACTACTTTCTGGTACCCAAGAAGGACAAAGGGGGCCTACGTCCTATCTTGGATCTAAGGAACGTCAACGGCTTCCTCCGGAAGGAGAAGTTCAAGATGTTGACTTTGGCTCAGGTCTTGGCTGCCCTAGACCCGCAAGACTGGATGGTAGCGTTGGACTTGCAGGATGCGTATTTTCACATCCCCGTCCTGCCGGCCCACCGGCGTTACCTGCGGTTCACGGTAGGCCAGGAGCACTTTCAGTTTATCGTGCTCCCCTTCGGCCTTACCAGCGCCCCACGGGTGTTCACAAAGGTGTTGGCGGTGGTCGCAGCCCATCTGCGCAGGTTAGGGGTTTCAGTCTTCCCCTACCTAGACGACTGGTTGTTGAAGGCGGGCTCGCCCCAGACAGTCGTCCACCACCTCCAGATGACGGCAGACCTCTTGCACGGCCTGGGGTTCTCCATCAATGTGCCGAAATCACACCTGTGTCCCTCTCAAAAGCTCCTTTTCATCGGAGCGGTTCTGGACTCGGCGCAGTTTCGGGTTTATCCTCCGGAACGGCGGATCCGGGATATTCAGGCGTTGATTCCCATCTTTCAGCCGCTATCCCGGGTTTCGGTCAGGTTGACGCTGCGGCTGCTGGGGCTGATGGCTTCCTGCATCCTTCTGGTGCATCACGCCCGGTGGCGGATGCGGGCTCTGCAGTGGGACCTGAAGTTTCAGTGGGCCCAGCATCAGGGCAACTTGTCCGACCACGTCCTGATCTCGGAGGGCACTGCGAGACAACTGCAGTGGTGGCTTACGGACCGCGATTGGGTCAGGGGCAAGTCCCTCTCCCTTCCCCAACCGGAGCACGTTGTCGTGACGGACGCGTCCCTCCAGGGCTGGGGAGGCCACTTGGGAGAGGCGGAGATCAGAGGCATCTGGTCTCCGGCGGAGTCCCGGCTCCATATAAACCTGTTGGAGCTGCGGGCGATTCGTCTGGCACTGAAGGCATTCCTCCCCTTTGTCAACGGGAGTGTGGTGCAGGTGTTCACGGACAACACCACCGCCATGTGGTACTGCAACAAACAAGGCGGGGTGGGGTCGTGGACCCTTTGCCAGGAGGCTCTGCGCCTCTGGCAGTGGCTGGAACGTCAGGGCGTGACTCTGACGGTTCAACACCTGGCAGGTTCCCTGAACGCCAGGGCGGACGAACTCAGCCGTCGGTGCTCGATGGATCACGAATGGCGTCTGAACTCGGACGTGGCGCAAGGCCTCTTTCGGCAATGGGGAGAGCCTTGGTTAGATCTATTCGCCACAGAAGAGAACGCGCAATGTCATCAGTTCTGCGCGTTGGAGTTTCCAAGACGGCACTCGCACGGCGACGCCTTTCGGCGCGAGTGGAGTTGCGGTCTGTTATACGCCTTTCCGCCTATACCACTTCTGCCCAGAGTGCTGAAGAAGATCAGGCGCGACCGGGCCCAAGTTATTCTTGTGGCTCCGGACTGGGCTCGAAGGTACTGGTATCCCGAGCTACTTGGCATGTCAGTCGGTCCCCCGATCCGCCTGCCCCTTCAGGAGGACCTTCTGTCGCAGCAGCAGGGGACGGTCCTCCACCCGAACCTGTCCAGTCTCCACCTCCATGCTTGGAGATTGAGCAGCGGCAGTTGAGGCCATTTGACTTGCCTCCTGAAGTCTGTAATGTAATTCTGGCAGCCAGGCGTCCCTCCACGAAATCGGTATACGCCTGTCGGTGGAACAAGTTTGTGGCATGGTGCACAGCAAAGGCTATGGATCCCCTTTCTGCCCCTCTCTCCGAGGTTCTTCTGTTCCTTCTCTCTCTTGCCCAGCAGGGCTCTGCTCTGGGCACTATCAAGGGCTACCTTTCTGCCCTTTCAGCCTTTCTTAGGCTTCCTGATCAGCCTTCTTTGTTCAAGTCCCCAATTGTAACAAGATTCTTGAAGGGCATCACACACATGTATCCACCTGTTCCGTTTGTGATGCCTCAGTGGGACTTGAACCTTGTTCTAACCTTTTTGATGTGTGCTCCCTTTGAGCCCCTTCATTCTTGCCCTCTCCGTCTCCTGACTTTAAAGACGGCTTTCCTGGTTGCCATCACCTCTGCCAGGAGGGTGAGTGAGCTCCAGGCTCTTTCTGTCAAACCTCCTTTCTTGTCCATCCATCCTGACAAGGTGGTTCTGAGGACTAGACCTTCTTTCCTGCCCAAAGTAGTTTCTGCTTTTCACATCGGGCAGTCCATCGCCCTCCCTTCCTTCTTCCCACCTCCGCATCCTTCAAAGGATGAAGAGCGGCTCCACCGTCTGGACCCAAAACGTGCGCTTTCATTTTACATGGATCGCACACGCGAGTTCCGGGTGGATGACCAACTGTTTGTTGGCTACGTGGGTGCGAAGAAGGGACGGGCGGTACACAAACGGACCATCTCTCGGTGGGTCGTTCTCTGCATCAAAGCGTGCTACTCTTTGGCTCGGAAGGAGCCTCCTGTTGGGCTGAGGGCCCATTCCACTCGGGCCACGGCGGCTACTACTGCCCTGGGCCGGGGAGTCCCCTTACAGGACATTTGCCAAGCGGCTACGTGGGCCTCGCTGCACACCTTTGCGAGGCACTACTGCCTGGACAGTCAAGTCCGGAGGGATGGCTTCTTTGGCCGTTCTGTCCTCCAGGACTTTCTGGTGTAGGAATGTATTGGTTCGCAGACCCACCACCGGGGTTGGTATTGCTGGGGTATCTATTCTAAGGTAAGGAATCTAACACTAACGTGTTTCTTTCAGATGAACAAGTTACTTACCTTCGGTAACGATATATCTGTAAGAAACATTAGTTAGTGTTAGATTCCTTACCGAACCCACCCATCCTCCCCGTTCTGCGAACTGATACCTAGGGTTAAGGACATCCCTTTCAGGGCCCTAGTTTCAAAAGGCTCCAGTGTTGGTTCTCTCATGGCTCTGCGTCTTCTGGCGCGGAAAAGCTGTGTACAAAGAACTGACGTCAGTGCGCGGAGGCGGCGTCTATATACTCCAGCGACGTCATCACGGCGCACGACGCCAATGACGGACACGGAGCCGCAGGAGACGCCTGCAGACGACGCCTACCGACGCGCAAGGGTACTGCTACGCAAAAGTTTCCGGATCCAGACTGACGCCTGGGGATATTCTAAGGTAAGGAATCTAACACTAACTAATGTTTCTTACAGATATATCGTTACCGAAGGTAAGTAACTTGTTCGACGGGCCAAGAACCTCTGAACCTTTATTACCATTTAATGAAGCGATACGATATCCACTTGGGCAAAATCAAGGCCAGGGCCACCAATCAACAGGCAGGTTGCTCGCCAGAAGTAGACCTACTCTTTCTTGCACAGTACCCTATGCCAGGGAGATTGGTGGTGCAGACTTCATCAGTAAAGTAAATACCAACAACTCCCCAACCAACCTGCCTGATTGTCAGTCAGAAAGAATAAAGACGTTTGACAAGCGAATTTGCTCATCTATGATGCTTGTTCTGAGGCCAGTAAATGCAAGCTTTTTTATAGACCTCTATTTCCATGACTTTTTTGGCACAGTGGCACACATTTTGAAGGCAGTTCCGTATGACTATCAATGGGTAGCAGTGTTGTGCTTCTGTACCACACCTGGATGAGATCTATGGGCTTCTCGAGGGATGCACAATCATCCATAATAGACATGCCATTATTTGGCTCTCATCTTCTTGGAGAAAAGATGAATTGTGCCCTAGAACATTTCCAAGACAGCAGAGCCACAGCACATTTGTTGGGTCTATCTGCTCTAGTCACATATTAGCCCTAGCAATTGTGCTTCCTTTGTGGCTTGTAGGCAGGATTTTCAGTTCCGCCAATGCAAGACCTTTTGGTAACTTTTATTGGCAGGCAAGGTTGCAGCTCACAAAGACAACTTCCAGGGCACCAGGCAGAAAGAGCTGAGTCCTCCATCCCCCACCCATTCAGCATCTGCATCTTTAATGTCTCCTTGCCAGCAAACAACCACCATGTCTGAGGCAGGATCCAATTTTTTTCCGATGTTGGCAGGCTATTGTTGGAAACAAGTTGATCCTCCAGACTGTACATTGAGGCTACATCTTTCCATTTCTCTCTGCCCTTTTGCATCTTTCAACACAGTTAGAGTAGCTGAAGGAGGACTCACTGTCTGTCTTGGAGGAATTGTATGCGTATCAGAGATCTCGGTCACAAGCCATATTGGTCTGCTTCTATTCTGTTGACAATGAGGAGTTCAATGTATTTATCTGAAAGAGACACATTAGTGATAGATTCCTTACCTTAGACTATCCCTAGGCGTCAGACTGGATCCGGAAAGTTTTTAGTCCGCAGAACCCCTGCGCGTCTTTCGCTGGCGTTGTAAGCACCGAGACGACGTCACGGAGAGTACTTATGCGCCACCCATGCAATGCTGACGTCAGTTCTTTCTTTTTCCACGCCAGAAAGTGCTGATCCGGTTAGAGCACGTACCCTAGTCACTTTTTGGCTTACTTTTTGAGAATTTTTTTTTCTCCTATTTTGAGTCTTTGACACCTGGTGACACATAGGGAGGCCTGGGTTTAAATCCTGCGGGGCCTGTTGCCGTACGATGTTGATGGCCGGCCCCCATGGCGTCTGTCTCTACTGTCTGGAGCGTGACCTTGAATCCCGGTCTTGTTCCGACTGTCTGGCCATGGTTCCGAAGGCTCTGCAGGAGTGGTCCCGAAAGCTGTTGGAGGCCAGGCACTCGTCTCTGTGCCGTTCAAGGTCCATGGTTCGCTCGGGGGACCGACTGCAGAGCCATCATCGCTCCTCTGGGTCAAATTCTTCACCCTCGGGTAAGAGAAGTCACAAGAAAAAGTTGAAGAAACGTGTTCGCTCTCCGACCTCCCCCATTGGTCTCTGGGGGGACCAGGGGTCCTTCCCCTGCGGCTCCGTTGGAGCCTGGGAGTCCCACAGCCTACCCGCCCTATCCTGGTCAGTCGGCGACTCGGGCCCAGTTGCAAGAGTTTCTTGCCGCCATGGACCACCTTTTAAGGCCTACGGCTCCAACCCCGGATCTGCAAGGTCCTCCGCCGGCGGCTCCAGCGCCACAGGGTCATCCGCAGGCGGCTCCGGCCCCCTGAGGCTCCATTCCCAGCGCCGTCATAGGTTCCGTTCGTCCCATCTCCGCCCTTGCCCGAATTTCCGGGCAATTTTGCTCTGGCTTGGGACCCTAATTGTGACATGGAGCCGGATCTGCGCAGACTGGCGCTGTGCCCGGCCATGTTCCTGGCGCCGTATAGCATTTGCTTTTCCCTGTGCCTCCCTCGCCGCTGCCGCCTGTCCCACGGACTGTGGAGGAGGTGGATGACTGGGAGGGGTCGGAGGACCCTCTTGCTCGGCAGTGCGATTCTAAACATGAGTGGGCGGAGGACTCAGGTTGCCTTGACCTCTCCTCTGAGCCTGGATTTAGGTCTCCTCCCACAATCATGAAGGAGGGTGCTAC
The DNA here is from genome assembly GCF_964263255.1 of Lissotriton vulgaris. Taxonomy (NCBI): domain Eukaryota; kingdom Metazoa; phylum Chordata; class Amphibia; order Caudata; family Salamandridae; genus Lissotriton; species Lissotriton vulgaris. The sequence continues at coordinate 1,383,193,272 of NC_141691.1, read as the reverse complement.
ATAAACTATGGTGCTCCGTAGAGCAGCTGAGGCCCTTGACCTTGATCTGCCTACTGTCACTCACAAGATCAACCTCCTTACGGAGGTTCTTCAGCCGGTGGCAAGTTCTATGGAACATCTGCTCCCGTTTAATGAGGCCTTGACAGATGTTTTGATGGGCACCTGGTCAAGGTGACCCGGCCTTTCTGACAAATCATCAGACTCCAGAGAGCCTGGTCATTCAGGCTTCCACTACCAAAGTGCGTTCACTACCGCCTTGCCGGATAAGGAATCTCAAAAGCTGGAGCAGTTTGGAGCAGTTTGGCAAGAGGTTATTTTCCTCTGCCAGCTTGGGGCTACGGTCAGTCAACATCACATGCCTTTTGGGCCGCTACTCTCACGCAGTGTGGGACACAGTGACCAGACACTGCTCCATTGTCCGGAAGAGGTTTGGGCTGTACTTTCCCAAGCTGTTGCAGAGGGGGAAGGATGCTGCAAAGTTCACCATTCGGTGTGACCTGGACACCGCTGACTCTTTAGGGAGAGCGATCTCCACAACAGTGGCCCTGCGTTGCCATGCCTGGTTGCGGTCCACTAGGTTTTCGGGGGATGTCCACAGTTCCCTCATGGACATGCCTTTTGATGGTACTCGCCTATTTGGCGATAAGGCAGAGAGTGCGCTGGAGAGTTTCAAGGACTCTCGGTCTCCGGCCAAGTGCTTAGGTCTCTCCACCACACGTCGGCTGCGTCTACCTTTTGTTCCTTTTGTGGCCACGGAAGGGGTGCCCTTGCATGTACGTTCAGCCAGAAGCCTGCGCAGAACCAAAATCAGCATGGCCGCTGGCGTGGAGGCCGACGTGGGGGGCCAACAGGCGGGTCAGTCTACCTCCGCTCCCGCAGCATCCGCCTCAAAGCCTTCCTAGTCCAAGCTTTGGGGTGCACCCCACACCTGTGGGTGGCAGGATTCAACATCACCTCCTCCACTGGCGTTTGCTCACTTCGGACAGGTGGGTGCTGCAGATTGTCCTAATGGGTACTCCCTCCCCTTCGAGTCTGCTCCCCAGCCATGCCACCTCAGTTTCACCGCATGTCGGGGGATCACTTTGCACTTCTCCAGCAGGAAGTCATGGCGCTCTTGGCCAAGGGGGCCATCAGCGCGTTTCTGGGCCAGAAGTAGGACGTGGTTGTTATTCCCACTACTTTCTGGCCCCAAGAAGGACAAAGGGGGCCTGTGCCCCTTCTTGGACCTCATGAACGTCAATCTTTTTTTCCGGAAAGAGAAGTTCGAGATGCTGACTCTGGCTCAGGTCTTGGCATGCCCTAGACCCTGGAGACTGGATGGTAGCGTTGGACTTGCAGCATATTTTCACATCCCCGTCCTGCCGACGTTACCTGCGGTTCACGGTAGGCCAAGAGCATTTTCAGTTTGCTGTTCTCCCCTTCACCTTACCAGCGCCCCTCGGGTGTTCACCAAAGTGACGGCGGTGGTCGCAGCTCATCTGCACACGTCAGGGGATGTCAGTCTTCCCCAATCTCGACGGCTGGTTGTTGAAGGCGGGCTCACCCCAGACAGTTGTCACCCACCTTCAGACTATGGCCGACCTCCTGCATTTGCTGGGGTTCTCCATCAACTTCCCGAAGTCGCACCTGAGTCCCTCTCAGAAGCTCCCCTTCATCGGAGCGGGTCTGGATTCAAGGCAGTTTCGGGTTTATCCTCCAGAGTGGCGAATCTGGGGTATTCAGGCTATGATTTCGATCTTTCAGCCTCTATCCCGGGTTTGTCAGGTTGATCCCCTGGCTCCTGGACCTGATGGCCGCCTGCATCCTACTGGTGCAACATGTCAGGTGGAATATGCGGGCTCTGCAGAGGGACCTGAGGTTCCAGTGGGCACAGCATCAGGGCAACCGGTCTGATCATGTCCAGATCTTGGAGGGCACTTTACGACAATTGTCGTGGTGGCTCACGAATCACGATTGGGTCAATGGCAGATCCCTCTCCCTTCCCCAACCGGAGCACACAGTGGTGATGGATGCGTGCCTCCTAGGATGGGGAGGTTGTAGGAAGGTGGATATTTGACTATGGTTACCCCCAACTTTTTGCCTAGTGTTTAGCTGGTTTTCGACTTGGTTGACCTGGGGCCCTGCTATTAAGGACCCCAGGCCCTCTGCTCTCTCTGTTAAAATGGATTCCATGTACTCTAGGTACATACCAATTGGAACCTGGATCACCTTGTGAGTAAGCATGGGCGAATTTTGCGAATCTGGCGTTCGCGAATTTTGCGAACTTGCAATCCGCGAATTCTCGCGAATTTTTTTTTTGTGTTCGCAAGGATTTCTGCCAGTTCGCAAGGATTTCTGACAGTTCGCGAGGGTTTTGTAACAGTTCGCAATCGCGAACTTACATGTCGGCTCGCAACGGTCACGATTATGTTGTTTCTACGTCTGGTTCATCATCATAGGTTCCCAGCACCCTCTGTTTTACCCATGCCACCCTCTGTTTTACCCATGCCACCCCCTGGTACATCAATGCCTTATGCCACCTTCTGGCTCATCATCACTGTAGATTATGGGGGAAAAAGCAAGCACACCTGCCTGCTTCAACTGACATGAATTAATTTGGGGTTGATTTATTAATGTGTCACTGTTTTAAAATTCCAGTCTGGCACCTGCATCCTTATCTGTAATTTGCTTTCTGTTGCAGTGCAATTTTTTTTTCCAGGACCTTTGTGGCCTACTTGTAGCTATTCTATGAGCCTGCTGTGAGGGTCAGAGCAGGAACATACAATTGTTGCAACTAGCAACGGAACTCTGGAGGGGCCCTTGTCAGGAAGCATTACAGGGAACGGTTACTAATGATGAGTTTGAACTTTTGAACCTGCTTTCACTTTTGCAAAACTCGTTTTTCTGCAGAGCAGCATTACAGCAACTTTAATGCCCCACCAAGCTTATATGAGAAAGTTGATTTCTAATCCGAAAGTTATCCAAAGAAAATCAAAAGGCCTCAAATCTAAAAAAAAGTGCAGGCAAATGTCAACCTGAGGAGTTATTCTGATAAAAATAATAATTTTCAGAAGGTCTATGCTGCTTGCTAGTAGATTTCTTGTGCGGAATTGCAATTTTTGTAATTTCGCGAGTGCGAGATTGTTGCTGCCCGCTGCACCTACATGTTCGCAATTGCGAACTTACACCGCAAAGAAAAAAAATCCGCTGCGTGCGAATTTGCGGATTTTGCGGGAAATTCGCGAATCTTGCGGATTGCGAATTTACCGAAAATCCGCGAGCGTAACGGATTTTCCGCCCATGCTTACTTGTGAGCCCCTGTACAGTGTACCCTAGGTACCCATGGCATAGGTGCATCCAAGGCCTACCAGGGGCTGCAGCACGTAATGTGCCACCCCTGGCCTGGCATAACTATTTGACACAACTGGCTGATCAATCAGCTGGGGCAAGGTGGTGTAATCACCCTTTGCTTTAGATATAGTATACCAATATCTAACCCTAAAATGGACACATATACTCCCATAAGTCACTCCTATGGCAGGCCTTAACAATCCTGGAGGCAGAGTGCTTGGAATTATGTGAGATGGTGCTCTAGCATGAGCTGAGCCTGTCTGCAGCTTTCGGAACCAAGTCCTTTAGCTGTTTCCATGATAACGCTATACCATATACTCTTAAGTGCATTATAATCCTCACGGTTATTGCTAACTTTGGCATCGCATTATCAAAACATGTCGAGTAAGGTGTCATACGAATTGGAATACTACCCGCTCGCCAATTCTGGCGACGGGGTAGCATTTCACCCTTTTAGAGGGACACGACATGTAAGTAACTGTGAAGCCCGGTTAAAGTTAACTCGAGCCTCAACATCACAAAATGGATGCTGCCACCACAGACACAAGTCTGACCTCCTGCTGCTGGGAGTCCTTGCAGCGAGGGAGGCCTGGACAAAGGGTTTCCTGCCTTGGGAGGTGCTAGCACCACCCCAGACAGGATTTTGTGTGTTGGGTTGGACAGTCCTGAAAGGAATGAGACATGCCTGGGGCACACAAGGTGTCCCTGTGCATACCCCGGTTCAAACCAGTTGCTGGGGCACTCCAGCCCCAGCTCTGGCGCGAAACCTGACAAAGGATAGGTGGTGTAACCACCCCCCTTCCTGGTCCCACCCATAGGAGGGACCTAGTTACAGTACAGCCCCCTTTAGGAAAATAAAGGTAGGAGCTGGTCCCATTCCAAATTTGATTAATCCTGATTTGAAACTACAAAGAAGAAACTCTGTACTTCGACGTTCTGCTCCACAGAAGACTGAAGAAATCTCCCTTGTGGCCAAGTAGTGACCACCTTGCACAATCGGGCACCATCAAGCGTCCTAGCGGTTCACTTTGTCGTCCTTCCTGCCGGAACCAGACTTCAGAGCCCGACGAGATCCGGACTTCCGGACCTCTCAGACCTCTACCTACATCTGCAGCACAGCTGAGATCCGTGGGTGCGACGAGACACGTGGGGCTGGCCAGCTTGAAGAAACTGCACTTCGCTTCCAGCACGACTTCAGAGACATCCTCGAGAAAGTGCTTTGGGGATTGAGAAGCCCCAGCCCCGAGCAGCTCCTGCGCAGAAGATCAGCCCTCCAGCATCCACGAGATCTGCATGGGGCCCTTTTGCTTGATTGCTGCTCGACGCGTTGTCTGGTCACTTGCCGGCTGGCTAGTGGCCTCCTACACTACGATCCACGACATCTACACCGCTGGTCTGGTTGCTCCAGACTGGCCCTTGCTTCCCTGCAAAGGAGAAGCACCCCGGACCCTCCTGGTCCGCACCAGACGCCTTTTCCACTCACCGCGTGGGTAGTCTTTGCCAAGGCCTGTTGACGCCGAATCCGGAACCAACACCGCCGACAGCCAGAGCCTGCATGGGACAGCTCGTGCCTCCATCCTGGACGTCGAAGACACCTCCTGGTCCACGTGGCTGCAGAGTCAAGCGTCCACTCTTCACCTGATCGCGACAACAGCATCTGGTTCCTTCCGTGTTCCACTCCAGTCACTGGCTAGTGATTGTGAACATTGTCCCCTCTGCTTTCAGGTCTCCATCTTCCTTGATCCACCCTTGGATCACTCCGGACATCTTCCTCCTGGTCGCCTGCAGAATCTTTTCTTCAAGGCTCCATTGACTTCAACGCGGAAACCCGACACACTTTCACACCTATGCACCCGCAGCCCGTGGGTGAGGTAACGAGAGCATTTCGGTGCTCAAGGGTAGATTAACTCTCCTAGTGTCCAGGTATCCAGTCGTTTTAGTCCTAACTAGTCAGAACTGTCTGTTACTTACCTTTTCGTAATCTGTAGTGTCCATTGACTTTGTTACACATCTCGCGTGTGAGTTCACACTCTGCACACGCGTCCCGTGGGCCTCCTGCCCCTTACCTAAGGTTAGGGTAGTGTAGTCCCAGGGAACCTACAGCCTCTGGACAGCTCCATTCCTTCTATCGATTTCCTTATACCATTTACTTAGTATACGGTTTGTCGTGCCCCTAGGGCACCATTGTAATTTGTGCAACTTTACGTATTTTTCTTAAGAGGCTTGTCATGTGCTTAGCCCTCCGATCTCATAAAGAGTTCAGAGGTGTTTTGTTAGTAATACATATCTTGTTTATTTTTATAACAACCTGTGTGGTGTCCTTTCATTTGGTATTCAAGGGGTTATATGTGTAAAACAGCTGGCTTCACATGCCAAAAGAGTTTAGCCTAAGACTGCTTTGTCCATGCTACCATTAGGATAGCTGGTCTATAAGGTTGACTTACAACCAATCACCATAAGGGTTGTTTGTACTGATACAAGGTGATCACTAGAACTAGTGAGCATCATATATCAGGCCAACTTCTCACAGAGGTCACTTGGGAGAGGCAGAGATCAGAGGCCTCTGGTCTCCAACGGAGTCCCAGCTCCATATCAACCTTTTGGAGCCTCGGGCAATCCGACTTGCACTGAAGGCATTCCATTCCTCTGTCTGGGGAAGTGTAGTGCAGGTGTTCACGGACAACACCACCGCCATGTGGTATTGCAACAAACAGGGTGGGGTGGGGTCGTGGACCGTATGTCAGGAGGCTCATCACCTCTGGACATAGCTGGAACATTAAGGCATTACCTTGGTGATTCAACACCTGGCAAGTTCTCTTAACGCGGGGGCGGACGAACTCGGCTGCCGGTGCTTGATGGATCACGAATGGCGTCTGTACTCGGACGTGGCTCAAATTCTCTTTCAGCAGTAGGGAGATTCTTGGTTAGATCTATTGGCCACCGAAGAGAACGCGCAGAACTGCTGGCAGTTCTGCACGTTGGAATTTCCAAGGCAGCACTTGCTCTGCAACTTTTTTCGACGCTGGTGGAGATGCGGTCTGTTGTACGCCTTTCCGCCTATACCACTTCTGCCCAGAGTGCTGAAGATTCGGCGAGACTGGGCCCAAGTTATCCTTGTGGCTCCGGATTGGGCACGAAGATACTGGTATCCCGAGCTACTCAGCATGGCTATCGATCCCCTGATCCGACTGCCTCTTTGGAAGGATCTTCTGTCGCAGCAGCAGGGGACGGTCCTCCACCCGAACCTGTCCAGCCTCCACCTCCATGCGTGGAGATTGAGTGGCGGCAGTTGACAACTTTCGATCTTCCTCCCGAAGTCTGTGATGTCATTCTGGCAGCCAGGCGTCCCTCCAGTTAGACGGTATACGCCTGCAGGTGGAACAAATTTTGTGGTATGGTGCACAGAAAAGGCTGTGGATCCCCTCTCTGCCCCTCTTGCTGAGGTACTTCTGTTCCTTCTATCCTTGGCCCAGCAGGGCTTTGGGCTGGGCAGTATCAAAGGTTATCTTTCGGCCATCTCGCCTTTATACGGCTTCAAGATCAGGCTTCCCTTTTTAAGTCCCCGTTTGTTAACTGTTTTCTTAAAGGCATTACACACACCTTTCCTCCCATGCCTTTCATAATGCCTTAATGGGACTTAAATCTTGTCTTGGCCTATCTGATGTGCACTCCTTTTGAGCCCCTTCATAACTATCCTTTACGTCTTCTCACTCTAAAGACGGCTTTCCTGGTAGCTATCACCTCTGACAGAAGAGTGAGTGAGCTCCAGGCTCTTTCTTCCAAACCTCCTTTCCTTTCTGTTCATCCGGACAAGGTGGTTTTAAGGACCCGTCCTTCTTTCTTGCCAAAGGTTGTCACGCCCTTTCACATCGGGCATACCATCACTTTGCCCACCTTCGTTCTGCCTCCCCATCATTCGAAAGTGGAAGAGAGGCTCCACCGTCTAGACCCAAAGCGTGCGCTCTCGTTCTATCTGAAGTGCACACAACAGTTTCGGGTGGATGACAAGCTCTTTGTTGGTTACGTTGGCGCCTAAAAAGGTTGAGCTGTGCACAAACGGACCATCTCTCTGTGAGTCGTTCTGTGCATCAAAGCATGTTACTCGTTGGCTAAGAAGGAGCCTCCAGTGGGGCTGCATTCCCATTCTACCACGGCGACCGCAGCCACTAATGCCTTGGGACGCGGTGTTCCCTTGCAGGACATTTGTCAGGCAGCTACCTGGGCCCCGCTGCACACATTTACCAAGCATTACTGCCTTAACAGTCCAGTCTGGAGAGACGGCTTCTTTGGTGTAATCTTGTTCGCAGATCCATTACCGGGATTGGTATTGCTGGGGTATCTATTCTAAGGTAAGGAATCGATCAGTAACGTGTCACACTCAGATGCACAAGTTACTACTTGTGTAACGATATATCTGTAGGTGACATTGGTTAGTGATAAATTCATTACCACCCCACCCATCCTTCCCGTTCTGCGAACTGATTTATACGGTTAAGGTCATCCCTTTCAGGGCCCTAGTTTCATGGCAGCAGTGGTCAGTTTCTTGCATGGCTCTGCATTCCTGGCACAGAAAGTCGTGTACAGAACTGTCGTTAGCACGCATGGGTGGCGCCTAAGTGGTCTCTGTGATGTCATCTCGGCGCTTACGACGCCAGCGATGGGCGCGGAGCTGCACAACGCCACCTACCGACCCGCTGGGGGTACTGCCAACGAAAAACTTTCCGGATCCAGTCTGACACCTGGGGATATTCAAAGGTAAGGAATCTATCACTAACTAATGTCTCTTACAGAAAAATCGTTACATAAGTAGTAACTTTTGCTTCTCGACCAGTGAGCCAGTTATACTGGACTCCTTTTCAGAGTTCATTCAGGATATGATCCAGATGTTTCAGCCTCTGTCTTCGATGAGAGCAACTCTGAAACTTCAAGCCTGTCGGTATCATCTGTCTTGCTTGTCTACTTTGCAAGGTAGCATATGCAGGCTCTGCATGGGATCTGAAGTATGTGGGCCCAGCACCAAGGAAACCTGTCAGATGTCATCCAGATCTCAGAGGAAACTGAATGCGATCTGCAGCGGTGACTACTAGACCAGTGGCAGACCCCTTTCATTTTCCTACAGTGAGGTGGCAGTGGTGATGGTTGTGTCCCTTTTTGATTCTGGCTGTCATCTTGAAGATGAGATCAGTGGACTTTGGTCTCTAGTTTAAACCTGGCTTAACCTACATCTGTTGGAGCTCCAGGCCATTCGCTTGCTGTTGAAAGCCTTCCTGCTATACGTCAAGGGAAGGCTAGTATACATTGTCATGGATAATAACGCCTCAAGTGATACTGCAGCAAGCAAAGAGTGATGTCTAGATATGCAGTGCCAAGAGGCACTGCATATCTAGAGTTGGCTGGAGTGTCAGGACCTTTCTTTGGTTGTGAGCCACTTTGCAGAATCTTAGACCTCCAGTGCAGACCAGCTCAACCAGCTGCTCTTGGGCGAACACAAATAGCGGTTACATCTCAAGGTGGCGCAGAATATCTTCTGTCAGTGAAAAGACCCCTGGCTGGATCTTTTCACTACCTTTGAGAACGCATAGTGTTAGACTTCGAGCTTTGGAGTTTTCAAGAACGCTCTCTGTCGGAGACTCCTTCAGGAGAGGATGCACAAGGGACTGCAGTATGCCTTTCATACAGCTGCTTCTCCTGCCCTGAGTTCTGAAGAAGATCAGAAACAACCGTGCTCAAATTCATAGTAGTGCCACCAGATTGGGACAGGAGAGTCTGGTACCTAGAGTTTCTGGACATGAGCATTTGTCCTCCCATCAGGCTACTGCTGTGTGAGGATCTTCTGTTGCAGCAGCAAGGCAGGGTTCTGAATCCAAACTACCTTTATATTTGGAGATAGAGCAGCCGCATTTGAGTGAGTTTAATCTGCCACCCGAGCTTGGGGATAGTGTCATGTGTCCAAGCAGCTTCAACGAAGACCATTTACACTGATGGTAGCAACAATTTGCGGCCTGTATTGGAACCGATATTATAGACCCCTTGTGAGAAGTTGGCCCGATATGCAACGTTCGCTATTCTAGCGACCGCTATGTATCGTTCCAACGACCCTTATGGTGTTTGGTTGTAAGTCAACCTATAGACCAGCTATCCTAGTAGCGTGGATACGAGCAGTCTAAGGCTAAAGACTCGAGAGGGCGTGTTAAGCCAGCTGTTTACCACACATGTACCCCTTGAACACCAAGTGAAAGGACACCACACAAGTGTTATGAAAATAAACAGGATATTTATTAAGAATCACAACAGCCCTGTACTCTTTATGAGGACAGGGTACTAAGCACAAACCAAATCTCTTAGGAAAATACTTCAAGTGCACAATTAAAACAAGTGTCCGAGGACACGGAAAGTTTAAGGTCTCGGGCGGACCCGATAAGGCAAGTCGGAAGCGAGGGACTCAGGACCCTAGAGTAAAGAGGCTATGCAGGCACCGAAATGCCGAGTTACCTAGCCACGAGGGCTGCGGCTGCACAAGTCTTACAGGCGTCGGGGTCTTCGCTGACGAGCCAGGAGCCGGAAGAAAAGGAGTTGCTGGCCGGCGACCAGTGATGAATAGTTCGTAGAGATCCAAGCCTGGATCAAAGATTGATGACACCTGAAAGCAGAGGGGACCAAGTTCGTACTACTAGCCAGTAGTCAGAGGGTACCAGGAGGGCACCGGTTGGCCGTCACCTCGACTAGGTGAGTGGGCGACGCTAGGCTCTGCAGTCTCACGGACCAGGAGGCGTTGTCGGCGACCACGGTGGAGGTGCGAGCTGTCCCACGAAGAATGATGCTGTCGGCGTCGCTGGGCCCAGGATGGGGCAACAAGCCTTGGCAAATCTCAGGGCCACGTGGTGGGCCTAAGATGGCGTCTTGAGTGGACCAGGAGGGTCCGGGGTGCTCCTCGCAAAGATGGAAGCAAGGGCCAGTCTGGAGCAACCAGACCAGCAGAGTTGTTTGTCGGTCGTCGTCAAGGAAGGGCACAAGCCAGCGGCTAGTGACCAGACAACGGGCTGAGCAGCGAGCAGAAGGGCCCCACGCAGATCGTGGAGATGCTGGGAGACTGCACTTCGGTGCTAGAGCGGCTCAGGGTCGGGGCTTCTCGGACCCCAGAGCACTCACCAGGGAATCGCTTCGATGGCCGTGCTGGCTTAAGAGCGTGCAGGTTCTGATGATGGCCGGTCCCTCGAGGTCTCGTCGCACCCACAGATCACAGCTGAGCTGATGACGTGGGTAGAGGTCAGAGGTGCCAGGGAAGCCGGTTCTCGTCGAGCTGGGCCGTCGGATTCCTTGAGGAAGGACTTACAGCAAACCGCAGAGTTCTTAGATGGTGCCCGCTGATGCAGGGTGACTACTCCTTAGTCACAAGGGAGAAATCTTGAGAAGAGTCTTGAGTGTCCTTTCGTAGAAAGTAGTTCTTGATTCAAAGATGATCTAATTTGGAAGGGTCCCCGCTCCGGCCTTTATTCTAAAGAAAGGGGTGGGTACATGACTAGGTCCTGCCCTAAGGGTGGGACCAGGAAGGGGGGTAGTTACACCCCTCTCCCCTGCCGGGCTTTCCCCAGGCCAGGGCTGGCGCCCCTGGAACTGGTTCTGGCCGGCAGATGCGTAGTGAGCACCGGGGTGACACTCCGCAGTCACCTTCTCGCAAAAGCCCTACCTACCCAGAATACACAAACCCTGTCTGGGACGGTGCGAACACCGCCCTCGACAGGAAACCCTTTGTCCAAGCTCTCCTCGCTGAAAGGACTCCCAGCAGCAGGAGGTCAGACTCGTGTCTGTGGTGGCAGCATCCATTTTGTGGAGCTGAGGCTTTAGTTAACTTTAACCGGGGTTCACAGTTACGTACATGTCGTGTCCCTCTAGAAGGGCGGAATGCTAACCTCGTCGCCAGAATTGGTGAGGGGGCCGCATCCCGATTCGTATGACACCTTACTCGACATGTTTTGATAACGCGACACCGAAGTTACCGATGTGGTACGCGTTATCATGGAACAGCCATTGGGTCTTGATTCCGCAAGCTGCAACCGGGCTCGGCTCGGGCCTGAACCTAGCTCACACGAGCCCACGCACTCTACCTTCAGGATTGTTAAGGCCTGCCATAGGAGTGACTGATAGGGACTCGGGTGTCCATTGTATGGTTAGATATAGAGCTACTATACCTAAAGCGAAGGGTGATTACACGACTTCGCCCCAGCTGTCGTGCAGCCAGTTGTGTCAAATTTAGGAGGCCAGCCAGGGGTGGCATAATACATGCTGCAGTCCCCGGCGGCCCTTTGTTACACCTATGCCCTGCGTTACGGGGTCTGATAAGGTGGCCCAGTACCAATTGGTAAATGCACCTAGGGCACATATCGTAATTTAGAAAGAGAACAGCCAGGCTGTGGGTCTGATTGGCAGGCCCACAGCCAGAGAAAGTCGTAAACCAGTGAAACAAAAGCAAAAAATCTGGGTGATCATAGGATTGCAGACCCTACTCTCCTACATGACCCCCCCCCCCAAACGTCGGAACAATAAGCTAACCTTGACCAGGTGAGTCTTCTTGTTCTAAGTGGAAATATCTGGAGAGCCCATCGGCATTGCCATGATCAGTACCAGGTCTATGTTCCACTGTAAAGTCCATCCCCTGTAGGGAAATGGACCACCTTAGCAGTTTGGGGTTTTTACCCTTCATCTGATTTAGCCACAAGAGGGGCTTATGGTCGGTCTGAATCTTGAAGTGAGTGCCAAACAAGTATGGCCTCAGCTTCTTCAGGGCCCAAACCACAGCAAAGGCCTTCCTCTCAATAGCTGACCAATTCTTCTCTCTAGGGGTCAGCCTTCTGCTTATAAAAGCAATGGGCTGGTCTTGACCATCGAAATTCAGTTGAGAAAGAACAGCTCCCACACCCAACTCAGAAGCATCTGTTTGGACAATGAATGGTTTGGAGTAGTCCGGACTCTTGAGGATAGGCGCCGTGCACATGGCCTGCTTTAGGTCATCGAATGCTTTTTGACAGCTCGCTGTCCACTGAACCTTCTTTGGCATTTTCTTACTTGTCAGTTCATTTAATGGTGTCACGATGGAACCATAGTTCCTGACAAACTTCCTATAGTAACCAGTCAGGCCCAAGAAAGCTCGAACCTGAGTCTGGGTGTTTGGAGGAGCCCAGTCCCTGATTGACTGTATCTTGCTCTCCAGTGGCTGAACCTGGCCTCCACCTACAAGGTGGCCCAGGTATACAACCTGTGTCTGCCCTATCTGGCACTTGGTGGCCTTGATAGTGAGGCCTGCCGCTTGCAGAGCCTCTAACGCTTTCCGCAGGTGGACCAGGTGATCCTCCCAGGTGGAGCTAAAGACAGCGATATCGTCAAGATACGCCGCACAGAAGTCATCCAGCCCAGTAAGGACTTGATTCACCAACCTTTGGAAGGTGGCAGGTGCATTTTTCAGACCAAAGGGCATCACCACGAACTGATAATGCCCACCAGGGGTTGAAAATGCGGTTTTAGGCTTGGCGTCCTCAGCTAACCTGATTTGCCAATACCCAGCGGTCAGGTCAAACGTACTTAAGTAGTTGGCCGAAGCCAATCTATCGATAAGCTCGTCCGCCCTTGGTATTGGGTGGGCGTCAGTCTTAGTGACTGCATTGAGACCCCTGTAGTCTACGCAAAACCTCATCTCTCTCTTACCACCCTGGGTGTGAGGTTTCGGCACTAGAACTACGGGACTAGCCCAAGGGCTATCCGAGGGTTCAATGACTCCCAGCTCCAACATTTTCTGCACTTCACTCTTGATGCAGTCTCTAACGTGATCAGGCTGCCGGTAGATTTTACTCTTTACGGGCAAGCTGTCACCAGTGTCAACCTCATGGGTGCACCAATCGGTCTGACTGGGTGTTAGAGAAAACATATGTCTGAACGACTGAAGAACCTGTTTACAGTCGCTCTGTTGATGTTCGGAGAGGCTGCCACAAAAGACAACACCATCTACCGATCCATCGTCAGGGTTCTGAGTGAGCAGGTCAGGGAGAGGGTCACTCTCTTCTTCCTGTCCCTCATCTAGGGCCATGAGCAAACTCATGTCCTTCCTGTCGACATATGCCTTGAGCCTGTTGACATGAAGCACCCTGTGGGGGCTCCGGGGAGTTCCCAGGTCGACCAGGTAGGTGACCTCTCCCTTTTTCTCCAGGATGGTGTAGGGCCCGGACCATTTGTCCTTGAGTGCTGCTGGGGCCACCGGCTCCAACACCCACACCTTCTGTCCGGGCTGGTAAACAGTCAAGACAGCCTTTTGGTCATGCCAAGCTTTTTGGAGTTCTTGGCTGGCCTTAAGGTTTTCAGATGCCTTCTCCATGTACTCAGCCATCCGCGAGCGGAGGCCAAGCACATAGTCCACTATGTTGGCTGCAGGCTTTTTGAGAGGTCTCTCCCATCCTTCCTTCACCAAACACAGGGGTCCTCTTACAGGATGCCCGTACAAAAGTTCAAAAGGGCTGTAGCCAACCCCCTTCTGTGGGACTTCTCTGTAGGCGAACAAGAGGCAGGGGATCAGGACGTCCCATCTACGCCGAAGCTTTTCAGGTAGCCCATGAATCATCCCTTTAAGGGTCCTGTTGAATCTCTCAACAAGCCCATTGCATTGTGGATGATAGGGTGTAGTGAACTTGTAGTTGACACCACATTCCTTCCACATAGCAGTTAAGTAGCTCGACATAAAGTTTGCACCTCTGTCGGAGACGACCTCCTTAGGGAAGCCCACTCTGGAGAATACTCCAACTAGGGCTCTTGCCACAACAGGTGCTGTAGTGGTCCTAAGGGGAATAGCTTCAGGATACCTGGTGGCATGATCCACTACCACCAGTATAAACTTGTGCCCTGATGCTGTCGGTGGTTCCATGGGACCGACGATGTCGATCCCCACCCGTTCAAAGGGCACCCCCACCACAGGCATTGGTATAAGGGGGGCCTTTGTCGTGCCACCTGACTTACCACTGGCTTGGCAAGTGACACAGGAGCGGCAAAACTCCTTGGTATCTTCGTTCATATGAGGCCAGTGAAAGTGTGAGACAAGCCTGTCCCACGTTTTCGTCTGGCCTAAGTGACCTGCTAAGGGAATCTCGTGGGCCAAGGTAAGTAGGAAACCACGCTGAGACAAGGGTACAACCAGCCTCCTGGTCATGCCAGGCTTGGGGTCTCTTGACTCAGTGTACAGGAGTCCATCTTCCCAGTATACCTTGTGGGTACCTGTGGCGTTCCCAGCAGCCTCAGCAGCAGCCTGCTGTCTGAGGGGTTCAAGAGAAGGGCAGTCTAACTGGTCCTTCCCCAGGTCCTCCCTTGAGGGTCCCCCTGAACCCAAGAATTCAACTTGATCAAGTTCGAACTCCCTAGGCTCAGTTTCCCTCAATTCCTGTAGGTCAGCCTCCTCTGAGACTTGATCCACGACCTGGGGCAAGGGGGAAGGCGCAGCCTTAACCCTACCGCTCTTTTTCTTGGGAGGTGTCTGGTCCGTTGTTCCAGGATCCAGCACCTGTTCAGTGGGGCATTTCCTGACCTGTGACCTAGTCACAGCGAACACATGTGCTGGCAAACCTAACATTTCCATGTGAGTCCGGTGCTCCACTTCTGACCATTGTGATGACTCCAAATCATTGCCCAACAAACAATCCACTGGGAGGTCTGGACTAACTACAACCTTCTTTTAGCCAGTTACCCCTCCCCAGGAGAAAGCTACAATTGCCATACTGTGATTGGTAGTGATATTGCTTGCATTGGTCACCAGGAATTCTGTACCTGGCATGATCTGTCCAGGGTCCACAAAGTTAGGCGTCACCATGGTGACGCTGGCACAAGTGTCCCTATAGGCCTGAGCCATCTTTCCATTTATGAAAGGCGTCTGTCGGTATTTGCCCAAAGTATTGGGACTTACGTCAGGGGACACGTCCGCGTCCCCTGTACTGACAAGGACAGCCTGAGTGAGCGTGCCAACTAAGGTGTCACGCCCCTCAGAACCCAGGGTTAACCCTACTAAACCCTTGGGAGGCGCACTACCACTGCTGACTGTACTAGGGGGCACAGGTGCCTTAGGGGCTGCAGTGGCAGGAGTCTGCCCTCCTCCTTTCTTGGTGCACTCACTAAACCAGTGAGATTTACTTTTACAGTACTGGCACCATCTTTTGGATTGGCCTTCTTTCTTCTTTTGGGGAGCCTGACCCCCACCCTCTTTGGGTTGTTGGGGACCTGTCGAAGACTTCTGGTCATTTTGTTCCCCCTTAGAATCCTTACCCTTCTGGTCTGCTTTCTTCTGACCACTTTGATTCTGGCCCTGGTTCTGTTTAACTCTCGTACGAACCCATCTGTCTGCCTTCTTCCCCAATTCTTGGGGAGAGGTCAGATCCGAGTCGACAAGATGCTGATGCAACAACTGGTTCTGACAATTGTTTAAAATTTGTTCTCTCATCATCAAATTATACAATCCTTCGTAATCAGTAACCTTACTGCCCAGCAACCAGCCCTCAAAAGCCTTAGTGGCACAATCGACAAAATCAGACCAATCTTGAGACTGCGTTTTCTGGGTATCCCTGAACAGCACCCTGTACTGCTCAGTGGTTAGGCCGAACCCTTCAACGAGTGTATTTTTCAAGACTTGGTAATTGTTCGCATCTTCCACCCTTGTGGTGAGGAGCTTGTCTCTTCCTTTTCCTTCAAAGGAGAGCCACAAGATAGCTGCCCACTGACTCGGGGGTACACCTTGCACAGTGCAGGCCCTCTCCAAAGCAGTAATCCATTTGTGGATGTCGTCCCCTTGTTTAAAGGGGGGCACTATCTTACCAAGGTGTTTTGTATCAAAACTCCTTTCCCTATTGCTAGGTATAATGCTGCCACCAGTGGGGACCGCCCCACTTAACTGTTGCTCTCTAGCAAAGGCAAGCCTCTCTTTGGCCAGGGCAAGTTCTTCCCTTTCGATCCTCAGATTAGCTGCCCTTTCCTTAGCTTCGTACACTCTCCGCTGAGGGGACGTCATCCCTCTTTGCGAAGAGTTGTGAGAGCCATTGGTTTGAAGGGATCTGCCAGAGCCTCTTGACAGAGATCTGGCTCGTCCATTCCCAATGTTAAGCTGACCTGATAGTGGCCCCAGGAGTCCCCCAGTACCACTGTCATGTTTGCTTAAGTTGGACCTGCTTAGTCTAACGACTTCTACCTGTCCCTTATCTGCCTCATCCCCAGAGGGATCCTCATCCTCATCCTCCTCCACATCTTCGTTCTCAGTTGCGAGGTGGATGAGGTCAGGATCGTCTCTGGTTCCCTCGAGGGGAGGCATGTCTCCTTCTGGATTAGAAGGGCTAAGAAGCTTCTCAGCCTTTCTGGCATCATAAGTCTCTAGGAGACCAATCAGAAAGGAGGTGGTGGGGTTAGCCCCTTGCTTAATCTTCCTAGAGGTACATACTTGTCGTAACTCATGGAAGTTAAGCGCAGTATATCTTGAAGGAATGACCTGTGGAGGGTCAACTGACACAAGGGGAGACTCATGGTTTCCTCCTTTGTCCGACATACTGTTTCTAGTGTGGTGTAAGTGATGCACCTACCTACACTATGGGTTTACCTACTGGTCCCTTGCTAAGAGTTGCAGCCAAGGTGTGCTAAGCCTTGGGGAGCTGCAACAGCTGGTTCAGTAGAACTCAGAGTATTTTAAGCTTTAGTTATATGTACTAATAGTACTTATGTGATCTTTCAACAAGATATTCTTAGGATACGCGTGGTAAAACAACAGCAAGCTCAAATCCCAACCGCTGCTCACCAATGTGAGAAGTTGGCCCGATATGCAACGTTCGCTATTCTAGCGACCGCTATGTATCGTTCCAACGACCCTTATGGTGTTTGGTTGTAAGTCAACCTATAGACCAGCTATCCTAGTAGCGTGGATACGAGCAGTCTAAGGCTAAAGACTCGAGAGGGCGTGTTAAGCCAGCTGTTTACCACACATGTACCCCTTGAACACCAAGTGAAAGGACACCACACAAGTGTTATGAAAATAAACAGGATATTTATTAAGAATCACAACAGCCCTGTACTCTTTATGAGGACAGGGTACTAAGCACAAACCAAATCTCTTAGGAAAATACTTCAAGTGCACAATTAAAACAAGTGTCCGAGGACACGGAAAGTTTAAGGTCTCGGGCGGACCCGATAAGGCAAGTCGGAAGCGAGGGACTCAGGACCCTAGAGTAAAGAGGCTATGCAGGCACCGAAATGCCGAGTTACCTAGCCACGAGGGCTGCGGCTGCACAAGTCTTACAGGCGTCGGGGTCTTCGCTGACGAGCCAGGAGCCGGAAGAAAAGGAGTTGCTGGCCGGCGACCAGTGATGAATAGTTCGTAGAGATCCAAGCCTGGATCAAAGATTGATGACACCTGAAAGCAGAGGGGACCAAGTTCGTACTACTAGCCAGTAGTCAGAGGGTACCAGGAGGGCACCGGTTGGCCGTCACCTCGACTAGGTGAGTGGGCGACGCTAGGCTCTGCAGTCTCACGGACCAGGAGGCGTTGTCGGCGACCACGGTGGAGGTGCGAGCTGTCCCACGAAGAATGATGCTGTCGGCGTCGCTGGGCCCAGGATGGGGCAACAAGCCTTGGCAAATCTCAGGGCCACGTGGTGGGCCTAAGATGGCGTCTTGAGTGGACCAGGAGGGTCCGGGGTGCTCCTCGCAAAGATGGAAGCAAGGGCCAGTCTGGAGCAACCAGACCAGCAGAGTTGTTTGTCGGTCGTCGTCAAGGAAGGGCACAAGCCAGCGGCTAGTGACCAGACAACGGGCTGAGCAGCGAGCAGAAGGGCCCCACGCAGATCGTGGAGATGCTGGGAGACTGCACTTCGGTGCTAGAGCGGCTCAGGGTCGGGGCTTCTCGGACCCCAGAGCACTCACCAGGGAATCGCTTCGATGGTCGTGCTGGCTTAAGAGCGTGCAGGTTCTGATGATGGCCGGTCCCTCGAGGTCTCGTCGCACCCACAGATCACAGCTGAGCTGATGACGTGGGTAGAGGTCAGAGGTGCCAGGGAAGCCGGTTCTCGTCGAGCTGGGCCGTCGGATTCCTTGAGGAAGGACTTACAGCAAACCGCAGAGTTCTTAGATGGTGCCCGCTGATGCAGGGTGACTACTCCTTAGTCACAAGGGAGAAATCTTGAGAAGAGTCTTGAGTGTCCTTTCGTAGAAAGTAGTTCTTGATTCAAAGATGATCTAATTTGGAAGGGTCCCCGCTCCGGCCTTTATTCTAAAGAAAGGGGTGGGTACATGACTAGGTCCTGCCCTAAGGGTGGGACCAGGAAGGGGGGTAGTTACACCCCTCTCCCCTGCCGGGCTTTCCCCAGGCCAGGGCTGGCGCCCCTGGAACTGGTTCTGGCCGGCAGATGCGTAGTGAGCACCGGGGTGCCACTCCGCAGTCACCTTCTCGCAAAAGCCCTACCTACCCAGAATACACAAACCCTGTCTGGGACGGTGCGAACACCGCCCTCGACAGGAAACCCTTTGTCCAAGCTCTCCTCGCTGGAAGGACTCCCAGCAGCAGGAGGTCAGACTCGTGTCTGTGGTGGCAGCATCCATTTTGTGGAGCTGAGGCTTTAGTTAACTTTAACCGGGGTTCACAGTTACGTACATGTCGTGTCCCTCTAGAAGGGCGGAATGCTAACCTCGTCGCCAGAATTGGTGAGGGGGCCGCATCCCGATTCGTATGACACCTTACTCGACATGTTTTGATAACGCGACACCGAAGTTACCGATGTGGTACGCGTTATCATGGAACAGCCATTGGGTCTTGATTCCGCAAGCTGCAACCGGGCTCGGCTCGGGCCTGAACCTAGCTCACACGAGCCCACGCACTCTACCTTCAGGATTGTTAAGGCCTGCCATAGGAGTGACTGATAGGGACTCGGGTGTCCATTGTATGGTTAGATATAGAGCTACTATACCTAAAGCGAAGGGTGATTACACGACTTCGCCCCAGCTGTCGTGCAGCCAGTTGTGTCAAATTTAGGAGGCCAGCCAGGGGTGGCATAATACATGCTGCAGTCCCTGGCGGCCCTGGGTACACCTATGCCCTGCGTTACGGGGTCTGATAAGGTGGCCCAGTACCAATTGGTAAATGCACCTAGGGCACATATCGTAATTTAGAAAGAGAACAGCCAGGCTGTGGGTCTGATTGGCAGGCCCACAGCCAGAGAAAGTCGTAAACCAGTGAAACAAAAGCAAAAAATCTGGGTGATCATAGGATTGCAGACCCTACTCTCCTACACCCCTTACAAGCCCAAACTGTTTGATTTTTTGACTTTTTTTTTTTGTCTTTGGCCCAGCAGGTTTTTGCACTAGACACTTTTAATGGTTGTATGTCATGTCAGCCCTTTCGGCCTTTATTTGCATTTGCTGGTCCAGCGGCCCTTGTTTAAATTACTGTTATTGATGCGTTTTATTACAGGTTGGACTCACATACAACAAATTTCAATACAGTACATACAACACATATAACAAGTATCATAGACAACAATCTATATCTATATATAAGGAACTAGTTTTTCCATATCTATTTTTCGCTCATTGTGTTTGTATCTGTATTTATTTTGTGATTAATGATAAAATGAAGATGAAATGCTTATATTTCCACATTTAAAAAAAAATTATTTTATTAACAAAAGAACAAGCTTCAGAAACAAAGAATATCTAGACATACATGTACAGTTTATGCAAATGACACGATGACTACGTAGCTCCTCAGCGCATAGCACTCAATTACATTTTGCATATTTTATCACAGTACAAGATTGAAATCTCCGCTTCATTCTAATAGGATAACATATACAACACACCTCACGGTCCCAATCACAGACCTCTATACAGTGTCCACGCCCCCATATTTTCTCCCAATTGCGAGAGCTTCCACGAATTTTAGAGACCACTTGCTCCGCATTGTGACATCAGTCCATATTGCACAGCCATGAGTTCACTGTCGGGGGCTCTGCCGCCCCTCATGCCCGGGCAATATTCCTCTTTGTGACCCCCTTTCTGCTAGGGTGAGCCAGAGCTTGGCCCACTGTGGCCATGTGATCTCTCCCATGACGCCCAGGATGTGCCATCTGGACTCCATTGGAACCTGCTCGCCCACAACTGACTCCATTATGTGCGTTAGGCCCCTCCAGTACTTCTGAATACTGGCACAGGACCATAATATATGGAATAAAGACCCTTTCTCACCACACCCCTAGGCACACAGCTCGGAGCCACAACCACCAATACGGAACTGCACCATTCTCGAGGCATAAGATCTGTGAAGGATCCGGAGTTGAACAAGGCTAAAGCAGGCTCTGATGGCTATTCCTCTGGGACTCTGAAGGCTTTCCGCCCAGTCGTCATCTTCCAGAAGTCCCACATCAGATTCTCAGGCCACATTCAGGGAAACCAAGCAGTCCGGGGAGTTGTTCACCAGTTTTTTTATAAGTAAGGGACACTGCTTTATCAATCATGGGGTCTAAGAGAAGTCTATCCTCCAAGGGAGAATATTCTGGTAGCACTGTTCCCTCTTTCAAATGACAATAGAATGCCAAACGCAGTTGTCGATATCTGAGGAATTCACTTCCTCCCATTTGAAAGCCCTCCCGTAGGGTATCGAAGGTCACCATTTTGCCTCCCTTCCAGACGTCCCCAAGTACGTCAATGCCAATCAGGCTCCATTTCCGGAAACCCTGAAGCTGTCATTTTTCTTTCAAAAAGTCTCCCTCCCATAGTGGAATCTGCTGTGTAAGTTTTATTTCCCAGCCCTACATTTTAGTTGCCTTATGCCAGATGTCAATAACCATCTTAGTATGTGTTAGGAGTTGTGCAGAACCCCTACAGTACAGTTCAGCTAGGTGACTTTGGTTACTCAATGCCAGTCTGTCCACCCTATATGCTGGTTCCTCAAGTGGGTAGAAATATCCGGAACTGCCAGGCCCCCTTCATATACCCCATTCTGGATACTTCTTGAGCTCAATTCTGGGACTGCCCCCGATCACAACTTGCACAGTTCGAACTCGATTGCTTGAAAGAACGTTTCCTTGATCCGGTAAGGGGTGTTCTGCGCAGCATACAGTAAGCGTGGTAGGGCCAGCATTTTAAAGAGAACAGCCCTGCCCATGAGAGATATTGGGAGCCCTCTCCAGTGTGCTGCATCGTCCCGTAGTCTGCTAATTGCACCAGCAGATTCAGTTGCCTGAACTCCTCCACAGACTTGGTTATCCAGATACCCAAGTACTTAAATTTATCTTGCAGTATCAGCTCCGAGCATGCCGAAGTCAATACTGGAGGGTCACCCACCAGTGAGAAAACCAGGGATTTGTCCCAGTTGATGCAGTACCCAGAGTAGCAACCACAAGACCGTATTATGTGAATTAGCCTGTGGAAACTTTGTCGGGCCTGTGCAGATAGAGAAGGATATGCGCTCTTCCCAGCCCCCCCTATATCTATGCCCCTTACTACCGGGTCTCTTCTTATCCAAGCTGCCAGCGCTTCCAATGCAAGCATGAATAGCATCGGTGACAGTGGGCACCCCTGACACGTCCCCCTGTGTAGCACATAAGCTCTGGAAGCAAGTACGCTGACCCGGACGCGTGTAATCGGAGCAGTGTATAACAGCCAAATCCACTTTTGCAGATTCTGGCCAATGCCCTCCTTCTCCAAGACAGCAAAGAGGTAGGACCACTCGATGCTGTTGAACGCCATCCTTGCATCCAGTGATAGAAGGGTGACCAGTACGTCTAGCTGCTTTTGGGTCATATGCATGACTCCGTCTAAGCGTCGCAGGTTGAGCCTGGTCCTCCTATGCGGTATAAAGCCAGATTGGTCTGGGTGGATCAGGGATTGTATGACAGGGCTCAAACGATTCACAATAATCTTGGCCAGAACCTTAGCTTCAAAATTCAGAAGGGAAATGGGTCTGTAGGAGTTACAGAGATTGTGTGGTTCGCCTTTCTTGAGGAGGACCACTATAGTTGCCATTCTCATGTCCTCGGGAGTTGGCCCTTGTCAAATGCCTCTAAAAACATTTCTAACATGTGAGGAGCTAGCTTGTCCGCCACACATTTATGGTTTAAAACTTTTATTGCATTTTAACAAAATACAATACATTCCACACTGATGTGCTGCTACACGGCCCTTGGAAGGTGTATTACAAGCAAAAACAGCAGGCCGATGTACTTAAAGAACATGTGGAGAAATAACAAAACACAACAAATGAAAAATGTATCTCCCCCCCCCCCCCCCCACCCCCTCCACCAAAAGAAAAGGGTTTAAAGTGTACTGTTTGAAGATCTTGTTATGAAACTCCCGCCTCCCCCCTATTCTCCTCAGGGTCAGATATCCCCAGAAGGCGAAGATACCTTGGGCAGGTGACCTCCCTAAACTCTGAAGCGAGTAGGGACAGAAAAGGTTGCCATAACTCGGTAAACGAGGAGCCTCTCCCTGCCACCGTCCGCGTCAGTGCAGTCAATGCAGCCAACCTTCGAAAGTGGGGATCTGGGGGGAGCGCCAATGTGTTAGAACGTTTTGCACCGCCGAACCCAACGCAATTGCCATGAGCTGGCCCCTGTGAGATTCGAGTGGGAAGGTCACGGAGTTTGGGAGGCCCAAAAGAACATAAGCCGGGAAATGTGGTATTTGCGTGTCTGTGTGTGTCGATTTCATTCAGAATTCGAGTCCAGTATGCCTGAATGTGTACGCAGTCCCAGAGCAAATGCACCAGAGTACCAACCTCCCCACACCCTCTCCAACAGGTCACATCCTGAGAGGGATCTATAGCATGGAGCCTTTCTGAGGTATGGTCCCAATAAGTAACGAGCTTAGTAAGAGTTTCCGTCAGTCACATATTGTAAGCTGAATGGCAAGCTCTGTAGTAGATCCCTTCTCATTCTTTGTGTTAGTGTTCTGCCTAGGTCTCTTTCCCACCTTGCCCCACTGGCGTTCTACATGTGTGTGTTCCGGGCTAAGAGCATTTTATAAAGGTCCGAAGTAAGCTTTTGTCCGAGGTACATGTAACAAGCCACTTTTCGTATGCGGTCAGAAGCCTGCTGGCAAAGGGCTTCATCGGGGAGTGCAAGACCCAGTGACGGATCTGACAGTACCAAAGCCTCTCGGACGCTAGGAGCCCATAGTCTAATTTGAGCTGGTCAACGGTATAATTCCGTCCAAGTCGAATAGGTGGCCCGCCGAACGGCAGCCCGAGGACCGCCATTGTGCAGTGGCCGCAGTGTTCATACCTGGCTGGTAGTCGGGATTCTCGAACAACGGGTGAGCGGCGATGGGAGAGTGGTGAGATTCTGTTTAACGTTAGTGTGATCCCATGTTTCTAGTAAGATCCGTGTAATACGGGACTCCTAAAGATTAGGCGTTCTGTGCTTCCGATGAGTGAAAGGAATACCCTGCAGTGATTTAGCCGCTAGTGCCTGGTCTTGGAGGAGCCAGTGTTTTTTGGACTCCAAGCGACTCTACTCAACTAGGTGGCGTAATTGGGCTGCCTGGAAATACAGAAGGAGGCTGGGTACACCCAGTCCCCTGCCTCTGGAGGGAGCATCGTCAAGGCTTGCTTCATGCGAGGTTTGTGGCCGTTCCACACAAAATGTCTGTCTGATCTAATCCGTTGGGGGTCGGAGAGGGAGGGTGTGAAAAAGGTATAGAATCTGGGGTAGGATGGTCATTTTGATCGCCGCAATTTTACCAAGCCAAGAGAGTGGGTAATGCCTCCATTGACCCAGTTCTGCGCGTATCTTCCGTCGCAGTCTGGCGTAATTGATGTACACTACTTCCTCCAGGGAGGGGGCCAGCTGGATCCCCAGGTAGGGGATCGCATCAGTCGCCCATTGAATTTGGTGATGTCTCTGAAGCTCCACCACACATTTAAACCATTCTCTGGGAAGCCCATTCAGGCCCACGGCTTTCCCTGATTGCCGGTCTCGCATGGCATTTTCTACTTCTTCCACATAAAAGTCAGAATCCAGCGCCTCTCTGTCCTCCGGCTCAAGGGTCGGTAGGGAGATGTCCCTTAGGAATTAAATACAATCCGACTCCCCCACGTGGATTGGGACTGATAAATGTTTTTATAGTACTTAGCAAACATTTCTGTCAGGTCCGCACTTGTACCACCCTGTGCTCCCTCTACAAACCTAATTGCTGAGACCCAGTTGTGGCTCTTGTCCCTCTTTTCTAGCCATGCGATCAGTTTGTTGGCCTTATCGCTCAGATCATAGATCTTTCTTTGTGTGGCAATCGCGTGAGCCCGAGCAGTGTTTTCTGCTATGTCTCGAAGGTTTTTTTCCTCGAGTTTGAGAGTGTGTTTAAGCCCGTCAACACCCCCAGGGTCAGCGCTTAATGTTCGCTCAAGCTTTAGTATCTTTTGCTCAAGCTCTTCACACTGGGCTCGTTTTTCTTTACGTTGAGCACCGCTCACCACCTGTACAAAACCCCTAGCCACAACCTTGTATGCTTCCCAGAGAATGCGGGCTGATCTCATTGAGTCAACCTTTTCAGTGAAGTATTGTTCAGTGCGCTCCTGAAAGCGCTCTCGGAACTCCTGATCCCAAAATATGAAAGGATCCAGTCTATGTGGGAGAGACCAGTACCGGTCCAGCCCCTGCAGCTGTATTTCAACCGGTGAGTGGTCTGATATCCCATGCGCCTTGTGGCACCCACCCTTGAATAGACCCGCCAAAGCAGTGTGCGTAAAAATATAGTCCAATCATGCAGCACTGCCATGTGCTGCAGAGTTATGAGTGTCATTTCTCGTCCTGCGGTTGTGGCACGTCCACCAGTCCCAGTGATCGCGCAAATGTTTACAGAAGTCGGGCCCCCATGCCGTGGGAGGGAAGACTTCCCTATCCACTTCTGGCCTCATTATGTCATTCATATCTCCCTCTAGAAGCAAAGTTCCCTGTGGGAATTCCAGTATGAGTTTGATAAGTCTGAGAATGTAGTCTCGTTCAGTTGCGGGGAATATACACGTAGCACAGATTCACAACCTGTCCCTCCCAAGTTCCTGGCAGGGCCACGTAACGTCCCATGTGGTCACACCATGTGCACTGTATCACCAGCGGTATCGTGTTTTAATTGACTATGGCCGTGCCCCTGGACCCTGACTTGAAACCGGCTTGTGCCTCTAGTGCATATCCATAGGGCTAAGTAGTTATTGCCTTTAAGGTGCGTCTCTTGAAGTAACACAATGTCTGGTGAGTGTCTTTATAGATACTGTAAAATCATAGTGCTTTTAATTTTGTCCCCCAGTCCACTCACATTCCAAGAGAGTATTGTCCGCTTTCTACTAGGTAGTTTAGCCATGTATCGAGCCTATGATATCCAGCTCCCCCACGCAGCAATCGGAGACCCTCCCATTATGCGCAGCAGCACCTGACCCACAGGCACGAATCTCAAGCCACAATTGTTGAAGCGCCTGTTCTGAAGCAAGAACCATCAAACAAAAAACATAGTAAATACAAATACCCCCAACAGTACCCCTTCCCTGCAAACCCTGCCTTATATTTCCACATTTATTCAACCACTAAAAGTATACTCGCGTTTAAATGTCTAGTGGATTCTAGAAATAGCCAGAACAATGCAATCTGAAAACATTTATAGTGTAGAACTGCTTAAAAATCTGTATATTTAGTTATTTAAACTTTATTAGGAAATCTTTTTTTAACTCCCCTATCAGTCAATCTACACAGCTACCGACCTGCCACTCGTGACTGACAGTAGTGAGAATCGTCCAAAAGACCTATTGTCCGTATTTTTGCATATTTTTTAATGAATACAGATAGGAAAATATATTGTTTTCTGTCTTTTTCTGGAAAAACTGAACATTTGTAGCCTTAATTAGGACTGTAGGAAGGTGGATACCTGACTATGGTTGCTCCCAACTTTTTGCCTAGTGTTTAGCTGGTTTTCGACTTAGTTGGCCTGGGATTCTGCTATTCAGGACCCCAGGCTTTCTGCTCTCTCTGTAAAATGGACTCCATGTACGGTAGGTATGTACCAAATTGGATATTGGGTCACCCTTGTGAGTCCCTGTATAGTGTACCATAGGTACCCAGGGCATAGGTGCACCCAAGGCCTACCAGGGGCTGCAGCATATATTATGGCACCCCTGGCTGGCCACCTACATTGACACAACTGGCTGATCACTCAGCTGGGGCAAGGTCGTGTAATCAACCCTTGCTTAGGTATAGTATTCCTATACCTCCCTCATATATAGACACATAGTAACCTATAAGTCGCCTCTATGGTAGGCCTTAACAATCCTAGGCAGAGTGCTTGGTTATGTGTGAGATGGTGCTCTAGCATGAGCTGAGCCTGTCTGCAGCTATCGGAACCATGTCCTTATAGCTGTTATATGATATTGCCATACCATATACTGTTAAGTGCATTATAATCCTCGCGGTTAATGCTAACTTTGGTTTGGCTTTATCAAAACATGTCGTGTAAGGTGTCATACCCTTTGGAATACTATCCCCTCGCCAATTCTGGTGACGAGGGTAGCATTCCACCCTTCTAGAGGGAGAAGACCTGTTAGTTCTGACTATCCCAGTTAAAGTTAACCAGAGCCCCAGCATCACAAAATGGATGCTGCTGTCACAGACACAAGTCTGACCTCCTGCTGCTGGGAGTCCTTCCAGTCACGGAGGTTTGGACAATAGGTTTCCTGCTTGGGGAGGTGCGAGCACCACCCCAGACAGGAGGATGTGTATTGGGACAAGGAGGGCTGAATAGATTGAGACACTGCCTGGAGCACACTAGGTGCTTCATGCATACCCCAGTTCAAACCGGCTGCAGGGGCACTCTAGGCCCAGCTCTGGCGCGAAACTGGACATAGGAAATGGGGGTGTAACCACCCCCTTTTCTGGTTCAACCCATAGGAGGGACCTAGTGAGCAAACCAGCCCCCTTTAGTTGTATAAAGGTAGGAGCTGACCCAGGAGACTTTAGATTAACCCTTGAATCGACTTGAAACGAAACTCTAGACCGTTCGACATTCACCTGAGCTGAAGACTGAAGAATCTCCCTTGTGGCCAAGGAGTGACCACCCTGGGCAACCAGGCACCATCCAGCAACTCGACGGCTTGCTTTGTCCCCGTCGTAACCCGAGCACAGAGCCTGACAAGACCTCGACTCCCGGACCTCTCTGACCCCACTGCACGACTCCAGCACAGCTGATCCCCGTGGAAGGCGTCGGAACCCATGGAACCAGGCAACTTGGAAAGTCTTCAACTTGCTAACAGCGCAGCTCCTGAGGCATCCTCGAAGCTGTGCACTGGGGACTGAGACACCCCGACACCGAGCTCCACCTGCACCGAAGACAGGCCCTCCACACTCCAAGAGATCTGCGTGGGGCCCATCTGCTTGTGTTCTGCTCGACGCGTTGTCCGGTTGCTGGCCAGTTGGCTAGTAGCCCTGTGGCGACGATCCTTTTACAAATCCATCGCTGGTCTGGTTGCTCCAGACTGGCCCTTGCTTCCCTGAAGAGGTGAAGTACCTCAAACCCTCCTGGTGTGCACCAGAAGCCTTTTATGTATCCTGCGTCGGTTGCCTTTGCTTAGGCTTGTTGGCTCTGATCTTGAAGCCGACCCCTCCATCTGCGAGAACCTTCGTGGGACAGCTCCTCTCCAGCACCTGGTCGTCCTCGACGCCTCCTGGTCCACGTGGCTGCAACAACAAGCTTCACGACAGCACCTGATTGCTCCTCTATGCCGTCTGGTTCCTTCCTGGTTCCACCTGGTCACTGACTAGTGACCTAGACTCTGTCCCCTCTGCTTTCAGGTCTTCTTCATCCTCGATCTACCCTTGGACCCACCCGGACATCTTCCTCCTGGTTGCCTGCAGCATCTTTTCTCCAAGGCTCAATAGGCTTCAACGGCGAAACCCGACACATCTTCACACCTATGCTCCCGCTTCCTGTGGGTGAGGTAACGCGAGTACTTCGGTGCTCCCAAGGGTATTGACTATCCAAGTGTCTAGGTTTTTAGTTGTATCCTCCTAGCTAGACCGGAAGTGTCCTAAATCCTTCTTTACTTACCTTTTAAGTTCCCATTGACTTTCTATTGACTCTCGCTTGAGTGTATTGACACTGCACGCGCGCCGCCTGTGGGCCTCCTACTCCTAACCTAAGGGTCAGATTGTAGGAAGGTGGACATCTGACTATGGTTACCCCCAACTTTTTGCCTAGTGTTTAGCTGGTTTTCGACTTAGTTGACCTGGGCCCTGCTATTCAGGACACCAGGCCCTCTGCTCTCTCTGTTAAAATGGACTCCATGTACTCTAGGTACATACCAATTGGAACATGGATCACCTTGTGAGCCCCTGTACAGTGTACCCTAGGTACCCAGGGCATAGGTGCATCCAAGGCCTACCAGGGGCTGCAGCACATATTGTGCCACAACTGGCCTGGCCTTACTATTTGACACAACTGGCTGATCACTCAGCTGGGGCAAGGTGGTGTAATCACCCTTTGCTTTAGATATAGTATCTCTATATCTAACCCATACAAGGACACACAGTAACCTATAAGTCACTCCTATGGCAGGCCTTATCAATCCTGGAGGCAGAGTGCTTGGTTATGTGTGAGACGGTCCTCTAGATGAGCTGAGCCTGTCTGCAGCTTTCAGAACCATGTCCTTTAGCTGTTTCCTGATAGCGTCATACCATATACTCTAAAGTGCATTATGAACCTTGCGGTCAAATGCTAACTCTGGTTTGACATTATAAAAACATGTCGAGTTAGGGGGTCATACGAATTGGAATACTACACCCTCGCCAATTCTGGCGAGGGGGTAGCATTCCACCCTTTTAGAGGGACACGACACGACATGTACAGAACTAGAACCCTGGTTAAAGTTAACCAGAGCCTCAGCATCACAAAATGGATGCTGCTGCCACAGACACAAGTCTGACCTCCTGCTGCTGGGAGTCCTTCCAGCAAGGGAGGCCTGGACAAAGGGTTTCCTGCCTGGGGGGGGGGTTCCAGCATCACCCCAGACAGGACTTTGTGTATCCAGATAGGCAGGGCTGAAAGAAATGAGACATGCCTTGGGCACACAAAGTGTCCCTGTGCATACCCCGGTTCAACCAGTTGCTGGGGCACTCCAGCCCCAGCGCGAAATCTGACAAAGGATAGGGGGTGTAACCACCCCCCTTCCTGGTCCCACCCAATGGGAGGGACCTAGTCGCAAGGACAGCCCCCTTAAGCAGGATAAAGGTAGGAACCAGTCCAATTCCAGATTAGATTATCCTGAACAACTCTACAAAAAAGAAACTCTGGACTTCGACGTTCTGCTCCACAGAAGACTGAAGAAATCTCCCTTGTGGCCAAGGAGTGACTACCCTGCATCCGCAGGCACCATCAAGTTTCCTAGCGGTTCACTTTGTCGTTCTTCGTGGCGGAACCAGACTTCAGAGCCCGACGAGACCCGGACCTTCAGACCTCTCTGACGTCAACTCACATCTGCAGCACAGCTGAGATCCGTGGGTGCGACGAGACACATGGGACCGGCCATCTTGAAGAAACTGCACTTCGTTTCCAGCACGACCTCTGAGGCACCCTCGAGTGAGTGCTTTGGGGATTGAGAAGCCCCAGCCCCGAGCAGCTCCTGCACAGAAGACCAGCCCTCCAGCATCCACGAGATCTGCGTGGGGCCCTTCTGCTTGATTGCTACTCGACACGTTGTCTGGTCACTTGCCGGCTGGCTGGTGGCCTCCTAGACAACAAAATCTTGAAACTACGCCACTGGTCTGGTTGCTCCAAACTGGCCCTTGCTTCCCTGCAAAGGAGAAGTACCCCGGACCCTCCTGGTCCGCACCAGACGCCATCTTTCCTTGCCGCGTGGGTTGCATTCGCCAAGGCCTGTTGACTCCAATCCTGGAACCGACACCGCCGAACAGTGAGAGCCTGCGTGGAACAGCTCGTGCCTCCATCCTGGTCGTCGACGACGCCTCCTGGTTCACGTGGCTGCAGAGTCAAGCGTAACTTCTTCACCTGATCGCGACAACATTATCTGGTTCCTTCCTGGTTCCACTCCGGTCACTGGCTAGTGACTTTGAACACTGTCCCCTCTGTTTTCAGGTCTACATCTTCTTCAATCCGCCCTTGGATCACTCTGGACATCTTCCTCCTGGTCGCCTGCAGCATCTTTTCTCCAAGTCTCCATTGACTTTGACGAGGAAACCCGATACCCTTTCACACCTATGCACCC
Source organism: Lissotriton vulgaris (assembly GCF_964263255.1). NCBI lineage: Eukaryota > Metazoa > Chordata > Amphibia > Caudata > Salamandridae > Lissotriton > Lissotriton vulgaris. The sequence goes on along the minus strand of NC_141691.1, from coordinate 1,383,162,692 downwards.
GTAGCCCGTGGGTGAGGTAACAAGAGCATTTCGGTGCTCATAGGTAGATTGACTCTCCTAGTTTCCAGGTATCCTGTAGTTTTGGTCTCAACCAGCCGGAACTGTCCTTACTTACCTATTTTGTAAATTGTTCGTGCCCATTGACTTTGCATTGAAACCTGCATGTGTGTTCTAGCACTGCACACGCGTCCCGTGGGCCTCCTGCTCCTTACCTAAGGTTAGGGTAGTGTAGCCCCAGCGATTCTACAGCCTTTGGGCATACTCATTTCTTCTATCGATCTATTTAACCCATTTACTTAGTATATGGTTTGTCGTGCCCCTAGGGCACAATTGTAATTGTGCGACTTACGGTATTTTTCTGAAGAGTATTGTTATGTGCTTAGCCCTCTGATCTCATAAAGAGTTCAGAGGTGTTTTGTTAGTAATAAATATATTGTTTATTTTCATAACAACCTGTGTGGTGTCCTTTCATCTGGTATTCAAGCGGCAGACCCTGATGCAGAGGTCTAGCCCGGGACCAGGGTTCAATTCCCCGCCTCGGCGGATCTTGGGCTCATAATTCCACGGACCTGATAATTCTCGCCTCGGTGCCTATTCCAATCATGGAGTCCCACTCTGCAACTCTGGGCAATAGCTTGCTTAATCTACACAACGGCCCCCACAACGCTAAGGATGCCTGGCCTCCACCTTGGGGGTGCCAAGGAGTGGACGCCTCTCAGGGAAAGCCAGGATGGGTTCCACAGCGGTATTCGAACAAGCGCCTTGAGACCCTTGCGGGTGAGTAGTGCGCTATACAAGTATCAATTTACATTTACAATTTACACATGCCAAAAGAGTTTAGCCTAAGACTGCTCTGTCCATGCTACCATTAGGATAGCTGGTCTATAAGGTTGACTTACAACCAATCACCATAAGGGTTGTTTGGACTGATACAAGGTGATCACTAGAAGTAGTGAGCATCATATATCAGGACAACTTCTCACACAGATAGTATAGCCCCAGCGATTCCCTAGGCCCTAGGCCTCTTCCTTTCCCAAGTCCTGGTTCTTATACCACTTACTTTGTATATGGTTTTACGCGCCCCTAGGTCCTAACTGTAAATTGTGCTATTTAAGTATTTCTAATTGTAACTTATGTGCTTTTGCCTCTGATCTCATAAAGAGTTCAGAGGAGTGTGTTAGTGAATAAATACATATATATTTTATATATATCCTGTGTGGTGTCCTTTCATTTGGTATTCAAGGGGTTGCATATGGTAAAACAGCTGGCTTTACACGCCCTCAAGAGTCTTTTAGCCTAAGACTGTTCTGTCCACGCTACCTCTAGGATAGCTGGTCTATAAGGTTGACTTTACAACGGACACCATAAGGGTTGTTTGGACTGGTGCAAGGTGTTCACTAGAATAGTGAACATCATATACCAGACCAACTTCTCACAAGGATGTCTATACATTGGCCAAGAAGAAACCTCCAGAAGGCGAGGTTCATCTGGTCCCATTCTGATAAAACTGCATTGGCATGGGAAGTGCTTGTTTACGACATCTACCAGGCCGCGACATTGGCGTTCGTGCAGATTTTCAAAAAGCACTTGCCTAGACTTTTCGGTCTGACTGGAAGGACGTTTCGCCCATTCGTTCCTGCAGGACTTCTCTTATGAGCCAACTTCACAGATCCTCTCCTTGGAGGGGGAAGTACTGCTTTGGTATCTATTCTAAAGCTGAAGTATCTGCAGTTAGAAGAATCCAACATAAGTTACCTATGTTGGGCAACGCTTTTTTGGTAGTTACTCGATCTAATTGCAGATACCTCTCTCCCTCGCACCAGAACTTTCTGTGGAGGGGTCTCCGTTTATGATCTCAAAAGGTGCCAAATAAGAGATCTGTACACTTGTACATCCAATTTTTTCTTTTTTGGTGCTCTGCGTCCTAGGGTATAGAAAGAGTTCAGTATGATACTGACTTCGGCGCAGAGGTGCGGTGCTTATAAGTGACTCCACTCCATCCCTTCTGGGGTGGAACGAGGCCAGTGCGGAGTGTGGATACATGGGCAGCAAAGGTAGCAAAGCAGTCCAGAATAGGACTTCTTGTAGATGGTTAATTCTGTGTATCAAAACAGGTACTGGCATTTGTTGTACATTGACAATTTAACATTGTCCGTATATACTGTCATCTACAAGTTCTTGAATTATGCTCTTGATTAATGACAAGGGAGGTGCTTATAAGTGGCTTAACTCCATCCCTTCTGCGGGGGAACGAGGCCAGTGTGGAGGATGGATACATGGGCAGCAAAAGTGGCAAAGCAATCCAGAATAGGGCTTCTTGTAGATGGTTAATTATGTGTCTACTCTGTCTCGGCGTCGACCATGACGACAAGACCTATCCCGACTGCTGGGCCCTGTCTTTGAAAGCCAGGCGGGAGCGGTCCCGCAAGCTACTCGAACTCCGGCAGTCGGCCCCCGCGCCGCAAGAGGTCCCGGTCCCACGGGAGGTCGATGGACAAGTCGCAGGGTCAGAGCCACCACAGCTCTGAGAGTCGGCACCACTCCTCCGGGTCGAAGTTGTCGTCTGGTAAGAAACACAAGAAGTCGAAGAGGCGTCATCGCTCTTCTGACTCCCCCCGACGCTCGGGGGTTCGGGTGGCACCGCCCACACGGCTCCGTCGGAGTTGCGGGCTCCGCGTCCAGCTCCACACCCTCCGGTCCCTGGGCGAGACGTGACGCCGGAGGAGATCGAGCTCTTCCTCATGGCCATGAGGTCCCTCTCTCCTCCGACGGGCTCTGCGGAGCCTGCGGGCCCAGCGGACCCGTCTGGGGCCCCTAGCGGGTCGGCGACTTTGGCCCTGACGTCGCCGGCGCCTTCGGGCACGGCGCCGCAGGGCCCCACGGTCCCAACGCAGCCGGTGCCTTTGGGCCCAGCGCCGCAGGGCTCCACGGTCCTGACGCCGTCGGTGCCTTCGGGCCCGGCGCTGCAGGACCCCACTGGACCCGCTTCGGGATCCGGGTCATCGCCGGTGGACCTTACGACACCTCCGGCGTCGGTCCGTCAGGTGTCACCTCCTGTGCTGTCCTCGATGCCTCCCTTGCTCCGGATCCGGCGTCGGAACGGCGCCGCTGGGCGCCGCTTTCAACGCCGCTTGGGGAGTTTACCTTCTATGAACCGGCCTCATAGTTTGATGACCCTTACTATCAGGGGATGGGTGACGAGGAGTATTGGGAGGGTCTGAGGACCCTCTGACCAGAGAGTGTCAGTCTCAAGAGGACTGGACAGGTGGACTTGGGGATGCCAGTGGTCTGGACACCTCACCAGACACTGGTTTTGTCTCGCCTCCTACCGTGGCTTCAGAGGAGGGGGCAACCTACAGTGCGGTGTTGATGAGGGCTGCCAAGGCCTTGGGCCTTGAGCTCCCCGTCACGGCTGTGAGGACTAACCTCCTCACTGAGGTCCTCAAACCGCAGTCATGCCCCACAGAGCCTCTGCTGCCGTTTAATGAGGCCTTGTCCGACGTTCTTTTGGGCACTTGGTCCAGGCCCGCTACGGGTTCGCCCATAGATAGGAACGTGGCCAGACGCCACCGCCCGTCCCCCGGGCGACCCAGTTTTCCTGTCCACCCACCCCACCCCCTAGAGCCTGGTCATCCAGGCATCCATTTCCCAGACCGCATTCCCGTCGGCTCCTCCGGACAGGGAATCCAAGAGGTATGAGCAGTACAGTAAAAAGATCTTCTCCTCCCTTAGTCTGGGACTGCGGTCTTCCAACGCCGCATGCCTCTTGGGCCGCTACACCCACTCTCTGTGGTATACGGTTGCGGAAGTGCTGCCAGAGTGTCCGTTGGAGGTACGGCCAAACTCGGCCAAGCCCTTGTGGAGGGCCGGGACGCATCCAAATATTCTATCCGGTGTGGGCTGGATACCACCAACTCACTAGGTAGAGCGATGGCAACGACGGTGGCGATTAGACGCCATGCCTGGTTGAGGTCCGCCAACTTTTCGGCTGATGTCCAAAACACACTGATGGACATGCCGTTTGATGGCCGTCGCCTTTTTGGCATCAAGGCAGACCATGCGCTTGAGCGCTTTAAGGACTCCAGGGCTACGGCCAAGTCCTTGGGCCTCTCGGCCCGCGCCAGCAAACGGGTGCCTTTCGCTTCCTTCGTGGCCAAGGAAGGGGCGCCCCCACACGTGCCGCCAGCCACATGCCGTAGGCTAACATCCAGCGTGGTGGCGGCCTTGGAACTCACCATGGAGGCGGTCGTGGACAACGGCGAGGCCAGTCCACACCCTCCCCCGCATCATCCGCCTCTAAACCCTCCTAGTCCGTGCTTTTCGGCCCACGTGACGTCAGTGGGGGGCAGGGTTCGCCATCACCACTCTCACTGGCGCACTGTCACTTCGGACAGGAGGGTGCTGCAGATCGTCCGAAGGGGCTACTCCCTCCCCTTCGAGACTACCCCCCAAGCCATGCCACCGAAGCAGCACCGCGTATCGGGGGCCATTGAGCGCATCGAGCGCGTTCCTGGGCCAGAAGTAGGACGTGGTTGCTACTCCCACTACTTTCTGGTACCCAAGAAGGGCAAAGGGAGTCTACGCCCTATCTTGGACTTACGGAACGTCAACGGCTTCCTCCGGAAGGAGAAGTTCAAGATGCTGACTCTGGCTCAGGTCTTAGCTGCCCTGGACCCAGGAGACTGGATGGTAGCGTTGGACTTGCAGGACGCTTATTTCCACATTGCCGGCCCACCGGCGTTACCTGCGGTTCACGGTAGGTCACGAGCACTTTCAGTTTACTGTGCTCCCCTTCGGCCTTACCAGCGCCCCACGGGTGTTCAGGAAGGTGATGGCGGTGGTCGCAGCTCATCTGCGCAGGTTAGGGGTGTTGAACCTGGGCCTCTTGGCAGGGTCATCCCTAAACTTTTTGCCTTCCTCCAATACTCTCTCTGACCTATTTTGTTTGGTTTAATGACTCTGGGCACTTTACCACTGCTGACCAGTGCTAAAGTGCATATGCTCTCCCTACTGAAAAGTGTACATGTGATTGATGTCCATGATTGGTTCATTGGATTTACTGTTAGTCCCTAGTAAAGTGCACCAGGAGTGCCAGGGCTTGTAAATGCCAATACTGCTAGTGGGCCTGCAGCGCTGGTTGCGCCACCCACAGAAGCAGCCTTAAAATGTGTCTAGGGTCTGCCATTGCAGAACCTGCGTGCAGTCTGGTACTGTCATGCTGGCTGGGCAAGTGCACCCACTTGCCAGCCCCTAAACCTTCCCTTAACTTCATATTAGTCACCCCTATGGTAGGCCTGCGGGCAGGGTGCATTGTAAGTGTAAGGTAGGACAAGCCCTGATGTGTGTGGCATGTCCTAGTAGTGAATTACAACCAAATTCGTTTTTCACTATTGTAAGGCTACCTGCTTCCTTTAGGCCAGAATGGGCTGCTGGAATTATTACGCTCTATAATCCCAGCAGGCTCAGGGAACATGGTAGAGAGTCATGTTTAGTATGCCTGAACTCAGAATAATAAAATACTTCTTTTAGTAAAGTTTATTTTAATATCCTGGGTTTGCAAATGCTACTTTTAGAAAGTTAGCATTTGCTTGTCTAACCATTTCAGCCCGCCTCTGCTCTTGTGTGTATCTGACTGTCTGAGTGTGTGAGTGACAGGGCTGGGTGTTGACAGGTGGTGAATGGCAGGATGACACCTTAGTGGGAGGTGGGAGTTTCCCTGAGTGATGCATCAGGCTGTGCTCTGCCTCCACAATGCTGGCTCCGCCCTCCTGGGGAGCGACTGATGACTCAGCCTGCACCTGGACCAGGAAGGACCGAAGCTTGTCAACAAAGTGCTCAAGCTGCCCCTGTCTTCACAATGCCGGCTCCGCCCCCCTGGGGAGCGGCTGATGTGCCTGCCCTCACACTGAATGCAGAAGCAGAAGTACCCACCACAAGTGCTCAGGGACTGAGAACAGTTATGCAAAGGCCCCCCTGGCCTGTAAGAACAAAAGAAACTGGGTATAAAAGTAGGAGCCCTGCTCCTTGTAAATTAGATCCTGTTTGTGCTACAGAAGAAACTCTGCCCGAAGAGAAGGACCTGGAAGGACAAGGAGGAGTGCTGTCTCTGGCCTGTGTCTGGTGCCTTGCTGCAGAAGGAGAGGAAAGAAAAGACTACCAAGAGACTTTTGCTTTTATTGAACTTTGTGCCAAACTCTGCTGAAAGATCTCCAAGGGCTTGCTGCTGAACTTGCCCCCTGACCAGCGCCCCAGGACCAGTGGGCGCTACACCCTGAAGAAAAGCTACTGTGTGTGCTGCTTGTCGCTGCAGCGCTGACTGAGGAGTCTGGGAGCGTTGGGCATCCCTGCCACGCTCCCCGTAATCCAGGGCATCGATATCCCCCCCAAGCACCGTGACCGGGGCCCAAAGCAACAGCAAGAGCAACGTGAGGCCCAGCCGCCGCTGGCCCGAGCACCGTGACTGCTTCTGCACCGGGAGCCCCGAGAGCAACGTGAAGGAGGACCCGTCCGGTCCAAGCGCCCGAATTGACTGTGCCTCGCGCCGTCAATCCACCTGCAAAGACGGACAGCCGCCCTGTGACAACCCCCCTCTGGTCGGCATCCTGCCCGACAGCCCAGCTGTGAGCGCACAGCTGCAACCGGCACTTTGGCTGGGTACGTCCCGCACTTGGGGACCGTACTGCCACTTGCCGCCACCACACAGCCGCCGCCTCCAGGGTCGGAGCGAACGCCAAAGGAAGGACCCTGCCGCCACCAAGCACCGCCGCCCCGGGTGACCCGTGACCTGCCCGGCTGAGAGCCGCAGCGCGCATCGACCCCGGAGAAGCAACGCAACGTGGGACAGTTCCCCTTGAAGCCGCCCGCTCCACAAGAATTTGAAAGGTACTGTGCTGTGTCCTCACATAGCGAGCGTCCTGCAACCCGAGCTCGCACCGCGCTATCTGCTCCCAACGCGAGCCGCCTCTGAAACCGAGGCTCGCACTGCTCTTGGTCCTCGAGGCCCACGCGGGAAGCGTGAGCTTTGGCCGGCCGGGCCCGATCTCCTCTCTGAAGCGAGCGGAGACAGTGGAACGCGCATTGAGGCGATACAAGACACTGAACCTTGCTGAACCTGGGCAGAAGGCCCAAAAGATTGCTTATTGCTAGAAAGAACTGTGGCAACTTGAAACCAAGTAAACTGGAACCGCTATTGAAAGTTTGACAACTGTATTTGCAAGCCTGCTTGAAATTTATATAAAGAATATATATTTTTACAAATACAGTTTGGTGTCATTGTGTGGTGGGTTGGTTGTGATGGTGTAATATTGCAAATGTTTAACCCTATGTGCCCCAGAGATTAGCCTGAGACTGCTTAAGCCACACTACCTAGAGGGTAAGCAGAGGTTGTCTTGAAGGTAACCCAGGGATCGCTTTTCACCCTCTGAGGCGGAAGCCGGAGGTTCCTCTCTACTTTTCTTTATGCTCTTTGAATTGTGACCTACTTTGAGATCGCCTGGTGCATTTTTAGCGCGTCTTGTGTAACGCGCGTATTTTACCTGCTTCTGCTTTTTTAAAAGCGGATTTTATCTGCACACTTATTCTCTCCCCCCTCCACCTCCTGGGCCGCTCTCAGCTGAGTATTGACGCTGAGAGCTGGTCCCGGGGAGGCGAGGGCTGTTTGGCGGCCATATTGAGGGTAGGCGCGACCTCGCGCTCTAGTCTCTATAAAGGGGGCTAAGATCGAGTTCTTCAAACGATCGCTTTTCACCCTCTGAGGCGGAAGCCGGAGGTTCCTCTCTACTTTTCTTTATGCTCTTTGAATTGTGACCTACTTTGAGATCGCCTGGTGCATTTTTAGCGCGTCTTGTGTAACGCGCGTATTTTACCTGCTTCTGCTTTTTTAAAAGCGGATTTTATCTGCACACTTATTCTCTCCCCCCTCCACCTCCTGGGCCGCTCTCAGCTGAGTATTGACGCTGAGAGCTGGTCCCGGGGAGGCGAGGGCTGTTTGGCGGCCATATTGAGGGTAGGCGCGACCTCGCGCTCTAGTCTCTATAAAGGGGGCTAAGATCGAGTTCTTCAAACGATCGCTTTTCACCCTCTGAGGCGGAAGCCGGAGGTTCCTCTCTACTTTTCTTTATGCTCTTTGAATTGTGACCTACTTTGAGATCGCCTGGTGCATTTTTAGCGCGTCTTGTGTAACGCGCGTATTTTACCTGCTTCTGCTTTTTTAAAAGCGGATTTTATCTGCACACTTATTCTCTCCCCCCTCCACCTCCTGGGCCGCTCTCAGCTGAGTATTGACGCTGAGAGCTGGTCCCGGGGAGGCGAGGGCTGTTTGGCGGCCATATTGAGGGTAGGCGCGACCTCGCGCTCTAGTCTCTATAAAGGGGGCTAAGATCGAGTTCTTCAAACGATCGCTTTTCACCCTCTGAGGCGGAAGCCGGAGGTTCCTCTCTACTTTTCTTTATGCTCTTTGAATTGTGACCTACTTTGAGATCGCCTGGTGCATTTTTAGCGCGTCTTGTGTAACGCGCGTATTTTACCTGCTTCTGCTTTTTTAAAAGCGGATTTTATCTGCACACTTATTCTCTCCCCCCTCCACCTCCTGGGCCGCTCTCAGCTGAGTATTGACGCTGAGAGCTGGTCCCGGGGAGGCGAGGGCTGTTTGGCGGCCATATTGAGGGTAGGCGCGACCTCGCGCTCTAGTCTCTATAAAGGGGGCTAAGATCGAGTTCTTCAAACGATCGCTTTTCACCCTCTGAGGCGGAAGCCGGAGGTTCCTCTCTACTTTTCTTTATGCTCTTTGAATTGTGACCTACTTTGAGATCGCCTGGTGCATTTTTAGCGCGTCTTGTGTAACGCGCGTATTTTACCTGCTTCTGCTTTTTTAAAAGCGGATTTTATCTGCACACTTATTCTCTCCCCCCTCCACCTCCTGGGCCGCTCTCAGCTGAGTATTGACGCTGAGAGCTGGTCCCGGGGAGGCGAGGGCTGTTTGGCGGCCATATTGAGGGTAGGCGCGACCTCGCGCTCTAGTCTCTATAAAAGCGTACTCAGCGGCTCCGCGCAGCGGACGCGGCAGCGGATGCGCCGGATGCCCGCCGGAGTCACGCCAGAGTCCAGCCCGTCTGCGCCCGTCCGCGCTGAGGACGGGCTGGACGGCTGGACCACTGGCCTCTACAACACAGGCGCCCCTGTTCTGAAATACTCTGCAGGTGAGATGTTGAGGCTTAAGCCCGCCCCTGCCCCGTGCTCTCATCGTTATAGACCTGAGGATTATCTGACTTGTACTAGCTGTGCTTGCTTCACGACTCCGATGGACGAGCCTTCACTCACTCCTGCCTCTGGCCCTTCGGCACCCTGCCCTCTACTTACATCTAAAAATCCTAGCGAGGCCGGTCTCCTTCTCAACGCCCGCTCGCTTATTAAAAACAACGTCGCATTCAAGGAATTGGTCTTAGATAAGACTCCTTCCTGGGTCTTTATTACCGAGACCTGGGCCAAAGACTCTTCCGGTCCTGACCTAGTTGAAGCGGTCCCTGAGGGCTACTGCCTTACTCGCTTGGACAGATCAGGCCGTGTGGGCGGTGGACTGGCTATTCTTTATCGGGACATATTTCATTGTCACATCATACCCCTTTCTAATACTAAGGACACATTTCAGGTGTTATATTTCTCCCTTTCGGACTCTGCTAATCCAGCATTCAATGGAATCTTGATATACCGCCCCCCTGGTCCACGAGCAGGCTTTGGGTTGAAACTGATGCAGGTTTTGGAACCCTATTTTGGTCTACAAAATCTGACCATCCTAGGTGATTTTAATTTTCACCTGGAGCTACTGGAGGCTCACGACACGATTTCCTTGGTAGAAATTATGTCAGCCTGCGGACTCACCCAGTTGGTGAAGGGTCCCACCCACAGAGCAGGCCACACACTTGACGGCATCTTTTCCAACGATCCTAGGTTGGCAGTTGCTAGCCCTTTTCACCTCTCCTGGTCGGACCATCTGGCCGTTCCCTTCAACCTGCTGTATCCCGCACAGGGCTATATTAGAAGGGCCTCTAGCACCACGGAAGTGCGAAGGAATCTTAAAAAGATCAGGGAAGACTCCTTTCTCCCATGGACAACTAGGTTGTCCATTCCTCGGGAAGCAGATACCTCCACTGCGGTCTCTATATTTGAAAGTACCATTGCTGAAGCCATGGAGGAGCTTGCTCCTGAAAGGCCCTGTTATTCTGCAAGGAAAAGACCCTCCGCCCCCTGGTTCTCCGAGCAACTCCGGCTTCGGAGACAGGAAGTAAGAAGACAGGAGCGCGCATGGCACTCGAGCGGGGCCTCTAAAGACAGAGATGCCCATAGGATCTTGCTTAAAAATTATAAACTTGAAGTCATTAATACCAAGCAGGAATACTTCACGGCACTCACCTCCTCAGTGTCATCTCCTAGAGATCTCTTTAGGATTGTCGATTCCCTCACGACACTTCAGACACCGGATCCTGTGGTTGCTTCCCAGGACCTGTGCAACAAGATAGCGGCCTTTTTTCAGTCTAAAATCGCTGACATCTATGCTGCTCTGGAGGTCCAAAAATCCCTTACCACCGTCCCTCTGTTGCCTGCTCTCCCTGAACCCAGCGCTGCGGTATCCTCTCCGCCTCAGGAACTGACTTCCTTTCCTCCTCTTTCCAGTCAGGACCTTGAAATCCTGCTTGATAAAACTAAATCTGGTTCTCCGCTGGATGCCTGCCCGCTAAAGATCCTCAAGCAGTGCAGAGAATCCCTCCTTCCTCCTCTGGTTGACATCATGAACAGAGCGATGAAGGAAGGCATTTTTCCCCAACAGTGGAAAAATGCTGTTGTAAAACCCTTGCTTAAAAAGCCTTCTCTGGACCCCGGGGTGCTAAAGAACTTTCGCCCCATTTCACTGCTCCCGGCTCCCGCAAAGATGCTTGAAGCCTATTTAAATAAACATCTGGCGGCATTTGTGGAGAGTTCGGGCTGTCTGGATCTTTCCCAGCATGGGTTCAGGAGGGAACATAGCACCGAGTCTGCCCTCACCATAGTGCTGGATACCATCCGCACCAGAGTTGATGAGGGTCAGACCTCCCTCCTGATCCTGTTAGACCTTACGGCGGCCTTCGACACCCTTTCTCCTGCGGTATTAACATCTCGCCTAAGGGAAATTGGTGTCTGTGGGTCTGCTCTGGGACTTCTTTCCTCTTTTCTCGAACACAGAGAACAAAGGATAATGCTGGGCTCATTCCTATCTCCATCCCTGTCTGTGCAATGTGGGGTCCCCCAAGGGTCAGCGCTTAGTCCTACCCTTTTTAATATCTACGTGACCCCCCTTGCCAGACTTATTAGATCTTTTGGGATGGAGGTAGTGTCCTATGCGGACGACACCCAGATCCTAGTCTCTCTCTCCCAGCCAGCTACGTCAACTGCCGCAAATTTTAGATCTTGCATGGAGGCAGTTGGCCAGTGGATGATCCACAATTCACTTAAGCTGAATGGGGAGAAGACAGAGGTGATGGTTTTTGGTGGAAAGGAATCGACCTGGTCGGCGGAGTGGTGGCCGGATTCGCTGGGTGCATGTCCCGAGCCCACCCAGTCAGCCAAAAACCTGGGAGTTATGATCGACCCCAACCTCAGTATGTGCCAACAAGTCAACAGGACTGTTTCGACCTGCTGGGGGATTATTCACACACTGAGGAAAATCAGGCACTTTCTGTCACCCCAGGCAAGAAAGCAACTTGCTGTTGCCTTCCTGGGCTCGCGTCTGGACTACTGCAATGCGCTGTATGCAGGGTTGAACAAGAGTCATCTACAGCGCTTGCAGGTGGTCCAGAACGCAGCAGCGAGATTTGCTCTTGACCTACCTAAGCGTGCCTCTGCCACTGAAGCCCGAAAACAACTGCACTGGCTCCCCGTTGAATACCGGATCCGTTTCAAATCCCTGTGCCTGGTGTACAAAGCTCTTGCTAAACCCAACCCCACAAGTATGGGATCCATTCTTTCTCGGCATAACCCGAGTAGAAATCTTCGCTCCGGTCACAAACTCCTCCTCTCGGTACCTCGTGTCAGAAAGGTAAGATGGGGAGGTAGGGCCTTTTCCTTTTTGGCCCCCAAGTGGTGGAATGCCCTCCCTCTATAAGTGAAATCTAGCCCCTCTCTGCAAACGTTTAGATCTGCGCTCAAGACCCATCTTTTCATACTTGCATACCCCTAGTGGCATTCAGCATTAGTGGCACTCTATATTCTGTATACTTTCTGTTTTTGATTTTGATAGGCGCCTTGATACCTTCGGGTTTAGTCTGCGCATTACAAATTGCTTAATAAATAAATAAATAAATAAACCCTCAGCCCTGACGAGGAAGAGAGAGTCCCTGCTTGTCGCCAGTGCTGCACTTCGCCAACTAGAGACTCCCCCTTCCTACAAGGGGTTTCAGTCTTCCCCTACCTCGACGACTGGTTGTTGAAGGCAGGCTCGCCCCAGACAGTCGTCAGCCACCTCCAGACGACGGCAGACCTCTTGCACCAGCTGGGGTTCTCTATCAATGTGCCGAAGTCACACCTGTGCCCCTCTCAGAAGCTCCTTTTCATCTGAGCGGTTCTCGACTCGGCGCAGTTTCGGGTTTACCCACCCGAACAGCGGGTTCGGGATATACAGGCTCTGATTCCAATCTTTCAGCCTTTATCCCGAGTTTCGGTCAGGTTGACGCTGCAGCTCCTGGGGCTGATGGCTTCCTGCATCCTTCTGGTGCATGACGCCCGTTGGCGGATGCGGGCTCTGCAGTAGGACTTGAAGTTTCAGTGGGCCCAGCATCAGGGCAACCTGTCCGACCATGTCCTGATCTCGGAGGGCACTGCGAGGCAGCTGCAGTGGTGGCTCAAGGACCGCGATTGGGTTAGCAGCAGATCCCTTCCCCTTCCCCAACCGGAGCACGTAGTTGTGACGGATGCGTCCCTCCAGGGCTGGGAAGGCCACATGGGAGAGGCGGAGATCAGAGGCCTCTGGTCTCCTGCGGAGTCCCGGCTCCTTATCAACCTTTTGGAGCTGCAGGCGATTCTTCTGGCACTGAAGGCATTCCTCCCCTCTGTCCGGGGGAGTGTAGTGCAGGTGTTCACCGACAACACCACCGCCATGTGGTACTGCAATAAACAGGACGGGGTGGGGTCGTGGACCCTCTGCCAGGAGGCTCTGCGCCTCTGGCAATGGCTGGAACATCAGGGCGTGACCCTGGTGGTTCAACTGCTGGCAGGTTCTCTGAAAACCAGGGCGGACGAATTCAGCCGCTGGTGCATGATGGATCACGAATGGCGTCTGAACACGGACGTGGCACAAGGTCTCTTTCTGCAGTGGGGAGAGCCTTGGTTAGATCTATTTGCAACCGAAGAGAACGCGCAATGTCATCAGTTCTGCGCGTTGGAATTTCCAAGGCGGCACTCGCTCGGAGACGCTTTTCGGCGCGAGTGGAGTTGCGGTCTGTTGTACGCCTTTCCGCCTATACCACTTCTGCCCAGAGTGCTGAAGAAGATCAGGCGCGACCGGGCACAAGTCATCCTTGTGGCTCCGGACTGGGCACGAAGGTACTGGTATCCCGAGCTACTCAGTATGTCAGTCGATCCCCCGGTTCGTCTGCCTCTTCAGGAGGACCTTCTGTCGCAGCAGCAGGGGACGGTCCTCCACCCGAACCTGTCCAGTCTCCACCTTCATGCTTGGAGATTGAGCGGCGACAGTTGAGGCCATTTGACTTGCCTCCTGAAGTCTGTAACATCATTCTGGCTGCCAGGCATCCCTCCACAAAGTCTGTATACGCCTGCAGGTGGAACAGATTTGTGGCATGGTGTACAGCAAAGGCTGTGGATCCTCTCTCTGCCCCTCTTTCTGAGGTTCTTCTCTTTCTTCTTTCTCTTGCCCAGCAGGGCTCTGCTCTGGGCACTATCAAGGGCTACCTTTCTACCCTTTCCGCCTTCTTAAGGCTACCTGATCAGCCTTCCTTGTTCAAGTCCCCGATTGTAAATAGGTTTTTGAAGGGCATCACACACATGTTTCCTCCTGTTCCATTCGTGATGCCCCAGTGGGACTTGAATCTTGTGCTATCAAGGGCTACCAAGGGCTATCAAGGGCTACCTTTCTGCTCTTTCAGCCTTTTTGAGGCTCCCTGATCAACCTTCTTTGTTCAAGTCCCCTATTGTTAATCGATTCTTGAAAGGCATCACACATACGTTCCCTCCTGTTCCCTTTGTGATGCCTCAGTGGGACTTGAACTTGGTTCTTACTTTTCTGATGTGCGCTCCCTTCGAGCCACTTCGCAACTGTCCTCTCCGCCTTCTTACTTTGAAGACTGCCTTCCTGGTAGCCATCACCTCTGCCAGGAGAGGGAGTGAGCTCCGGGCTCTATCGTGTAAACCTCCTTTCCTTTCGGTCCATCCGGACAAGGTTGTGTTGCGGACAAGGCCCTCTTTACTGCCCAAAGTAGTCACAGCCTTCCACATCGGGCAATCCATCATCTTGCCCACCTTCTTTCCGCCTCCGCATCCCTCAAGAGAGGAAGAGAGGCTCCACCGTCTGGACCCAAAACGTGCGCTCTCTTTCTATCTGGATCGCACACGCTAGTTCCGGGTGGATGACCAACTGTTTGTTGGTTACGTAGGCGCTAAGAAGGGGAAAGCAGTACACAAGCAGACCATCTTACGGTGGATCATATTGTGTATCCAGATGTGCTACTCCTTGGCTAAGAAGGAACACCCTGTTGGGCTGAGGGCTCATTCCACTCGAACCACGGCTACTACTACTGCCTTGGGCCGAGGAGTGCCCTAGCAGGACATTTGCCAGGAAGCTACGTGGGCCTCGTGTGGAAAGTGAGCCCATAATTCTATCGATGCCCAGGCCGCTGGCGCAAACCGCCTCTTAGTTCCCATGTTGAATAATTACCAAAATAAAGAGACGGGCGCTGGAAGCAGGAATCAAGAACAGAGTTTAATTCTCATGAGGAGAGCCAGTCATTTCGGACACGAAACACAGTGTCTTTCGGGAGGTGCTCTAACAAGTGAGCTTGAGACTCTTGCTTTTATACCTTGCAAAACATTTGATGGTACAATCAGGACAGTATGACGCAAAAGAAAGACATCCCTATAATCCTCGTGGTGATCCTACTCCACATACGTTCACAATGGGGACCCTTGACCTGCTGATAAGAGGGGAGGACAATCACGCAGCTGAGTGTTTCGTAGGATGTGTACGCCTGATCATGGCCCAGGGGGATGGGGTGGCTAGGCATACAATAAGGGCAGTAAATGGTATCTCCTGGCTTAGGCGATGGCCTCGGACATGTGTGGTCAGCCGGACTCGTGGGAAGGGGTCATCAAAGGAGTGGTATTCATGCCTGCGTGGACAATCGAGCGCGGAGGGAAGGCTTGTCAACAGAGGGGCATTCATGGAAGGGAAGGAGGTGTTGGTCAGGCGCGCCCGTGACTCTCAAGGACAGGGCCTTGCGGAAGAAGAGGGTTTATGACTTGCTCATATGAGGAGAAGGAGGGGGGTCAGGGTGCGTGCAGGGCCAGAGTCGCGCAGAGAGAGAGAGAGAGAGAGAGAGATCCTACGACCTGTACATGAGAGAACGGGGGCAGTCAGATACAGCTGGGGGGGCTATGCCAGCTGAGGCGAAGGATGCTTCTTCGAGAGGGAAATGGGGAATGCCTGGGTCAAGCAGGAGGGTTACCTTCCACATCAGAATCGTGCAAAGGGAAAGGGTTTCACGGTCTATACATGAGAGAGGGGGTGCAAGATACGCGCAGGAGGGAAGCTGGGGATTCCAATGGGTAAAAAGGCCATGGTGCCTAGAATGGCTGTACATATGCATAGGGGTATGGGTTCTTACTGGCAGGGTGATACGGTCAATAATTTACAGTATCCATGGTGCCCACAGGGAGAGGAGTGGGAGAAGAAGGGAAATGAATGCTGTCTATGTACATTAATTTCGTCAGATTTCACAGTCGCCCCTTTTTACATAACAGCAATCATTTTTGCAGCTGATGGGATTACAGGTAGACAAGCATCGTTGACGAATTAGCACTTTGTCGATACTAACATGTGGCGTACAATCATAGACAGTTAAGGTGATGGGAAGAATGCAGTACATAGGGAAATTACTTTTTTGTTGTGTTCCTGGCAATTAAACGCACTACATAGCATAAATCTTTCTGACTTAAAAAATGTGACCAATGAACAGTTTTGACCAGGTAGTCGAGAGCGGAATTCAGTTCAATACATAAGATCTCTTCGTCACAGTGTCTTTTTATCAGCGAGCCATCACTGGTAGGCTCTAATCCGGGTACTTTCGTTGGCGCTGTTGAGCACCGGCGGTGGAGCTATAGGTCCAGCTCGGTTCTATCTTAGCGCGTTGCAGGGTGCGGTCAGTCCTCTGCTATTAGACCACAGTCCTGTTCCCAAAACAGTCCGTTTGGCGGCGCCTTATGCTCGGCACCTATAGTTCTGTGGCAACACCCTCTTCCCATATAATTGCAGCTCTTTCCTTTGGCAAAAAGTCACGTGGGAAGGTGGGTGAATGTTGTTCAAATAGTCGATAGGAGAGAGAGTGAGCGGAGTTGGGTCAGAGTTCCTGGGACACACAAAAGGGACCAAGGGAGCAAAGGATAACAAGCAGGCAGGCCCATCAATCGGGCCCAAAGAAGGCGGACGGAGACTCCAGGCACACGTGGGTTAGCAGTCGGAGGGCTTCAAGGCGGCCCGCCATTTTTCATTTTCCACGTTGAAATTGCGGTCTCGTCCCGTGTCTTGTTGCTCTGCAGCTCCACCTCTGGTCGATGTCATACGTGTCCCAAGATCTGCAGTCAGGCTGAACGTCACATCTGACCCATCTCCTCCGGTGATCGTGAATCTTTGAATAGGTACAAGACAACGTTTTAGAGAAATGGCAGAAGATGACATCTACGCATATGAATTCCTCCCTCAATTTTACGCATTTGAGATTTTATGCTCATCGGTCACAGTCAGAGGTCTATTACCAAGCAGTGCATGTGTCAGCATTCCTACTGAGTTTATGGCAGGTTTATTCATTGTCCTATTTATAACTCACGTGAGGATAAATGACATCTCCATCAACTGTGCGTTACATCATATTCAACATTTACAGAGCATTTCCCTTCAGGACTGGCTAACATTTTCATACAGGGCGGGGGGTGCCATCATCGACAGTCGGGCAAAACAAGATTTCCTCAAGGGTCAACAGCTACTCATGGTCATTATGTTTATACCCGGGACAGCAGAAGTGGTTCTATCAAAAATGGGGCGGGGATGCTTCGGGCGCTTGCGCTTGGGTGCAAAAGGGGTGGGGCAATCTGGGTATTGGGTGTCAATCTAGACGTTGGCGTTCGTCTCTGAAGAACAGACATAGGATGCCATTGACATACAGTTCCCCTATAAATGGCCAGATTTGGGGGACTTTTAGTCGTCTTACCCGTCCTTTCCTTCTCAGCCAATTCAAGTTCATTCATTTTGCAGAAAGGAGAGGCAGTAACATGGCGAGATACAGTCATTTTAGTTTCGGTCAATTTCGCTGAACACCTTCGCGTTCAATATGTATCAAATCAGGCTGGTGCCGGCGAGGCACAATTTTACCAAAAAGAGGAATAAAAAATAGGGAGACTCTCATAGAGAGTGAGAGTCGTCCGCAATCTAAATGAGCCATTCGGTACACGTATGACATGTAAAGAGAGAGAGAGAGAGAGAGAGAGAGAGCGATAAGGGGGTGGAGAGAGAAAGAGAGAGAGAGAGAGCGAGAGACGTGTACGAAAATAGGTCATTTAGTGCGCTCACAACACAGAACAGCAAAGGTCAGGTGACTTGCAGATATAGACAGAGGGGAGACATATATTCGTACGTTACACACACACAAACTTAGACAGGGAAGACGGCACATGTATTACACATATACAAGACATTCACAACAAGACAGGAAACAATTGTTAGTCTACGACATCTGTTTTTATATATATCCTACGTATCTTTACTATCCTATTTATCTATGTGCTTAGCTCTTTCTGCCCTACCCCCCTTTTCCTTCTCGCTTGTCACGCCTGCGAGCGCTCCCAATTACCAATACTCACACCTCGGTTGGTTGATCAGAAATTAACCTGGTCGCGCTAGTTACCCATGGTTGGATTTTAAACCATTTTTCTGTTCCCTCCTTTGGTGGGAAGTCCTCCAGGCTGAGGCAACGGCAAGCATTGATCGGGAAAACAGTCGGACAGCTTGGCTATATCTGTAAGAGTGTGAAAAGGGGGCAGTGCATTTTGAACATCGGCAACATTTCTAACTTCCTAGGCGGGTGGTGCCGTGGCAACCCTTACCCGTACAATTTTTCTTTGTCCTTTCCCTACCTAGTCAAAACGTCCAGTTTCATTATTTAACGCGTCGTTTCTAGTCAATTTTTTTTTTTTTTCGTCATTCAGTACTTGTCCAGTCTCTATGTCAGTCCATCCTCCCGTTGCTATGTTCTAAGGAGGAACAGTCATGTTTAAGTCTACGTCTTTTTTTAAAAAAAACTTTTATTTGTCATAAGGACCATGCTCATATTCCCTTCTTCCCCCTCTCATCGGCGGTTCGGTCATCGTCCTTCCATACATCAGCCAGGGTTCCGACGTGACCTGCAGAAGGGAGGAGAAAGAAGGGGTGGGGGGGGCAATATTCAAACCTCATCAGCATGCAGTAATCCGGAAATGTTTTACCTACCACATACTCGACCTATCTCCACGTAGTGCATTTCTCTACCATCACGGCGTTTAAGCCCAGAGGGACCAGAAATGTCAGACAGATAATCATTGACGATCTGCGTATCTACGTGAGTTACTTGGTCGTAACCCCTTTTGATCGGGTACAAGGGTGGCGGTCAGGTGGCATTTCTGTGGTGTCATTTTTAGGTCTTCTAAAGCACTTTTCCGGCTGCCTGTGACACATAGTGTGGCTGCTAAATATCGGGTCCTTTTTAACCTTTAACCTTCATCATACTTTCTCGTTGCTCACAGTAGTAATACATTCAAAACTCATTAATGCAACCGCTACAACTATGCTTTCGTTTTCAAAATACTTTTTAATAAAAAGTGTGGAAGTATAAATACAGGCCTACAACCCAGTGGACTAGCCACGGAGCAGATTGGAACTGTACATAGGAAGAACTAAGCTGGTGGCAGTTCATTGCATAAAGTGCGGCAGTGCAATAAAATTGTATTAAACTCCCCTACAGAGCAAGCATGATGCATGTCAGTAATTCATCTTTAATAAATTCATAAATACATTATCCAATGTTCATTCATTACCTAAAATTACACAAATTCATTTTCCAACTCATAATCAGTACCCACCCTAAGTCAATTCATTGTCCAAGCACATACTCAATATCCTTCATATCTACTTTCATTATCAAAAACGTTATATATATCTCGGGGCAAAAAGCTTGCGCAATCAGAGTGCAACAAAGTTCATAAAAAACGTCTCATTTTGTGTCGGCGCCATTTTGGGTGGGGTCAGGCAAGTTCCAGCACAGTCAGAGTGTCTCTAGTCTCGCATGGTTGGCCCAGAACTTTCCATTGGCAGTTCAGAAAGTCTCGTGCAATGTGGTTAACAGTCTAACAATATGGACCATGAGTCAAAGAATGGGAAGGGCGGCAACAATTTTCCTACCGGGTCATCCTGGTGTTCCTCCGGAACTGAACAAGCCTGTGCCGTGGCGGCATTTTAGCCATTTCCGATCCGAGTCTGGTGCCGGCAGGAGTAGCACCGATGTCGTGGTTCCCAGCGAAGGGGGCGGGGGCACCCATGCAGGGGGTCGGGGGCCCCCCGGCTCTTATAGAATCTTCAAGGTCGAGGAAAGGCGATATGGAGCGAGTGCCCGTCCTGGGCAGAAGACCGCTTTTTGATGTTGACCCTCTTTAAGCAAAGAGTGTTGGGGTGTCGCTGGAAGCCTCCACCTGGAGGGAGGTGGGGGAGGGTCGTTCGCGCCGCCTCCCCCTTCCAGCGACCCCGCGCCGTTCCTCGGCTCCGTCGTCTCGATATCGGCCGTGCCAGCCATTGATGATGGGGGGGGGGGGGTGGTCGGCGGCTGAGGCAAGACAGCCCCCCCCCCCCCCCTCCCTTTTTGACATGTGGCGGGACTACCTCCAACTCTCCAGGGAGCTTGAAATGTGGCGGGACTGCCTGTACCTATGCAGGCGATGGCATGCGGCGAATTTGGCATGTGGCGGGACTACTTGATTTGCCGCCGTTCTCGCCTTGGCTTCGGCCTTCGACAAAAGCCGGATCGGGTGAGAGAAAGGGGTGGTCGGTGGCCGAGGCAAGACAGCCCCCTCTCTCCCCGCGGCCTGCAGGGCGGCAGAAGAGAAAAGATGGAGAGGTCCTTGTCATCCTTTGGACCGCCTGCCCAACATCATCTCCTCCTGACCGTGGCCAGGCGAGTCCCTCGTGCCTCGAGGCCTCGCCTTCCGGATGGGCGTAACCGCGGACCTGTTGCACTTCGGGAGCTTCCGGAATGGGGGTAGGTACCTATTGAGTTGTTTCTATTTCATGTGACCGTTATTTGGGCGTGGTGGGAAATGAGGCAGACATGTTGGGAGCAGGAATAGGCAGTGGAGCCTAGCTACCTCGTGGCTATGTTCTGCTATCAAACCTTTTCGCCATTTTACATTTCTTATTACGAACTATTACTAATGTTTCTTATTTTTGGTGAAGTCAAAAGCTCATCAGGGGGTTACTGACTTAGCCTGATTTCTTTTTATTTTTCTTTCTCTTCCTTAGCGTGTTTCGAGCTAAAGCTTTCTGTTAGTAGGGAACGGTGATCACTTCATATTTTTTATGCGTCCTTTTCACTAGGGGGTACTTCTGGACGGACCAGACGAGTTCCCTCCAATAAATGGTCCGGGGTGGAACGAGATTATCGATCAAAAGGGGAACATATATTCCTTCATTAGGGTATCATCCTGGACAGACCGAGCGATGTACTTCCACTTACTAGGGTAGCCTCCTGGACGGACCAGTCGGTCTATTTCTACTAAATGGCCCATGAGTAGAGAGCATATGTCCTCCATAAGGGTAGTCTCCTGGGCGGACCATGCGAGCTACCCCACAATAACCAACCAGTGGGGAGTGGGTAGGACTGACGAATTCACAAAGGGGCATAACCTACCCTTTTCTACTTGCAAAGACTAGACAGAATATTTCTATTTCACGTTGTTTGCAAATAGAAAATACCTCAAACGAAACAATTCCTGGGACAACAATGTCCAGGCAACCAACCAATCAATGGGGAGAAAAACAGGCATGACGGATTACAACGGGGACAAATGTCTGCATTACCTGCCCTTCGCTATCCATAAAGGAAACAGAATATTCCTATTCGTCTCTGTTTGTGGACAGGGAAGATCTCAAAGAGCAACAATCGATTATTAATCGACTTCAAACAATCAGTGGGGAGAAAAGTAGGCATGACGGATTACAACGGGGACAAAAGTCTGCATTACCTACCCTTCTCTATCTGCAAAGAGGGACGACGTTCCTATTCGCCGCTGTTTGCAAACAGAGAATGTCTCGTTCTCCAGAAGAGAACCAATATGTCAAGTAGCCTTCAAAGCTAAATGAACCAATACCAACCAATACAATATCAGTATACAAATACCGATTTCAATACAATCAATCAATCAATCAGGTGGATAGAACCACCCTACCAATCAGGCGTAAAAACACCCTACTTAATCTTACCCGGACCGGACCATACGGACAGTTCTTCGACTCCCTCCTCCAGCGCCCGATCGTTCTCTTACTCCATGTAGCATTCCTGTGGGATTCCAGTCAGGACAATAGGTCACTCAAGAGAGGTCCGTTCAGAATTGGTGAAGTTCTGTCGATCGGCAGCCGGGCGAGGGCCCTCTCAAGGCAGGCATACCCCGATCATTTAGATGTTCACTTCTTCGTCTGGATCTCTCTTACCGAACCTTATGTCACTGATGGACCCCGCGTTGGGACGCCAATTGTGGAAAGTGAGCCCATAATTCTATCGATGCCCAGGCCGCTGGCGCAAACCGCCTCTTAGTTCCCATGTTGAATAATTACCAAAATAAAGAGACGGGCGCTGGAAGCAGGAATCAAGAACAGAGTTTAATTCTCATGAGGAGAGCCAGTCATTTCGGACACGAAACACAGTGTCTTTCGGGAGGTGCTCTAACAAGTGAGCTTGAGACTCTTGCTTTTATACCTTGCAAAACATTTGATGGTACAATCAGGACAGTATGACGCAAAAGAAAGACATCCCTATAATCCTCGTGGTGATCCTACTCCACATACGTTCACAATGGGGACCCTTGACCTGCTGATAAGAGGGGAGGACAATCACGCAGCTGAGTGTTTCGTAGGATGTGTACGCCTGATCATGGCCCAGGGGGATGGGGTGGCTAGGCATACAATAAGGGCAGTAAATGGTATCTCCTGGCTTAGGCGATGGCCTCGGACATGTGTGGTCAGCCGGACTCGTGGGAAGGGGTCATCAAAGGAGTGGTATTCATGCCTGCGTGGACAATCGAGCGCGGAGGGAAGGCTTGTCAACAGAGGGGCATTCATGGAAGGGAAGGAGGTGTTGGTCAGGCGCGCCCGTGACTCTCAAGGACAGGGCCTTGCGGAAGAAGAGGGTTTATGACTTGCTCATATGAGGAGAAGGAGGGGGGTCAGGGTGCGTGCAGGGCCAGAGTCGCGCAGAGAGAGAGAGAGAGAGAGAGAGATCCTACGACCTGTACATGAGAGAACGGGGGCAGTCAGATACAGCTGGGGGGGCTATGCCAGCTGAGGCGAAGGATGCTTCTTCGAGAGGGAAATGGGGAATGCCTGGGTCAAGCAGGAGGGTTACCTTCCACATCAGAATCGTGCAAAGGGAAAGGGTTTCACGGTCTATACATGAGAGAGGGGGTGCAAGATACGCGCAGGAGGGAAGCTGGGGATTCCAATGGGTAAAAAGGCCATGGTGCCTAGAATGGCTGTACATATGCATAGGGGTACGGGTTCTTACTGGCAGGGTGATACGGTCAATAATTTACAGTATCCATGGTGCCCACAGGGAGAGGAGTGGGAGAAGAAGGGAAATGAATGCTGTCTATGTACATTAATTTCGTCAGATTTCACACTCGCTGCACACGTTTGCAAGACATTATTGCCTGGACAGCTAAGTCCGGAGGGATGGCTTCTTTGGCCGTTCCGTCCTCCAGGACTTTCTGGTGTGATTATTGGTTCGCAGACCCACCACCGGGGTTGGTATTGCTGGGGTATCTATTCTAAGGTAAGGAATCTATCACTAACGTGTCTCTTTTGTAAGCACAAGTTACTACTTGTGTAACGATATATCTGTAAGAGACATTAGTTAGTGATAGATTCCTTACCGACCCACCTATCCTCCCCGTTCTGTGAACCGATATCTAGGGTTAATGTCATCCCCTTTCAGGGCCCTAGTTTCAAGGCACCAGTGTTGGTTTTTAGCATAGCTCTGCGTTTCTGACACGGAAAAGCTGTGTCTAAGAACTGACGTCAGCACGCGGAGGCGGCCTCTAAGTACTCCGACGACGTCATCACGGCGCCCACGACGGACGCGCAGCCGCAGACGACGCCTACCGACGTGCAAGGGTACTGCTACGCAAACATTTCTGGATCCAGTCTGACGCCTGGCGATATTCTAAGGTAAGGAATCTATCACTAACTAATGTCTCATACAGATATATCATTACACAAGTAGTAACTCGTGCATCAAAACGTGTCAGGTACTGGCATTTATTGTACATTGACAATTTAACATTGTCAGTGTATACGGTCATCTAAAAGTTCATGAAATTATGAGGCTATTGATTAATGACAAATGCTTAATAATAGGATTTAGTTTGAAATTAAAGGATAGTTAAAATTTAGATTATAATTTCCTTCACTTTTAAATCATTGCTTTTCAGAAACAAACGTTGGTCGGCTGGCCTTGCTTTATTTATTGACGTGGTTATGTCTTGTAGTATACCTTGTGTTACACAGACACTAACTTTATAGCACTCTTTAGTGTGAAAGTGTTTTACGGCATATGGCACCATATCTAGATGCAATATTCAAGTTTTCTATTATTTATATTGGAATTGGCAAATTATGTGATCGGATATATCAATACCCTTTTCATAGTTATTGAAATCACACACCAATTGGCTTCTTTTTAAAGAGTGAAATGAGTGGTTGATGGTGTTAATCTGTGCAGAAAAAGGAGCCTGCTGTGTAGGAGTCACGCATATATTTGTGATTTTGACAAACAAAGCTCTTTATTAAAACAGCTACTATGCAGTTTCTAGTTACACCATTGCATGGCAGAGATAATCGGTAGTTTTAACTTGGGACAGATCCTCTAAAAACGAGTAATGGATTAAGAATGAAATTAACCTCATCCTTATTTTCCTTACGAAAGTGTTCTCTCCATCCCAACTCAGTGACATTTTCAGATGACGTTCCATTATCATAAAAAAGGGGTGGCATGTTTGATAAGCAAGTTTGTCTTAGAGGAAGCTCCAACTGAATCACTGATCTACTTTGTGGAGACTGATTTTGGGTGTATTTTTTTTTCACCCACAGCAATTAGCTGAAGAGAGTTTATTCAAAATGGATCTTCAGATGCAGCTGGACAGCAAAGAGAGTGATATAGAACAGCTCCGTGCTAAACTGTCAGATCTACAACTTAGAATGGATTCAACTAGTGTTTCCAGTCTCCAAACCGATGAAGCTGATGGAATTGTTGGAGGTAAGACTCACTCTGCTGTGCAAAGTTGCTTTGGTTCTTTTTGGTTCTTTCTACTACTTGGCATTCTTAAATAGCATTCTCAAAAGGAGCTCTTCGTAGGAACCGGTTACAGGCTCTTGATCGCTATAAAATACAGGTTAATCAGTGAGCTCATTGTTGCATCTGCAGTTCATGTCAGAGAAAATGCATTGGTTTCGGTAGTTTCACTTGCTTTGGTACTATTGTGTTAAACTATTGGCCATTCTTTCCTGTTCTGCTTATTTCTTTGTTTTTCATCAAAGTAAAAAATGTAGTAAGTAGTACAACTGAACACATCAGTGCAAAGAATTCGCAAGAACAAAATCGGAGGAAAGAATCGAAAACAACTTACTGTATCACTACATATAAATATCTGGTGAAGGTCCAATTTCAAAACTACCTTACTGTGTTAAAAAGCAAAAAACGGATTGTATAATTTTGAAAAATAAATCTATAAAATAGGACTCCATTAGAGAAGACTTATGTTGCATAGATGAAAGATCTATAAGTGCACTGAGCCAGCATTAATATGATTTTCCAAAGTTCTGTCCAGAAGAACTACAATAAGCAGCACAATATGTAAAATCACTAATGATGATGATGGCATGGGTGGTTCTAGGATAGGGCAATACTAGACTGCCTCCACTGCCTCAAAGAGAGTGCATCATGTTCGCGCTATATAAAACTTTATAAATAAATGGGCAATAAAGTTGTGAGGGAACAGCAGATTTCCCTTGCTAGCAGCTAGTGTGTGTACATTGCCTTTTGAGGTTTGATGAAATGTCACTTTGTATATTGTGGATTTAACTACCGAGATATCTGGCAAAATCATGCTAATTGAAGTATACAAATTCTAATTACAAAAAACGAAAAGTCCTCTAATTGTCATTTCATGATGAGACAAAGATATTGTTGTCAAATCTGAATGTCAGTGGATGAAAGGTAAGGTTTTGCTATAAGGATTTAGAGAGGCCAGCATTCAATAACAGAATACGCCTGCTGAAATTTTCAAAATATGGAGGAAAGGACCTGCAGAAAATTGATGGCTATAGTGTTGCCAAAGACCACACAAAAGAATGATGTTGCTCTGAAAGAGCTAGAAGGGAACTGAGCATTTTATTGTAGACTGTGTTTGCTGCATTACCATAGCATGGTGACTCTAAGCATGTTGAGTATTCATCACTGACTTGGTCTCCAGTACAGTGATACTGATCTGAGAACTGGTTGAGAACGGTCGCTCCCTCCTGCCCTCGCTGACTCCTACACAGAGCTGCCTGGTATCGTTGTCATTGCGCTGCTGAGCCCTCCTAACGCTGCTCTCCTCACTTTCACATTTAAATTACATAGCGCTGCTGCCCTCGCTTAGCGCTCGAACGTGCCTGCCTGATTGTGCGCAACTGTACCTGCAAATATTAATGTTTTGTAACCCTTGTGCATGAAAGCTGCATTTGTTGACTGTTGGGATCGGGTTTAATCAATTACGCTCCAAGTTTCCTCTAACTCGGTCTGCTTGCGTGTTATTTCCGCCGCCATTTGCTGTGTTGTTGTTGTTGCCCTGAGACCGCCCCCTCCACCACGCAACCGCCTCCCATCGGATCCTCCCTCCCACTTTGTATTTAGGATCACCCCTGTCCACCATAGCGCTGTGACCGCCTCGACCTGGTTGAGAACGGTCGCTCCCTCCTGCCCTCGCTGACTCCTACACAGAGCTGCCTGGTATCGTTGTCATTGCGCTGTTGAGCCCTCCTAACGCTGCTCTCCTCACTTTCACATTTAAATTACATAGCGCTGCTGCCCTCGCTTAGCGCTCGAACGTGCCTGCCTGATTGTGCGCAACTGTACCTGCAAATATTAATGTTTTGTAACCCTTGTGCATGAAAGCTGCATTTGTTGACTGTTGGGATCGGGTTTAATCAATTACGCTCCAAGTTTCCTCTAACTCGGTCTGCTTGCGTGTTATTTCCGCCGCCATTTGCTGTGTTGTTGTTGTTGCCCTGAGACCGCCCCCTCCACCACGCAACCGCCTCCCATCGGATCCTCCCTCGCCCCTCCCCTTCCCGCTACCCATATATGACAGATGCATTCTCGCGCAGCGTTCACGCGCAGCGATCGCGCCCCAGTCGCGCCGAAGGTGCGCCAAAGGTAAGCCCGTCTACGCCCGTCCGCGCCTGGACCGCGCCCAGCGCCAGACCCCCTGGTCCTCGCACCACCCAACTCCCCCGCATTACATAGGATGCCACCACCCTCCTAGCCCTTAACCCCGGCCAACTCCCCCACTGCGTCCAAGCCACTCCTGGACACACCCATGGTCCCTTCTCCTGCAAATCCTGCAAGTTCGACGGCAGCAACATCAACTCCTCTTCCACGGACACAAATCAGATATCTGACCCCAACCACCTAAAATGCATCCTGCTCAACACCCGCTCAGTCCACAGACACGCCATCAAACTTTGGCATCTACTAGACACCACCTCTCCGGGCGTCGCCTTCCTGACAGAAACATGGATGAACGCCTCCTCAGCCCCTGACATCACCATTGCCATCCCGGAAGGATACAAGATCATCCGTAAGGATCGCACCGACCAAACAGGAGGAGGCATCGCTATCGTCCATAAGAACTCCATCCGCATCTCAACCAGCTCAGACGTCAACCTCGCTAGCGCCGAACACCTTCACTTCCAGATCCACACCGACCCTAAGACCACACTCAGAGGCACCCTCCTATACAGGCCTCCAGGACCCCGTGCAAAATTCAGCGACGTTATCACTGACTTCATCACCCCACACGCTCTCCCCTCCGAGGAATACATCCTACTAGGAGACCTCAACTTTCACTTGGAAAAGAGCAACGACAGCAACACCACCTCCCTTCGGGACAATCTTGCCAACCTCGGACTCAAACAACTTGTCTCTGCGCCCACCCACATCGCAGGTCACACACTTGACCCCATCTTTACCTCCAGCAAACATGTCTCCTTCAGTCACACCACTACCCTCCAGTGGACGGACCACAGCTGCGTACACTTTTTCTACAATAAAACCACCACTCGCAACCAACCCCAACCTACTCTACGAAGAAACTGGAACAAAATCACCATCGACCAGATCGCCTCATCGCTTCTTCAAAACCCCCCAGCCCACTCCTCAAACCCCGACCAAGCAGCGATTAACCTCACCCAATGGCTATCCAACAGCGCAGACATCCTAGCACCGCCGAAAAAACGTCAAATCAAACTTGGCAGCAAAAACGCCTCCTGGTTCAACGATGATCTTAAGAAATCGAAGAAACTCTGCCGCTCCCTCGAGAAGGCCTGGAAAAAAGACCCAAACACCAGCACCAGGGACGCCTTCAAAAACGCCACCCGCATACACCACCAACTGATCCGGACCGCCAAGAAAGCCACATTCAAAGACCGACTAGACAACAACGCCCACAACAGCAAGGAACTATTCAACATCGTCAAAGAATTCACCAACCCTTCAGCCAACTCCAACGACATCACCCCTTCCCAAGCCCTCTGCGACTCCCTAGCTTCCTTCTTCCACAACAAAATCGCAGACATCCACAACAGCTTCGACAACCGACCCGGAGACCAACCCACCCAACCTTCTGCAGGACCTTCACCCCCCTCGAACATCCTTAACGACTGGAACCCAATCTCCACCGAGGACACCATCCGCCTGATGAACTCCATCCACTCAGGATCCCCCACAGACCCATGCCCTCACCACATCTTCAACAAAGCAGACTCATCATAGCACCACACCTCCGAGACGTCATCAACTGCTCCCTCAACTCCGCCACCTTCCCGGAAAGCTGGAAACACGCCGAACTCAGCGCCCTTCTGAAAAAACCCACAGCGGACCCCACCGAACTCAAAAACTACCGCACCATCTCGCTCCTTCCATTCCCGGCCAAAGTCATCGAGAAAGCCGTCAATAACCAGCTCGCCGCCTTCCTCGAAAGCAACAAATCCCTCGACTCCTCACAGTCCGGCTTCCGAGCCAAACACAGCACGGAGACCACCCTCATCGCAGCAACAAACGACATCCGAACTCTACTGGATAATGGAGACACAGTCGCCCTCATCCTCCTAGACCTATCCGCAGCCTTTGACACAGTCTGCCATAGAACTCTTCTACAGCGCCTCAAAAACATCGGAATCCAAGGAAAAGCACTGGAATGGATCACCTCATTCCTCACCGGTAGAACCCAGAGAGTCCGCCTCCCACCATTCAAGTCCGAGGCCACTGAAGTCATCTGCGGCGTTCCCCCAAGGTTCCTCACTCAGCCCCACCCTCTTCAACGTATACATGAGCCCCCTCGCGACCATCGCTTGCCAACACAACCTCAACATCATCTCCTACGCAGATGACACCCAACTGATCCTATCACTCACCAAAGACCCCAACACCGCCAAAACCAACCTACATGAAGGTATGAAAGAAGTAGCAGAGTGGATGAAGCACAGCCGTCTGAAACTGAACTCAGACAAAACAGAAGTCCTTATCTTAGGCACCTCCCCCTCCGCCTGGGACGACTCTTGGTGGCCAGAGGCCCTTGGAAAAGCACCCATCCCGACGGACCACGCACGGAACCTGGGCATCATCCTGGACTCATCACTCTCTATGAACAGACAAGTCAACGCAGTCTCATCTTCATGCTTCAACATCCTCCGCATGCTCAAAAAAACATTTCGCTGGATCCCCACCGAAACCAGAAAAACAGTTACCCATGCACTGGTCACAAGTCGCCTGGACTACGGAAACACCCTATACGCCGGTATCACCGCAAAACTCCAGAAAAAACTCCAACGCATCCAGAACGCATCAGCCAGACTCATACTAGACATCCCGCGCAAAGACCATATCTCCAACCACCTGAAAAACCTCCACTGGCTCCCCGTCAACAAGAGGATTACTTTCCGCCTCCTAACCCACGCTCACAAAGCACTCTACGAACTGGGACCCGAATGCCTCAACAAACGACTTTCCTTCTACACCCCCCCTCGCCAGCTACGATCTTCCAACCAAGCCCTTGCTACCATTCCCCGCATCAATAAATCCACCATGGGAGGTAGATCCTTCTCCTACCTCGCAGCTAAAACCTGGAACTCACTCCCCACTCACCTACGCCTCACTCAGAACCACCTAACATTCAGAAAGCAACTTAAAACCTGGATATTCGACAAGTAATTCCCATACCTTCCTCAAGCGCCTTGAGACCCTCTGGGTATGTAGCGCGCTATATACATTTCTGACTTGACTTGACTTGTTGTTGCATCATAAGTATCCGAAAGAGACACGTTGGGGATAGATTCCTTACCTTAGAATATCCCCAGGCGTCAGACTGGATCCGGAAATTTCGCGTAGCAATACCCCTGCGCGCCGGCAGGCGTCCGCGGCTCCGCGTCAGTCGTTGGCGCCGGAATGACGTCGTCCGAGTACATAGACTCCGCCCATGCGCGCTGACGTCAGTTCTTCTTTTTTCCGCGCCAGCTACCGCAGATCCGGAGAAGCTCTACCCCTTAGTCTTTTTTGCCACATTTTTTGATCTTTTTGATCATTTCTCTACTCGAGTCTTCGACTCCTACGGTGCCGGTAGGGATGCCCGGGTTTAAACCCTGTTCCAGGTGCGACCGACTGATGTCGGTTACCGACCCCCATCGCCGGTGCCTCAAGTGTTTAGGCCTCGACCACGACGACCGCACCTGCTCCGACTGACGGGGCCCTGACGTCTAAAGCTAGGCGGGAGCGGTCCCGCAAGCGACTAGAACTCCGGCAGTCGGCCCCACGCCGCTCCAGGTCCCGGTCCCACAGGAGGTCGAGGGACGGGTCGCGGGATCGGAACCCTCGCAGCTCCGGGAGTGGACATCGGTCGTCCGGATCCAACTCCTCAGGTAAGAGGCATGAGAGGTCGGAGAGACGTCATCGTTCCTCCGACCCACCCCGACGCTCGCGCGATGCGGCCGGGGGTTCGGGTGACACCACCCACGCGGCTCCGACGGAGTTGCAGACATCGCCGCCTGCCCCACACCTTCGGGTCCCTGGGCATGACGTGGCGCCTGAGGAGGTCGAGCGGTACCTCATGGACATGAAGCCCCTCCCTCCTCAGCCGGGTTCCGTGGCGCCTCCGGGCCCAGCAGCCCCTGCTGGAGGGCCTAGCGGGTCGGGTGCTTCGGCCAAGGCCCTCCCTGGATCCGCTTCCGGATCCGGGTCATCGCCGGTCGACCTCACCTGCGCCAGCCCAGCGGGTGCCGCCCCCGGCCGCTACTGACGGCCTTTGGAGATATCTATTTCCATGAACCTGAATTACAGGAGATGGGTGACGAGGGTGATTGGGAGGGGTCTGAGAACCCTCTGGCACGGGAATGCCAGTCTCAACAGGACTGGACATATAAGCTTGGGGAGGCCAGTGGCATTGACACTTCGCCAGACACTGGATTTGTCTCCCCTCCATCCGTGGCTACGGAGGAGGGGGCTGCTTATAGTGTAGTATTGACAAGGGCAGCCAAGGCCCTAAACCTTGAGCTCCCGGTCGCGGCCGTGAGGACTAACCACCTCACTGAGGTCCTTAAACCGTAGGCAAGCTCCAGTGAGCCTCTACTGCCGTTTAATAAGGCCTTGTGTGAAGTTCTTGTGGGCTCTTGGTCCAAGCCCGCCATAGATCCGCCTGTGGATAGGAATGTGGCCAGACGCTACCGCCCGGCCCCTGGCGACCCATGCTTTTTGTCCACCCATCCCACCCCCGAGAGCCTGGTCATCCAGGCCTCCACTTCCCAGACCGCATTCCCGACGGCCCAGCCCGATCGGGAATCCAAGAGGTATGAACAGTTCGGGAAGAAGGTGTTCTCGTCCCTGAGTTTGGGACTGCGGTCAGTTAACACCGCATGCCTCTTGGGCTGCTACACCCACACCCTGTGGGACACGGTCGCGGAAGTGCTGCCACAATGTCCGGAGGAGGCCCGGGCAAAACTCGCCCAAGCCCTTGCGGAGGGCTGAGATGCAGCACGGTATTCCATCCGGTATGGGCTGGATACAACGGACTCACTGGGCAGGGCGATGGCAACGACGGTGGCGGTTCGACGCCACGCCTGGTTTTGAGGTCTGCCACCTTTTCAGCCGATGTCCAGGCTACCCTTCTGGATATGCCGTTCGATGGCCGTCGCCTCTTTGGTGATAAGGCAGACCATGCGCTTGAGCGTTTTAAGGACTCCAGGGCTACAGCCAAGTCCTTGGGCCTCTCGGCCCCACGCCAGCAAATGGGTGCCTTTTGCTCCTTTTGTGGCCAAGGAAGAGGCACCCCCACACGTGCCGCCAACCACGTGCCGCAGAACGTTAAACAGCGTGGTGGCGGCCGTGGAAACCGCCGCAGCAGCGGTCCGGGACCAAGGCGAGGCCAGTCCACACCTTCCCCCGCAGCACCTGCCTCAAAACCCTCCTAGTCCGTGCTTTCAGGCCCATGTGACGCCAGTGGGGGGCAGGGTTCGCCATCACCTCTTCTACTGGCGCACTGTCACATCGGACAAGTGGGTGCTGCAAATCGTCCGAAGGGGCTACTCCCTCCCCTTCGAGGCGACCCCTCCAGCCATGCCACCGCAATTCCACTGCGTGTCGGGGAATCACTTGCAACTTCTGCAAGAGGAAGTCACGGCCCTCTTGGCCAAGGGGGCCATCGAGCGCGTTCCTGGGCCGGAAGTAGGGTGTGGTTGTTTCTCCCACTACTCTCTGGTACCCAAGAAGGGCAAAGGGGCCCTACGCCCTATCTTGGACCTACGGAACGTCAACGGCTTCCTCCGACAGCAGAAGTTCAAGATGCTGACTCTGACTCAGTTCTTAGCTGCCCTGGACCCCGGAGACTGGATGGTAGCGTTGGACTTGCACAACGATATTTTCACATCCCCGTTCTGCCGGCCCACCGGCATTACCTTCGTTTCACGGCAGGCCACGAGCACTTTCAATTTACTGTGCTCCCCTTTGGCCTTACCAGCACCCCACGTGTGTTCACGAAAGTGATGGCGGTGGGCGCAGCCCATCTGCGCAGGTTAGGGGTGTCAGTCTTCTCCTACCTCGACGACTGGTTGTTAAAGGCGGGCTCCCCCGAGACAGTCGTCAGCCACCTCCAGACTACGGCCGATCCCCTGCACCTGCTGGGGTTCTCCATGTAGGAAGGTGGATATCTGACTATGGTTGCCCCCAACTTTTTGCCTAGTGTTTTGCTGGTTTTCGACATAGTTGGCCTGGGATCCTGCTATCCAGGACCCCAGGCTTCCTGCTCTCTCTGTTAAAATGGAATCCATGTGTAGGAGAGTGGGGTCTGCAATCCTATGGTCGTCCCCGATTTTTGCTTTTTGCTTCACTGGTTTACGACTTTCCCTGGCTGTGGGCCTGCTAATCAGACCCACAGCCTAGCTGTTCTCTCTCTAAATTGACAAGCATGTACCTTAGGTGCATTTACCAATTGGTACTGGGCCACCTTATCAGTCCCTGTATAGCATACCTTAGGTATCCAGGGCATAGGTGTACCCAGGGCCTACCAGGGGCTGCGGCATGTATTATGCCACCCCTGGCTGGCCATCCAAATCTGACACAACTGGCTGCACGACAGCTGGGGCAAGGTGGTGTAATCACCCTTTGCTTTAGATATAGTATCTCTATATCTAACCCTAAAATGGACACATATATTCCTATCAGTCACTCCTATGGCAGGCCTTAACAATCCTGAAGGCAGAGTGCTTGGAATTATGTGAGATGGTGCTCTGGCATGAGCTGAGCCTGTCTGCAGCTTGCGGAACCAAGTCCTAATAGCTGTTCCATGATAACGCGTACCATATACTCTTAAGTGCATTATAATCCTCGCGGTTATTTGCTAACTTTGGTATCCCATTATCAAAACATGTCGAGTAAGGTGTCATACGAATTGGAATACTAACCCCTCGCCAATTCTGGCGACGGGGTTAGCATTCCACCCTTCTAGAGGGACACGACATGTATGTAACTGTGAACCCCGGTTAAAGTTAACTCAAGCCTCAGCATCACAAAATGGATGCTGCCACCACAGACACAAGTCTGACCTCCTGCTGCTGGGAGTCCTTCCAGCGAGGGAGGCTTGGACAAAGGGTTTCCTGCCTTGGGAGGTGCTAGCACCACCCCAGACAGGATTTTGTGTATTATGTAGGACAGGGCTGAAAGGAATGAGACATGCCTGAGGCACACAAGGTGTCCCTGTGCATATGCCGGTCCAAACCAGTTCCTGGGGCACTCCAGCCCCAGAGCTGGCGCAGGACTGGACAAAGGAAAGGGGGTGTAACCACCCCCCTTCCTGGTCCCACCCAGGGGAGGGACCTAGTCGTAGTGCAGCCCCCTTTAGCTGAATAAAGGTAGGAGCTGGTCCCATTCCAAATTAGATTATCCTGATCAACTTCACAAGAAGAAACTCTGGACCTCGACGTTCTGCTCCACAGAAGACAGAAGGAATCTCCCTTGTGGGCAAGGAGTGTCCACCCTGCATCTGCAGGCGCCATCAGCGTACCGCGACTTCCCTTTGTCGTCTTCCTGCAAGGGATCCAGACTTCAGAGCCCGACGAGACCCGGGTTCCCAGACCTCTCCGACCTCAACCCACATCTACAGCCAAGCTGAGACCCGTGGGTGCGACGAGACACGTGGGACCGGCCATCTTGAAAGAAGCAGCACTTCGCTCCAGCACGACTTCCGAGGCCTCCTCGTTCAAGTGCTTTGGGGACTGAGAAGCCCCGACCCCGAGTAGCTCCTGCATCGAAGATCAGCCCTCCAGCATCCACGAGATCTGCGTGGGGCCCTTCTGCCTGTTTGCTGCTTGACGCGTTGTCTGGTCACTTGCCGGCTGGCTAGTGACCTCCTAGACGACAAACACCGACAACTTTGCTGCTGGTCTGGTTGCTCCAGACTGGCCCTTGCTCCTTTCCAAAAGAGGAGCACCCCGGACCCTCCTGGTCCACTCCAGACGCCGTTTCCACTCACCGCGTGGGTTGCCTTTGCCAAGGCCTGTTGAACCCAAATCCGGAGACGACACCGCCGACAGCGAGAGCCTGCGTGGGACAGCTCGTGCCTCCATCCTGGTCGTCGAAGACACCACCTGGTCCACGTGGCTGCAGAGACCAGCGTCCACCTTCATCTGATCGCGACGACGATATCTGGTTCCACTCCTGGTTCCACTCCAGTTACTGGCTAGTGACTTTGAACATTGTCCCCTCTGCTTTCAGGTTCCTCTCTTCAGCAATTTAGGAAAATAAGGGGCCCCTGCCTAATCGGATGAACCCTGGCAAGGAAACAGCATGTAGGGGTAAAGTCAGAACAAAAGTGCACCGGGTTATGTGCCTGGTAGAAAAAAGGGAAGGAAAACGAAATAACTAATGACTGGAAACACTCTAGTGTTGATTTCTTATGATATTTTATTTTTATAACATCTTTTTTTCTTAGCAATTGTTTTTCTTAATTCATTATACGTGCAAATTATTATAGGTAAAAAAAGACAAAATATGTGCAAATGGTGTAAAACTAGACAATTTGATTAATTATTAAAAAATACAGAAGTGCATTCCTTTTCAACGCGTTTCGGCGTGAGCCTTCTTCAGGAAGTCTGTATTCATGCACCAATATCTTAAATGGCGGATAAAGCACAAGCGGATGTAAGTGTACTGTAGTATAATAAGGAAGTCAGTCCACCAGCTGGTATGTAGTTGTATGGAAGATATTCTATCTGACGGTGGTCTATGGATGCGTAAACGATCGGTCCTCCTATGTTCACTTATAGTATCGGTAGATTAGCGTGGTATTCTTTCCAATGCACTGACTATATAAAGGTATATGGTACCATTGATCAAAAGACGCTTGTTTGATGCAGGTAACGTGTTTACCCTCATGGATCCAGAGAGGACTCCATCTATGATTATAAGGATCCGTCCATCACCCGATCGTCCGTCTGCACGGTCCGCCTTTACCCCTACATCCACTCTTCAGCAATCCACCCTTGGATTGCACCGGACATCTTCCTCCTGGTCGCCTGCAGCATCTTTCTTCAAGGCTCCATAGACTTCGACGCGGAAACCCGACACGACTTCGCACCTATCCACCCGCAGCCTGTGGGTGAGGTAACTCAAGCATTTCGGCGCTCAAGGGTAGCTTGACTATCCTAGTGTCCAGTTCCATTGTCGTTTCAGTCCTATCTAGTCAGGAACGTCCGTACTCACCTTTTCTTTAAACTGTACTGTCCATAGACGTTTGTACGCATCTCGCGTGTGAGTTCACACTCTGCACACGCGCTCCGTGGGCCTCCTATTACTTACCTCCAGTTAGTATAGCGTGGTCCCAGCGATCCTACAACCTCTGGACAGCTCAATTCCTTTAAGTGACTTTCGCATTCCATTTATTTAGTATATGGTTTGCCGTGCCCCTAGGGCACCATTGTAAATCGTGCAACTTAAACGTAATTTTCCTAAGAGTTTGTCATGTGCTTAGCCCTCTGACCTCATAAAGAGTTCAGAGGTGTATGTTAGTTAATAAATAACTGTTTATTTTCATAACTACCTGTGTGGTGTCCTTTTCATTTGGTATTCAAAGGTTATATGTGGTAAAACAGCTGGCTTCACATGCCATAAAGAGTTTAGCCTAAAGACTGCTTTTGTCCACGCTACTAGGATAGCTGGTCTATAAGGTTGACTTACAACCAATCACCATAAGGGTTGTTTGGACTGATACAAGGTGGCCACTAGAACTAGTGAACATCATATATCAGGCCAACTTCTCACACCATGTACCTTAGGTACATATCTAATTGGTATTGGGTCACTCTTGTAAGTTCTTGTACAGTGTACCATAGGTACCCAGGGCATAAGTGCACCCAAGGCCTACCAGGGGCTGCAGCATGTATTTTGCCACCCCTGGCTGGCCATCCAAAACTGACACAACTGGCTGCTAACACAGCTGGGGCAAGGTGGTGTAATCACCCTTTGCTTTAGATATAGTATGCCTATATCTAACCCTAAAATGGACACATATTCTCCTATAAGTCACTCCTATGGCAGGCCTTAACAATCCTGGAGGCAGAGTGCTTGGAAATATGTGAGATGGTGCTCTAGCATGAGCTTTCGGAACCAAGTCCTTTAGCTGTTTCCATGATAACGCTATACCATATACTCTTAAGTGCATTATAATCCTCGCGGTTATTGCTAATTTTGGCATAGCATTATCAAAACATGTCGAGTAAGGTGTCATACGAATTGGAATACTACCCCCTCGCCAGTTCTGTCGACGGGGGTAGCATTCCACCCTTTTAGAGGGACACGACATGTATGTAACTGTGAACCCCGGTTAAACTTAACTCGAGCCTCAGCATCACAAAATGGATGCTGCCACCACAGACACGAGTCTGACCTCCTGCTGCTGGGAGTCCTTCCAGCGAAGGGAGGCCTGGACAAAGGGTTTCCTGCCTTGGGAGGTGCTAGCACCACCCCAGACAGGATTTTGTGTATTGGGTAGGACAGGCCTGAAAGGAATAAGACATGCCTGGGGCACAAAAGGTGCCCTGTGCATACACCGGCTCAAACCAGTTGCTGGGGCACTCCAGCCCCAGCTCTGGCGCGAAACCGGACAAAGGATAGGGGGTGTAACACCCCCCTTCCTGGTCCCACCCATAAGAGGAACCTAGTGATAGTACAGCCCCCTTTAGGAGAATAAAGGTAGGAGCTGGTTCCATTCCGAATTAGATTATTCCTGAACAACTTTAAAAGAAGAAACTCTGGACTTCGACGTTCTGCTCCACAGAAGACTGAAGAAATCTCCCTTGTGGCCAAGGAGTGGCCACCCTGCACAAGCAGGCACCATCAATTGTTCCCGCGGTTCACTTTGTCGTCTTCCCTGGTGGATCCAGACTTCAGAGCCCGACGAGACCAGGACTTCCAGACCTCTCCGACCTCTACCTACATCTGCAGCACAGCTGAGATCCTTAGGGGCGACGAGACACGTGGGACTGGCCATCTTGGAGAAACTGCACTTCGCTTCCAGCACGACTTCAGAGGCATCTTCGACGAAGTGCTTTGGGGATTGAGAAGCCCCAGCCCCGAGCAGCTCCTGCACAGAAGATCAGCCCTCCAGCTTCCACGAGATCTGCGTGGGGCCCTTTTGCTTGATTGCTGCTCGACGCGTTGTCTGGTCACTTGCCGGCTGGCTAGTGGCCTCCTAGACGACGATCCTTGAAATCCACACCGCTGGTCTGGTTGCTCCAGACTGGCCCTTGCTTCCCTGCAAAGGAGAAGCACCCTGGACCCTCCTGGTCCGCACAAGACACCTTTTCCACTGACCGCATGGGTTTCCTTTGCCAAGGCCTGTTAACGCCAAATCCGGAACCAACACCGCCGACAGCGAGAGCCTGCGTGGGACAGCTCGTGCCTCCATCCTGGTCATCGAAGACACCTCCTGGTCCACGTGGCTGCAGAGTCAAGCGTCCACTCTTCACCTGATCGCGATGACAGCATCTGGTTCCTTCCTGGTTCCACTCCAGTCACTGGCTAATGACTGTGAACATTGTCCCCTCTGCTTTCAGGTCTTCATCTTCCTTGATCCACCCTTGGATCACTCCGGACAGCTTCCTCCTGGTCGCCTGCAGCATCTTTCTTCAAGGCTCCATAGACTTCAACGCGGAAACCCGACACACTTTGACACCTATGCACCCGCAGCCCGTGGGTGAGGTAACAAGAGCATTTCGGTGCTCAAGGGTAGATCAACTCTTCTAGTGTCTAGATTTCCAGTCGTTTTAGTCCTAATTAGTCAGAACTGTCTGTACTCACCTTTTTCGTAAATTGTACTGTCCATTGACTTTGTTACGCATCTCGCTTGTGAGTTCACACTCTGCACACGCCTCCCGTGGGCCTCCTATTACTTACCTAAGGTTAGGGTAGTGTAGTCCCGGAGAACCTACAGCCTCTGGACAGCTCCATTCCTTCGATCGACTTTCTCAACCCACTTACTTAGTATATGGTTTGACGTGCCCCTAGGGCACCATTGTAATTCGTGCAACTTAATCGTATTTTTCTTAAGAGTCTTGTCATGTGCTTAGCCCTCTGATCTCATAAAGAGTTCAGAGGTGTTTGTTATTAATAAATATCTTGTTTATTTTCATAACAACCTGTGTGGTGTCCTTTTACTTGGTATTCAAGGGGTTATATGTGGTAAAACAGCTGGCTTCACATGCCAAAGAGTTTAGCCTAAGTCTGCTTTGTCCATGCTACCATTAGGATAGCTGGTCTATAAGGTTGACCCTACAACCAATCACCATAAGGGTGGTTTGGATTGATACAAGGTGATCACTAGAACTAGTGAGCATCGTATATCAGGCCAACTTCTCACACTCCATCAACGTGCCGAAGTCGCACCTGTGTCCCTCCCAGAAGCTCCTCTTCATCGGAGCGGTTCTGGACTCAGCGCAGTTTCGGGTTTATCCTCCCGAACAGCGGGTTCGGGATATTCAGGCTATGATTCCGATATTTCAGCCTTTATCCCGAGTCTCGGCCAGGTTGACGCTGCGGCTTCTGGGGCTGATGGCCTCCGGCATCCTTCTGGTGCATCACGCCCGGTGGCGGATGCGGGCTCTGCAGTGGGACCTGAAGT
This sequence comes from Lissotriton vulgaris, assembly GCF_964263255.1. NCBI lineage: Eukaryota > Metazoa > Chordata > Amphibia > Caudata > Salamandridae > Lissotriton > Lissotriton vulgaris. The sequence continues at coordinate 1,383,123,230 of NC_141691.1, read as the reverse complement.
TTCAGTGGGCCCAGCATCAGGGCAACTTGTACGACCATGTCTTGATCTCGGAGGGCACTGCAAGACAGTTGCAGGGGTGGCTCACGGACCTCGATTGGGTCCATGGCAGATCCCTCTCCCTACCCCCCCCCGGAGCACGTAGTAGTGACGGACGCGTCCCTCCTGGGCTGGGGGGCCACATGGGAGATGGGAGAGGCGGAGATCAGAGGACTCTGGTCTCCGGCGGAGTCCCAGCTCCACCTCAACCTTCTGGAGCTGCGGGCGATCCGTCTTGCACTGAAGGCATTCCTCCCCTCTGTCCGGGTGAGTGTAGTGCAGGTGTTCACTGACAACACCACCGCCATGTGGTACTGCAACAAACAGGGCGGGGTGGGGTCGTGGACCCTATGCCAGGAGGCTCTGCGCCTCTGGCAGTGGCTGGAACATCAGGGCTTGACCCTGGTGGTTCAACACCTGGCAGGTTCCCTGAACGGCAGGGTGGACTAACTCAGCCGCTGGTGCATGATGGATCACGAATGACGTCTGAACTCGGACGTGGCGCAAGGCCTCTTTCAGCAGTGGGGAGAGCCTTGGTTAGATCTATTCGCCACAGAAGAGAACGCGCAATGTCATCAGTTCTGCGCGTTGGAGTTTCCAAGGCGGCACTCGCTCAGAGACGCTTTTCGTCGCAAGTGGAGTTGCGTTCTATTGTAAGCCTTTCCGCCTATACCACTTCTGCCCAGAGTGCTGAAGAAGATCAGGCGCAATCGGGCCCAGGTTATCCCTGTGGCTGCGGACTGGGCACGAAGAGACTGGTATCTGTAGTATTCATAGTTGCATGTGTCTATGCTTATTGTTAGGTGACTTAACTGGAATCCTATGCCCTTGGTGTTCTGAGTGGATTTGCTGTGGTGTGTGAATATTCCACGAAGGACAGTTGGCCAGTGATCTTCCTTGACTGTTACCTGTGTCTCTGCTCGGGTGTTCAACTACGTTCAAATAAACTAAGACTGAAATCTTCCAAATGTCTGTTTCTTTATGACAGTATCCCAAGCTACTCAGCATGTCAGGAGATCCCCCGATTCGTCTGCCTCTTCGGGAGGACCTTCTGTCGCAGCAGCAGGGGACGGTCCTTCACCCCAACCTGTCCAGTCTCCACCTACGAGCTTGGAGATTCAGCGGCGACAGTTGAGGCCATTTGACTTGCCTCCCGAAGTCTGTAATGTCATTCTGGCAGCCAGGCGTCCCTCCACGAAGTCGTGATACGCCTGCAGGTGGAACAGATTTGTTGCATGGTGCACAGCAAAGGCTGTGGATCCACTCTCTGCACCCCTTTCTGAGGTTCTTCTCTTCCTTCTTTCTCTTGCCCAGCAGGGCTCTGCTCTGGGCACTATCAAGGGCTACCTTTCTGCCCTTTCCGCCTTCTTAAGGCTACCTGATCAGCCTTCCTTGTTCAAGTCCCCGATTGTAAATAGGTTTTTGAAGGGCATCACACACATGTTTCCTCCTGTTCCATTCGTGATGCCCCAGTGGGACTTGAATCTTGTGCTTACCTACCTTATGTGTGCTCCCTTCGAGCCGCTCCATAACTGTCCTCTCCATCTTCATACCTTGAAGACTGCTTTCCTGGATGCCATCACCCCTGCCAGGAGAGTAAGTGAGTTCCAGGCTCTTCCTTCTGCACCTTCTTTCCTCTCTGTTCATCCGGACAAGGTTGTGTTGCAGACAAGACCCTCTTTCCTGCCCAAGGTCGTCACGGCCTTCCATATCGGGCAGTCCATTACCTTGCCCACCTTCTTTCCGCCTCCGCATCCCTCCAAAGAGGAGGAGAGGCTCCACTGTCTGGACCCAAAACGTGCACTCTCTTACTATCTGGATCGCACACGCCAGTTCCGGGTGGATGACCAACTCTTTGTTGGTTACGTGGGCGCTAAGAAGGGAAAGGCGGTGTACAAGCGGACCATCTCGCGGTGTATCATCTTGTGTATCCAGGCGTGTTACTCCTTGGCTAAGAAGGAACCCCCTGTTGGGCTGAGGGCTCATTCCACTTGGGCCACGGCAACTACCACTGCCTTAGGCAGAGGAGTGCCCGTGCAGGACATTTGCCAGGCAGCTACGTGGGACTCGCTGCACACGTTTGCAAGACACTATTGCCTAGACAGCCAAGTCTGAGGGATGGCTTCTTTGGCCGTTCCGTCCTCCAGGACTTTCTAGTGTGATTATTGGTTCGCAGACCCACCACCGGGGTTGGTAACGTGTCTCTTTGTAAATGTAAATGTGTAAATGTGTTTCGATTTATATAGCGCAACACTTTAACCCAGGGGTCTCAAGGCGCTTGCTTAGGGAACCCGTCCTGGTATTCCCCTGTGAGATAACCCAGCCGGGTATCCACAAGGTGAAAGCCAGGCATCCCGCCGCGAGGGGCCGTAGTGGAGATTAAGCAAGCTATTGCCCAGAGTCGCAGAGTGTGACCCTGTGAGTCGAGTAGGCACCGGAGCGAGAATTGTCGACTCCGTGGAATTTTGAGCCCGAGACCCGCCGAGGCGGGGAATCGAACCCTGGTCCACGGCCGATCTCAGCTTCCGGGTCTGCCGCCTCTAACCACTGAGCCACGCTTCTCCGACTTTCAGATGCACAAGTTACTACTTGTGTTACAATATATCTGTAAGAGACATTAGTTAGTGATAGATTCCTTACCGACCCACCCATCCTCCCCGTTCTGCGAACCGATATCTAGGGTTAAGGTCATCCCCTTTCAGGGCCCTAGTTTCACGGCACCAGTGTTGGTTCTATCATGGCTCTGCGTATCTGGCGCGGAAAAGCTGTGTATCAGAACTGACATCAGCACTCATGGGCGGCGTCTATGTACTCTGACGTCGTCATTCCGGCGCTGCCGACGACGGACGCGGTGCCGCGGACGACCCCTGCCGGCGCTCAGGGGTATGGTTACGCAAAATTTTCCGGTTCCAGTCTGACGCCTGGGGATATTCTACGGTAAGCAATCTATCACTAACTAATGTCTCTTACAGATATATCGTTACACAAGTAGTAACTTGTGCATTTTGGATGACATGCAGAAGATAATGATTGATAAATTATTAAATGATTTATATTTTCACCTATCAGTAAGAGAAATGATGACATTAGTTAATACAAGGTCTGAAACATTGCAGCACGTGTTTAATAACGTTTGTGGGAATTTGGGAATCCTAGTCCACCTTATTTTGGTTTTACTTTAAATACATTCCTGGAGACATTCCTTTATTTTGTCTCACCAGGGAAAGTTATGGATAGTATTGGGAACTTCAGACATTGTGTTTTCCCTGAAGAAAGTAGACAGGCTTAATAGATGAGGAGGATATTTTAGAGGAACATATGGTAGTGAGCTAATTAATAAAGCCAAAAAACCCAAGGAGACTAAGAAGCTAATTAGCTGTTGGAAGTGACATGTGCACCAAAAAGCAGAAAAACCAAATGATTACATTCAAAATTAGTGTGTAGTTTATTTAAATATTTTCTTCAATTTTTTGATAAGAATCTTATTTATAAAAGATACATATAAGTATTTAAAACATCACTGACATACATGTTATGATTTCAGGAAATTGTTTACATATATTCAAAAGCATATGAAAAAACAATAAGAATTTGAACACACAAAGAAAGAAAACACAGTACAAATGACTAAGATGGTAGACAGGGCTAGCGGAGTAAGCAAAGCGGTGGGTGGAGACTCTACGCGCGTTTCGGCATTTGCCTTCTTCAGGAGTCCGTCATTTGCTTTAAGACAGAAACATAACACTGCAAGACAATTAAAATCATGTCACTTACATGTGTAAAGTAAATTATGTATAGTTGCTCTACAATTCTGATAGAAAACTTGGGTCTAGGTCTAAAACATATTTATTGACTTGCTATGGCATACATGTTTGAAACCATTTTTTATCAAATGACATCATATCTATGAGCAGATACATTTTCAAAACAGACATATCGATGTACATTAAAATAATTAATAGATTGATATACTGGTATATCTGGTAAATTTTCTATGAGACATACGGCAAGTCCCACTATTCTTGACCACTCCATACCTTTATGGATATATTGAACAGATAAGTCTAAGTGAACTAATAGAAATAAGTGTATGATATATGTTAGAAAAGCTAGTCTAATAGGTATTAAAACAGGAGAAAGGGGAATAGAGAAAAGGGGAATAGAAAAAAGAAGGCACGGGGTGTAGTAGGTTGCTGACTTTTATATTGTTATTAGTTACGATGAAAATATGGATCAGAGTTGAAGTAACCTAATGAAATAAGAGTGGGTTACCAAAAGTTTGACTTAGTATGAAATAAGAGACAAACTTGTTGAATTTACTTACAAAAACAGAAGGTATATTCTTATTTAAAGGAAATTCTCTTGATTGTTCATCACAAAGGTAAGGTAGATATCTGTACCTGGCTAGATGTAGAAGTTAAACAGTTATTAAGTACCAAAGTTTTATGGAACATGATTTTAGTATTAATGGGCAGCTAATTGTTAATAACTAATTTAAGAAATGCCCATAATTGTACATAGATATAATGGGCTCAAGCATATTTAATAGTCACAGGGATTAAATATAAGGAGATGAACCATACAACCAGCCATATAGATATAATGTATAGCGTGTTTTCATTACCTTACTACTTTTCTTAGTATTTTTGTAGTTATTTTAGAGATGAAAGTTCCATTTATAGAGGTGTTAGAGGATTGACCGTAGATATGCACCACTATGACACAAGAAAAAATAAATAGAAATCAATAATTACTGATCGTGAAAAAAACTATAAATATCAATCAAGAGAGATGGACCGTTTAACATATATCATTGTCTACCTGATAAGTTATAATTGTTGCCTTCGTGAATGACTGAATATAGAAAGCGATGATATTCCAGGGGTGAAGTAGTTCTGAACGCCGAGCTTGTGTATAGGACAAGTATTGGGCGGTAGCTGGCTGTAAATATTAAAGTAATGCATAGGGATAGAATAGAAAAAATATAATTAAAATATCGCTACAAAGGTATTTTGACTGTAGGGGGATATATGTACTGACATGGCATACCTGATAAGTGTTGACCACTTAAACAATATAGTGGCTGTTCGATATTGTATAGTTCCCTCTGAATGCCATTTTTTTACCTAGAAAAGAGTATGAGATATGTAAAAATCTCACTAATATTATTTACTACGAGAATTAATTAGATGTATGCAGACAGTATACATACCCAAATAGAGAACGGGCGTTTCGATGTATCAGAATATTGAACACGCCTCGAGCCAATGAATTATCTGGGAAAGGACATGGTAACGATTAAAGCCTACTGCTGATAGATAAAACAGGAACAAAGCTAGCGGGGCTTCGTAGAAACTCACTAACCTGAAAGGGGCCAAGCGTCTGGTTACATCAGGGGTTCTGGATATCCTGTGTCATCGCGTCGAGGAAAACAAATGTAGACACGGGAGGTGCTATATATAGTGCGCGTTTGAAAGTAGAGTGAGAACCGGTGTGTCCAGTAATTAGGAGGCGTGGTGAGAAACAAAACGGTGGTCACATGAACCAATCAACCTACATTTGTAGTTCAGTACAGAGTATGATGCGAATGCTCAGCGCATAATGCGCCAGTGAGTGAGCCTCCGTGAGAAAAAGACTCACGCTGGCAGTTCGATAGTTAAAACTACTAGGAAATTATAAAAAACTGTATATTCTCCGCAATGTGTATCTATCTCAATGGAGTGCAATAGTGGAAAGCTCGAAAAAGGCACACGGAAATATTTCCCTTGGATGCGCACCACTGGGGGAATACATACTTCAAAACGAACTCGCCTAGGGGATGACGACAACCAAGCAAGTATACAAGCACGACTCACTTAAGTCGGTTAACTAGATGGAGATGGAAAGCTTATGTGTGGTGACGGATGTCATGCAGGCTATAAACCAACAAACGCATTAATAGATGAGGAGGGCCATCAGGACAGTTGTCATCCTTTTTTATACAAAGTATGCCCCATTAAGTGGAAATTAAGGCTGCTTGTTGTCATCTTGTGTAGAATGATTCCTAATAACGATAGAAGTGATATTAGTTACCTTAATTCATGTAGTTTCATATCTAAATGTATACTTGAATAATTATTGCTTTCCAGTTTCATACCACAATGAGTGGTGGGTGATTAAAAGAGAAGTTCAGTACAGAGAAAAAAAAATGTTTGATGCTTAACCAGAACTGTTAGCAAAGGTTTGGACTTTGATGAGGAAACCATCAACATATAGCAAACTCCTAATCTAAGTATGCCTGTGTAGATAAATCCACCTAAATAAAAGTGTAGTCCATGCTAACAGTTTTGGTACTGGGATGCCTGCTGACATGATGATCACAGAGCGGAGTAAGAATCTGTGTGTTAAAACATCACTTGCCCACAACTAAATCTATATATATGATAGTCATCGTCAAACGAAGCATGGTCCCACCCACCATATGCCAGACATTTGAGTGCAGTCTAAAGGAATTTACCTTGACGATTCTTAGGTTTCTGATGGATACTTCTAACCTCAGGTTCCTCACCTTGTGAATATTCCCCAGTTATCAGGCTAGATCTGGAAACTTTCAACACTGTTGCTATGCACTGGCAGGTGGATTCATGAGGCTGCTAGCCTACGTCGGTCCACTCCGGAAGTGATGAGCAGAGCTGCATATAAGTGCCACCCCTGCGCTCTGACAACCATTTATTTCTATCTGATAGAGAATACTAGCTGCAGATTCCTTAACGTAGAATTATCCCCAGGCGTGAAAGTGGACTCGGAAAACTTTTTGCCACAGCATCCCTGCGCGCTGGGGGGATGGCACCACGTGACTCCGCCCTGACGTCCTCCGTGTCTGTGACATCAGCGGAGACACAAGTCCCACCCCGGTGTGCCTACGTCAGTTTTTTCTCTTTCCGTGTGCAACGTGGATCCGGTTGAGCCCTGACTTGTTTTCAGGTCTTCTATCTCTTTTTTCACGTTAAGTGGAACAGTGTGCGAATGCCTTCGGGCTTCAAGACGTGTCGCTCTTGTGCATGTCCCATGTCGGCGACGTACCCTTACCCAATGTGCATGTGGTGCCTGGGTTAGCACCACTACCCGTAGAGCTGCAACGCCTGCGAGCACCTTAAGAATAAGTCATGGCGGGAGCGCAGGATGAAGTTGCTGTTGGCGCACGTATCCAGGTCGGTGTCCTCTCAGCGTCCGTCTCCCACCTCGGAAGCAAGGAACCGCCGGTTTCGCCTGCGACATCGTTTTTCGCCGCGGCCCCTTGGGCGTGGCTCACAAGCTTGTAGGTCCTTCAGTTTGTCTCCGAGGCCTTGTCCTCCTTCCGCAGCGGGCGCCGTCTCTCCCCCGGGACGTGCGCCCCCGTCTGTCGCCTCCCTATTAGCCGTTTCCCTGCGCGGAGGTGACTAGGGCCCAAATGACAGCCTATGCTGCGGCTCTGCAGGCTTCTTTAGCCCTTTCTCCACCTCCTGAGACGCTCACAGATCCCTTGCCTTGCGCGGGGACTTCCGCGGAGTAGCCGGCGGCTCCGGCGCCGAAGGTTTCGGCTCCAGGTAGTATGAGAGTGACGCAGTCGGGGTGTGGTCCTTTGGGGCTCCCCTCTTCGGCGCCTAGCGACAAGCCTACGGGGATCCCGGAGGCGTCGCAGGTGATCGCCGGAACCCCAGGCTTGTCCGTGGGTACCCCTCGGTTCAGTGAGCGTTCAGCTGCTTCACCGGACGTCGAGCCGACGCCGCTTCGTCGCCAGGGGCCTTCCAGTGGAGTCCTCGGTAGAGGCAGGGACCTTGGGTGCTTTCCTGAGTCCTCCTCGGTGCGGGCGACTGCTCCGTCTCGGGCCGAGCTAGGCGACGAGTGGCTGCCTGACTCCGATCAGGCGCCGATGGAATACTCCACGGAGCTGCACCGACGATGGATTTCTGCCCAGATCTCTGTACTGGGGTGAATGTATGACATTGTTCTGCATTCTGTCCATCAACTGTTGTATTTGCATTTGTCACCCCGAGTGGGAAGGGCATAGGGTCAAGACTGATTTGCATATGGCTAGGTTCAAACTGAAATGGCATGGTGAGCAAAAAAACGACGGATTTAGGCCCAGATCGCTGTACTGGTGTGAATGTATGACATTGTTCTGCATTCTGTCCATCAACCATTGTTTTTGCATAGGGCCCAAATGACAGCCTATGCTGCGGCTCTGCAGCCTTCTTTGGCCCTTTCTCCACCTCCTGAGATGTCCGCGGATCCCTTGCCTCGCGTGGGGACTTCCGTGGAGTTGCCGGCGGCTCCTGTGCCGAAGGTTTCAGCTCCAGGTAGTAGGAGAGCGACGCAGTCTGGGTGTGGTCCTTCGGGGCTTCCCTCTTCGGTGCCTACCGTCTCTGTCTCGCTGCAAATGGCTACGGGGATCCCTGTGGCGTCGCAGGTGATCGCCGGGACTCCGGACTTCTCCCCGGGTACCCCTCACCACTCTCAGCAGGCAGCTGCTTCACCAGAGGTCGAGCCGGCACTGGTTCTTCGCCTGGGGCCTTCCTCCCCCGCTCCAGTGAAGTCACGGGTAGAGGCAGGGACCTGGGGTGCTTTCCCTAGTCCCCCTCGGTCCTCGGCCCGCACGGCTGCTCCATCTGGGGCCCAGCTGGTGCCACGAGTGACCGCTCCTGCGCCACCTAACGCCGATCAGGCACCGATGGCGTACTCCACAGAGCTGCGCCAGGTTCTGGATTCGTCTCCTGAAGTCCCTTCGTCTCCGGAGGTCTGTCATCTGTTTGTGTGTTCCTCCCCAGACACACGGCCCCGTGTGGTTGTCTCGGCCCCCGGCATCTTCTAGTGCAGGCTCTTCGCCGTCCCCACATCCAGAATCCTTGAACCCTTCTTTCCCTGCATCGAGGCTGGCTTCTCCACCTTCCCCCGAGACCCCACTGGTTCCTCATTCCTCTGTGGATCCTCCTCTATGCTGGGATTGGACGCTACCCCTGGAATTGAGGAAGGGCGGTTCAGTCTGCAACCGTCATCCATGGAGGAATTGCTTTCACCTCCGCTATGCCCTTCTGAGGCCAGTGTTGCCTTTGTTCAGTCTATTTCCATGGCTGCTGGTATTCTGAGGATAGGTGAAGCTGTCACTCCATTTCCTAAAGACAACCTCTTGGAGATTCTCCACCGGGGCTCTGATGGACGAGAGTTGTTCCTTCCTTTTGAAGCGTCACTCCATAATTCCCTATGGGGGCTTGGAGGCGCCCAGCCACGGCCGATCCGGTGCCTCAGGCGCTACTGCATCGTCCTGCTCCGCATGACCCGGTCTGGCTTTCTTTCCACCCTTCTACTCAAGGCGCTCTACTGCGTAATGCCTTTCCGGGTTCGCCTGTGGTGGTGGTCCCTCCGTCCCGGGAAGCCAGGTGGTTAGATACATGGGGATGTAATGTCTTCGCTTCTTCCAGTGCTGCTTTGAGAGCGCTTAACATTTTGTGTATCTTGACCAGGGCTACTTCTAGCCTGTGGGGTTCTGTGGAGTCCCTTCTTTCTCATGTCTCTCATGAGGGTACCTTTGCTGATCTGCGGGCCCATGTGTAGAATGGTAGAGAGTTGGCCGCGTTTATTCTTCGTGCGGCTTTGGATGTTGCCAATGCTATTGGCCGTGCTTTGGCCACTTCTGTGGCTCTCCGTCGCCATGCTTGGCTGCGCGATAATGTTTCTCCTGAACATATTAGGGAGCGCCTGGTCGACCTCCCTTTTGACAAGGTCCTGCTGTTTTAATTCTCATGCAGCCTCCTGCGTCTCCTTGTGGGGCTTCATACTCCTCCTCCTCAGTAGGTGGTTGGTTTGTTCCTCTGGGTGGGGGGTGTTATCCCACTGCTCCTGGAATCTGGTGTGGGGTGAACGTTCCACTTTCTGTGAGAGATACTCTACAGTCCATGCCCTGAGTTGGCCTACCGCTTTAGTTGGCTGATGGTTCAGCCCACGTTGACAAGTGTTCTTTTTGGCTTCTTACTAACCCATCTGTGGTTTTTGCTGCAGGGTTTCTAATTTGTTCTCTGATGCAGGATTTCTTCCCTAGGAGTGGTTCCCATACTTCTTGGGCCGTGTCCTACCCTATGTGGGGTATTTGTAGCTATTGGATAGCCTGTCTTATACTGGGAAAGGGTGGATTTCCCCTTGTGGGTACCTTGCCCTTCCTGGTGTTACTGTATGCCGTTGGTGCGTTTCCTTGGGCAGCTGCAGCGTTGGGCGGTGTTCTGCCTCTGGTGTGCTGTTGGCCTGGTCCTCTGTCTGGTGTCCAGAAGGGTTATTTTCCTGTGTTGACGACTTGGTTCGTCCTACTTGATTTTCCTCTTGTTTTCCGGCTGGTTGCTGGTTGGCACCCAGCGGCGCCCGCCGATTCTTCTGGTCTACGGCCGAGGGCCTTGGTGTGAGGTCTGGCGCCCCTCCTTCTGGTTTTTCGGGAGCTTTATGGGACTGTTTTTCTCTTCCACCCACCTTATTACTGAGGTGCTGTTCTGTCTGGTCTGTTGATGTCCAGCTGTGATGAGTTTGGCCGCCCTCTTCACTGGGTGTGCTCCCAGTGGAGGGCTCTTGCCTTTGTTTCTGCTCTTCTCCTTGGAGTCTCTGGGTGCGCTCCTTCCTTGGTACCCCTCTGCGTTACCTGTACCTGTTTTTTGTTTTTGGTTAAGATCCCTGGTACATTACCTGGGGCTTCTGGTGGAGGTCCCTGGTACATTGACTGCTGCTCTCTTTTCTTATTGCCTGTCCCTGGGGCTTCCTTTGGAGGTCCCTTGTACATTGGCTAATGGTCTCCTTTTGTGATGCCTGTACCTGGGGCTTCCGGTGGAGGTCCCTGGTACATTGGCTGCTGACCTCCTCTCCCTTTGTTATGCCTGTGCCCGGGGTCTTCCACTGGAAGTCCCTGGTAGATCGGCTTCTGGCCTCATTTTGTATTGCCTGTACTTGGGGCTTCCGGTGGAGGTCCATGGTACATTGGCTGATGGCTTCCTTTCATATTGCCCCTCATTCTTCTGCATGGTGAGAGCGGGGCTGCCGCTTGTCGTTGTGACACATCCCCGTGAGGCGATGTTCTCCGCAACACTGAGGTTCTAGTCTGCTTGGGGGGGACTGGGCTCTGTCCCCTGTCCCTGTGGCTCATTTCCTGTTGGGGAGACTGGGTTATTTCCCTGTCCCAGCGATTTGTCTCCTGTCAGGGTCTTGTGTTCACCTGAGCTGGGGAAGTCCTCTCGCAGACACTCCTTCCCCTTGGGTATGGCTAGGGTATCTATTCTACATTAAGGAATCTGCGTCTATTAGTCTCTATCAGATGTACGAGTTACTTACCTTGGGTAACGGTGTATCTGGTTGAGACGATTCTAGTCGCAGATTCCTTCACGACCCACCCTACCTTCCTGTTCTGCGAGGGCCCTCTGGGTCTTCTGCAATCGCCTACCTCCGGGTGGATGTCTTTTGCGAGTGTCTTTCGCGAGTGTCTTTCTTGCCCCCTCCTTCGGGGGATGCCCACCTTGTTGTTGTTCCATTCTGGACTTTGTAGGCACTTCTGCGCCCCTGCACTCTGGTCTCCAGTGTGGGGTTCGCTCGTGCTTCTTCTCCTTCTTTCCTTTGCTGATGGCACTACTGCCTTTGGCAGTCCTTTGAGTCAAGGTGCCTTGGCTGGTCTCGACTTCGGTGTTCGGGAGACTTTCTCCCTACTGGTGTTTTCTGAGGTTGACTGGTCATTCCTCTACGTCTGACCCTGCTGTCCCATTAGGTTCCGGGCAGTGGCTGCAGACTTCTTGGTCTGCTGTGTATTTTCACATGCTTCTGCCCTGGCGAGGCTGTTGTATTTGTTTGCAGGATTGCTTTCCAGTACTGGTGCCCTGTTCTTTCATTCCAGATCTTGGTGCCTCAGTACCTGGCTCTATTCTGGATGGTGCTGTTCCTCACCATGTGTTACTCTCCCTTCTGTTTAGCTGGGTTTTTCGCACGCTTCCAGTATTCTCACAGTTTTGTTGGTAATGACTACGCGTTGTGGCGCGGAAAAGTTCTCCAAAGAAAATTGACGTAGTCACGCTGGGGTGGGACTTACGTGTCCTCACTGATGTCACGAACGTGGAGGACGTGGGGGCGGAGTCACGTGGTGCCGTCCACCCGGTGCGCAGGGATGCTGTGGCAAAACGTTTTACAGGTCCCGTCTCACGCCTGGGGATTATGCTACGGTAAGGAATCTGAGATACACCGTTACCGAAGGTAAGTAACTCTTACTTCTGCGCCTTATGGCGCACATCTGTAGTTCAATCATGATTTCATCTTGCCAAAAAACATTCAGATAAAAAATTCTCTAGTGTGCAAGGGATATGACACCTTCTTAAACAGGGTTTATTTGTTAGGATGGTCACAAACAAATGTCTGTGACTGACCTTCACCCACTATGTCGCTGGTGTCTCAGGTCATCATAATACTCAAAGTATTGTTGGGATTGTTCCAAGATGAATCTGAATAAGATTCGGTAATGCAAAGCCAAACATTACATTGCAGAGCATTGTCGAAAAGCATGGAGAAACCATTCCTGGTCGATGGTGTGGTCCCGTTCCTGCTTTTAAAAACATACCTGTCACCCATGGTCTTATTTCTCCAGGTCTTTTAGTAAGTCCAAAAAGAAGCATAAGAAGTCAAAGTTGGACTCTCCCATTTCCAGCCACTCTCATTTTAGGAAGCCTCACAGATGCCAAGGTGCCTCTCAATCACAAACACATACAGAACCCCTAAACTTTTTGCTTGTTATATGAGACTTAGTGTTAGTTATTTTTGAGCTTCTGCGCACTTTCACTGTGTCACAGTGTAAAGTGCGTGCGCACTCTGAGTGCGTGTGGTGAGATTGGCCTGCCCTCCCATAGGAATGCATGGGGAATGTATGTGTCCATGTTAGTTCCTGATGTGTGTGGAGTACTGGGTCGAGTTTGGTATGTGCGGACTTGTGTGATTAAATGCTGCGTGATGATGTGGGCAGCGTGAATGTACCCAGTGTGGAGGTGCCACTTCTAGAAGTGGGCCTGTCTGTGTATAAAAGGTAAAATGACTGGCTGGCTTGTGATTGGCTGGAGCTGGCTGGTGTGCCAGGCTCCAGGAGTCAGATGGGTCTGCCCCAGTGGTGAATGGGAGATCTGCATGTTGATGGCTGGGGAGGAGTGCACCTGGGACCTGAATAGGGCTGGGCTTTCCCAACACAATGCTGGCTCCGCCCCCTGTGGTGCGTCTAATGTCCCTAGCCTGGCCAGTGAATGGGAAGAGGGGCTGAGCATAACAGAGTGCTCCAAAACCAGCTTTGACTGGTTGTCCCCCCACCCTGCACCTAAGGACAAAGGGATTTAGTGTATAAAAAGAGGCTGTGACCTCTTGTAAAATGTTCTTTACCTGATCCTATCTTGAGGGGGGCCTGCTGCTGCTGGGTGCCAGGAGGACTGCCACTGGGGACTGCCTCCTGCCTGGAGGGCCCTGTGAGCTGGCCCCTGGGCCCAGCCTTTACCCCCCTGCCTGTCCAGAGACTTGGCCCTGGACTATGGGGATTCCTGCCTGCCAGTCCTAGGGAGCGCTGGCCTCCCCCCTCTAATAATAGTGCATTGCACTGCTGGAGTGGCGATCCCTTTTCTCTAGGGATTCCCCGGCGTGGGGATCCCCCTGTTGTCTCATCATCGGAGTGGGTGCCCACCCCGCTTATTGCCGTGCCCAGATAGGAATGCTTTGCGAGTGCCAACCTCGTACCTGTGCTGGGCCTGTGTGATTGCCCTAGCGGGTGCTCACCCCGCCAGGGACTCTACATTTATCTTATGGGAGCCTACCTCGTGTTTACTGTGCCCAAGATGATCCCCGGCCGGCCGCAGGAAGTCAGGCAGCCCCGCCGAGGACGTGGGTGAGGCCGCCAGGAGACCGGAAGCGGACGGGAGCCTACCCCGTGCCTCGGTGGAGAGAAGCTGTGCCCGGGTTCGCAGGAAGCAGTCTGGCGTCCTACAAGCAGGGCTCCCGCAGCCGCAGTGCGAGCCCTACATGCGCTGAAGGACGTCTCGGCTCACCGTGTCCCAAGGAGAAAGACCCGTCCAGGAGAGCACCAAAGGAGTCCCGCCGAGCCGGTGAGTGGGGCCCGGTGATGTTTGTGACAGAGGGGGGCCTTGGAGCACATTGCCGGTTCCCCCCCCCCCCCCCCCCCCCCCCCCCCAGTGTGCTCCCTCTGTGTGAGGGTATTCGTTATTGAGAGCCTGTCGAGGCTCTTCCGACGTTGGGGGCACATTATTTTTAAAAGTCCCAGAGCGGGACACCCACGGGGACATTTTGTGTATTTTGAGCCCGTCGAGGCTCCAATGACCCAGGGGCATTATTTTTCCGTGTCCCCTGAGAGGGACTCCAACTAAAAGGGCACATTTGTTTAGAGCTTTGAGGCACCTCCAACAACAGGGGCAACAGTTTACTTAGAGCCTGCGGGCTCCAACGCTGATCTGGGGGCCATTGTTCTTTGAGTCTCCCGAGCGGGACTTCCACATAATTTAGGGGGCAGTTCTTGGTGGTAGAGCGGCCCCGGCTGGCAGCGGGCCGCTCCCCCAACACGAGGGCATTTGTTCCTAGAGCCACAAGGCTCCTGAGGCCCCATTGTTGTTTAGAGCCCCAGAGGAGATCCCCAGCTGCCCAGCACTTAGTGGGCAGCTGCTACGTTTAGGCCTGGTTCTTGTGCGCATTCCTTCCTTTGGGTGCCTGCGCAGCCTGCCCTGACTTTCTGGCCACAGGGCGTTTCAGCGCCTAAGAGGCCAGTTGGCCTGGGGGACAGTTCATGTGTTGTGCCCTTGCGTGGGGTACATGTTTTTGGCCCTATGTGATCTTGGCGCAATTTGTAATGACCGGCCTAGTGTGATTTCTGCATCATGTATCTGAAAGAGACATGTTAGTGATAGATTCCTTACCTTAAAATATCCCCAGGCGTCAGACTGGATCCGGAAATTTTTGCGTAGCAATACCCCTGCGCGTCGGTAGGCGTCGTCCGCGGCTCCGCGTCAGTCGTCGGCATCGTTAGCACCGGAATGACGTCGTCGGAGTACTTAGACGCCGCCCATGCGCGCTGACGTCAGTTCTTCTTTTTTCCGCGCCAGCTAGCGCAGATCCGGAGAAGCTCTACCCCTAGTCATTTTTTGACTAAACTTTTCGATCTTTTTGATCATTTCTATCCTCGAGTCTGCGACTATAACGGTTCCGGTAGGGATGCCCGGGTTCAAACCCTGCTCGAAGTGCGACTGACTGATGTCGGTTACCGACCCCCATCGCCGGTGCCTGAAGTGTTTAGGCCTCGACCACGACGACCGCACCTGTTCCGACTGCCGGGCCCTGACGTCTAAAGCTAGGCGGGAGCGGTACCGCAAGCGATTCGAGCTCCGGCAGTCGGCCCGCACCGTTCCAGGTCCCAGTCCCACGGGAGGTCGAGGGACCGGTCGCGGAGTTGGAGTCATCGCAGCTCCAGGAGTGGCCATCGGTCGTCAGGATCCAAGTCCTCAGGTAAGAGGCTTGAGAGGTCGGAGAGAAGTCATCGTTCCTCCAACCCACCCCAACGCTCGCACGATGCGGCCGGGGGTTCGGGTGACCCCACCCACGCGGCTCCGACAGAGTCGCAAGCGTCGCCGCCTGCCCCACACCTTTGGGTCCCTGGGCACGGCGCGTCGCCGCAGGAGATCGAGCGGTACCTCATGGCCATGAGGTCCCTCCCTCCTCAGTCGGGTTCCAAATGGAGGCCCTAGCGGTTCGGGTTCTTCGGGCACAACGCCGTCGGGTGTCTTGGCCTCGACGCCGCCGGCGACTTCGGTCCCGGCGCCGCAGGACCTCACCAGATCCGCTTCCTGGTCGTCGCCGGTCGACCGCGCCGGCCCTCCGGGTGTTGCCCCCGGCGCCCACTGTGGACGCCGTCCCCAATCTTCCCTTCGGTCCGACTCTGGCACCGGAACGGCGCCGCTGGGCGCCCCTTCTGACGGCCTTTGGAGACTTTTATTTCCATGAGGAGGCCCCGTCTGTTGCACCTGTTTTACAGGAGACGGGTGACGAGGGTGACTGGAAGGGGTCTGAGGACCCTCTGGCACTGGAGTGCCAGTCTCAAGAGGACTGGACATATGAGCTTGGGAAGGCCAGTGGTATTGACACTTCGCCAGACACAGGATTTGTCTCCCCTCCCATCGTGGCTTCGGGGGAGGGGGCTGCTTATAGTGTAGTGTTGACGAGGGCGGCCAAGGCCTTAAACCTTGAGCTCCCAGTCGCGGCCGTGAGGACTAACCTCCTCACTGAGGTACTCAAACCGCAGGCAAGCTCCAGTGAGCCTCTACTGCTGTTCAATGAGGCCTTGTGTGACGTTCTTGTGGGCACTTGGTCCAAGCCCGCCACAGGTTGGCCTGTGGATAGGAACGTGGCCAGACTCTACCGCCCGGCCCCGGGCGACCCTTGCTTTTTGTCCACCCACCCTACCCCCGAGAGCCTGGTTATCAGGCCTCTACTTCCCAGACTGCATTCCTGACGGCTTCGCCCGATCGGGAATCCAAGAGATATGAACAATTCGGGAAGAAAGTGTTCTCTTCCCTGAGTTTGGGGCTGCGGTCTGTCAATACTGCGTGTCTCTTGGGCCGCTACACCCACACCCTGTGGGACACGGTCGCAGACTTGCTGCCACAATGTCCGGAGGAGGTCCGGGCTAAACTCGCCCAAGCCCTTGTGGAGGGCCGAGATGCAGCGCGATATTCCATCCGGTGTGGGCTGGATACCACAGACTCACTGGGCAGGGCGATGGCAACGACGGTGGCGATTCGACACCACGCATGGTTGAGGTCCGCCAACTTTTAGGCCGATGTCCAGGCCACACTTCTGGACATGCCGTTCGATGGCCTTCGCCTCTTTGGCGACAAGGCAGACCATGCGCTTGAGCGTTTTAAGGACTCCAGGGCTACGGCCAAGTCCTTGGGCCTCTCGGCCACACGCCAGCAAACGGGTGCCTTTCGCTCCTTTCGTGGCCATGGAAGGGGCGCCCCCACATGTGCTGCCAGCCACGCACCGCAGAATGTCCAACAGTGCGGTGGCGGCCGTGGAAACCGCCGTGGCAGCGGTCGGTGACAACGGCGAGGCCAGTCCACACCTCCCTCCGCAGCACCTGCCTCAAAACCTCCCTAGTCCGTGTTTTCAGGCCCATGTGACGCCAGTGGGGGGCAGGGTTCGCCATCACCTCTTTCACTGGCGCACTGTCACATCGGACAGGTGGGTGCTGCAGATCGTCCGATGGGGCTACTCCCTCCCCTTCGAGGCGACCCCTCCAGCCATGCCACCGCAATTCCACCGCGTGTCGGGGGATCACTTGCAACTTCTGCAAGAGGAAGTCACGGCCCTCTTGGCCAAGGGGGCCATCGAGCGCGTTCCTGGGCCAGAAGTAGGGTGTGGTTGTTACTCCCACTACTTTCTGGTACCCAAGAAGGGCAAAGGGGGCCTACGCTCCATCTTGGACATAATGAACGTCAACGGCTTCCTCCGAAGGAGAAGTTCAAGATGCTGACTTTGGCTCAGGTCTTAGCTGCCCTGGATCCAGGAGACTGGATGGTAGCATTGGACTTGAAGGACGCCTATTTTCACATCCCCGTCCTGCCGGCCCACCGGCGTTACCTGCGGTTCACGATAGGCCATGAGCACTTTCAGTTTACCGTGCTCCCCTTCGGCCTTACCAGCACCCCACGGATGTTCACGAAGGTGATGGCGGTGGTCGCAGCTCATCTGCGCAGGTTAGGGGTGTCATTCTTCCCCTACCTCGACGACTGGTTGTTAAAGGCAGGCTCGCCCCAGACAGTCGTCGGCCACCTCCAGACTACGGCCGACCTCCTGCACTTGCTGGGGTTCTCCATCAACGTGTAAGTCGCACCTGTGTCCCTCTCAGAAGCTCCTCTTCATCGGAGCGGTTCTAGACTCGGCGCAGTTTCGAGTTCCGGATATTCAGGCTCTGATTCCGCTCTTTCAGCCTTTATCCTGAGTCTCGGTCAGGTTGACGCTGCGGCTTCTGGGGCTAATGGCCTCCTGCATCCTTCTAGTGCATCATGCCCGGTAGCGGATGAGGGCTCTGCAGTGGGACCTGAAGTTTCAGTGGGCCCAGCATCAGGGCAACTTGTCCGATCATGTCTTGATCTCGAAGGTCACAGTGGTGGCTCACGGACCGCGATTGAGTCAGTGGCAGATCCCTCTCTCTACCCCACCCGGAGCACGTGGTTGTGACGGACGCGTCCCTCCAGGGATGGGGAGGCCACATGGGAGAGGCGGCGATAAGAGGCCTCTGGTCTCCAGCGGAGTCCCGGCTCCATATCAACCTTTTGGAGCTGCGGGCGTTCCCACTAGCACTGAAGGCATTCCTCCCCTCTGTCCGGGGGAGTGTAGTGCAGGTGTTCACGGACAACACCACTGCCATGTGGTACTGCAATAAACAGGGCGGGGTGGGGTCGTGGACCCTATGCCAGGAGGCTCTCTGCCTCTGGCAGTGGCTGGAACATCAGGGCGTGACCCTGGTGGTTCAACACCTGGCAGGTTCCCTGAATGCCAGGGCGGACGAACTCAGCCGTCGGTGCATGATGGATCACGAATGGCGTCTGAACTCGAACGTGGCGCAAGGCCTCTTTCAGCAATGGGGAGAGCCTTGGTTAGATTTATTCACCACATAAGAGAATGCGCAATGTCATCAGTTCTGCTCGTTGGAATTTCCAAGGCGGCACTCGCTCGGAGACGCTTTTCATCGCGAGTGGAGTTGCGGTCTATTGTACGCCTTCCCGCCTATACCACTTCTGCCCAGAGTGCTGAAGAAGATCAGGCGCGACCGGGCCCAGGTTATTCTTGTGGCTCCGGACTGGGCACGAAGATACTGGTATCCCGAGCTACTCAGCTTGTCAGTCGATCCCCCGATTCGTCTGCCTCTTCGGGAGGACCTTCTGTCGCAGCAGCAGGGGACGGTTCTGCACCCTAACCTGTCCAGTCTCCACCTACAAGCTTGGAGATTGAGCGGCGGCAGTTGTGGCCATTTGGCTTGCCTCCCGAAGTCTGTGATGTCATTCTGGCAGCCAGGCGTCCCTCCACAAAGTCGGTATATGCCTACAGGTGGAACAGATTTGTGGCATGGTGCACAGCAAAGGCTGTGGATCCTCTCTCTGCCCCTCTCTCTGAGGTTCTTCTCTTCCTTCTTTCTCTTGCCCAGCAGGGCTCTGCTCTGGGCACTCTCAAGGGCTACCTTTCTGCCCTTTCCACCTTCCTTAGGCTACCTGATAAGCCTTCTTTGTTCAAGTCCCCCATTGTCAACAGATTCTTGAAGGGCATCACTCATATGATCCCTCCTGTTCCCTTTGTGATGCCCCAGTGGGACTTGATTCTTGTACTTACTTATCTAATGTGTGCTCCCTTTGAGCCGCTCCATAACTGTCCTCTCCGTCTTCTTACCCTGAAGACTGCTTTCCTGGTGGCCATCACCTCTGCCAGGAGAGTGAGTGAGCTCCAGGCTCTTTCTTTTACACCTCCTTTCCTCTCTGTCCATCCAGACAAGGTAGTGTTGCGGACGAGACCCTCTTTCCTGCCCAAGGTTGTCACGGCCTTCCACATCGGGCAGTCCATTACCTTGCCCACCTTCTTTCCGCCTCCGCATCACTCGAAAGAGGAAGAGAGGCTCCACCATCTGGACTCAAAACGTGCGCTCTCTTATTATCTGGATCGCACACGCAAGTTCCGGGTGGATGACCAACTCTTTGTTGGTTACGTGGGCGCGAAGAAAGGAAAGGCAGTGCACAAGCGGACCATCTCGCGGTGGATCATCTTGTGTATCCAGGCATGCTACTCCTTGGCTAAAAAGGAGCCCCCGGTTGGATACTCGGGCCATGGCAACTACAACTGCCCTGGGCCGGGGAGTGCCCTTGCAGGACATTTTCCAGGCAGCTACGTGGGCCTCGCTGCACACGTTTGCAAGACACTACTGCCTGGACAGCCAAGTCCGGAGGGATGGCTTCTTTGGCCGTTCCCTCCTCCAGGACTTTCTGGTGTGATTATTGGTTCGCAGACCCACCACCGGGGTTGGTATTGCTGGGGTATCTATTCTAAGGTAAGGAATCTATCACTAACGTGTCTCTTTCAGATGCACAAGTTACTACTTGTGTTACGATATGAGACATTAGTTAGTGATAGATTCCTTACCGACCCACCCATCCTCCCCGTTCTGCGAACCGATA
Source organism: Lissotriton vulgaris (assembly GCF_964263255.1). NCBI lineage: Eukaryota > Metazoa > Chordata > Amphibia > Caudata > Salamandridae > Lissotriton > Lissotriton vulgaris. The sequence goes on along the minus strand of NC_141691.1, from coordinate 1,383,102,963 downwards.
TCTAGGGTTAAGGTCTTCCCCTTTCAGGGCCCTAGTTTCATGGCACCAGTGTTGGATCTATCAAGGCTCTGCGTATCTGGCGCGGAAAAGCTGTGTATCAGAACTGACGTCAGCGCGCATGGGCGGCGTCTAAGTACTCCGACGTCATTCCGGCGCTAACGACACCGACGACGGATGCGGAGCCGCGGACGACGCCTACCGACGCGCAGGGGTATTGCTGTGAGAAGTTGGCCTGATATATGATGCTCACTAGTTCTAGTGATCACCTTGTATCAGTCCAAACAACCCTTATGGTGAATGGTTGTAAGTCAACCTTATAGACCAGCTATCCTAATGGTAGCATGGACAAAGTAGTCTTAGGCTAAACTCTTTTGGCATGTGAAGCCAGCTGTTTTACCACATATAACCCTTTGAATACCAAATGAAAGGACACCACACAGGTAGTTATGTAAATAAACAAGATATTTATTAACTAACAAACACCTCTGAACTCTTTATCAGATCAGAGGGCTAAGCACATGACAAGACTCTTAAGAAAAATATTTTTAAGTTGCACAGTTACAAGGTTGCCCTAGGGGCACAACAAACCATATACTAAGTAAGTGGAATGTGAAGGTCGATAGAAGGAATGGCTGTCCAGAGGCTGTAGGATCGTTGGGACTACACTACCCTAACCTTAGGTAAGTAATAGGAGGCCCACGGAACGCGTGTGCAGAGTGTGAACTCACACGCGAGATGCGTAACAACGTCTATGGACAGTACAGTTCAAGTAAAAGGTGAGTACGGACAATCCTGATTAGTTTGGACTAAAACGACTGCGGAACTGGACACTAAGAGAGTCAATCTACCCTTGAGCACCGAAATGCTCTTGTTACCTCACCCACAGGCTGCGGGTGCATAGGTGCGAAGTCATGTCGGGTTCCGGCGTTGAAGTCTAGGGAGCCTGGAAGAAAAGATGCTGCAGGCGACCAGGAGGAAGATGTCCGGTGTGATCCAAGGGTGGATCAGTGAAGAGAAGAACCTGACAGCAGAGGGGACAATGTTCAAAGTCACTAGCCAGTGACTGGAGTGGAACCAGGAGTGGAACCAGATGTCGTCGTCGCGATCAGGTGAAGAGTGGACGCTTGTCTCTGCAGCCACGTGGACCAGGAGGTGTCTTCTCGACCAGGATGGAGGCACGAGCTGTCCCATGCAGGCTCTCGCTGTCGGGGGTGTCGGATCTGGATTTGGAGTCAACAGGCCTTGGCAAAGGCAACCCACGCGGTGAGTGGAGACGGCGTCTGGAGTGGACCAGGAGGGTCCGGGGTGCTTCTCCTTTGAAGGGAAGCAAGGGCCAGTCTGGAGCAAGCAGACCAGCAGATTGGATTTCAAGGTTCGTCATCTAGGAGGTCACTAGCCAGCCGGCAAGTGACCAGACAGCGCGTCGAGCAGCAATCAGGCAGAAGGGCCCCACGCAGATCTCGTGGATGCTTGAGGGCTGGTCTTCAGTGCAGGAGCTGCTCGGGGTCGGGGCTTCTCAGTCCCCAAAGCACTTGGACGAGGATGCCTCTGGAGTTGTGCTGGAGCGAAGTGCTGCTTCTTTCAAGATGGCCGGTCCCACGTGTCTCGTCGCACCCACGGATCTCAGCTGTGCTGCAGATGTAGGTAGAGGTCGGAGAGGTCTGGGAATCTGGGTCTCGTCGGGCTCTGAAGTTGAATCCGGGAAGGAAGACGACAAAGGGAAGCCGCTGGACGCTGATGGTGCCTGCTTGTGCAGGGTGGACACTCCTTGCCCACAAGGGAGATTTCTTCAGTCTTCTGTGGAGCAGAACGTCGAAGTCCAGAGTTTCTTCTTGTAAAGTTGATCAGGATAATCTAATTTGGAATGGACCAGCTCCTACCTCTATTCAGCTAAAGGGGGCTGAACTACGACTAGGTCCCTCCTCTGGGTGGGACCAGGAAGGGGGGTGGTTACACCCCCTATCCTTTGTCCGGTCTTGCGCGAGAGCTGGGGCTGGAGAGCCCCAGGAACTGGTTTAGACTGGTGTTTGCACAGGGACACCTTGTGTGCCCCAGGCATGTCTCATTCCTTTCAGCCCTGTCCTACCCAATACACAAAATCCTGTCTGGAGTGGTGCTAGCTCCTCCCAAGGCAGGAAACCCTTTGTCCAAGCCTCCCTCGCTGGAAGGACTCCCAGCAGCAGGAGGTCAGACTTGTGTCTGTGGTGGCAGCAACCATTTTGTGATGCTGAGGCTCGGGTTAACTTTAACCGGGGTTCACAGTTAGGTACATGTCGTGTCCCTCTCGAAGGGTGGAATGCTACCCCCGTCGCCAGAATTGGCGAGGGGGTAGTATTCCAATTCGTATGACACCCTACTCGACATGTTTTGATAATGCTTGTGAGAAGTTGGCCTGATATATAATGTTCACTATTCTAGTGAGCACTTTGTATCAGTCCAAACAACCCTTATTGATGATTGGTTGTAAGTCAACCTTATAGACCAGCTATTCTAGTAGCATGGATACGAGCAGTCTTCGGGCTAAACTCTAGAGGGCGTGTTAAGCCAGCTGTTATACCATCACATATACCCCTTGAACACCAAGTGAAAGGACACCACACAAGTGTTATGAAAATAAACAGTGTATTTATTTAGATCACAACAGCCCTGTACTCTTTATGAGGACAGGGTACTAAGCACACAACAACACTCTGACGAAAATACTTTAAGTTGCACAATTTACACAAATGCCCGAGGGGCACGAAAACCCATATACTCTAAAAGTGGAATGCGTAATTACTAGCAGATAAGTACTAATCTCATAGGGTTTGGAATCGCTAGGACTGGACTACTGAACCTTCAGATTACTAGCAGGAGGCCTAGGTTACTCGGGTGCAGAGTGTGCACTCTCACGCGGGATGCAGGACAAAGTCTATGGATACTAGTAAATGCAAAGTTAGTGTTCTCGGGCGAACCCGACTAGGTAGGTCAAAAACGAAAGTGGATCTAGGCACTTAGAGAGCTGTTCTACGCTGGAGCACTGGGGTACTCGGTTTACCTAGCCCAGGGGCTGCGGCTGCATAGGGTTCAAGTGTCGTCGGAAACCCTCGTTGACGAACCAGGAGCCTGAAAGAAGAAGTTGCTGGCAGGCGACCAGTGAAGAAATTCGGATGGATCCAAGCCTGGGTCGAAGATGGAAGACACCTGTAAGCAGAGGGGACCAAGTTCTGAATCACTAGCCAGTGATTAGATGGGCACCAGGATGGCACCGGATGGAGTCACCTCGACCAGGTGAGTGGGCGACGCTGGGCTCTGCAGTCTCACGGACCAGGAGGCGTTGTCGGCGACCAGGATGGAGGTGCGAGCTGTCCCACGATGGTATCTGCTGTCGACGTCGCTGGACCCAGGATTGGGGCAACAAGTCTTGGCAAATGCAAACCCACGCGGTGGACTCAAAATGGCGTCTGGAGTGGACCAGGAGGGTCCGGGTTGCTCCTCTTTTGGAGGGGAGCAAGGGCCAGTCTGGAGCAACCAGACCAGCAGTGTTGATGTCGTCGTTCGTCGTTGAGAAGGCCACAAGCCAGCGGGCTAGTAGCCAGACAACGCGGTGAGCAGAAAAGAGCAGAAGGGCCCCACGCAGATCTGGTGGATGCTGGAGGGCTGAACTTTGGTGCTGGAGCTGCTCAGGGTTGGGGCTTCTCGGACCCCAAAGGACTCACTCGAGGATCCCTCGGCGGTCGTGCTGGGCAAGAGTCGTGCAGTCTTGAAGATGGCCGGTCCCTCGAGGTCTCGTCGCACCCACGGATCTCAGCTGAGCTGACGATGTGGGTAGAAGTCAGAGGTGCCAGGGAAGCCGGGTCTCGTCGTGCTGGTCAGTAGGATTCCGGAGGAAGGACGTGCAGCAAACCGCAGTGTTCTTGGATGGTGCCTGCGGGTGCAGGGTGACTACTCCTTAGTCACAAGGGAGAAATCTTGAGAAGAAGTCGAGAGTTCCTTTCGTAGAAAGTAGTTTCAGGATTCAAAGATGATCTAATTTGGAAGGGGGCCCGCTCGTATCTTTAAACTAGGAAAAGGGGCTGGCACGCGACTAGGTCCTGCCCATGGGTGGGACCAGGAAGGGGGTGGTTACACCCCTCTCCCATGCCGGACTTCCCCCAGCTCAGGGGCTGGTGTGCCCCTGGAACTGGTTCTAGCCGGCAGATGCATAGTGAGCACCGGGGTGCCACTTGCAGTCACCTTCCTCTAAAGCCTTGCCTACCCAGGATACACAAAACCCTGTCTGGGATGGTGCTAGCACTGCCCCTGACAGGAAACGTTTGTCCAAGCCTCCCTCGCTGGAAGGACTCCCAGCAGCAGGAGGTCAGACTTGTGTCTGTGGTGGCAGCATCCATTTTGTGATGCTGAGGCTTGAGTTAACTTTAACCGGGGTTCACAGTTACATACATGTCGTGTCCCTCTAGAAGGGTGGAATGCTAACCCCGTCGCCAGAATTGGTGAGGGGTTAGTATTCCAATTCGTATGACACCTTACTCGACATGTTTTGATAAAGCGATACCAGAGTTAGCATATAACCGCGAGGATTATAATGCACGTAAGAGTATATGGTATGCGTTATCATGGAACAGCTATTAGGACTTGGTTCCGCAAGCTGCAAACGGGCTCAGCTCATGCCAGAGCACCATCTCACATGATTCCACGCACTCTGCCTTCAGGATTGTCAAAGCCTGCCATAGGAGTGACTGATAGGAATCTGTGTGTCCATTTTAGGGTTAGATATAGGTATACGATATCTAAAGCAAAGGGTGATTACACCACCTTGCCCCAGCTGTCGTGCAGCCAGTTGTGTCAGATTTAGAAGGCCAGCCAGTGGTGGCATAATACATGCTGCCGCCCCTGGTAGGCCCTGGGTACACCTATGCCCTGAGTTATAGGGTCTGATAAGGTGGCCCAGTACCAATTGGATATGTACCTAAGGTACATGGAATCCATTTTACAGAGAGAGCAGTAGGCCTGGGGTCCTGATTGGCAGGGTCCCAGGCCAACTAAGTCGGAAAACCAGCAAAACACCAGGCAAAAAGTTGGGGGCAACCATAGTCCGGTATCCACCTTCCTACAATGCTATGCCAAAGTTAGCAATAACCGCGAGGATTATAATGCACTTAAGAGTATATGGTATAGCGTTATCATGGAACCAGCTAAAGGACTTGGTTCCGAAAGCTGTAGACAGGCTCAGCTCATTCCAGAGCACTATCTCACATAATTCCAAGCACTCTGCCTCCAGGATTGTTAAGGCCTGCCATAGGAGTGACTTATAGGAGGATATGTGTCCATTTTAGGGTTAGATATAGGTATACTATATCTAAAGCAAAGGGTGATTACACCACCTTGCCCCAGCATATTGATCAGCCAGTTGTGTCAGATTTGGATGGCCAGCCAGGGGTGGCATAATACATGCTGCAGCCCCTGGTAGGCCTTGGGTTCACTTATGCCCTGGGTACCTATGGTACACTGTACAAGGACTTACATGAGTGACCCAATACCAATTGGTAAATGCACCTAAGGTACATGGATGTCAATTTAGAGAGAGAACAGCTAGGCTGTGGGTCTGATTAGCAGGCCCACAGCCAGGGAAAGTCGTAAACCAGTGAAGCAAAAAGCAAAAATCTGGGGTGACCATAGGATTGCAGACCCTACTCTCCTACAATTGCTACGCAAAAATTTCCATATCCAGTCTGACGCCTGGGGATATTCTAAGGTAAGGAATTTATCACTAACTAATGTCTCTTACAGATATATCATTACACAAGTAGTAACTTGTGCATAATGTCTTTGTGCCTATACCTCTGAATGTGTTTTCATGCGTAGGTGGTTGTTTTTCCTAGTATAGTTATGCTAGTGAGTTCATGGTTCCCTGCATGATATTTTCCTAAGGTGGTTAAGGGTTGCGTAGGTGGCACTTACCTTTTGCCAGTGGTTACTGGTTGTGTGCTACCTTTTCTATTTGGTGCTACAGTTATTATATGTGCTATGTTCTAAGTGTTATTCCTACAAAGTGCTAATTCTACCAAGTGCTAGTTCTAAAAGTGCTCATTCCTGACAGTAGTCCATGAGGCCCTGTCCCATGTATATAATCCCCTGTAAATTCTGCCCGTGCCTCTGGCACATTGTAAAGTGTGTGTTTCTTATCTAATGTGTTTGGTATAATACAAAGGCTATTTTCATATATAACCTTGTGTGGAGTTTCCTTTGTGGTGGGCCTTGGGTGTTTTTGCTGGGTGCGCGCGCAAACACTTAACCTAAATTGCCTCCGGGATAAGCCTTCCGGCCCGCGTCACGTTACCTAGAGGGTGAGCAGGGGTTGTCTTTGGCGTGTAACTCCCTTGCCCTGACTAGAGTGCTGGTTTCTGCCTGGCTTTGGCGCAAGCCTCAGCCAACCGGAAATCCCATTTCTAACAGGGTCGGTGATGTTCTGGTGGTGGGCTTCCTTTTGCCTGGCTGGGACGAGGTTGTACCTGACCCTCTGTTCTGGGTGGTGGGGTCCTTTCGCAGACCCTTCTCCCCCGTGGGGATTGCTAGGGTATCTATTCTACATGAAGGAATCTGCGGCTATTAGTCTCTATCGGATGTACAAGTTACTTACCTTCGATAACGATGTATCTGGTAGAGACGATTCTAGCTGCAGATTCCTTCATGGCCCGCCCTTCCTCCGCGTTATGCGAGGACCCTTGGGTTGGTCTTCGGTACTCTCCTCCTGGTGGGGGGGCTGCGTCTCCTGTGAGTTCCTTCTTTTGCTCTTGACGGGTGGCTCCGTCTGGTTGCGGTTCATTCCTCCTCTTGGTTATTTGGAGGATGGGGTTACGGTGCTCTTTTGCCCTGCTGCTCTGGCTACTCTAGGTTTTGGGGGGGAGGGTTGTCTTCAATCTCTGTCCTTCCCTCCCCTCCCTTCCCTTCCTTATGCTGCTAGGGGTCCTGGCCCCTCGGCTACCCTCTGAACAGTGGTCATCTGGCCATGCCTTGCCCTTGTTTCTTGCGGGGGTGGTTGTCCTCTATGCTGGGGTGGCTTGGAGATTTGTTGTCCCTGTCTGTCTCGGGACAGGCTCCCCTTCCTTTTCAGGATGGGGGTTTTGGGCCAGCTACATGTGACCTCGCTGGCGTCATGTAGGCGGACGACGCTCCGGCGGAGTCGCGTGGTGCCTCCCCGCCCCCGGCGTGCAGGGATGCTGTGGCAAAAAAGTTTCTGGATCCAGCCTCACGCCTGGGGATAATTCTACGTGAAGGAATCTGCGGCTAGAATCGTCACTACCAGATACATCGTTATCGAAAGGTAAGTAACTCGTACTTTCAGCCTTTTTTGAACAGCGTGATGGAGTCCACTGTGCGTACCTCAATGGGAGCTTGTTTCATGCAGACTATCCCAAATAGGAGAATGTTCTTCCCCAACTCTGATGCGTCGAATCTTGGGGAACCTGGCCTGGAGGCTGTTGACTGATGAGGACATTGAGGCTAATTCTTGCCATAAGGTGGCCTGTGGCTGTATGATGAAGTGGTATGTGCACTAAGACCTGCTCTTTAAACAGGATCCTCTTCCATATTGAAAACCAGTGGAGGACATGTAGGTGAGGGGATATGTGTGTTCTTGGAAGTAGGCTAAGAAGAAAGCAGGTTGCTGTGTTCTCGGCCACCTGAAGGTAATTAGTCAGGGAGTCCCAAATACAGGGCATTTCCATCGTACAACCTCGAAGTTATGAGCGCTTGGAAGACCAACTTCCTCACTGAGAATGAGAGGAAGTGCAAAAACTTTTTTAGAATGCGCCCACCCCCAAATTGATTTGTGGTTGGAAGGTTAGTCGGTTGTCAAATTTGACACCTAGATTCTTGACTGTTCCTCCTGAGGGCTTGGGGGGCGGATGGGGTGTGTGTTTCAGGCCACAAGATCTGCTTTGTTTCTGGAGAGCTATGACTGAAGATTAGAATTTTGGGTTTATCTTTGTTACAGTTTAGTTGATTGGTGGTCATCCATTGTAATACAGCTGTTAGGCAGGAGGGAATCACCTGCAATCTCTTCTTGCATTTCACAGGAGAACAGCAGTGGAGTGTTGACAGCATAGGAGATCACTTTTACCCAAGGCTTCAGCAAACTGAGCTATTGCCTTAAGATACATGTTAACAATGTGGGACTCTGAGCCGAGTCCTGAGGCACCCTCACTGATAACTCTCGGGATTAAAAAAAAAAAGTGAGGGACCCATACTTTGTACTATTCCCTCCAGAAAGGAGGCAATCCAGTCCAGGGCTTGTCCAACTACCCAATAGTTTAGATGATCAAGACAGTCTTTTTATCACCATCGTTCTGCTCACCACGTGAGGGAACTACAGGCCCCCTCCCTGCAACCTTGCTACTTCATTTTTTCCTCCGAGAAATTGCTACTGTGAACTTGAATAGCATTACTGCCAAAGGTGGTATCTTACTTACATGTCAGTCATTTAATCATCTTTCTTTTTTCACTCCACCATACCCATCAAAAGAGGAGAAGGAAAAGCTCCACTGACTTGGTGTACGAGTGTTGAGTTTCCACATTGACTGTACAAAAGATCATTGTGTGGCTAATGAATTTTTTTGTGGATTTTAACTAGGACCATGAAAGGCAAATCTGTTCAAAAGCTGACTCCGTATAGGTGGATAGTCCTCCGCATTAAAATATGCTATTTGCATTGGCAAGAGGGGGAGGGGGTGCTGGTTCAGGACATCTGCCAGGTAGCGATATGGGCATTGGTGCGCACATTCATTAAACACTTCTTACTGCCTTGACAGCCAGATTTGGCAAGCGGGCAATTTTACACACTGGTTCCTGCAAGACTTACTAAACTGAGTCCACAGTTATTGGTGGCAATTTATATTGGAGGATGGTTCCTGCCGTGCAAGTGTGACTCAGTTCAAAATTCTTTCACCATAGTAGTGCAGTTGTCTCGCTCAGCTTGCTCCCAACCAGATTGTAAAAGAGAAACGGCTAAGCTAAAGAGAACCTGTAAAATATTCTAGGTAATTTATAATAAACAAATCATGACTCCTCATGAGTACCACAGCTCAAACCATTGTTATGGTGAGTAATTCTTCATTCAGCATTTAATTTATTAGAAAAAGTGGATACAGATAGAGAAAACCTTTTAAAACTATTGTCTTGAATTAGAAACTTACGTTTTTCACCTGGTCTCTGTGCCCTATTGTTAACCACCCACAATTTGAGACTCCTCTTCTCACCAATCTCATTGACTTCAGATTGTACCTGAAAATGATACCACTTGCCCTGTCGTACATCCCCACCTCATATTGCATTGATGTCTGAATTTTCATAATGTTTTGCCTTTTTGTACCCCAGATATTAGTCCTGGTGATGAAGTACTGACATTGTCTCTTTGTGCTTTAAAACATATGTTGTTACATTTCATACAACGTTTTTTTTGTTACTGGTTCCTAGTTTGTTTTATATTGGTGTTGGACAAGTAGTATTTTCTTGTACTCGTTAGATATCTGTTTCTTGAAATCTGAATAAATTGTCTTTTGTTCTTTATATCTAGTTGATTCTTCCTGCATTCCTAATTTCTTTATCTTCTATCCTTGCCTTCTGTGAGTAAATTGGATGTGTTAATTTGCTTATAGTTTTGTTAAGGCTGCTATTTCATTCTTCTATATTGCATCTGTCTGCTGCATTTCAAAACAAAGTTGAAGTTGTGTTTTTATGTTATATATACTTTAACAGATGCTAGAAGCAAAGAAACATGCTTGCTCTATATTTATTTATTTATTTATTTATTCTTGGTATGCCATGCTGATTGTGTCTTTATGGTCCTTAAATGTGTGATATTGCATGGATTGGAAGGATTGCAGAACACCTTTTTGGCTGTTGTCTTCTGTTCTGCTTGTTACAGCATGAAACCATAATTTGAATTTTTCCTTTGTATTTTACTATGAAGTAGCTGATAACTTATGTGTGTTTGTTTTTTTTGAACTAGAATCCAGAGTTGAAGGTTGGCTTTCAATACCAAACAAGGGAAATATAAAACGCCATGGTTGGAAAAAGCAGGTACAGGCAATTTCTTTTTTTCAAAAATTACTCTATAACTTTTGGGAATTAAACAATCAAGCGTATGCCCAGAAGATGCAGCCTAGACTTTATCCATGTTAATCCGGATTCTGATAGAGAATCGTCTTTTTTCTGGATTCCTCGGCACGATCACAGGTTGAGGGCACCCAAGCCAGACATGATTGTCCATCACCTAAGGACTTGGTTGTCTCCATATCCACTGATCAACAACAGAAACCCTGTCTTGAGAACGTGAATTATGTCAATTAATTTTATTTTTATAACAGAACAGTCTATTGGTACTGATAACTGTTATCCTCCCCTATATATTTTTTATTTTGTTAAGGGGATTTTTCACTGCACTCCGTCCAAAGTCTTTAAAACTGAAGGAAAACCTATTGGCCGGCAGTTCTTTGACAGTCACACAGAACAAAATCAGACAACTGTCTGACACCTTAATCAGTACCAGGTATCCACCACACAAGGTTAGCAACAAGAAAAAATGTGAACCGAATGACACCTCACGGAAACACCACCAACGGGGCAACTGGTATGCAATCTCCAGACAGGGCCCCTGTCTCATCATTGGTCGTCATCCGGTTCAAAAGAAAATGTGTCCAAAACAACAAGCAGAAAAGAACAGTCCTACTTCAGTATGGAAGAGAATCCTTTACCTCAAACACTCCTGTACCTGTCTTCTCTTGCTGAGGTTCCACTTAGCAGGCCAAGAGTAGGAGCTTCAGTAGAAAGAAGCATCTCATTCCCCAAATGTTAAGAAGTCCCTTTGGCTTCACCAGCCATCCACCTCTACTTCAGTGCCTTCTCAGAAATTCCACTTCAGTGAGGGAAAGGGGAGGGTGCTTCTTTCCATTACCATCATTGGACACATACTGATTACCATGCTTTGGTCATGGTAATTAACAGTGGCCGTGGTTTTGCAGCTTCGCATATTTTAAACACTAGGGTCCCAAAGGAACAATATAATAATTTGTAATCCGTTCTAGTAACGCTTTGGACGTAAATTCCCAATGACCAATAAGATAAAGACTAGAATTGGAAACAAAAACCTTTAGACGGACAGATTATCATTATTTTATTCCGCCAGTTTTAAAATCCATAGTCCAATGTATCAGTAGTACTACTAAGCAAATGGAAAGAATGGTGTACAGTGGACACCAAGCTAAATAGTATTGATGGTAAATAACTAAAATTCTACAGTAGGTTTTGTTATCACCGGTGAGGGATATCCTGACTCATAGCATGTGTGTGGTGCTGGCTTCGATGAGGCTTACTTAGAAGAACCAGTTCTTCAGCTTCTCACGGAATTTAAGAAGTGGTGAGGAGGCTCTAATATGGTGTGGGAGGTCTTTGCACACTTAGGAGCAATGAATGAGAAAGCGGAGTCTCCTGCTCTGTTTTTGCCTGTGCGTGGCATTTGTGCAACTGAGAGCGGAGGTTTTTTGGATAGCCACTTAAAAATCTTTTTCAGCACCCTCCTTGTCAATGGCGTTGAATTGGGAGGACATTTCCACCTTGATGTTTATGATGATTCTGAGGTTTTATGCTTGTGTGCTGGTGGTAGGGTTATAATAAACAAAGATCGGATAGATACTTCCTGCAGAATCCTCAGATCATGAGAATCAGCCTTTTCCTCGAAGAGCTGCTTGCCATTAAAGCTTATGCCCACCAAAGCCACCTCGACATCTCCCAAAATGCCCTTTGAACTTATGCTGGCTTGAAAGTGTAAGCTAACCACTGATACTATGGACCAAGCCATTATATTGATGGAGTGCAGAAAACATAAGAGAAGAGAGAACGGTTCACCTAGTAATCAGTTGCGGCCTTGAGATAGGTCACCTCAATTAATTACTCAAGTGGCGTTCTCCTCAGACGTGGAGTTAGGGGACTCCACTCCACAAAGAGGCCATGCAACAGCAGCACCACCGCCTCCCATGCCTGTTCCCCTGTACTCCCTGGATTTTATGCCATTCCTGACTCCAGCTCCCATGTCGACTACCCTGGTGTTTGAGGTGCAGGGTGCAGTTCTTACACGCTGTAATGGTGATTTTTTAGGAACATAGCGGTTCCCTCTTTTTCACTTCACAGGCCCCCATGGGATCATTTGAATACCACTGGCGAGTCCGCCCTTAGGACTTCTTCTTTTTTTTTTTTTTAAAACCTTTATTGAATTATTCAAAGCATTACAAGCGCAGGCCTACAACCACAGGGGTGGGCCGCAAACTCCGGGAGTAGATTCAGGTGGCATGCACATATATACGACCGCGTAATATCAACGAGACAAGCATAGCATGTGATTGTATGTGCCACTAAGCGAATGATATCAAAGGTTTCATTTTTTGGTTATGAAGAAGCAGTAGTGGCTGCACTATCGATGGCGTCACACCATGGAATAAAATTAAGAAGAGATGGGGGGGACGTACCCCGCATTGCAATCAGGACCAGGTGATGAACAATACAGCCTTAGACACACTACGCCCGCCGAGGCAGACAAGGAGTAAAAGCCAGTATAATAGTGAGCGATTCAGCTAAAGCATCATCCCGAAAACCCACCCTCCGGAGACAGTGAGGCATAGGCAAGTATAGACGCCAGATAGAGAAAGAAGTGAGATAAAGAGAGACAGCCAACCTACTGAAGAGGAAGGGAAGCCCCACCGAAATAGAAAAAAAGGGAGGAAAAGAAAGAGACCATAGAACAAAACAAACTAAAATAATAAAACCCCCCCCAACACCCGCCACCCTGCACCCCTGTAATGGCTACGGCCAACCCCACTAACAGCGTGCCTGTCGCCCCGGAACTGCCCTAAAGAAAGGAAAGAAAGCGGAGGAGGAGAGCAATAGTCACACTCCCGGTCCCCATTACCCCCCGCCAGCAGCAACCTCCCCAAAATTCAATGTCGACTGTTAAAGCGAGTACTGAACACATACATGGGGAGAACTCCAACAAAAACCTCCCGTCTCCCAGTAATATACACGGTGCATATCCGGCATAAAGCACATAGAAGAGCTAACCCCGAATGTCAAAGTCAACCCTGACCAGTTCGATTCTTCACGAAAGCCCATGTTGCCCAAGCCACAGCAATCGCGAAGAAAGCGAAGCGTCCAAGACAGTTCAAAACAATGGCGACGGATCGAGGAGAGGAGACAGGATGGCGGCATCCGAAAATTCGACAATAGAGGATGAAGAAGGAAGACTAACCTCTCCGAAAGTCACTGAAGAACTGTCTATGGCGGTAAAAACCTTTAGCAACAATGTTCCGTCGAGCAGGAATGGAGCAGGGAAAGCCAACGACGATCACAAGTGCACCATCCATGAGGCCAGAGTCATCAAAATAGGCTAAAGCGGGCTTCCGCCCGGGGATCTCTAAATGGTACGGAGAAAAATCCACGGGGTCCAAGGCATGCTGACAACTTATCGGAATATCCACGTCTGGTTCCAAGTGTACGTTATCCAGCATTACAGACATCCGTTGGCACAAGACGGCGAAGTGAGAGCGGAGCGCCCCAATGGCGGCCATTACGGACCTCAGCGATGGTGTGCAGTCAGTCCCCCCCATCCCCTCCGGCATGAGACGAGGCAGGATTTGGGCCCCTGAAACACCGTCCAGGAACCAGGCACACACGGAGCTGATGACAACAGCGAGCGCTCACACAACAGGCAGAGTCGGTATTTCGCCACTCGCGGGGGCCAGCCCATCAACCCCGGCTCCCCAGGGGGTCACCGGGCATAGGACCCCTGACCGTGGTCACCGATATCACATGCGTCACTGTGCCGTGTCCTTGGATTAAGCCGGTTACTCAGTTGCCAACTGGAATTAGAAGGAGTGGACCGAGGTCGGGAGACCGGATGCAACCCTGGTCCCACAGCCGATGTTGATCGCTTCCAACCCGGATGGGCCAGAAATCGAGGTCCCGGCGGAAGCCCTGGAATAGGCCGAGAAGTAAATTTTACGTAACTTCGTCACCCGGTAAGTTGGAGGGTCCGGGTTTGCACCGCAGGAGTCAGGAGCACTTCATACGTGTGGGAGTCCGGCGTATGTGAAGGATGAAAGGCAGGATATGCGAGCTGCCGGTGGAGGTCGGCGGAGCCGGGAGCTTATGCGGCCATCTTGGATCGTAGCGTAGCTCCTCCTCCCCTTAGGACTTCTTGATGTAGGAGACTACCCCAATTTACAACTATAACACCAGCATGAGTTCCCTATCTATATTGCTACAGTAAAAGTAAACAAATTTATCTGAAAGAAGCAGGTTAGTATTAGATTCCTTACCTTAGAATATCCCCAAGCGTCAGACTGCATCCTGAAACTTTTGCGTGGCAGTACCCTTGCGCGTCGGTAGGCGTAGTCTGCGGCTCCGCGTCCGGCGTTGGTGCTTTGATGATGTCGGAGTACTTAGACGCCGCCCTCGCTCGCTAACGTCAGTTCTTCTTTTTTCCGCACCAGAAAGCGCCGATCCGGAAAAAGTGGTACCCTTAGTCAATTGTGGACTAAACTTTTTCGATCATTTTTGATCCTTTTTCGAAGTCTAACGATTCCGACGGTGCCGGTAGGGTTGCCCGTGTTCAAACCCTGCGCCGACTGATGTCGGTTACCGAACCCCATCGCCGGTGTCTTCTTTGCCTGGGCCTCGACCACGACGACCAGGCCTGCTCCTACTGCTGGGCCCTGATTTCCAAAGCTAGACCGGAGTGGTCCCGCAAGCGACTCGAGCTCTGGCAGTCGGCCCCTAGTCGCTCGAGGTCCCGGTCCGCGAGGAGGTCGAGAGACCGGTCGCTGGGTCGGAGCCACCATAGCTCCGGGAGTCGTCTTCGGGCTCGAAGTCCTCGGGTAAGCACAAGAAGTCGAAGAGACGTCATCGTTCTTCCGGCTCCCCTTGACGCTCACGTGACCCGGGGTTCGGGCGACACAACCCGCCTCGGGTGTCGTTGCCTGCTTCATACCCGTCGGTCCCTGGGCAGAACGTGACGCCGGACGAGATTGAAGCCTTCCTCATGGCCATGAGGTCGCTCACTCCTCTGTCGGGCTCCGTGGCGCCTTCGGACCCAGTGGCCCCGACTGGGGGTCCCAGCGGGTCGGGCGCTTCGGCCCGACGCTGTCGAGTACTTCGGTCCTGCCACCGCCGGTGACTTCGGTCCCGGCGCCGCAGGATCCGGATCCGCGTTGTTGCCTTACGACCTCGCTGTCGCCGGTCCCCAGGGTGTCACATCCGGCGCCGCCGGCCCTGATCCCTCCCTCGATTCGGGTCCGGCACCGGAACGGCGTCGCTCTCGACGCCGATGGGAGACTTCTACTTCTATGACCCGGCCCCATCCTTTGGTCCTGAGTTTCAGGAGATGGGTGGCGAGGGGGATTGGGAGGGGTCTGAGGACCCTCTGGCACAGGAGTGCCAGTCTTATCAGGACTGGGCAGGTGAGCTAGTGGAGGCCAGTGGTCTGGACACTTAGCCAGACACTGTTTTTGTCTCCCCTCCTACCGTGGCTACGGAGGAGGGGGCTGCCTATAGTGTGGTGCTGATGTGGGCGGCCAAGGCCTTGGGCCTGGAGCTCCCCCTCGCGGCCGTGAGGACTAACCTCCTCACTGAGGTCCTTAAACCACAGGCAAGCTCGGCCGAGCCTCTGCTGCCGTTTAACGAGGCCTTGTCTGACGGTGTTCTGGGCACTTTGTCCAAGCCCGCTACAGGTCAGCCTGTAGATAGGAACGTGGCCAGACGCCACCGCCCGGCTCCGGGCGACCCTTGCTTCCTGTCCACCCACCCCACCCGAGAGCCTGGTCATCCAGGCCTCTAACTCCCAGACCGCATTCCCGATGGCTCCCCCGATCAGGAATCAAAGAGGTATGAACAATATGGGAAAAAGGTATTCTCCTTGTGAGAAGTTGGCCTGATATGATGCTCACTAGTTCTAGTGATCACCTTGTATCAGTCCAAACAACCCGTATGGTGATTGGTTGTAAGTCAACCTTATAGACCAGCTATCCTAATGGTAGCATGGACAAAGCAGTCTTAGGCTAATCTCTTTTGGCATGTGAAGCCAGCTGTTTTACCACATATAACCCCTTGAATACCAGATGAAAGGACACCACAGGTTGTTATAAAAATAAACAAGATATTTATTAATAACAAACACCTCTGAACTCTATATGAGATCAGAGGGCTAAGCACATGACAATACTCTTAGGAAAAATACGTTTAAGTAGCACAAATTACAATGGTGCCCTAGGGGCACGTCAAACCATATACTAAGTAAGTGGGTTGAGAAAGTCGATAAAAGGAATGGAGCTCTCCAGAGGCTGTAGGATCGCTGGGACTACACTACCCTAACCTTAAGTAAGCAATAGGAGGCCCACGGGACGCGTGTGCAGAGTGTGAACTCACACGCGAGATGCGTAACAAAGTCAATGGACAGTACAATTTACGAAAAAGGTAAGTACGGACAGTTCTGACTAGTTAGGACTAAAACGACTGGAAATCTGGACACTAGGAGAGTTGATCTACCCTTGAGCACCGAAATGCTCTTGTTACCTCACCCACGGGCTGCGGGTGCATAGGTGTCAAAGTGTAAAAAATTTAAATTGATACTTGTATAGCGCACTACTCACTCACAAGGGTCTCAAGGCGCTTGTACGAATACCGCTGTGGAACCCATCCTGGCTTTCCCTGGGCACCACCAAGGTGGAGGCCAGGCATCCTTAGCGTTGTGGGGGCTGTTGTGGAGATTAAGCAAGCTATTGCCCAGAGTTGCAGAGTGGGACTTCATGATTGGAATAGGCACTGAGGCAAGAATTATCAGGTCCGTGGAATTTTTGAGCCCAAGACCCGCCGAAGCGGGGAATTGAATCCTGGTCCCAGGCTAGACCTCTGAATCAGGGTCTGCCGCTCTAACCATTGAGCCACACTTCTACACGCGACAAAGTGTGTTGGGTTTCCGCGTTGAAGTCTATGGAGCCTTGAAGAAAGATGCTGCCGGCGACCAGGAGGAAGCTGTCCGGAGTGATCCAAGGGTGGATCAAGGAAGATGAAGACCTGAAAGCAGAGGGGACAATGTTCAAAGTCACTAGCCAGTGACTGGAGTGGAACCAGGAAGGAACCAGATGCTGTCGTCGCGATCAGGTGAAGAGTGGACGCTTGACTCTGCAGCCACGTGGACCAGGAGGTGTCTTCGAAGACCAGGATGGAGGCACGAGCTGTCCCACGCAGGCTCTCGCTGTCGGCGGTGTTGGTTCTGGATTCAGCGTCAACAGGCCTTGGCAAAGGCAACCCACGCGATGAGTGGAAAAGGCGTCTGGTTCGGACCAGGAGGGTCCAGGGTGCTTCTCCTTTGCAGGGAAGTAAGGGCCACTCTGGATCAACCAGACCAGCGGTGTGGATTTCAAGGATCGTCGTCTAGGAGGCCACTAGCCAGCCGGCAAGTGACCAGACAACACGTCTGTAGGAGAGTAGGGTCTGCAATCCTATGATCACCCCAGATTTTTGCTTTTTGCTTCACTGGTTTACAACTTCCCTGGCTGTGGGCCTGCTAATCAGACCCACAGCCTAGCTGTTCTCTCACTAAATTGACACGTGTACCTTAGGTGCATTTACCAATTGGTACTGGGCCACCTTATCAGACCCTGTAACTCAGGGCATAGGTGTACCCAGGGCCTACCAGGGGCTGCAGCATGTATTATGCCACCCCTGGCTGGCCATCTAAATCTGACACAACTGGCTGCACGACAGCTGGGGCAAGGTGGTGTAATCACCCCTTGCTTTAGATATAGTATACCTATATCTAACCCTAAAATGGGCACATAGATTCCTATCAGTCACTCCTATGGCAGGCCTTAACAATCCTGAAGGCAGAGTGCTTGGAATCATGTGAGATGGTGCTCTGGCATGAGCTGAGCCCGTTTGCAGCTTGCGGAACCAAGTCCTAATAGCTGTTCCATGATAACGCATACCATATACTCTTATGTGCATTATAATCCTCGCGGTTATATGCCAACTCTGGTATCGCTTTATCAAAACATGTTGAGTAAGGTGTCATACGAATTGGAATACTAACCCCTCGCCAATTCTGGCGACGGGGTTAGCATTCCACCCTTCTAGAGGGACACGACATGTATGTAACTGTGAATTCCGTTTAAAGTTAACTCGAGCCTCAGCATCACAAAATGGATGCTGCCACCACAGACACAAGTCTGACCTCCTGCTGCTGGGAGTCCTTCCAGCGAGGAGAGCTTGGACAAAGGGTTTCCTGTCAGGGGCGGTGCTTGCACCATCCCAGACAGGGTTTTGTGTATCCTGGGTAGGCAGGGCTTTAGAGGAAGGTGACTGCAAGTGGCACCCCGGTGCTCACTATGCATAGGCCGGCTAGGACCAGTTCCAGGGGCACACCAGCCCCTGAGCTGGGGAAAGTCCGACATGGGAGAGGGGTGTAACCACCCCCCTTCCTGGTCCCACCCATGGGCAGGACCTAGTCGCGTGCCAGCCCCTTTCCTTAGTATAAAGATAGGAGCGGGCCCCCTTCCAAATTAGATCATCTTTGAATCCTGAAACTACTTTCTACGAAAGGAACTCTCAACTTCTTCTCAAGATTTCTCCCTTGTGGCTAAGGAGTAGTCACCCTGCACCCGCAGGCACCATCCAAGAACACTGCGGTTTGCTGTAAGTCTCTCCTCCGGATCAAGACTGCCCAGCTCGACGAGAACCGGCTTCCCTGGCACCTCTGACCTCTATCTACATCGTCAGCTCAGCTGAGATTCGTGGGTGTGACTAGACCTCGAGGGACCGGCCATCTTCAGGACTGCACGACGCTTGCCCAGCACGACCGCCGAGGGACCCTCGAGTGAGTGCTTTGGGGTTTGAGGAGCCCCAACCCTGAGCAGCTCCAGCACCGAAGTTCAGCCTCCCAGCCTCCACGAGATCTGCGTGGGGCCCTTCTGCTCTTTGCTGCTCACCGCGTTGTCTGGCTACTAGCCCGCTGGCTCGTGGCCTTCCCGACGACGAACGACGACATCAACACCGCTGGTCTGGTTGCTCCAGACTGGCCCATGCTCCCCTCCAAAAGAGGAGCACCCCGGACCCTCCTGGTCCACTTCAGACGCCATTTTGAGTCCACCGCGTGGGCTTGCATTTGCCAAGACTTGTTGCCCCAATCCTGGGTCCAGCGACGTCGACAGCAGATACCATCGTGGGACAGCTCGCACCTCCATCCTGGTCGCCGACAACGCCTCCTGGTCCGTGAGACTGCAGAGCCCAGCGTCGCCCACTCACCTGGTCGAGGTGACTCCATCCGCTGGCAACCCACGCAGGATACACAAAAGGCTTCACCTCTTCAGGGGAGCAAGGGCCAGTCTGGAGCAGCCAGACCAGCGATGGATTTGTAAAACGATCGTCGCCACAGTGCTACTAGCCAGCTGGCCAGCAACAGGACAAGCAGAATACAAGCAGAAGGGCCCCACACAGATCTCGTGGAGTGTGGAGGGCTGGTCTTCGGTGCAGGAGGAGCTCGGTGTCGGGGTGTCTCAGTCCCCAGTGCACAGCTTCGAGGATGCCTCAGGAGCTGCGCTGTTAGCAAGTTGAAGACTTTCCAAGTTGCCTGGTTCCACGGGTTCCGACGCCTTCCAAGGGGCTCACCTGTGCTGGAGACGTGCAGTGGGGTCAGAGAGGTCCAGGAGTCGAGGTCTTGTCAGGCTCTGTGCTCTGGTTCTGGCAGGAACGAGGACAAAGCAAGCCGTCGAGTTGCAGGATGGTGCCTGGTTCCCCAGGGTGGTCACTCCTTGGCCACAAGGGAGATTCTTCAGTCTTCAGCTCAGGTGAAGGGTCCAGAGTTTCGGTTCAAGTCGATTCCAGGATTAATCTAAAGTCTCCTGGGTCAGCTCCTACCTTTATACAACTAAAGGGGGCTTGTTTACTCACTAGGTCCCTCCTATGGGTGGGACCAGGAAGGGGGGTGGTTACACTCCCTTTCCTTTGTCCAGTTTTGCACCAGAGCTGGGGCTGGAGTGCCCCAGCAACCGGTTTGAACTGGGGTGTGCATGGAGCACCTAGTGTGCTCCAGGCAGTGTCTCAATCTATTCAACCCTCCCTGTCCCAATACACATCCTCCTGTCTGGGGTGGTGCTCGCACCTCCCCAAGCAGGAAACCTATTGTCCAAACCTCTGTGACTGAAAGGACTCCCAGCAGCAGGAGGTCAGACTTGTGTCTGTGGCAGCAGCATCCATTTTTTGATGCTGGGGTTCTGGTTAACTTTAACCGGGATAGTCAGAACTAACATGTCTTCTCCATCTAGAAGGGTGGAATGCTACCCCCTTTGCCAGAGTTGGCGAGGGGGTAGCATTCCAAAGCGTATGACACCTTACACGACATGTTTGGATAATGCCAATCTAAAGTTAGCATTAACCACGGGGATTATAATGCACATAAGAGTATATGGTATGGCAATATCATAGAACAGCTATAAGGACATGGTCCCAAAAGCTGCAGACAGGCTCAGCTCATGCTAGAGCACCATCTCACACATAACCAAGCACTCTGCCTCCAGGATTGTTAAGGCTTGCCATAGGAGTGACATATAGGTTACTATGTGTCTATATGTAAGTAGGTGTAGGAATTCTACACCTAAGCAAGGGGTGGTTACACGACCTTGCCCCAGCTGAGTGATCAGCCAGTTGTGTCTATTTGAGGGGCCAGCCAGGGGTGGCATAATACATGCTGCAGCCCCTGGTAGGCCTTGGTTACAACTATGCCCTGAGTACCTATGGTACACTTCTACAGGGGCTGACAAGGTGAACCAATTCCCAATTGTGGATGTACCTAGAGTACATAGTAAATTTAGAGAGAGTGCATCTGGGCTGTGGGTCTGATTAGCAGGCCCACAGCCACATCTAAGTCGAAAACCAGTAAAGCAAAAGCAATAAGTGAAGGTGACTATAGGAAGCAGACCCTACTCTCCTACAGTATACATACTGGAATGCAGTTGCGGTTTGGGTATGTAGGTAGTACCATACTGTAAGCACATAAGAGGATCCTGCAACATATTAGGGCAATATTAAATAAAGATCTTAGTTATCCGGTGGCAAGACCCTTCAGGAAATTTCACAATAGTGACCTCAATTGTTTTAAATATTTAAAAATCAATACAGTCCCTATTCATAAAAGAGGAGGTAACCGAGACGAAAGACTTAGGCGGTTGGAAACATAATATATCCTAGAGTTGGACACGAAGTGAGGATTTGCACACATTCCTCTAACAAATATAGTGTATTCTCTCAGGTCATTAGTCTCGCGCATGCTTATTAAGGTTTTTTGGTTCTTATGAGTATTTATGACAACATTTAGTGGATATATTTTGTATCTAATATATCTCAATGAGTCAGAAAGATTAAGCATGTACTTACTAGTTGCACTTTATCAGACACTTCAGATGAGCCAATAAAACACCATGTTAGGTATAGTCTGAAGCTGAATTCAGTTAGTTAAATAGTATATCACAAGTTCTTTATGTATTAGGTACTTTATTAGGCAAAACCTTGGCAGGAGATGATTCACTAGCACTTTGTCGCTTTCTTCATAGGTTGTTATTTGCACATAAAATTTTACATGCTATGTTACAAAAGAAATGGGGATGGTACCATACAACAATCAGTTGATTGTCTGAATCATTGTAGGAATTACAAACTATATAAAAAATATTTTTGAATAAGGTACATGCAGTTGCTTGTCCCATCAAGAGTATAAATTACATTTCATTTTAGATTCTATATTGTACACATATCCGTAATAAGTTAAGCACTAGTCACTTTAATAACCTTATTATTGCAGGGATTTTAGTGGGATTGAGCTTGTGATTATGTATTATCATTCACTTATGAGCATTGGCACAGAAATGGAAGTGGACTTTGTACAAATTCAATAATGAAAAACTGCATGTGTGCCGTTTATCATAATCAAAATTGTCTTTATGCCATTCCTCATAATCATTGTTGTATTTAAACAATTCAAGTGGTGAGGTAAACTATTGGTGCCTAATTATCCAATACTGATGAGATAAAAAATTATACTTGTACAAATAGCGATTTTTTTTTTTTTATATGGATGGATAGTCTGTCAGATAATTAATTCATGAAAGTAGACCACAGAGACTACTAGCCGCAGATTCCTTAATGTAGAATTATCCCCAGGCGTGAGACTGGATCCGGAAAACTTTTCTGCCACAGCATCCCTGCCTGCCTGTGGGACGGCACCACGTAACTCTGCCCTGACGTCGTCCCTGTTCGTGAGATCAGCGAGGATATATGTAAGATCCCTGTAATTCTTGGATTACATGGCTTCTGTGCTTGTTTCTTCCAGCAACTTTTTTGTCATTGGTGATTTAAACTTACATTTGGACAACCCCAATGATAAGGCTGCTGATAGCTGCATCACCGATCTTGCTGCTATGAATTTAACTTTACATAACACGGGCCCCACCCATAGGGATGGACATCTTTTAGATCCCATTTTTTCAAATTCCTCATTAATAACAAGTTTTCCTGCCTTACCTGTCCTTTGGTCAGATCATTATCTAGTTAAATTCACTGTAGCTACCAATAAGACTCAGATCACATCCAATTCCTCTTTTAATTTTAAAAGGAGAATCTGGAAGAATTTGGATACTACAGCTCTCAACTTAAAACTGCTTGATCTTTTGCCTAAATATCAACTTAACTTAGATAATATGAACTTAGCTGCTAATTCGGTGAACTCTTGGCTCTCTGATGCTATAAATATCTGTCTTCCTCTTACAGACAAAAAAAATGTTGTCCATAATTCTCCCGCCCCATGGTATAATGAAATCCTTCGTCTACACAAAGCCCAATGTAAGAGACTAGAACGGGCCTGGAGGAAAGATTACTCTACTGCTGCCGGGCTCACGTATAAAGCCGAACTGAAACTATACCACAGGGCCTGTGCTCACACCAGAGCCACCTATGCCACAAATTTGATTACTGAAGCCATGAACAAATCAAATGTTTTATTTAAAGTCGTAAAAGACCTTGCCGGTTCACAGACAGTCGCTATACCCCCTCCTCTTTCGAGTAAGAAATGCGACGAACTTGCTCAGTATTTTACATCTAAAATTGACACAATCTATAGAGATATCAAATCTCTCGAAGAATCTACTGCCTGCCCTGGGTCATCCCCTATTACCACTTCTCCTCCCTTGGCCTCTCTGCAGACTTGGCCTGATCTTGTACCTGCCACTCTCTTAGAAATTTTAAACAATATCAAATCTGGCTCACCCATGGATCCCGTACCTATTTCGGTTCTACGCCAGCTTGAATCTTCCCAACTTGAAGTGATCTGTTCTTTGCTTAATGCTTCCCTTGCTTCAGCCACGGTCCCCCATTGCTGGAAGCATGCAATGGTTACCCCACTCCTCAAGAAACCCACTGCAGATCCTAATGTCGCTGCTAATTTCCGGCCTATTTCATTGCTGCCAGCTTTTTCAAAAATTTTGGAAAAACATATTCATCTACATCTCTCTCGTTTTGTCACTTCTAATAATCTTCTTCACTCATCCCAATCTGGCTTTCGCCAAGGCTTTTCCACGGAAACCACCCTACTAGGTGTTACTGAGAACATTCGCCAATTATTGGATCAGGGTCAAACAGCTGCACTGATTTTGCTTGATCTCAGTGCAGCTTTCGATACTGTCTCCCACAGTATTCTTCTCGATAGCCTTGCCTCTTTTGGCATTTGTGACAAAGCCTTACTTTGGTTTTCGTCCTTTCTTTCTGATAGGACTTTTCAAATCTTCTCAAATACTTCCACTTCAAACATCCACAATTCCCCTCACGGTGTTCCCCAGGGTTCTATTCTTAGCCCTCTTCTCTTTAATCTTTATGTCGTTCCGTTAGCTCATGTTGCACAGCTTTCTGGTCTTAATCTTTTCACTTATGCTGATGATTCTCAGATTGTTTTTTCCTTATCTCAAGCTGACCCTTCTTCACCTTCCTCTCTGCAATCCGGTCTTAGTGACATTTCTCGCTGGATGAGCCGTAATTTTCTAAAACTTAACAGCGAAAAGACGGAGGTGCTTGTCTTCGGCAACAAGCCTGACCTTTGGAGTCCAAGACACTGACCGTCAACCATGGGCGTTTTACCTACTCCATCTGAACGTGCTAGGAACCTCGGGGTTCTCATTGACAGGGATCTGTCGATGAAAGACCAAGTCAATAAAGTCTCAGCCACCTGTTTTACTATTCTTAGATGGCTGAGAAAGATCTTCTGGATTCTGCCATCTGACACCCAGAGATCTGTTGTGACGGCCTTGGTGACCTCTAGATTGGATTACAGTAATGTGCTCTATCTGGGGGTTACCAAGGCGATCTTGCGTCGTCTCCAATTGGTCCAGAATGCTGCTGCCCGACTCCTGTGTGGATGTCGGAAATATGATCCTATTACGAAACGCATTAAGCAACTTCATTGGCTTAATTATGAAAATCGTGTAAAATTCAAGGCACTATGCTTTATGCATAAGATTAAAATTGATGTTGCTCCCATTTACCTTCGAGCACTCGTCAAGCCTTATTTACCCACACGTTCACTCCGTTCTTCCTCCCAACATTTGTTCTGCGTACCTAGATTCAGACTTTCCAGAATGGGAGGCCATTCCTTTACTGTACTGGGACCCAAACTGTGGAACTCTCTTCCCATGGACTTACGAATGGAGCAGTGCCATCTCCGTTTTCGAAAAGCCTTAAAGACCTGGCTGTTTGCCCAATAATTCTTCTTTTTCAGGATCAATCATGTGCTTACTGTCAATCAGCGCCGGGAAACCCTTACGGGTAGCTGTCGCGCTCTATAAGATTAATTAATAAATAAAATAAATAAATAAATAAATAAGATCCAGGATTGAGTTCAAGAGCATGTGCATCGCACACCGCTCCTACTGGGGAACAGGCCCCTCTATCAACCCCCCCTGGTGGAAGCCTACCTACCCTCTCGCCCACTCAGATCCGCGACCTCCCACCTCGCCTCAGTACCACGCATCAGGAAGGCCAGATGTGAAGGCTGCATGCTCTTATAACCTAGCCAAGATGTGGAACTCCCTTCCCCTCCACATCAGATCTGAACCCAACCTTCTCACTTTCCGCAAACTGTTAAAAACCTGGCTTTTCAGTAAAACTTCAAATTAACTCTAAACTCAGCCTCTCCCCCCAACCCTCCGGCACAACTCATTCTTTTTCTACAGCGCTGGGACGCCCCTGGGTAGCCATCGCACTTTACAAATCCTCATGCCATTCCATTCCATTCCACCTCGGCGCGCCTACGTCAGTTTTTGCTCTGTTCCGCATGCAACGCAGATCCGGTTGAGCCCTGGCCTATTTTTAGGCCTTCTATCCCTTTTTCACGCTTGTCGAACAGTGTTCGAATGCCTTCGGGCTTCAAGACGTGTCCCTCTTGTGCACGTCCCATGTCGGCGACGGACCCTCTCAATTTGCATGTGGTGCCTGGGTGAGCACCACGACTCGGAGAGCTGCGACGCCTTGCAGGACTTTAAGCCTAAGTCACTGCCGGAGCGCCGAATGAAGTTGCTGTTGGCGCGCTTATCCAGGTCGGTGTCCTCTCAGCGTCCATCTCCCACCTCAGAAGCAAGAAACCGCCGGCTTCGTCTGCAACATAGTCTTTGGCCGTGGCTCACCGGCTGGTAGGTCCTTCAGTTTGTCTCCGAGGCCATGTCCTCCTTTCGCAGCGGGCTCCGTCTCCCCCCGGGACGTGCGCCCCCGCCTGTCGCTTCCCTACCCACCGTTCCCCGGCGCTGAGGCGACTAGTGCCCAAATGACCTCCTACGCTGCGGCTCTGCAGGCTTCTTTGGCCCTTTCTCCACCTCCTGAGACGTCCGCAGATACCTTGCCTTGCGCAGGGACTTCCGCAGAATCACCGGCGGCTCCTGCGCCAAAGGTTTCGGCTCCAGGTCGTAGGAGAGTGGTATCGTCGGGGTGTGGTCCTTCGAGGCTCCCCTCTTCAGCCCCTAGCCTCCCTGTCTCGCCACAAATCCCTAAGGGGCTCCCTTTGGCGTTGCAGGTGATCTCCGGGACTCCGGGCTTATCCCCGGGTCCCCCTCAGTCCTCTGAGCAGGCAGCTGCCTCACCAGAGGTCGAGCCGGTGGCAGGGGCCTTCCTTCCCGGCTCCGGTGGAGTCATGGGTAGAGGCGGGCACCTGGGGTGCTTTCCAGAATCCCCTTCGGTCCTCGGCGCGGATGGCGGCTCCGTCTGAAGAAGAGCCAGCACCGTTTCGGAGCCGATCCCTCGCCGTTCTGGCGTCGACCCCGCCCCACCCTCATGGTGAGCACGTGGTGGCAGGAGTCTGGCCAGTGCCACGAGTGCCCACTCCGACGGCACCTGACGCTGATGGCGGGCTCCACGGAGCCGCCCCGGGTTCCACATCCATCTCCTGAGTTCCCTTCGTCTCCTGAGGTCTGTCAACTGTTGGTTTGTTCCTCCCCAGAGACAGGGCTCCGTGTGGTTGCCATTTCACCGGCATCTTCCAGGGAAGGCTCTTCGCCGTCCCCACGGCGAAAATCCTCGAAACCTTATTTCCGTGGCTCGCAGCTGGCTTCTCCACCTTCCCCTGCGGCTCCTCGCGTCCCTCATTCCTCTGTGGATCCTCCTCTATGCCGGGGCTGTCCGCTTCCCCCTGGACTTGGGGATGGGCGGCTCAGTCTGCACTTATCACCCACGGAGGAATTGCTTTCACCTACGCAACGCCCTACTGAGGCCAGTGTTGCCTTTATTCGGGCTATTTCCACGGCTGCTGGTATTCTGAGGATGGGTGAACCTGTCACTCCATTTCCTACAGACAACCCTCTTGGAGATTCTCCACCAGGGCTCTAGTGAACTGGAGTTGTTCCTTCCTTTCGAAGCGTCACTCCATAATTCTCTTATGGGGGCTTGGGGACGCCCTGCCACGCGCGATCCCGTGCCTCAGGCGCTACTGCACCACCATCGTCCTGCACTGCACGACCATGTCTGTCTTTCTTCTACCCTTCTACTCAAGGCGCTCTACTGCAAAATGCCTTTCCATGTTTGCCTGTGGTGGTGTTCCCTCGGTCTCGGGGGGCCCAGTGGTTAGATTCATGGGGACGTAATGTCTTTTCTTCTTCCAGTGCTGCCTTAAGAGCGCTTAACACTTGGTGTGTGTTGACCAGGGCAACTTCTAGCCTGTGGGATTCTGTGGGTTTCCTTCTTTCTTATAACTCTCATGAGGGTGCCCGTGCTGATCTGCGGGCCCATGTGTTGGATGGTAGAGAGTAGGCCGCGTTAATTCTTCAAGCAGCTTAGGATGTTGCCGATGCTATAGGCCGAGCAATGGCCACTTCTGTGGTTTCTCTGTCGCCATGCTTGGCTACGCGATGCTGTTTTTCCTGAAAATATTAGAGAGCATCTGGTCGACCTCCCTTTTGACGGATCCTGCTGTTTAATACTCATGCAGACTCCACCATTCAGCGCCTTTTTACGGGTCTCCGTCTTCCTCCTCCTCCTCTTCAGTAGGTGGTTTGTTGATCCTCCGGGTCTTAGTGGGAAGTGTTATCCCACTGCTCCTGGAATCTGGTGTGGGGTGAACGTTACACTTTCTGTGGGGGGGGGGGGGGGGGGGGGGGGGCGTGGCTAGCCGGCCAACATGACAGACGCGTCCGAGTAAAACTCCGCTGCATAGCCCCTAATTATCCTGTAAAACCTACCCTGGTGAGACGCTTCGACGGCCAGCTTTGTAAGGGGCTGGTGCGGGACCCGGTGAAGTGAAGCGGATCCTTCTCTGGCACTGTGGCGGTGACTGCGGCCGTTGGGACTGCCCGCGAGCGGCAGAGTTGCGGCCCGCAGCAGAGTGGTGCGAAAACGGCCGGGCCGCTGCTGGTGACACTGAGCGCTACCGCAGGGTGCCAGGCGTTTTCACTGAGCCCTGACACCATGCGAACATTGCCCCGGTGCCGCAAGGGGACCAAGGCGGCGCGGTGGCTGTCGGGGGCTGCTGCAGGGTGTCCCGCGAGACTCTGTAGTGCGGTGGCTTCTGGAGGGGGCGGAGGCCCGGTGTTCCCCTCTGCGGAGCCCTGGATTGGTGGACCTGGAGAGCGGCAGTGCCGGTGCGGAGGAGGACCGGGGGCGGAACCGGGGAGCCCCGTGGCGGTCCCCCTCTGGCCTGGGGGGCCGAAAAGGAGACAGCAGAGGTGGACGGCCTTGGACTGTGCCTGGGCGCTCGGAGACCGCCGCTGGCAGTGCTTGTCTGCCGAGTGGTGTGGTGACCTCACATTGGCGGCAGAGAAGTGGGCCCTGGGACTGAGGCCTGGCACCTAAACCACCCGGCTGGTGGCGAAGCCCGAGGTGAGTGATAGAGGCAGTGGATCGCCTTGGAGGTAGCCACGCGAGGGAGCGCCCAGGGGCTGAGGAGGGCAGTGGTGCTCTCCACTGGCCTGGACAACGTGCTGATTGAGACAGTGGGCCACGAGGTTACGATTCTGCGGGGCATACCATGGCCGACGCCCCCTGCCACCCCTCTGCTGCAAAACACTGGGCAGTGCTGCGCGTCTTCTGGCTGCTGCGTCGGACCTGGGCGCCATTTTGTCAGCTTGTCAGCTGTGGGCCCCGGAGTGGCTGATCTCTGGAGAGTACTGGGTGCCTAAATTCCTAAGGGGCTTGCTGGATTAGATCACTGCGGCATCATGACCTTTGCTGCTGGGAGCCATCCAGGAGTCGAGAAAGCCGTTTTCTGCTGACGGGGTACTGGTGCGATGGCAGCTGGAGCGACGGCGGCAGCGCACCCCCGCTGACTGGTTCGGTGCCGGGCGGTTGTGAGCCAGAGGTGCCCTAAGGGCAGACGTAGGTGGCTGGACGCCGAGCCTCAACCCGTGCTGGTGCTTGATCCGGACCGGCGGACCCCCCCTTTTGGTCGCAACTGAGACTTTGGCAGGAGCCTGGCGCTGGGTGACTGCTGACTGGCGTGGATGCCTTTGGCGCAGCAGCTGGCAATATGCAAGGGTTCTGGATAAGTCCCTGCAGAAGCAGCATGCCGCCGACGAAATAGGCCCCTTGCGTGGATCGCAGGGCGGCGGCCTGGGCCCTGTGGCGGCCCTAGCGGCCAAAATGGACACTGTATTGGCGGCGGTGGAACGCATCATCAACACTCTAGAACAATCAAAGGTATCTCTGGAGGCCCGGATAGACAAGGTCACGTCGGACTTCACTCTGCTCCAGGCCGATCACCGTAAACTGGTGGAATTCGTTGCCGAGCACCGCCAGTCTTTTCAGGAATTGCAGCCCGTGGTGCAGAACCATGCTTCGGCGCTTCAATACATCATAGACTGGGTCCATGTACTGGAAGACCGCATGGAGGATGCGGAAGGGCGCTCTCAGAGTAACAACGTCTGAGTGGTCGGGCTGCCGGAAGGAGAAGAAGGGAAGGACGCAGAGAGGTATACAGAGAACTGGCTGAAAGACCTCCTGACCCCGGAGGCGTTGTCGCCGCACTTTGTCGTAGAAAGAGCGCACAGGGTGCCAGCGCAGAAACCCCGACCTGGAGCCCCGCCTCTCCCGTTCCTCTTTAAACTGCTAAACTACCGGGACGCGGTGCTGCGCGAAACAAGGAAGCTGGATAACCTGACTGTAGGGAACAGCCGGGTGATGTTTTCCCTGATTATACCGCGACAGTGCAGAGAGGGAGGAGAACCTACATGGCGGTGAAAAGGCAATTGGGACTGCCGTACTCCCTGCTGTTTTCCTCTCGCCTCCGATTGATTACTAAGGAGGGAGCTCGCTTCTTTGACGCGCTGACATCTTGGACTGGTTGGAGGAGACAGAGCAGTGGACAGGTGCACGACCCGCGGGCGCAGAGGAAGGAGACTGGCAGGTACAGAGAGCAATGCCGTTCCAGCCTAGAGAAAATGCGGCTGGAACGGCAGGAAGCGTTTGATGCGGTGGTGAACCTGGGAGCGTAGCAGGGTGTGACCCGTAGGGCCTCCCAGGCACGCAGCGAACCAGACACGAGCGGCCCGTCGTCCCCTTCCACTGTACTCTCTGAGGATGCTGCCTTGCCAGTGGTGACGCCGCAAACAGGGACCTCCTCATGTGATGAACCTTGTGGTGGACATGCAACGGCCCTCCTCTTGATTATCCAACTGACTGTGATGTATTTCCCATGTTCTTCTTATGTGCGCTGTGATGTGTGTTTGCTTTTTCTACACGTGCATGCGTTGCTGCGGCAAGTTGCGAGATGGGTGTCATGTGGATGCTGTAGTGGTGCTGGGGTTGGCGGGCGCTAGGTGCTTCCTCTGCTGGCAGGCTCCCCTGCATGCGCCCCGCGCTGGCCGGACGTGGCTACAAGCCCTAGAAACTTGAAGCGTCTTCTGCGTTTTTACGAGCTACGAGTTAGGGGTATAGGATATCACGGTTGTTGGCAGAGCACGCACCCAATCAGCAGCCACGCTGAGTTAGGCCTCCATTGTGTGGTGGATGTGGTTGTGGTTTGGAAGTACGCCCTGTTTGAGGACTCGCCCTTCTTGTTATGCAGTTCATGATTGTTTCTACGTTATCGTTGCGGGTCACTGGCTCCCCTTCCCTGTTGGCGCTCATTAGCCCCCAGTCTGCGGCCCCTCCCCTGCCCGCGCGTGACATGGCTTGACATTTTTTTATTTTGAGGCAACAGTGGTCCTTAACTTATCATGAATTAAAGGAAAGAATATTTACAGACAACAATGTGTGCTATAAAGAAGAAAGTGTCCAGCCGGGAACCAGTTTAATCAATCTAAGAAGCAAAAATTCAAAGGAATTACGGTGCATAAATATACAGTGGGATACAGTCCTGTATCCAGTACATACAAAACTGCAACACATAAGACATGACCCCAAAAAAAATTTAAGTCATGAAAAGGGTAGGGTATCTTCAGGCAACCTATGAAGAAGGAACGCTGGTAATCAAAAAATAATGGTAAACCTAGCTGTCAACATACAGTCAACACTAATTGGGTAACACAATGGAGAACCAGGTGTGTAACTATTTAAACTGTCGACTGCGTTTCGATCCTATACAAAACATTACAAGGATCATCATCAGGACTAAAAATTTACATTGCCTGAACCGAAAAAATACAAGCCTTGGTTTAAGGCAGATTGGGGTATCGATCGGAGCGCCTGGAATTGGAGCACCAGGACTCCACAATGCTCCAAAGTTTCACCTGGAATGGTTATTCCAGTGTATAAACCATCCAGGAAGTTCTTGAAGGGAATGAATCGAAGACGCTGCGGGAACGAGGTACTCGGCAGCGTTCGTTCGCACCTGATTACGATATGGTTGGGGGTAGCAGCGGGAATAGTCCAAGCAGCAGAACCGGAGGTCAGGTTACCTCACCGGCTCTTGATCTACGAAGGCTTCCGGGCACATTTGTTCCCACGGCTACCCCCAACCATATCGTAATCACGTGCGAACGAACGCAGCCGAGTACCTTGTTCCCGCCGCATCTTAACGCAACACTGGGGGACTTCATCTGGGGCACGTCTCAGCATCGCCTGGCGCTGGCAAAGTTGTTCCTGCCGACCGATAGGTGAGGGCTAGCTGCTCCCTGTTTTGAACATTACTACCTGACCGCGCAGCTCCAGTGGATTGCCCGCTGGCTGGCGGATAGAGGTAGACGATACGGCCACAGTTGAGCCGTCGTACTCCCGGGAACGTGTCGTCAGGCTCTTCTACCCTCTGGCGGCCCCTGCGAGACCCACTCCGCTGCTGCTAGCGGTGGCGTATAAATGCTTTAGAAGAGCCCTCTTTCTTACCCAACGGGTATATCCGTACGCGCCGGTGGTACCCATGGAGGGCTTTCTGGTGGGCGAAGGGGTCCTCACGCGCCCCATATTGGCGCACTTGGGAGATGTGGACGTCCAGACGTTGGGTGACCTCTTTCAAGATGGTGCGTTGATGGCGTATGAGACGCTGATCCTTGCAGACTGGCTTCCTCCTGGGGGTTTCCAGATGCATCGCTCCATAGTGGCAAAAATGACTGCCCAGTGGGGAGATGTGACCTTGGAGTCTGAATAGCACTTGACCATACAGTACCTGCATGTCATGGGGAGGGGCAAGCATCTAATTCATTGGTTTGCCGGGTAGCTAAGGACACACACAGGGGTTAGCTTGGCTCCGCTCAGGGGCAAATGGGAGCGAGATCTGGGCCGGCAACTACCCGACAAGGAATGGGAGAGACTCCTTAAAAGCCCGGTGCGCATCCCCAGAAATCTACGCTTCCGTCAGATACAACTTTATGTTGTTCATAGGCCTACCTCACACCTGCGCTCATTCAAAAAAAAACATTTTTAAACTTTATTTTTCAATTTTTTGCAAAATACAAAGAAAGAAATCCCCCCTCCAAGACATTGTTAAAAACATTTGCACACAGATCGACGGACTCATTATGGCACATCTAGGATTAGGAAAACATCTGAAAGCACACAAGTTCATGCAGTACAGCAGTATAACAAGCAGGTAACATATGACATCGTGGGGAAATCAGGCCAGGCCCAGCTCCGTGCACTGTTCAAATAACCCCTCAGTCAGCTACTCCCCCCTCCCCCCTCAGATTCTTGCTCAGAGAATAAATCGCCACTAGTTTCTTCAGAGTCACTGTGTGACGAGTGCCCTTCTGCAGCCAACCCTGTCATACACATAGCTCGCCACGCCAGCAGGTCCTCCTGCAATTTCTCATCCCTCCTAGTGTTTTGCATGTGTGTTTCCTCTGCGAGTGTCCATTCCCTCACATCCTTGAGCCATGTGTCTACGTCTGGGGCCCTCTGTCCCATTCATGTGATGGCGACCCTGCGCCTAGCCAATACCAGCATCAATTGCAACAATTTATATGAAAGCTTCTATTTCCTTGGCTTTGGGACCAATGCCAGCAGACAATGTAAGGGTGTTAGTTCGATTTGGAGGCCAGTAGTGGCCGGTATACGAGCCACAACCCCTGTTTAAAAACTCCCCACCAACGGACATTCCCAGGCTAGATGCAAAAACCCTGCTTCCTCTGCGCTGCACCTGGGGCAGTTGTCCCTTCTATTCTCCGAGAAGCGGCTCACCGACTTCGGGGGAAGATAGGTTCTGTGGAAGAAGTTAAAATGGATACGTTTATAGCGCGCATTACAGGACACCCGCCGCTTCAAGGCCCCTATACGCTTCCGTTGTCCCTGATCCAGAGGCGCTCCCAGGTCCGCCGCCCATGCCGGAGGCACCGGAGGGGCAGAATCACACTTCATAGTCGCATACAGCAAGGCTATCAATCTACGTCCTCTGCCGCAGGACAATATGATATGTAAGGTATGGATCATCGGGGGTATCTCGGACACTGCGGCCAGACCGAGCTCACAATAGAACGCAACCCTTGGTAATGTAAGTATTGTCCGCCACTCAGGCCAAATGACTCCTCTGCCTGTTCATACGTCACGAAGCTCTCCGAGGGGTATAGATCTGATAGGACCTCACAGCCCCCGTCTCTCCATTCTCGGAAGGACATATGGTGTCCTATCTCTACCATAGGGGCCAGTATCCAGATCGGTAGATCCCTGTGAAAAGGGACCGAGTGTAGGACCCTTTCTATAAAACGTTGCCATACGCCCGCTGTGTGTCTCACCACATAGGGCAGCTCGACGTCGGCTCCTGCCCCACACATCAGAGCCAGCTGAAGCTCCTGCACTGTCGCCCTTCCTGCTAGTAATCGCGTCTCCCATACATCCACATCTGCAAACCATCTGACAGCTGGAAGTATCTGTGCTGCGTAATAATAAAGGTCGAAGCGTGGGGCTTCCAATTCCCCCTCCTCAAAGGAGCGCACAACAGTACGGAGGGCAACTCTGCTTCGACGACCCGCCCAAAGCAGCAATGTAAGCAGCGTATTGAGGGGCCGAAAAATCCTAGGCGGAAGAGGGCACAACATGGTTTGAAGGACATACAGTGTCCTTGGCAGCATCACCATCTTAGAGACGGCCAGCCGCCCCATTAGGGACAGTGGTAGGGTGTTCCAAAAGGACACGGATTGCTGGAGAGGCGTAATCACCCGGTCTATGTTTTGGGGGAGGGACTGCTCCTCTGTCGAGGCCACATGAATGCCTAGGTATCGGAAACTGGTCTGTTCCCAACGCAGCCCAAGCTCTGGCAAGTCCTCCAGGGGTATTGTTTCAAAGCCTGATAGCGGTAAAATAAGGGACTTACTACGGTTAAGCCGCAAGCCCGACACCTCGCCAAAACGGTACTGGTGATGCACTAACTTCGGGAGCACCTCCCTCGGAGTTTTCAAGTAAAACAAGGCTTCATCCGCATACAGCGACAGTACATTGCACACGTCACCCACCTGAATACCCAATTGTCTCATCTCAGTCCGTATCATGACAGCACACGGCTCGATAGCTAGGGCAAAAAGTAGTGATGAGACGGGGCATCCTTAACTCGTGCCCCGTCCCAGCTGCCTTTCCTCTGATCTCGCGGTTCCTGGGCGCACCCTGGCTCGAGGGGAGCTATATAGGATACGAATCCAAAGGCTAAAATTGGGCCCCAGGCCCATCTTCCAGAGGACCTCCTGCAAGTAGCCCCAGTCAACAGTGTCAAACGCCTTGGCCAGATCTATGGAGACCAAGACCGTCTGTTCTTCCCTACCTCGCACTTCGTGTTGGATGTGTTTCAAACGTCTTAGATTCATAGCCGTGTTCCGCCCAGGAATAAAACCGCATTGATCTTGGTGCACTAAGTGCTCCATCTGGGGTGCTAGCCGTGTGGCCAATAATTTAGTCAAAATTTTGATATCAGAATGGGGACACCCATTATTCTGGAGTTCGTACCTGTGTTTTCTGTCCACATCTCGAGGCCCCCGCCTCGCGGGTGCCGCTCGTGCTTGAGTCCGAGAGGGAGACCTGTTTTTACTGGGCACACGGAGCGCTGTTGGAGCCTGCACCTGGTCTGTGGTCATCTCCGGGCTGAGGCGGGACTGCGAGGACCAGCGTCCTGAGCGGCGCGGATCGGCCGCAGCTGGTCCTCTTCCCGCCCCTCCGCACTGGGTCAAAAGCTGCCAAAGGAACTGCACCAGTGGGACACCCATTATTCTGGAGTTCGTACCTGTGTTTTCTGCCCACATCTCGCGGCCCCTGCCTTGCGGGTGCCGCTCGTGCTTGAGTCCGAGAGGGAGAGCTGTTTTTACTGGGCACGCGGAGCGCTGTTGGAGCCTTCACCTGGCCTGTGGTCATCTCCGGGCTGAGGCGGGACTGCGAGGACCAGCGTCCTTAGCGGCGCGGATCGGCTGCAGCTGGTCCTCATCCCGGCCCCTCCTCCATCGCTGACTATTTCTGCAAGTAGCCTCAACGCGCACGGGGGACGCGCACGGGCGAAGCCCAGGCAAAGGGCAGGCCGTCTACGGCCGTCCAGGACCGGCCAAGACTGGACTGGGCCACCCCGTGGTTGTGCTTTAAAGGATCACGGGATTGGTGTAAGCGCAACAAACTTACGGTCCCTAGTTGGAAAATACTCTGAGACTTTTGTTATTGAACTCTTCGTTCCATCCTAGGGTGGTTTATTGCTTTAGTTTAGGACAGATACTAGGACACCCTTGAACGTAGAAAAACCGATATGTCTACTAAAGTGGGAAAGGACAGTGAAGCCCCGGGGGGGGGGGGAGGCTAGGGGGACCCTGGATGCATATTTTAATAAAGCTGTCTCTCACTTGGAGCAGGAAATCTCAATCGTTGAGAGAAGTATCTCAAAGAGACACGTTCGTGATAGATTCCTTACCTTAGAATATCCCCAGGCGTCAGACTGGATCCGGAAATTTGTGCGTAGCAATACCCCTGCGCGTCGGTAGGTGTCGTCTGCGGCTCCGTGTCAGTCGTCGGCGTCGTTAGCGCCGGAATGACGTCGTCGGAGTACTTAGACGCCGCCCATGCGCGCTGACGTCAGTTCTTCTTTTTTCCGCGCCAGCTAGCGCAGATCCGGAGAAGCTCTACCCCTAGTCATTTTTTGACTGAACTTTTTGATCTTTCTGATCATTTCTTTCTTAGAGTCTTCGACCCGGGTTCAAACCCTGCTCGAAGTGCGACCGACTGATGTCGGTTACGGACCCCCATCGCCGGTGCCTGAAGTGCTTAGGCCTCGACCACGACGACCGCACCTGCTCCGACTGCCGGGCCCTGACGTCGAAGGCTAGGCGGGAGCTTTCCCGCAAGCGGCTCGAGCTCCGGCAGTCGGCTCCGCGCCACTCCAGGTCCCGGTCCCACGGGAGGTCGAGGGACAGGTTGCGGGGTCGGAGTCATCGCAGCTCCGGGAGTGGACACCGGTCGTCAGGCTCCAAGTCCTCAGGTAAGAGGCATGAGAGGTCGGAGAGACATCATCGTTCCTCCAACCCACCCTGACGCTCGCACGATGCGGCTGGGGGCTCTGGCGACACCGCCCACGCGGCTCCGCGGGAGTCGCAAGCGTCTCCGCTTGCCCCACCCACACCTTCGGGTCCCTGGGCATGGCGCAACGCCGGAGGAGATCGAGCAGTACCTCATGGCCATGAGGTCCCTCCCTCCTCAGTCGGGTTCCTTGGCGCCTCCGGGCCCAACGGTCCCAACTGGAGGCCCTAGCGGGTCGGGTGCTTCGGCCCCGACGCCGCCGGCGACTTCGGGCCCGGCGCCGCAGGACCTCACTGGATCCGCTTCCGGATCCGGGTCGTCGTCGGTCGACCTCACCGGCGTCGGCCCCACGGGTGTCACCCCCGGCGCCTACTGTGGACGCCGTCCCCAATGTTCCCTACGGTCAGACTCTGGCGCCGGAACGGCGCCGCTGGGCGCCGCTTCCGACGGCCTTTGGAGATTTTTATTTCCATGAGGAGGCCCTGTCTACTAATCCTGTTTTACAGGAAACGGGTGACGAGGAAGATTGGGAGGGGTCTGAGGACCGTCTGGCACGGGAGTGCCAGTCTCAACAGGACTGGACATATAAGCTTGGGGAGGCCAGTGGTATTGACACTTCGCCAGACACTGGATTTGTCTCTCCTCCGACCGTGGCTTCGGAGGAGGGGTCAACATATAGTGTAGTGTTGACGAGGGCGGCCAAGGCCTTAAACCTTGAGCTCCCCGTCGTGGCCGTGAGGACTAACCTCCTCACTGAGGTCCTCAAACCGCAGTCAAGCTCCAGCGAGCCTCTGCTGCCGTTCAATGAGGCCTTGTGTGACGTTCTTTTGGGCACTTGGTGTAGGAGAGTAGGGTCTGCAATCCTATGGTCACCCCCTGGCTGTTCTCTCTCTAAATTGACAACCATGTACCTTAGGTGCATTTACCAATTGGTACTGGGCCACCTTATCAGTCTCTGTACAGCATACCTTAGGTATCCAGGGCATAGGTGTACCCAGGGCCTACCAGGGGCTGAAGCATGTATTATGCCACCCCTGGCTAGCCATCTAAACAGACACAACTGGCTGCACGACAGCTGGGGCAAGGTGGTTTAATCACCCTTTGCTTTAGATATAGTTCCCTATATCTAAACCTAAAATGGACACACATATTCCTATCAGTCACTCCTATGGCAGGCCTTAGCAATCCTGAAGGCAGGCTGCTTGGAATTATGTGAGATGGTGCTCTGGCATGAGCTGAGCCCGTTTGCAGCTTGCGGAACCAAGTCCTAATAGCTGTCCCATGATAACGCTATACCATATACTCTTAAGTGCATTATGAACCTCGCGGTCAAATGCTAACTTTGGTATAGCATTATCAAAACATGTTGAGTAAGGTGTCATACGAATTGGAATACTACCCCCTCGCCATTCTGGCGACGGGGGTAGCATTCCACCCTTCTAGAGGGACACGACATGTATGTGACTGTGAACCCCGGTTAAAGTTAACTCGAGCCTCAGCATCACAAAATGGATGCTGCCACTGTGAGAAGGTGGCCTGATATGCAGTGCTCACTATTCTAGTGAACACTATGTATCAGTCCAGCAACCCTTATTGATGATTGGTTGTAAGTCAACCTTATAGACCAGCTATCCTAGTAGCGTGGATACGAGCAGTCTAAGGCTAAAGACTCGAGAGGGCGCGTTAAGCCAGCTGTTTACCACACATATACCCCTTGAATACCAAGTGAAAGGACACCACACAAGTGTTATGAAAATAAACAGTTATTTATTTAAAGATCACAACAGCCCTGTACTCTTTATGAGGACAGGGTACTAAGCACAAACCAAAACTCTTACAAAAATACTTAAGTTAGCACAGTATATACAAATGCCCGAGGGGCACGGAAAACCATATACTCTGAAAGTGGAATGCGAAATTCCTAGCAGGTAAGTACAGTACTAATAGCTTTTGGAATCGCTAGGACTTGACTAGGGAATCGTTAGATTATGTCTAGGAGGCCTAGGGGACTCGGGTGCAGTGTGTGCACTCTCACGCGAGATGCGGGACAAAAGTCTATGGTAGCTAGGAATTAGAACGTTAGTGTTCTCGGGCGAACCCGACCTGGTAGGGAGAAAACGAAAGTAGATTCTGACCCTTGGATAGTGAGGCTATGCTGGGGCACCGAAATGCCGAAGTTACCTAGCCCAGGGGCTGCAGCTGCATAGGTCTGAAAAGACGTCGGGAATCCTCGTAGACGGACCAGGAGCCGGAAGAAAAGATGCTGGCCGGTGACCAGTGAAGAAAGTTCAGTCGGATCCAAGCCTGGATCTTGAAGATAGATGACACCTGAAAGCAGAGGGGACCAAGTTCGAGACTACTAGCCAGTAGTCAGTGGGCACCAGGAGGGCACCGGATGGTAGCCACCTCGACTAGGTGAGTGGGTGACGCTTGACTCGAAGATC
This sequence comes from Lissotriton vulgaris, assembly GCF_964263255.1. Classification (NCBI taxonomy): domain Eukaryota; kingdom Metazoa; phylum Chordata; class Amphibia; order Caudata; family Salamandridae; genus Lissotriton; species Lissotriton vulgaris. The sequence continues at coordinate 1,383,064,075 of NC_141691.1, read as the reverse complement.
TCACGGACCAGGAGGCGTTGTCGGCGACCAGGATGGAGGATCGAGCTGTCCCACGAAGATAGAAGCTGTCGGCGTCGCTGGACCCAGGATTGGGCAACAAAGCCTTGGCAAATTCAAGCCCACGCGGTGGACCTAAAATGGCGTCTGGAGTGGACCAGGAGGGTCCGGGGTGCCTCTCTTGAAGAAGGAAGCAAAGGCCAGCCTGGAGCAACCAGACCAGCAGTCGTGAAGTCGTTGGGCGTCGTTCAGAGGGCCACAAGCCAGCCGGCTAGTAGCCAAACAACGCGGTGCACAGCAAACAGCAGAAGGGCCCCACGCAGATCGTGGAGATGCAGGGGGGCTGATCTTGGGTGCTGGAGCTGCGCAGGGTCGGGGCTTCTCGGACCCCAAAGCACTCACCAGTGGAGGACACGGTGGGCTTGCAGTAAAGATGTCGTGCAGTCTTGGCGATCGTCGGTCCCTTGAGGTCTCGTCGCACTCACGGTTCTCAGCTGGGCTGTAGAGGTGAGTAGAGGTCAGAGGTGCCAGGGAAGCCGGGTCTCGTCGAGCTGGGTCGTCGGATTCGTGATGAAGGACTTGCAGCAGACCGCAGTGTTCTTTAGGATGGTGCCTGCGGATGCAGGGTGACTACTCCTTAGCCACAAGGGAGAATCTTGAAGAAGAAATCGTGAAGTCCTTTCGAAGAAAGTGGTATCTTGATTCCAAAGATGATCTAATTTGAACAGGGGGCCCGCTCCTATCTTTATACTAAAAAAGGGGGCTGACCCGGTTACTAGGTCCTGCCTATGGGTGGGACCAGGAGGGGGGTGGTTACACCCCTCTCCCCTGCCGGACTTCCCCAGGCCAGGGGCTGGTGTGCCCCTGGAACTGGTTCTGACTGGCCTATGCGTAGTGAGCACCGGGGTGCCACTCAGCAGTCACCTTCCTGAAAAGCCCTGCCTACCCAGGATACACAAAACCATGTCTGGGACGGTGCTAGCACCGCCCCGGACAGGAAACCCTTTGTCCAGGCCTCCCTCGCTGGAAGGACTCCCAGCAGCAGGAGGTCAGACTCGTGTCTGTGGTGGCAGCATCCATTTTGTGGAGCTGAGGCTTCAGTTAACTTTAACCGGGGTTCACAGTTACATACATGTCGTGTCCCTCTAGAAGGGTGGAATGCTAACCCCGTCGCCAGAATTGGCGAGGGGTTAGTATTCCAATTCGTATGACACCTTACTCGACATGTTTTGATAAAGCAATACCAAAGTTAGCATTTAACCGCGAGGATTATAATGCACTTAAGAGTATATGGTATGCGATATCATGGAACAGCTATTAGGACTTGGTTCCGCAAGCTGCAGACAGGCTCAGCTCATGCCAGAGCACCATCTCACACGATTCCAAGCACTCTGCCTTCAGGATTGTCAAGGCCTGCCATAGGAGTGACTGATAGGAATCTGTGTGTCCATTTTAGGGTTAGGTATAGGTATACTACACCTACAGCAAAGGGTGATTACACGACTTTGCCCCAGCTGTCATGCAGCCAGTTGTGTCAAATTTAGGAGGCCAGCCAGGGGTGGCACAATACATGCTGCAGCCCCTGGCAGCCCTGGGTACACCTATGCCCTGAGTTACAGGGTCTGATAGGGTGGCCCAGTACCAATTGGAAATGTACCTAGGGTACATGGAATCCATTTTAAAGAGAGAGCAGTAGGCCTGGGGTCCTGATTGGCAGGGTCCCAGGTCGACTATGTCCAAAACCAGCTAAAACACAGGGCAAAAAGTTGGGGGCAACCATAGTCAGGATGTACCTTCCTACACAACCCCCCCCCCAAACGAAAGGAGATAAGGCTATCCTTGTCCAGGTAAGCCTCTATTACCTAAGTGGCCATATAAGGAAGGACCAGCTCTGGCTTGGTTTCCCCCTGTGTCATGGTCCACTAGGCAACCCCTCACCCTAAGGGTATCTGAGGGTCTCCACCATAGGGAATCTCTGTCTCTGGTGTGTCTTGGGAAAGAAGAAGGCTGATGCTGGGATGGAGTACTGAAGTGAGGCTCCTCTACCTTTGGGCTCAACTTCCTCCAATCACCATCCATCATATGTGCCTTTCTTTCTTTAGCTGAGATGCACTGAGCTCTCAGGGTCAGCCTCTGGCTACCTAAAGCTGGAGGCTGGGTCCCTCTGTTTGGCTTACTGGAGGGACAGGTCAGGTCTGGGGTTTTTAGGCCCCATGTTTGGCTGTGCCCAACAGTGTCCAGCTGTGGGAGTTCCCTAACTACTTTTAAGGGGGATCCCTCAGGAGTCTGACTTATTTTCACTTGGCTGGGTTTACCAGCTTCAGTGACCCTAATCTGCTGATTAAGTGGTTCTTTTGGACAGGGGGCCCTTTGGGGTCCACCACTGGCCTCCCTGGTCTCTTCAGCCCTGGGCTGACTGAGGCAGGGTAGAGAGGTGCAGGTTACCTGCTCCAGACTGGGTCCCACCTGGGAAGGGTCCACTGCCATCAGGGGCTCTGCCAGGCTAGGCCTGACTACCTCTGGGGCAGTTCCTTCAACAGGGGTAGAGTCAGTTCCCTGAGGAGGCTGGCTCTCACCTAGTGTCTGGGAGGGGGGAGACTCTTCTTCCTCCTCAAGGCTCTCTGTTTGAGTGGAGTGATCCATTGTTTCAGGCTTCACAACCTCACTATCTGTCTGAGTAGAGGCTGAGACCATTTCAACCTTGCCAACCTTTTCAGGGAGGACTGGTGCTTGGACTGGGGCTGTAGCTATTACTGCCCCACTAACCTGTCTGGATAGGCCTATCATTCTGGAATGAGTTTCTTGTTCCACTTCAGCCCATGCTGAGAGTTCCAGGTCATTCCCCAGTAAGCAATCTACAGGTAGGTTATCTGTCACTGCCACTCTCATGGGCCCTGTGACATTACCCCAGCTGAGCTTGACTACTGCCATGGGATGCCTTCTCTTCATTCCATGAATGTCTGTCACCTGATAAGTAAAACCAGGGGTCAGTTGAGCAGAGGGGACCAGATGGTCACTCACCATGGTGAGGCTGGCCCCTGTGTCTCTGAATGCCTCAACTTTCTGACCATTCACTAACACTTCTTGTCTATACTTTCCCAAAATGTGGGGTCCAGTAGTGAAGTTGGCAAACCCCATGCCAGTCTCACAGACAAGAGTGTGGCCAGGGAACCTGGCTAAGCCATAGTCCTCCTGATTGCCCAAAGTAATGCCCACCACATTCTTGGGGGCACTCCCACCACCTGGGGGATTACCACTAGTGGTAACAGGAGGTTTAGGAGTATTACCTGGGGGTGTATTTCCCTTATTACCATTTTTAGGGCAACTGGCATCACTTTTGTAATGGCCCACCTGTTTACAGGTATGGCAATAAGGTTTCTTCTGTTCTGAAGGAGTGTTCTGGGACCCACCACCCTTGTTGGAGTTTTGGGGCCCTAGGGAAGTCTTCTCTGTGGATTTATCCCCACCCTTCTCTTGAGGCTTGGTTGATTCCTTTTTCTGGTCACCACCCTGGTTTTTAGGCCTAACCCTGGTTCTGACCCATTTGTCTGCCCTCTTACCCAATTCCTGTGGAGAGGTCAACTCAGAGTCTACCAGGTGCTGATGTAATAACTGGTTCTGACAATTATTTAAGATTTGCTCCCTCATAATTAGATTATACAATCCTTTAAAATCAGTAACCTTACTACCCAGTAGCCAGCCTTCAAAAGCCTTAGTGGCACAATCAACAAAGTCAGTCCAATCTTGAGACTGAGTTTTCTGGGTGTCTCTGAACAGCATCCTGTATTGTTCAGTGGTTAAACCAAACCCATCAACCAGTACATTTTTCAAGACTTGGTAATTGTTAGCATCCTCCACCCTTGTGGTGAGGAGCTTATCTCTACCTTTACCATCAAAGGAGAGCCACAAGATAGCTGCCCACTTACTTTGGGGAACACCCTGCACAGTGCAGGCTCTCTCCAAAGCAGTAATCCATTTGTGGATGTCATCCCCTTCTTTAAAGGGGGGCACTATCTTATTCAGGTGCTTTGTATCAAAACTCCTTTCCCTATTGCTAGGTTTATTGCTGCCACCAGTGGGAACTAGCCCACATAATTCTTGCTCTCTAGCAAGGGCAAGTCTCTCTTTGGCCAGGGCAAGTTCTTCCCTTTCAATCCTCAGTTTGACTGCCCTTTCTTCAGCTTCATACACTCTCCTCTTAGGGGAAGACATTCCTCTGTGAGAAGAGTTGAGAGAGCCATTGGTTCGAAAGGATCTGCTAGAGCCTCTTGATAGAGACCTAACTCGTCCATTCCCAATGTTAAGCTGACCTGAGAGTGGGCCCAGGAGTTCCCCAGTACCAAGCTCATGTCTGCTTAAGTTGGACCTGCTTAGTCTGCTGACTTCTACCTGTCCCTTATCTGCCTCATCCCCTGATAACTCATCCTCATCCTCAGCAACATCTGCCTCAAGGAGGGGATGGATATCAAAGGGACCCTGTAAGGAGGGCAAACTTCCATCTGGATTAGAAGGGTCTGGGTTACCAGCCCTACTGGCATCATAAGCCTCTAAGAGACCAATCAGAAAGGAAGTGGTGGGGTTAGACCCCTGTTTTAGTTTCCTGAGAGTACACACTTGTCTCATCTCATGGAAGCTAAGAGCAGTATATTTTGAAGGGATGACCTGTGGAGGGTCAACTGACACAAGGGGAGACTCAGTGTTTCCTCCTGTGGCCGACATACTGCTTCTAGTGTGGTGTAAGTGATGCACCTACCTACACTATGTGTTACCTACTGATCCCTTGCTAAGAGTTGCAGCCAAGGTGTGCTAAGCCTTGAGGAGCTACAACAGCTGGTTCAGTAGAACTCAGAGTATTCTAAGCTTTAGTTATATGTACCTAACAGTACTTATGTGATCTTTCAACAAGATATTCTTAGGATACGTGTGGTAAAACAACAGCAAGCTCAAATCCCAACCGCTGCTCACCAATGTGAGAAGGTGGCCTGATATGCAGTGCTCACTATTCTAGTGAACACTATGTATCAGTCCAGCAACCCTTATTGATGATTGGTTGTAAGTCAACCTTATAGACCAGCTATCCTAGTAGCGTGGATACGAGCAGTCTAAGGCTAAAGACTCGAGAGGGCGCGTTAAGCCAGCTGTTTACCACACATATACCCCTTGAATACCAAGTGAAAGGACACCACACAAGTGTTATGAAAATAAACAGTTATTTATTTAAAGATCACAACAGCCCTGTACTCTTTATGAGGACAGGGTACTAAGCACAAACCAAAACTCTTACAAAAATACTTAAGTTAGCACAGTATATACAAATGCCCGAGGGGCACGGAAAACCATATACTCTGAAAGTGGAATGCGAAATTCCTAGCAGGTAAGTACAGTACTAATAGCTTTTGGAATCGCTAGGACTTGACTAGGGAATCGTTAGATTATGTCTAGGAGGCCTAGGGGACTCGGGTGCAGTGTGTGCACTCTCACGCGAGATGCGGGACAAAAGTCTATGGTAGCTAGGAATTAGAACGTTAGTGTTCTCGGGCGAACCCGACCTGGTAGGGAGAAAACGAAAGTAGATTCTGACCCTTGGATAGTGAGGCTATGCTGGGGCACCGAAATGCCGAAGTTACCTAGCCCAGGGGCTGCAGCTGCATAGGTCTGAAAAGACGTCGGGAATCCTCGTAGACGGACCAGGAGCCGGAAGAAAAGATGCTGGCCGGTGACCAGTGAAGAAAGTTCAGTCGGATCCAAGCCTGGATCTTGAAGATAGATGACACCTGAAAGCAGAGGGGACCAAGTTCGAGACTACTAGCCAGTAGTCAGTGGGCACCAGGAGGGCACCGGATGGTAGCCACCTCGACTAGGTGAGTGGGTGACGCTTGACTCGAAGATCTCACGGACCAGGAGGCGTTGTCGGCGACCAGGATGGAGGATCGAGCTGTCCCACGAAGATAGAAGCTGTCGGCGTCGCTGGACCCAGGATTGGGCAACAAAGCCTTGGCAAATTCAAGCCCACGCGGTGGACCTAAAATGGCGTCTGGAGTGGACCAGGAGGGTCCGGGGTGCCTCTCTTGAAGAAGGAAGCAAAGGCCAGCCTGGAGCAACCAGACCAGCAGTCGTGAAGTCGTTGGGCGTCGTTCAGAGGGCCACAAGCCAGCCGGCTAGTAGCCAAACAACGCGGTGCACAGCAAACAGCAGAAGGGCCCCACGCAGATCGTGGAGATGCAGGGGGGCTGATCTTGGGTGCTGGAGCTGCGCAGGGTCGGGGCTTCTCGGACCCCAAAGCACTCACCAGTGGAGGACACGGTGGGCTTGCAGTAAAGATGTCGTGCAGTCTTGGCGATCGTCGGTCCCTTGAGGTCTCGTCGCACTCACGGTTCTCAGCTGGGCTGTAGAGGTGAGTAGAGGTCAGAGGTGCCAGGGAAGCCGGGTCTCGTCGAGCTGGGTCGTCGGATTCGTGATGAAGGACTTGCAGCAGACCGCAGTGTTCTTTAGGATGGTGCCTGCGGATGCAGGGTGACTACTCCTTAGCCACAAGGGAGAATCTTGAAGAAGAAATCGTGAAGTCCTTTCGAAGAAAGTGGTATCTTGATTCCAAAGATGATCTAATTTGAACAGGGGGCCCGCTCCTATCTTTATACTAAAAAAGGGGGCTGACCCGGTTACTAGGTCCTGCCTATGGGTGGGACCAGGAGGGGGGTGGTTACACCCCTCTCCCCTGCCGGACTTCCCCAGGCCAGGGGCTGGTGTGCCCCTGGAACTGGTTCTGACTGGCCTATGCGTAGTGAGCACCGGGGTGCCACTCAGCAGTCACCTTCCTGAAAAGCCCTGCCTACCCAGGATACACAAAACCATGTCTGGGACGGTGCTAGCACCGCCCCGGACAGGAAACCCTTTGTCCAGGCCTCCCTCGCTGGAAGGACTCCCAGCAGCAGGAGGTCAGACTCGTGTCTGTGGTGGCAGCATCCATTTTGTGGAGCTGAGGCTTCAGTTAACTTTAACCGGGGTTCACAGTTACATACATGTCGTGTCCCTCTAGAAGGGTGGAATGCTAACCCCGTCGCCAGAATTGGCGAGGGGTTAGTATTCCAATTCGTATGACACCTTACTCGACATGTTTTGATAAAGCAATACCAAAGTTAGCATTTAACCGCGAGGATTATAATGCACTTAAGAGTATATGGTATGCGATATCATGGAACAGCTATTAGGACTTGGTTCCGCAAGCTGCAGACAGGCTCAGCTCATGCCAGAGCACCATCTCACACGATTCCAAGCACTCTGCCTTCAGGATTGTCAAGGCCTGCCATAGGAGTGACTGATAGGAATCTGTGTGTCCATTTTAGGGTTAGGTATAGGTATACTACACCTACAGCAAAGGGTGATTACACGACTTTGCCCCAGCTGTCATGCAGCCAGTTGTGTCAAATTTAGGAGGCCAGCCAGGGGTGGCACAATACATGCTGCAGCCCCTGGCAGCCCTGGGTACACCTATGCCCTGAGTTACAGGGTCTGATAGGGTGGCCCAGTACCAATTGGAAATGTACCTAGGGTACATGGAATCCATTTTAAAGAGAGAGCAGTAGGCCTGGGGTCCTGATTGGCAGGGTCCCAGGTCGACTATGTCCAAAACCAGCTAAAACACAGGGCAAAAAGTTGGGGGCAACCATAGTCAGGATGTACCTTCCTACAGCCACCACAGACACAAGTCGGACCTCCTGCTGCTGGGAGTCCTTCCAGCGAGGGAGGCTCGGACAAAGGGTTTCCTGCCTTGGGAGGTGCTAGCACCACCCCAGACAGGATTTTGTGTATTAGGTAGGACAGGGCTAAAAGGAATGAGACATGCCTGGGGCACACAAGGTGTCCCCGTGCATACTCCGGTCTAAACCAGTTCCTGGGGCACTCCAGCCCCAGAGCTGGCGCAGGACCGGACAAAGGATAGGGGGTGTAACCACCCCCCTTCCTGGTCCCACCCAGGGGAGGGACCTAGTCGTAGTGCAGCCCCCTTTAGCTGAATAAAGGTAGGAGCTGGTCCCATTCCAACTTAGATTAATCTTGACAACTTCCACGAAGAACTCTTGAACTTCGCCCTCCTGAACATCAGAAGACTGAAGAATCTCCCCTATGGTCAGGGAGTGACCATTCTGCTCTGCAGGCACCATCAAGCTCCTGTGCGGTTTGCTGCAAGTCCTTCCATCCTGGAACCAGACGACCCAGCTCAACGAGACCCGGACCTCTAGACTCCTCTGACCTCTACCCACATCCACATCCACAGCACAGCTGGGACCCGTGGGTGTGACGAGCAACTTGGAGACGGCCATCTTGAAGAAACCTGCACAGCGCTTCCAGCACAACCGCCGAGGGATCCTCGAGTGAGTGCACTGGGGTCTGAGAAGCCCCATACCGACGCAGCTCCTGCATCAAAGACCAGCCCCTCAGCATCCATGTGATCTACGTGGGGCCCTTTTGCCTGGTTGCTGCTTTTCCTGTTGTCTGGTCACTTGCCGGCTGGCTAGTGACCTCTGAGATGACGACCCGAAGATTTCAACACTGCTGGTCTGGTCCCCCAGACTGGCCCTTGCTTCCTTGTAAAAGAGAAGTACCCGGACCCTCCTGGTCCGCACCAGACGCCATCTTTGTTCCCCCACGTGGCTTGCACTTGCCAAGGCCTGTTGACCAGATCGACGATCCAACACCGCCAACAGCAGCAGACTACGTGGGACAGCTCGTGCCTCCAGCCTGGTCGTAAAGAACAGCTCCTGGTCCGCGCAGCTACAGAGAGAAGCGACCCTTCTTCCACCTGATCGCGGCGACAGTATCTGGTTCCCTCCTGGTTCCAGCACCGTCACTGGCTAGTGGCCGAGACTCTGTCCCCTTCCCTTTCAGGACTTCTTCTCCCTAGTTCCATCCTTGGAACCACCGGACTCCTCCATCTGGCCGCCTGCCAGCAACTACTTGTTTCAGGCTTCATCAGGATCAACGCAGCAAACCCGACACCACTTCAGCCCTATGCACCCGCAGCCTGTGGGTTAGGTAACTAAAGCTTCTAGGTGCTGAAGTCAGTGTTCACTATCCTAGTGTCCAGGTTCACTGTTGTTTTTCCTCCATCCAGCCGGGTTCTTACGGAATCCGTAACTCTTTAAACTGTAGCATCCATAGACGTTGGTACGCATCTCGCGTGAGAGTTTCCACTCTGCACGTGAGTCACGTGGGCCTCCTGCTCCTTACTTACCTAGTTGGTAGCATAGTCCCAGCGATCCTCCAGCCTCTGGATCTTCTTACAGTATTTTCTTTCCTCGCATTCCATTGTTTCAAGTATATGGTTTGTCGTGCCCCTAGGGCACCATTGTAAATCGTGCAACTTAAACGTATTTTTCCTTAGAGTTTGTCATGTGCTTAGCCCTCTGACCTCATAAAGAGTTCAGAGGTGTATGTTAGTTAATAAATACTTGTTTATTTTCATAACAACCTGTGTGGTGTCCTTTCACTTGGTATTCAAGGGGTTATATGTGGTAGAACAGCTGCCTTCACATGCCAATAGAGTTTAGCCTAAGACTGCTTTGTCCATGCTACCATTAGGATAGCTGGTCTATAAGGTTGACTTACAACCAATCACCATAAGGGTTGTTTGGACTGATACAAGGTGATCACTAGAACTAGTGAGCATCATATATCAGTCCAACTTCTCATACTTGGTCCAAGCCCGCCACAGGTCCGTCTGTGGATAGGAACGTGGCCAGACGCTACCGCCCGGCCCCGGGCGACCCTTGCTTTTTGTCCACCCATCCCACCCCCGAGAGCCTGGTCATCCAGGCCTCCAATTCCCAGACCGCGTTCCCGTCGGCCCCGCCCGACCGGGAATCCAAGAGATATGAACAGTTCGGGAAGAAGGTGTTCTCGTCCCTAAGCTTAGGGCTGCGGTCTGTCAATACCGCCTGTCTCTTTGGCCGCTACACCCACACTCTGTGGGACGCGGTTGCGGACGTGCTGCCACAATGTCCGGAGGAGGTCCGGGCTAAACTCGCCCAAACCCTTGCGGAGGGCCGAGATGCAGCGCGATATTCCATCCGGTGTGGGCTGGATACCACGGACTCACTGGGCAGGGCAATGGCAACGACGGTGGCGGTTCGACGCCACGCCTGGTTGAGGTCCGCCAACTTCTCGGCCGATGTCCAGGCCAAACTTCTGGACATGCCGTTCGATGGCCGTCGCCTCTTCGGCGACAAGGCAGACCATGCGCTGCAATGTTTTAAGGACTCCAGGGCTACGGCCAAGTCCTTGGGCTTCTCGGCCCCACGCCAGCAATCGGGTGCCTTTCGTTCCTTTCGTGGCCACGGAAGGGGCGCCCCCACACGTGCTGCCAGCCACTCGCCGCAGAATGTTCAACAGCGCGATGGCAGCCGTGGAAACCGACGTGGCGGTGGACGGGGACAACGGCGAGGCCAGTCCACACCTCCCTCCACAGCACCCGCCTCAAAACCTTCCGAGTTTTCAGGCCCATGTGACGCCTGTGGGAGGCATGGTTCGCCATCACCTCTCCCACTGGCGCACTATCACGTCGGACAGGTGGGTGCTGCAGATCGTCCGAAGGGGCTACTCCCTCCCCTCTGAGGCGACCCCTCCATCCATGCCACCGCAATGCCACCGTGTGTCAGGGGATCACTTGCAACTTCTGCAAGAGCAAGTCACGACCCTCATGGCCAAGGGGGCAATCAAGCGCGTTCCTGGGCCAGAAGTAGGGTGTGGATGTTACTCCACTACTTTCTGATCGCCCTATCTTGGACCTGCGGAACGTCAACTACTTCCTCCGGAAGGAGAAGTTCAAGATGATGACTTTAACCCAGGTCCTAGCTGCCCTGGACCCAGAAGACTGGCTGGTAGCGTTAGACTTGCAGGACGCTTATTTCCTCTTCCCCGTCCTGCCGGCCCACCGGCGTTACCTGCGGTTCACGGTAGGCCAAGAGCACTTTCAGTTTACCGTGCTCCCCTTCGGCCTTACAAGCGCCCCACGGGTGTTCACGAAGGTGATGGCGGTGGTCGCAGCTCATCTGCGAGTGTTAGGGATGTCAGACATCCCCTACCTAGACGACTGGTTGTTGAAGGCGGGCTCGCCCCAGACAGTCGTCCGCCACCTCCAGACTACGGCCGACCTCCTGCATTTGCTGGGGTTCTCCATCAATATGCCGAAGTCGCACCTGTGTCCCTCTCAGAAGCTCCTCTTCATCGGAGCGGTTCTCGACTCGGCGCAGTTTCGGGTTTACCCTCCCGAACAGCGGGTTCAGGATATACAGGCTCTGATTCCCATCTTTCAGCCTTTATCCCAAGTCTCGGTCAGGTTGACGCTGCGGCTTCTGGGGCTGATGGCCTCCTGCATCCTTCTGGTGCATCACGCCCGGTGGCGGATGCGGGCTCTGCAGTGGGACCTGAAGTTTCAGTGGGCCCAGCATCAGGGCAACCTGTCCGATCATGTCTTGATCTCGGAGGGCACTGCGAGACAACTGCAGTGGTGGCTCACGGACCGCGATTGGGTAAGTGGCAGATCCCTCTCCCTACCCCACCCGGAGCATGTGGTTGTGACGGACGCGTCCCTCCTGGGCTGGGGAGGCCACATGGGAGAGGCGGCGATCAGGGGCCTCTGGTCTCCGGCGGAGTCCCGGCTCCATATCAACCTTTTGGAGCTGCGGGCGATTCGTCTAGCACTGAAGGCATTCCTCCCCTCTGTCCGGGGGAGTGTAGTGCAGGTGTTCACGGACAACACCACCTCCATGTGGTACTGCAACAAACAAGGCGGGGTGGGGTCGTGGACCCTATGCCAGGAGGCTCTGCGCCTCTGGCAGTGGCTGGAACATCAGGGCGTGACCCTGGTGGTTCAACACCTGGCAGGCTCTCTGAATGCCAGGGCGGACGAACTCAGCCGTCGGTGCATGATGGATCACGAATGGCGTCTGAACTCGGACGTGGCGCAAGGCCTCTCAGCACTGGGGAGAGCCTTGGTTAGATCTATTCACCACCGAAGAGAACGCGCAATGTCATCAGTTCTGCCCGTTGGAATTTCCAAGGCGGCACTCGCTCCGAGACGCTTTTCGTCGCGAGTGGAGTTGCGGTCTATTGTACGCCTTTCTGCCTATACCACTTCTGCCCAGAGTGCTGAAGAAGATCAGGCGCGACCGGGCCCAGGTTATCCTTGTGGCTCCGGACTGGGCATGAAGATACTGGTATCCCAAGCTACTCAGCTTGTCAGTCGATCCCCTGATTCGTCTGCCTCTTCGGGAGGACCTTCTGTCGCAGGAGCAGGGGACTGTCCTGCACCCGAACCTGTCCAGTCTCCACCTACAAGCTTGGAGATTGAGCGGCGGCAGTTGAGGCCATTTGACTTGCCTCCCGAAGTCTGTGATATCATTCTGGCAGCCAGGCGTCCCTCCACAAAGTCGGTATACGCCTGCAGGTGGAACAGATTTGTGGCATGGTGCACAGCAAAGGCTGTGGATCCTCTCTCTGCACCCCTTTCTGAAGTTCTACTCTTCTTTCTTTCCCTTGCCCAGCAGGGCTCTGCTCTGGGCACTCTTAAGGGGTACCTTTCTGCTCTTTCCGCCTTCTTACGGCTACCTGATCAGCCTTCCTTATTCAAGTCCCCCATTGTAAATAAATTTCTGAAGGGCATCACACACAGGTTCCCTCCTGTTCCCTTCGTGATTCCCCAGTGGGACTTGAATCTTGTACTCACTTATCTAATGTGTGCTCCCTTTGAGCCGCTCCATAACTGTCCTCTCCGTCTTCTTACCCTGAAGACTGCTTTCCTGGTTGCCATCACCTCTGCCAGGAGAGTGAGTAAGCTCCAGGCTCTTTCTTCTACTCCACCTTTCCTATCTGTTCATCCGGACAAGGTTGTGTTGCGGACAAGACCTACCTTTCTGCCCAAGGTTGTCACGGCCTTCCACATCGGGCAGTCCATTACCTTGCCCACTTTCTTTCCGCCTCCGCATCCCTCGCAAGAGGAAGCGAGGCTCCACTGTCTGGACCCAAAACGTGCGCTCTCTTATTACCTAGATCGCACACGTCAGTTCCGGGTGGATGACCAACTCTTTGTTAGTTACGTAGGCGCGAAGAAGGGAAAGGCGGTACACAAGAGGACCATTTCGCGGTGGATCATCTTGTGTATTCAGGCATGTTACTCCATGGCCAAAAAGGAGCCCCCTGCTGGATTGCAGGCTCATTCCACTCGAGCCACGGCAACACCAACTGCTTTGGGCCGAGGAGTCCCCTTACAGGACATTTGCCAGGCAGCTACGTGGGCCTCGCTGCACACGTTCGCAAGACACTACTGCCTGGACAGTCAAGTACGGAAGGATGGCTTCTTTGGCCGTTCCGTCCTCAAGGACTTTCTGGTGTGATTATTGGTTCGCAGACCCACCACCGGGGTTGGTATTGCTGGGGTATCTATTCTAAGGTAAGGAATCTATCACTAACGTGTCTCTTTCAGATTCACAAGTTACTACTTGTGTAACAATATATCTGTAAGAGACATTAGTTAGTGATAGATTCCTTACCGACCCACCCATCCTCCCCGTTCTGAGAACCAATATCTAGGGTTACGGTCATCCCCTTCAGGACCCTAGTTTTATGGCACCAGTGTTGGTTCTATCATGGCTCTGCGTATCTGGCGCAGAAAAGCTGTGTATCAGAACTGGCGTCAGCGCGTATGGGCGGCGTCTAAGTACTCCGATAACGTCTTTCCGGCGCCGACGTTGCCGACGACGGACGCGGAGCCGCAGACGACGCCTACCGACGCGCAGAGGTATTGCTACGCAAAAATTTCCGGATCCAGTCTGACGCCTGGGGATATTCTAAGGTAAGGAATCTATCACTAACTAATGTCTCTTACAGATATATTGTTACACAAGTAGTAACTTGTGCTTATCAGCCGAACTATTTAACCAGAATAAACGCTCATCCTTTGGATTAATTGCAATATTGACCTCTCCACCATTATATAGTACCCAGAGAATAAGAGATACCCCAAGAGCTGACATTAGTTTTCCCTTACTGCTCCAGGATAAACCCCAGACTCCCAAAAATGGTGGTACAGATGATACTCTGGTGGTAGACTTAGATCCTACTATAGATATAACTCTGGATCTGCCATCTCTATTAAGATTGCCCAACCCGACTGTGGGACATAAAGCGAAAAAAGCAGAAAAACCTAATAAAAGACCAATAAATAGGCACCCATGTAACCCAGAAAAGAAAGAGAGTGGGAAATGCAGATAGGGGAAGGAGCACAAAAATAAGTAAAATAGGAAGATCTAATCCTATAGTTCAGCCTACCAATAAATAGGCAGGTGATCCACTCCCATTGCAAACTCCCGTATTGGACAAGAATGGCCCAGTAGAAAAGATTTTTGAAACTCAGCTCCTTAGTCACTTAACGAAGAATATAGAACAGTTAGTTAGATCCGTATTATTACCCCTGATAGAGCGTCTAAGAAGGATGAGCGAACAACTTAATTCCCTAGCGGAGGTAACCACAGCAAACACACACCTATTAAAAAATGTAACGCCATCTTATCTAAATAAGGCTATTAAAGATAAACATCCTAGTATTAATCTGTACCCTGAGGCTGCCGCTACGGATAGAACCAACACTGGTAAGGGTCCAGAATCACCGATTGTAATTCCACCGGCGGTGGTCGGCCCCCTGCCTAGTGTCAGTAACCCGGGCAGGAGCAGCGAGAAGCTGCCCCAGAATATACGGGGGAGGTCGCTTACTTTAACTGACCGAGACATTCCACCACTTAAATCAACTAAGGACCATAATAATGCTCAGCAGCATCCCTCAGATACCATCGTTAAATCCATGTTATGCCACATCGACTTACCACCGGAAGCCACCCTGTATGTTACAGTCCTTACAGGGGTACCTGAACTAGCAACGTGGAGGAAAGAGAGCTACAGTGAGCTAAAGAATAAAGTAATTTTCTGGCTCACCCAAAATAGGCCAATCCCCCCAACCTAGACGGCGTTATTATACATGTTCGGAGATTGGAGTGGTTGGGTTCGAGACCAAAAGATACCAAGGGGGATGTAATCGTCGTTAATTTCAGAGCCCGGAGGGTGGTGAGACACATTGCTGAATGGTTTTTGGTAGACGGAGGTAGCAGAATAATGACTCGTACGTTGACTTACTTCTATCCTGTGTCACAGCTGCTGCCCCGGAACAGGGGGCCCACCCTCATAAACCCAAAATACCCAGCTCACTTCTCCCTGCTGTCTGATCCAACTCATCGGGGTCCCCATCATGCTGTCCGGGGTCAATTAGATAGGTCAAGATCAAACCTAGAATATGGGAATCCCCATTATCCATATACCCCGTACTGGAAAATCCCCCAGGTAAATCTGACTTTCAAGTACCTGTATGACAGAGCTCATCTCTAAACCTAGATATCCAAGCACCCGTAGGATAGAACATATACCTAAACCTAGCCAACGATTGGTCAATTTGCCACCAGAACATGTCAGGGGAGGGCCACGTGGGGAGGTTTGTATCAGGCGGGGTGAGTATACTAAGGAGCAGGACATTAATATGGATATGCATGAGGTGGGGAATTGTGCCCTGGATATACGGAATGCCTCCACTGTACAAAAGCAGCCATTTACAAGGGGTGATACTAATGTTGAGACTGAAGTTCTAAAAAACTTGTATACACCTGTATGCTCTGTTAATGGTAATAATATAATCGACCATCAATTAGTGCACCCAGGCAGTAATGATGTAACAATTGGTGGGGACCGACAGATGGACGTAGGAGCAAATATCCCAGAGCCACTTCCTTTAAATGTGATATTGACCAGACATGCACCAGGGGATCTAAAAATACTCTCATGGAACATAAATGGTATCTGAAAGAAACACGTTAGTGTTAGATTCCTTACCTTAGAATATCCCCAGGCGTCAGTCTGGATCCGGAAACTTTTGCGTAGCAGTACCCCTGCGCGTCGGTAGGCGTCGTCTGCAGGCGTCCCCTGCGGCTCCGCGTCCGTCGTCGGCGTCGTGCGCCGTGATGACGTCGCTGGAGTATATAGACGCCGCCTCCGCGCGCTGACGTCAGTTCTTCTTTTTTCCGCGCCAGTGGACGCAGATCTGAAGAGCAGTACTCCGGTCTTTGACCAAGTTTTTCGAAGTTAATTACTCACTTGTGCCTGATAGGATGCCTGGGTTCAAGCACTGTGATGACTGTGAGCGCACGATGTCGGTCACAGACCATCACCGCCTCTGTCTCCGGTGTCTGGGCCCCGACCACGACGTGGACTCCTGCGTCGACTGCCGGGCCCTCACCAACAAGGCTAGGCGGGAGCGGTCCCGCAAGCTACTGGAGCTCCGGGTGTCGGCCCCACGTCGGGACCGGGAGCGGTCCCGGTCCGGCCGGAGGTCGAGAGAGCGTTCGAGGGAACGATCGCGGAGCCGCGCCGAGCGTTCCGGAAGTCGACACCACTCGTCAGGCTCGTCAGGTAGGAAGCATAAGAAGTCGGGGCGTCGTCATCGTACCCCCGACTCCCCCCGACGCTCGCGCGATGCGGCCGGGGGCTCGGGTGACCCCAACCCCGCGGCTCCGCGAGAGTCGCCGGCGCGGCCTGCCTCATACCCTCCGGTCCCTGGGCATGGTGCGACGCCTGAGGAGATCGAGGCGTTCCTCATGGCCATGAGGGCGCTCGGTTCTCCGACGGGGCCTACGGTGCCTTCGGGCCCAGTGCTACCGTCTGGGGGTCATGGCGGTTCGGGTGTCCCTGCCTCGGCGCCGTCGGGTGCTCCGGCCCCGGCGCCGCCGACGGCTCCGACCCCGGCGCCGCAAGGGCCTTCGGGATCGGCGCCGGCTGGTCTTCCGGCCTCACCGGCGCCGTTGCCATCGGGGTTACCCCCGACGCCGCCCCCGCGCGACGCCGGTTCTCCGGTGCCGGCTCCGGCCGGCTCCGGGGTTCCGGCGCCGGCTCCGGGCGGCGCCGTCCCCTTACCTTCCCCGACGCCGGACGCGGCGCCGGACGGGCGTCGCTCGACGCCGGTCCCGGCGCCGATGGGCCCCATGAACCCCGAGGAGCCGGTCTACATCGTTGACTCCGAATACGGAGGTGATGAAGAGTTCGGTGAAGGTTGGGAGGGGTCCGAGGACCCTCTGTCACGCGAGTGCCAGTATGACCCGGACTGGACAGGTGACTTGGGGGATGCCAGTGGTCTGGACGACTCTCCTAACCCTGGTTTGATCTCTCCTCCTACCGTGGCATCGGTGGAGGGAGCTGCATATTCTGTGGTGCTGATGAGGGCTGCCAAGGCCTTACACCTTGAGCTCCCCGTCGCGGCCGTGAGGCCTAACATCCTCACCGAGGTCTTCAGACCGCAGTCATGCCCACAGGAGCCACTGCTGCCGTTTAATGAAGCCTTGTCAGACGTTCTGTTGGGCACTTGGTCCAGGCCCGCTTCAGGTCCGCCTGTTGATCGGAACGTGGCCAGGCGCCACCGTCCTTGTCCGGACGACCCCAAGTTCCTGTCTACCCACCCCACTCCTGAGAGTCTGGTGATCCAGGCCTCGACCTCCCAGTCCGCATTCCCGTCGGCCCCGCCCGACCGGGAATCCAAGAGGTATGACCAATTTGGCAAAAAGGTCTTCTCGTCCATTAGTTTGGGCCTGCGGTCTTGCAACACCGCCTGCCTCTTGGGCCGCTACACCCACTCTGTGTGGGATACGGTCGCGGAACTGCTGCCAGAATGCCCCATGGAGGTGCGGGCAAAACTCGGTCAGGCTGTGGCTGAGGGCCGAGATGCAGCGAAATATTCGATACGGTGTGGTCTTGATACGACCGACTCGCTGGGCAGAGCTATGTCAACGACAGTGGCGATTCGTCGCCACGCCTGGTTGAGATCCGCCAATTTTTCGGCAGACGTCCAAAATACACTGATGGACATGCCGTTCGATGGCTGTCACCTCTTCGGTGACAAGGCGGACCACGCGCTGGAACGCTTCAAGGACTCCAGGGTCACGGCCAAGTCCTTGGGTCTCTCGACCCAGCGTCAGCAAACGGGTTCGTTTCGTCCCTTTCGTGGCCAAGGAAGGGGCGCCCCCACACGTGCTGCCAGCCACGCGCCGCAACAATCCTTTCAACGCGGTGGCGGCCGTGGAAACCGCCGTGGCGGCGGTCGGGGACAATGGCGGGGTCAGACCACACCTTCCCCCGCAGCATCTACCCCAAAATCCTCCTAGTCCGTGCTTTCGGCCCCATGTGACGCCAGTGGGTGGCAGGGTTCGCCATCACCACGCTCACTGGCGCACGATCACTTCGGACAGGTGGGTGCTGCAAATCGTCCGAAGGGGCTACTCCCTCCCCTTCGAGACCTCTCCTCCAGCCATGCCACCGCAGAACCACCGTGTGTCGGGGGACCACTTGACACTTCTGCAGGAGGAAGTTACGGCCCTCTTGGCCAAGGGGGCCATCGAGCGCGTTCCTGGGCCAGAAGTAGGACGTGGTTGTTATTCCCACTACTTTCTGGTGCCCAAGAAGGACAAGGGGGGCCTACGTCCTATCTTGGATCTAAGGAACGTCAACGGCTTCCTCCGGAAGGAGAAGTTCAAGATGTTGACGTTAGCTCAGGTCTTGGCTGCCCTAGACCCACAAGACTGGATGGTAGCGTTGGACTTGCAGGACGCCTATTTTCACATCCCCGTCCTGCCGGCCCACCGGCGTTACCTGCGGTTCACGGTAGGCCAGGAGCATTTTCGGTTTATCGTGCTTCCCTTCGGCCTTACCAGCGCCCCACGGGTGTTCACAAAGGTGATGGCGGTGGTCGCAGCCCATCTGCGCAGGTTGGGGGTTTCAGTCTTCCCCTACCTAGACGACTGGTTGTTGAAGGCGGGCTCGCCCCAGACAGTCGTCCACCACCTTCAGATGACGACAGACCTCTTGCACGACCTGGGGTTCTCCATCAATGTGCCGAAATCACACCTGTGTCCCTCTCAAAAGCTCCTTTTCATCGGAGCGGTTCTGGACTCGGCGCAGTTTCGGGTTTATCCTCCGGAACGGCGGGTTCGGGATATTCAGGCTTTGATTCCCATCTTTCAGCCGCTATCCCGGGTTTCGGTCAGGTTGACGCTGCGGCTGCTGGGACTGATGGCTTCCTGCATCCTTCTGGTGCATCACGCTCGGTGGCGGATGCGGGCTCTGCAGTGGGACCTGAAGTTTCAGTGGGCCCAGCATCAGGGCAACTTGTCCGACCACGTCTTGATCTCGGAGGGCACTGCGAGACAACTGCAGTGGTGGCTTACGGACCGCGATTGGGTCAGGGGCAAGTCCCTCTCCCTTCCCCAACCGGAGCACGTTGTCGTGACGGACGCGTCCCTCCAGGGCTGGGGTGGCCACTTGGGAGAGGCAGAGATCAGAGGCATCTGGTCTCCGGCGGAGTCCCGGCTCCATATCAACCTGTTGGAGCTGCGGGCGATTCGTCTGGCACTGAAGGCATTCCTCCCCTTTGTCAACGGGAGTGTGGTGCAGGTGTTCACCGACAACACCACCGCCATGTGGTACTGCAACAAACAGGGCGGTGTGGGGTCGTGGACCCTTTGCCAGGAGGCTCTGCGCCTCTGGCAATGGCTGGAACGTCAGGACGTGACTCTGACGGTTCAACACCTGGCAGGTTCTCTGAACGCCAGGGCGGACGAACTCAGCCGTCTGTGCTCGATGGATCACGAATGGCGTCTGAACTCGGACGTGGCGCAAGGCATCTTTCTGCGATGGGGAGAGCCTTGGTTAGATCTATTCGCCACCGAAGAGAACGCGCAATGTCATCAGTTCTGCGCGTTGGAGTTTCCAAGACGGCACTCGCACGGCGACGCCTTTCGGCGCGAGTGGAGTTGCGGTCTGTTATACGCCTTTCCGCCTATACCACTTCTGCCCAGAGTGCTGAAGAAGATCAGGCGCGACCGGGCCCAAGTTATCCTTGTGGCTCCGGACTGGGCTCGAAGATACTGGTATCCCGAGCTACTCAGCATGTCAGTCGGTCCCCCGATCCGCCTGCCCCTTCAGGAGGACCTTCTGTCGCAGCAGCAGGGGACGGTCCTCCACCCGAACCTGTCCAGTCTCCACCTCCATGCTTGGAGATTGAGCGGCGGCAGTTGAGGCCATTTGACTTGCCTCCTGAAGTCTGTGATGTTATTCTGGCAGCCAGGCGTCCCTCCACTAAGTCGGTATACGCCTGTCGGTGGAACAGATTTGTGGCATGGTGCACAGCAAAGGCTGTGGATCCTCTTTCTGCCCCTCTTTCGGAGGTTCTTCTGTTTCTTCTTTCTCTTGCCCAGCAGGGCTCTGCTCTGGGCACTATCAAGGGCTACCTTTCTGCCCTTTCAGCCTTTTTAAGGCTTCCTGATCAGCCTTCTTTGTTCAAATCCCCGATTGTAACTCGATTCTTGAAAGGCATCACTCACATGTTTCCACCTGTTCCGTTTGTGATGCCTCGGTGGGATTTGAACCTGGTTCTGACCTTTCTAATGTGTGCTCCCTTTGAGCCCCTTCATTCTTGTCCTCTCCGTCTCCTGACTTTAAAGACGGCTTTCCTGGTTGCCATCACCTCTGCCAGGAGGGTGAGTGAGCTCCAGGCTCTTTCTGTCCAACCTCCTTTCCTGTCCATTCATCCTGATAAGGTGGTTCTGAGGACTAGACCTTCTTTCCTGCCCAAGGTTGTTTCGGCCTTTCACATCGGGCAGTCCATCACCCTCCCTTCCTTCTTCCCGCCTCCGCATCCTTCAAAGGATGAAGAGCGGCTCCATCGTCTGGACCCAAAACGTGCGCTTTCATTTTACATGGATCGCACACGCCAGTTCCGGGTGGATGACCAACTGTTTGTTGGCTACGTGGGTGCGAAGAAGGGACGGGCGGTCTGTAAACGAACCATCTCTCGATGGGTCGTCCTCTGCATCAAAGCGTGCTACTCTTTGGCTCGGAAGGAGCCTCCTGTTGGGCTGAGGGCCCATTCCACTCGGGCCACGGCGGCTACCACTGCCCTGGGCCGGGGAGTCCCCTTGCAGGACATTTGCCAAGCGGCTACGTGGGCCTCGCTGCACACCTTTGCGAGGCACTACTGCCTGGACAGTCAAGTCCGGAGGGATGGCTTCTTTGGCCGTTCTGTCCTCCAGGACTTTCTGGTGTAGTTGTATTGGTTCGCAGACCCACCACCGGGGTTGGTATTGCTGGGGTATGTATTCTAAGGTAAGGAATCTAACACTAACGTGTTTCTTTCAGATGAACAAGTTACTTACCTTCGGTAACGATATATCTGTAAGAAACATTAGTTAGTGTTAGATTCCTTACCGATCCCACCCATCCTCCCCGTTCTGCGAACTGATACCTAGGGTTAAGGACATCCCTTTCAGGGCCCTAGTTTTACATGGCACCAGTGTTGGTTCTCTCATGGCTCTGCGTCTCCTGGCGCGGAAATGCTGTGTGCAAAGAACTGACGCCAGCGCGCGGAGGCGGCGTCTATATACTCCAGCGACGTCATCACGGCGCACGACGCCGACGACGGACGCGGAGCCGCAGGGGACGCCTGCAGACGACGCCTACCGACGCGCAGGGGTACTGCTACGCAAAAGTTTCCGGATCCAGACTGACGCCTGGGGATATTCTAAGGTAAGGAATCTAACACTAACTAATGTTTCTTACAGATATATCGTTACCGAAGGTAAGTAACTTGTTCATTAGTACTAAGGTTTCGAACGGTGTATGGCTAGATTTTGTCAATCGACATGTATGTAACTGTGAACCCCGGTTAAAGCTTAATACAGCCTCAGCTCCACAAAATGGATGCTGCCACCACAGACACAAGTCTGACCTCCTGCTGCTGGGAGTCCTTCCAGCGAGGAGAGGTTGGACAAAGGGTTTCCTGTCAGGGGCGGTGCTAGCACCATCCCAGACAGGGTTTTGTGTATCCCAGGTAGGCAGGGCTGAGAGGAAGGTGGCTGCAAGTGGCACCCCGGTGCTCACTGTGCATATGCCGGCTTGAACCAGTTCCAGGGGCACACCAGCCCCTGAGTTGGGGAAAGTCCGGACAAGGGAGAGGGGTGTAACCACCCCCCTCCTGGTCCCACCCATGGGCAGGACCTAGTCGCGTGCCAGACCCTTTCTTTAGTATAAAGGTAGGAGCGGGCCCCCTTCCCAAATTAGATAATCTTGAATCTTGAACTACTTTCCACGAAAGGAACTCTTGAACATTTCTGAAGACTCTCCCTTGTGGCTAAGGAGTAGCC
This sequence comes from Lissotriton vulgaris, assembly GCF_964263255.1. Taxonomy (NCBI): domain Eukaryota; kingdom Metazoa; phylum Chordata; class Amphibia; order Caudata; family Salamandridae; genus Lissotriton; species Lissotriton vulgaris. The sequence goes on along the minus strand of NC_141691.1, from coordinate 1,383,041,801 downwards.
ACCCTGCATCAGCGTGCACCATCAAAGCGCTTGCGGTTTGCTGTAAGTCCATCCTCCGGATCAAGACTGCCCAGCTCGACGAGACCCGGATTCCCTGGCACCTCTGACCTCTACCTACATCATCAGCCCAGCTGAGATTCGTGGGTGTGACGAGACCTGAAGGGACTGGCCATCTTCAAAACTGCACGACGCTTATCCAACACTACCGCCGAGGGATCCTCAAGTGAGTGCTTTGGGGTTTGAGAAGCCCTAACCCTGAGCAGCTCCAGCACTGAAGTCCAGCCCCCCAGCATCCACGAGATCTGCGTGGGGCCCTTCTGCTCTTTGCTGCTCACCGCGTTGTCCGGTCACTTGCCTGCTGGCTAGTAGCCCTCCTGACGAGGAACCACAACGATTACACCGCTGGTCTGGTTGCTCCAGACTGGCCCTTGCTCCCCTCCAACAGAGGAGCACCCCGGACCCTCCTGGTCTACTCCAGACGCCATCTTGAGTCCACCGCGTGGGCTTGCCTTTGCCAAGGTTTGTTGCCCCAATCCTAGGTCCAGCATCGCCGACAGCAGACACCTTCGTGGGACAGCTCGCACCTCCATCCTGGTCGCCGACAACGCCTCCTGGTCCGAGAGACTGCAGAGCCCAGCGTCGCCCACTCACCTGGTCGAGGTGACTTCATCCGGTGCCATCCTGGTGCCCACCTAATCACTGGCTAGTGATTAAGAACTGAGTCCCCTCTGCTTTCAGGTTGTCTCCATCACCGATCCAGGCTTGGATCACATCGAACTTCATCACTGGTCGCCTGCCAGCAACTTCTTTCAGGCTCCATAGACTGTAACGAGGATTCCCGACGTCTTTTGAACCCTATGCAGCCGCAGCCCCTGGGCTAGGTAACCTGAACATTTCGGTGCTCCAACATAGGTTCACTATCTAAGTGTCCAGATCCTTTTGCGTTTTCAGCCTAACTAGTCGGATTTGTCCGATAACTGTAACTTTACGAAATCTAGCATCCATAGACTTAGTCCCGCATCCCGCGTGAGAGTGCACACTCTGCACCCGATCTCCCTAGGCCTCCTGCTCCTAACCTGAAGGTTCAGTAGTGTAGTCCTAACGATCCTGAAGCCTCTGGATCTTGTTACTTACCTGCTAGTATTTCGCATTCCACTTTTGTAGTATATGGTTTTTCGTGCCCCTCGGGCATTTGTGTAAATTGTGCAACTTAAAGTATTTTCGTAAGAGTTTTGTTGTGTGCTTAGCTCCCTGACTCATAAAGAGTTCAGGGTTGACTTGTTATAAATAAATATCCTTTTATTTTCATAACTTGTGTGGTGTCCTTTCACTTGGTGTTCAAGGGGTATATGTGATGGTATAATAGCTGGCTTAACACGCCCTCTAGAGTTTAGCCTAAAGACTGCTCTTGTCCATGCTACTAGGATAGCTGGTCTATAAGGTTGACTTACAACCAATCATCAATAAGGGTCGTTTGGTATGATACAAAGTAATCACTAGAATAGTGAGCACTATATATCAGGCCAACTTCTCACAGTACAAGTGTTCTGTTCACAGTCAACACCACCGTCATGTGGTACTGCAAGAAACACGGCGGGTGGGTTTGTGGACCCTTTGTCAAGAGGCCCTTCATCTCTGAACTTAGCTGGAATAGCAGGACATATCCCTGTTGGTTCAAAACCTGGTTAGTTCTCTGAACGCCAGAGCGGGCAAACGCACATGAAGATACCTGGCGTCTGCATCCGGAGGTGGCGCAAGGTCTCTTTCAGAGTTGGGGAGAGCCTGGGTTAGTTTTGCCTCCGCTGATAACGCGCAGTGTCAGCAGTTCTACGCGCTGGTGTTTCCAAGGCTCCACTTGCTCAGATGCTTTTCATCTCGAGTGGAGCTCAGGCCTCCTGTACGCCTTTCCACCAATACCACTCCTGTTTAGAGCGCTCAAGAAGATCAGGAGCGACCGGGGCCTAGTCATTCTTGTGTCTCCGGACTGGGCAAGGAGAGTCTGATATCCGGAGCTTCTCCAATTGAACATCGATCCTCCATCAGGCTGCCCCTTTGGGAGGATCTTCTGTCGCAGCATCAGGGGAGGGCCCTCCACCGGAACGTGTCCACTCTATGCCTTCTTGCGTGTAGATTGAGCGGCGTCAGTTGACAGTATTCAGTCCTCCCAAAGTCTGTGATGTGAATTTGGCAGCCAGACGTCCCTCTACCAAGGCTGTGTACGCCTCCCTAAATTTGTAAAATATTGTACAGAATGGTCTATTGCTCCTCTTTCTGCTTCACTCTGTCAGGTCCTTCTCTTTAGTTTGACCCTTGCCCAGCAGTGCTCTGCTCTGGGCACTCTCAAAGGGCACCTTTCGGCCTTGTCCGCCTTCTTGAGGCTGCCAGATCAACCCTTTTTATTTAAATTCCCTATTGTAAACCGGTTTCTTGAGGGACTTGTGCATATGTTCCCACCTGCCCCATTCATCATGCCTCAGTGGGACCTTAATTTGGTTCTCACCCTCCTGATATGTGCTGTGTTTGAACCTCTGCACAACTACCCCCTTTCGATTAAAACAGTGTTTTCAGTGGCATTAACTTCTGCCAGGCGTGTAGGCGAATTTGCAGGCTCTGTCATCCAAGCCTCCGTACCTGACCTCCTTTCCTGATAAGTTGGTGCTTCATACTAGGGCCTCTTTCTTACCGAAAGTTGTAACACCATTCACATGGGGCAATCAGTCACCTTGCACCCCTCTAAAGAGGAGGAGTAACTCCACTGTCTGGACCCAAAAAGTGCATGGTCTTTCTGCCTTCACCACACTAAAGAGTTCTGGGTGGATGACCAACTCTTCGTGGGATACGTTGGATCAAAGAAATATTGTGTGGTGTGGAAGAGGACTCTTGTGATATCATCCTCTTCATCAAAAATTTGCAATGCCCTGGCCAAGAAACAGCCCCCTGAATGCTTAAGTGCTCATTCCACCATAGCTAAGGCTGCAACCACAGCATTGCAACGTGTGTTCCAGTCCTTGACATTTGTCTGGCAGCAACGTTGGCATCACTGCACACATATTCACTAAACACTACTGCTGTCCAGTCCACAGAGGGGGCCTTTTTGGCCACTCTGTCTAGCAGGACTTCCTGGTCTAAACTTGTCTGCCCTCCCTCCTTCGGGGATGGTATTACTTAGGTAAGAAATCTGCAGCTGGATGTCTCTATCAGATGGACAAGTTACTTACCTTCTGTAACGCCTTATCTGGTAGAGACATAATCTAGCCGCACACTCCTTACTGATCCGCTCATCCTTCCCACACTGCGGACAGGTTTTTAGGGTCAGGGCTGATCCATTTCAGGGTCCTAGATGTAAACACACCACTGTCGGTGCACTTCGCTGCTCTGTACTCCTGGCGTGGAAAGTCTTGTAAAGTACCTGAGATCAGTGCGCCGAGGTGGCACCTATATAGGTGACACAGATGTCATTTCTGGTGTGGACGACGCCACACGGAGCCAACAGACGCCACCTACCGGTGCACAAGGGTATTGCTCGACCAAAAGTTTCCAGATCTAGCCTGATGCCTGGAATATTCAGAGATATGGAATCTGGCGCTAGATTATGTCTCTACCAGATAAGTAACTTGTCCTTTAGTGTTCATTTTTTTACTGGATCATGGTTCATTATTCAAGTTGCAAAGGTTGCTTTGTTTTTAAAAGGGCTTAAGAGTAAGTCCCCCCAGGTCCTTTCATTCATTACAAAATGGGGTCTAAACTTGCATATCTAATAGGTCCTTTGTTTGAGCCTGTGCGAGCCAGCTTTTTGACTTTTTTCTTTTTTTAAGGAATGTAACATTTCGAGTGGCTAAAGCTGGTGCCAAACTAATAAATAAACTTAAAGACGTTCATCTTCATTTGCAATGGGCAAAGTGGTTATTCAAGTAAAGCCTTCCTCCATATACAGATTGCTACTGAATTTCACCTTTCTCAGGTGATTTTGTTAACTAATTTCTTTCCCCACTTCATCTAAAAAGGAGGTAAGATTGCACAAACCAGGTTCTAGGAGGCCCCCCTGGGCATCATACAGACAGAATTCTGTCCCATTGGATCAATGACAATATCTTTGTTGTGTTTCACTGCAGTACGTTGGGAACCACAGTCCAAAAGCAAACCATTTTAGAATGGCTTTCATTAAACTTGAAACACTGTTCTTAAATGGCAGGGGTGTTACCTCCAGAAAGGTTCCATGTTCTTTTTTCAAGAACATTGGTTGGTGCATTTGCCTTCTTAGGAGGGGTCTCGAGTCCGAGTGCAGCATCTAGTCCTGGGTCGAGGAAAGAATTTGAGGACTCTAGAACTTAAAGTACAGCAAGGAAGAAGTCAATAGCACCCTTGAAATCTGAAACTGATTATAGTGATCCCCATTTAGGCCAAGGCTAGTTTGCTGCTCTTCACCTTATTGCCTGTGCCTCAAGCTATTAGAGTTGATGAAAAAGTACAGTTTTGACGCAAGGTGATCGAATATATTTTGATTTGCAGAAATTAAAGCAGCCCACGTCAGAAACTAACACCGGTTCCAGCTGTACTTAAAAAGTTTTTACCTTTCACTTTATTTTAGAATAAAAATAATTATAGAGGATTCCCTTACCTGTTTTAACCCACACACCACATCTACATCTTACCAGGCCCCTCACACCCACGACACCTATAGGCAGGGAACAAAAGATCTACGATAAAGAGCTCCTTTCTGATTGCCCGTCGAGCATTGCAGCACCGGCTCGATGAGGTGCAGACCCATATGATGAAGCATGACACCTAGCTTGCTGGGTGTGTGAGGGTCCTAGTTCCGAAAGGTGGTATTCCCCACCTCACCACCACTCTGAGTACTCACCAGGTGGCCAACTTGCCACCCAGGAACACGTACTTCTTTTGTCTCCTAGTTCTACCCAGGACAAGTACGGTGGACCTTTACCAAGCCCTCATTGTCCCCCTTGTTGTTTACTATATTCTATTAGAAGTTCCTTTCTCATTGCCAAAGTTTACAGGTTGGCTCTGTGAACTTTGTGCAACCAGAATTAACATCTGGGATCTGAAGGACCATGCAGTGTTTGCATGCCACAAGTCAGTATAGCCACACGCTGGGTTGCTTGTGTGTTGCACACTTCAACATTAAATGGGTTTGAAGATGCAGTTTGCATTCCTGTCCAATGGGTAAAATGTTCTTGAAAATAAAATAATGATCTATCAATGCTAAAACCTTTATCGTTCATTCTGTTATCAGAACTGTGCTAATAAAACAAGCAATAATTGTTATGCATTTGCTGAACAGGTATATCTTATTCTTGTTGAAGATCAAGGATTATGTGGGTCTATACCTTGTTTGAATCTAACATGTTTTAACTTTTCTCTTCCAGTATGTTGTGGTTAGCAGTAAAAAGATTTTATTCTATAACGATGAGCAGGAGAAGGAACAGTCAAATCCTTCTATGGTACTTGACATAGAGTAAGTAGTACTATTTCTGAATCACAATGCCTATGCTGAGAATTGAAGTTTTGGTATTTATCAAAGATAGCTTCCTAACTGGATGTTTTAGCTTTCCTCATTTCCTAGAGCAGTGATTTGTAGAATACTCTGTTAATTTTAAGGTTTGCTACCTGTTTTGTCATATGTTTTTGATATTTACAAGTGAGCATCATTTGGCGAAACATTTTTTTCACTGCTATAAGGCGTAAGGTAGCTTTCAGCTAGCATATGTCCTCACATAAGAGTATGTTTGTGAATGCCAGGTCATAGACATGAGTATGTAGATTTTGACCTTCTGGTCATCAAGACAATGAGTGATTTATCAATTTGTGAACGCTTACTGTAATCAATACTGCTTCCCGCAGCTTCCTTATCGGTCAGGCATGCTAAATAACTCATGAACCATCTGAATTTCAGTAAAGAGTGAAATATCCCTCATCAAGCAGCATTTTTCAGTCATTAACAGCTATCTCTAGGTCATTACTAGGTCCTCAAGCTTTAAGCCTAACACTTAAACTCTTCCTCTTCCACATAATAATAATCCTGATGTTACCTAATCCTACTCAGAAGTCATCGAAATGTTGCCACTTGCATAGTGATTTGCTGCACACTAGCTAGATCTACACACTATAAAAACTATCTGCACCATCGTTTTTTGGCAAGATCATTGCATTATTTGCATGGCTCTAGCCATCCATGCAAATAATGCAGAGAGAGGAGCAGCTAGACAGTACCAAAGAAACGTAAGCATGATGCCCATTTAAGAGCTAAGTTTTCAACTGTGTTTTTGTTTTGTTTTTATGGTCTGGCCTAATGACAGCTTCTGACGGATACTTCTAAACTTAGATTCCTGACCTTTAGAATATTCCCTAGGTGTCAAACTGGATCCAGAAACATAAAAGCAGTACTCATGTGTGCCGATGGTGGCATTGTGCGGCTCCACCACAATCTCATTCCACCCTGAAAGTGACAGTCGCATATAAGCACTGTAGGAGAGTAGGGTCTGCAATCCTATGGTCACCCCAGAGTTTTGCTTTTTGCTTCACTGGTTTACGACTTTCCCTGGCTGTGGGCCTGCTAATCAGACCCACAGCCTAGCTGTTCTCTCTCTAAATTGACATCTATGTACTTTAGGTGCATTTACCAATTGGTATTGGGTCACTCTTGTAAGTCCTTGTATAGTGAACCATAGGTAACCAGGGCATAAGTGAACCCAAGGCCTACCAGGGGCTGCAGCATGTATTATGCCACCCCTGGCTGGCCATCCAAATCTGACACAACTGGCTGATCAATCAGCTGGGGCAAGGTGGTGTAATCACCCTTTGCTTAAGATATAGTATACCTATATCTCTAAACCCTAAAATGGACACATATTCTCCTATAAGTCACTCCTATGGCAGGCCTTAACAATCCTGGAGGCAGAGTGCTTGGAATTATGTGAGATAGTGCTCTGGCATGATCTGAGCCTGTCTGCAGCTTTCGGAACCAAGTCCTTTAGCTGGTTCCATGGTCACACTATACCATATATTCTTAAGTGCATTATAATCCTCGCTGTTATTGCTAACTTTGGCATAGCATTATCAAAACATGTCGAGTAAGGTGTCATACGAATTGGAATACTACCCCCTCGCCAATTCTGGCGACGGGGTTAGCATTCCACCCTTTTAAAGGGACACGACATGTATGTAACTGTGAACCCTGGTTAAAGTTAACTCGAGCCTCAGCATCACAAAATGGATGCTACCACCTCAGACACAAGTCTGACCTCCTGCTGCTGGAAGTCCTTCCAGCGAGGGAGGCCTGTACAAAGGGTTTCCTGCCTTGGGAGGTGCTAGCACTGTAGGAGGGTAGATACCTGACTATGGTTACCCCCAACTTTTTGCCTGGTGTTTTGCTGGTTTTTCGACTTAGTTGACCTGGGACCCTGCTATTCAGGGCCCCAGGCCTACTGCTCTCTCTCTAAAATGGATTCCATGTACCTTAGGTACATATCTAATTGGTACTGGGCCACCTTATCAGACCCTGTAACTCAGGGCATAGGTGTACCCAGGGCCTACCAGGGGCTGCAGCATGTATTATGCCACCCCTGGCTGGCCATCTAAATCTGACACAACTGGCTGCATGACAGCTGGGGCAAAGTGGTGTAATCACCCTTTGCTGTAGATATAGTATACCTATATCTAACCCTAAAATAGAAACATGTATTCCTATCAGTCACTCCTATGGCAGGCCTTAACAATCCTGAAGGCAGAGTGCTTGGAATTATGTGAGCTGAGCCTGTCTGCAGCTTGCGGAACCAAGTCCTAATAGCTGTTCTATGATAACGCGTACCATATACTCTTAAGTGCATTATAATCCTCGCGGTTATTTGCTATCTTTGGTATCGCTTTATCAAAACATGTCGAGTAAGGTGTCATACGAATTGGAATACTAATCCCTCGCCAATTCTGGCGACGGGGTTAGCATTCCACCCTTCTAGAGGGACACGACATGTGTGTAACTGTGAACCCCGGTTAAAGGTAACTCGAGCCTCAGCATCACAAAATGGGTGCTGCCACCACAGACACAAGTCTGACCTCCTGCTGCTGGGAGTCCTTCCAGCGAGGAGAGCTTGGACAAAGGGTTTCCTCTCAGGGGCGGTGCTAGCACCATCCCAGACAGGGTTTTGTGTATCCTAGGTAGGCAGGGCTGAATAGGAAGGTGACTGCAAGTGGCACCCCGGTGCTCACTGTGCATCTGCCAGTTTGAACAGGTTCCAGGGGCACACCAGCCCCTGAGCTGGGGAAAGTCCGGCATGGGAGAGGGGTGTAACCCCCCCCCCTTCCTGGTCCCACCCATGGGCAGGACCTAGTCCCTTACCAGCCCCTTTCTTTAGTATAAAGGTGGGAGCGGGGACCCTTCCAAATTAGATCATCTTTGAATCCTGAAACTACTTTCTACGAAAGGAACTCTCGACTTCTTCTCAAGATTTCTCCCTTGTGACTAAGGAGTAGTCACCCTGCACCCGCAGGCACCATCCAAGCATTGCGGTCTGCTGTAAGTCTCTCCTCCGGATCAAGACTGCCCAGCTCGACGAGAACCGGCTTCCCTGGCACCTCTGACCTCAACCTGCATCATCAGCCCAGCTGCGATTCGTGGGTGTGACGAGACCTCGAGGGACTGGCCATCTTCAGGACTGCACGACGCTTGCCCAGCACGACCGCCGAGGGATCCTCAAGTGAGTGCTTTGGGGTTCGAGAAGCCCTAACCCTGAGCAGCTCCAGCACTGAAGTTCAGCCTCCCAGCATCCACGAGATCTACGTGGGGCCCTTCTGCTCTTTGCTGCTCACCGCGTTCTCCGGCTACTTGCCTGCTGGCTTGTAGCCCTCATGACGATGCACCACGACGACAACACCGCTGGTCTGGTTGCTCCAGACTGGCCCTTGCTCCCATCCAACAGAGGAGCACCCCGGACCCTCCTGGTCCACTCCAGACGCCATTTTGAGTCCACCGCGTGGGCTTGCATTTGCCAAGACTTGTTGCCCCAATCCTGGGTCCAGCAACGTCGACAGCAGATACCATCGTGGGACAGCTCGCACCTCCATCCTGGTCGCCGACAACGCCTCCTGGTCCGTGAGACTGCAGAGTCCAGCATCGCCCACTCACCTGGTCGAGGTGACTTCATCCGGTGCCATCCTGGTGCCCATCTAATCACTGGCTAGTGATTCAGAACTTGGTCCCCTCTGCTTACAGGTGTCTTCCATCTTCGATCCAGGCTTGGATCACTTCGAACTTCATCACTGGTCGCCTGCCAGCAACTTCTTCTTTCAGGCTCCATAGACTGCAACGAGGATTCCCGACGTCTTTTCAGACCTATGCATCCGCAGCCCCTGGGCTAGGTAAACTCAGCATTTCGGTGCTCCAGCATAGCTTAACTATCCAAAGGTCCAGATCCTTTTTCGTTTCAGCTCTACCTAGTCGGATTCGTACGATAACACTAACTTTACGAAATCTAGCATCCATAGACTTTGTCCCGCATCCCGCGTGAGAGTGCACACTCTGCACCCGATCTCCCTAGGCCTCCTGCTCGTAATCTGAAGGTTCAGTAGTCAAGTCCTAGCGATCCTAAAGCCTATTAGAGTAGTACTTACCTGCTAGTAATTTCGCATTCCACTTTTAGAGTATATGGTTTTTCGTGCCCCTCAGGCATTTGTGTAAATTGTGCGACTTTCAGTATTTTCTTAAGAGCTTTGTATTGTGCTTAGCGCCCTGTCCTCAATAAAGAGTCCAGGGCTGTTGTGTTCTAAATAAATATACTTTATTTTCATAACAACTTGTGTGGTGTCCTTTAACTTGGTGTTCAAGGGGTATATGTGATGGTATAACAGCTGGCTTAACACGCCCTCTAGAGTTTAGCCTAAAGACTGCTCTTGTCCATGCTACTAGGATAGCTGGTCTAACGGTTGACTTACAACCAATCATCAATAAGGGTCGTTTGGAATGATACACAGTGATCACTAGAATAGTGATCACTACATATCAGGCCAACTTCTCACAAGCACCACCCCAGACAGGATTTTGTGTATTGGGTAGGACAGGCCTGAAAGGAATGAGACATGCCTGGGGCACACAAGGTGCCCTGTACATACACCGGTTCAAACCAGTTGCTGGGGCACTCCAGCCCCAGCTCTGGCGCGAAACCAGACAAAGGATAGGGGTGTAACCACCCCCCTTCCTGGTCCCACCCATAGGAGGGACCTAGTGATAGTACAGCCCCCATTAGCAGAATAAAGGTAGGAGCTGGTCCAATTCCAATTTAGATTATCCTGAATTTACTTTACAAGAAGAAACTCTGGACTTCGACGTTCTGCTCCACAGAAGACTGAAGAAATCTCCCTTGTGGCCAAGGAGTGACCACCCTGCACAAGCAGGCACCATCAAGCGTTCCATCGGTACACTTTGTCGTCTTCCCGAGTGGATCCAGACTTCAGAGCCCGACGAGACCCGGACTTCCAGACCTCTCCGATCTCAACCTACATCTGCAGCACAGCTGAGATCCGTGGGTGCGACAAGACACGTGGGACCGGCCATCTTGAAGAAACTGCACTTCGCTTCCAGCACGACTTCTGAGGTATCCTCGACGAAGTGCTTTGGGGATTCAGAAGCCCCAGCCCTGAGCAGCACCTGCACAGAAGATCAGCCCTCCAGCATCCACGAGATCTGTGTGGGGCCCTTTTGCTTGATTGCTGCTCGACGCGTTGTCTGGTCACTTGCCGGCTGGCTAGTGGCCTCCTAGACGACGATCCACGACATCAACACTGCTGGTCTGTTTGCTCCAGACTAGCCCTTGCTTCCTTCCAAAAGAGAAGTACCCCGGACCCTCCTGGTCCGCACCAGACGCCTTTTCCACTCACCGCGTGGGTTGCCTTTGCCAAGGCCTGTTGACGCCGAATCCGGAACCAACACCGCCGACAGCGAGAGCCTGCGTGGGACAGCTCATGCCTCCATCCTGGTCATCGAAGACACCGCCTGGTCCACGTGGCTGCAGAGTCAAACGTCCACTCTTCACCTGATCGGGACGACAGCATCTGGTTCCACTCCAGTCACTGGCTAGTGACTTTGAACATTGTCCCCTCTGCTTTCAGGTCTTTAGCTTCCTTGATCCACCCTTGGATCACACCGGACATCTTCCTCCTGGTCGCCTGCAGCATCTTTTCTTTCAGGTTCCATAGACGTCAACGCAGAAACCCGACACGACTTCGCACCTATGCACCCGCAGCCCGTGGGTGAGGTAACAAGAGCATTTCGGTGCTCAAGGGTAGATTAAGTCTCCTAGTGTCCAGATCTGCAGTCGTTTTAGTCCGAACTAGTCAGGATTGTCCGTACTCACCTTTTTCGCAAACTGTACTGTCCATTGACTTTGTTACGCATCTCGCGTGTGAGTTCACACTCTGCACACGCGTTCCGTGGGCCTCCTATTACTTACCTAAAGTTAGGATAGTGTAGTCCCAGCGATCCTACAGCCTCTGGACAGCTCCAACTTTCGATCGACTTCCTCATACCACTTGTTTAGTATATGGTTTGTTGCGCCCCTAGGGCAACACTGTAACTCATGCAACTTAAACGTATTTTTCTTAAGAGTCTTGTCATGTGCTTAGCCCTCGGACCTCATAAAGAGTTCAGAGGTGTATGTTAGTTAATAAATATTTTGTTTATTTTCATAACTACCTTTGTGGTGTCCTTTCATTTGGTATTCAAGGGGTTATATGTGGTAAAACAGCTGGCTTCACATGCCAAAAGAGTTTAGCCTGACTGTTTTCTCCATGCTACCATTAGGATAGCTGGTCTATAAGGTTGACTTACAACCAATCACCATAAGGGTTGTTTGGACTGATACAAGGTGATCACTAGAACTAGAGAGCATCATATATCAGGCCAACAAGCACCACCCATGTGTGCTGATGTCAGCTCCTTTCTTTCCATGCCTTATTTTCTAGTGTGCAAGGAAAACTTCCCCCGCAAGCCCCCCCCCCCCCCCACTACACCTCCCCCCGTGACAGCAGGTTTCAAACAGTGTAGGGACTGTTGCAAACAGTTGTCTGACAGATCCTCAAAGAGTGTCTTTGATGCCTGGGATTGGAGCACAACTCCAGGCCTTGTGATGACTGCGCCCAGTTGAATCAGAAGTCCATATGAGATCGTGTATCAAAGCTTTACCTCGCCAAACACAAGAAGACTCCATGCAGTGACGAGTTGAAGTGGGAAAGAAGGAACTATCCCCACTGCAGATATTCATTTCTGTTGAAGTCCTTGAGTAAGTCCAAGAAAAAATATTAGACGTGAAAGCGGTTATCGGCCCTTTCCTGCCACTCTGACTCCAGAGAGGGCACAAGGGTGTCAGCGTGCCTCCTGGCCTCACTCTAGCGCTCCTTTGGACCTGATTCAGAGTTCAGTCCTACTACAACCTTAGATTCCTGGTCCGTCAGCTAAATCATAGCAAGTAGAGGCCTTTAGAGAGCCCATGCTTCACATTTGTGGCACTTTACTGCTTCCCTCTGGTGCGCCTTTGGGCCCGAAGGATCCACAGTCTGCCCTGTTCCCATGATGCACTGGGCCAGGGACAGACTGATTTGCATATAGCCAGGTTCTGAGCTGGGATGGGGCAGTGAGATAAATAACGGTGATGGATCAAGCCCTGACCTTTGGACTGGGTAAGAGTGGTCTGCTCAATTCCGACACTCTGTTCATCACCACCCCCTTTTGTAAATCGAAGGATCCACAGGAGCCTCCAGTTGGGCTTCTGCTGGCAGGTTTCCCCTAGACTCAAACAGTGCCCATCGAGCCATCATCGAGTTCAGCACTGGCTCTGGGTTCCTCTGCACTGGCATCCGTCGCATGAACTCTAGAGGAGAACTTGCAGTTTATTATGCTGTCTGACTCAGAGCAGAAAGTACCATGACCAAGGCCAACTTCAACCAGAGCGCAGTCATCTGGTAATAGTTCACATTCTATACCTTGTCCTTACCATACCGTTAAGCACAAACTTAGCATGATGATTTTGCCACTGACTCAGATAGCAACAACTTTGATGAAGGAGATGAATTTATCCCCAATTTTAAGAGGACAACTGATATGAATACAGACCTTTGCCCTGCTGCTGTCTGAGGAAGGATTTGCTCACATCTCGCGGAACCCGCTTCGCGGGTCCATGCTTTGCCGACGCTGCAACTTGAGGTGTTGGCCCCTGCTGGGTGAGTGGGTGTGCGACAGGGTTGCGAGCGCTGGAACCGGGACTCGCTCTCCCAGGAGTCCCGGCAATCCCGAGGCCGAGTCACCTGGCCCGCTCTCCCTGACCGCCCCGCCCCGCCTAATTACACAAAAGGACTCTGCCTTCAACTGCTAGAGGGGACGCCATACAGACCTTTGCCCTGCTGCTGTCTGAGGAAGGATTTGCTCACATCTCGCGGAACCCGCTTCGCGGGTCCCGCTTCGCCGACGCTGCAACTTGAGGTGTTGGCCCCTGCTGGGTGAGTGGGTGTGCGACAGGGTTGCGAGCGCTGGAACCGGGACTCGCTCTCCCAGGAGTCCCGGCAATCCCGAGGCCGAGTCACCTGGCCCGCTCTTCCTGACCGCCCCGCCTAATTACACAAAAGGACTCTGCCTTCAACTGCTAGAGGGGACGCCATACAGACCTTTGCCCTGCTGCTGTCTGAGGAAGGATTTGCTCACATCTCGCGGAACCCGCTTCGCGGGTCCCGCTTTGCCGACGCTGCAACTTGAGGTGTTGGCCCCTGCTGGGTGAGTGGGTGTGCGACAGGGTTGCGAGCGCTGGAACCGGGACTCGCTCTCCCAGGAGTCACGGCAATCCCGAGGCCGAGTCACCTGGCCCGCTCTCCCTGACCGCCCCGCCCCGCCTAATTACACAAAAGGACTCTGCCTTCAACTGCTAGAGGGGATGCCATACAGACCTTTGCCCTGCTGCTGTCTGAGGAAGGATTTGCTCACATCTCGCGGAACCCGCTTCGCGGGTCCCGCTTCGCCGACGCTGCAACTTGAGGTGTTGGCCCCTGCTGGGTGAGTGGGTGTGCGACAGGGTTGCGAGCGCTGGAACCGGGACTCGCTCTCCCAGGAGTCCCGGCAATCCCGAGGCCGAGTCACCTGGCCCGCTCTTCCTGACCGCCCCGCCCCGCCTAATTACACAAAAGGACTCTGCCTTCAACTGCTAGAGGGGACGCCATACAGACCTTTGCCCTGCTGCTGTCTGAGGAAGGATTTGCTCACATCTCGCGGAACCCGCTTCGCGGGTCCCGCTTTGCCGACGCTGCAACTTGAGGTGTTGGCCCCTGCTGGGTGAGTGGGTGTGCGACAGGGTTGCGAGCGCTGGAACCGGGACTCGCTCTCCCAGGAGTCCCGGCAATCCCGAGGCCGAGTCACATGGCCCGCTCTCACCGACCGCCCCGCCTAATTACACAAAAGGACTCTGCCTTCAACTGCTAGAGGGGACGCCATGCAGACCTTTGCCCTGCTGCTGTCTGTGGAAGGATTTGCTCACATCTCGCGGAACCCGCTTCGCGGGTCCCGCTTCGCCGACGCTGCAACTTGAGGTGTTGGCCCCTGCTGGGTGAGTGGGTGTGCGACAGGGTTGCGAGCGCTGGAACCGGGACTCGCTCTCCCAGGAGTCCCGGCAATCCCGAGGCCGAGTCACCTGGCCCGCTCTTCCTGACCGCCCCGCCTAATTACACAAAAGGACTCTGCCTTCAACTGCTAGAGGGGACGCCATACAGACCTTTGCCCTGCTGCTGTCTGAGGAAGGATTTGCTCACATCTCGCGGAACCCGCTTCGCGGGTCCCGCTTCGCCGACGCTGCAACTTGAGGTGTTGGCCCCTGCTGGGTGAGTGGGTGTGCGACAGGGTTGCGAGCGCTGGAACCGGGACTCGCTCTCCCAGGAGTCCCGGCAATCCCGAGGCCGAGTCACCTGGCCCGCTCTCCCTGACCGCCCCGCCCCGCCTAATTACACAAAAGGACTCTGCCTTCAACTGCTAGAGGGGACGCCATACAGACCTTTGCCCTGCTGCTGTCTGAGGAAGGATTTGCTCACATCTCGCGGAACCCGCTTTGCGGGTCCCGCTTCGCCGACGCTACAACTTGAGGTGTTGGCCCCTGCTGGGTGAGTGGGTGTGCGACAGGGTTGCGAGCGCTGGAACCGGGACTCGCTCTCCCAGGAGTCCCGGCAATCCCGAGGCCGAGTCACCTGGCCCGCTCTCCCTGACCGCCCCGCCCGCCTAATTACACAAAAGGACTCTGCCTTCAACTGCTAGAGGGGACGCCATACAGACCTTTGCCCTGCTGCTGTCTGAGGAAGGATTTGCTCACATCTCGCGGAACCCGCTTCGCGGGTCCCGCTTCGCCGACGCTGCAACTTGAGGTGTTGGCCCCTGCTGGGTGAGTGGGTGTGCGACAGGGTTGCGAGCGCTGGAACCGAGACTCGCTCTCCCAGGAGTCCCGGCAATCCCGAGGCCGAGTCACCTGGCCCGCTCTCCCTGACCGCCCCGCCCCGCCTAATTACGCTTACTGACGCCTATAAGAAGTGGTGAACCCCGCAGCGCGGGAGCGCGTGGGAGCGCCCGGGGCGAAGCCCGGGCAAAGGGCGGGCCCTCTGTGGCCAGAGGAGGCTGGGCTGGGCCATACCCCCTGGTCAGCTACATATAGCTCCTTGTTGCTATTTCTGCTAGGACACACAGGTTATGTCCTGCCGTGAAATCAGAAGCATGGCCGCCGCTGGAGCTAAAAAACTTACTGGAACTCTGGACGACTTCATCACTCGCACACACGCGTTAATCGACGAGGGAATAATTTTAATGGACAGGAGAGTCTCTCAAGATCTGGCCATGGCCAAGCGCTCCTCCTTGGGCCTTATTGCACAGGCACAAACACCCAACATTGATTCTCGATCAGAGATAAAGGCCCTTGTACATAGTACAGGAGAGACTGGGGATCTTGACGCTACAAATACTGCACAGGATTTGGAGGCTTCACCTAACCTCAATATTTTAACGGAGAGTGGAGCGCAACAAAGTGACTCTAATACCTCTAATATCATACTTGACACAAACGAAAGGGGTCGGATAGAAGGGGCAATCCCTAAGCAGAAACGTAAGGTCAACAAACCACGCATTCCCAAAGGAAAGATCGTTCAAGACCCCCCTAATTTACCCACCACGGACAAAATGCCCGCAACCTCATCGAGTTCCATAGAGGCACCGCATTCCAAAAGGTTGGTTTGCCTTTGAGTCTCCCAGACGACACCATCATCGACCAAAGCTTGGAAGAGATTTTGGAGCTGAGTGGGGAATTAGGTAATTTAGTAAAATCACCATCACAGGAGGGGAACGGTTTAAGTATGAATAACACCATCATTCTTAATATGTTAAAAGAATTGCTGGAACCTATAGAGGCCAGATTACGTTGCCTGGAAACTGTTTTAAAAAACATACACAAAGACATAAGTGCTCCTAGTTTCACCCTAAA
This sequence comes from Lissotriton vulgaris, assembly GCF_964263255.1. Taxonomy (NCBI): domain Eukaryota; kingdom Metazoa; phylum Chordata; class Amphibia; order Caudata; family Salamandridae; genus Lissotriton; species Lissotriton vulgaris. Next base: position 1,383,025,299 of record NC_141691.1, on the reverse strand, counting down.
AAACAAAACCCCCCAGGCCCCCAACCCACCTAAAACGACCAACAAGCCCTCGGTGGGTGTTAACAAAAGGCTGGAGGCCAAAAATGTGGCGCTTAAGAAAACTAGTAACACCCCAAACCAGGCTGGCACCAAGTCTAAGTCCCTCGTAGCTGAGCAAACTAAGAATACAGATCCAACCCAGAAATCAACTAAAAACATCCCAACACCCCAGGATGCAACGAGCGATTATTTCTCAGCCTTTAGATCTCGATGCAACCGACAGAACTAAGGGTATGGCCCGTAGAAATATTCACCTCCCCCCTGATGCCTGTCCCTACGTGGTTATCCTTACTGGTGTTACCGAAATCCCTCCATCAGAGGTAGAATCATACCAGGCCCTCAAAAACAAAGTTTGTCACTGGCTATTGTGAACACTCAAATGAGGGTAAGTGTCTTGAGACTTTTCTCGCGAACCTAAACTTATTTGAACTCGACCAAGGCCATAACGAGCCTAGAGCACCAACTTTTGTGGGAAAGAACGCCAACACTGTCATAGATTATATTTTTGTATCAAACGAGGTCCTGGCAAAGGCGCGGGAGTATAGGGTTGTTACAGCTAGTTTCAGTGATCATCACCCTGTCCTCTTAACGCTGGACCTAGACTGTTTTCGGACCCGTAGATTGTCTGGTGTGATAGCCTCAAAGGACCTGACGATCAAGGACCAGGGAAGGCGCCTAAAATGGGAAAGGATTGTCCCTGACCAATTCTTCCAATTAGTAGCCCAAGAAGCTGAGGCTAACATGGCAGTGTGCTTAGACTCAACCGCCCTGGGTTCCGATGTAGTGGCCGCATATGAGGAGATTTGTATAACGATCTCCAAGAACCTGGAGTCAAGGCCAGGCGCACTAAGGAACAAGAAGATTTACAAATGGTTCAATAAGGAATGCTCGCAAAAACACGGTGCCCTGTTGAAAGCATTAAAACATAAACCCAGAGACAGGCCCCTAGTGGCTAAATTAAGGAAGGAATACAAAACTGCAGTCACTAAGCGCAAAACCCAAATCAAGGAGGAGGCTTGGGATAGTTTACTATCCATTGATGTATTGAGAGATAGCAAAAAATTCTGGGCCACCGTGAACCAGCCTTTTTTCTCAGAGGATGGAAAATCAGACATGGACTGCGTGATCGAAGATGAAAGATGGCTGGGCCACTTCAAACAGATCTATGAATCCTTAGAACCAACTTCACCAGCCAGCGCCCATGATTCAACCAATCTGGTCATGAAGTTTTATACCGCTGAGGTCGAGAGGGCGATCAAAGACACAAGCAAACACAAGGCCCCGGGACCTGACGGGGTTCCTGCAGATCTCTACATCCAGTATCCGCAATTTTGGGCAAAAAGATTAACCAACGTTTTCATTGCGATACCTGCAGCTGGTTTTCCTCCCTCCTGGTCTACCTCCATCATTGTGCCCATCTTTAAGAAAGGGAATAGGGGGGACCCGGCCTGCTACAGGCCAATCTCCCTGCTGGACTCTGCCGTTAAGATCTTGGGCAGAGTCATCTTGCAAAGACTGGGGGATTGGCTCGAGGAGAGCGGGATCCTCTCGGATTTACAATATGGTTTCAGAGCACATAGAGGGACCATGGACCAATGTCTAAATCTTCACCTTATCATTAGTAAATACACTGTGGTGAAGGGGGGGCTTCTTTATTTGGGATTTATGGACTTATCTTCTGCTTTTGATTTGGTCAACCGTTCAAAATTGTGGATTATTTTGCATGATATGGGCTTGGACACTACTCTGGTTAATTTTCTGCACGATCTTCATCTAAATTTGTTTGCCTCTGTTAGGGTATCAAGGGAGGGAAGATGCACGGCGAAGTTCAGGTCAGGGAGAGGGGTCAGACAAGGCTGCATTCTGGCCCCTCTCCTTTTCACACTGTACATCAACTCTTTGGGGAAATTTCTGGACTCAGCCACCCTGGACATACCGCGTATGGGGGGGCTACCTATTCCGGTCCTCCTATACGCGGACGATGCTGTCCTCATAGCTCGGACTGGTACGGGCCTGCAAAGACTATTAGACCACTTTGGTAGGTTCATGGAAGCTTTGGACCTAAAGATCAACACTGCCAAATCTCATGTTATGGTCACTGGCTTACGAAAGAAAAACTTGAAGATTAGGTCCTTTAGCTGTAACAGCTCTCCGCTTTCGAGGGTACCCTTCTTTTGCTATTTGGGCGTCACTTTCGATGAGAAAGGAACCTGGGGTGCCCAATTGAAATTAAAGGAGAACGGAGTTACCAGATCCACCACAGCCCTTTTGCATTTTTCTAAAAGATTCGGCTCGAGACCTATGGAAGCTATGGCATGTATTTATAGAGCCAAATGTGTGGCAATTGCATCCTATGGGGCAGACATCTGGGGCTACGTTTCAGCCACAGGCATCCAAATTGCAGAAAACAATTTTATACGAACCTTGTTATCACTCCCAAAATCATCTCCTACATATTCAATCCATAACGAAATAGGCTTGGGTTATGTCACCGATCTCCTAAAAATGTCCCCTCTGTTATGTTGGATTAAAACCTGGACAAATGAGGAGATCACATTGAACCATTGCATCCTCAAAGACTGTATGTCCCTGGACAAATCAGACAATATACCTTGGCTGGCGTATGTTAGAGCGGCATGCGTGAAGCTAGGGCGCCCGGAGATGTACTCTCTCCCACAGAATCTTAAAAAAGAGGACGTAAGGTGGGCCAAGCAGCATTTTTGAAATTTGTTGGAGAGTGAGAGGGAAACGGTTGAACTTTGTAAGCCAACGGTAAGAACACTTTTTCAACTCTCGTCGACCATGGCTATGGAACCTTATCTAAAATATGTAACCAAACCGTACCATCGTGTTTTACTCATAAGGTTCAGGTTCAACCTGATACATCTTGTTCTTGGCTCGTATACAAAGTGGGGTATCCCAGAAAATTCCCCACCCTGCACCTGCGATTGTTTTTCCACACAGGACACTTTGCACCTAGTCATGCTCTGCGAACATTACTCGGCGGCCCGTAAAAAATTTCTTGTCCCTATCCTGAAAGACTTAAACTTTGTCCAGGTACGGCCAGCTCTATTATACTTACAGATGCTGAACTCGGTCCAAGTCACATATGGTGCAGCTTGTTTCTTCGTAGCAGCCGCTAGACTAAACAAATCAAGAATCGCCTTAACAATTAATCACCAAACTTGATACCCGCAAAAGAACTCGGTGGGAATGTCCTATATATACTGTAATGGGTACCCCACACTTCTATCTATTTTCTAAAGAAAACTGTTTTGTAGAACTTTTTTAATATGCAATCACTTTCATACTTGTTTAATTGTTTTTTAACTTTGCTTCTTGTATTATATTGTGCTTTTATGGTTTTAATTAACCGAATAAAGTTCTTTGACTGACTGACTGACTGATATGAATAACTGCAAGACATCCGTACCCTAGATACTCCTCCAGAAACAAGCCTTGTTTATCCTCCTGACCATGCCTCTGAGAAAAGTGCCTCATTCGCTGTGTTTCTGCACAGGGCGGCAAAAGTATTGGAATTACAGGGCCAGAATGAGAACTAATGTTTTGACAGAGGGACTGCAATCTGAAAGAAACAGGTTAGTATTAGATTCCTTACCTTAGAATATCTCCAGGCGTCAGACTGGATCCGGAAAATTCTGTGTAGCAGTACCCCTGCTCGTCGGTAGGCGTTGTCTGCGGCTCCGCGTCGGTCGTTGGCGCCGGGATTACGTCGTCCGAGTACTTAGACGCCGCCCTCGCGCGCTGACCACAGTTATTCTTTTTTCCGCACCAGCAAGCGCAGGTCTGAAGAAAGTGGTACCCTTTAGTCACTTTTTGACTAAGCTTTTTTGATCCTTTTTGGATCCGTTTCGAGTCTACGACTCCATCGGTGCCTGTAGAGATGCCCGGGTTCAAGCCCTGTGCCGACTGCAACTGACTGATGTCAGCTACCGACCCCCATCGCCGGTGCCTACATTACCTGGGGCCCAACCACGATGACAAGTCGTGCCCCGACTGTCGAGCCTTGACGTCGAAGGCTAGGCGGGAGCAGTCCCGTAAGCGCCTCAAGCTCCGGCAGTTGGCCCCGCACCGCTCGAGGTCCGGGTCCGGAAGGAGTTCGAGGGACCAGTCGCGGGGCCGGAGTCATCACAGCTCGGTGATTCAACACCGCTCGTCGGGCTCCAAGTTCTCAGGTAAGAGGCACAAGAAGTCGAAGAGGCGACATCGCTCTTCAGACAACCCCCCCTCTCCCCCCCCCGACGCTCGCGCGACGCGGCCGGGGGTTCGGGTGACACCGCCCACACGCGTCGCGGCCTGCTCCATACCTGCTGGTCCCTGGGCAGAACGCGACGCCGGAGGAGATAGAAGCCTTTCTCATGGCCATGAGGTCACTCTCTCCTCCGTCTGGTTCGGCGGCACATTCGGGTCAAGCTGCCCTGACTGGGAGCCCAAGCGCCGTCGGGTGCTCCGGCCCCGGCGCCTTCAGCGACTTTGGTCCAGGCGCCACAGGGCCCCACTGGATCCAGTTCCGGATCCGGGTCGCCGATGGTCGACCTTACGACCCCGCCTGCCCCTGGGTGTCATCGCTGGCGTCGTTCCCGCACAACGCCGTCCCTGGTCCTCCCCTCGGTCCGGATCCGGCATCGCTCAATGCCGCATTCGGCGCCGGCCGAAGAGGAATTCTTCGAGGAACTGGGTCCATCCTTTATCCCTGAATTTCAGGACATGGACGACGAAGGAGACTGGTGGGGGTCTGAGGACCCCCTGGCACGTGAGTGCCAGTCATATCAGGACTGGACACAGGAACTAGGGGAAGCCAGGGGCCTTGGTACCTCCCCAGACACTGCTTTTGTCTCCCCTCCTACCGTGGCTACGGAGGAGGGGGCTGCTTATAGTGTGGTGCTGATGAGGGCAGCCAAGACCTTGAGCTCACAGTCGCAACAGAGAGGTCGAACATCCTCTCTGAGGTCCTTAAACCGCAGGTAAGCTCCCCAGAGCCTCTACTGCCGTTTAATGAGGCTCACATACGTCCTGTTGGGCACTTGGTCCATGCCCACTACAGGTCCCCCTGTAGATAGGAACGTCGCTTGGCGCCACCGCTCAGCCCCGAGCTACCCTAGTTTCTTGTCCACCCACCCCACCCCCGAGAGCCTTGTTATCCAGGCCTCCACTTCCCAATCTGCATTCCCAACTGCACCACCAGATTGGGAATCCAAGCGGTATGAACAGTTCGGCAAGAAGATGTTCTCCTCCCTTAGTTTGGGATTGCGGTTGGTCAACACTGCGTGCCTCTTGGGCCGTTACACCCACTCTTTGTGGGATACGGTTGTGGCCATGCTGCCTGAGTGCCCGGAGGGAGCCTGGGCAAAACTCGCTCAGACGCAGCGCTGTACTCTATAAGATGTGGACTGGATACCACGGACTTGCTAGGAAGAGCGATTTCCACGTCTGTTGCGGTACGCCGCCATGCCTGGCTGAGTTCCGACAACTTTTCAGCCGATGTCCAAAACACTCTTATGGACATGCCGTTTGATGGCAGCTACCTCTTCGGAGGCAAGGCAGATCATGCGCTGGAACTCGTTAAGGACTCCAGGGCCACGGCCAAGTCCTTGGGCCTGTCGGCGCTGCGCCAGCAATCTTCTGCCCAGTGCTCCTTTTGTGGCCACGGAAGGGGTGCTCCCACACATCCTGCCAGCCACGGGCCGCAGACTAACATTCAGCGCAGTGGCGGGCGTGGTTACCGTTGAGGCGGTAACAGGGGACAACGGCGCGGCCAGTCCACATCTGCCTCCGCAGCATCCGCCTCAAAGCCTTCCTAGTCTGAGCTTTCAGGCCCATTTAACGCCAGTGGGGGGGCAGTGTTCGCCATCACCTCCTCCACTGGCGCACCATCACATCGGACAGGTGGGTGCTGCAAATCGCCCGAATGGGCTACTCCCTCCAGCCATGCCACCGCAGTACCACCGCGTGTCGGGGGATCACTTGCAACTTCTGCAAGAGGAAGTTTCGGCCCTCTTGGCCAAGGGGGCCATCGAGTGCGATTGTGGGCCAGTAGTACGTGTTTGTTACTCCCACTTCTTTCTGGTACCCAAGAAGGGCAAAGGGGGCCTACGCTCTATCTTGGTCCTAATGAACGTCAACGGCTTCCTCCATAAGGAGAAGTTCAAGATGCTGACTTTGATTCAGGTCTTAGCTGCCCTGGACCCGGGAGACTGGATGGTAGCGTTGGATTTGCAGGACGCATATTTTCACATCCCCGTCCTGCCGGCCCACCAGTGCTACCTGAGGTTCACGGTAGGCCACAAGCACTTTCAGTTTACCGTGCTCGCCTTCAGCCTTACCAGCGCCCACGGGTGTTCACGAAAGTGATGGCGGTGGTCGCAGCTCATCTGCGCAAGTTAGGGGTTTCAGTCTTCCCCCTACCTCGACGACTGGTTGTTGAAGGCGGGCTCGCCCCAGACAGTCGTCAGCCACCTCCAGACTACGGCCGACCTCCTGCACCGGCTGAGGTTCTCCATCAATGTGCCAAAGTCACACCTGTGTCCCTCTCAGAAGCTCCTCTTCATCGCAGCGGTTCTAGACTCGGCGCAGTTTCAGGGTTATCCTCCCGAACAGCCGGTTCGGGATGTTCAGGCTCTGATTCCGATCTTTCAGCCGTTATCCCGAGTCTCGGTCAGGTTGACGCTGCGGCTTCTGGGGCTGATGGATGTGAGAAGTTGGCATGATATATGATGTTCACTAGTTCTAGTGATCAACTTGTATCAGTCCAAACAACCCTTATGGTGATTGGTTGTAAGTCAACCTTATAGACCAGCTATCTTAATGGTAGCATGGACAAAGCAGTCTTAGGCTAAACTCTTTTGGAATGTGAAGCCAGCTGTTTTACCACATATAACCCCTTGAATATCAAAGGAAAGGACACCACACAGGTAGTTATGAAAATAAACAATATATTTATTAACTAACAAACACCTCTGAACTCTTTATGACGTCAGAGGGCTAAGCACATGACAAGACTCTTAAGAAAAATACGTTCAGTTGCACGAGTTACAATGTTGTCTTAGGGGCGCAACAAACCATATACTAAAGAAGTGGTATAAGGAAGTCGATAGAAGGAATGGGGCTGTTCAGAGGCTGTAGGATCGCTGGGACTACACTATCCTAACTTTAGGTAAGTAATAGGAGGCCCACGGAACGCGTGTGCAGAGTGTGAACTCGCACGCAAGATGCGTAACAACGTCTATGGACAGTACAGTTCAAGAAAAAGGTGAGTACGGACAATCCTGACTAGTTAGGACTAAAACGACTGTGAATCTGGACACTAGGAGAGTCAATCTACACCGAAATGCTCTTGGTACCTCACCCATGGGCTGCGGGTGCATAGGTGCCATGTCGTTTCGGGTTTCTGCGTTGAAGTCTATGGAGCCTCGAAGAAAAGATGCTGCAGGCGACCAGGAGGAAGGTGTCCGGTGTGATCCAAGGGTGGATCAAGGAAGCTGAAGACCTGAAAGCAGAGGGGACAATTTTCAAAGTCACTAGCCAGTGACTGGAGTGGAACCAGGAAGGAACCAGAGGCTGTCATCGCGATCAGGTGAAGAGTGGACGCTTGACTCTGCAGCCACGTGGACCAGGTGGTGTCTTCGACCAGGATGGAGGCACGAGCTGTCCCACGCAGGCTCTTGCTGTCGGCGGTGTTGGATCCGGATTCGGCGTCAACAGGCCTTGGCAAAGGCAACCAAATGCGGTGAGTGGAATCGGCGTCTGGTGCGGACCAGGAGGGTCCGGGGTGCTTCTCCTTTGCAGGGAAGCAAGGGCCAGTCTGGAGCAACCAGACCAGCGGTGTGGATTTCAAGGATCGTCGTCTAGGAGGCCACTAGCCAGCCGGCAAGTGACCAGACAACGCGTCGAGCAGCAATCAAGCAAAAGGGCCCCACGCAGATCTCGTGGATGCTGGAGGGATGATCTTCTGTGCAGGAGCTGCTCTGGGCTGGGGCTTTTCAATCCCCAAAGCACTTCGTCGAGGATACCTCAGAAGTCGTGCTGGAAGCGAAGTGCAGTTTCTTCAAGATGGCCGGTCCCGCGTGTCTCGTCGCACCCACGGATCTCAGCTGTGCTGCAGATGTAGGTAGAGGTCGGAGAGGTCTGGAAATCCGGGTCTTGTCGGGCTCTGAAGTCTGGATCCTCGAGGGAAGACGACAAAGTGAAGCCACTGGGCGCTTGATGGTGCCTGCTTGTGCAGGGTGGACACTCCTTGTCCACAAGGGAGATTTCTTCAGTCTTCTGTGGAGCAGAACGTCGAAGTCCAGAGTTTCTTCTTGTAAAATCAATTCAGGATAATCTAACTTGGAATGGGACCAGCTCCTACCTTTATTCTCCTAAAGGGGGCTGTACTATCACTAGGTCCCTCCTATGGGTGGCAGGAAGGGGGGTGGTTACACACCCTATCCTTTGTCCGGTTTCGTGCTGGGGCTGGAGTGCCCCAACAACTGGTTTGAACCGGGGTATGCACAGAGGCAACTTGTGTGCCCCAGGCATGTCTCATTCCTTTCAGGCCTGCCCTACCTAATACACAAAATCCTGTCTGGGGTGGTGCTAGCACCTCCCAAGGCAGGAAACCCTTTGTCCAAGCCTTGCTCGCTGGAAGGACTCCCAGCAGCAGGAGGTCAGACTTGTGTCTGGTGGTAGCATCCATTTTGTGATGCTGAGGCTCGAGTTAACTTTAACCGGGGTTCACAGTTAGGTACATGTCGTGTCCCTCTAAAAGGGTGGAATGCTACCCCCGTCGCCAGAATTGGCGAGGGGGTAGTATTCCAATTCGTATGACACCTTACTCGACATGTTTTGATAATGCTATGCCAAAGTTAGCAATAACCGCGAGGATTATAATGCACTTAAGAGTATATGGTATAGTGTTATCATGGAAACAGCTAAAGGACTTGGTTCCGAAAGCTGCAGACAGGCTCAGCTCATGCTGGAGCACCATCTCACATAACTCCAAGCACTCTGCCTCCAGGGTTGTTAAGGCCTGCCATTGGAGTGACTTATAGGAGTATATGTGTCCATTTTAGGTTTAGATATAGGTATACCATATCTAAAGCAAAGGGTGATTACACCACCTTGCCCCAGCTGATTGATCAGCCAGTTGTGTCAGATTTGGATGGCCAGCCAGGGGTGGCATAATACATGCTGCAGCCCCTGGTAGGCCTTGGGTTCACTTATGCCCTGGGTACCTATCGTACACTGTACAAGGACTTACAAGAGTGACCCAATACCAATTGGTATATGCACCTAAAGTACATGGATGTCAGTTTAGAGAGAGAACAGCTAGGCTGTCGGTCTGATTAGCAGGCCCACAGCCAGGGAAAGTCGTAAACCAGTCAATGCAAAAAAAGCAAAAAATCTGGGGTGACCATAGGATTGCAGACCCTACTCTCCTACAATGGCCTCCTGCATCCTTCTGGTGCATCGCGCCAGGCGGCGGATGTGGTCTCTGCCGTTGGACCTGAAGTTTCACTGGGCCCAGCATCAGGGCAACTTGTCCGACCATGTCTTGATCTTGGAGGTCACTGCAAGACAGTTGCAGTGGTGGCTCACGGACCGCGATTGGGTCAGCAGCATATCCCTCTCTCTACCCCAACCGGAGCACGTAGTTGTGACTGACGCGTCCCTCCAGGGCTGGGGGGCCACATGGGAGAGGCGGAGATCAGAGGCCTCTGGTCTCCGGCGGAGTCCCGGCTCCACAACAACCTTCTGGAGCAGCGGGCGATCCGGCTCGCACTGAAGGCATTCCTCCCTTCTGTCTGGGGGAGTGTAGTGCATTTGTTCATGGACAAAACCACCGCCATGTGGTACTGCAACAAACAGGGCGGGGTGGGGTCGTGGACCCTTTGCCAGGAGGCTCTGCGCCTCTGATAGTGGCTGGAACATCAGGGCGTGACCCTGGTGGTTCAACACCTGGTAGGTTCCCTGAATGCCAGGGCGGACAAACTCAGCCATCGGTGCATGATGGATCACAAATGGTGTTTGAACTCTGACGTAGCGGAAGGCCTCTTTCAGCAGTGGGGAGAGACTTGGTTAGATCTATTTGCCACAGAAGAGAACGCGCAATGTCATCAGTTCTAGGCGTTGGAATTTCCAAGGCGGCACTCTCTCGGAGACGCTTTTTGTCGCGAGTGGAGCTGCGGTCTGTTGTACGCCTTTCCGCCTATACCACTTCTACCCAAAGTGCTGAAGAAAATCATCCTTGTGGCTCCGGACTGGGCACGAAGAAACTGGTATCCTGAGCTACTCTGCATGTCTGTCGATCCCCCGATTCGTCTGCCTCTTCAGGAGGACCTTCTGTCGCAGTAGCAGGGGACGGTCCTCCACCCGAACCTGTCCAGTCTCCACTTACATGCGTGGAGATTGAGCGGCAGCAGTTGAGGCCATTTGACTTGCCTGCTAAAGTCTGTAATGTGATTCTGGCAGCCAGGCGTCCCTCCACAAAATCGGTATACTCCTGCAGGTGGAACAAATTTGTGGCATGCTGCACAGCAAAGGCTGTGGATCCCCTTTCTGCCCCTCTTTCAGAGGTTCTCTTCTTTCTTCTTTCTCTTGCCCAGCAGGGCTCTGCTCTAGGCACTCTAAAGAGCTACCTCTCTGCCATTTCCGCCTTCTTAAGGCTCCCTGATCAGCTCTCTTTGTTCAAGTTCCCAGTTGTAAATAGGTTCTTGAAGGGCATCACTCATATGTTCCCTCCTGTTCCCTTCGTGATGCCTCAGTGGGACTTGAACCTTGTTCTGACTTATCTGATGTGCGCTCCCTTCGAGCCACTTCATAACTGTCCTCTTCGTGTCCTTAATCTTAAGACTGCTTCCTGGTTGCTATCACATTTGCCATGAGAGTGAGTGAGCTCCAGGCTCTTTCTTCTCACCCTCCTTTCCTTTCTGTCGATCCGTACAAAGTTGTGTTGCGAACGCGACCCTCTTTCCTGCCCAAGGTAGTCACAGCCTTCAACATCGGGCAGTCCATCACCATGCCCACCTTCTTTCCGCCTCCGCATCCCTCGAAAGAGGAAGAGAGGCTCCACTGTCTGGACCCAAAACGTGCGCTCTCATACTATCTGGATCACACACGCCAGTTCCGGGTGGATGACCAACTCTTTGTTGGTTACGTGGGCGCTAAGAAGGGACGGGCAGTGCTCAAACGGACCATTTCTCGATGGGTCGTCTTGTGCATCAACGCTTGTTACTCTCTGGCTTAAAAGGAGCCTCCTGTGGGGCTATGTGCCCATTCCACTCTGGCCACGGCGGCTACTACTGCCCTGGGTCGGGGAGTCCCATTGCAGGACATCTGTCAGGCAGCTACGTGGGTCTCGCTGCACACGTTCGCAAGACACTACTGCTTGGACAGCCAAGTCCGGTGGGATGGCTTTTTCGGCCGTTCCGTTCTCCAGGACTTTTTGATGTGATCATTGGTTCGCAGACCCACCACCGGGGTTGGTATTGCTGGGGTATCTATTCTAAGGTAAGGAATCTAATACTAACCTGTTTCTATCAGATGCACAAGTTACTTACATTTGGTAACAATATATCTGTAAGAAACAGTAGTTAGTATTAGATTCCTTACCGCCCCACCCATCCTCCCCGTTCTGCGAACCGATATCTAGGGTTCTGGTCATCCCCTTTCAGGGCCCTAGTTTTCATTGGACCAGTGTTGGTTTTTATCCTGGGTCTGCGTTTCTGGCACGGAAAAGCTGTGTATAAGAACTGACGTCAGCGCGCGAGGGCGGCGTCTAAGTACTCCGACGTCATCCCGGCGCCCACGACGGCGACAACTGATGCGGAGCCACAGACGACGCCTACCGACGCGCAGGGGTACTGCTACGCAAAATTTTCCAAATCCAGTCTGACGCCTGGGGATATTCTAAGGTAAGGAATCTAATACTAACTACTGTTTCTTACAGATATATCGTTACCGAAGGTAAGTAACTTGTGCGACGGGCCATGAACCTCCGAACCTTTATTACCATTTAATGAAGCGATACGATATCCACTTGGGCAAAATCAAGGCCAGGGCCACCAATCAATAGGCAGGTTGCTCGCCGGAAGTAGACCTACTCTTTCTTGCACAGTACCCTATGCCAGGGAGATTGGTGGTGCAGACTTCATCAGTAAAGTGAATACCAACAACTCCCCAACCAACCTGCCTGATTGTCAGTCAGAAAGAATAAAGACGTTTGACAAGCGAATTTGCTCATCTATGATGCTTGTTCTGAGGCCAGTAAATGCAAGCTTTTTTCTAGACCTCTATTTCCATGCCTTTTTTGACACAGTGGCACACATTTTGAAGGCAGTTCCGTATGACTATCAATGGGTAGCAGTGTTGTGCTTCTGTACCACACCTGGATGAGATCTATGGGCTTCTCGAGGGATGCACAATCATCCATAGTAGACATGCCATTACTTGGCTCTCATCTTCTTGGAGAAAAGATGAATTGTGCCCTAGAACATTTCCAAGACAGCAGAGCCACAGCACATGTGTTGGGTCTATCTGCTCTAGTCACATATTAGCCCTAGCAATTGTGCTTCCTTTGTGGCTTGTAGGCGGGATTTTCAGTTCCGCCAATGCAAGACCTTTTGGTAACTTTTATTGGCAGGCAAGGTTGCAGCTCACAAAGACAACTTCCAGGGCACCAGGCAGAAAGAGCTGAGTCCCCCATCCCCCAACCATTCAGCATCTGCAGCTTTAATGTCTCCTTGCCAGCAGACAACCACCATGTCTAAGGCAGGATCCAATTTTTTTTCCGATGTTGGCAGGCTATTGTTGGAAACAAGTTGATCCTCTAGACTGTACATTGAGGCTACATCTTTCCATTTCTCTCTACCCTTTTGCATCTTTCAACACAGTTAGAGTAGCTGAAGGAGGACTCACTGTCTGTCTTGGAGGAATTGTATGCGTATCAGAGATCTCGGTCACAAGCCATATTGGTCTGCTTCTATTCTGTTGACAATGAGGAGTTCAATGTATTTATCTGAAAGAGACACATTAGTGATAGGTTCCTTACCTTAGACTATCCCTAGGCGTCAGACTGGATCCGGAAAGTTTTTAGTCAGCAGTACCCCTGCGCGTCTTTCGCTGGCGTCGTAAGCGCCGAGACGACGTCACGGAGACTACTTATGCGCCACCCATGCATGTCAGTTCTTTCTTTTTCCACGCCAGAAAGTGCCGATCCGGTTAGAGCATGTACCCTAGTCACGTTTTGGCTTACTTTTTGAGACTTTTGTCTCTCCTATTTTGAGTCTTTTGACACCTGGTGACACATAGGGAGGCCTGGGTTTAAATCCTGCGGGGCCTGTTGCCGTACGATGTTGATGGCCGGCCCCCATAGCGTCTGTCTCTACTGTCTGGAGCGCGACCATGAATCCCGGTCTTGTTCCAACTGTCTGGCCATGGTTCCGAAGGCTCTGCAGGAGTGGTCCCGAAAGCTGCTGGAGGCCAGGCAGTCGTCTCCGTGCCGTTCAAGGTCCATGGGTCGCTCGGGGGACCGACTGCAGAGCCATCATCGCTCCTCTGGGTCAAATTCTTCACCCTCGGGTAAGAGAAGTCACTAGAAAAAGTTGAAGAAACGGGTTCGCTCTCCGACCTCCCCCATTGGTCTCTGGGGGGGACCAGGGGTCCTTCCCCTGTGGCTCCGTTGGAGCCTGGGAGTCCCACAGCCTGCCCGCCCTATCCTGGTCAGTCAGCGACTCCGGCCCAGTTGCAAGAGTTTCTTGCCACCATGGACCACCTTTTAAGGCCTACGGCTCCAACCCCGGATCTGCAAGGTCCTCCGCCGGCGGCTCCAGCGCCACAGGGTCATCCGCAGGCGGCTCCGGCCCCCTGAGGCTCCATTCCTAGCGCCGTCATGGGTTCCGTTCGTCCCACCTCCGCCCCTTGCCCGAATTTCCGGGCAATTTTGCTCTATCTTGGGACCCTAATTGTGACATGGAGCCGGATCTGCGCAGACTGGCGCTGTGCCCGGCCACGTTCCTGGCGCCGTTGGAGCATTTGCTTTTCCCTGTGCCTCCCTCGCCGCTGCCGCCTGTCCCACGGGCTGTGGAGGAGGTGGATGACTGGGAGGGGTCTGAGGACCCTCTTGCTCTGCAGTGCGATTCTAAACATGAGTGGGCGGAGGACTCAGGTTGCCTTGACCTCTCCTCCGAGCCTGGATTTAGGTCTCCTCCCGCAATCATGAAGGAGGGTGCTACATAAACTATGGTGCTCCGTAGAGCAGCTGAGGCCCTAGACCTTGATCTGCCTACTGTCACTCACAGGATCAACCTCCTTACGGAGGTTCTTCAGCCGGTGGCAAGTTCTATGGAACCTCTGCTCCCGTTTAATGAGGCCTTGACAGATGTTTTGATGGGCACCTGGTCAAGGCCAGCCACAGGGGTTCCTGTGGATATGAACGTGGCCAGGCGTCCTCGCCCAGCACCGGGTGACCCGGCCTTTCTGACAAATCATCCGACTCCGGAGAGCCTGGTCATTCAGGCTTCCTCTACCAAAGTGCGTTCACTACCGCCTTGCCGGATAAGGAATCTTAAAAGCTGGAGCAGTTTGGCAAGAGGTTATTTTCCTCTGCCAGCTTGGGGCTACGGTCAGTCAACATCACATGCCTTTTGGGCCGCTACTCTCAAGCAGTGTGGGACACAGTGACCAGACACTGCTCCATTGTCCGGAAGAGGTTCGGGCTGTACTTTCCCAAGCTGTTTCGGATGGGGAAGGATGCTGCAAAGTTCACCATTTGGTGTGACCTGGACACCGCTGACTCTTTGGAGAGAGCGATCTCCACAACAGTGGCCCTGCGCCGCCATGCCTGGCTGCGGGCCACTAGGTTTTCGGGGGATGTCCAGAGTTCCCTCATGGACATGCCTTTTGATGGTACTCGCCTATTTGGCGATAAGGCAGAGAGTGCGCTGGAGAGTTTCAAGGACTCTTGGTCTCCGGCCAAGTCCTTAGGTCTCTTCACCACACGTCGGCTGCGTCTACCTTTTGTTCCTTTTGTGGCCACGGAAGGGGTGCCCTTGCATGTACGTTCAGCCAGAAGCCTGCGCAGAACCAAAATCAGCATGGCCGCGGGCGTGGAGGCCGACGTGGGTCCAACAGGCGGGTCAGTCCACCTCCGCTCCCGCAGCATCCGCCTCAAAGCCTTCCTAGTCCAAGCTTTGAGGTGCACCCCACGCCTGTGGGTGGCAGGATTCAACATCACCTCCTCCACTGGCGTTTGCTCACTTCGGACAGGTGGGTGCTGCAGATTGTCCTAATGGGTACTCCCTCCCCTTCGAGTCTGCTCCCCCAGCCATGCCACCTCAGTTTCACCGCATGTCGGGGGATCACTTTGCACTTCTCCGGCAGGAAGTCATGGCGCTCTTGGCCAAGGGGGCCATCGAGCGCGTTTCTGGGCCAGAAGTAGGACGTGGTTGTTATTCCCACTACCTTCTGGTCCCCAAGAATGACAAAGGGGGCCTGTGCCCCTTCTTGGACCTCATGAACGTCAATCTTTTTTTCCGGAAAGAGAAGTTTGAGATGCTGACTCTGGCTCAGGTCTTGGCTGCCCTAGACCCTGGAGACTGGATGGTAGCGTTGGACTTGCAGCATATTTTCACATCCCCGTCCTGCCGGCGTTACCTGCGGTTCACGGTAGGCCAAGAGCATTTTCAGTTTGCTGTTCTCCCCTTCACCTTACCAGCGCCCCTCGGGTGTTCACCAAAGTGACGGCGGTGGTCGCAGCTCATCTGCACACGTCAGGGGATGTCAGTCTTCCCCAATCTCGACAGCTGGTTGTTGAAGGCGGGCTCGCCCCAGACAGTTGTCACCCACCTTCAGACTATGGCCGACCTCCTGCATTTTCTGGGGTTCTCCATCAACTTCCCGAAGTCGCACCTGAGTCCCTCTCAGAAGCTCCCCTTCATCGGAGCGGTTCTGGATTCAACGCAGTTTCGGGTTTATCCTCCCGAGCGGCGAATCTGGGATATTCAGGCTATGATTTCGATCTTTCAGCCTCTATCCCGGGTTTGTCAGGTTGACCCCCTGGCTCCTGGACTTGATGGGCGCCTGCATCCTACTGGTGCAACATGTCAGGTGGCATATGCGGGCTCTGCAGAGGGACCTGAGGTTCCAGTGGGCACAGCATCAGGGCAACCTGTCTGATCATGTCCAGATCTCGGAGGGCACTTTACGACAATTGTCGTGGTGGCTCACGAATCACGATTGGGTCAATGGCAGATCCCTCTCCCTTCCCCAACCGGAGCACACAGTGGTGATGGATGCGTGCCTCCTAGGATGGGGAGGTTGTAGGAAGGTGGATATCGGACTATGGTTCCCACAACTTTTTGCCTGGTGTTTAGCTGGTTTTCGACTTAGTTGACCTGGGACCCTGCTATTCAGGACCCCAGGCCCTCTGCTCTCTCTGTTAAAATGGATTCCATGTACATACCAATTGGAACCTGGATCACCTTGTGAGCCCCTGTACCGTGTACCCTAGGTACCCAGGGCATAGGTGCATCCAAGGCCTACCAGGGGCTGCAGCACGTATTGTGCCACCCCTGGCCTGGCATTACTATTTGACACAACTGGCTGATCAATCAGCTGGGGCAAGGTGGTGTAGTCACCCATTTGCTTTAGATATAGTATAACTATATCTAACCCTAAAATGGACACATATACTCCCAAAAGTCACTCCTATGGCGGCAGGCCTTAACAATCATGGAGGCAGAGTGCTTGGAATTATGTGAGATGGTGCTTTAGCATGAGCTGAGCCTGTCTGCAGCTTTCGGAACCAAGTCCTTTAGCTGTTTCCATGATAACGCTATACCATATACTCTTAAGTGCATTATAATCCTCACGGTTATTGCTAACTTTGGCATAGCATTATCAAAACATGTCGAGTAAGGTGTCATACGAATTGGAATACTACCCCCTCGCCAATTCTGGCGACGGGGGTAGCATTCCACTCTTCTAGAGGGACACGACATGTAAGTAACTGTGAATCCCGGTTAAAGTTAACTCGAGCCTCAACATCACAAAATGGATGCTGCCACCACAGACACAAGTCTGACCTGCTGCTGGGAGTCCTTGCAGCGAGGGAGGCCTGGACAAAGGGTTTCCTGCCTTGGGAGGTGCTAGCACCACCCTAGACAGGATTTTGTGTATTGGGTAAGACAGTCCTGAAAGGAATGAGACATGCCTGGGGCACACAAGGTGTCCCTGTGCATACCCCGGTTCAAACCAGTTGCTGGGGCACTCCAGCCCCAGCTCTGGTGCGAAACCTGACAAAGGATAGGAGGTGTAACCACCCCCCCTTCCTGGTCCCACCCATAGGAGGGACCTAGTTACAGTACAGCCCCCTTTAGGAGAATAAAGGTAGGAGCTGGTCCCATTTCAAATTTGATTAATCCTGATTTGAAACTACAAAGAAGAAACTCTGGACTTCGACGTTCTGCTCCACAGAAGACTGAAGAAATCTCCCTTGTGGCCAAGTAGTGACCACCTTGCACAATCAGGCACCATCAAGCGTCCTAGCGGTTCACTTTGTCGTCCTTCCTGCCGGAACCAGACTTCAGAGCCCGACGAGATCCGGACTTCCGGACCTCTCAGACCTCTACCTACATCTGCAGCACAGCTGAGATCCGTGGGTGTGACGAGACACGTGGGGCTGGCCAGCTTGAAGAAACTGCACTTCGCTTCCAGCACGACTTCAGAGGCATCCTCGAGAAAGTGCTTTGGGGATTGAGAAGCCCCAGCCCCGAGCAGCTCCTGCGCAGAAGATCAGCCCTCCAGCATCCACGAGATCTGCGTGGGTCCCTTTTGCTTGATTGCTGCTCGACGCGTTGTCTGGTCACTTGCCGGCTGACTAGTGGCCTCCTAGACTACGATCCACGACATCTACACCGCTGGTCTGGTTGCTCCAGACTGGCCCTTGCTTCCCTGCAAAGGAGAAGCACCCCGGACCCTCCTGGTCCGCACCAAACGCCTTTTCCACTCACCGCGTGGGTTGCCTTTGCCAAGGCCTGTTGACGCTGAATCCGGAACCAACACCGCCGACAGCGAGAGCCTGCGTGAGACAGCTCGTGTCTCCATCCTGGACATCGAAGACACCTCCTGGTCCACGTGGCTGCAGAGTCAAGCGTCCACTCTTCACCTGATCGCGACGACAGCATCTGGTTCCTTCCTGGTTCCACTCCAGTCACTGGCTAGTGATTGTGAACATTGTCCCCTCTGCTTTCAGGTCTCCATCTTCCTTGATCCACCCTTGGATCACTCCGGACATCTTCCTCCTGGTCGCCTGCAGCATCTTTTCTTCAAGGCTCCATTGACTTCAACGCGGAAACCCGACACACTTTCACACCTATGCACCCGCAGCCCGTGGATGAGGTAATGAGAGCATTTCGGTGCTCAAGGGTAGATTAACTCTCCTAGTGTCCAGGTATCCAGTCGTTTTAGTCCTAACTCGTCAGAACTTACCTTTTCGTAATCTGTAGTGTCCATTGACTTTGTTACACATCTCGCGTGCGAGTTCACACTCTGCACACGCGTCCTGTGGGCCTCCTACCCCTTTCCTAAGGTTAGGGTAGTGTAGTCCCAGCAAACCTACAGCCTCTGGACAGCTCCATTCCTTCTATCGATTTCCTTATACCATTTACTTAGTATATGGTTTGTCGTGCCCCTAGGGCACCATTGTAATTTGTGCAACTTTACGTATTTTTCTTAAGAGTCTTGTCATGTGCTTAGCCCTCTGATCTCAAAGAGTTCAGAGGTGTTTTGTTAGTAATAAATATCTTGTTTATTTTCATAACAACCTGTGTGGTGTCCTTTCATTTGGTATTCAAGGGGTTATATGTGGTAAAACAGCTGGCTTCACATGCCAAAAGAGTTTAGCCTAAGACTGCTTTGTCCATGCTACCATTAGGATAGCTGGTCTATAAGGTTGACTTACAACCAATCACCATAAGGGTTGTTTGTACTGATACAAGGTGATCACTAGAACTAGTGAGCATCATATATCAGGCCAACTTCTCACAGAGGTCACTTGGGAGAGGCAGAGATCAGAGGCCTCTGGTCTCCGGCGGAGTCCCGGCTCCATATCAACCTTTTGGAGCCTCCGGCAATCCGACTTGCACTGAAGGCATTCCATTCCTCTGTCTGGGGAAGTGTAGTGCAGGTGTTCACGGACAACACCACTGCCATGTGGTATTGCAACAAACAGGGTGGGGTGGGGTCGTGGACCGTATGTCAGGAGGCTCATCATCTCTAGGCATGGCTGGAACATTAAGGCATTACCTTGGTGATTCAACACCTGGCAAGTTCTCTTAACGCTGGGGCGGACGAACTCAGCTGCCGGTGCTTGA
Source organism: Lissotriton vulgaris (assembly GCF_964263255.1). NCBI lineage: Eukaryota > Metazoa > Chordata > Amphibia > Caudata > Salamandridae > Lissotriton > Lissotriton vulgaris. The sequence continues at coordinate 1,383,005,890 of NC_141691.1, read as the reverse complement.
TGGATCACGAATGGCGTCTGTACTCGGATGTGCCTCAAAGTCTCTTTCAGCAGTAGGGAGAGCCTTGGTTAGATCTATTGGCCACCGAAGAGAGCGCGCAAAACTGCTGGCAGTTCTGCACGTTGGAATTTCCAAGGCAGCACTTACTCTGCAACTTTTTTCGATGCGGGTGGAGATGCGGTCTGTTGTACGCCTTTCCGCCTATACCACTTCTGCCCAGAGTGCTGAAGATTCGGCGAGACTGGGCCCAAGTTATCCTTGTGGCTCCAGATTGGGCACGAAGATACTGGTATCCCGAGCTACTCAGCATGGCTATCGATCCCCCGATCCGACTGCCTCTTTGGGAGGATCTTCTGTCGCAGCAGCAGGGGACGGTCCTCCACCCGAACCTGTCCAGCCTCCACCTCCATGCGTGGAGATTGAGTGGCGACAGTTGACAGCTTTCGATCTTCCTCCCGAAGTCTGTGATGTCATTCTGGCAGCCAGGCGTCCCTCCAGTTAGACGGTATACGCCTGCAGGTGGAACAAATTTTGTGGCATGGTGCACAGAAAAGGCTGTGGATCCCCTCTCTGCCCCTCTTGCTTAGGTACGTCTGTTCCTTCTATTCTTGGCCCAGCAGGGCTTTGGGCTGGGCAGTATCAAAGGTTATCTTTCGGCCATCTCGCCTTTATACGGTTTCAAGATCAGGCTTCTCTTTTTAAGTCCCCGTTTGTTAACTGTTTTCTTAAAGGCATTACACACACCTTTCCTCTCATGCCTTTCATAATGCCTTAATGGGACTTAAATCTTGTCTTGGCCTATCTGATGTGCACTCCTTTTGAGCCCCTTCATAACTATCCTTTACGTCTTCTCATTCTAAAGACGGCTTTCCTGGTAGCTATCACCTCTGACAGAAGAGTGAGTGAGCTCCAGGCTCTTTCTTCCAAACCTCCTTTCCTTTCTGTTCATCCGGACAAGGTGGTTTTAAGGACCCGTCCTTTCTTGCCAAAGGTTGTCACGCCCTTTCACATCGGGCATACCATCACTTTGCCCACCTTCGTTCTGCCTCCCCATCATTCGAAAGTGGAAGAGAGGCTCCACCGTCTAGACCCAAAGCGTGCGCTCTCGTTCTATCTGAAGTGCACACAACAGTTTCTGGTGGATGACAAGCTCTTTGTTGGTTACGTTGGCGCCTAAAAAGGATGAGCTGTGCACAAACGGACCATCTCTCTGTGAGTCGTTCTGTGCATCAAAGCATGTTACTCGTTGGTTAAGAAGGAGCCTCCAGTGGGGCTGCATGCCCATTCTACCACGGCGACGGCAGCCACTAATGCCTTGGGACGCCGTGTTTCCTTGCAGGACATTTGTCAGGCAGCTACCTGGGCCCCGCTGCAAACGTTTACCAAGCATTACTGCCTTAACAGTCCAGTCTGGAGAGACAGCTTCTTTGGTGTAATCTTGTTCGCAGATCCATTACCGGGATTGGTATTGCTGGGATATCTATTCTAAGGTAAGGAATCTATCAGTAACGTGTCACACTCAGATGCACAAGTTACTACTTGTGTAACGATATATCTGTAGGTGACATTGGTTAGTGATAAATCCATTACCACCCCACCCATCCTTCCCGTTCTTCGAACTGATTTCTACGGTTAAGGTCATCCTTTTCAGGGCTTTAGTTTCATGGCAGCAGGGGTCAGTTTCTTGCATGGCTCTGCATTCCTGGCACAGAAAGTCATGTACAGAACTGTCATCAGCATGCATGGGTGGCGCCTAAGTGGTCTCTGTAATGTCATCTCGGCGCTTACGACGCCAGCGATGGGCGCGGAGCTGCACAACGCCACCTACCGACCCGCTGGGGTACTGCCAACGAAAAACTTTCCGGATCCAGTCTGACACCTGGGGATATTCAAAGGTAAGGAATCTATCACTAACTAATGTCTCTTATAAATCGTTACACAAGTAGTAACTTGTGCAATTTGGAGGGTTTCAAAAGCAAGCCTTGGTCACTACTGACTGTTTGAACAAAAGAAAGGGCAAAGGAACACAGTACCTTAAAATATCTGCAGGCGGCCTCGGTAGGCTATGTAATTGCCAGATGTAAGGGAGATGGCCCTGCCTCTTCCTGGTAATGACGGGCCTGCCCTTGGCCCGGGGTTAGCCCAGGCGCGTCCTGCGCCGCTGGTAACGTTGTGTGCTGAAATGCGCACGACTCCTCCCTCTAGGGAGCAAGAGTGCCTGCAACATGTCCCTACAGGAGATGTGGCTGCAGGCAGGAATGCAGCAACATGAATGACCCACACCACGGGTAACTTTGGGCGCCTAAATGCGTGCTGACTCCTCCCTCCAGGGAGCAATGGTACCTAGGACCTGTAGTCCCTCCAGGAGATGTGGCGGCAGGCAGGGCTGGACTGGGAACCAAAACCGGCCCGGCAAAGTGCTCGACTGGCCCCCCTGGGGGAGGCTGGGGGTGCGACCGAGCACTTTGCCGGGGCTGGTTTTCGGCCGATTTTGTTAGTGCCGATTTAAACAGCACTGTAACAAAAACGGCCCCAGGGGCACAAAACCGGCCCCCACCCTTCCGGCACACCGTGGGATTGCCCGGTGCCCGCAACGGCCAGTCCGGCCCTGGCGGCAGGCAAGAATGCGGCAAAATGAATGCCCCAATATATAGTTGGACATCTTGTAATGACTGATGTCCACAATATATGTTGAAATGGCTGACTGTACTTACATAGCCTGGAGTCGGTTATGTAGAGGTGTCCTGCTCATGCAGGGGCACCCTCACACTTGTAAGCACCCTATCTTAGGACTCTGTACGGGTGACTTAAATATAGTAAAAGCAGCGTGTGTGGGCATTGCACATTGGTTGTGCGAAATATCATGATTTCAGAATGACTTGCACTATGTCACGCATCATGCAATGGCAATCTGCATGCTGATTGTGTGTGGGTCCCTTTTGGTGACATAATATGATTCTTCCCTCAGTGACCCTTTTTTAGTACCCACCAGGGGTGCCATTTATCAGGGTTTTTACAAAGGGGCTAAAGTTGGATATAATCATTTGTATTGTTTTGTGGACAGAGTATTGGCACTGTGGCCTGGTTAGCAGAGACACAGTGCACTTCCAATCAAAAGCATCAGTACCAGGGGCAAAAAGTCTGGGCGACTTTTTATCAAAAAGAGGAACTTTCCTACAAATAGGGTATCCTCCAGAAAGAGTGTTAACCAAGGTAAATCACGTATTAATCTGATTAATACTCATGTCATTATACAGATTACTAATTGTTTCCCCTCTTTGGATGCAATTGTTTTTTTATGTAACTGTTTTATAGTTGTACTATGACTAGCTCTGCCTTCTTTCCTTGCATTTGGTGAGCAGATATACCAGGCCTAATTGGCATCATATGTCTTTATGGAGATACTGCATCACATTTGGTTGTGCCTGTGTCTCTTCCTCAACTGCCTATAACCCTTTGCTGGTATTGAAAGTTTCTGGATAGTGTTTGTTGCCTTGCTAAATTGGAATAGGTAGTTAATTTGTAGGTAAATAAAGCAACCATTATAAAACGTGTTACTAAATGCAAGTACGTTTTTCTATGGTAACTTACTTTAATTCGATCTGTTATTTACTTCCTAATTTGTATATTAACAGTAAACTTTTCCATGTCCGATCGGTAACCCAAGGAGATGTTTATAGAGCTGAAACTGAAGAAATCCCTCGTATATTTCAGGTAATCACATTCAAAATGATTGTATGCCTTTGTTTCGGTCATGTTATGAGATATATCTTGTTCAGATGAATACTTTAGAATTGCTCATAAACTAACAATGAAAAGTATCCTAACCAGCATAACACCTTTAATATTTGATAAAGAAAACAGGTAAGTGGCGGTGGGGTGTATGCTACCATTACATCTCAGATTTTACTTCTTGTGACTTTACATCACAGGTAAGTACATATGGAGCTTCACATCATAGGTATATTTATCTGATAGAGACTTCTAGCCACAGATTCCTTAACTTAGAATTATCCCCAGGCGTCGGACTGGATTCTGAATTTTTTTTGTGAGCAGTATCCTTACGCACCGGTAGGTGACGTCGGTCAGCTCCGCGTGGTGTCAACTGTGTCATTTGCGCTGGATGTGACGTGTGTGCCTATATAGGAGCCACCCAGCACCCTGACTTCCGTTCTTTTATTCCCGCACCAGTCAGCACAGATCTTGAGAGAGCTACCATTCAATTACTTATTGATTGTGCTTTATCAACGTTTTATCAAAGTTTATTTTGCGAGTTCTTATCCTGGTGTGAGAGTGATGTCTACTAGGAAGACCGGCTTCAAGACATGCAGCATCTGTCATCAATAGATGTTGGTGAAGGGCCCGCAACTTGTATGCCTCTGGTTCTTGAAGACCTGCTCCGATTTCCATACCATTCACCCTAAGGCCTTGAGTGAGTGATGCCTCAAACTCCTGGCTGCCCAACGAGCGACACTCTTGATCACGTTCGAGAAGAAGGTCGCTGGATTGTCATGTTACCCCAGTATTGGAACTTTCATAGATTCCCATGCTTTTGTATCATTCCCCGTCGGCGGAATGGGAGTCTCAGTAACAAAAATACCATAGCTGTAGGTACAAAAGAGAAAGGAAAAGGCCTATGCCTCATTCCCTTTTGTAGCATATCGCCCTCTTTTTGTAAAAGAGACCAAACTTTGGCTGATGCCTATCAGAAGCGCCTCACCCCTTGTGTAGGAGGGTGGATACCTGACTATGGTTGCCCCCAACTTTTTGCCTGGTGTTTTGCTGGTTTTCCGACTTAGTTGACCTGGGACCCTGCTAGTCAGGACCCCAGGCCCACTTCTCTCTCTCTAAAATGGATTCCATGTACCTTAGGTGCATTTACCAATTGGTACTGGGCCACCTTATCAGACCCTGTAACTTAGGGCATAGGTGTACCCAGGGCCTACCAGGGGCTGCAGCATGTATTATGCCACCCCTGACTGGCCATCTAAATCTGACACAACTGGCTGCACGACAGCTGGGGCAAAGCGGTGTAATCACCCTTTGCTGTAGATATAGTATACCTATATCTAACCCTAAAATGGACACATGTATTCCTATCAGTCACTCCTATGGCAGGCCTTGACAATCCTGAAGTCAGAGTGCTTGGAATCATGTGAGATGGTGCTCTGGCATGAGCTGAGCCCGTTTTCAGCTTGCGGAACCAAGTCCTAATAGCTGTTCCATGATAACGCATACCATATACTCTTAAGTGCATTATAATCCTCGCGGTTATATGCCAACTCTGGTATCGCTTTATCAAAACATGTCGAGTAAGGTGTCATACGAATTGGAATACTAACCCCTCGCCAATTCTGGCGACGGGGTTAGCATTCCACCCTTCTAGAGGGACACGACATGTATGTAACAGTGAACCCCGGTTAAAGTTAACTCGAGCCTCAGCATCACAAAATGGATGCTGCCACCACAGACACAAGTCTGACCTCCTGCTGCTGGGAGTCCTTCCAGCGAGGAGAGCTTGGACAAAGGGGTTCCTGTCGGGGGCGGTGCTAACACCATCCCAGACAGGGTTTTGTGTATCCTGGGTAGGCAGGGCTTTAGAGGAAGGTGACTGCAAGTGGCACCCCGGTGCTCACTATGCATAGGCCGGCTAGAACCAGTTCCAGGGGCACACCAGCCCCTGGCCTGGGGAAAGTCCGGCATGGGAGAGGGGTGTAACCACCCCCCTTCCTGGTCCCACCCATGGGCAGGACCTAGTCGCGTACCAGCCCCTTTCTTTAGTATAAAGGTGGGAGCGGGGACCCTTCCAAATTAGATCGTCTTTGAATCCTGAAACTACTTTCTACGAAAGGAACTCAAGACTTCTTCTCAAGATTTCTCCCTTGTGACTAAGGAGTAGTCACCCTGCATCTGCGGGCACCAACTAAGTAACCTGCAGTTTGCTGCACGTCCTTCCTCCGGAACCCGACCGACCAGCACGACGAGCCCCGGCTTCCCTGGCACCTCTGACCTCTACCTGCATCATCAGCCCAGCTGAGATTCGTGGGTGTGACGAGACCTTGAGGGACCAGCTATCTTCAGAACTGCACTACACTTATCCAGCACGACCGCCGAGGGATCCTCGAGTGAGTGCTTTGGGGTTCGAGAAGCCCTAACCCTGAGCAGCTCCAGCACCGAAGTCCAGCCCCCCAGCATCCACCAGATCTGCGTAGGGCCCTTCTGCTCTTTGCTGCTCACCGCATTGTCCGGCTACTTGCCTGCTGGCTTGTAGCCCTCTTGACGACGAACGACGACACTTTCATCGCTGGTCTGGTTGCTCCAGGCTGGCCCTGCTCCCCTCCAACAGAGGAGCACCCCGGACCCTCCTGGTCCACTCCAGATGCCATTTTGAGTCCACTGCGTGGGCTTGCATTTGCCAAGAGTTGTTGCCCCAATCCTGGGTCCAGCATCGCCGACAGCAGATACCTTCGTGGGACAGCTCGCACCTCCATCCTGGTTGCCGACAACGCCTCCTGGTCCGAGAGACTGCAGAGCCCAGCGTCACCCACTCACCTGGTCGAGGTGACTTCAGCCAGTGCCATCCTTGTGCCCACCTAATCACTGGCTAGTGATTAAGAACTGAGTCCCCTCTGCTTTCAGGTATCCTTCATCACCGATCCAGGCTTGGATCACATCGAACTTCATCACTGGTCGCCTGCCAGCAACTTCTTCTTTCAGGCTCCATAGACTGCAACGAGGATTCCCGATGTCTTTTCAGCCCTATGCAGCCGCAGCCCCTGGGCTAGGTTACCTGAGCATTTCGGTGCTCCAGCATAGCTTAACTATCTAAGTGTCCATATCCTTTTTCGTTTCAGCTCTACCTAGTCGGATTCGTCCGAAAACACTAACTTTACGAAATCTAGCATCCATAGACTTTGTCCCGCATCCCGAATGAGAGTGCACACTCTGCACCCGACCTCCCTAGGCCTCCTGCTCGTAATCTGAAGGTTCAGTAGTCCAGTCCTAGCGATCCTAAAGCCTTTGAGACTAGTTACTTACCTGCTAGTATCTCGCATTTCACTTTTAGAGTATATGGTTTTTCGTGCCCCTCGGGCATTTGTGTAAATTGTGCGACTTTCAGTATTTCTTTAAGAGCTTTGTATTGTGCCTAGCGCCCTGTCCTCATAAAGAGTCCAGGGCTGTTGTGTTCTAAATAAATATCCTTTTATTTTCATAACAACTTGTGTGGTGTCCTTTCACTTGGTGTTCAAGGGGTATATGTGATGGTATAACAGCTGGCTTAACACGCCCTCTAGAGTTTAGCCTAAAGACTGCTCTTGTCCATGCTACTAGGATAGCTGGTCTAAGGTTGACTTGCAACCAATCATCAATAAGGGTCATTTGGACTGATACATAGTGATCACTAGAATAGTGAGCACTACATATCAGGCCAATTTCTCACACCTTAGAACCCTCCTGAAGGAACCTCAGAGCCTTAGATTTTCTACCACACTTTGTGCTTAGGGAGTCTCCTCAACTCTGCTCTGCTCAACTTCTACTCTTCACGGAATTTCTTCAGGGTTTTTTCTTCAGATTCTTTTCAGATTCTCTTCAGGATTGTTAGCTGCCTTCCAGGATGTCTGACAAGGAGAAGAAAAGGGCCCTTTTCAAGCCATGTTCCTCCTGTGGCTAGAAAAGGCTTTTTGTGGAGGATAAGCACAACGACTGCATCTATTGCCTCTATCCTGACCACAAGGCTGCAGACTGTAAGATCTGTCGCACCTTTTCGACCAAGACCATCCGGGACCGTGAGGGTAGGCTTTTGACATGGCTCCAGAAGCTGAAATCTAGAAAGGATACTGTCTCTAATGACAGTGAGGATGCAGCGTCGATGTCTTCCTCAAGAAGGTCAGTGAAGAGGGGTAGGGGTTCCCCTTCTCCTTCTGTGGAGTGTTCTACTAAGGCCTCAAAAAAGACCCTTAGTGAGTCTGAGAGCCAGGGTCCCAGCAAATCTCCTCACCGAGGTGAAAAGTTGAGGGTAGGACCAACTACGCCTTCCAAGGGTGAGATGACTGCCTCAGCATTCAAAAACTCTCTTCCCAGTCTTCGATGACAAAGACGTCGACGGCGGAAGTTCCGCCGACGAAGAAATCGAAGTCGAAATTGGGGATTCGTCGACGGAGGAATCGTCGTCGAAAAAGAAGCGTCAATGGCAGGTTCATCAGCGTCGACGGGAGGTTTGCCGACGACGAAGGCGTCGACTATTAAGGCGTCGGAGACGAAGGTTACAGCGTCGCCGACGATAATGATGACGACGACATCTGAAAGAGACACGTTAGTGATAGATTCCTTACCTTAGAATATCCCCAGGCGTCAGACTGGATCCGGAAAGTTTTGCGTAGCAGTACCCTTGCGCGTCGGTAGGAGTCGTCTGCGGCTCCACGTCCGTCGTCGGTGTAGGAAGGTAGATACCTGACTATGGTTACCCCCAACTTTTTGCCTGGTGTTTTGCTGGTTTTCCGACTTAGTTGACCTGGGGCCCTGCGAATCAGGACCCCAGGCCTACTGCTCTCTCTCTAAAATGGATTCCATGTACCTTAGGTACATTTCCAATTGGTACTGGGCCACCTTATCAGACCCTGTAACTCAGGGCATAGGTGTACCCAGGGCCTACCAGGGGCTGAAGCATGTATTATGCCACCCCTGGATGGCCATCTAAATCTGACACAACTGGCTGCACGACAGCTGGGGCAAGGTGGTGTAATCACCCTTTGCTTTAGATATAGTATACCTATATCTAACCCTAAAATGGACACACAGATTCCTATCAGTCACTCCTATGGCAGGCCTTGACAATCCTGAAGGCAGAGTGCTTGGAATCGTGTGAAATGGTGCTCTGGCATGAGCTGAGCCCGTTTGCAGCTTGCGGAACCAAGTCCTAATAGCTGTTCCATGATAACGCATACCATATACTCTTAAGTGCATTATAATCCTCGCGGTTAAATGCTATCTCTGGTATCGCTTTATCAAAACATGTCGAGTAAGGTGTCATACGAATTGGAATACTAACCCCTCGCCAATTCTGGCGACGGGGTTAGCATTCCACCCTTCTAGAGGGACACGACATGTATGTAACTGTGAACCCCGGTTAAAGTTAACTGAAGCCTCAGCTCCACAAAATGGATGCTGCCACCACAGACACGAGTCTGACCTCCTGCTGCTGGGAGTCCTTCCAGCGAGGAGAGCTTGGACAAAGGGTTTCCTGTCAGGGGCGGTGCTAGCACCATCCCAGACAGGGTTTTGTGTATCCTGGGTAGGCAGGGCTTTACAGGAAGGTGACTGCAAGTGGCACCCCGGTGCTCACTACGCATCTGCCGGCTAGAACCAGTTCCAGGGGCACACCAGCCCCTGGCCTGGGGAAAGTCCGGCATGGGAGAGGGGTGTAACCACCCCCCTTCCTGGTCCCACCCCTAGGGCAGGACCTAGTCGCGTACCCACCCCTTTCTTTAGTATAAAGGCAGGAGCGGGGATCCTTCCAAATTAGATCATCTTTTAATCCTGAAACTACTTTCTACGAAAGGAACTCTCGACTTCTTCTCAAGATTTCTCCCTTGTGGCTAAGGAGTAGTCACCCTGCATCCGCAGGCACCATCTAAGAACTCTGCGGTTTGCTGCACGTCCTTCCTCAGGAATCCGACCGACCAACACGACGAGACCCGGCTTCCCTGGCACCTCTGACCTCTACCTACCTCTACAGCTAAGCTGAGAACCGTAGGTGCGACGAGACCTCGAGGGACCGGCCATCATCAGAACTGCACGACTTCTATCCAGCACGACCGCCGAGGGATCCTCTGGTGAGTGCTTTGGGGTCCGAGAAGCCACGACCCTGAGCAGCACCAGCACCGACGTCCAGCCTCCCAGCATCTCCACGACCTGCGTGGGGCCCTTCTGCTTTTTGCTGCTCACTGCGTTGTTTGGCTACTAGCCCGCTGGCTTGTGGCCTTCTTAACGACGCCCAGCGACATCACTGCTGCTGGTCTGGTTGCTCCAGACTGGCCCTAGCTCCCTTCCAAAAGAGGAGCACCCCGGACCCTCCTGGTCCACTCCAGACGCCATTTTGAGTCCACCGCTGGGCTTGAATTTGCCAAGACTTGTTGCCCCAATCCTGGGTCCAGCGACGTCGACAGCTTCATCCATCGTGGGACAGCTCGCACCTCCATCCTGGTCGCCGACAACGCCTCCTGGTCCGTGAGATCTGCAGAGCACAGCGTCGCCCACTCACCTGGTCGAGGTGACTTCATCCGGTGCCATCCTGGTGCCCATCTAATCACTGGCTAGTGATTAAGAACTTGGTCCCCTCTGCTTTCAGGTGTCATCCATCTTCGATCCAGGCTTGGATCACTCGAACTCTCTTCACTGGTCGCCTGCCAGCAACTTCTTTCTTCAGGCTCCTGGTTCGTCTACGAGGATTCCCGACGTGTTTTGAGGCCTATGCAGCTGCAGCCCCTGGGCTAGGTAAACTCGGCATTTCGGTGCCCCAGCATAGCCTCATTATCCAAGGGTCAGGATCCACTGTCGTTTTCGATCTACCTTATCGGGTTCGCCCGAGAACACTAACTTTGCCTTTACTAGCTCCCATAGACTTTGTCCCGCATCCCGCGTGAGAGTGCACACTCTGCACCCGAGTCCCCTAGGCCTCCTACTAGTAATCTGAAGGTTCAGTAACGTATGTATGACAAAGAGAGAGGTAGGGAGAGTATATGACACTCTTATTCTCCGGTCAAATATCAATAAACAAAAGAAGAGTGTCAAGGAGGAGGCTATGCCATTCTAGGGAGCACGGTAACAGCCACACTGGGATGTTAGGAAGGCCCTCACTCACCACCTAGTGATGACATGCTTCATCATCGGGCCCCAGCAAAGAGACCGAGTGTCTCTTTGGTGTGCTGCAACGCCAGGATTACTGCGGAACGGGATGGTGAGTTTAGGACGTGTTGAGTGAAAATGAACTTATAGTGGGTGATGAGGGTATTAAAAATAGTCAGTAGTGTATCTGAGGTAACTTTATTAAATGATCACTAAAGACAGAATGTATAAAATTATGTGAGGACACAGTCCACTTTAATTGAGTGGTAGGTTCCTAAAGAGTAGTCGACATGTTTCTTGCCATCGACACGGTGTTAATTTACCCGGCAATTCGTCAGGACTGGGTGTGATAAACCCTGGCGGTATGGGCACGCTAAGGCCCACCCTTACCTAGGGACGTGAGTGTGAAAATTATAAAAAAGGTTGAAAAAGTGCAAAAAAATTAGGAATAGAAGAATTATTCCTAATTACTCCTGGTTTAGGAGGCTTCTACTGATCGTTTCTGCACCTGAAAGATAAGGGGACAGAGACATACAGATAGAACAAGACACACATTTAGAATTACTCTTGGTTGTCATCAATTTTGTAGTGAATATCGTGCTCCAAACGTGAAAGGCACTCTAGCTGTGGTAGAATAGCACTATGGTTAACACCACCTAATAGCCCCCGGATTCTCATGAGCTAGGAGAGGTGTAGTGTACTATTTGTGGTACAAGCTAGTAGTGACTAAGGGGTAAAAAAGTGAAAATCTTCATAGAAGATCGTCAACTTAGCGATCAAATCAAGGGATATGCACAGATCGCGATTCAAGTTAAAAATGTCTCACTTTCAAGGTGTTGGGAATGAACACCATGGGTCTCAGGAGGGGGGTGGGAGCGTATTCGGCACACCCTATAACATGGCGGAACAAAGGAAAAACAACACAGGCATCAGAATGATGACAAGCCCCTTTCACAAACGGGGCGCGATCTATACTTAGCTAGTTGCTGGCAGATGGCTCCCACTTACGCCCTTGACGCTCGCCCTCGAACCGGACCCCGAAGATGATCAAGCGGGCTCGGTTCATTGTTTAAGTGCAGAACGGCGAGGCGGCGATTGCTTCCGGGTGGGCGTGGCTAGGTGACGTAGTTCGACGTCACGCTGGCGTTACCTTGCGGATACATTCTATTGGCTACGGGAACTAGGTTCCTTGTTGCTATGTCACCTCTGAAGACGCACGGATCATTTGGGCGCGGCTGGGGCACGTCAAGTGAACGCGGACGTTTGTTTACCCGGTTGCCTAGTAACAGGGGTACAACAAACAAACGCGCGTTGCAGCGTTAGTTCAATGGCGATGCTATCTGCATTTGGTCTTAGGAGTGCGATCATGTCCCAGATGTGAGTGATCTGTGAATTAATCCTATAGCAGATGACAGAATTAGGAAAGGGATTGGAGAATGGCTATAGGTCGTGCGTCCAGTTCCTGTAGGAATCATGGGGTATGCCTAACAAAAGAGCTCTTTGTACAATTGTTATTAAGACTGAAATCGAATGTCTCTGACCTAGTTCACTTGATTACAACAAACAAACGCGCGTTGCAGCGTTAGTTCAATGGCGATGCTATCTGCATTTGGTCTTAGGAGTGCGATCATGTCCCAGATGTGAGTGATCTGTGAATTATTCATATAACAGATGCCAGAATTAGGAAAGGGGTTGGAGAATGGCTATAGATCGTGCATCCAGTTCCTGTAGGAATCATGGGGTATGCCTAACAAAAGAGCTCTTTGTACAATTGTTATTAAGACTGAAATCGAATGTCTCTGACCTAGTTCATTTGATTACCGTATTCCAGGGGATATCGTCATTGAGACCTATAAGGTGGGTACCCAGTCTATAGACCCACCTTTGTTCTTTTTCAAAAAGAAGATTAGGAGTGTTTCTGGTGCCACTGACATGCTCGATGACAGTCCATCGCATGTCGTTGGGAGTGTGGTTGTGCTCCAGGAAATGGTGACTTAGTTTGGTGGTCAGTTTTTTACACCTGATGTTGGAGCGGTGTTCACCTATCCTTTGCTTGACTTTGCGGGTCGTCATTCCTACATAACGTAGGTCGCAGGAGCAAGTGATCAAGTAAATTACATTGTCCGTGTTGCAATTTGTGTGACATTTTTGTATCCAAGTTTTTCCCGGTTCAAGCTCAAGAGTTTTTGTGTGTGTCGTAAGATGACACACACTGCAATTAGCACAGGGGAAGTGCCCAGTTATTTGCGGTAGACCCCAAATTTCTGTGATTGATCTTTCTGTGGTGGGTGCCTCGATTCTGGGTCGTGTATGTACCAGGGTGTCTCTCAGGCTGCGTCCTTTCTTGAAGGAGAATAATGGTTTTTCCCAATCGGTTTTGATACTGGACACAATGCGCCAATTCTTGTTAATTGATTTTTTCATGTAGTTGGACATTGCGTTGTATGTGGTTACACAGGTCAATGGTATGGTTTGATGTTGGTAACCTTGTCTTCAAGGAGGGACTCACGTGGTTGGTTAAGAGCCCTTTTGTAACCTTTGTCTAGTATCTGAGTGGGGTAGCCACGAGACCTAAGTTTGTCCGTTAGATCAGCAGATTGGGTTTTGAAGTCTTGGAGATCAGAGCAGTTGCGTCTGATTCGCAAATATTGTCCATATGGGAGGTTTTCTTTCAGGGACCTGGGATGGAAGCTCGTAAATTAAAGTAGGTTGTTGCGAGCTGTGGGTTTTTGGTAAGTTTTTGTTGCCAGTTTAGTACCACAGATTTGGATCCTCACATCCAGAAAGGTGACCTCTGTTTTGCTCAGTTCAGAAGTGAATTTGAGGTTGGTGTCTAATGTGTTGATCCAACCAAGAAACGCTTGTAATTGTTCATCACTGCCTGTCCAAATCACCAGGACATCATCAATATAACGCCTCCATATTTTTATGGAAGACGTAAAGGGGCTATTGGGTTGTATGATGTGTCTTGCTTCAAAATCAGCGACGTACAGACCAGCTACGCTGGGGGCAAATGTGCTGCCCATAGAAGTCCCCGTAGTTTGTAGGTAGAGTTTATCCTTGTAGGCAAAAAAGTTCTCCTTAAGAGCTATGGTGGCACAGTCTAGGATAAAGGTCTTGGAAGCTTGGTAATCCCAGTTGATTGAGTCTAAAGCCGTCCCCAGGACCCTGATGGTATCGTCCTGGGGAATGCTGGTGTACAGACTCTCAATGTCTAATGTCACAAGTGTGACTGTGTTTTCTGGGAAGTCAATATTTTGAAGTAATTGCAGTTCAGTAACGTAGTCCTAGCGATTCCAAAGCCTATTAGTACAGTACTTACCTGCTAGTAATTTCGCATTCCACTTTTAGAGTATATGGTTTTTCGTGCCCCTCGGGCATTTGTGTAAATTGTGCAACTTAAAGTATTTTCATAAGAGTTTTGTTGTGTGCTTAGTACCCTGTCCTCATAAAGAGTACAGGGCTGTTGTGATCTAAATAAATACACTGTTTATTTTCATAACACTTGTGTGGTGTCCTTTCACTTGGTGTTCAAGGGGTATATGTGATGGTGTAACAGCTGGCTTAACACGCCCTCTAGAGTTTAGCCCGAAGACTGCTCGTATCCACGCTACTAGGATAGCTGGTCTATAAGGTTAACTTACAACCAATCATCAATAAGGGTTGTTGGACTGATACATAGTGTTCACTAGAATAGTGAGCACTGCATATCAGGCCACCTTCTCACACAGCCTACTTAGGCTAATTGCCTTTTATTACATGTTCTTTGATGAAAATAAAAGGTTGTTTGTCTATGGAATGCATTTAAGGCTCATGCCGTTTTCTTGCATTGGTTTTTATAGATTATTTTCATTCTGCTGAAAGTATGTAATTACGGTTTTATTAGCTTATAGGTTATGATTAGGGTGGCATATTATTAGTTTATACATGTATATGTGTATAATTCTTTTAGTACTATGTACTATTTTTATATATTTACACATATATATGTATTTGTCTATATGTTCCGGGTTCCCGCTTATGGGCGGAGATTATTCAGTGTTTATGACTTTGATGAGTAAACCCCTGGAAGAGAACTAGGATTACAGGTAAGTAACTAATCCATGTGCGTCATGTAAATATTGTTTTCTTGACACTGTTTTTTGGAAATATTGTGAAAGCCAGCGCTGTTTCGGCACCGAAGGCTGTCCTCCCCGGCTCTGGCGGTGCCGCGGTTGAAGGCCGGGGTTTGGGGGTACTTTCTTGAGTCCTTCTCAGCCCTCTACGCGGGCTCCTGCCCTGTGTGAGGTCGAGACGTTCCTTAGCTGAACCGGCTCCAACCCAGCCCCATTCTCCTAGGGAGCACGTGGTGGTGGAGGTCGACTCTGCGGAGCCAATGTCCACTCTGGCGCTGATCGACGTCAAGCCGGTGCCTGTGGCGGACTCCACGGCTTTGCCAGCGTCGGGTCCTTGATTCGTCTCCGGAGGTTCCTACATATCCGGAAGGTTGTCATCTCCTGGTCTCTTCCTCTCCGGAGACAGTACGCTGCATCGTTGCTTCTTCACCGGTGTCTTCCAGGTAGGACTCCTCTCCATCCCAGCAGCCTCAATCCTCGGACCCTCTTTTCCGCAGCTCGCGGTTGGCTCCTCCACCGGCTTCTCCGCCTTCGGGGGGTCACTCAGGTTCCCCACTCGTGCGTGGATCCCCTACCATTCAGGGACTGGCCGCTTCACCCTCTTGCTAGACTTGGGGACGGACTGCTCAGTTTTCAGCTGTCGCCCACTGAGGAGTTGCTTTCTACCCTGCGGTGCCCTACGGAGGCCAGTGTTGCCTTTGTTCGGGCTATTTCCACGGCCGCTGGCATTTTGCGAATGGATGACCCAATCAACCCATTCCCTATGGATAATCTCTTGGAAGTTATCCACCAGGGCTCTGGTGGACGGGAGCTGTTCCTTCCTTTCGAAGCGTCGCTCCACAAATCTCTCTTGGGGGCTTGGGGAGTCCTGCCACGGGTGATCCAGTGCCTCAGCCGCTCCTGCATTGCCACCGTCCTGCTCAGCATGACCCAGTATGCCTTTCCTTCCACCCTTCTACTCAGGGCTCTCTTTTGCAGACTGCTTTTCCGTCCTTTCCTGTTGTGTTGTTTCCTCCTTCTCAGGAGGCCCGGTGATTGGATTAATGGGGGCGTAACATCTTTGCTTCATCCAGTGCTGCTTTGCGGGCGCTCAACACTCTGTGTGTTGGCCCGGGCTACCTCTAGCCTGTGGGATTCTGTGGAGTCCCTTCTTTCTCATGTCTCCCATGAGGGTGCCTGCGCCGATCTACGACACCATGTGTTGGATGGTCGAGAGTTGGCTGCTTTTATTCTCCGCGCGGCCTTGAATGTTGCTGATGCTCTCAGCGGTGCTATGGCCAGTTCTGTGGCTCTCCACTGCCATGCTTGGCTGCGGGATGCTGTTTTTCCTGAGAATATTATGGAGCGTCTGGTTAAACTGCCCTTTGATGGGGTCCTTTTGTTTAATACTCATGCGGACTCCGCCATTTAGCGTCTCCTTGCGGGGCTCCGTCCTCCTCCTTCTCCGTAGGCTGGCTTGTTGATCCTCAGAGCTTGATGGGATGCGTTATCCCACCTGCTTCCTGGAATCTGGTGTTTTGAGTAGGCCGTTTGTATGTTCTGTGTGGCTTGACATGCCTTTGGGGTCCCTTGGTTGGCCCCTCTCTTCTGTTGGCTGCTGGTTCAGCCCTTTTGGCAAGTGTGTATTTTTTGGGCTGATTGCTAAGCCATCTGTGATTTCTACCGCAGGTCTTATGTTCTTGTTCTCTGATGCAGGATTTTTTCCCTAAGAGTGGTTCCCATGTTTTCTTTGGGAAGTGTCATACCCTAAGTGGGGTACTTGTAGCTATTGTTTAGCTCTGACATACGCGGGGAGGATGTGGACTCCATTTTGTGGGTTCCTCACCTTTCCTGCCGTCGCTGTGTACCGCTGGTGCAGTTTCTTGTCTGGGCGTAGCGTGCGCTGCTCCTGGTTCTTTCATTCTCAGTATCTGCTGCATTGCTGGACTAGCTTTGGCATGCTGTCTGCGGCGTTGTGCTGTGGTGTTTCCGTCCTTTTTTGTCCAGCGTTTCGGCCTGGTCCTCTGTTTGATGTTCCAGGGGGGATAGGATTCCTGGTATTTTCCTGTGTTCTGGCTGATTACTTTAGTCCGTCCTACGTATTTCTCCTCTTCTGGTTGGTCCCACTTCTTTCGTGGGTCGGTTTATGTCCGGAACGTTCTCCTTTTGGGGTTGTTCTGGATTTCCCTGGCCTTTGCCTTCGTCTTGCGCTCGGCTTGGTCTGGGTGCTTGGTTTCATGGTACTTGCCGGCTGCGCCCACCTGCTCTTTCTGGTCCACGGCCGGGGGCCTTGGCATGGGCCCTTGTGCTCCTGCCTCTTGTTCTGCTGGAGCCTTGCAAGACTACATCTTTCTTCTCACGCCTGCCTTTCTGGACTGTGGAGCCGTTTCTGCCTTGTCCGCTGATTTGAGGCTGTGGCCGGTTCAGCTGTCCCCTTCACTGTGTGTGGTTTCCTGTGGGGGGCTTTGCCTCCATTTCTACCTCTTCTCCTTGGAGCCTTGGGGTGATTCTTCTTCCTCGGTACTCCTCTGCCGTTGTTTGTCCCCCTGGGGCTTTCTGGCAGATGTCCCTGGTACTTTTGCTGGGCTTGGGGTGTCCTGGCCTCCCTTTGCCTCGTCTTAGCTTCCTTCTGCTTGGTGGGGGCTAGGCCGCCCTTCTTGTCTGCATTACTCATCCCCTGCTGTGGCCCTGTGTTTCTTCCTACTAGGAGGCTCTCTCGTAGTCCCTCCTCTCTTCTGGGTATGGCTAGGCTATCTATTCTACGTTGAGAAATCTGCGGCTAGTAGTCTCTATCAGATTTACGAGTTACTTACCTTTGGTAACGATGTATCTGGTAGAGACGATTCTAGCAGCAGATTCCTTCACGACCCGCCCTTCCTCCCCGGTCTGCGAGAACCTTCAGCTTGGTCTTCTACATTCGCCTGCCTCCGGGTGGTTTTGCCTTCTGCGAGTGCCCTCTTTCACTTTCTCCCTAGTGCGATGCTTTGTTCTGTTCTGTTTGTTACACTCCTTCCTTTCTGGTGATTGGTTGGTGGGTTCCTGGGTACTTCTGCGTCCCCGCACCCTGATCTTCCAATGTGGGCCTACTCACGCTCATCCTCTTTTCCTTGCTTGAATTTGACTCCTCTGTAGTCCTCTGAGTTGGGATCTCTTGGCTGTGCCTCGGCTCTTAGCTCTTACAAGGGATGCTCCTCTCCTTGCTGGGGTTGTCTTGGAGTAATTTTTCGTTACTCTTCTGTTCTGGCCTTGTTGACCTTCACTGTTTATGGACTGTGATTGCAGGCCTCTTCGTCTGCTGTGACATTTGTCACATACTTTTCTTCCCTCAGGGAGGATGACGTATTGGTTGGCAGGGTTGCTTCGCAGTAGCTGTGCTCTGCACTTCCCTTCTACGATCTTAGGTGCCATAGTGCCTGGTTGTTGGAACCTAAAGATGTCAGGTCACCTAGGGTAGCCTGGCCTAGGGTAAGACCATATCAATAGAGGCACATGTGTAAAGGTTGCAAACCACCCAGCAGTAATCAATGCAATATCACTCAAAAATGACGCTACACCGATGTTTGGAAAAATACGAGCTTGTTTATAAAAATAATCTTTGCTCTTTTGTCTTCAGAAATCACAGCTCAGTATAGTACATTTACCCATGAAATTATTAAGATTTTTCAAAGTTGCCAAATCATGTCATTAAGCAGTTTTTCAACTTAACAGCACATTACATTCAGTCATGAGATTAGTAAATTCCTCAAAATTGCCAAAACAATCACACTACTTGGCTTTCTAACTTTGCATCACATTACAGTGGTTCCCAAGGAGCAGTGTCTGCACTCCTCTAGAAAAGGTTTACAAATTTACTCCCTCTCCACCACTGACATCCAGAAGTTCTGGCTAATCCTTCACATTTCCCCTAGTTCTGGACTTGCTCTTCTAGAGAAATGACACGCTGTAGGCAATGAGCCAATCTGTGTATATTCTGTAGGAAACAAACAATCTATGTAGACCCTTATGGAAGTCTTCAAGGGCGCTGCACGATTTGGGCTTGATCCATTGTTTAGATGACTATTATGCTTTGCTTCCCTGCCCTCGTTTTGATTTACTTACGAGGACAACTTCCCCCTCTCAACCTCCTCCTTACTTGTTGCCAATCCGCTGGGCTGATGTCTTTGTACGCCGGGGGGAGAAAACGGCAAGGAGAAGGAGCCGAATTACACTGAGGCTAACCAGCCTTTGGGGGCTCCTCGGCTCTCCCCTCCCGCTCAAGCCAGCTCCTACGTGTGGCGCTTGAGCGGGGGAAAAAAGACACCACCACAATCCCGAGCCGCTGCTGCACTCCAGGCGCTTCCCTGTCCGGTCCGCCTCCGCCTTCCTTGAGGGAAGCGGCACGACCGGGCTTGCGTGGGAGAGCAGCGGCTCAGGTCAGAGCCTGCTCGGCTTCGTAGGACTGCCTCCTCCGGTCCCGCCCACAGGCGCCGTCTGACGCGCTCCTTCAGCAGGACCGGCGCTGACCGGGAACAGGGGAAGAGAGGCGATTCTCCTCACACAATGTCACCGCTACGGCCACTGGACCCAGGGCGATGCAGGCAGACTTTACCAGGCGGCCAGTACACTCTGTGGCGCCTCGCCAGACACTCGATTCCAGCCCCACTCCAGTCAGTCCAACTCCTCCTTGGCAAGGGGCTACCCCCAGGTAACGGGGAAGGGGGGGAGATAGGTTTGTTTATAATGTCTGATGACTCCTCTCCAGCTCACAGTCCCCTTAGCTACTGTTGGAAGTATCCAGGAGTCACTCTCCTCAAATTTCGCACTAGAGCCTCTTTTCTTACTGGGCATGGGGCTTCCCTTAGGTACAACCTCCCTCACCCACGCCTTACACTGGGACCAGGGGAGAACAGGTGCCCAGGGTCTTCAGGATTTCCTACCCAGCGGGGTCAAGTCAAGTAACCAAAGGGAGGAAGGGTGGTGAATCAATAAGGAAGCGTCCCTAGACTGGGAGGTCAACCCTTTGACTATCCTACCCCCACCTTCTGCTACAGCCTGTCCTCCAGCCAGCCCACACTGCAAGACAAAATGGCTGACCAGCATTCCGCCTTATATAGGCTGACCCTCAGAGGTCCAGAAGGGACCAGAAGGTTCTGGAATTCCCTACTCTATCCTATGGGACAGGTTCCAGGTATGTCAGTTATGACAGTTGGTAGCCACCATTTTGTGACTCCAAAGAAATTCCTGTCAGGAGAGGCCTCTAGGCCTGAGGTGAAAAACTATGAGGGTGAAAGAGCACCTATCCCCTAGACCAACACCTTGAAAAATCTAGTGGACACAAAAATAAATAAAGGCATGAGGGGCAAAAAGGGGACAAAATAAATAATAAATTGGAGGGACTACGCAAAAGGTCAGACAGGTCTAACACTGGTACTCTCCCGAATGGTGCTGTTCCTCACCATTTGCTTTTTTTCTTTCGGTTTATCTGATTTTTTTCACACACTGGTCCTATATTCTCACATTTTTTGTTTGTGATGGCTCCGCGTTGTGGCGCGGAAAAGTTCTCAGAAGAAAACTGACGTTGGCACGCCAGGGTGGGGCTTATGTGACCTTGCTGACATCAGGCCCGCGGACGACGTCCGGGCGGAGTCCCGGCGCGCAGAGATACTGTGGCAAAGAAAACCTTCTGGATCCAGTCTTGCACCTGGGGATAATTCTACATTAAGTAATCTACCACTAGAATCTTCTCTACCAGATACATCGTTAATCAATAGTCACTTTCCTACACACCCCACCCCAAGGATACCAGGGGCATAAAGAGGAACATGTCTTGCCCCTGGCTTGAGTTACCCTACACACATGATCTGTGTACTGCTCTGGGGTAATTACATTTTCCACTACCATGGTCTGGCTATAGGAAGCTGGCTGTTTTTGTAGTATACCAAAAAAAGAGGTATGCTGTTGAAACTGTCCACGTATCCCTTAAAAGTGGACAGAGGCTTTCTTTAACAACCCCAAGGTGCTTTATTTGTGGTACTGTGGTCCAGCAACCTTGGGCTAATCATAGGGAAATTGTTAGGCATTTGTTGCATTCAGAGTCAAGAAATGATACACTCAGGAAGGAGATCCATAGCAATTCAGAAAAATAACACATGTTTTTATATATAAATTTCAACATGTAATTGGTTAAGACTTTTAAATGTATCACTTTTACTGTTTTTAGCAATGTTAGCGATCTGATAGAGACATCTAGCCGCAGATTTCTTACCTTTGAATTTCCTAGGCTTCAGCCTGGATCAGAAGATTTTTGCGTGAGCAGTACCCCTGCGTGCCGATAGGTGGTGTCAATCTGCTCCGCGCTGTGGCGGCACCCTCAAAAGAAGTGACGTCTGAATCACCTATATGGACACCACCTTAGTGCGCTTACGTCAGTTATTTTCTTTCCGCACCAGTTAGCGCAGATCCGGAGAAAGATCTACCCCTTTCGCTGTTTGACAGACTTTTTTTCGAAATGTTTTGTTGAAATCTTTTTTGGAGGGAGTTTTCCTCCTGGGGTGTCACAGGGAATGTTTTTTAGGAAGATAGGTTTTTACACTGTGGTGCCATGTCAGCGATCAACCCACACCTCATGTGTTTGTGGTGTCTTGAGGGTGACCACGACTCCAAGTCATGTTTGGACTGCCTGGCTATTGCACCAAAGTCTTTGAGGGTGCGGTACCTGAAGCTGCTAGCGCCCTTTCATTTTGCTTACCCTGCTGAACCGCTCTGCCACTGTCATTTGCGAACTTTGACCACGGGGGATCTCTTCTGCCACAGCTTTGTTGCCTCATTGACTCTTCTTCTCAACCGCGGACTGCGCACTGCCCGGACTACAACACCTAGAGGGCAGTGCGGTCTCGCGAGAGGAGAGGAGCAGCCCCACCTAACACCGGGAGCATAAAGATCGACGGGGGCTCCAGCGGCGCGGGACGCCCTTTCATTTTGCTTACCATGCTGAGCCGCTCTGCTGCTGTCATTTGCGAACTTTGACCACGGGGGATCTCTTCTGCCACAGCTTTGTTGCCTCATTAACTCTTCTCCTCAACCACGGACTGCGCACTGCCCGGACTACAACACCCAGAGGGCAGTGCGGTCTCGCGAGAGGAGAGGAGAGGAGAGGAGAGGAGAGGGGAGGAGAGGAGAGGAGCAGCCCCACCTGACACCGGAGCATAAAGATCGATGGGGGTTCCCTCGGGACGCGCGTGGGCTTGCCCGGGCCAAGGGCAGGCCCGTCCTTGCCCGTCTGTGCCCAGATGAGGCTGGGCTGGGCCCACTCTCTAAGCTTCTGAGTGGGATTACCTCTAAGGAAAATTCACTGTAAGGAATAACCTTTTCTTTTGTAAAGGAGATTGGACAAATTGTAACTGTGCCTTCTTACTGAACTCCGCTGAGCAATCGCTGAATGTGCAGTTGACCTCAGCTTTTTAATTGTTATTTTAATTGTTCATTAGAAAGTACTGTGGGTTTGTTTAACGGGATACCATTGAAGGGCACAAGAAGTATAAATCTTATGCGAAAACACACTAGGCCCCTGTCTATCGTTTATGCTTATTGAGTAGTCTCTATTACAGCCATGGGTAAAAGGAAGATGCCAAGCCCCAAGATAGGAGGTGCAGCACATGCACCAAGTGACCACAACAAACCCTATTAAGTTACCTCACAGGGGCTATGGGTGCATTAGATAAACAGATCTCATCAGTCGTAGAATCATTGGAGGCAGGCACTCTGGGCTCAGCCTCCGTACTTGAACAACCCAAGGGATCGGACCCTTTGGGCTGTAGCATGAAGTGAAAGCCAGCTTTAAACGGGTGTATTCAGCATCTTCCGGAGGAGATTTTATCGAGTGACTCTGAGTCCTCGTTACAACTTCCCCAAAAGAAGCAAAAGAAACTGGTCCCAGGGGAGAAAAAATTGGGAGAACAGCGCCCGGGTGAGGGTACTAAAAAACAATTGAAGTCTACCTCGCTTACAGTTATACGACAGGGCCAACAAGGGAAAAAGAGAGTGGGGACTAGAAAAGGTTCCTACAAGGGGAAGGAAGACTCCAACAAAAACAAGCATTTGCAATGCAATAGGTCTCGCATTATTTAAGTTTGAGCTATTGGTGTTGCATTATTTAGCAATGCCAATAACTCAAACTTAAATAATGCGAGACCTATTGCATTGCAAATGCTTGTTGTCTCTGGCACCGTACAGACCCTGGAGGATATCCATGGAAGAACCTCAGTATGGACTTTGGTATCTTCCCCAATGGGAGCACCACGTTGTCCTTATGGATGACCACACCAAGGACTTAGCTGTGGAGGTGACCTAATATACAGCATTCCCAATGTTAACCCCATCGCCGCTGGGCTAATTTCCCCGGGGCGCGGGGTGAGGGGGCCGCACGTGGTGCCACAGTGCGCACAGTGGAGCTGTGCTGATGACGAGCTGAGCTCGTCATGACCACGCCCGTTCCAATGGAACGCCCAGCACAGCAGGGGAATTATCCTCACATGGGCGTTCCACTGAGGTCATGACTAGCTCAGCTCGTCATCAGCACAGCGCCACCGTGCTGCATGACGAGCTGAGCTAGTCATGGGCACCCAAGAGGTTAAAACATATCCTAGAGAAGACATTTGCCCTATTTGGGTTACCAGAAGTGATCCGGATGGATACCGGGCTCCTTCCTATTCCAAAGCCAAGACTTCAAAAGGTACATCTAGAAGCTTGGGGTAAAGCACTTAAAAGTCACCCCCAAATGACCCCAAGCCAATGGAGAAGTGGAACGATTTATGAGGACTCTTGATAAAACACTAAGAATTGGAGTTAATTTGGCTGAAGACCTTGAAGCTGGATTTCAGTGGGTCCTGATGGGTAACCGACAAACCCCAAAGAGCACCACGAGAAGTGCCCATGTGGACCTTTTGCTCAAGCGACCCGTGAGGGATACCATACTTGCCAGCTGTTGATGGATGCTGACATCCATGGATGAAGAGGCAGTGCAGGAAAAAGGTCACAAAATCGAAGCTAAGGCTGGTCAGAGAAGAGGGACATGAGCACCAACCTTGCAAGCAGGGGATGGGTGTTCATCAAAGATTGTAACCTGGGACACAAGTTTCGAACACCCTATGGAGAGGACCCATGGCGAGTCACCTGGATGCAAGGGTGAGAATGGGAAAGTCCATCACCAGGAACATATCCTTGTTCAAGAGAGCGCATGGAACACCACACCTGGAGATGGCTGGCCCCTGGCAAATGTACGTGTCGTCGAAGACCGAACCCAGAGCCCAGTCGTATGCTGAAAGACTGTGTGTGGGATAACCATGGGGTTAGGGCTAAAGACTAACACGGGGAGGGGTTAAGCTTGGCCCCCAGGCATAAATAAACAGGCCTACTTATGGCCACACCCAGACCCAAGAGTGTCTGGTGTCAGCTTAGTTGACCGTCAGGACCAGGACTGTTGTATATGGCCCCTGGCCACATTACCGAACCTTACTCCAGTTCTTAATAGATTATGCAATCCCCTAAAAGGGTAAACTTGGTGAGATAATTTTTTGGGAGTGTACACATTATCGCCTCCAACCCACTGGTATATCTTTGGTACCGGGCTTCTAAGAATAGCTTCGGGCACCGCCACTCTTTTTTGTACAAATTAAGCACAACTCAAGGCTTCTGAGAAGAGCTTCGGTATCTGCACTCTTTCTTGTACAAATTAAGCGCTGCTCAAGTCTTCTTGAAATAGCATCGGGCACTGGCACTCTTTCTTGTACAAATTAAGCACTGTCCTGTGCTTCAGAGCATAGCTTCAGGCACCAGTGCCTTTTCATTGACAAATTAAGCACAGCCACAGGCTTATGAGAATACCTTCAGGCACCGGCACTCTTTCTTGCACAAACGTTGGCCGCACATTTGCAAAGATACTAAAGCTCTGTCGCCGTTACTACGATCTCTTAGAGGACCTGCTTTTGATCTTTCAATCAAATTAACTTATCACGCCATTTTGTGTAATATTTTGACTGATGTCTGTCCATCATTCTTACCGTAGGGAATAGACTTATGCGGGCAATGCTCAGTGCAATCCATGTTTCACAGCTACGAAGTAGTAAAGTGGCAACTGTGAGTGAAGTGCACTCATATACCTAAAGGACTCTGGTGACGACTACACAACCAACGAACTACAACGGGAAGTAAAAACAAGTTCTTCTTCTTTCTGGCTGCCTGTCCATCAATCCATCAACACACATAGAGTTTTACTTGTATTTTATAGCGGTATCATTAATTTACAAAATATCCTACTGTGCAGAGTTTGGAGATGTCCTTCGGAGCGGGCTATCTCTTATCGTGCCTGTGAGAAGTTGGCCTGATATATAATGTTCACTATTCTAGTGAGCACTTTGTATCAGTCCAAACAACCCTTATTGATGATTGGTTGTAAGTCAACCTTATAGACCATCTATCCTAGTAGCATGGATACGAGCAGTCTAAGGCTAAAGACTCGAGAGGGCGTGTTAAGCCAGCTGTTATACCACACATATACCCCTTGAACACCAAGTGAAAGGACACCACACAAGTGTTATGAAAATAAACAGTGTATTTATTAAAATCACAACAGCCCTGTACTCTTTATGAGGACAGGGTACTAAGCACAACACAAAACTCTTACGAAAATACTTAGGTTAGCACAGTATACACAAATGCCCGAGGTGCACGGAAAACCATATACTCTGAAAGTGGAATGCGAAATTACTAGCAGGTAAGTACAGTACTAATAGGCTTTGGAATCGCTAGGACTACGTTACTGAACCTTCAGATTACTAGTAGGAGGCCTAGGGGACTCGGGTGCAGAGTGTGCACTCTCACGCGTGATGCGGGACAAAGTCTATGGTAGCTAGTAAATGCAAAGTTAGTGTTCTCGGGCGAACCCGACCTGGTAGGACGAAAACGAAAGTGGATTCTGACCCTTGGATAGTGAGGCTATGCTGGGGCACCGAAATGCCGAAGTTACCTAGCCCAGGGGGCTGCAGCTGCATATGTCTCAAAAGACGTCGGGAATCCTCGTAGACGGACCAGGAGCCTGGAAGAAAGATGCTGGCAGGCGACCAGTGAAGAGAGTTCGACGTGATCCAAGCCTGGATCTTGAAGAGAGATGACACCTGAAAGCAGAGGGGACCAAGTTCGTGACTACTAGCCAGTAGTCAGGTGGCACCAGGAGGGCACCGGATGGTAGTCACCTCGACTAGGTGAGTGGGTGACGCTGTGCTCTGCAGATCTCACGGACCAGGAGGCGTTGTCGGCGACCAGGATGGAGGAGCGAGCTGTCCCACGATGGATGAAGCTGTCGGCGTCGCTGGACCCAGGATTGGGCAACAAAGCCTTGGCAAATTCAAGCCCACGCGGTGGACCTAAAATGGCGTCTGGAGTGGACCAGGAGGGTCC
This sequence comes from Lissotriton vulgaris, assembly GCF_964263255.1. NCBI lineage: Eukaryota > Metazoa > Chordata > Amphibia > Caudata > Salamandridae > Lissotriton > Lissotriton vulgaris. The sequence continues at coordinate 1,382,979,518 of NC_141691.1, read as the reverse complement.
GGGGTGCTTCTCTTGTGGAAGGAAGCAAGGGCCAGTCTGGAGCAACCAGACCAGCAGCAGTGATGTCGTCGGGCGTCGTTAAGAAGGCCACAAGCCAGCCGGCTAGTAGCCAAACAACGCGGTGAGCAGCAAAAAGCAGAAGGGCCCCACGCAGATCGTGGAGATGCTGGGAGGCTGATCTTCGGTGCTGGAGCTGCTCAGGGTCGGGGCTTCTCGGACCCCAAAGCACTCACCAGTGGAACACTCGGCGGGCTTGCTGTAAAGAAGTCGTGCAGTCTTGGCGATCGTCGGTCCCTCGAGGTCTCGTCGCACTCACGGTTCTCAGCTTGGCTGTAGAGGTGAGTAGAGGTCAGAGGTGCCAGGGAAGCCGGGTCTCGTCGAGCTGTGTCGTCGGATTCCTGAGGAAGGACTTGCAGCAGACCGCAGTGTTCTGAGGATGGTGCCTGCGGATGCAGGGTGACTACTCCTTAGTCACAAGGGAGAATCTTGAAGAAGAAATCTTGAAGTACTTTTGCAGAAAGTCGTGTCTTGATTCCAAAGATGATCTAATTTGAACAGGGGGCCCGCTCCTATCTTTATACTAAGAAAAGGGGCTGACCCGGTGACTAGGTCCTGCCTATGGGTGGGACCAGGAAGGGGGGTGGTTACACCCCTCTCCCATGCCAGACTTCCCCAGGCCAGGGGCTGGTGTGCCCCTGGAACTGGTTCTGACCGGCCTATGCGTAGTGAGCACCGGGGTGCCACTCAGCAGTCACCTTCCTGTAAAGCCCTGCCTACCCAGGATACACAAAACCCTGTCTGGGATGGTGCTAGCACCGCCCCGGACAGGAAACCCTTTGTCCAAGCTCTCCTCGCTGGAAGGACTCCCAGCAGCAGGAGGTCAGACTCGTGTCTGTGGTGGCAGCATCCATTTTGTGGAGCTGAGGCTTCGTTTAACTTTAACCGGGGTTCACAGTTACATACATGTTGTGTCCCTCTAGAAGGGTGGAATGCTAACCCCGTCGCCAGAATTGGCGAGGGGTTAGTATTCCAATTCGTATGACACCTTACTCGACATGTTTTGATAAAGCAATACCAAAGATAGCATTTAACCGCGAGGATTATAATGCACTTAAGAGTATATGGTATGCGATATCATGGAACAGCTATTAGGACTTGGTTTCGCAAGCTGCAGACAGGCTCAGCTCATGCCAGAGCACCATCTCACACGATTCCAAGCACTCTGCCTTCAGGATTGTTAAGGCCTGCCATAGGAGTGACTGATAGGAATCTGTGTGTCCATTTTTAGGGTTAGATATAGGTATACTATATCTACAGCAAAGGGTGATTACACGACTTTGCCCCAGCTGTCATGCAGCCAGTTGTGTCAAATTTAGGAGGCCAGCCAGGGGTGGCATAATACATGCTTCAGCCCCTGGTAGGCCCTGGGTACACCTATGCCCTGAGTTACAGGGTCTGATAAGGTGGCCTAGTACCAATTGGAAATGTACCTAAGGTACATGGAATCCATTTTACAGAGAGAGCAGTAGGCCTGGGGTCCTGATTGGCAGGGTCCCAGGTCGACTATGTCAAAAACCAGCTAAAACACAGGGCAAAAAGTTGGGGGCAACCATAGTCAGGATGTACCTTCCTACAGTGCCTGGCTCAGTTGCTGACTCTTGTTGTGATCTGCGACACATGTGTTACAGAAAAGACATCAAGCTAAGCTGTGTACAGTATTTAAAGGGCTGTCAACACTTGCCGCCGATAACCTATAATCGTTGCTTGGCAGGCACAAAAACAGCCTCCCCCAGTCCCTTCCCCAAAAGCAGAACTGACCGCAACTCTCATTGCCACAATTGGCTTTACACGCTATACATACATTTGAATGATAACATTTTCTAAAGCTGCCAATGCGGAACCACACACCTCAAACAGTATTCAAAACGTATTTGTCAGTACCTATAGTAATAAAACATATATGTCTTCACATTCCTAACTAGTAAAAAATCAAAAAATATAACTCCATGCATATCAGCTGCATTTTATGGTTAAAACAGTATAAATTCACACATATTAACAGACGTGCTGAATAAAAGCAATACTTGACCTCAAATATTCTCAGTCTAGTGAGGAAATTAAAACGATTTGATTTCCGGAATTCTAACTGTAATGAAGCCTTAAAACATATCACATTTTAGATATTAGTCTAAGGAATACTTTAAAAATACACAAATTGCGAAAGTGTGCATTTAAAGTTATATTTAGTGACAGAACGTCTCGTACATTGCGTCAGTAGAGAGCCTTTGTAGAGCAAGGGCGAACATTCCTAGCTGAAGGCGAGACACATCCCGCTGTGCGGGGCCTGGAGGTCCCCTATGCCCAGGCACTGCCCAGCCTGCATTTATAGACAATGGGCCGAGCCAAACATGAGGCGCGCTCTATATTTGGACAGCACAGGGCCTCTTCTCAGCTGTTCTCCCGACCAGTATAGTGTCTGGGAGTGTCAATATGGCCTCCAGAGTTAACCTGTTGAGCATCAATCTGCCTTGCTCAACAAACTGTCAGGCACCAGGGGGCTGCAGCCGCTACTGCGCCTAGAATACTTAGCATTTGGTGCTATCAATTGTAGGGGCCTTTCCTGTGCCACTGGCTCTACCCAGATGAAAGATTTATTCTGTCCGCACTACAATATCAAGGCGGAAGGGACGCGAGAATAAGTGCCCGCGCACAATCTCCCGTCCAGTACACAGTGGAAGAAGGAGGGGCCTGACGGAGAGAGGGAGGAAGGGAAAGCGCACCTTTCGTGTACTACTGCTGAAGCTGCGAGAGTCCCGAGGAGCATAGGGTGCTTTTGCATTAATATCAAACATACCTTACATTAGCGGGTCCGTTAACATAGCCATCCATGGATATTTGAAACATGCCCCTGCACGCCATGCTGCACGGCAGAGGAGCCTGCCTGCCCGAGAAGAGGTACCGGGAGGGGGCCAAGGCTGGTGAGTGATGGCACTGCCTTGCCTGGGAGCGCCACGCTGCTCCGACTCAGTGCACTGAAGCAAAGATCCTCACCAGGTTGTGAGTTTAAAAGACGCGACACTGCTAAACATAACCGTGTGCAGAACCCAACTTTCTAGCGTAGTGCGAGCTTAACTTCAATGCGCAGGGTGTGACGTCACTGCCCTGCGATCAACAGAGAAGGGGCGAGGCAGTGCAGAGTCATTACCCGGTCTTGGAACACTGTGTTAGAGGCATGTGGGCTGCTGAATTCATATCTGTGCATAGATCGCCGCCTAGTGTTGGGTCCGGATGATTGCACATTGTTGTCCTGGAAGAGTCTTCGAAGTATCACGAGATAGGTGGCTCCTCCCCTGGACTACAGTGCGCATGGGCATCGACTCCATCCCCAGATTGTTTTTTTCCGCCATTGGGTTCGGATGTGTTTCGGTTATGGCCGGGGGGTACGGGGGCGGGATGGGTGTACTGCGCGATATTTATGGCGGAGCCATGGCGGAGGGGTTGGAGGTGATTCTTATCTGCTTCAATTTCTGCTCCCGTTTGAGGGCATAGGGCTGGTCCGAATGTATGATGTTCTGTATATTGAGGAGGTGGACTTGGCAGCCTTCCATGCTTTGATCCTGCAGTTATGGTATTACACGTCTTCATGGATGAAACACGCCTAAATGTGATTACTTGGAATGTGAGAGGGCTGGGAGATCATAGGAAGAGGAGACAAATATTGAGCTACCTGGATCGCCATAATGTTCACATTGCTTTCCTACAGGAAACGCATTTTGCGCCCCACAAATCGCAGGCCTTTGGGAGCAGGTGGGCTTCTCACTCGATCTTTGCTAACTACTCCACATATGCACGCGGTACGGCCATACTAGTTAAGAGGTCCACACCTTTTCGGCTGGCTGGCTCCAGGGTAGATCCCCAGGGGAGGTACTGTGTGCTGTGGGGTAGGCTGGGACACATGTCGGTGACACTTGTCTGTTGTTATGGGCCCAACACGGATGACCCGCAATTCTTTACCTCACTGTGGGCAGCGATAGTTGAGACAGGACCACAACACCTCATATGGGGTGGAGATTTCAACATGACCCTGCACCCCCCCCTAGACAGGTCACACCCTGCCCCACACCACTATACTAACGAGCGCGAAGTCCTTAGAGCGACTATTGCTGGTAACAATCTCATTGACGCCTGGCGGTCACACTGCGGGACTAGAGAGGAGGGTACACACTTTACAGCGCAAGCTAGGTCATGGGCGAGACTTGACTATTTCCTCTTAACCTCACAACTGTACACAGCACAGTACTGCATCACATCTCCCCAGGACATACTCCGATCACTCCCCCGTTTTGATCACGTTGCCTGGTTCTGAGCTTGGCCCCCCAGTGTCGGCGTGGCGAATGCAGCCCGCTATGTTGTTAGACGCGACATTCCAGGAGGAACTCCGTGAGGAATGCCTAGATTTCTTTAAACGCAATAAAGATTCAGTCCAAGACGTTGAGACCATATGGGATGCCTTTAAAGCCACACTCCGAGGCTTATGTATATCGAAGGGCTCGGGAGTGCTCAAGAGCATACTCACTCGATTACGCAGCATAGAAGCTGACTTACGCAGTGCTGAAAGCCGTCTTAGGACACATCCTGACAATGCGACCCTCGCTACCATCCGCGACAAATTGTCAGAATACTCTGAGGAGGCTGCTCGTGAGGTGAAGTTTAGGAACAAGTTCTGGGTGGCCAGGAGGTATGGAGAAGGGGAGAGGCCTGGGAAAGCTCTAGCAACGACGATCAAACTGATGCGATCGCCGACGATAATATTAGAACTTGAGACGGCAGAGGGGCTGGTACTTAGAGACACCACTCAAATCCTTAACGAATTTGTGCGGCATTACAGTACACTATACTCCACTAGCAGACATAATGAACTCACATTGGATGACTATCTGGCAGATGTCTCCTTGGGTTGGTTGAGTGATGCGCAGAGAGCCTTCCTGAACGCCCCTTTTGAGTTGGATGAGGTCAGGGAGGCTATCATGGGCATGAGTTCGGGTAAGGCCACTGGTTTAGATGGCGTGCCTATAGAATTCTACAAAACGTTCATCGACTTCATGGCACCGGTGTTGCGGGAAGTCTTTGAGGACGCATTGGAGGTGGGCCACCTCCCTGCCTCCATGAGAGTCGCCCTCATTACGTCGCTGCTTAAACCAGGAAAACCCGCCTCAAGCTGCGACTCTTACAGACCTTTGTCCCTGTTAACCTGCGACGTTAAAATTCTCGCAAAACTGATTGCGACACGCATAGGCCTCCTCCTACCTGCTCTTATCCTTCCGGACCAGTCCGGATTTGTCCCTGGTAGGGCGACATCGCATAATCTCCGTACCTTTTTTTCGGTATACGACTCCGTCCATGAGGATCTCCCAATGGCAGCCATCTTTCTAGACGCCACCAAGGCGTTTGACTCGCTCGAATGGGACTGTGTGTTTCAAGTCCTTGAGCACATGGGTTTCCCACCTCTATTCATTTCTTGGATTAGATTACTGTATACGCAACCAACTGCCAGAGTACTCATCAATGGGACACTATCGTCAGCCTTCCCGATTACCAGGGGGACAAGACAGGGGTGCCCCCTGTCCCCCCTTCTATTTGCCATAGCCACCGAACCCCTGGCGGCTAAATTGCGACAGCATCATCAGGACAGGGCGTTGCGCTGCTTTCAGAGACAATTACTTGTCTCTATGTATGCTGACGATATCACCCTCTATGTTCGCCACCCAAGCGATAACTTACATCCCATACTCCGTGAATTCATTCGGTTTGGGGCTCTCTCGGGGGTTCAAATCAACTGGAAGAAATCATGTATCTTCCCCCTTACTGCCTCGACAGTTCAATTCCCGCTGGAATTCCCACTTGCCTGGAGCACAGGGGATTTTAAGTACCTAGGTATACATGTGGAAAAGAGTAGAGAAGAACTGATGCGTGCGAACTATGGCACTGTGATGGACAAGATGAGCGACAGTATATCTAGGTGGATCACGCTCCCTCTCTCCATGGCGGGACGTGCCTCATTAGTCAAAATGGTCATACTCCCTCAACTTTTGTATTTATTCTTGAATATTCCGTACCACCCCGGAGCTTATTTTTTCCGTTTGCTGCGTTCAGAACTGCTCCGACTAGAGTGGGGTGGTAAAACGCCCAGACTAAAATGGGAGATCCTTGTCCGGCCATTCTCACAAGGGGGATTTGGCATCCCTGACTTTGAGCTCTATTACCGGGCTGCTCAGGCCCACTATGCGTACTTTTGGGTGCGCCAGCAAAGATATATGCCTCAACTGGCAGCTGAGCACTGGTTGGCACACCCGATCCCTATTGAGGGCGCGCTCTACTCCCAGGTTGAAGGCAGGGACAAGACCCCTTCCACTGTGTCGAGCACGGTGACAGCATGGCACTCTATTGTGGCTAAGCTGGACTTGCATTTCCTATACGCATCGAAACTGCCGCTGACCTATCACCCACAGCTGCCGCTCCTACAAGAGGCTGGCTTTCAGAAACTATTGAAAAAGATTAGTGTCACTACGTGGGGAGACTTATACCTAGATGGCGTCTTCCGAACTAGGGAACATTTATATGAAGGTATCCACCCAACACCTCTGGACTTGTTTTATTATGTCAGGCTCAGACACGGACTGCAAGCTATCACGCCTGATTTCCCCTGCGAGCCCCCGGTGCTCCCTCCCTTGCAAAACATGCTGCTTCACGACCATCCTATTAAACTAGTATCTGCACTCTATAAATCTATACGGGCCAACATGACATACACTGCTCTGCCAGCTAGGCAGAAATGGGAACAGGATCTAACCTTGACTTTCACGGACACACAATGGGAATTTTGCCTACAGCAAACAGAGCGCATATCATCTAACAGTCGGTATAGGATAATCCACTATAAATTTCTGCACAGGCTGTACCACACTCCAGCGCGTCTACACAGATTCCAGCTTTGGCCTACAGATGCATGTGACAGGTGTAGGGCCCCAGGGGCTGATTTCCTTCACCTTGCATGGGGATGTCCTGAAGTGAATAGATACTGGACTCAGGTATTTCAGGCCCTTTCCAAAATGATACACATGACGGTGGATCCATCCCCATTGGTGGCCCTTCTGGGATATGTTGCACCTCTCCAAGCAGCTCACCGCAAATATGTGGCACTGGCTATGCTTCTGGCTAAACGCAGGGTGGCCTGTAGATGGGGGCGGGGAAGAGCGCCCAAATTCAAGGATTGGTTGAGTGATATGGTGTACTGCCAGGAACAATTGCATACCTATTCTGAACTATTGCCGCCTGCTTCCAGGCCTACTGATATATGGGCCCCGTTACAATTTTATTTGATAACTGATCCGCCCGAAGATGACAGCGATTGAAGATGAGCGGTAGAGTTCCTTCGATGATGTGTCTTGGTCTTGCACTGTAGCACCTGGACTGCTAGATATGGCATGATGTGTTTGCTGCTTCCTCCCTCCCCCCCCCCCCCCTTCCCGCCCGCGACTGACAGCAATTGCAGTTGGGAAGTAATGATCCTTAGATGATGCTATTTTGGACTTGCGATACAGCCCCTGGGCTACTGTATATGGCATGTTGTCTGCTGCTTCCTCCCTCCCCCCCCCCTGTCTCCCCCCCCCCCCCCCCTCTCTGTCCCCCTCCCGGCCCCCCCCGTTCAGGACCCTATGTGGGAATCTCGAACCTCAGCGACGTCCCCTGAGGCCTGTCCGCCCGCTGCTTCTGATACTGTGGCTCAGCCTTCCCTCTGGTGTGGTCTCATGACTCTGCCACTCTGCCAGCCCCGTGCCTGTCGAGATTAGCTATGCCCGCCTGGATGCCCGTGTGCCCCCCCTCCTCCCCCCCCCATCATTCTTGAGTTTGTATAGACACTGCACAAGTCAATGGTTATATAAAAATTCAAAAAAATCGAGACTCATTTATTTAGCTGTGAAGACGCGGCACTTGTCACTTAGATGGAACTGTTGGCAGAATTGTTTTTAACGCACATACATGTCAAAAATGATTTGTATTTATGTATGCACTGATAGCGGCCGGCCTCCGGGTTGTTGGCGAGACGCTGTGTATTCCTGACAATGCTCAATAAAAGTCTTGAACCAAAAAAAAAAAAAAAAAAGTACCCACATATCGACGTGCACCCAGTGTGCAATAAGTGTTTGTCGCCGGATCACGACGAGGCCAAGTGTATGGCCTGCTCCAAGTTCCGGTCGAAGAAGACACTTAAGCTCCGCCGAGCTGCACGACTGCAGGCCCAGCGATCGGCACCCCCTCCGACGGACATCTTCGACGCGGAGGATGTCGGCGACAAAACTATCCAAGATATTACGGAATCTAACCCGGCGTCGGAGGTCGAGGAGGACTACGACTCAGAGGACGACGATTTCGATGAAGTCGTCGAGGAGGTAGGGGACGACGACGGGGCCATTGCCACCGTGGAGGATAGCTCGGAAGAAGAGCTTCCTCACACTGACTCCGGGGCCAGCCACCATTCTAAGGCCCAGGCCGAGGGATCGCCTTCGGGCCTTACCCAAAGCCTTGATTCCCGTCCCACGGCCCCGCCTCCAGGCCCGGCCACGGACATTGATACGGCACCACTCACGGTACAAAAACCGAAAGTGAAACCATCGGTTTCGACGCCGACCGTATCGAAACCGAAAGCGCAAGTCGCACTGGTCGGGTCGAAGGCTTCGGAGGCCTCGGCCATCCAAGATGGCCGTCGAGCTCAAGAGCCGCGCCAAAATGGCCGACCCGAAGACTACGGGATCGAAGGTGAAATCGGCCGACGCGGCTACGTCGGCGCCGAAGTTGGTCGACGCACTTGAGTCGCATCGATACCAAGAAGGTCGACGACCATAAGAAGGCTACAAAGAGGCTGCAGGACGACCCCAAGTCTCTCACTGCCACGCTTCCGCTCGACAAGGCCAAGGGGGCAGCTGCGTCGGCTCCGAAGACTGCGTCATTGGTCGCCGCACCAAAACCAGCTTCAGAAGACTCTCTCGAGTCGGTGTGTCCCTCCGCCTCGTTCACTAAAAAGGTCACGGAGTCCCTTCAGCGTATTAAAGAGGGGACCGCGGCAGTCGAGCCGAAGGACTCTATGCCGCCCAAGCCTATCCAAAAGACGGTGAAAACAACAACGCCAATTCTGTTCACGTTGCCGCCAAAGACGGCGCCGAAGGCTTTCACGGCGAAACCTGGGGCCGGTGTGCCCTTGAAGTTCTCTTCGACGCCGAAAGCATCGTCGGTGGTTACAAGCCCACGCCACCAACCACTGGCTGAAGAAGAGCGTCGAGAGGTGATCATCGACGCCAACACCGGCAAGCTCTCTCTCCTTAAAAGGAAGATCACCCCTGAACCGGCATTGGAACGTTTCCAAATTCCCCTTAAGAAAAAGGTGGACTCTGCTGGTGCCTCGGCCCCTATGGAACCTGCATCACCTCAAGGCCATGAACTTTCACCCACTCATTCCAATGTTGAGGAGGGTGATGGTAACGACGAGGATGAGTATGCCTATCCGGTCTACTCGGACCCTGAGGATGGAACTGAGCCTTGGTCTGCTGGTGGCGACCCTGGGGGCCTGCATTCAGGACAGGAGCCTCAGCTTTTCTCAGCAAAGACTTCCCCAACTGAGGACTCTGCAGCTTTCAATGCTCTAATTGAAAGAGCAGCAGCCAATCATGACGTCGAGCTCCATGCTGACCCCGTGGACGTCGATTTTCTGTTTGACACCTTCTCAGTTGCTGAAAAAACTGTAAAGACATTGCCAATGTTAAAAGGGGTGTTAAAACATGCGCCGGAGGTCTTCAAGGAGCCGTCAATCCACGTATCGACAAAAAGTACAAGGCAGCGCCCACTGATCCAACATTCATCAAAGGACAGTTGCCTCTGGATTCCTTGGTTGTCTCCAATGCTCGCAAAGAGCCAACTCGCAGACTACGGGTGATGCTCCTCCCCCAGACAAGGAATCAAAAGTGTTTGAGGCTTCGGGGAAACGTGTTGCTGCGCAGGCAGCCAACATATGGCGCATATCCAACACTACTTGCACGTTACGACAGGGCACACTACGACACTCTAGAGACCCTTCTACAGCACTTGCTAGATCAATATAAAGAAGGAGCAGAAATGTTGATACAGGAGGGGAAGCTTATCACCAAAGCTTCAATTAAGTGCGCTCTGGATGTGGCTGACACCGCCTCAAGAGCGATAAACACTAGCGTTCTACTGCGTAGGCATGCATGGCTCAGAATATCCGGTTTTAAACCAGACATTCAAACTACTATCCTCAACCAAACTGTCAACCCAGACCACCTGTTTGGCCCAGAAGTAGATACCACCCTCGAAAAAATGAAGAAAGACACCGACACTGCTAAGTCTATGGGTGCCTTGCAGTCACAGCAGTTTCGGGGTGGTTCCTTTCGCCGCTCCAATAATAGAGGCACCTCAAGGGGTCAAGCGTCACAGTCAACGCAGTTCTATAAGAGTAACACCCAACCCTCCTATACCAACAAGGGTCGGGGTGGATACCGTGGCAACAACGTCAAAGGCAGAGGACGTGGAAATAACAGCTCCAGGTCCTCCACCGCCAACAAACAGTGACGCCTTGTCACTGCCCCCCGACCACGCAACACCGGTCCGGGGGAGACTCCAGCAGTTCCTGCCCGTGTGGAAGTCCATCACCACGGACAGGTGGGTCAGATCTCTTATCCAATATGGTTATTGTCTGGAGCTCACATCCACTCCACCCAACATACCCCCAAAAAACCGTCCTATGTCCGGCGAGCACTTGCACTTGTTGCAGCAGGAAGTCAACGTCATGCTGCAAAAAGGAGCAATAGAGCTCGTGCCCCTGCAGGAAAGAGGTACGGGAGTTTACTCCCTGTATTTTCTGATTCCAAAGAAGGACGGATCCCTCAGGCCCATCCTAGACCTCAGACCTCTCAACTTTTACATTCTGTCAGAACATTTCCATATGCTCACGCTGCAGCAGGTTCTCCCACTGCTTCAGCAAGGGGACTAACTGGCAACTCTGGACCTCAAAGATGCGTACTTTCACATCCCACTGCATCCTTCACACAGAAAGTACCTCAGGTTCACCATTCAAAACCAGCACTACCAGTTCAAGGTTTTGCCTTTTGGGGTCACCACAGCGCCCAGGGTCTTCACAAAGTGCCTAGCGACAGTGGCGGCGCATCTCCGACGTCAGAACATCCACGTCTACCCCTATCTGGACGACTGGCTTATTCAAGCGAAGTCGGCCCAGCAGTGCGCCGACCACGTTTCCCACACCATTCACCATCTGCACGATCTGGGGTTCTCACTGAATTACCCAAAGTCCCATCTCCAGCCCGCCCACATACGGCAGTATCTGGGTGCGACCATAAACACTCTGGCGGCCACTGCGCAGCCAAATTCAGTGAGAGTCAACAGCATTCAGTTGCTGATCCAACGATTCAGACCTCAACACTCGCTTCCAGCAAGAGTGTTCATGCAGTTGATAGGCATGATGGCCTCCTGCATCTCCATAGTCCCACACGCGAGACTACATATGCGTCTGCTTCAGGAGTGCTTAGCACGTCAGTGGACTCAGGCTCACGGGCAGTTGAAAGACCTAGTGTTGGTGAGCGGTCGGGCATACAACTCTCTGCATTGGTGGAATCCACGAAACCTTTGCAAGGGCCGACCGTTCCAGGAGCCTGTGCCACAGATTATCCTGACGACGGACGCTTCTCTCCAGGGATGGGGAGCGCATGTACTCCAATACACTGTGCAGGGACTATGGACACTACAGCAAAGGAAGATGCACATCAATGTACTGGAACTGATGGCAATCTTCATGGCCTTAAAGGCATTCAAAGTACATCTGTGCAACAAGGTCGTGTTGATCCGGACGGACAACATGACGGCCATGTACTACATTCAGAAACAAGGGGGCACACACTCTCTGCAGCTGTCTCATCTGGCTCAGAGCATGTGGAAGTGGGCCATTCAGAGGAACATTTTCCTCATGGCAGAACATCTCCCAGGCAAGGACAATCAGATGGCGGACCTGCTCAGTAGGCACAGCCACCAAATGCACGAGTGGGAGATACATCCATCAGTACTCCAACCGTACTTCCAAAGGTGGGGTCATCCAGAGATCGACCTGTTCGCCACAAGGGAGAACGCAAAATGCCAAAGCTTCGCCGCCAGGTTCCCACACCCGCAATCGCAGGGCAATGCGATATGGATGAACTGGTCAGGCAGATTTTCGTACGCTTTTCCCCCAGCACCTCTGATACCGCTGGTGGCGCGCAAGCTCAGGCAGCACTCGATGACTCTCATCCTGGTTGCTCCAACGTGGGCTCGCCAACCATGGTACACCACGTTTCTGGAACTTTCCGTGGTACCGCATCAAAGGCTTCATCTCACACCCAGCCTTCTGACGCAGAGCCATGGCGACATTCAGCACCCAGATCCGCAACAGCTCAACCTGGCGATCTGGCTCCTGAAGTCCTAGAGTTTGGCTACCTTAACCTTCCTCCCAATTGCATGGACATCATTCGGGAGGCGAGAAAGCCCACTACTAGAGCATGTTATGCGGCAAAATGGAAGCGGTTTGTCATCTATTGCGCAAACCACAACATTGATCCACTAGATGCTTCCATTCAGAACATCATCTGTTACCTGTTCCATCTATACAAGTGTAATCTGGCATATACTTCCATTCGCATTCACCTGTCTGCGATGGCCACATACCTCCAAAATAGACAGCACCTTTCACTTTTCAAAGTGCCTGCCATCAAGGCATTTCTGGAAGGCCTCAAAAGAGTCATTCCGCCACGGACTCCACCAGCTCCGGAATGGAACCTCAATGTGGTTCTTACAAGACTGATGGGTCCTCCCTTTGAGCCTCTACATTCTTGCGAACTTCAGTTCTTGACATGGGAAGTGGCTTTCCTGGTAGCAATTACATCGCTACGGAGGTTTAGTGAGCTGCAGGCCCTCACAATCCAAGAACCTTTCTTCCAAGTTCATCCAAACAGGGTAGTGCTCCGCACTAACCCTAAATTTCTACCCAAGGTTGTGTCTCAGTTCCACATCAACCAAACCATTGAGTTGCCGGTGTTCTTTCAAAATCCAGAATCACTGGCGGAGCGCATGCTCGACACCCTTGACGTTAAACGGGCCCTAATGTATTACATTGATAGGACCAAGGATTTTAGAAAGACTAAACAGCTTTTTGTTGCCTTTGCGCCACATCACAAAGGTAACCCTATTTCCAAGGCTGGTATTGCTAGGTGGATCGTGAAATGTATTCAAATCTGCTATGCAAAGGCAAAACGCACTCTTACAATTCCACCAAGAGCCCACTCCACCAGAAAGTTGGGGGCCTCTATGGCTTTCCTTGGAAACATTCCCTTAGAGGACATATGTAGAGCAGCCACATGGTCTACCACGCATACATTCACTAAGCATTACTGTGTAGACGTGCACTCCAAACAGCAGGCAGCTGTAGGGCAGGCTGTTCTCAAGACACTTTTCCAAACGGCTGCAGCTGGCACGGGCGGCCGCCGCTAATGGAGGGACTGCTATATATTCTATGCACAGATATGAATTCAGCAGCCCACATGCCTCGAACTGCAAATGCTACTTACCAGTATGCATCTGTTCTTGGCATGTAGGGCTGCTGACATTCATTTCGCCCCGCCCTCCTCCCCGGCGCCTGTAGCAGCTGCAGTATTCACATATCATTTCATGGCATGGTCATCATTCACTGAGTTTCACTCCATCTTGGCCACAATGGCTAAAAACAATCTGGGGATGGAGTCGATGCCCATGCGCACTGTAGTCCAGGGGAGGAGCCACCTATCTCGTGATACTTCGAAGACTCTTCCAGGACAACAATGTGCAATCATCCGGACCCAACACTAGGCGGCGATCTATGCACAGATATGAATGTCAGCAGCCCTACATGCCAAGAACAGATGCATACTGGTAAGTAGCATTTGCATTATAGTCCCTGTGTGTCACTTACAAAAGCCTGAAATTCCATGAGGCTTACGAATTTGCGAGGACGGGAGGGGGACAGGAGATGGGCACAGCGCGTGACTGTACGTGGTGAATGCGCACGTTCACATTTCCAGTCCGGCCGGCCGGCAGCCTGCGCGTGCCCATCTCCTGTCTTCCTTAAGAGCCCTTGAAAGCCAAGTCAGTGACAATAGGTCTCGCTGGCGACAGCGCTTTGCGCTGCGTCGCCAGGTGCGAGACCTAAAAACAACATTCATTCTGTCGGACTGATAGAAAGACTGGATCTTTATTTGAGAGTCAGATTAGACCAATTGGGAGAGAGATTGAACCTCATTGAAAAATCTATCCCTAGAAACATTGTTCAAATTAATGATAGGGATTCGATATCTCCTGATCCGGGCCTTACGAATACAGGTAATAACATACCAACAGGCAACCACGAATCACGGATACAAACCATAGGAAAACAAGTGCGGTGAAGCTGCCCAACCCTTTAAACAATAATGACCCTCGCCCACAGACGAGAACGTCTAATTCTTTAACCACCATAGAGTCAGAGAATGGACATGGGGCTACTAGGATAATAGGTAAATAGATTTAATCCCCCCGCCCTTCAACCACAGTCCTATCCAACCTTAGGATCTATTTCCTCAGGTTCCACTCAGACAAGCACTCAACAGACCGCACCTACATTTACCGCCGGAGGCAACTCCTTACATAGTTGTTTAAACAAATGTGCCAAAAAAAGGCCCATTAGAAAAAGAAAACTTGGATTCCCTAAGAAATAAATCACTCCACTGGTTAGGTGGGAGGACGGGTCTAACCCACCAACTCTTCACTGAGAATAAAATGTCAAGAAGGGTACAGTGGGTTGGATCCCGCGGTCAAAACGTTTCCCAGAGATTGCATAGTTCTAACATTCAAAATTCCAACATTGGTGAAGAATATACTCTGAGTAAAAAGTAAGAATTCACTAGTAATGGGTGAGATTAATGTTTTGCTGCTTGGCTTTTTCTATCCTCCTCGTACTGGGGTCGAGAATGATTACAACACTAATACTAATGTTAACATTAACATGGTTGAACCCACTCAAGGACACTGGTTTTATGGTTTAGGCATTATCTGGTCTGGAAAAAATAGATTGACTGGCCAAAATAAAATCTGATCAACAAGGGAAACATTAAGAATTGAGCAAATTTGGTTCCTTCCCTATGATATCTTCCTTAAATGACAATTTGCAAACTCTCTATTGTGTTTACCAGTTCTGATTTTCTAGACCTTCAACAGCGCCGTTTGGATGAGAACATAGCTCCAATTCCACGCAGCAATGCTTCACAAGATCAGGTAGATCTGGGGGAAGTGACAGATCAGACCAACGTTCCATCTCGGGGGGGCACCATTAACCATGGTTTGGCTGATAAAGGAAACCCTGGCGAGTCTGGGCTAGGCATCGTCTACTGGAACGTAGTAGGTCTGTTAGTAGGTTAGTTAATGATGCATGGCTCAGATTCGCCAATAAATTCAAGGTGCTCTGCTTACAGGAGACCTGGATCACTTCTGCTATGCACTTGAAGGGTTATAAGACCTATTTCTCCCCCGCTACCCCTTCCACATCGGGGAGAGCCAAAGGAGGTTTGATAACATTTATATCAAACCTCCTAGATCTCAAAGAAATAGTTCCCCTTTGTAGGAGAGTAGGGTCTGCTATCCTATGTTCACCCGGACTTTTTGGTTTTGTTTCACTGGTTTACGACTTTCTCGGGCTGTGGGCCTGCCAATCAGACCCACAGCCTAGCTGTTCTCTCACTAAATTGATGCGTGTACCTTAGGTGCATTACCCAATTGGAACTGGGCCACCTTGTCAGACCCTGTAACTCAGGGCATCGGTGTACCCAGGGCCTACCAGGGGCTGAAGCATGTATTATGCCACCCCTGGATGGCCATCTAAATCTGACACAACTGGCTGCACGACAGCTGGGGCAACGTAGCGTACACGCTCGTTGCTTTAGGTATAGTATCCCTATATCTAACCTCACCATGGACACCCGGGCTCCTATCAGTCACTCCTATGGCAGGCCTTAACAATCCTGAAGGCAGAGTGCATGGAACCGTGTGAACTGGGCTCTGGCACGAGCCGAGCCCGGTTGCAGCTTGCGGAACCAAGACCCAATGGCTGGTCCATGATAACGCGTATCATATCGGTAACTTCGGTATAGCGTTATCAAGACATGTCGAGTAAGGTGTCATACGAATCGGAATGCTGCCCCCTCAACAATTCTGGCGACGAGGTTAGCATTCCGCCCTTCTAGAGGGACACGACATGTACGTAACTGTGAACCCCGGTTAAAGTTAACTGAAGCCTCAGCTCCACAAAATGGATGCTGCCACCACAGACACGAG
Source organism: Lissotriton vulgaris (assembly GCF_964263255.1). Taxonomy (NCBI): domain Eukaryota; kingdom Metazoa; phylum Chordata; class Amphibia; order Caudata; family Salamandridae; genus Lissotriton; species Lissotriton vulgaris. The sequence continues at coordinate 1,382,963,066 of NC_141691.1, read as the reverse complement.
TCTGACCTCCTGCTGCTGGGAGTCCTTCCAGCGAGGAGAGCTTGGACAAAGGGTTTCCTGTCGAGGGCGGTGTTCGCACCGTCCCAGACAGGGTTTGTGTATTCTGGGTAGGTAGGGCTTGACAAGAAGGTGACTGCGGAGTGGCACCCCGGTGCTCACTACGCATCTGCCGGCTAGAACCAGTTCCAGGGGCGCGCGGCCCCTGACCTGGGGAAAGTCCAGCAGGGGGAGAGGGGTGTAACTACCCCCCTTCCTGGTCCCACCCCTAGGGCAGGACCTAGTCATGTACCCGCCCCTTTCTTTAGGATAAAGGCCGGAGCGGGGACCCTTCCAAATTAGATCATCTTTGAATCAAGAATACTTTCTACGAAAGGACTTCGAGACTCTTCTCAAGATTTCTCCCTTGTGGCTAAGGAGTAGTCACCCTGCATCAGCGGGCACCAACTAAGAACTCTGCGGTTTGCTGCAAGTCCTTCCTCAAGGATCCGACGGCCCAGCTCGACGAGAACCGGCTTCCCTGGCACCTCTGACCTCTACCCACGTCGTCAGCTCAGCTGCGATCTGTGGGTGCGACGAGACCTCGAGGGACCGGCCATCATCAAAACCTGCACGCTCTTAATCAGCACGACCATCGAAGCAATTCCCTGGTGAGTGCTCTGGGGTCCGAGAAACCCCGACCCTGAGCAGCTCCAGCACCGAAGTGCAGCCTCCCAGCATCTCCACGATCTGCGTGGGGCCCTTCTGCTCACTGCTCAGCACGTTGTCTGGTCACTCGCCGTTGGCTTGTGCCCTTCTTTGACGACATCCGACAACCAACACTGCTGGTCTGGTTGCTCCAGACTGGCCTTTGCTTCCTTCTTTGAGAGAAGCACTCCGGACCCTCCTGGTCCCCTCAAGACGCCATTTTAGGCCCACCACATGGCCCTGAAATCTGCCAAGGCTTGTTGCCCCAATCCTGGGCACAGCGACGCCGACAGCATCAATCTTCGTGGGACAGCTCGCACCTCCATCCTGGTCGCCGACAACGCCTCCTGGTCCGTGAGACTGCAGAGCCTAGCGTCACCCACTCACCTAGTCGAGGTGACGGCCATCCGGTGCCTTCCTGGTACCCTCTGACTACTGGCTAGTAGTACGAACTTGGTCCCCTCTGCTTTCAGGTATCAACGATCACTGATCCAGGCTTGGATCTCTACGAACTATTCATCACTGGTCGCCGGCCAGCAACTCCTTTTCTTCCGGCTCCTGGCTTGTCAGCGAAGACCCCGACGCCTGTAAAGACTTGTGCAGCCGCAGCCCTCGTGGCTAGGTAACTTCGGCATTTCGGTGCCTGCATAACCTCCTTACTCTAGGGTCCCGAGTCCCTCGCTCCTGACTTGCCTTATCGGGTCCGCCCGAGATCATTAGAACTTTCCGTGCCCTCGGGCACTTGTTTTAATTGTGCACTTAAAGTATTTTCTTAAGAGTTTTGTTCTGTGCTTAGTACCCTGTCCTCAACCTAACACAATAATTGGGAATTGCTTAAATGAAACCTTATTCATTCTGCAACTCAGTTTGGCTAACAAACTAGTGGTACCCCAGGTCCCGTTGACACAGACCTTCAATGGCAGGGGAGCTAGTACTTTAATCGATTTTATATTTGTATCTAGAAATGCTGCGTCCCGCATTCTAAATTTTAAAACTCACGCTAATTCTAGCAGCGACCATTACCCAAATAGTGTCAAGTTACAATATTTTAGTATACAAAGCAGGAATGATCGGGCTAGAACTCTCCGACAAGAAAACTTGACTTTGGATAGGCTAAATGGGTATTCGCTCAGATGGGAGAGAGTTGATCCACTACGGATTACAACAGTGGTGGTAAAAACTCCCTTAAATCAATAGAGATGTCTGGATGACTCTTCTTTTTATCAAGAGATTTTAATTAATTTTGAGGTCATAACGAGCAATAAAAGATGCTTTATCCACACAGCAGAAAAATACGGGAAAACCCAGAGGATGGTTTAACAGAACTTGCACTAAGGCATATACCAACTTAAAACTCGCCCTACATAAAGCTATAAGGGATAAAAAAGAAATAGCGCTCCTTAGAAAAGTGTATAATAAGGCCATAAAAACATGGAAAGCCGAATGAAAAAACGAGGCATGGGAACAATTACAAAAAAGCTGCACAGAGGACAGTGCGGTATTTTGGAAAATTGTTAAATCCCCTTTTTTATCTGAAGATAGGGAGACACCTAAGATAGAAGTAGCCATAGATGAATCATCATGGGTAGACCCCTTCTCGCAAATATTTGGAATAAACGCTAAGGAAGTAATCCCATCAAGAGAAAGTGAGAGGGCAATTTGCGTTTCTAGTCCCACACCCTTCCCCATTGCCCTTGACATCACAATGCTGGAAGTAGAGTGTGCCTTAAAGGCCAGCAAAGGGGGCAAGGCGCCAGGCCCAAATGGGGTCCCTGTGGATCTTTTAAAGTTTAACATGGACCTTTGGATTCCAATTCTGACAAAGGTCTTGGAAGCCTCCTGTGCAGTGGACCTCATTGAGTCTTGGTCTGAATCAATCCTGGTGCCGATATTCAAAGAAGGAGATAGTCATAGTCCATCCTGCTATCATCCCATATCTTTGTTAGATTGCTTGGGTATGGTAGCGGGACGTATCATTCTTGATTGTTTAAATCAATGGTCAGAGTACAATAACATCTTGTCCGACCTCCAATTTGGGTTCAGGGAAGGCCTGGGCACTACGGAACAAGTGCTTGATCTGACTCTACTGATGGCCAAATATACAAATGCAGGGGGTGGAGGGGTCTGTACATGGCTTACGTAGATCTGTCAGCAGCTTTTGACTGCGTAAACCATTCTAAATTATGGATAGTTTTGGGTGAGCTGGGAATAGACTCCGCCCTGCTAAATTTTGTGCGAGAATTGTATTCAAATGCTACGGCTAGGGTTAGGTTTGGAACAGGAGGGGAACTCACGGCCTCCCTTAGGGTGGAGAGAGGGGAAAGGCAAGGCTGTGTCCTGGCCCCCTTCCTTTTTTCGCTCTATACAAATGGCCTAGAACAGGCAATGTTGGAGGGGTGCCTGGACCTCCCCTGCGTGAAAAAACGACCAATCCCCTCTCTACTTTATGCAGATGATGCCCTGATTATAGCCCGAACTCACCTCGAACTCCAACATGCCGTTAATAGGTATCACAGCTATCTAAGGATTAATATGGGAAAAACTTTTGTCATGACCTCTGAGTTAAGAAATAAGAAAATGCGGAGTGTTTACATAGAACATACTAAGTTGGAAACCACTACTGCTTATCCCTACCTTGGAATTTTAATCAATGACAGGTGTTTCTGGAGACAGGCAATAGAGACCAGGAAATTGCTGTTTATTAGGGCCACCACTACACTAGTTATTTTCGCACATAGGCTGGGTAAAAGATCACCAGTAGAAATTATACAAATTTATCAAGCCAAATGTGTTAGTGCGGCGATGTATGGAGCCGGGGTGTGGGGTTATGGCAGAGTGGATGCTCTCCAAAAGGTAGAGAACAGTTTTTTGAGGTTATTTGTAGCAGTTCCGCGTGGCACCTCCACTTTTAGTTGCCACATGGAACTGGGTTTGGCATACATTACTGATTTGGTGAAACTTCAACCAATCCTTTTATGGTATCGAATCTGGTCATCCCCGAAACTAGTCTTTAACAGGGAGCTTTGAAGCGATTCTCTTTCTCTTGAAAACTCAGATAAGATAACTTGGCTCTTGTATGGTAAAAACTTTTTGTCCAACCTAGATCTGATAAGATATTATCATAACCTCTCATCGATAACTGAAATTATGGTACATATGGAAGAACTGCGTCTAGCCACGGAGTCATCTAAAAGTGCAGTCCAACATATTCTATTAGTACAAACCACCTTGACCATACAGCCCATTTTGACCTTTAAATTGAACGGATACGATAGGTTTGTGCTCACTTGATTTAGAATGAACACATTCCATCGCCTGGTCACATTTCCCAAAGTTAATGATTGGTCGCACTTGCTATTATTCTGTCCATGTGACGAAGCGTCTACACAATCTACACTACATGTGGTCCTGTTTTGTAGATTTTACCAGGAACCAAGGAAGCAGTGGGTAATACCAATTCTAAAGATCTTGGGTCTGCGACAATGTCGCCCCGCTCTCCTGGCAATTCAATATTTGGAATCGGAGTGTTTTGCCAAAAGTATGGCTAGATTCTTGGAATTTTGTATAAAACATAGACCAAACCTAGAACAGGAACACTGAAGTAATTATTGCGTAATATATCATTATGGCATTCCCTTGTACTGTAATGACATTTTTATGCTTTACCCATTTTGACCTTGCACTTTTGGGCTGGTATGCTTAGTAATTTGTGAATAACAATTTTGTTATTAAACTTATTTATTATAATAAAAAAAGTAATTGTAGTTTTAACAGTATTTTTATGAATGAACTTTTATGGTTTTTGTATTTCTAAAAATCGAATAAAGGATATTTGATTTGATTTGCTAGCGGCCCGGCAGGCGACCTCGGGCAACTCCTCAAAGGTCTCGGTCCTGATCAAGAGGGCGGTTGTGAAACCGCTCCAGGAGCCCCAAGCCTTCTTCCTTCCATCCCAGGTCATCAGGACATTCGGAGAAGAAGCACATGAAGTTGAAGCATGCTTAAGCCTCTCTTCCGTCCGCTGACGCAATGAAGGAGCATCCACATTCAAGGCACAGTTCTTCAAATAGTGCCAGGACCGACTGCAAGCTTCCCAGCTTTTCCAGGAGCTGGAGCGACCCCAGCTCGGGGAAAACTGTTTTACGAGGCCATGCAGCAAGTATTTGGGCAGTCAAACCCCTCTGGCATGCCTTAGTGTCCTGTGTGATTCAGAAAAGGGGGTGGTTCAGAAAAGGGGGTGGTAATGAACAGAATGTCTGAATTAAGCAGACCACTCTTACCCAGTCCAAAGATCAGGGCTTGATCCATCACCGTTTTTTAGCTCACTGCACCATCCCAGCTCAGAACTTGGCTATATGCAAATTAGTCTGACCCTGGCCCAGTGCATCATGGGAACAGGGCAGACCAAACTACCAAGCCAATTCTTATACTGGGAAGGAAACAAGCTACCGGGGACCGGTTTCTAGCATTTCAGCCGTCTTCGGCCCGGCTTGCTTGAATCCTGATGGTGCAATGAGCTTGGGACTCACATCTGAGTATACCCTTCCACGCTTATGGTGGACAAAAATGATTCAGAAAAGGGGGTGGTGATGAACAGAGTGTCTGAATTAAGCAGACCACTCTTACCCAGTCCAAAGATCAGGGCTTGATCCATCACCGTTTTTTAGCTCACTGCACCATCCCAGCTCAGAACTTGGCTATATGCAAATTAGTCTGACCCTGGCCCAGTGCATCATGGAAACAGGGCAGACCAAACTACCAAGCCAATTCTTATACTGGGAAGGAAACAAGCTACCGGGGACCGGTTTCTGGCATTTCAGCCGTCTTCGGCCCGGCTTGCTTGAATCCTGATGGTGCAATGAGCTAGGGACTCACATCTGAGTATACCCTTCCACGCTTATGGCGGACAAAAATGATTCAGAAAAGGGGGTGGTGATGAACAGAGTGTCTGAATTAAGCAGACCACTCTTACCCAGTCCAAAGATCAGGGCTTGATCCATCACCGTTTTTTAGCTCACTGCACCATCCCAGCTCAGAACTTGGCTATATGCAAATTAGTCTGACCCTGGCCCAGTGCATCATGGGAACAGGGCAGACCAAACTACCAAGGCAATTCTTATACTGGGAAAGAAACAAGCTACCGGGGACCGGTTTCTGGCATTTCAGCCGTCTTCGGCCCGGCTTGCTTGAATCCTGATGGTGCAATGAGCTAGGGACTCACATCTGAGTATACCCTTCCACGCTTATGGTGGACAAAAATGATTCAGAAAAGGGGGTGGTGATGAACAGTGTGTCTGAATTAAGCAGACCACTCTTACCCAGTCCAAAGATCAGGGCTTGATCCATCACAGTTTTTTAGCTCAGTGCACCATCCCAGCTCAGAACTTGGCTATATGCAAATTAGTCTGACCCTGGCCCAGTGCATCATGGGAACAGGGCAGACCAAACTACCAATCCAATTCTTATATTGGGAAGGAAACAAGCTACCGGGGACCGGTTTCTGGCATTTCAGCCGTCTTCGCCCCGGCTTGCTTGAATCCTGATGGTGCAATGAGCTAGGGACTCACATCTGAGTATACCCTTCCACGCTTATGGTGGACAAAAATGATTCAGAAAAGGGGGTGGTGATGAACAGAGTGTCTGAATTAAGCAGACCACTCTTACCCAGTCCAAAGATCAGGGCTTGATCCATCACCGTTTTTTAGCTCACTGCACCATCCCAGCTCAGAACTTGGCTATATGCAAATTAGTCTGACCCTGGCCCAGTGCATCATGGGAACAGGGCAGACCAAACTACCAAGCCAATTCTTATACTGGGAAGGAAACAAGCTGCCGGGGACCGGTTTCTGGCATTTCAGTAGTGTCCTGTGTGGTCAGAGGGGGGCCCCCATCAGATTCTGTACCGGCAACTCCGGCCTCGGCACCAAAAGGCCCCTGTGAATCCGTACGCGGATCCAGCCCAGTGCCGGTCCTGCCACAGCTACCTCCCCCCGACGCCAGCCCCAACGTCGATGCTCCGACAAACAGCAGTGGCACCAGCCCCATTTACATCCAGGAATCGATACAAAGCCGGAATGGTGTCTATCAACACTGATTCTGGCACCAACAGGACTTGTGTGTCCTAGGTCGGTGCCTGAACCTTATTCTAAAGGACTAGGCTTCGGGAAAAATGAGAGGGGCACTGGACCCTTTAGAATATCAGTTAAAAGGCCGGGATATGGACTGGTGTGCAGAACTCGAGAAAGCAAGCGGTCTGAACACATCCCCAGATACTGGTTTACTTTCTCCCCCTACTGTGACTACAGAGTAATTTTACAAAGAAAGGCTATTGACCCTCTTTTTGCTTCCTTTCGGATGTTTTGCTTTTTATTTTGACCCTTGCCCAGCAGGGCTCAGGGCTCTGCACTCTGAATGGGTACCTTTCCACCCTGTCTGCTTTCTTGAGGCTGCCAGACTAACCCTCATTATTTAAATCCCCAATTGTAAATAGATTACTCAAAGGCCATGTACATATGTTTTTTTCCTTCCTCTTTCATTATGCCTTAGTGGGACCGTAATTTGGTTCTTACCTTCCTGATGCATGCTCCATTCAAACCTTTGCACAACTGCCTCCTCTGGCTGCTTACCATAAACACTGCCATTTGAGTGGTAATTACATCTTCCAGGAGGGTGAGCGAATTGCTGGCTTTGTCATCAAAGCCTCCTTACCTGACAGTGTTCCCTGGTAACTTGGTGCTTCGCACTAGGGCATTTTTCCTCCTGAAAGTGGTAACACCATCCCATGTGGGGCAATCTGTCACCTTGCACACTTTCTGTGCTTCTCCGCATCCCTCTAAAGGAGAGGAGTGACTCCACAGTCTGGTCCTAAATAGAGCTTTGTTGTTCTACCTTGTCCGCACTAAAGAGTTCCGGGTGGAGCACCAACTCATCGTGGGGTACATAGGAACTAAGAAATGTTGTGCGGTGCAGAAGAGGACTATATCGCAATGGGTCTTCCTCTGCATCAAAATTGCTACACTCGGGCCAAAATCTGCCTCCTGAAGGCTTAAGAGCTCCCTCCACCCGAGCTAAGGCTGCCACCACAGTGTTGCGACCTGGGGTTCCAGTCTGGAGCATTTGTCAGGCAGCAACGTGGGCATCCCTGCACACGTTTTCTAAGCATTACTGCCTTGCTAGTCAAGTCCGCAGAGAAGGCCCCTTTGACCCCTCTGTCCTGCAGGATTTTCTGGTCTAACTTGTCCGCAGTCCCTCCTCCGGGAATGGTATTGCTTGGGTATCTATCCAAAGGTGAGGAATCTGAGGCTAGATATCTCTACCAGATGAAAAAGTGACTTACTTTCGGTAACACTTTGTCTGGTGGAGACATAATCTAGCCGCAGATTCCTTAATGACCCATCCATCTTCCTCACACTGCGGACAGGTTTCTAAGGTGAAAGCGGATCCCTTTGAGGGCCCTAGTTGTTCAAAAGCATACCACTGTCCGTGCACTTCATGGCTCCATGCTACTGGTGTGGAAAGGGTTGAAAAGTACTTGACCTCAGTGCCCCGAGGTGGTGCCTGTATAGGTAACAGGGAAGTCACTACGGCACAGACGATGCCGATGACGTCACGCGGAGCTGACCAACGCCACCTACCAGCGCACAAGGGTATTGCTCGAAGAAAAATCTTCCAGATCCAATCTAACACCTGCAAAATTCTAAGGTAAGGATTCTGTGGCTACTTGATGTTTGTCTTGTTTGTCAGGTCCGGCGAGTTAGGTAATTTGCCCTTTCGGTCCGCCAGGATTTCTTAGTTGAAAACAGACCACCTCTGGGGAGATATTGCTATCTTATCTATTCTGAAGTAAGGAATCTGTGGCTAGAAGTCTCTATCAGATGAACAAGTTACTTACCTTAAGTAACGCTTTATCTGTCAGATACTATCTACCTCAGATTCCATACCGACATTCCCATCATCCCTGTTCTGCGCGCCATCTTTCCGCATGAAACAGTTCCTTTAGAACCGCAATTTAGCAAACGAGTTCACTGCTCCTCAGCTCGACTCTTTGCTCCTGGTGCGCAAAAAGTCAAGAACTGAGGTCATTACGCTAGGGTCAAACCTGCATAGGCACCGCACACATCACTTCTGACACCAAGGACGCCACACTAAAGCAAAAAGATGCCTCTCGCAGCCGAATTATGCCACCTACTGGCGCTCAAGGAGATTGCTTAAACATTTCTGGGTCCAGTCTGACTGCTGGGGAATATTCGAAGGTAAGGACTCTGTGAGGTGATAGAGGCTTTATTAGATAAAACGTTAAGATGATAAGTAACTTGTTCTTTTAACACCAAAGTCATGGGCAGTATGGATTAAAATATTCATATTTTGCAGTTTGACTTAAAATCTTTTTTTCATTTGGTCAGTTAATTGATTCTTATTTAGAGCTCTGGTGCCTCGGGGGGGGGGGTAGGGGTGGGGGGGGGGGACAACTCCAGTGTTATGAGTTACTCATCCATTCCCTTTAAAGTACTAAGCCTGTAAAACACAAGCTCTGTAAGTTTGTAAAAGTGTTCTTAAATTCATTGTTGCTAATTGATACATTTTGCGTTAACCACATTTTTGTGTTTTTTTGTGATAGATTCTTTATGCCAATGAAGGTGAATGTAGGAAAGATGTAGAACCTGAACCAGCACAACTAGCTGAAAGAACAAATTTTCTAAATCACAAAGGTCATGAGTTCATTCCTACACTGTACCATTTTCCTGCCAGTTGTGAGGCTTGTGCCAAACCTCTTTGGCATGTTTTTAAACCCCCACCAGCCCTTGAATGCCGTAGATGCCACGTTAAGTGCCATAAAGATCATTTGGACAAGAAAGAGGAAGTCATTACTCCATGCAAAGGTAAATAGATTGATTTTATTGTATTACTTTCACTGTGATGTCATTGTAAAAGCTCAGACTTGAACTAAAGATTTATAGTCTTGTTTTGACCTTTTCTCCTGAAAGTATCATATGTGAGAAAGACTGTGAATCTGAAAGAAACACGTTAGTGTTTGATTCCTTACCTCAGAATATCCCCAGACGACAGGCTGGATCCGGAAAGTTTTCGTCAGCAGTACCCCTACGCGTCGCTAGGCGTCATCTGCGGATCCGCATCCGTCGTCGGCGTCATGATTGCCGGGATGACTTTGTCGGAGTACTTAGACGCTGCTCTCGCGCGCTGACGTCAGTTCTTTTTTCCGCGCCAGCAAGCGCAGATCCGGGAAGAGCAGTACTCTTAGAAATTTTTTGACTAGCTTTTTTGATCACTTCTCTAGTCGACCTTCGACTCGCGGTGCTGGTAGGGATGCCTGGTTTTAATCTTTGCAAGGACTGTCACCGCTTGATGTTGGTGACCGACCCCCACCATCGGTGCCTTTACTGTCTCGGGGCCGACCACGATGACAAGTCGTGCCTCGACTGTCAGGCCATGACCTCGAAGGCTAGACGGGAGCGGGCCTGTAAGCGACTCGAGCTCCGGCAGTCGGCCCCGCGCCGCTTGAGGTCCGGGTCGAGGAGAAAGTCGAGGGACCGGTCGCAGAGCCGCAGTCATCGCCACTCCATGAGTCACCACCACTCGTCGGGCTCCAAGTCCCCAGGTAAGTCGAGGCACTTGAAAAAGAAGTCGAAGAGGCGTCATCGCTCTTCAGACTCCCCCCGCGCGATGCTGCCAGGGGTTTAAGCGACACCACCCACACGGCTCCGCCGGAGCCACAAGCGCCGCGTCCAGCTCCACACCTGACGGTCCCTGGGTTGCACGCGACGCCGGAGGAGATACGTGACTTCCTCGTGGCCATGAGGACTCACTTCCCTCTGACTGACCCTGCCGAGGCGCCTTCGGGCCCCGCGGGTCTGTCTGGGAGCCATAGCGAGCTGGCGGTTCCGGCCCCGGCGCCGTTGGGTGCTCCGGCGCCGACTCCGGTCCCAACACCGCAGTGCCCCATAGGATCCAGGCCTGGCTCCGGGTCGTCGCCAGTCGGCCTTACAACTCCTCCGGCGCCGACCCTGAGGGTGTCGCCCACGAAGCCGACCCCGGATGACGTCATCCCCAGTCCGGGTCTGGCGTCGGACCGGCGCTGCCTGGTGCCGTCTCCGGCGCCGACAGGTTATCAATTCACCTACAACCCGGCTCCATCATTTTTCCTTGACTATCAGGAGATGGATGACGAGGGGGACTGAGAGGTGTCTGAGGACTCTCTGGCACTGCAGAGCCAGTTGAGCCAGGACTGGGCAGACGAGCAAGGGGAGCCCAGTGATCTGGACACTTCGCCAGACACTGGATTAGTCTCTCCTTCTTCCGTGGCTATGGAGGAGGGGGGCTGCTTACAGTGTGGTGTTGAACAGGGCGTCCAAGGCCTTGGCTCTTGAGCTCCCTGTCGCGGCCGTGAGGACTAACCTCCTCACTGGGGTGCTCAAACCGCAGGCAAGCTCTTCATAGCCTCTACTGCTGTTCAACGAAGCCCTCACCGACGTTCTGTTGGGCACTTGGTCCAAGCCCTCCACAGGCCTCCCTGTGGATCGGAATGTGGCCCGACGACACCGCCCGGCTGCGGGCAACCCTAGCTTCCTGTCCGTTTACCCCACCCCGAGAGCCTGGTGATCCAGGCCTCTATATCCTAACACCGCGTTCCCGACCGCTCCTCCAGATCGGGAATCCAAAAGGTGCGATCAGTTTGGGAAGATACTGTTCTCCTCCTTGAGTTTGGGGCTGCGGTCTGTCAACATCGCCTGCCTTTTGGTCCGTTACACCCACTCTCTGTGGGATACGGTTGCGGAGGTGCTGTCACAGTGCCCGGAGGAGGCCCGCCGGGCAAGGCTCGCCCAAGCCCTTGTGGAAGGGCGGGATGCAGCACGCTATTCCATAAGGTGTGGACTCTACACAACGGACTTGCTGGGTAGGGAGATTGCAACAACGGTGGCGGTTCACTGCCATGCATGGCTAAGGTCCACCAACTTTTTGGGCGATGTCCAGGCCACACTCATGGAAGTGCCTTTTGATGGCCATCGCCTCTTTGGAGACGAGGCAGATAGTGCGCTGGAGCGTTTCAAGGACTCCAGGGCTACGGCCAAGTCCTTGGGCCTGGGCCGACGCCAGCAAACTTCCACTTTTCGCTCCGTTCGTGGCCAAGGAAGGGGCGCCCCCACACGTCCATCCAGCCACAGACTGCAGACCCCGGCTCAGCGCGGACGTGGTTACTGCTGCGGCGGTACCGGGGGACACTGGCATGGTCAGTCTACACCCACCCGTGCAGCATCTGCCTCTAAGCCTTCCTAGTCCTGCATTTCAGGGCCATTCGTCACCAGTGGGGGGCAGGGTCCGCCATCACCTCCCCCACTGGCGTACCATCAAGTCGGACAGGTGGGTGCTGCATATCGTCCGAAGGGGCTACTCCCTCCCCTTCAAGGTGACCCCTCAAGCCATGCCACCGCAGTACCACTGCATGTCGGGGTACCACTTACAACTTCTGCAGGAGGAAGTTAAGGCCGTCGAGCGCGTTCCTGGGCCAGAAGTAGAACGCGGTTGCTATTCCCACTACTTTCCGTTGCCCAAGAAGGGCAAAGGATGCCTACGCCCTATCTTGGACCTACGGAGCGTCATCGGCTTCCTCCAGAAGGAGCAGTTCAAGATGCTGACTTTGGCTCAGGTCCTAGCTGCCTTGGACCCAGAAGACTGGATGGTAGCGTTGGACTTTCAGAACACGTTTTTCCACATCCCCGTCCTGCCGGCCCACCGGCGTTACCTGCGGTTCACGGTAGGTCACGAACACTTTGCTTACCGTGCTCCCCTTCAGCTTTACCAGCGCCCCACGGGTGTTCACGAAAGAGGCGGCGGTGATCGCAGCTCATCTGCTCAGATTAGGGCTTTCGGTCTTCCCCTATCTCGACGATTGGTTGTTGAAGGTGGGCTCGTCCCAGGCAGTCGTCTCCCAACTCCAGACTACGCCCGACCTCCTGCACTCGCTGGGGTTCTCTATCAACGTGCCGAAGTCACACCTGTGCCCCTCTCAGAAGCTCCTTTTCATCTGAGCGGTTCTGGACTCAGCGCAGTTTCGGGTTTATCCCCCCCGAACAGTGGGTTCTGGATATTCAGGCTCTGATTCCGATCTTTCAGCCTTTATCCCGGGTCTCGTTCAGGTTGACGCTGTGGCTCCTGGGGCTGATGGCCTCCTGCAACCTTCTGGTGCATCAGGGCAGGTGGCGAATGCGGGCTCTGCAGTGGGACCTGAAGTTTCAGTGGGCACAGCATCAGGGCAACCTGTCCGACCACGTCATGATCTCGGAGGGCACTGCGAGCCAGTTTCCGTGCTGGCTCACGAACCGCGATTGGGTCAGCGGCAGATCTCTCTCCCTTCCCCAACCGGAGCACGTAGTGGTGACAGATGTGTCCCTCCTGGGTTTGGGGGGCCACATGGGAGAGCGGGAGATCAGAGGCATCTGATCTCCGGCGGAGTCCCGGCTCCATATCAACCTTCTGGAGCTGCGGGCGATCTGTCTTGCACTGAAGGCATTCCTTCCCTCTGTTCAGGGAAGTGTAGTGCAGGTGTTCACGGACAACACCACCGCCAAGTGGTACTGCAACAAAGAAGGTGGGGTGGGGTTGTGGACCCTCTGTCCTGTCAGGAGGCTCTGCGCCTCTGGATATGGCTGGAACACCAGGGCGTCACCCTGGTGGTTCAACACCAGGCAGGTTCCCTGAACGCCAGGGCGGACAAACTCAGCCGCAGGTGCATGATGGATCACGAATGGCGTCTGAATTCGGACGCGGCGTAAGGTCTTTTTCAGCAGTGGGGAGAGCCTTGGTTAGATCTATTCGCCACCGAAGAGAAAGCACAATGTCAGTTCTGCACGTTGGAATTTCCAAAGCGGCACTGGCTCAGCGACATTTTTTGTCGCAAGTGGAGCTGCAGTCTGTTGTATGTCTTTCCGCCTATACCACTTCTGCCCAGAGTGCTGAAGAAGATCAGGCGAGACCGGGCCCAAGTCATCCTTGTGGCTCCGGACTGGGCACAAAGATACTGGTATCCCAAGCTACTCAGCATGTTGTTGTATATGAATTTAGGACCCTAATGTAATTTTCCCGATTCATGCCCATATATAGGTATAAAGCACCATATCCTTATATAGGCATAGAAATCATAACCATATTTAGACTTAGCCTATGCAGTCCAAATACGGCATGGCTACTTCCACTAGTTCCGAAAATCCACAACGATTTCTTTGAAAAACCCGCCTTCAGCAGACAGGGACTTCCCCTTGCTTGAATATTGATTTATCTAAGAACTCATGGAGTTTTCAAAGAACTGAGTCTTTGATAACGTTATTATGTCCAACCTTACGTCAAACTCAGCACCTTCACGGTATAAATATGCCCACACTTGCCCAGGAAAACACACAGTGGTTTGTAGCAGTTTGACTATGAAGTAGTGTGGCTCACTGGTTAGAGGTGGCAGACCCGAGAGCAGAGGACGGCCCGGGACCAGGGTCGGCGCGGCAGGTTTCTGGACCAGGGTCAGCGGACTCGATAATTCTCTCGCCTCGGTGCCCACTCTGATCAGCGATCACACTCGGCAACTCTGGGCATTAGCTTGCCTCATCTTCACTAACGGCCCCACCAGACCGCCGGGGATGCCTGGTCTCACCCTGGAGATACCCATTAAGGGACCATCTCTCAGGGAAGCCAGGAAGGGTTTTGCAGCGGTCGAAGCGCCTTGGGACCCTACGGGTAAGTAGTGCGCTATATAAATGCCAATACATACATACATACCTACACAACACAGCTCGCCGAAGCAGGTGCCGAAGGAAGCCGACCCTCCAGCAGACTCACTGAGAGAGACGCGGTCTTTTCTCTTGCCGAGAAATCCAGCTCCAGTGTTTCCAAGCTTCCCTTGCGGGTTGTTGGGACATAGAGTCCTGAGAGAGAGATACCAGACCTCCTTCATTCTAAACCAAGGTACGGAGCTGATTAGACCCTTAGAGAATTCTTGGATAGGTTCTTGGCAAAAGAATACTGAAACTAAGCTACACCTCACTTACTTCTTCCCTTGTGCTAGACCTAGGTTAGGTACACCGGGGTAGGCGTATTTTAGAAGCACCATGTGAGAAGTTGGCCTGATATATGATGCTCACTAGTTCTAGTGATCACCTTATATCAGTCCAAACAACCCTTATGGTGATTGGTTGTAAGTCAACCTTATAGACCAGCTATCCTAATGGTAGCATGGACAAAGCAGTCTTAGGCTAAACTCTTTTGGCATGTCTTCACAGCTGTTTTACCACATATAACCCCTTAAATACCAAGTGAAAGGACACCACACAGGTTGTTATGAAAATAAACAATATATTTATTACTAACAAACACCTCTGAACTCTTTATGAGATTAGAGGGCGAAGCACATGACAAGACTCTTAAGAAAAATATGTTTAAGTTGCACAAATTACAATGGTGCCCTAGGGGCACGTCAAACCATATACTAAGTAAGTGGGTTGAGAAAGTCGATAGAAGGAATGGAGCTGTCCAGAGGATGTAGGATCGCTGGGACTACACTACCCTAACCTTAGGTAAGTAATAGGAGGCCCAAGGAACGCGTGTGCAGAGTGTGAACTCACACGCGAGATGCTTAACAAAGACAATGGACAGTACAATTTACGGAAAAGGTGAGTACGGCCAGTTCTGACTAGTTAGGACTAAAACGTCTGGACTTCTGGATACTAGGAGAGTTGATCTACCCTTGAGTACCGAAATGCTCTTGTTACCTCACCCACGGGCTGCGGGTGCATAGGTGTCAAAGTGTGTCGGGTTTCCACGTTGAAGTCTATGGAGCCTTGAAGAAAGATGCTGCAGGCGACCAGGAGGAAGCTGTCCGGAGTAATCCAAGGGTGGATCAAGGAAGATGAAGACCTGAAAGCAGATGGGACAATGTTCACAGTCACTAGCCAGTGACTGGAGTAGAACCAGGAAGGAACCAGATGCTGTCGTTGCGATCAGGTGAAGAGTGGATGCTTGACTCTGCAGCCACGTGGACCAGGAGGTGTCTTCGACGACCAGGATGGAGGCACGAGCTGTCCCACGCAGGCTCTCGCTGTCGGCGGTGTTGGTTCCGGATTCGGCGTCAACAGGCCTTGGCAAAGCCAACCCACTCGGTGAGTGGAAAAGCCGTCTGGTGCGGACCAGGAGGGACCGGGTGCTTTACCTTGGCTGGGCCAGTCTGGAGCAACCAGACCAGAGGTGTGGATTTCAAGGATAGTCGTCTAGGAGGCCACTAGCCAGCCGGCAAGTGACCAGACAACGAGTCGAGCAGCAATCAAGCAAAAGGGCCCCACGCAGATCTCGTGGATGCTGGAGGGCTGATCTTCTGTGCAGGAGCCGCTCGGGGCTGGGGCTTCTCAATCCCCAAAGCACTTCGTCGAGGATACCTCTGAAGTCTTGCTGGAAGCGAAGTGCAGTTTCTTCAAGATGGCCGGTCCCACGTGTCTCGTCGCACCCACGGATCTCAGCTGTGCTGCAGATGTAGGTAGAGTCGGAGAAGTCTGGAAGTCCGGGTCTCGTCGGGCTCTGAAGTCTAGATCCACCAGGGAAAACGACAAAGTGAACCGCTGGAACGCTTGATGGTGCCTGCTTGTGCAGGGTGGTCACTCCTTGGCCACAAGGGAGATTTCTTCAGTCTTCTGTGGAGCAGAACGTCGAAGTCCAGAGTTTCTTCTTTTAGATTCAATTCAGGATAATCTAATTTGGAATGGGACCAGCTCCTACCTTTATTCTCCTAAAGGGGGCTGTACTGCGACTAGGTCCCTCCCTTGGGTGCGACCAGGAAGGGGGGGTTACACCCCCTATCCTTTGTCCGGTTTCACGCCAGAGCTGGGGCTTGAGTGCCCCAGCAACTGGTTTGAACCGGGGTATGCACAGGGACACCTTGTGTGCCCCAGGCATGTCTCATTCCTTTCAGGCCTGTCCTACCCAATACACAAAATCCTGTCTGGGGTGGTGCTAGAACCTCCCAAGGCAGGAAACCCTTTGTCCAGGCCTCCCTCGCTGGAAGGACTCCCAGCAGCAGGAGGTCAAGTCAAGTCAGAAATTTGAATAGCGCGCTACTCACCCAGAGGGTCTCAAGGCGCTTAAGGGAAAGGGGATCGTTACTGATCGAATAACCAGGTCTTGAGTTGCTTCCTGAAGGAGAGTTGGTTCTGGGTAAGACTGAGGTGAGAGGGGAGGGAGTTCCAGGTCTTGGCCGCCAGGTATGAGAAGGATCTTCCTCCCATGGTGGCTTTTCGGATGCGTGGGATCACGGCGAGGGCTAGGTTGGACGAACGTAGTTGGCGGGTGGGGGTGTAAAAGGATAGGCGATTGTTGAGGTAGCTGGGTCCTAGGTTGTGGAGGGCCTTGTGTGCGTGAGTGAGGAGACGGAGTGTGATTCTCTTGCTGATAGGGAGCCAGTTCAGGTCTCTCAGGTGTTCTGATATGTGGTTGTGTCGAGGTATGTCCAGGATGAGTCGGGCGGAGGCGTTCTGAATGCGTTGAAGTCTTTTCTGCAATTTGGCTGTGGTTCCGGTGTAGAGGGTGTTTCCGTAGTCTAGTCGGCTGGTGACAAGTGCTTGGGTGACCATTTTCCTAGTTTTGGTGGGGATCCATCGGAAGATCTTTCGGAGCATGCGTAGGATGTTAAAACATGATGATGAGACGGTGTTGACTTGTTTGGTCATGGAGAGGAAGGAGTCTAGGGTGAATCCTAAGTTGCGAGCATGGTCCATTCGTTTGGGTGCGCTGCCTAGGGCCGGGGGCCACCATGAGTCGTCCCATGCAGAGGGGGATGTTCCTAGGATGAGGACTTCCGTCTTGTCTGTGTTCAGTTTTAGGCGGCTGTTCTTCATCCATTCGGCTACATCTTTTATCCCTTCGTGTAGGTTGGTTTTGGCGGTGGTTGGGTCTTTGGTGAGGGAGAGGATCAGTTGAGTGTCGTCAGCATAGGAGATGATGTTTAGGTTGTGTTGGTGTGCGATGGATGCGAGGGGGCTCATGTAGACGTTGAAGATGGTGGGGCTGAGCGAAGATCCTTGTGGTACGCCGCAGATGACTTCGGTGGCCTCTGATCTGAAAGGGGGGAGACGGACTCTTTCGGTTCTTCCGGCGAGGAACGAGATGATCCAGTCCAATGCCTTATCTTGTAATCCGACGTTCCTGAGGCGATGTATTAGGGTAAGGTGGCATACCGTGTCGAACGCTGCGGAAAGATCCAGGAGGATGAGGGCCACTGTTTCCCCGTTGTTGAGCAGTGTCTGGATGTCGTCTGTAGCTGCGATGAGGGCGGTCTCGGTGCTGTGGTTAGCTCGGAAGCCGGACTGTGAGGGGTCAAGAGAGCCGTTAGACTCAAGGAAGGCGGCGTGCTGGCTGTTGACGGTCTTCTCAATGACTTTGGCAGGGAACGGGAGGAGAGAGATGGGGCGGTAGTTCTTAAGTTCGGTGGGGTCTGCAGAAGGTTTCTTTAGGAGGGCGCGGAGTGCGGCATGCTTCCAGCTTTCCGGGAAGGTACCGGTGTTGAAGGAGCAGTTGATGATATCTCGGAGTTGGGGTGCGATGACGGAGTCGGCCTTATTGAAGATGTGGTGGGGGCATGGGTCGGTTGGAGATCCGGAGTGGATGGAGTTCATCATGCGGATGGTGTCTTCGGTGCTGATTGGGGTCCAGGCGCGGAGGGTGGTGGTAGGGGGCTTCAGTTCAAAGGTAGGGGGAGAGGACATGTGAGAAGTTGGCCTGATATGCAGTGCTCACTATTCTAGTGATCACTATGTATCAGTCCAAACGACCCTTATTGATGATTGGTTGTAAGTCAACCTTATAGATCAGCTATCCTAGTAGCATGGACAAGAGCAGTCTTTAGGCTAAACTCTAGAGGGCGTGTTAAGCCAGCTGTTATACCATCACATATACCCCTTGAACACCAAGTGAAAGGACACCACACAAGTTGTTATGAAAATAAAAGGATATTTATTATAACACAACAGCCCTGGACTCTTTATGAGGACAGGGCGCTAAGCACAATACAAAGCTCTTAAAGAAATACTGAAAGTCGCACAATTTACACAAATGCCCGAGGGGCACGAAAAACCATATACTCTAAAAGTGGAATGCGAAATTACTAGCAGGTAAGTACTACTCTCATAGACTTTAGAAACGCTGGACCTACAATGCTGAACCCTTAGATTAGAAGCAGGAGGCCTAGGGACGTCGTGTGCAGAGTGGAAACTCTCACGCGCAATGCGGGACCAAGTCTATGGATCCTAGTAAATGCAAAAGTTAGTGTTCTCGGGTGAACCCGACTAGGTAGGTCAAAAACGAAAGTGGATCTAAACACTTAGAGAGTGGATCTACGCGGGAGCACCGTGGTACTCGGTTTAACTAGCCCAGGGGCTACGGCTCCATAGGGTTCAAGTGTCGTCAGGAATCCTCGTTGACGAACCAGGAGCCTGAAGTGGAAGTTGCTGGTAGGCGACCAGTGAAGATGTTCCGGGCTGATCCAAGGACCGGATCAGCTGAAGAAGAGTACCTGTAAGCAGAGGGGACCAAGTTCTGAATCACTAGCCAGTGATTAGGTGGGCACCAGGATGGCACCGGACGAGGTCACTCAGCCAGGCGAAGAGGTGACACTGGTTTCTGCTGCTGCACGGACCAGGGGCTCTGATGTCGACCAGGCTGGAGGTCTACGAGCTGTCCCACGTCGGATGTCTGCTGCTGGCGATGCTGGATCCGGTGAAGGAGGCAACAAGCCTTGGCTACGGCAAGCCAACGTGGCGACACAAAATGGCGTCTTGGGTGGACCAGGAGGGTCCGAGGAGGGTCCCCCTCAGGAGGAGACTAGGGCCAGTCTAGAGGAGCTAGACCAGCGGTGAAAACAACGTAGGTCGTCGTCTGGAGGGTCACTAGCCAACGGGCAAGTGACCGGACAACGGAGAAGCAACCCAGGAGCAAAAGGGCCCCACGCAGATCTGGTGGATGCTGGGGGGCTGGTCTTTGGAGCTCGTGCTGCTTGGGGTTGGGGCTTCTCTTACCCCAGTGCATCCACTCGAGGGTCCCTCGGTGGTCGTGCTGGTTCAGTGTCGTGCTGGTTCTGATGATCGCCGGGTCCTCTGGTCTCGTCGCACCTACGGTTCTCAGCTGTGCTGTAGAGGCAGGTTCTCGGGGAGTCCGGGTCTCGTCGAGCTGGGCAGTCTGGTTCCGGAGGAAGGACATTTCAGCAAACCGCAAGATACTTAGGTGGTGCCTGCTGCTGCAGGGTGACTACTCCTTAGTCACAAGGGAAAAATCTTAGGAAGAAGTCTTGAGTTTCTTTCGTAGAAAGTAGTTTCAGGTTTCAAAGATGATCTAATTTGGAAGGGTCCCTGCTCCTACCTTTATTCTAAAGAAAGGGGCTGGTACGCGACTAGGTCCTGCCCATGGGTGGGACCAGGAAGGGGGGTGGTTACACCCCTCTCCCCTGCCGGACTTTCCCCAGCTCAGGGGCAGGTGTGCCCCCGGAACTGGTTCAAGCCGGCCTATGCATAGTGAGCACCGGGGTGCCACTTGCAGTCACCTTCCTATTCAGCCCTGCCTACCTAGGATACACAAAACCCTGTCTGGGATGGTGCTAGCACCGCCCCTGACAGGAAATGCTTTGTCCAAGCTCTCCTCGCTGGAAGGACTCCCAGCAGCAGGAGGTCAGACTTGTGTCTGTGGTGGCAGCATCCATTTTGTGATGCTGAGGCTTGAGTTAACTTTAACCGGGGTTCACAGTTACATACATGTTGTGTCCCTCTAGAAGGGTGGAATGCTAACCCCGTCGCCAGAATTGGCGAGGGGTTAGTATTCCAATTCGTATGACACCTTACTCGACATGTTTTGATAAAGCGATACCAGAGTTGGCATATAACCGCGAGGATTATAATGCACTTAAGAGTATATGGTACGCGTTATCATAGAACAGCTATTAGGACTTGGTTCCGCAAGCAGCAGACGGGCTCAGCTCATGCCAGAGCACCATCTCACATAAATCCAAGCACTCTGCCTTCAGGATTGTCAAGGCCTGCCATAGGAGTGACTGATAGGAATATATGTGTCCATTTTAGGGTTAGATATAGGTATACTATATCTAAAGCAAAGGGTGAGTACACCACCTTGCCCCAGCTGTTGTGCAGCCAGTTGTGTCAGATTTAGATGGCCAGCCAGGGGTGGCATAATACATGCTGCAGCCCCTGGTAGGCCCTGGTACACCTATGCCCTGAGTTACAGGGTCTGATAAGGTGGCCCAGTACCAATTGGTATATGCACCTAAGGTACATGGAATACATTTTACAGAGAGAGCAGTAGGCCTGGGGCCCTGAATAGCAGGGTCCCAGGTCAACTAAGTCGGAAAACCAGCAAAACACCAGGCAAAAAGTTGGGGGCAACCATAGTCAGGTATCCACCCTCCTACAGGACAGGTCACTGAAGCCTTTATGTATGTCTGCGATCTTGCTGTGGAAGAACGAGGCTAGTGAGTCGCATAGAT
Source organism: Lissotriton vulgaris (assembly GCF_964263255.1). Classification (NCBI taxonomy): domain Eukaryota; kingdom Metazoa; phylum Chordata; class Amphibia; order Caudata; family Salamandridae; genus Lissotriton; species Lissotriton vulgaris. Next base: position 1,382,941,849 of record NC_141691.1, on the reverse strand, counting down.
CTTGAGAGGAAGTGATGTCGTTGTTGCCGGCGCTGGGATTGTTGAGCTCATTGACGATGCTGAAGAGTTCTTTGCTGTTGTGGGCGTTGTTGTCTAGTCGGTCTTTAAATGCTGACTTCTTAGTGGTGCGGGTCAGCAGGTGGTGTTTGCGGGTGGCGTTCTTGAAGGCGGTCATGTTGTCTGCGGTTGGGTTTTTTCTCCAGGTTTTCTCGAGGGCGCAGCAGTTCTTTTTTGGAGTTCTTGAGGTCGTCGTTGAACCAGGAGGCTCTTTTGCTTTCTGGTTTGTTGGGACGGTTTTTCAGGGGTGCTAGATCGTCAGCGCATTGGGTGATCCATAGTGTGAGGTTAAAGTCTGCTTGATTTTGGTCCGTAGATCTGGCGGGAGGGTTTTGGTTCAGTGATGTGGTGAGTTGGTCGAGGGTAATTTTGTTCCAGTTTCTGCGGGGAACCTGTTGCGGGTGGTGGTGGGTCGTTGTCTTTCTGAAGCTGAAGTGGACGCAGCTATGGTCCGTCCAGTGGAGTCCTGTGGTGTGATTATAGGAGATGTGTTTGCTGGAGGAGAAGATTGGGTCGAGCGTGTGTCCGGCGTAGTGGGTGGGGGTGTTCACCAGCTGTTTTAGTCCGAGATTGGCGAGGTTATCAAGCAGGGTGGTGTTGTTGTTGTCGTTGTTATTCTCCAGGTGAAAGTTGAGGTCTCCTATGAGAATGTAGTCCTCGGAAGGGAGGGCGTGTGGGCTGACAAGGTCAGCGATGTCTTCGCAGAATTGTGTACGGGGTCCTGGGGGTCTGTATATGAGGGTGCCTCTGAGTGTTGTCTTGGGGTTTGAGTGTATCTGGAAGTGGAGGTGTTCGGTGGCTATGAGGGTGTCGTCGGAGCTGGTCAAAATGCGGATGGTGTTCTTGTGGACGATCGCGATGCCTCCTCCTGTTTTGTTAATGCGGTCTCTTCGGATGATCTTGTATCCGTCCGGGATGGCTATGGCGATGTCGGGTGCTGATGAGGCGTTCATCCAGGTTTCCGTGAGAAAGGTGACGTCCGGAGTTGTGGTGTCGAGTAGGTTCCATAGTTCAATGCCGTGACTGTGGACCGAGCGGGTGTTGAGCAGGATGCACTTCAGGTGGTTGTTGTTGGAGCTCTGTTTGGCGTTTGTGGTTGTAGTGTGGGTCCTGATGCAGCAGAACTTGCAGGATTGGCAGGTGAAGGGTCCATGGGTGTGTCCTGGTGCAGCTCGGTGGCAGTCGGGGAGTCTGCCGGTGTTGAGGGAAGTGAGGGTTGCGGTGTCGTATGTTCTGCGGGGGGGATGGCCACTGCGGGGGCCAGGGGCTCTGGCGCTGGGTGCGGTCCAGGCGCGGACGGGCATAGACGGGCTTTCCTTTGGCACACCTGCTGCGCGTGAACGCTGCACGTTTGCCACTCTGCCATAAGTGGAGAGTGGAGGGGGGCGGAGCAAGGGAGGAGCAGCTGGGAGGCGGGAGCGGGGTGGCGAGTGGGGAGGGGAGGAGCGGTGATGCAGGAGGGAACGGGGGTTGGGCTGAACAGTGGCAGGTAGCGGGGTGGAGGGGCACAGGGCACAACAACTGGAATACACAAACAAAAACCTAAACCGGAGAGGCACAGTGGGCAGCGCTGGCGGCAGCAATCAGGGGGCACAAGAATATGAATGCAGAGCAAGAACGTAACAGGCACAACAATTACAATACAGGGCAATAATGAAAAATAAAACTCTGCACACGACCAGATCCTTGGTGAGCTCAGGGGCACACCAGAGGCGCAGCGGAGGCGGCAGCACTCGGGGGTCAGGCACGGACTTGTGTCTGTGGTGGCAGCATCCTTTTTGTGATGCTGAGGCTCGAGTTAACTTTAACCGGGGTTCACATTTACATACATGTTGTGTCCCTCTAAAAGGGTGGAATGCTACCCCTGTCGCCAGAACTGGCGAGGGGGTAGTATTCCAATTCGTATGACACCTCACTCGACATGTTTTGATAATGCTATGCCAAAGTTAACAATAACCGCGAGGATTATAATGCACTTAAGAGTATATGGTGTAGCGTTATCATGGAAACAGCTAAAGGACTTAGTTCCGAAAGCTGCAGACAGGCTCAGCTCATGCTAGAGCACCATCTCACATAATTCCAAGCACTCTGCCTTCAGGATTGTTAAGGCCTGCCTTAGGAGTGACTTATAGGAGGATATGTGTCCATTTTAGGGTTAGATATAGGTATACTATATCTAAAGCAAAGGGTGATTACACAACCTTGCCCCAGCTGTGTTACCAGCCAGTTGTATCAGTTTTGGATGGCCAGCCAGGGGTGGCATAATACATGCTGCAGCCCCTGGTAGGCCTTGGGTGCACTTATGCCCTGGGTACCTATGGTACACTGTACAAGGACTTACAAGAGTGACCCAATACCAATTAGATATGTCCCTACGGTACATGGAGTCCATTTTAACAGAGAGAGCAGGAAGCCTGGGGTCCTGGATAGCAGGATCCCAGGCCAACTATGTCGAAAACCAGCAAAACACTAGGCAAAAAGTTGGGGGCAACCATAGTCCGATATCCACCTTCCTACACACCAGTTGAGTACTTTTAGTCTTTATTTATTAATGTATGTATTCTATGTTTTTATATGGCTTAAAAACCATATCATGCTTTTACAGTATTATTTTATAATACTCTTCGTACAGTACGCATTGTACTTTGCAACCAGTATTACGATTGTAGCAGTTCATTTCCTCTGCATGAGAGAAGACTATTCAATAAATACTTTTATTGAAAACGCCCGTCTCTCTTTTTCTGTGCACCTCTGGTGAAACGAAGCATGCACGATTGACTGAGTGAAATATCTATCTATTGTTTCCGAGACTCTAGAGATTCATTTCTTATTCTTGGGAAACAAAAGTTGTCATGTTTATGCGGTTGTCAGAAACTAATCCCTTCTTGTTCATTCGAGAAAGTTTCTAGTGACCTCTGAGCTAACTGGCACTCACAATTAAGTCTAATATATTCAATAGAGACCTAGTCAACCTCAGTCCTACGTCTAATCTATCCATACTAATATAATAAAGAGAGAGCCCAAACCTTTGAGGCGGGTAATCTCAGGAACCACAGCACCAATCACAACACCCAATACAGCGTTGGAAAGGGCAGTTGCAGCAGAAGGACATAGGCTATGCAGACGCCCACCATATACATTTAAAATGTAAAAGAACCGTGCCTGCAAAGTAGTCCTTTGTGGGCGTGTCTGCGTTGTGCTGTGGGCGTGTGCTGGGGGCGTGACAAACGCTGGGGGCGTGTAGTACGTTCCGCCCTTCATGCCATGTCTCATATTGTGTGCTAATCCCACCCTGTTCCCTTTAAATACCCCTGCACCCCATAATCATAACCCACCCTTACTCCTTAAAATACCCCAACACCCTCAAACACTAACCCATCTTAACCCTGTAAATATACCCTGTACCCCAAAACCCAAACCTATCCCTAAACTCTAAAAATACCCCAGCACCCCAAAACCCAAACCTAGCCCTGAACCCTATAAATATCCCTGTACCTCAAAACCCTAACCTACCCCTGAACCCTAAAAATACCCCTGTAACCCAAAACCCAAACCTAGCCCTGAACCCTAAAAATACCACTGTACCCCAAAACCAAAACATACCCCTGAACCCTAAAATACCCCTGTACCCCAAAACCCAAACCTACCCCATAACCCTTAAAATACCCCAGTATCCCAAAACCCAAACCTACCCCTGAACCCTAAAAATACCCTGTAGGAAGGTGGATATCTGACTATGGTTGCCCCCAACTTTTTGCCTGGTGTTTTGCTGGTTTTTCGACTTAGTTGTCCTGGGACCCTGCTATTCAGGGCCCCAGGCCCACTGCTCTCTCTGTAAAACGGATTCCATGTACCTTAGGTACATATCTAATTGGATACTGAGTCACCTTATCAGTCCCTGTACAGTGTACCTTAGGTACCCAGGGCATAGGTGTACCCAGGGCCTACCAGGGGCTGCAGCATGTATTATGCCACCCCTGGCTGGCCATCCAAATCTGACACAACTGGCTGCACGACAGCTGGGGCAAGGTGGTGTAATCACCCTTTGCTTTAGATATAGTATTCCTATATCTAACCCTAAAAATGGACACACAGATTCCTATCAGTCACTCCTATGGCAGGCCTTGACAATCCTGAAGGCAGAGTGCTTGGAATTATGTGAGATGGTGCTCTGCCATGAGCTGAGCCCGTTTGCAGCTTGCGGAACCAAGTCCTAATAGCTGTTCCATGATAACGCGTACCATATACTCTTAAGTGCATTATAATCCTCGCAGTTAAATGCTATCTTTGGTATCGCTTTATCAAAACATGTAGAGTAAGGTGTCATACGAATTGGAATACTAACCCCTCGCCAATTCTGGCGACGGGGTTAGCATTCCACCCTTCTAGAGGGACACGACATGTATGTAACTGTGAACCCCGGTTAAAGTTAACTTACCGCAATGCCAATGCACCGCAATGCCACCGCGTGTCGGGCGATCACTTGCAACTTCTGCAAGAGGAAGTCATGGCCCTCTTGGCCAAGGGGGCCATCGAGCGCGTTCCTGGACCAGAAGTAGGGTGTCGATGTTACTCCCACTACTTTCTGGTACCCAAGAAGGGCAATGGGGGCCTACGCCCTATCTTGGACCTACGGAACGTCAACGGCTTCCTCCGGAAGGAGAAGTTCAAGATGCTGACTTTGGCTCAGGTCCTAGCTGCCCTGGACCTGGAAGACTGGCTGGTAGCGTTGGACTAGCAGGACGCTTATTTCCACATCCCCGTCCTGCCGGCCAACCGGCGTTACCTGCGGTTCACGGTAGGCCAAGAGCACTTTCAGTTTACCGTGCTCCCCTTCGGCCTTACCAGCGCCCCACGGGTGTTCACGAAGGTGATGGCGGTGGTCGCAGCTCATCTGCTCAGGTTTGGGGTGTCAGTCTTCCCCTACCTAGACGACTGGTTGTTGAAGGCGGGCTCGCCCCAGACTGTCGTCAGCCACCTCCAGACTACGGCCGACCTCCTGCATTTGCTGGGGTTCTCCATCAATGTGCCGAAGTCGCACCTGTGTCCCTCTCAGAAGCTCCTCTTCATCGGAGCGGTTCTCGACTTGGTGCAGTTTCGGGTTTACCCTCTCGAACAGCGGGTTCGGGATATACAGGCTCTGATTCCCATCTTTCAGCCGTTATCCCGAGTCTCGGTCAGGTTGACGCTGCGGCTTCTGGGGCTGATGGCCTCCTACATCCTTCTGGTGCATCACGCCAGGTGGCGGATGCGGACTCTGCAGTGGGACCTGAAGTTTCCGTGGGCCCAACATCAGGGCAACCTGTCCGATCATGTCTTGATCTCGGAGGGCACTGCGAGACAACTGCAGTGGTGGCTCACGGACCGCGATTGGGTAAGTGGCAGATCCCTCTCCCTATCCCACCCGGAGCATGTGGTTGTTACGGACGCGTCCCTCCTGGGCTGGGGAGGCCACATGGGAGAGGCGGAGATCAGAGGCCTCTGGTCTCCGGCGGAGTCCCGGCTCCATATCAACTTTTAGGAGCTGCGGGCTATTCGTCTAGCACTGAAGTCATTCCTCCCCTCTGTCCGGGGGAGTGTAGTGCAGGTGTTCACGGACAACACCACCGCCATGTGGTACTGCAACAAACAAGGCAGGGTGGGGTCGTGCACCCTATGCCAGGAGGCTTTGCGCCTCTGGCAGTGGCTGGAACATCAGGGCGTGACCCTGGTGGTTCAACACCTGGCAGGCTCTCTGAATGCCAGGGCGGACGAACTCAGCCGTCGGTGCATGATGGATCACGAATGGCGTCTGAACTCGGACGTGGCGCAAGGCCTCTTTCAGCAATGGGGAGAGCCTTGGTTAGATCTATTCGCCACAGAAGAGAACGCGCAATGTCATCAGTTCTGTGCGTTGGAATTTCCAAGGCGGCACTTGCTCGGCGACACTTTTCGTCGCGAGTGGAGTTGCGGTCTATTGTACGCCTTTCCACCTATACCACTTCTACCCAGAGTGCTGAAGAAGATCAGGCGCGACCGGGCCCAGGTTATCCTGGTGGTTCCGGACTGGGCACGAAGATACTGGTATCCCGAGCTACTCAGCATGTCAGTTGATCCCCCGATTAGTCTGCCTCTTCAGGAGGACCTTCTGTCGCAGCAGCAGGGGACGGTCCTGCACCCGAACCTGTCCAGTCTCCACCTACAAGCTTGGAGATTGAGCGCCAGTTGAGGCCATTTGACTTGCCTCCCGAAGTCTGTGATATCATTCTGGCAGCCAGGTGTCCCTCCACAAAGTCGGTATACGCCTGCAGGTGGAACAGATTTGTGGCATGGTGCACAGCAAAGGCTGTGGACCCTCTCTCTGCACCCCTTTCTGAGGTTCTACTCTTCCTTCTTTCCCTTGCCCAGCAGGGCTCTGCTCTGGGCACTCTTAAGGGGTACCTTTCTGCTCTTTCCGCCTTCTTACGGCTACCTGATCAGCCTTCCTTATTCAAGTCCCCCATTGTAAATAGATTTCTGAAGGGCATCACACACATGTTCCCTTTGTGATGCCCCAGTGGGACTTGAATCTTGTACTCACTTATCTAATGTGTGCTCCCTTTGAGCCGCTCCATAACTGTCCTCTCCGTCTTCTTACCCTGAAGACTGCTTTCCTGGTTGCCATCACCTCTGCCAGGAGAGTGGGTGAGCTCCAGGCTCTTTCTTCTACTCCACCTTTCCTCTCTGTTCATCCGGACAAGGTGGTGTTGCGTACACGACCTTCCTTTTTGCCCAAGGTTGTCACGGCCTTCCACATCGGGCAGTCCATCACCTTGCCCACCTTCTTTCCGCCTCCGCATCCCTCGAAAGAGGAAGAGAGGCTCCACCGTCTGGACCCAAATTGTGCGCTCTCTTATTACTTGGATCGCAAAAGCCAGTTCCGGGTGGATGACCAACTCTTTGGTGGTTACGTGGGCGCGAAGAAGGGAAAGGCGGTACACAAGAGGACCATTTCACGGTGGATCATCTTGTGTATTCAGGCATGTTACTCCATGGCCAAAAAGGAGCCCCCTGCTGGATTGCGGGCTCATTCCACTCGTGCCACGGCAACAACAACTGCCCTGGGCCGAGGAGTCCCCTTGCAGGACATTTGCCAGGCAGCTACGTGGGCCTCGCTGCACACGTTTGCAAGACACTACTGCCTGGACAGTCTCCGTCCTCCAGGACTTTCTGGTGTTATATTGGTTCGCAGACCCACCACCGGGGTTGGTATTGCTTGGGTATCTATTCTAAGGTAAGGAATCTATCACTAACGTGTCTCTTTCAGATGCACAAGTTACTACTTGTGTAACGATTTATCTGTAAGAGACATTAGTTAGTGATAGATTCCTTACCGACCCACCCATCCTCCCCGTTCTGTGAACCGATATCCAGGGTTACGGTCATCCCCTTCCTTTCAGGGCCCTAGTTTCATGGCACCAGTGTTGGTTCTATCATGGCTCTGCGTATCTGGCGCGGAAAAGCTGTGTATCAGAACTGACGTCAGCGCGCATTGGCGGCGTCTAAGTACTCCGATGACGTCACTCCGGCGCTTACGACGCCGACGACTGACGCGGAGCCGCAGACGACGCCTACTGACGCGCAGGGGTATTGCTACGCAAAAATTTCCGGATCCAGTCTGACTTCTGGGGATATTCTAAGGTAAGGAATCTATCACTAACTAATGTCTCTTACAGATATATCGTTACACAAGTAGTAACTTGTGCATAGTGCCTACTATCCCTAACGGGGTGCTGAAGCACTTTCTTGACGAGTAGCACGCTAATCCGGAACCGATAAGGATTAGTGGTGAATTAGTATAGTGAAATATGAAAGTAATTAGAGTGGTCGATTTCAATCAATTATTTGGATTGAGAGGGATAGAAGAGGGAACATGGTTTGCATTTATATAGTGCTTGCTACTCCTAATGAGGTGTTAAAGCGCTTTCTTCGGCGAGTAGCATACTACTCTGGAACCCATAAAGGATTAGTGGTGGTTTGGTATAGTGAAATATGAAATTTGAGAAGCGGACATGTTAGTCTGTTATTTTGATTGAAAGGGATAGTGGAGGGATAGAAGAGTGAACAATATAGACTTTTTCCTTTCTTTTCTTTTTGGTTTGGAGGTCATAGTAGTAGTGGGAGGCCTGGTGTTAGACCTGGCACCTTGGCGTGAGTCTCCCTTCCACTTTTTGCTAATGTTACTCAGACGTTTTGCTGGGGTTAGCTGCTCAGGGGACTGGGCCACGGCCAATCCGTGCCGCAGTGCAAGTGCTCCCAATGTAAAGTATACCTGTAATTGATTTCCCTGATTGGTTCATTGGATTTACTGTCAGCCCCCAGTAAAGTGCACCAGGAGTGCCAGGGCTTGTAAATACCAATACTGCTAGTGGGCCTGCAGCGCTGGTTGTGCCACCCACAGAAGCAGCCCTTTAAAATATGTCTAAGGTCTGCCATTGCAGAACCTGCGTGCAGTCTGGTGCTGTCATGCTAACTGCTCAAGTACACCTACTAGCCAGTCCCTAAACCTTCCCTTAACTTCATGTTAGTCACCCCTATGGTAGGCCCAAGGGCAGGGTGCATTGTAAGCATAAGGTAGGACAAGCCCTGATGTGTGTGGCATGTCCTAATAGTGAATTACAGCCATTTTCGTTTTTCACTATTGTAAGGCTACCTACTCTCCATAGGCCAGAATGGGCTGCTGGAATTATTACACTCTATAATCCCAGCAGACTCAGAGAGCATGGTAGAAAGTCAAGTTTAGTATGCCTGAACTCAGAATAATAAATTACTTCTTTTAGTAAACTTTATTTTAAATCCTGTGTTTGCAAATACTACTTTTAGTAAGTTCGTATTCGCTTGCCTAGCCATTTCAGCCCGCCTCTGCTTTTATGTGTATCTGCTGTCTGGTTTCTGTGAGTAACAGGTGGTGAATAGAGGGATTACAACAGGATGGGTGGTGGGAGTGCCCCTTGACTCTGAATAGGGCTATGCTCTGCCACCACAATGCTGGCTCAGCCCCCTGGGAAGCGACTGATGACTCTGCCCTGCACCTGGCCCATGAAGAGGGAAGACTGTCAACAGAGTGCTCCTGACTATACTTGCCCCCCACAATGCTGGCTCCACCTCCTGCGGAGCGTCTGATGTGCCTGCCCTGCTCACTGAAAGGAGAGACCAGAGTTTGCCAAAAAAAGTGCTCAGGGACTGAAAGAAACTATGCAAAGGCCCCCCTGGCCTGCCAAAACAAAAGAAACGCTGTATAAAAGTAGGAGCCACGCTCCCAAGAAACTAGATCCTGCTTGTGAACCACGACGACCCTCTGCCTGAGGAGAAGGAACCAAGGAAGCTGAAGGAAGAAGACTGTCCTGGGGGACTGACAAACATTGGGAACCTTGCTGCCAAAGGAGAGGAGGAAACTCTACTGAAAGACTTTGTTTTTACTTAGTGCTACAAGACTTGTGATTCCAAGCTCATCTCCAAGGGCCTGGAAGTGAGCTGCCCCCTGATCTGAGTCCCAGGAATAGTGGACTCTGCCTGCCTTTCTCCAAGCCAAGAGGAACCTGACAAACTCTGCCCCAGCTGCTGGAGCCGCCAGCCGAGTGTGTCCCGCATTCCTGAGCCGACGTGGAGCCGTGACTGTGGCCGCCCGCCTCGTGTGACCCGCTCTGACCTCGAGCCGTGTCCACACTGGGCCGCTCACACCCGCTTCACCCCCTCTGCTGGACCATACCGCTCGCCGCATCCCCGGTGAAGAGAGAGTCCGCGCACCGCCCGTTCGGCCCTTACAAGCGTACCGGCCTGACCTGTGCACTGCGCACCTGACATCAGCAGCCCTTTGGAACCGGAGTACGCGCAGTCCGCCTTAAGCGTACACCTTTGAATGCCCTCTGAGATCATGCGCGTCGTACCGGCTTGAAGCTAGTCGCTGAGTACGACTCGCACAGCGCCTACCAATCCTGGAGTACGCTACGCCTGAAGCATACCAGCATCGCACTGCCTGTGAAGAGTGAGCGGAGGTCCGGGTAATACACCAGAGGCATTTCCCCGCTTTCACCGGGCGCCCCCGGAGTGTTTGTGGCGTATGCCAGAAGCATACGCAATCGCACCAGCCTTTGATTTTGAGCCCCCTAAGAGACATACCGCCTTGCCTTTGTGGCCGTACGCCTCGCACCAACCTGCCCACATTGAAGCACAGCACCTCTGATCCTGCGAGCTTGCATTAGTGGAGGTTCGCGTCGTACGCCTGAAGCATACCCTTTGGCCCTGCACCTGTCCACGAGGCCGCGCCGCACCCGAGAGCCGCACTGTACTTAAGTACAGGCCGCCCGTGCCGCTGCCTCCTCTGGGGGAATCTGCCTGCCAGAGAGGATGTCTGCCCCAAGCCAGACTGGCTCGACAAGACCAGCGTCTAGAGTTCGTCCCGCACCCCGCGTGTGCCGCGCATCAGCAGGTATTGGGCATTCCTTCCAAGGCCCGAGCTGTACTGTACCCCCTCGGGGCGCCCTTAAGCCAGAACTGCATAGTTGAGGGAAGTTAAAGTATTGGAAAAGCATTTAAGAAGGAACTTAAAGTAATCTACATTAAAGCATCGTTTTACATCACTGAAGTATTTTAAAGAAAGCCTCATTTTTATGCATTATTGAAACGTGATAAGCAAGCCTTGTTTTCATCACTGAAACATCCAAAGAAAGACTGGTTTCAACTTTTTGAAACGTTTTTCCTGATTTAAAGACACTTACAATAAGAAAGCCTATATCCTAAATCTAAAGAAAGTATTGTGTGCTTCCCAAAGTGAATGTTATTTATGGTCTTGTAGTAATCCTGCAACTCTACTATTTTTATATAAAGTACCAGTATTTTTATACAAGCTACAGCCTGGTGTCCATTTGTGGGGGGGTAATTATTTTTGCTGTGTATAATCCTAATTGCTTAACTGACTTTGCGCCCTGAGGATTAGCCTTGACTGCTCACGCCACGCAACCTAAAGGGTGAGCAGGGGTTATTCTTGAGGGGTAGTTCCCTTGCCCTGACTAGAGGAGAGGGTCCCTGCTTGTCACAAGTGTACACCTGTACCAACCAGAGACCCCCAAATCTAACACCTGGGATGAGTAAAAAGGGATGTGGAGGAGAAGAGTCAGAGGGAAGAGTTTAGAAAGGCTTGATTTGGGGGATCAGTATTGTAAAAGAGGTGTCAGATGGTGCAAGGAGTAGGGGAGAGTCTTGAAAGGGCTATTTTGGGGATCATAGTAGTGGTATGGGGTTTGAGATGAATGAGAGAGTGGATGTAGAGGATATATTGATAAAGGTATAGAGTGAGAAACCGGGTAGTGCATTGGAAAGAGTAGTACAAAGAGGTTTGAGATGAGTCCGAGAGTTGAGGTAGAAGACATATTGAGAGAGGTATAGGGTGAGAAATAGGGTTGTGCATTGGATATGCTGAATTAGAAGTAATAAATATATAGATCCATGAGTACATGGAAAGTTTATAGATGTATAAAGGAAGTACGTATATGTAGATTAAAGATACTGATATAGGTATAGGGTGAGAAATAGAGTAGTGCAGTTAATATGCTTGTTTTTTTTAGAAAAGTAATAAATATATAAATTCAAGTACATGGAAGGTACATAGATGCATTAAAGAAGGAAGTATAAGTAGATTAAAGATGCATTCGATAAACTCTGGTTTTCAAGTGTTGTACTTAAAAATGTATTTATTTATTTAAACATAATTATTCGACATGTTTATACAAAGCAATGCACATACAGTGGTACATATCTATAGTACAAACAAATGCTTCGATACAGAAGGATATGCTGTATATTTCTGTTTGTGTATGGTGCTTATGTGGGGAAGAGCTAATTCTTGAGTAGTTTTATGAAGATAAGGTCGTTGTCATATCTTATGTTGGGAAGTAAAGAGTTCCATATTTTGGCTGCTTGAACAGAGGAAGATATGCCACCCATGTGTTTTTTTTGTATCTTGGGATTTTAAGGCGAGGTGCCACTCTAGAGCATAGGTTCCTATGATGAATGTGTTTGGTGATTTCATTCCTGATAACGAGTGGTCCCATTCCATGTATCGCTTTGTGGGTGATACAAAGGAGCTTGAACGTGGATCTTCTGGAAATCTGTAACCAGTGCAGGGCTTTCAAGGCAGGGGAATGTGGTCTCGCGGTTTAATATGCAAGATTAGTCTGGCAGCCGAGTTCTGAATCTGCTGTAGTCTTTTCATAGTCGTTAAAAGTGATCCGTGGTAGAGGCTATTGGCGTAATCGAGTTTGGACAGAACAAGGGAGATGATAGCTTCGACCCTGTGTGGAAATTCCAAATGGGGGGAAGATTCGTCGCAGAGTTTTTATAATAACAAAGCTTGATCTTGCTAGTTTGTCCACTAGGGCATTCATCAATAGCTTGGAGTCCATGGTATTTCCAAGGTTTCTTACTTCCTTCGAATCCCAGTTCATCAGGCCAGGCGGCAAGCGAGTTGTAATGTTTCCAATCGCCACAAGTGAGTATTTCGATTTTGGAAGCATTCAATTTGAGATGGCTCCAAGTCATCTATTGATCCACCGCTCTGAGACAGCTGAAAATAGGCAAGTTTAAAATGTCCTTGGGGCATTCCAGTTGAAGGAGTATTTGCGTGTCATCTGCATATTTATAGCACGTGAGGTGAAATTGATCTGTACTGGTAATGATTTCATGTAGATATTGAAAAGCATGGACGCGGTGAGGGCCCCGAGTTTTTGTGGCGTATGGGTTGGACGAGAAAGGTGGGGTATGGATTACATTAGTTCTGTTTTGAAGGTAGGACGTGATTCATTCTAAAGCAGTCCCCTCTATGCCGACTTCATAGAGTCTTTGTATCAGTGTGTCATGGTCAACTGTGTCAAAGGCAGCCGAGAGGTCCAAGAGAAGTAGCGCAGCAACCCTGTTGCGGTGAACTGTGTTCTTCAGGTCATCCCAGATGGCAAGGAGGGCAGATTTGTGCCTCTTCCAGGATGGAATCCTGTTTGGAAGTTTGCTCAGGAAATACCCATTTATAATGAGTCTGTAGTTGTCAGGGTTCAGCGGATCCAAGTTTGTTTTCTTCAGTAAAGGGCGTATGTAGACTTTTTGAGTTCTTCAGGAAATATTCCGGTAGTTAAGGAATCGTTGATGATTCTTCTTACTGGAGTGGCAGCTGAGGTTGTTAGAAGAATTGTCTTGAAAGTTTGCGGAGGACACTGGTCAGAAGGACTGCCGGCAGGCCTACCTGCTTTGACTAGGTCCATCAATTCATGTGAAATGTGTTGGAAGGATCTAAGAGGCTGAGTTAGAGTATTCTTGGATTGTTGTTTTGAAAAAAGGGTTAGTGCTGGTGCTTTGTCTCGTTTTTAAGTACTAGTCCAATGTGTCTGCTTTGTCCATGTAATGTTTTGCCAGTTTGTCTGTAAAATCTTGAGTAACTGGTTGAGTTCCTTCTATGCAATTTGGTTTACAAAATTCATTGAGTATTTTATAGAATTCTTTATTTGCACATTTAGCATTTTGAATTCTGTCTGAATAGTACCTGTTATTTGCTTTTTTGATAGCTGACTTATATAATCTGGCAATTTTCTGTAGGTGAAGTTTGTCTTTTGTTTTAAGGTAGGCACGTTGCTGCTTTCTAAATTGTAATTTCTGATAGATACATCTGCCGTGTGGATTCCTCACCTTGTGAATATCCCCCTTGCCCCAGCAACATTCGGAAATTCTTTTTCGTAGCCTCGCGCCAACGTGGATAGGACGTCACAGAGACACGGCTCCGCTCGCGACTCCGCTGACGTCACCGACGCCTATAATAGGCCCACGCCGGCGTGATGACATCAGTTCCCTTTTTTCCGCGTCGTCGACGCTAACGGTTATCGGGAATCTCTGTAGCCTACTGGTACTTTGTTGCCGTTTTGTTACTTAATTCTGCTTCTCTGTATCCTGTCTCTTCGAGGATGTCATCCAAGAAGACTGGCTTCAAGCCCTGCAGGGAGTGCGGTAAAATGATGTCCATTACCGACCCCCATGAAGACTGCATCTGGTGTTTAAGTTCCGACCATGATGTGGAGGATTGTTCTTCGTGTCGGAAGATGAATCCGAAGGCCCTGAGGGAGAGAGAAGCCAAACTTCTGGTTGCGAAGGTGAAAACTGGAAAGGAGAAGTCGTCGAGGTCTCGTTCTCGAAGGGCGAGGTCGAGATCTGCTTCTCGAGAGAGGTCGTCTTCGAAGTCGGCGTCGGATCATGTTTCGAAGTCGAAGAAGAAGCACAAGAAGAGGAGACATGAGTCCCGACGTCGCTCTGGTAAGGAGTCGGGCTCGAGGTCACCGAAGAAGGTACGTTCGAAGGTGGTTACCCTCGAAGTCTCCGAGCATGAAGGTGAGGCCTCGCCTTCTGAGTCGCGTGGGCGGTCTCCATCTCCGGCTCCGAATGCTTCACCGGTTCCGAATCCGTCTCCGGCGCCGTCCCCGGCCCGAGAAGAGGAAGAGGCCCGGGAGGATGTGGATTCTGCGCCTGTCGATGAGCCGAATTCGATCCCTCCTCAGGACCGGCCTGATGGTTTTCAGCCGCCCTTTCCTGCTCCAGGCCAGGACCCTTCAGCGTTTCTTAACGCAATGTATGGTGTCTTCTCAAGGGCGTGGTACCCCTCTGGTGCACCTTCGAGTCCCATGGGTCCTTTGGCTTTCAGCCTGGGAGTTCCTCACTCCTATCCTCCGGCTCCGTTTATGCCTTACATGCCGGCTCCCACGCCGCATTAGCAATTCCCGGCTCCGCCGAAGTCGTCGACGCCGATTCCGGCGTCGCCTGCTCCTGATCATCCTCGAGGGCATTCTTCTGTGCCGTCGGATTCGATTCCGGCGCCGGCCCCGAATCCGTCGAAGCCGCTGGTGGATCCGGCTGCGAGGCGTGTAAAGGAGAGGTCAAGAAGAGAAGCACAACGCCTTTTGGAGGAGCAGAGTTATATGGGCTCACAGTCTGACGTTGAAGAAGGTGAACTAGAGGAGAGCTGTTTTGAGGAATTGGCGGATTCTGGGACCCTTGATTTCTCTCCAGAGTGGGAGTTGCCCTCAGGCTCAGGTGCTCCCTCTAAGGATATCCAGCCTTACCATCTGGTTATGAGAAAGGCTGCTGAGCTTCTTCAATTGACTCTGCCTACAGTGGAGTTCAAGTCTAATCTCCTCACAGAAGTCTTGCATTCACCAAATTCTGTGGATGAGCCTTTACTTCCATTCAATGATGCCTTGACTGATCCTATTATGGAAGTTTGGAAGAAACCTTTGTCTGCTCCTGCGGTATCAAAGAGTGTTGCAAGGAGGTACAGGGCCGCTCCTGAGGACCCGGCTTTTCTGTCTTCACATCCTTCGCCGGAGAGCCTGGTCATTCAGGCTGCCTGTTCAAAGAAGAGTCTTAGTGCCTTTCCGCAGGTTCCTTGTGAGAAGGAAGCAAAGAAACAGGACCAGGTGGCAAAAAAGACCTTTTCATCGGCTAGTATGGCCTTAAAGTCAACTAATGCCACATGCCTAATGGGGAGGTATGTGCATGCCCTGATGGACTCCTTGCGTATCCTGGCTCCTAAAATTCCTGACGCAAACCGAAAGGATTTTGAGGAGGTGATTAATGACACTCAGGCGGCAGCCCGCCAGGTAATTCAAAGTGGTCTGGACACTGCTGACTCTGTGGCTCGTATTATGGGCACCGCTGATGCCACTAGGAGATCAGCCTGGTTGAAGTCATCGGACTTTTCGGCTGATGTTCAGGCGACTCTGCTTGATCTCCCTTTTGATGGCTCAGGTCTCTTTGGGAAAAAGGCGGATGCAGCTCTTGAGCGATTCAAGGATTGCAGAGCAACAGCGAAGTCCTTGGGCCTCCAGATCAGGGGCACTTCTTCCGGCAGAAGGTTCAGGGGCTTTGGTCGCTCCTTTCGGAATTTCCGGCAAGGCCAACAGCAGCAGCAGCAACAGCAGCAGCAGCAAAATTCAATGTACAGATCGTACAGGGGAAAACAAAGAGCGCGTCCTCGTGGGCGTCAGCCCTCCTCTTCCTCCACCTCTTCCAACCCCCCTGCCGCAGAAAAGCAGCCCTAGATCCGCTATTCAGGATCATGTGGGTCCGGTTGGGGGTCGGCTTACCCATTTTCTACAGGATTGGGAATCGGTTACGACAGATCTTTGGGTTCTCAATCTTGTAGAAAATGGGTATGCCCTTCCCTTTCAGGAATTCCCCCCTGTTTACCCTCCTTGTCAAGGTTTTTGCACCCAGGAACATCTGTCTCTTCTGCAGGAGGAGGTTCTAACTCTGTTACGAAAGGGTGCGATAGAGGTGGTCCCAGAGCAGGAAAGGGGTCAGGGATGCTACTCCCGGTATTTCCTGATCCCCAAAAAGGATGGCAGGCTTCGTCCTATCCTGGACCTCAGGATCTTGAATCTCTATCTGAAGCAGGAGAAATTCAAGATGCTCACCCTTATTCAGGTTCTTCAAGCGTTGATGGAAGGAGACTGGATGGTGTCGCTCGACTTGCAGGATGCGTATTTCCACATCCCAATCCTGAAGTCGCACAGGAAGTATCTCCATTTCACGGTTGGGTCGCAGCACTACCAGTTTGCGGTTCTTCCGTTTGGTCTTACTACTGCGCCTCGAGTCTTCACCAAGGTGATGGCGGTGGTGGCAGCTCATCTCAGGAGATCGGGGATACCTGTGTTCCCGTATTTGGACGACTGGCTGATCAAAGCGGAGTCGTCAGAGAAGGTGCTCCATCATCTGCAGGAGACAACTCAGTTGTTGTTCAGGTTGGGTTTTTCGATACATGTACCCAAGTCTCACCTGGTGCCCTCCCAGCGCAACCTGTTCATAGGTGCCGTACTGGACACTACTGTTTGTCGTGCATTCCCTCCGCCTCAAAGGATTCGCGACATACAGGAAATGATTCCTTTGTTTTACCCTGGAGCAGTCGTTCCAGTCCTGAAGGTCCTTCGTCTGCTCGGTCTGATAGCTTCTTGCATTCTATTGGTCAACCATGCACGCTGGCACATGAGGGCACTCCAGTGGTGCCTCCGCAGGCAGTGGTATCAGCACAACGGAGATCTCGGGGAGTCGGTGAAGATCTCCAGAGAAACTGCAGCGGATCTGTCTTGGTGGAGCGTGGAAGGCAACCTGTCGCAAGGGAAGCCTTTCCATCTACCTCCATCGGTGGCCACGGTGATAACGGATGCATCCACTCTAGGGTGGGGTGCTCATCTGGGGGATCTGGAGGTCAAGGGTCTTTGGTCTCCAGAGGAAAGGTTGCTTCACATCAACCTTCTAGAGTTGCGGGCGATACGTTTGGCGCTCAAGGCCTTCCTCCCTTCCCTTCGCGGTCAGTCGATCCAAGTCCTGACGGACAATACGACCGCGATGTGGTACATCAACAAGCAGGGAGGAGTGGGGTCGCAGTGTCTCTGCAGAGAGGCTCTGCGTCTCTGGTCCTGGGTTCAGGTCCACCAGATTTGTCTGATGGCAAATCATCTGGCCGGAGTTCTGAACGTGCGTGCAGACAGTCTCAGTCGGCAGTTCTCTGCCGACCACGAGTGGAGGCTTCATCCGGAGGTGGTTCGTCACGTCTTTCGGACGTGGGGGACTCCTCGGGTGGACCTGTTTGCCACTCGCGAGAATGCTCACTGCCCGTTATTCTGCAGTCTCCAGAATCCGATGCAAGGAGCCTTGGGGGACGCGTTTCAGTTGAGTTGGGGAAATCAACTCCTTTATGCGTTTCCTCCCATACCCTTGATTCCTCGGGTTCTGAGGAAAATTCGCCAAGACCGGGCCCAAGTTATATTGGTCGCCCCGGATTGGCCAAGAAGGGTGTGGTATACAGATCTACTCCACCTCTCCTCTCACCCGCCGCTCCGTCTCCCTCTCAGGGCAGACCTCCTCTCTCAGATGGAGGGGCAGGTTCTACACCCCCACCTCCAGACATTGCACCTTCATGCCTGGAGATTGAACGGGGCAACCTGATTTCCTATTCTCTCGCACCTGATGTGGTGGATGTCATTTTGTCTGCCAGACGTGACTCCACTAAGACTGTCTATTCTTATAGATGGTCTAGGTTTGTTATATGGTGTGGTGAGAATGATATTGATCCGTTGAGAGCCCATTTGTCAGATGTGCTCCGGTTTGCTCTTTCTTTGGCGCAACGGGGGCTGGCAGTTGCCACAGTTAAGGGCTATCTTTCGGCACTGTCGGCTTTTATTTGTTTGCCTGATCAGCCCTCTCTTTTTAAGTCACCTGTTGTCTTGAGGTTTTTGAAGGGTCTTGTAAACAAGTTTCCTCCTACCCCTTTTATTGTACCTCAGTGGGACTTGAATCTTGTTCTGACTTTTCTGATGGGCTCTCCCTTTGAGCCTCTTCATAAATGTCCTATGAGGCTTTTAACCTTTAAGGCAGTTTTCCTAGTTGCAATTACCTCGGCAAGGCGGGTGAGTGAGCTTCAAGCTCTAAGTTCCAAGCCCCCGTTCCTGACCATACATGCTGATCGGATGGTTCTAAGGACCAGGGCTGCTTTTCTTCCTAAGGTGGTGACTCCTTTCCACCTTGGTCAATCCATTACCCTCCCTACCTTTTATCCTCCCCCACACCCTTCCAAGGAGGAGGAGAGGTTGCACCGTCTGGACCCTAAGAGGGCGGTGTCTTTTTATTTGGACAGAACTAAAGACTGTCGCTTGGACGATCAACTCTTCATTGGCTTTGCTGGCTGCAAGAAGGGAAGAGCGGTCCATAAAAGGACTTTATCAAGATGGATCGTTCTGTGTATAATGATCTTCTACTCTTTGGCCGGTAAGGAACCTCCGGAGGGTATTAGGGCTCATTCCACTAGAGCTAAGTCAACTACCTCTGCTTTGGCTAGAGGTGTTCCTGTGGAGGACATTTGTAGGGCGGCAACCTGGTCTTCCCTCCATACTTTCGCGAAGCATTACTGCTTGGATACAGAAGTCAGGAGGGACGGCCACTTTGCGCGCTCTGTCCTTCAGGATTTCCTGGTTTAGAAGAGTGGACACCCTCCTCCGGGAGTGGGGACTGCTGTGGGACTCTATTCACAAGGTGAGGAATCCACACGGCAGATGTATCTATCAGAAGAACAAGTTACTTACCTTCGGTAACGCTTTTTCTGGTAGATACTATATCTGCCTGTGGATTCCTCACTGACCCACCCGCCTCCCCGTTGTCCACTCTTCTATGCCAGAGTTATTGTACTGTAATGTATATTTATTTTGATGTCAAGGAAATGTTTCATTTGCTTTCCTGCATTTGCTTTACACTGTGTGTTTTGCCTTGACTATTGTATACTGTGTATGGTTTGTATATATCTACTGTCATTGGTCCGTCCGTGTACCTCGATGGCACGGAAAAAAGGCGGAACTGATGTCATCACGCCGGCGTGGGCCTATTATAGGCGTCGGTGACGTCAGCGGAGTCGCGAGCGGAGCCGTGTCTCTGTGACGTCCTATCCACGTCGGCGCGAGGCTACGAAAAAGAATTTCCGAATGTTGCTGGCGCAAGGGGGATATTCACAAGGTGAGGAATCCACAGGCAGATATAGTATCTACCAGAAAAAGCGTTACCGAAGGTAAGTAACTTGTTCTTTATGTCTTTTATCTCTGTATTTCTCCAAGGTACTTGTTTTCTTTTGTTCTGTTGTGCAGTTTTGAGTGTTATCAGGATATCAAAAGCTTCCTGTAGCCACTCCTAGTTTTTTAACAGAATTGATTGTTTCCAGATCTGTATTGGATGTTATTTGTGTTTCTAAGTGTTCCAAATTGAGGTTGTTCGACGGTCGATAGGTGGATGTACGTAAGGTAGTTTGAGGTGAGTCCCTTAGTGTTGTTTTATGTTGGAAAGAAAGCAAATGGTGGTCTGACCATGTAACTGGAGTTATAGTTTGAAAGGTAACTAGTTTGGTATTAGCAAAAATGACATCTAGGATATGTCCAGTGATGTGTGTGGATTTGTGGACAATCTGATTCAGGTTTGGTGCGTCTAGGCCAGTGATTATTTTTGGATGGGTCATATTAGCTTTGTCAAACCAAATGTTGAGATCACCCAAAACGCATAGGTTGGAGTTAATTGTTATCGGCGACTGTGGTGAAAGTCGCTGAGAACACCGTCAACACAGAACTGACAAGATTCATCGAAGACAACGCCATCCTCGACCCTTCCCAATCCGGATTCCGCAGCAACCACAGCACTGAGACCGCCCTACTTGCCGCCACAGAGGACTCCGCACCCTCCCGGACCAAGGCC
The DNA here is from genome assembly GCF_964263255.1 of Lissotriton vulgaris. Taxonomy (NCBI): domain Eukaryota; kingdom Metazoa; phylum Chordata; class Amphibia; order Caudata; family Salamandridae; genus Lissotriton; species Lissotriton vulgaris. Next base: position 1,382,921,515 of record NC_141691.1, on the reverse strand, counting down.
CCACTGCCAGATACAATCGCCAGATGGGATCGGACACCGCTCGTTTCATAGATCACCTTCCAGAGGATTAAAGGATGGAAGCAAGACAGATCCTGTTAGAAGGGGAAATATCTGCCTCTGAGATTATCGATGCTTCTATGGACATCTCTTCCTTGGCCTTTCGTCAGCTCGCTGGACCTGCTGTCCTCAGGTGCAAGAGTTGGCTGAAGGCAACAATGTTCTGCCCTGAGGTGCAAAGCAAAATTTTGGACATGCCATTTGATGGTGAAACACTATTTGGCAAACATATTGATGATGCTTCATAAGCCATCAAAACATACACGAATACAGCTAAGGCCTTGGCAACACTCCAACATAGAAAGACCCTGTTTCATGGAGGTTACCAGAGATACCAGCCTCCGACTTACACCTCTTTTCGACCGTTCTACCAGCAGCAACAGCAATACTGTGCACCACCGCAAGCTGCTTATTCCATACAACCTAGACGGAAGCAACAAATTCATTCCAGGAATTCGGTCAGAAAGCAGTGTTCAACACCTCAACACCTGCCGCTCTTCCCATCTCTACTTCACTAAAGAAAATTTCCCTTTCTCATTGCCTACAGAAGTGACAGAGAATAACAGACAAATTGGTCCTGGATATAATAAAATATAGACATACCCTATAGTTTACCTCGATGCCCCCTCCTCATCCACCTCAAAAATCAAAACCACCCCATCTTCAATTGCTAAAGAAGGATGCTTTGCTGATGCTTAAAAAGGGAACAATAGAATGTGTACCACACTCTCCGAGAGGAAAGGCTTCAACATTTGTTTTTCCTGATAAAGAATAAAAAGTCCGGAGAAGGGCGTTCCATTCTAGACCTCAGAAAACTCAACAAATACCTGCTGAAGAAATCCTTTTGCATGGTAACTCTCCAGGAGATATATCTAATAGACTACTAGCCGCAGAATCCTTCACATAGAATTATCCCCAGGGGTGAGACTGGATCCGGAAACTTTTTTGCCACAGCATCCCTCGTACCGGGGGCGAGACGACATCACGCGACTCCGCCCAGGCGTTGTCCGAGCACGTGACATCAGCGAGGTCACATAAGACCCGCCCCAGCACGCCTATGTCAGTTTTTTCCTTTTCTGCGTGCAACGCGGATCCGGTCCTTGCTTCGGGCCTGTTTTGGGCCCCATTTTTCTCAGTTCTTTTGGTGGAACAGTGTGCGAATGCCTTCGGACTTGAAAACGTCTACGTTTTGTGGGCCTCTCATGTCGGCGACTGACCCGCACCTCCTTTGTATGTGGTGTTTGGGGGAGGATCACAGCACCACTGACTGCGAGGCATGTCAACAGTTGATGCCGAAGTTTTTGGATGGGTCATATTAGCTTTGTCAAACCAAATGTTGAGGTCACCCAAAACGCATAGGTTAGAGTTTATCGGCGACTGTGGTTGAGAACACCGTCAACACAGAACTGACAAGATTCATCGAGGACAACGCCATCCTCAACCCTTCCCAATCCTGATTCCGCAGCAACCACAGCACTGAGACCGCCCTACTTGCCGCCACAGACTACATCTGCACCCTCCCCGACCAAGGCCACACTGCCAGATACAATTGCCAGATGGGATCGGACACCGCTCATTTCATAGATCTCCTTCCAGAGGATTAAAGGATGGAAGCAACACAGATCCTGTTAGAAGGGGAAAAATCTGCATCTGAGATTATCGATGCTTGTATGGACATCTCTTCCTTGGCCTTTCGTCAGCTCGCTGGACCTGCTGTCCTCAGGTGCAAGAGTTGGCTGAAGGCAACAATGTTCTGCCCTGAGGTGCAAAGCAAAATTTTGGACATGCCATTTGATGGTGAAACACTATTTGGCAAACATATTGATGATGCTTTATAAGCCATCAAAACAGACACGGATACAGCTAAGGCCTTGGGAACACTCCAATATAGAAAGACCCTGTTTCATGGAGGTTACCAGAGATACCAGCCTCCGACTTACACCTCTTTTCGACCGTTCTACCAGCAGCAACAGCAATACTGTGCACCACCGCAAGCTGCTTATTCCATACAACCTAGACGGAAGCAACAAATTCATTCCAGGAATTCGGTCAGAAAGCAGTGTTCGACACCTCACCACCTGCCGCTCTTCCGATCTCTACTTCACTAAGGAACATTTCCCCTTCTCATTGCCTACAGAAGTGGCAGAGAATAACAGACAAATTGGTCCTGGATATAATAAAATATAGACATACCCTATAGTTTACCTCGATGCCACCTCCTCATCCACCTCAAAAATCAATACCACCCCATCTTCAATTGCTAAAGAAGGATGCTTTGCTAATGCTTAAAAAGGGAACAATAGAATGTGTACCACACTCTCCGAGAGGAAAGGCTTCAACCTCAGTTTTTTCCTGATAAAGAAGAAAAAGTCCGGAGAATGGCGTTCCATTCTAGACCTCAGAAAACTCAACAAATACCTGCTGAAGAAATCCTTTTGCATGGTAACTCTCCAGGAGATATATCTAATAGACTACTAGCCGCAGAATCCTTCACGTAGAATTATCCCCTGGGGTGAGACTGGATCCGGGAACGTTTTTGGCACAGCATCCCTGCGTACTGGGGGCGAGACGACATCACGCGACTCCGCCCAGGCGTTGTCCGAGCACGTGACATCAGCGAGTTCACATAAGACCCGCCCCAGCATGCCTATGTCAGTTTTTTTAGGTCTCCTGGCGTTTAACAGCGCGTCAGCGCTGTGTCCGCCAGGAGATCTTTTGTCAGCGACTCTCAGTCCCAGGAGACAGTCCTGGCCACGCGCATCCTTCCAGGCGATTTGTAACTGGAACGCGCGCTGTGGCCAGGCGCTGTCTCCTGGGAAGCGCAAGCACCCCACACGCATGCGCATACACACACACAAGCGCCCATGCACGCACGCACGCACATACATACATACAGAGACACCCCCCCTGACACATACACACACGCGCGCACACACACACACACACGTGCACCGAGGCCCCCCCCTCCCTCCCTCCCTCCCCCGCCGTCACCTTCGCACGCATACATACACACACGAGCATACACGCACACACACACACAAGTGCACCAAGCCCCCCCCAGCCTTTTTTTGAACTTACCTGGCCAATGTCGGGGACTCTGCTCAGCACGCGGCGCCCAACCTCCTGCTGGCGCGGCCCCGGGGCTCCACACCGCTCACAGGAGCCCCGGGCCGCGAGACGCAACGACTCCGCCTGCCTCCTCTTCCGCTCTGAACGTGGCTCCGCCCCCGTCACAGGCGACCGTGCCTGACTTCCGGGGCGGCCGCGGCGGCATTCCGGGGGCATACTCGATTCTATATTTAAAGTGCCTCCTACTGTGTAATGTGACAGGCGGCCTGAAATTATGTTTTGCGAGACGTTTTTATTGCAGAGAAACATTTGCAAATGGAAATATAAGAGCCCCTCAGTCCACACACTGATTTTCTAGAGGTTGACAACAGCCTCCTTTTGAGCGCATGGTGAATATCCACAGGAAAACAACATCCCCCCCCATACCGCCCACTACAATCATCAATTGGGAATTGGAAGCACCCCCTTTAAGCACCCTATAAGAACTCACTGACTATGATAAAGCCCCAAGAAGCTCACCCTTACGGCCCACACTCAATAGCAACAGAGAAATATTTACGCCCTGATCATTAACCGAGAGACATTTCCCCTTCCTGCACAGACAATGGCAAACTGCACATCTCGTCGTTTTTCCGGTTCCTTTGAAAACATGTTAGGTTGATGAAAGTTTAAGTGAAAGGGGCACTTTAAGTCGTTCTGCAGAAGGATCAGGGGCTGCCTGGCTGTCCTGTCTGGTGCTGCGGAGACAGGGAAGGGGTGTGCTGAAAGCTGAAAGCAATGCAGCCCCAGTGCCAGACTCCCTTGCCTTTTCCCAGTTTGATGCAGAAGTATTTAACAAGGAAATAGAACAGTCTCTCACAAAAGTATGCAGAAAACGGTGAGACCTATTAAATGAGTGCAGAGTGAGTGCAGAGTTGTAATGCAGAGTAGTGAGTAGTGAGTGCAGAGTGGTAATGCAGAGTAGTGAGTGCAGAGTAGTGAGTGCTGAGTGCAGAGTAGTGAGTGCAGAGTAGTGAGTGCAGAGTAGTGAGTGCAGAGTAGTGAGTGCAGAGTAGTGAGTGCAGAGTAGTGAGTGCAGAGTAGTGAGTGCAGAGCAGTGAGTGCAGAGCAGTGAGTGCAGAGCAGTGAGTGCAGAGCAGTGAGTGCAGAGCAGTGAGTGCAGAGCAGTGAGTGCAGAGTAGTGAGTGCAGAGTAGTGAGTGCAGAGTAGTGAGTGCAGAGTACAGAGTAGTGAGTGCAGAGTAGTGAGTGCAGAGTGCAGTGTAGTAAGTGCAGTGTAGTGAGTGCAGAGTAGTGAGTGCAGAGTAGTGAGTGCAGAGTGCAGTGTAGTGAGTGCAGTGTAGTGAGTGCAGTGTAGTGAGTGCAGAGTAGTGAGTGCAGAGTAGTGAGTGCAGAGTAGTGAGTGCAGAGTAGTGAGTGCAGAGTAGTGAGTGCAGAGTAGTGAGTGCAGAGTAGTGAGTGCAGAGTAGTGAGTGCAGAGTAGTGAGTGCAGAGTAGTGAGTGCAGAGTAGTGAGTGCAGAGTAGTGAGTGCAGAGTGGTAATGCAGAGTGGTAATGCAGAGTGGTAATGCAGAGTGGTAATGCAGAGTGGTAATGCAGAGTGGTAATGCAGAGTGGTAATGCAGAGTGGTAATGCAGAGTGGTAATGCAGAGTGGTAATGCAGAGTGGTAATGCAGAGTGGTAATGCAGAGTGGTAATGCAGAGTAGTGAGTGCAGAGTGGTAATGCAGAGTAGTGAGTAGTGAGTGCAGAGTAGTGAGTGCAGAGTAGTGAGTGCAGAGTAGTGAGTGCAGAGTAGTGAGTGCAGAGTAGTGAGTGCAGAGTAGTGAGTGCAGAGTAGTGAGTGCAGAGTAGTGAGTGCAGAGTAGTGAGTGCAGAGTAGTGAGTGCAGAGTAGTGAGTGCAGAGTAGTGAGTGCAGAGTAGTGAGTGCAGAGTAGTGAGTGCAGAGTAGTGAGTGCAGAGTAGTGAGTGTGCAGAGTAGTGAGTGCAGAGTAGTGAGTGCAGAGTAGTGAGTGCAGAGTAGTGAGTGCAGAGTAGTGAGTGCAGAGTAGTGAGTGCAGAGTAGTGAGTGCAGAGTAGTGAGTGCAGAGTAGTGAGTGCAGAGTAGTGAGTGCAGAGTAGTGAGTGCAGAGTAGTGAGTGCAGAGTAGTGAGTGCAGAGTGGTAATGCAGAGTGGTAATGCAGAGTGGTAATGCAGAGTGGTAATGCAGAGTGGTAATGCAGAGTGGTAATGCAGAGTGGTAATGCAGAGTAGTGAGTGCAGAGTGGTAATGCAGAGCAGTGAGTGCAGAGTGGTAATGCAGAGCAGTGAGTGCAGAGCAGTGAGTGCAGAGTAGTGAGTAGTGAGTGTGCAGAGTAGTGAGTGCAGAGTAGTGAGTAGTGAGTGTGCAGAGTAGTGAGTGCAGAGTAGTGAGTAGTGAGTGTGCAGAGTAGTGAGTGCAGAGTAGTGAGTAGTGAGTGTGCAGAGTAGTGAGTGTGCAGAGTAGTGAGTGTGCAGAGTAGTGAGTGCAGAGTAGTGAGTGCAGAGTAGTGAGTGCAGAGTAGTGAGTGCAGAGTAGTGAGTGCAGAGTAGTGAGTGCAGAGTAGTGAGTGCAGAGTAGTGAGTGCAGAGTAGTGAGTGCAGAGTAGTGAGTGCAGAGTAGTGAGTGCAGAGTAGTGAGTGCAGAGTAGTGAGTGCAGAGTAGTGAGTGCAGAGTAGTGAGTGCAGAGTAGTGAGTGCAGAGTAGTGAGTGCAGAGTAGTGAGTGCAGAGTAGTGAGTAGTGAGTGCAGAGTAGTAAGTAGTGAGTGCAGAGTAGTAAGTAGTGAGTGCAGAGTAGTAAGTAGTGAGTGCAGAGTAGTAAGTAGTGAGTGCAGAGTAGTGAGTGCAGAGTAGTGAGTAGTGAGTGTGCAGAGTAGTGAGTAGTGAGTGTGCAGAGTAGTGAGTGCAGAGTAGTGAGTGCAGAGTAGTGAGTGCAGAGTAGTGAGTGCAGAGTAGTGAGTGTGCAGAGTAGTGAGTGTGCAGAGTAGTGAGTGTGCAGAGTAGTGAGTGTGCAGAGTAGTGAGTGTGCAGAGTAGTGAGTGTGCAGAGTAGTGAGTGTGCAGAGTAGTGAGTGTGCAGAGTAGTGAGTGTGCAGAGTAGTGAGTGCAGAGTAGTGAGTGCAGAGTAGTGAGTGCCCAACCCACTCGCGGTAGCTTGCCTCGCTTTATGTCTCTCTCCACACGCCTAGCGGCCGCCACTTCTCACCTCCTTTGCAGAGTAGGCCTCAGCTAGCTTCGTGCTCCATCTACCAGTTCGGGCCGAATTTGCAATCGGCACCCTGGGCCGTTCTTTCAGGGCTTGCGGGTAGGTCTCTGTGCCCCACGGGGGGTGGGGGGGAGAAACACCAACCTCAGCGAGCAGCTCCGACTTCACCCGATGGGCACACCAGGCCGCAGGTTGCCTCGTGGCACGGCCTACACCTCCTCGGGCTCGCGTGATGTTCCCAGGCGGAATGTCAATAACTCAAACTTTAATGCTCCGAGATCTATTGCACTGCAAATGCTTGTTTTTGTACTCGTGCGTGGTGAGGTGCCCTAGGGGGAGGAGGAGGCCGTTGTTTTGGGTTTGCGGACAGTCGCAGAATCGAAAGCAGACTTTCAGTGAGTGTTTTTTTCATTTATTTTTTAAATCGATTGTTATGACTATGCTTTTGTCCCTGCCTGTTCAGCTTCATTACAATAGCGATTGCGAAAGCTATCAATTTCAGTGCTACTTTTTCTTACAGCATTTACCATCTTTATACAACAATTCAGAGTTTGATAACAAATTAATGTAACACATTGTAATATACAATGCCAATAGCTCAAACTTTAAAGCTGGGAGACCTATTGCATTGTAAATGCTTGTCCTTTTCTGCGTGCAACGCGGATCCGGTCCTTGCTACGGGCCTGTTTTGGGCCCCATTTTTCTCAGTTCTTTTGGTGGAAAAGTGCGCAAATGCCTTCGGACTTCAAAACGTCTACTTTTTGTGGGCCTCTCATGTCGGCGACGGACCCACACCTCATTTGTATGTGGTGTTTGGGGGAGGATCACAGCACCACTGACTGCGAGGCATGTCAACAGTTGATGCCGAAGTCGCGGCGGGAGTGCCGCATGAAGCTTCTCTCGCCGTGTCTCTCCAGGTCAACGTCCTCCCCTCGATCTGCTTCGGTGGATGGCTTCAGGTTCAGCCGTGGTCGTCCCCCTCGCCCTTCTCCGATGTCACATGAGAGTCGCTCCCCGGTGGGTAGGTGTCGCAGTTTGTCTCCAGGGGCTAGGTTCCGGCCTACCGTGGGCGTGGACGCGGCCCCGTGTCGTCCTATCCACCGTTTCCCGTGTTGGGGCGTCAAGAGTCCAGATTGAGACATACGCGGCGGCTTTCCAGGCCTCGCTGGCGTCTCCCCCTCCTTCCCCTGCTGGGGCGTCGGCGAACCCCCGCCTTGCGCAGGGCCCTCCGTGGCGCCGCCGGCAGCTCCGGCCCTGGCCCGATTGGTTCTGATCTAGGCTTGGAGGGTGTGGTACTGTTGGGGAGCGGCTCCTCTGGGGCACCTCCTTCAGGCCACGGCGTCGCTGCCTCGCCGCAAACTCCTGCGGGAGTCCCAGTGGTGTCGCAGGAGGTCGCCGGCGCTCGGGTCTCATCCCCGAGCCCCTCTCGGTACCTTGACAGGGTGGTCGTGTCTAATTCAGAGGTGACACCGATACGGGGCTGGCAGCAGTTGGACCATGCAGAGCCACAGGGGTCGGGAACCCTTCTCGCCCCGGAGCGGGGCGAGGCCGGGTGAGGACCCCTTGCCCCTCTTCTCCTTCCCCGCAGGCGGCCGCCTTGATGGGGGGCGAGTTGGAGGTGGAATCGTCCCTGGCACCACCTCATGGGTTGCCAAGTGATCTACGCGTCATTCTGGGCAGCGGAGGGCTTCGTGTCACTCCCCAGGGCCGTCTCGTTACCCCACACGGATGACTACCTCGGTGGAGGTTGGGTCAGAGCTGTTCCGGCGCCGCCCAGGGCAGGTTCGGCTCCAGCCCCGCTCCGGTCTCCGCTCCAGTCCCCTTGGGTTGGTCTTCGGTACTCTCCTCCAGATGGGGAGGCTGTGTCTCCTGTGAGTGCCTTCTTTTGCTCTTGACGGGTGGCTCTGTCTGGTTGCGGTACATTCCTCCTCTTGGTTCTCTGGAGGGGGGTTACTGTGCTCCTGTTCCCCACTGCTCTGGCTAGTCCAGGTTTGGGGGGGTTTGTCTTTAATCTCTGTCCTCCTACCCTTCCCTTCCCCGTTCTGCTCGGGGTCCTGGCCCCTCTGTTAACCTCTGCGCAGTGGTCATCTGGCCATGCCTTGCCCTTGTTCCTTGGGGGGGGAGGGGAGGGTGCCCCCTATGTTGGGGTGGCTTGGAGGTTTGTTGTCCCTGTCTGTCTTGGTACTGGCTCCCCTTCCTTTTCAGTATGGGGGTGGTAGGCCTGCTACATGTGTCATGACTTTTACACACGTTCCGTGCCTCTGGGGCACGAGGGGGGGAGGGGAGGCTGTCTATGTACTGGCAGGGTGGCTGCTCAGGGCTCTGTTCTGTTCTTTCTCCCTTCCCTGTCTTGGGTTCTGCAGTATTGACACTGCTCCTTGTGGTGGTGTTGGTCACCATTTCTTTTCCAATTTTTCTGCTCTTCGCACACTGTTCCCATGCTCCCACAGTTTTTTATATGGAGGCTCCACGTTGTGGTGCGGAAAGGTTATCCGAAAAAAACTGACATAGGCACAGCGGGACGGGTCTTATGTGACCTCGCTGACGTCATGTACGCGGACGACGCCTGGGCAGAGTCGCGTGTTGCCGCCCCGGCGCGCATGGATGCTGTGGCAAAAAGGTTTCCGGAACCAGTCTCACTCCTAGGGATAATTCTACGTTATCGGAATCTGCATCTAGAATCATCTGAACTAGATACATTGTTACCGAAGGTAAGTAACTCGTACATTGGTGCAGGACACATCTGTCTGAACAGTGGAGATGATCTGTTCCATCAATAATGGCAATAGTGTAGCCAGTATTTTGGTCAGAATTTTGTTGTCAAAGATAGAAGGAGCAAAGTGGAGGGTCCTTGGCAGGTTTTAAAAGCAGAGTAATCACTGCATCTGAAAGTGACACGTTAGTGATAGATTCCTTACCTTAGAATATCCCCAGACGTCAGACTGGATCCGGAAAGTTTTTGCTAGCAGTACCTCTGCACGTCAGTAGGTGGCGTTGTACGGCTCCGCGTCCGTCACTAGCGTCGTATGCGCCTAGATGACGTCACGGAGACTACTTGGGCGCCACCCATGCGCGCTGACGTCGGGTCTTTCTTTTTCCGGGCCAGTAAGTGCAGATCCGGTTGGAGCACGTACCTGAGTCCCTTTTGGACTGTCTTTTTGAAACTTTTCTCCTGTAAGTTTGAGTCTACTCTGGTGCACGTAGGGATGCCTGGTTTTAAGTCTTGTGGGGCCTGGCATCGTAATATGCCGGTGGCGGAACCCCACGACGTCTGTCTCTACTACCTGGAGAGCGGCTACGACTCCCGGTCCTGTATGGACTGTCTGGCCATGGCCCGAATGCCATGAGGGAGCGGCACCGGAAGCTGCTTGAGGTCCGGCACTCGTCCCAGCGCCGTTCACGGTCCAGAGGCCGCTCCAGAGAACGCTTGCGGGCCACCATCATCGCTCCTCGGGCTCCAAGTCTTCACCCTCAAATTCGGGTAAGAGACGACTCAAAAAGAAGTTGAAGAAGCATTGCCGCTCTCGGACGTCCCACTGTCGGTCCCCGAATGCAGACGAGGGGGACAGGGGTTCTGCCCCTGCGGCTCCTACGGAGTCCGGGAGTCCTGCGGTCTACCCACCTTACCCGGGTCCGTCTGCGACCCCCGCATAGGTGCAAGAATTTCTTGCTACCATGGACCGCCTGTTTAGGCCTCAGGCTCCCGCCGGCACGCCCTTGGGTCCGCGCTCCTGGGTCAGGATTCTGTCGGGCTGCCAGCGGCTCAGGCACCGGTACCGCAGGATCCTGCGCTGCTGGCTCCAGCCACGGCACTACAAGGTCCCACACTGCCGGCTCCACCCCCAGCGCCACCCTCGACTCCACCTCCGGTGCCCCAGTGGATGCCATTTGTTCCACCCCTGCCCAGGTTCCAGGACAATTTTGGCCCTACCTGGAATCTGCATTGGGACACGGCGCTGGTTCGGCCCCGATCCCTGCGCCGTTTGTTTCTTCTCCGGTCCCTGCCCCCGCAGTCTGTTCCACAAACGGTGGAGGACGACTGGGAGGGGTCTGAGGACCCTCTTGCTTGTCAGTGTAACTCTGAGCAGGTATGGGCGGACGAGTTAGAGGTGGCCGGCGGCCTTGATGTCTCCTCTGACCCGGGGTTTGCCTCTCCTCCGACTACCATGGAGGAAGGTGCTTCTTACACGATGGTGCTCCGTCGGGCCGCTGAGGTCCTCAACCTTGATCTCCCTACTGTGGCCCTAAAGACTACTCTACTCACTGAGGGGCTCCAGATGGCGTCCACTTCGTCGGACCCTTGCAGCCATTTAATGACACACTCACTGACCTCTTACTGGGCACTTGGTCGCGGCCAGCCACAGGGGCCCCTGTGGATAAGAACGTCGACAGGCGCCATCGCCCGGCGCCGGGTGACCCTGCCTTTCTGACCACTCATCCTATGCCAGAGAGCCTGGTCATCCAAGCTTCAACGTCCCAGAGTGCCTTTCCCACGGCTCCGCCGGATAAGGACTCTAAAAAGCTGGAGCAGTTCGGCAAGCGGTTGTTCTCTTGGGCCAGCTTAGGGCTGCGGTCAGTGAACACTGCATGCCTATTGGCCCGCTATTCCCACGCGGTGTGGAATACAGTTGCAGAGGTGTTGCCTCAGTGTCCTGAAGAGACCCAAGCTGTGCTGTCTCAAGCAGTTGCTGAGGGTGAAGATGTGGCTACGTTCGCCATTCGATGTGGTTTGGACACCGCAGACTCACTAGGTAGAGCAATTTCTACGACTGTGGCGCTTCGTCACCGGGTTCGATCTACCGGGTTCTCGCCAGATGTCCAAAGCTCACTCATGGACATGCCCTTTGATGGCACTCGCCTGTTTGGCAATAAAGCCGACAGTGCGCTGGAGCGTTTTAAGGACTCTCGGGCTACGGCCAAGTTCATGTGCCTTTTGTGCCACGCGCCCAGCCACGTCTACTTTTCATTCCATGGCCATGGGAGGGGTGCCCCTTGTAGGAGGGTGGATACCTGACTATGGTTGCCCCCAACTTTTTTGCCTGGTGTTTTGCTGGTTTTCCGACTTAGTTGACCTGGGACCCTGCTATTCAGGGCCCCAGGCCTACTACTCTCTCTGTAAAATGGATTCCATGTACCTTAGGTACATATCTAATTGGATACTGAGTTTCCTTATCAGTCCCTGTACAGTGTACCTTAGGTACCCAGGGCATAGGTGTACCCAGGGCCTACCAGGGGCTGCAGCATGTATTATGCCACCCCTGGCTGGCCATCCAAATCTGACACAACTGGCTGCACGACAGCTGGGGCAAGGTGGTGTAATCACCCTTTGCTTTAGATATAGTATTCCTATATCTAACCCTAAAATGGACACATGTATTCCTATCAGTCACTCCTATGGCAGGCCTTATCAATCCTGAAGGCAGAGTGCTTGGAATTATGTGAGATGGTGCTCTGGCATTAGCTGAGCCCGTTTGCAGCTTGCGGAACCAAGTCCTAATAGCTGTTCCATGATAACGCGTACCATATACTCTTAAGTGCCTTATAATCCTCGCGGTTATTTGCCAACTTTGGTATCGCTTTATCAAAACATGTCGATTAAGGTGTCATACGAATTGGAATACTAACCCCTCGCCAATTCTGGCGACGGGGTTAGCATTCCACCCTTCTAGAGGGACACGACATGTATGTAACTGTGAACCCCGGTTAAAGCTTAACACAGCCTCAGCTCCACAAAATGGATGCTGCCACCACAGACACAAGTCTGACCTCCTGCTGCTGGGAGTCCTTCCAGCGAGGAGAGCTTGGACTAAGGGTTTCCTGTCAGGGGCGGTGCTAGCACCATCCTAGACAGGGTTTTGTGTATCCCCGTTAGGCAGGGCTGAGAGGAAGGTGACTGCAAATGGCACCCCGGTGCTCACTGTGCATATGCCGGCTTGAACCAGTTCCAGGGGCACACCAGCCCCTGAGATGGGGAAAGTCCGGACAGGGGAGAGGGGTGTAACCACCTCCCTTCCTGGTCCCACCCATGGGCAGGACCTAGTCGCGTGCCAGCCCCTTTCTTTAGAATAAAGGTAGGAGCGGGGACCCTTCCAAATTAGATCATCTTTGAATACTGAAACTACTTTCCACGAAAGGAACTCTCGACTTCTTCTCAAGATTTCTCCCTTGTGACTAAGGAATAGTCACCCTGCATCAGCAGGCACCAACTAAGTATCTTGCGGTTTGCTGCACGTCCTTCCTCCGGAACCAGACCGACCAGCACGACGAGACCCGGACTCCCTGCCATCTCTGACCTCTACCTGCCTCTACAGCACAGCTGAGAACCGTGGGTGCGACGAGACCAGAGGAACCGGCTATCATCAGAACCTGCACGACACTGATCCAGCACGACCGCCGAGGGACCCTCGAGTGGGTGCACTGGGGTAAGAGAAGCCCCAACCCCAAGCAGCACGACCACCGAAGTCCAGCCCCCCAGCATCCACCAGATCTGCATGGGGCCCTTTTGCTTCTGTGTTGCTTGCCACGTTGTCCGGTCACTTGCCCGTTGGCTAGTGACCCTCCAGACGACGTCCTACGTTTGTTTCACCGCTGGTCTAGCTCCTCTAGACTGGCCCTTGTCTCCTCTTGAAGGGGAACTTCCTCAGACCCTCCTGGTCCACTCCAGACGCCATTTTGTGTCGCCACGTGGGCCTGCCTTAGCCAAGGCTTGTTGCCTCCTTCAACGGATCCAGCATCGCCAGCAGCAGACATCCGACGTGGGACAGCTCGCAGACCTCCAGCCTGGTCGACATCAGCGCCCTGGTCCGTGCAGCAGCAGAATCCAGTGTCACTTCTTCACCTGGCTGAGTGACCTCGTCCGGTGCCATCCTGGTGCCCACCTAATCACTGGCTAGTGATTCTGAACTTGGTCCCCTCTGCTTACAGGTATCCTTCTTCACTGATCCATCCTTGAATCAGCCCGGAACATCTTCACTGGTCGCCTGCCAGCAACTACTTTCTTCAGGCTCCTGAGTATCAACGAGGATTCCCGACGTCACTTGAACCCTATGCAGCCGCAGCCCCTGGGCTAGGTAAACCGAGTACCACGGTGCTCTAGCACAGGACCACTCTCTAAGTGTCCAGAACCTTTTTCGTTTCAGCTCTACCTAGTCGGGTTCGCCCGATAACACTAACTTTGCCTTTTACTAGTGTCCATAGACTTTGTCCTGCATTGCGTGTAAGAGTTTCCACTCTGCACACGAAGTTCCTAGGCCTCCTGCTTCTAATCTAAGGGTTCAGCATTGTAGGCCTAGTGGTTCTAAAGCCTCTGAGAATAGTTACTTACCTGCTAGTAATTTGCATTCCACTTCCATAGTATATGGTGTGTCGTGCCCCTCGGGCATTTGTGTAAATCGTGCAACTTTCAGTATTTCTTCAAGAGTTTTGTATTGTGCTTAGCACCCTGTCCTCATAAAGAGTCCAGGGTTGTTGTGTTCTAAATAAATATCCTTTTATTTTCATAACAACTTGTGTGGTGTCCTTTCACTTGGTGTTCAAGGGGTATATGTGATGGTAAAACAGCTGGCTTAACGCGCCCTCTAGAGTTTAGCCTAAAGACTGCTCTTGTCCATGCTACTAGGATAGCTGGTCTATAAGGTTGACTTACAACCAATCATCAATAAGGGTTGTTTGGACTGATACAAAGTGCTCACTAGAATAGTGAACATTATATATCAGGCCAACTTCTCACACCCCTGCCCTCTCGTTCAGTCAAAAGCCTGCCCAGAACCAAACTCGGCGTGGAGGCCGCCGTGGGAGTTCGGGGGGCTGGCGTGAGGGTCAGTCCACCTCTGCCCCTGCGACATTTGCCTCAAAGCCTTCCTAGTCTGAGCTTTGGGAGGCACCCCACGCCAGAGGCAGCAGGATTCGACTTCTCCATACCCACTGGCGTTCAGTCCCCTCCGACAAGTGGGAGCTGCAACTCGTCCGGTGGGGTTACTCCCTCCCTTTCGAGTCTACCCCCCCCTGCCATGCCACCTCAGTTCCACCGCATGTCAGGGATCATTTTGCGCTTCTCCAACAGGAAGTTGTGGCCCTCTTTGCCAAGGGGGCCATCAAGCACGTTCCTGGGCCAGAAGTAGTACGTGGTTGTTATTGCCACTACTTTCTGGTCCCCAAGAAGGACAAGGGGGTCTTGCGTCACATCTTGGACCTCAGGACTGTCAATCGCTTCCTCCGGAAAGAGAAGTTCAAGATGTTGACTCTGGCTCAATCTTGGCTGCCCTAGAGCATGGAGACTGGATGGTTGCGTTGGACTTGCAGGACGCATATTTTCACATCCCCGTCCGGTCGGCCCACCGGCGTTACCTGTGGCTCAGGGTAGGACGAGAGCATTTTCAGTTTGCCATGCTCCCCTTTGGCCTTACTAGCGCTCCTCGGGTGTTCACGAAAGTGATGGCGGTGGTTACAGCTCACCTGCGCAGGTCAGGGGTGTCAGTTTTCCCCTACCTCGACGACTGGTTGTTGAAGGCGGGCTCGCCCCAGGCAGTCGTCACCCACCTTCAGACTACGGCTGACCTCCTGCATTTGCTGGGGTTCTCCATCAGCGTGCCGAAGTCGCACCGGAGTCCCTCTCAGAAGCTCCCCTTCTTCGGAGCGTTTCTGGATTCGACGCAGTTTCGGGTTTATCCCCCATGCGCAGCGAGTCCGGGATATTCCGGCTATGATTCCGATCTTTCAGCCTCTATCCCGGGTTTCAGTCAGGATGACCCTCCAGCTCCAGGGCTTGATGGCCTCCTGCATCCTGCTTGTGCAACATGCCAGATGGCATATCTGCAGTAGGACCTGAAGTTCCAGTGGGCACAGCATCAGGGCAACCGGTCCGATCATGTTCATATCTCAGAGGGCATTACCCAACAATTGCAGTGGTGGCTCACAAATCACGATTGGGTCAATGGCAGATCCCTCTCCTTCCCCAACCGGAGCACACAATGGTGACGGATGCGTCCCTCCTGGGATGGGGAGGCGGAGATCAGAGGCCTCTGGTCTCTGGCAGAGTCCAGGCTCCATATAAATCTTTTGGAGCTTCGGGCGATCCGTCTTGCACAGAAAGCATTCCTTCCCTCTGTCCAGGGAAGTGTAGTGCAAGTCTTCACGGACAACACCACCGCCATGTGGTATTGCAACAAGCAGGGCGGGGTGGGGTTCTGGACCCTATGTCAGGAGGCTCTGTGCCTCTGAACATGGCTGGAACATCAAGGCATTACCTTGGTGGTTCAACACCTGGCAGGTTCTCTGAACGCCAGGGCGGACAAACTCAGCCGCCGTTGCATGATGGATCATGAATGGCGTCTGCACTCGGACGTGGCGAAAGGTCTCTTTCAGCAGTGGGGAGAACCTTGGTTAAATCTGTAGGAGAGTAGGGTCTGCAATCCTATGATCACCCAGATTTTTTGCTTTTGTTTCACTGGTTTATGACTTTCTCTGGCTGTGGGCCTGCCAATCAGACCCACAGCCTAGCTGTTCTCTCACTAAATTGACATGTGTACCTTAGGTGCATTATCCAATTGGGACTGGGCCACCTTATCAGACCCTGTAACTCAGGGCATAGGTGTACCCAGGGCCTACCAGGGGCTGAAGCATGTATTATGCCACCCCTGGATGGCCACCTAAATCTGACACAACTGGCTGCACGACAGCTGGGGCAAGGTGGTGTAATCACCCTTTGCTTTAGATATAGTATACCTATAGCTAACCCTAAAATGGACACACATATTCCTATCAGTCACTCCTATGGCAGGCCTTGACAATCCTGAAGGCAGAGTGCTTGGAATCGTGTGAAAGGGTGCTCTGGCATGAGCTGAGCCCGTTTGCAGCTTGCGGAACCAAGTCCTAATAGCTGTTCCATGATAATGCATACCATATACTCTTAAGTGCATTATAATCCTCGCTGTTAAATGCTATCTTTGGTATTGCTTTATCAAAACATGTCGAGTAAGGTGTCATACGAATTGGAATACTAACCCCTCGCCAATCCTGGCGACGGGGTTAGCATTCCACCCTTCTAGAGGGACACGACATGTATGTAAATGTGAACCCCGGTTAAAGTTAACTGAAGCCTCAGCTCCACAAAATGGATGCTGCCACCACAGACACGAGTCTGACCTCCTGCTGCTGGGAGTCCTTCCAGCGAGGAGAGCTTGGACAAAGGGTTTCCTGTCAGGGGCGGTGCTAGCACCATCCCAGACAGGGTTTTGTGTATCCTGGGTAGGCAGGGCTTTTCAGGAAGGTGACTGCAAGTGGCACCCCGGTGCTCACTACGCATCTGCCAGCTAGAACCAGTTCCAGGGGCACACCAGCCCCTGGCCTGGGGAAAGTCCGGCATGGGAGAGGGGTGTAACCACCCCCCTTCCTGGTCCCACCCCTAGGGCAGGACCTAGTCGCGTACCCACCCCTTTCTTTAGGATAAAGGCAGGAGCGGGGACCCTTCCAAATTAGATCATCTTTGAATCAAGAAACTACTTTCTACGAAAGGAACTCTCGACTTCTTCTCAAGATTTCTCCCTTGTGGCTAAGGAGTAGTCACCCTGCATCCGCAGGCACCATCTAAGAACTCTGCGGTTTGCTGCACGTCCTTCCTCAGGTTTCCGACCGACCAGCACGACGAGACCCGGCTTCCCTGGCACCTCTGACCTCTACCTACCTCTACAGCTAAGCTGAGAACCGTAGGTGCGATGAGACCTCGAGTGACCGGCCATCATCAGAACTGCACGACTTCTATCCAGCACGACCGCCGAGGGATCCTCTGGTGAGTGCTTTGGGGTCCGAGAAGCCCCGACCCTGAGCAGCTCCAGCACCGAAGTCCAGCCCCCCAGCATCTCCAATATCTGCGTGGGGCCCTTCTGCTTTTTGCTGCTCACCGCGTTGTCTGGCTACTAGCCCGCTGGCTTGTGGCCTTCCCGACGACGATCAACGACGACAACACTGCTGGTCTGGTTGCTCCAGACTGGCCCTTGCTCCCTTCCAAAAGAGGAGCACCCCGGACCCTCCTGGTCCACTCCAGACGCCATTTTGAGTCCACCGCGTGGGCTTGAATTCGCCAAGACTTGTTGCCCCAATCCTGGGTCCAGCGACGTCGACAGCATCAACCATCGTGGGACAGCTCGCACCTCCATCCTGGTCGCCGACAACGCCTCCTGGTCCGTGAGACTGCAGAGCCCAGCGTCGCCCACTCACCTGGTCGAGGTGACTTCGCCCGGTGCCATCCTGGTGCCCACACAATCACTGGCTTCAGGTGTCATCCATCTTCGATCCAGGCTTGGATCCACCGAACAATCTTCACTGGTCGCCTGCCAGCAACTTCTTTCTTCAGGCTCCATAGACTGCAACGAGGATTCCCAACGTCTTTTCAGACCTATGCAGCTGCAGCCCCTGGGCTAGGTAACTTCGGCATTTCGGTGCCCCAGCATAGCCTCACTATCCAAGGGTCCAGATCCTTTTCGTTTTTCAGCCTATCTAGTCGGGTTCGCCCGATAACTCTAACTTTGTGAAATCTAGCTACCATAGACTTTGTCCCGCATCCCGCGTGAGAGTGCACACTCTGCATCCGAGTCCCCTAGGCCTCCTACTAGTAATCTGAAGGTTCAGTAACGTAGTCCTAGCGATTCCAAAGCCTATTAGTAAAGTACTTACCTGCTAGTAATTTCGCATTCCACTTTTAGAGTATATGGTTTTTCGTGCCCCTCGGGCATTTGTGTAAATTGTGCAACTTAAAGTATTTTCGTAAGAGTTTTGTTGTGTGCTTAGTACCCTGTCCTCATAAAGAGTACAGGGCTGTTGTGATCTAAATAAATACACTGTTTATTTTCATAACACTTGTGTGGTGTCCTTTCACTTGGTGTTCAAGGGGTATATGTGATGGTATAACAGCTGGCTTAACACGCCCTCTAGAGCTTAGCCCGAAGACTGCTCGTATCCACGCTACTAGGATAGCTGGTCTATAAGGTTGACTTACAACCAATCATCAATAAGGGTTGTTGGACTGATACATAGTGTTCACTAGAATAGTGAGCACTGCATATCAGGCCACCTTCTCACAAGATCTATTCGCCACAGATGAAATCACGCAATGTCATCAGATCTACGCGTTGGAATTTCCAAGGCGGCACTCGCTTGGTGATGCTTTTCGTGCCGAGTGGAACTGCGGTCTATTGTACGCCTTTCCGCTTATACCACTTCTGCCCAGAGTGCTGAAGAAGATTCGGCGTGACCGGGCCCAAGTCATTCTTGTGGCTCCGGATTGGGCACGAAGATACTGGTATCCCGAGGTACTCAGCATGGCGATCGAAACCCCGATCCGTCTGCCTCTTCGGGAGGATCTTCTGTCGCAGCAGCAGGGGACTGTCCTCCACCCGAACCTGTCCAACCTCCCATTCCAAGCGTGGAGATTGAGCGGTGACAGTTGACCACTTTCGTTCTTCCCCCCGAAGTCTTTGATGTCATTCTGGCAGCCAGGCGTCCCTCCACTAAAATGGTATACGCCTGCCGGTGGAACAAGTTTGTGGCATGGTGCGCAGAAATGTCTCTGGATCCCCTTTCTGCCCCTCTTTCCGAAGTCCTTCTGTTCCTCCTTTCCCTGGCCCAGCAGGGCTCTGCTCTGGGCACTCTAAAGGTTATCTTTCGGCCATCTCCGCCTTTCTAGGGCTTCCAGATCAGCCTTCTCATTTTAAGTCCCCTGTTGTTAACAGTTTTCTGAAAGGCATTACGCACATATTTCCTCTCGTGCCATTTATCATACCTCAATTGGACTTAAACCTTGTCTTGACATATCGGATGTGCTTTGCCTTTGAGCCCCTTCATAACTGACCCTTGCGTCTTCTTACTCTAAAGACAGCTTTCCTGGTAGCTATCACCTCTGCTAGAAGAGTGAGTGAGCTCCAGGCTCTTTCTTCCAAACCTTCTTTCCTTTCTGTTAATCCGGACAAGGTGGTTTTAAGGACCTGTCCTCTTTCTTGCCAAAGATTGTCGCGCCCTTCCACATCAGGCAGACCATCACTTTGCCCACCTTCTTTCCGCCTCCGCATCCTTTCAAGGAGAAAGAAAGGCTCCACCGTCTGGACCCAAAACGTGTGCTCTTGTTCTATCTGAAGTGCACACGACAGTTCCAGGTGGAAGACCAGCTCTTTGTTGGCTACGTGGCGCCAAAAAAGGTCGGGCCGAGCTCAAATGGACCATCTCTCGGTAGGTCGTTCTTTGCATCAAAGCCTGTTACTCCTTGGCTAAGAAGGAGCCTCCTGTGGGGCTGCCTGTTCAGTCTACCAGGGCGACAGCAGCCACTACTGCCTTGGGACGCGGCGTTCCCTTGCAGGACATTTGTCAGGCAGCTATGTGGGCCTCGCTGCACACGTTTACCAAACATTACTGCCTTGACAGTCAAGTCCGGAGAGATGGCTTCTTTGGCTGTTCTGTTCTCTGTGACTTTCTAGTGTAATCTTGTTCGCAGACCCACCCCCAGGGTTGCTATTGCTAGGGTATCTATTCTAAGGTAAGGAATCCATCACTAACGTGTCTGTCAGATGCACAAATTACTACTTGTGTAACGGTATATCTGTAGGAGACATTAGTTAGTGATAAATTCCTTACCACCCCACCCATTTACCCAGTTCTGCGACCTGATTTCTAGGGTTAAGGACATCCCTTTTTAGGGCCCTAGTATCTTGGCACCAGTGTGTCAGTTTCTTGCATGGCTCTGGAAAATCGTGTACAGAACTGACGTCAGCGCGCATGGGTGGCGCCTAAGTAGTTTCTGTGACTTCATCTCGGCGCTTACGACGCCAGCGACGGGTGCTGAGCCGCGCAACGCCACCTACAGACGTACTGTTAGCAATACTTTACGGATCCAGTCTGACGCCTGGGGATATTCTAAGGTAATGAATCTATCACTAACTAATGTCTCTTACAGATATATTGTTACACAAGTAGTAACTTGTGCTTCTTTAAGTGTATACAGTAATGTGCCAGTTTCAAGGCTTTCAGAGTACATAGCTATGAGATAGGGAATAAGGACGTGTGTATATTTTTTGTAGAAAGCCCCGTCGGCCTTCGAGCTATCTAAGGCATCAATGGCTTGTGCAATTTCCTCAACAGAAATAGGTTCACTTAAAAATCGTCGCATTGTATTAGTGAGCCAGACCATTGCTACCTCTTCAAGGTAGGCCTTTCTAGTATTCTTTCCACCAGTCAGTCTAGTGGAATATAGTTGCTCATAATAATGGAGTAGGGCGCCTGTTACATCAGTGGTGCTGGCGGCCTATTTGCCGGTTTCCCCCAATAATTCAGATATGAATCCAGGGTTTCGAGTTGGGGGGAGGAGTCCTGCCATATTGCAGCCTGGACAACCACACACTCCATATTGGTGGGTCCACGCATATTTTCCCGACAACAGAGTCTCCCTTTCTGCAAGTGACCAGAACACTTAGAGTAATTTAGACCACCGACCCGGACCAGTATACCCCCCCCCCCACTCACCCCCCCTCCTCCCACCACCCTCTTCTTCTGGCCTCCATTTCATCCAATTCCCTCAGCTCTTTTTTTCTATTGGTGCTATACGGTTTCAGATATCTTAGAGGATGCCCGAGTGTTTGGAAATGCTTATTCCCCATATGTACACTTTGAATGTTACCCATATGGTTGTGTGATGAGGAATTGAGCCTATATTTAAATCAAAATACTCCACTGTGGAGTCTGAGTTCTGAGCAAAATACAATATCTAAGAGAGAATTATTAGAAAAACACAATCTCCAAACAAACACTCGTGATCAGGGCAAATGCTGTATACCTCGCAACCACGGGATAGCTATGGGCGTTGTATGCTAATAATCAGTGCGCGTCCATACATCATGGGACGCGGAATAGAATGTGTATTCGGCCTTGGAGTGGTGTGTATGACTCCATGTGTCTGTTAAACAATAAGTGTCATAGCACAGAATATCCTGACAGCCTGTGGTTTGCTGATAGTGGAGGTGCAAGTAGTGTCTAAAAGCGGGTCATGCACCATTTTCAAATCACCGCTTAGTATAATGGTAGTGGCAGGTAGTTGCACCATCAGCACCAAGATGTTGTAAAAGAAATCGGGGTTGTCTACATTAGGTGCATACATATTCATCGCTCCAGGCGGTGGTCTGCGCCCAAGCGATCTGTGTGCCCTCTCTGCGACAAATGTGGCAGTGAAACTTGCACGGTCAAATAGGTCAGCGAGCAGGTGCTCCACAAACTGGTCCGGTCTCCCCATGTTGGTGGACTCTGCAATGCCCATAATATGGATGTTATTCATTCGCGACCTCACTTCTAAATCCTTAGTTTTTACTGCAACTGTTTTGAGGAGGCACTCCATTTTATCTAAGTGTTTGGTAAGGGAAGCAGGGCCATCTTCGAAGCCCGAGATCGCTCCCCTGCACCATCTAATCGATTATGACAGTCGTCCCTTTCCCCCAAGCGGTCTAAATGGCTATTAAGTGTATCAAATCGAGCGTCTATAGAGACAATAGCAGATCTCTGTTCTGCTATGATGTCATCCATCCCAGTCATATGTTCCACCGCTCCGCACTCAGACCTGTGGTCTTCATTGTCAGAAGGGGTCTCTGATCTATTAGCCTGTCTAGTCCTCTCGAAGGGGAGCTTCCGCTGCTTAGGGTCTCCCTTGCCTGTTGCGCCAGTCCAGATAGAGGCAGTACAGAGGGGTGTCACAAGCCCTATGCAAGTGCTATGTAAGGATGTTGTATCCACCTGAGCGGGCACTCAACTATTATCGGGGGTCCACGCAGCTCTCTGACAGCGTGATAAAAGGGAGGCAAATTTTATCCAGTGTCTGCGAGTGTTTCTGCAGCAGTGCTAGTTTATGCCAGAGCACCAGGCAGGGGAAGAGACAGCTAGTAGGGAGTCCAGCCGGTCCCTAATAGGAGAGGTCGAGACCGATAAGGAACGGGTAAGTAAAAATGGGAGGAGGGGGGCCCCATGGCGGTCACAGGTTGATAGTGCAAGGCAGATCTAGATCTGGTCTCGGGGGTATTCCCAGCTTCCAGGCATGACCATCTAGCTGGGAATTAGGCTCAGACAGGTCTTCCGGAAGAAGGAAACCCCCTTCATCACAAGCATTTCTGCAGCAGAAGCCCTCTAGGCTGGGGGTTATCATCTGGGAGGAAGGCTAGGGCCCACTGTGTCACAGCCACCCCACAGTGCGTCCCGACCTGGTCGCCAAGCAATTCAGGTTGGTGGATGAGCAGTCTCCAGCAAATCCAGCCGTTGTACTCTCTCCGCTTCCTCTGCGCGAGGCTCTGCAGTCTGTTGTGCCGCTGCGACATCAATGCAGAGGGCTCAGTGGGGACTTGATAGTCCATTCCTCAGGCTTGGCTGCTGACCATGTCACCGTGGGGCCTCCGAGGTAGGCTGAGCCCAGCCGAACATTTCGAAGTCTCGGGCGCAACTCAATCATCTGTGGGTAAAAAGCAGAGGGTATTTTCAGTAGGGCTTAATCTGGCAGTAATAACATGATGGGACTTGCTGTGGCACTATAAAAGGTTCTTGGTTAGCTCTATTCACCTTTCTTTGGTTACCAGATCAATCCTTGTTTTATAATTCCCCTGTTGTACTGCATTTCTTAAAGGGGTGACCCACATGTTTCCACCCATATTTTTTGTGATACCCCAGTTGGACTTCAACTTAGGGTCTGATTTAGACTTTGGCGCAGTTGCACCGGCTCTCCGCCGACACAGCTCCACCTAAGCCACACAAGGACCGGCCACCTTATTGCGAGTTGAACTCGTGTAAGGTGGACGGTCCTTCACCTTTCCCATTGTGTTGCCTTGAAACCAGGCATCGCAATGGGAATGGCAAAAAAGTTCCAGCACGGTGACGTCCATTCCATGCTGGAACTAAGGGGAAATACAAACAGGGGCACATGTTGTGTTCCCCTGAATGCACCCCCCCCGTATCTGAAAGAAACAGGTTAGTGTTAGATTCCTTACCTTAGAATATCCCCAGGCGTCAGGCTGGATCCGGAAAGTGTCGTCAGCAGTACCCCTGCGTGTCGGTGGGCGTCATCTGCGGCTCCGCGTCTGTCGTTGGCGTCGTGATCGCTGGGATGACGTCGTCAGAGTACTTGTCAGTTCTTCTTTTTTTCGCGCCAGCTAGCGCAGATCTGGGAAGAGCAGTAGTCTTAGTCATTTTTTTACTAACTTTTCTATCTATTTTGGATCTCTTTTTCGAGTCAACTGCGACTCCTGGTGCCGTAGGTATGCCTGGCTCCAAGCCGTGTGACGCCTGTCACTGCCTGATGTCGGTGACCGTCCCCCACCATCGGTGTCTCTACTGCCTCGGGCCGACCACGACGACAAGTCGGGAGACGACTGCAGGGCCAAGACTTCGAAAGCTAGGCAGGAGCAGTCCCGCAAGCTACTCTAGATCAGGCAGCTGGCTCAGCGCCGCTCGAGGTCCTGGTCGAGGAGGAGGTCGAGGGACTGGTCGCGGAGCTGCAGTCGACGCTCATCGAGTCATGGCCAGCACTCGTCTGCTCCAAGTCCTCCGGTAAGTCGAGGCACTCAATGAAGAAGTCGAAGAGGCGACATCACTCTTCAGACTCCCCTCGCCGCTCGTGCGACATGGCTGAGGGTTCGGGCGACACTGCCTGCGCGGCTCCATCGGAGCCGCAGGCACCGCCTCCAGGCCCATACCCCCGGTCCCTAGCCTGCTAGCCACCCAGCAGGAGTTTTGTGATTTCCTCAATGCCATGAAGACTCACTTCCCTCAGTTGAGGCCTGCCGGTGCGCCTTCGGGCCCCGCAGACCCAACTTGGGGCCTAGGCGGGCCGGTGGCTCCGGCCGCGGCGCCGTCGGGTGCTTCTGTTCCGATCCTGCTCAACGCCAGTTGACCTTACGACCCATACGCTGGCGCCAACCCCCATGGTGTCGCTCTCGGCGCCGTCCTCTGACGTCAGCCCCAGTTTCAGCCCCGGTCCGGGTCTGGCGTCGTAACGGCGCTGCTCGGCGCTGTCTCCGCCGTCGATGGGTGAGACCTTCAACTACGACACGGCTCCGTTATCCAAGCCTGTTTACCAGGACACGGATGAAGGGGAGGACTGGGAGGGGTCTGAGGACCTTCTGGCACAGCAGTGCCAGTTGAGCCAGGACTGGGCAGGCGAGCTAGGGGAGGCCAGTGGTCTGGACACTTTGCCCGACACTGGATTCATCTCTCCTCCCCCCGTGGGTACGGAGGAGGGTACACCTTGGCTCTTGAGCTCCCTCCTGCGGCCGTTAGGACTATTCTCCTCACTGAGGTGCTTCAGCCGCCAGTAAGCTCCTTGGAGCCTCTACTGCCGTTCAATGAGGCCCTCACGGATGTTCCGTTGGGCACCTGGTCCAAGTCCTCCAAGTGCCCCCTGTGGATCGGAACGTGGCCCGATGCCACCGCCCGGCTCTGGGCAACCCTAGCTTTCTGTCTGTGCACCCCACCCCCGAGAGCCTGGTGATCCAGGCCTCTACGTCCCAGACCGCATTCTCGACAGCTCCCCCGAAACGCGAATCAAAAAGCTTTGATCAGTTTGGGAAGTAACTGTTTTCCTCAATGAGCTTGGGGTTGTTGTCTATCAACACCGCTTGCTTTTTGGGCCGTTATACCCAATCTTTGTGAGACATGGTTGCGGACGTGCTGCCCCAGTGCCCGAAGGAGGCCCGGGCCGGCTCGCCCAAGCCCTTGCGGAGGGGTGGGATGCAGCACGTTATTCCATCAGGTGTGGACTGGATACCATGGACTCGTTGGGAAGGGCGATTTCCACGACTGTGGCGGTTCGCCCCGACGCCTCACTGAGCTCCGCCAATTTCTCGTGGGATGTCCAGGCCACGCTAATGGACATGCCCTTCGATGGCTGTCGCCTCTTTGGCAACAAAGCAGACAGTGAGCTTGAGCGTTTCAAGGACTCAAGGGCTACGGCCAGGTCCTTCGGCCTGTCGGGCCAGCGCCCCTTTTGTGGCCAAGGAAGGAGCACCCCCACACGTCCTGCCAGCCACAGGCCGCAGAACCAGCCTCAACTTGGACGTGATAACCGCCGTGGCGGTGCCGGGGGACAAAGGCAAGGTCAGTCCACATCCGCTACCACAGCATCTGCCTCAAAGCCTTCCTAGTCCGACCTTTCAGGCCCATTCGACGCCAGTGGGGGGCAGAGTCCACCATCACCTCCTCCACTGGCGCTCCATCACGTCGGACAGGTGGGTGCTGCAAATCGTCCGAAGGGGCTACTCCCTCCCCTTCGAGGCAACCCCCTCCAGCCATGCCACCGCAGTACCACCGCATGTCGGTGGATCACTTGCAACTTCTGCAGGAGGAAGTTATGGCCCTCTAGGCCAAGGGGGCCATTGAGCGCGTTCCTGGGCCAGAAGTAGGACGTGTTTGCTACTCCCACTACTTTCTGGTACCCAAGAAGGGCAAAGGAGCCCTACGCCCTATCTTGGACCTCCGGAGCATCAACGGCTTCCTCCGGAAGGAGAAGTTAAAGATGCTGACTTTAGCTCAGGTCCTAGCTGCCCTAGACCCTGGAGACTGGATGGTAGCGTTCGACTTGCAGGACTCCTATTTCCACATTCCTGTCCTGCCGGCTCACCGGCACTACCTGCGGTTCACGATAGGCCATGAGCACTGTCAGTTTACCGTGCTCCCCTCTGCCTTACCAGCGCTCCTCGGGTGTTAACGAAAGTGATGGTGGTGGTCGCAGCTTATCTGCGCAGATCAGGGGTTCCAGTCTTCCCCCATCTCGACGACTGGTTATTGAAGGCGGGCTCGCCCCAAACAGTCGTTTCCCTCCTCCAGACTTCAGCCAACCTCCTGCACTCGCTGGTGTTCTCCATCAATGTGCCAAAGGCACACCTGTGCCCCTCTCAGAAGCTCCTTTTCATCTGAGCGGTTCTGGACTCGGCGCAGTTTCAGGTTTATCTTTCCCGAGCAGCGGGTTCAGGCTATTCAGGCTCTGATTCCGATCTTTCAGCTTTTATCCCGAGTTTCGGTCAGGTTGACGCTGCGGCTCCTGGGGCTGATGCATTCTTCTCGTGCATCACACCAGGTGGCGGATGCGGGCTCTGCAGTGGGACCTGGAGTTTCAATGGGCACAGCATCAGGGCAACCTGTCTGACCATGTCCTGGTCTCAGAGGGCACTGCGAGTGTTGGACTTGGCCCTTCTGGCAGGTTCACCCCTAAACTTTTTGCTTTTTATGGTGACCCAGTGTTAGTGATTTTTGGCTTCTGCACACTTTGCCACTGTGTCCCAGGGTAAAGTGCATGTGTGTAGTGAGTTTGGCCTGCCCTCCCATAGGAATGCATGGGGAATGTATGTGTCCCTGGTAGTTCCTGATGCGTGGGGAGTGCAAGCTCGAGTTTGGTATGTGCAAACTCGTGTGATGATGTGTGCGGCATGATTGCGTCTAGTGTGGAAGTGCCACTTCTAGAAGTTGGCCTGTCTGTGTATAAAAGGTAAAATGGCTGTCTGGCTTGTGATAGGCTGTGACTGGCTGGTGTGCTCCATGAGTCATGATGGGTCTGCCCCGGTGGTGAGTGGAGAGATCTGCATGTTGATGACGTGGAGGAGTGCACCTGGGACCTGAATAGGTCTGGGCTTTCCTCACACAATGCTGGCTCCGCCCCCTGTGGTGCGTCTAATGTCCCTAGCCTGGCCAGTGAATGGAAAGAGGGGCTGAGCACATCAGAGTGCTCCAAAAACCAGCTGCACCTAAGAACAAAGGGATTTGGTGTATAAAAGAGGTTCTGTCACCCCATGTACAGGTTCTCTCGTTCCTGACCTGAAGAGGGGGGCCTGCTGCTGCTGGGCACCATGAGGATACTGCCACTAGGGACTGCCTCCCTACCTGGAGGACCCTGTGAGCTGGATCCTGGGCCCAGCCTTTGCCCCCCTGACCACCTTCGTACAGGACTTTGCCTGGACTTTTACATTCCTGCCTGCCAGCCCCTGGGAAGTGCTGGCCTCCCCCTACTGGAAATAGCGCATTCGTGCTGCTGGAGCGGTGATCCTTGCCCTCAGAGATCCCCCAGCGTGTGGGAGGATTCCCCCTCTTGTGCTTCTTAGCGGTGCGGGTGCCCACCCTGCATTTCCTGCCGCATTTGGGGGGGAGTTCTATTGTCACCCAGCAGTTTGGCTAGTTTGTTCCCCAGACGGGTGCCCACCCCACCAGGGACCTTGTGCCCGTGTGTTTTGACCCACGGCGGATGTCCACTCCGCCAGGGACTTGGCCTTAGCTCACGGGAGCCGACCCAGTGTTGAGCCGGGAATCACCGCCGCAGACCCGGAGTCCACCGGACTAATCGTTCCTGCTGCGCTGGGATTGGCCCAACGGGAGGAAGAGTTGCCAGGCCATTGGAGGCACGGCGGAGGCGAGAAAAGCCCTCGTGGTCGGGGTCTCGACCGCAGCGCCTCGCTGGGATTGGTCCAGCGTAAGGGAAGCCGCCGAGGAGACCGAACCGCCCGCGCCCGAGGAGCAGCGCCGGCAGAGGAGACTGCGGGTTGAGCAGTCCTGTGGCCGGTGGCAGATCCCCGTGGAAGTGTCCTCGGTGAGTGTGGGTTGTCCCTGGGAGGAGAGGGGGGCGTCGGGGCACACTGCCAGTGTCCGCCCTCCCTCCAGTAGCGTGAACCTTGTCCCGGGGGCAGTTTGTTTGTTTCGAGTCCCCCGAGAGGGACTCCAACGAAGGGGCCATCTTGTTCAGAGCCCACGAGGGCTCGGGGGGCATTTGTTTACTTAGAGCCTGCGAGGCTCTCCTGAGGCCCCAGTTACGTCGGTCGAGCCCACGAGAGGCTCAGGGGACATTTGCGATTTCGAGCCCCCAGAGAGGGACTCCAACAACGACCGGGGCAGAGTATTATTCAGGGACCGAGGCTCAATCGGGCCATTGTTTTCCTGAGTCCCCCGAGCAGGACTCCAACGTGATTTGGGGCATTTCTGGAGGTAGAGCGGCCCCGGCTGACAGCGGGCCGCTCCCCCAGTTTGGTGGCATTTTGCTGAGAGCCCACGTGGCTCCTGAGGGCACAGTGTGTTGTTTTAGAGCCTGCAAGGCTCCCACGTCGTTTTTGGCCCTATTGTTAATTGTAGGGCCCCAGAGGAGAGCCAGGAGAGTCAGTTTCCCCCGCTGCCCAGCGCTTAGTGAGCAGTTGCATCGTTTAGGCTTGCCCCCCCCCTTGCGCAATCTTCCTTTGGCTGCCTGCGCAGCCTGCCCTGACCTTTCTGGACACAGGGCGTTTCAGCCCCGGAGAGGCCCGTTGGCCTGGGGACAGTTCTGTTGTTGTACCCTTGCGTGGGGTACATGTTTTGGCCCTATGTGATCCTTTGGCGCAAATGTAATTACCTGCCTAATGTGATTTCTGCATCATGTATAATGTCTTTGTGCCTATACCTCTGAATGTGTTATGTGATGCTTAGGAGGTTGTTTTTCCTAGTATAGCTATGCTAGTGAGTTCATGGTTCCCTGCGTGATATTTTCCTACGGTGGTTAGGGTTGCGGAGGTAGTACTTACCTCTTACCAGTGGTTACTGGTTGTGTGCTACATTTGATGCTACAGTTATTATAAGTGCTATTTCTACAAAGTGCTAATTCTACCAAGTGCTAGTTCTAAAAGTGTTATTCCTGACAGTGGTCCATGTGGCCCTGTCCTGTACATAGATCCCCTGTAAATTCTGCCCGTGCCTCTGGCACATTGTAAAGTGTGTATTTATTATCTCATGTGTTTGGTATAATACAAAGGCTATTTTTATATATAGCCTTGTGTGGAGTTTCCTTTATGGTGGGCCTTGGGTGTTGTTGCTAGGTGCGCGCGCAAACACTTAACCTACATTGCCTCCGAGATTAGCCTTGCTGCTCGCGTCACGTTACCTAGAGGGTGAGCAGGGGTTATCTTTGGCGTGTAACTCCCTTGCCCTGACTAGAGTGGTGGTTTCTGCCTGACTTTGGAGCAAGCCTTAGCCAATCGGAAATCACATTTCTAACAGCGAGTCAGTTGCAGTGGTGGCTCACGAACCGCAATTGGGTCAACCGCAGATCCCTCTCCCTACCCCAACCGGAGCACGTAGTGGTGACGGATGCGTCCCTCCTTGGATGGTGGGGGCTACATGGGAGAGGCGGAGATCAGAGGCCTCTGGTCTCCAGCGGAGTCCCGGCTCCATATCAACCTTCTGGAGCTGCGGGCGATCCGTATTGCACTGAAGGCATTCCTCCCCTCTGTCCGAGGGAGTGCAGTGCAGGTGTTCACGGACAACACCACCGCCATGTGGTACTGCAACAAACAGGGCGGTATGGGGTCCTGGACCCTCTGTCAGGAGGCTCTGCGCCTCTGGCAGTGGCTGGAACATCAGGGCGTAACCCTGGTCGTTCAACACCTGGCAGGTTCTCTGAACGCCAGGGCGGACAAACTCAGCCGAAGGTGCTCGATGGATCACGAATGGCGTCTGAACTCGGACGTGGCGCAAGGCATCTTTCTACAATGGGGAGAGCCTTGGTTAGATCTATTTGCCACCGAAGAGAACGCGCAATGTCATCAGTTCTGCGCATTGGAATTTCCAAGGCGGCACTCACTCGGCGACGCATTTCGTCGCAAGTGGAGTTGCGGTCTGTTATACGTCTTTCCGCCTATACCACTTCTGCCCAGAGTGCTGAAGAAGATCAAGCGCGACCGGGCCCAAGTCATCCTTGTGGCTCTGGACTGGGCTCGAAGGTACTGGTATCCCGAGCTACTCAATATGTCAGTCGGTCCCCCGATCCGTCTGCCCCTTTAGGGGGACCTTCTGTCGCAGCAGCAAGGGACGGTCCTCCACCCGAAACTGTCCAGTCTCCACCTCCATGCTTGGAGATTGAGCGGCGACAGTTGAGGCCATTTGACTTGCCTCCTGAAGTCTGTAATGTTATTCTGGCAGCCAGGCGTCCCTCCACAAAGTCGGTATACGCCTGCCGGTGGAACAGATTTGTGGCATGGTGCACAGCAAAGGCTGTGGATCCTCTTTCTGCCCCTCTTTCTGAGGTTCTTCTCTTCCTTCTTTCTCTTGCCCAGCAGGGCTCTGCTCTGGGCACTCTCAAGGGCTACCTTTCTGCCCTTTCGACCTTTCTAAGGCTGCCTGATCAACCTTCTTTGTTCACGTCCCCTATTGTCACTCGTTTTCTGAAAGGCATCACACACGTTTCCACCTGTTCCCTCTGTGATGCCTCAGTGGGACTTGTACCTGGTTCTTACTTTCTTGATGTGCGCTCCCTTTGAGCCACTTCATTCTTGTCCTCTCCTTCTTCTCACTTTGAAGACAGCTTTCCTGGTTGCCATCACCTCTGCCAGGAGAGTGAGTGAGCTCCAGGCTCTATCTTGCAAACCTCCTTTCCTATCTGTAATCCCGGACAAGGTGGTGTTGCGTACAAGACCCTTTTTCCTGCCCAAGGTAGTCTCTGCTTTCCACATCGGGCAGTCCATCACCTTGCCCTCCTTCTTCCCGCCTCCGCATCCCTCAAAGGATGAAGAGCGGCTCCATCGTCTGGACCCAAAACGTGCGCTTTCATTCTATATGGATCGCACACGCCAGTTCTGGGTGGTTGACCAACTCTTTGTTGGTTACGTGGGTGCGAAGAAGGAACGGGCGGTGCATAAGCGGACCATCTCTCGGTGGGTCGTCTTATGCATAAAGGCGTGCTACTCCTTAGCTCGAAAGGAGCCTCCAGTTGGGCTGAGGGCCCATTCCATTCGGGCCACGGCGGCTACTAATGCTCTGGGTCTTGGAGTCCCCCTGCAGGACATTTGCCAGGCGGCTACGTGGGCCTCGCTGCACACCTTTGCGTGGCACTACTGCCTGGACAGTCAAGTCCGGAGGGATGGCTTCTTTGGCCGTCCCGTCCTCCAGGACTTTCTGGTGTAAGTATTGGTTCGCAGACCCATCACCGGGGTTGGTATTGCTGGGGTATCTTGTGAGAAGTTGGCCTGATATGCAGTGCTCACTATTCTAGTGAACACTATGTATCAGTCCAGACAACCCTTATTGATGATTGGTTGTAAGTCAACCTTATAGACCAGCTATCCTAGTAGCGTGGATACGAGCAGTCTAAGGCTAAAGACTCGAGAGGGCGTGTTAAGCCAGCTGTTATACCACACATATACCCCTTGAACACCAAGTGAAAGGACACCACACAAGTGTTATGAAAATAAACAGTGTATTTATTAAAATCACAACAGCCCTGTACTCTTTATGAGGACAGGGTACTAAGCACAAAACAAAACAGAAGGGCCCCACGCAGATCGTGGAGATGCTGGGAGGCTGGACTTCGGTGCTGGAGCTGCTCAGTGTCGGGGCTTCTCGGACCCCAAAGCACTCACCAGAGGGTTACTCGGCGGGCTTGCTGTAAAGAAGTTGTGCAGTCTTGGCGATCGTCGGTCCCTCGAGGTCTCGTCGCACTCACGGTTCTCAGCTTGGCTGTAGAGGTGAGTAGAGGTCAGAGGTGCCAGGGAAGCCGGGTCTCGTCGAGCTGTGTCGTCTGATTCCTGAGGAAGGACTTGCAGCAGACCGCAGTGTTCTTAAGATGGTGCCTGCGGATGCAGGGTGACTACTCCTTAGTCACAAGGGAGAATCTTAAAGAAGAAATCTTGGAAATACTTTTGCAGAAAGTCGTGTCTTGATTCCAAAGATTATCTAATTTGAACAGGGGGCCCGCTCCTATCTTTATACTAAGAAAAGGGGCTGACCCGGTGACTAGGTCCTGCCTATGGGTGGGACTAGGAGGGGGGTGGTTACACCCCTCTCCAATGCCGGACTTCCCCCAGGCCAGGGGCTGGTGTGCCCCTGGAACTGGTTCTGATCGGCCTATGCGTAGTGAGCACCGGGGTGCCACTCAGCAGTCACCTTCCTGTAAAGCCCTGCCTACCCAGGATACACAAAACCCTGTCTGGGATGGTGCTAGCACCGCCCCAGACAGGAAACCCTTTGTCCAAGCTCTCCTCGCTGGAAGGACTCCCAGCAGCAGGAGGTCAGACTCGTGTCTGTGGTGGCAGCATCCATTTTGTGGAGCTGAGGCTTCGTTTAACTTTAACCGGGGTTCACAGTTACATACATGTCGTGTCCCTCTAGAAGGGTGGAATGCTAACCCCGTCGCCAGAATTGGCGAGGGGTTAGTATTCCAATTCGTATGACACCTTACTCGACATGTTTTGATAAAGCAATACCAAAGATAGCATTTAACCGCGAGGATTATAATGCACTTAAGAGTATATGGTATGCGATATCATGGAACAGCTATTAGGACTTGGTTCCGCAAGCTGCAGACAGGCTCAGCTCATGCCAGAGCACCATATCACACGATTCCAAGCACTCTGCCTTCAGGATTGTTAAGGCCTGCCATAGGAGTGACTGATAGGAATCTGTGTGTCCATTTTTAGGGTTAGATATAGGTATACTATATCTACAGCAAAGGGTGATTACACGACTTTGCCCCAGCTGTCATGCAGCCAGTTGTGTCAAATTTAGGAGGCCAGCCAGGGGTGGCATAATACATGCTTCAGCCCCTGGTAGGCCCTGGGTACACCTATGCCCTGAGTTACAGGGTCTGATAAGGTGGCCCAGTACCAATTGGAAATGTACCTAAGGTACATGGAATCCCCGCCCCACCCATCCTCCCCGTTCTGCGAACCGATACCTAGGGTTAAGGTCATCCCCTTTCAGGGCCCTAGTTTCATGGCACCAGTGTTGGTTCTATCATGTCTCTGCGTATCTGGCGCGGAAAAGCTCTGTCTAAGAACAGACCTCAGTGCGCATGGGCGGCGTCTAAGTACTCCGACGACGTCACTCTGGCGCAGACGACGCCGACGATCGACACGGAGCCAGAGACGACGCCTAACGACGCGCAGGGGTATTGCTACGCAAAACTTTCCGGATCCAGTCTGACGCCTGGGGATATTCTAAGGTAAGGAATCTAATACTAACTACTGTTTCTTACAGATATATCGTTACCGAAGGTAAGTAACTTGTTCGCCAAGTCCGGAGAGATTACTTTTTCGGCCGTTCCGTTCTCCAGGATTTTCTGGTGTGATCTTGGTTAGCAGACCCACCACCGGGGTTGGTATTGCTGGGGTATCTATTCTAAGGTAAGGAATCTAACACTAACCTGTTTCTTTCAGATGCACAAGTTACCTTTGGTAAGGATATATCTAAAAGAAACAGTAGTTAGTGTTAGATTCCTTATCGCCCCACCCATCCTCCCTGTTCTGCGAACTGATATTTAGGGTTAAGGTATCTCCCCTTGAGGGCCCTAGTTTCATGGCACCAGTGTCGGTATCTATCATGGCTCTGCGTTCCTGGCGCGGAAAGCTATGTAGAGAACTGACGCCAGCGTGCGTGGGCGGCGTCTGAGTACTCAGACGACGTCATCCCGGCGATCACGAGGACGGACGCAGAACCGCAGACGACGCCTACCGACGCGCAAGGGTACTGCTGACGAAAACTTTCTGGATCCAGCCTGACGCCTGGGGATATTCTAAGGTAAGGAATCTAACACTAACTACTGTTTCTTACAGATGTATTGTTACCAAAGATAATTAACTTGTGCGGCAGGTGTGCATGGGGCCCCATATGGCCCCCTTTGTTCGGCCACTGCCAGCCTTTTCGTGGCAGGGCTCCCGCCATGAAATGGCTGGCG
The DNA here is from genome assembly GCF_964263255.1 of Lissotriton vulgaris. Classification (NCBI taxonomy): domain Eukaryota; kingdom Metazoa; phylum Chordata; class Amphibia; order Caudata; family Salamandridae; genus Lissotriton; species Lissotriton vulgaris. The sequence continues at coordinate 1,382,887,483 of NC_141691.1, read as the reverse complement.
GTGCCCGTAATGTGCTAAGCGGAACTTTGCCAGTCCCGCTCAACATGTTACATTGTGGCACAGCTCTGCCACTGCCAGGGAACAACTATTCCCTGACGCAGCCAGTGGTCCTCTGCAACAACGACTTTTGAAGCTGTAATGCAGCAGAAAGGCCAAGTGAGTCTGGCGGTCTTACGATGGCCAGACTTGTAATCAGCTTTTAGTGCTCACATATTTTATGTGCCCTCCATTTAAACAGATGTTTAGTTGTTCTCAGCACCTTTTGACCCTTGAAAACAGTGTTTCTCATCACCATGTCATCTGTGTGAGTTGCAAACACTGTCCGTACAGGAACCATACACCTTTTTTCCTGACAAGCTGATGTCCGGACTGGGGTGGCTCTACAACCTAAGATTGTGATGCCTGTCCACATCGCACAATCCATCACCCTTCTTCTTTGCTCCTCCTCAACCTTCAAAAGCAGAGGGAAGACTTCATTGTTTGGACCACAAATGAGCCTTGAGCTTTCACATCGATCAAATGAAGGACCATTGGGTGAATGATCATTTCTTTGTGTGGTTCGCATGAGCAAAGAAAGGCAAGACTGCAGAAGAGAACCATTTCAAGGTGGATAGCTCTCTGCATCAAACTTTGATGCACATTGGCAGAGAAGCAGACCCCAGAAAGCTTGAGGGTTCATTCCGCGTGGGACAATGCTAATACCACTGTGATGGCACGTAAAGTACATGTGTTGGGCATCAATTCACACATTCACAAATCTCCCCTGTCTTGAAAACTGGGTCCAGCAGGATAGGCATTCGGCCTAGTCTGGTCCTGCAGGACTTGTTGGTTTGAGCCATTCCACAAACCCTCCATCAGGGACTCTGCATTTGGTTTCCATTCACAAGGTGAGGAATCCCCCGTTAGAAGTATCCATAAGAAGAATTGTCCTTTGGTAACGCTTTTTCTGGTAAATATTCTAACTGCAGATTCCTCACCAGCTTCCAACCATCTCTTTCTGTGGAACAGACCATTTTCTTCATCCTTAAAAAAGGTCCCAATGTAGTGATCTGCACTCTGTCAAATGTGATTCATTAAGAGCGCCACATCCAAAACCGCATACAGAATTAAGAAAGTCAAAAAGGTATGTGGCTCCAGCGCCATTTCAGCTGCAGGACTGAGTTGAAGTGGGACTGCGCATTGCCACCTATCAGCGCTTGAGGGAATTGCTCAGAACATTCTTTAATCCAGTCTGGTACCTGGTGAGTATTCACAAGGGGTGTAATCAGCTGTTAGAGTATCCACCAGAAAGAGTGTTACCAAAAGTGAGTAACTTGTTCTTCATCACCACTTGTTACTACATAAAGCAGAATTTTTGTGAATACTAGATTACTGTAAATTGGAGGGTGTTACTGGTACTTTTAAGTCCAAAGCAAGGGCTGTTTTGTATCAGATGGATGTTTTTCTTAGCTCCAGGTCTGGCTAACTTACATCTCATTTGTTGGTCTACAATATTTCATATGATCACCAACAATTACTTTTTGTCTACAGAATAAATATTGATGAAACGTTGAGGTATCTAGCTAAGTTTATTGGATCCCTCTAACTTCAGATAATCTCACTTAGCTTATTTTATTTAGTGTTTCCTCTGTTTCTATTCTTTTAATTTCACAGTCAGCTATGATGTGACTTCAGCAAGAGATATGCTGTTGTTGGCGTGCTCTCAGGACGAACAGAAGAAATGGGTCACACATTTAGTAAAGAAGATTCCTAAGACCCCACCTTCAGAATTTGTACGGGCATCTCCAAGAACAGTATCTACAAGATCTACTGCAAATCAGTCCTTCCGAAAAGCTGTCAAAAATACGTCTGGGAAAGCCAGGTAACACTTACATGTAACGTTTTTGCATTAATTATATATATATATATATATATATATATATATATATATATATATATATATATATACATACATACATACATTATTTTCACTGAAAAATGAGGGTTAAAGAGACGTTATTGTAAAAAACATAACGTTTTAAACTGACAACAGCACTGAAATTCACCAGTTATAGTTATTTTAAGTAGCTGTAACTCATGCTCACGCCATGCACAGTCGTGATTTTAATGATGTCATTTCAAATGTAATTTAGAGTGTTATCAGTGCAGTCATTGAACTTGTCATCTGTGATGTAATATGTGAGGCTGCAAGGTGCATGGCCCTCCCTCCAAACATGGCTCAGTGGGTCAAAGTACCCCTAACCTTTCCACTTATAGTATTTTCATTTATTTTCTAAGATGTGGGCACCAAATCCTAAGATGGCAGCCACAACTGTTCCTTTAGGTTTTGGTCAGTCGGTCACATTTCATGCCTGAACTCGCAAATCTACCTACATTTTGACCCTTAATTTTTCAATAACTACTAAGGCATGCTTTCTAGATCAAGACCCAACTTTCTGCCAAATTTGGTGTAATTCTGTTCAGCTGTTATGAAGTGGTGTCAAACGTTACTATGAAAAATTGCATGTATATATAGTTACCGAGTGGTGACAGCTACCAGAGAATGGGGTTTTGGTTCCTTTCTAATTTGCACAAGTTTGACCAATGTTTGTGAAACTTTCTAGACCTGCTGCCCTGTTTCAATTTGGGATGACTGAAAGTTTCACGCCGTTTGGTCAAGGGGATGCAAAGAAAAAAGGGAGGGGGTCCCAAAACGGGCTTCAAATGCAATGCATTTTCCATAGACTGTATTTTTCATAATGCAAAAACTGTTTCTGGATTTTTGTGAAATTTGACAGTATTACATATTAGGGAGCGCAGATGATTCTCTGGGGTACTGCAGGTAATTAAAATGAGTAAATGTTAGTTTCAACTTAGTGATATCTTGAGGCACAATCCTACTTAAAGTAGCAAGGAAGCCCAACAAATTAACTAGACTGCATATGTAAAGTTTCAGATTTACTACAGTAACAACTGAAAGGCCCATTTATGGTCACATGCTAATTGAAACCTAGAAACAAATACATAACGAATAGAATACATCTTAATCTACATAAATGTTCTTTGCATGCTCTCTGGCTTACAAAATAAAACTGTCCCAACAAGCCAAACAAAAACCACCTTTCTTATGCACCCCTGTGAAGAAAACTGAAAGATTGCCAGCAGTGAACCCCACAAACTACTATTTCGAGGACCTGATAAGTAGTGAAGTGGAATAAAACCTGTTTTCATAAAAATAACAATGATAGACTTTCATTCACTTTATGCTTTATATGTAGCACAATCCTACTAAAGTAGCAAGCAAGCGTAAAAAATAAACGACTGGATATGTAAAGTTTCAAAATTGCTACATGAACAACTAAAAGCCACATTTATGGTTGCATGGTTATGTAAACCAATATAAACATAAGAAATACCCTAGATAAAAAGAAAGAAATCCCATTAAATCTGATTGCAACTCTGTAGTTATACTTATTATTCTCAAATTTAGGAATTCCTTAAATCTGATTGCCACTCTATTATAGTTTGTATTCCTAAAGCGGAATTCCGCAGATATTTCCTCCCTAATAACTTTCCACCCATTTGACGAATCACCACAAAACGGTACAGACCAAAAGCATTTTCTACATTTTGAGATGATGTAAATTTTTGTTGTGAATCATTAAGGGGGTGCAAAGATAACAAAGGGTTCCCAAAGCACATTTTTCCACCGATGCATTTTCTTAGAATATTGTATTTGACATTTTGCAAAAACAGCTGAATGGGTTTACATGAAATTTAGCAGGATTATACATACTGCTGCAGAGATAATGTTTTTTAGGTCTCGCGTGGCGTACTGCGCACAAGCACAGTCGAGCTCGCGAGATTTTATGTTTTTAGGAGTACTTCACTAGCGAGGGTTAAGCCCCGTCCCTCTTCTCCATTGGCTGGCCTCCTAAACTGTGGCAAGCCATTGTAGAAGAGGTCATAGTGACGTTCTTCTTTCTCTCTAAGCCCCGTCCTTTTCTGACGGGGCTCCTTGACTTACTGTTGGGGTGAAAGGTTTCTTATCTTCTTTATGGGTCCAGATGGCCCCATAAAGAAGATAAGGAACCTTTTACCCCAGCAGGAAGTACAACAGCCTCGCTAAGAGGCTGTATTTTAATATTTAATTTTCTTATACAGTGCCGACCCCGTGTGCTATGGATAGCAAATCTACTGCATGAATTGATGGGCGCCGGTGTTTCTCTTTCTCGATTTCTAATTGATCGTAGTGCCTTCAAGGGGAGTGAGCTTCGGGACGCTGGCCTGGTTGGGCAAGGTTAATCGGTTAGTGCGATGAGCATCGTTCCTTAGAATGGGTCAGGGTTAGCCTAGTAGGCGTGGGGGGACTGCATTCCTTTGGGCACGGGTGAGTCCCCCCTACCCGCTGTTGTTGTGAAGCTGTCTGATTCGGGGGTTACGTCGGGGGTCTTGGTTTAGGCATTTCCAGGCAGAACAGGCGCCCGCTTGCTTGACGAATAGTTGCTGGCCTGAGTTCTTGAGCATAAGCCCTACTACGGGGGCTCAGGGTGGATTGATCAGTCTGCCTCTGGCTACGCATTTCCATGTTTGCCTTATTGACTATAAAATGTTTTCTAAACAAAGCCCACAGCATAAAGAAACAGGCCTCCTGGTTTTTCTAATGTTTTTCCCAGGTGGCAATACATCCTTTAGGTAGAATAAGCATGGATATTCAGCTTCTCTTTTGTTACTTTGGACCGAATGAGCGGGTGCACTGATTCCAACAGTGTGGTTGGGCATTTACATACTTGGGTGGTGAGATGCTGGCCTCAATGGTGATAATACGGATATAAATATCAGGTGTTGGTATTGTTGTGTAGGCCTATGTCGCAGGGAGTGGCACCGACGCAGTAGTGGACGGTGGACTACGAATCCGTTATAGGATGTTCGCATGCACGCAATGTTATGTTAGCAGAATTAGGGTGTGCACTGATTCCAACAGCGAGAGTTGTGCACACGCGGACTTGTGTGCACTGAGGCCATGAAGAACGCCTGAGCATTCTGGAGTGGACGCAGTGTTGTTGGTTCTGGTTGTCAGAGACCGCAATCGCTGGGAGTGGGGCGGCACGTTTCCCTTCGCGGCGGTTTTGTGATGGTTTTCTTTACGAATGGTTAATAGGTGGCCGGCTGCCCTTTACGTTTTGTTGTCAGGGCCAGGTTTACAGTGGCTCGCAGAGATTAAATAATTGAGCGGTCCTTTGGATTAAACTAGCAGGGCAATGCAGGGACGGGGCTGGCCGGAGTGCAGCCTGGGGACAGGCAGGTTGTGTCCCTGGGTCAGGAGAACCTGATGTTCAATTGAGGAGAGATGCTTGGTGCAGCCTCGTGATGGGCAGGTTGTGTCCCGGGGTCGGGAGAACCTGAAGTCTCAATAGAGGAGAGTGGCTGCTTTGTTAGGTCTGAGTCCAGCAGACAGGGAATGGCTTTCCTGTAGTGCAGCCACCTAGTCTGTACACTGGTACACGTTATGTGATAAAATTGACAAGATTTCCTCACAGCTGCTTGCGTTGATTTGAAAGGCTGCAATTTCCTTTAAGTAGTGATTGAGGAATGGCTGCCTGGTAAGGGAGCTCCGCATGCCAGATATTTCATTCGTTAAATCCCATCCTTCAAAGCCCCCACTGCATGCTACAGACCCCCCTGGGACTAAGTCTGTGGCTTGAGACACATAACTGTGTGGTCAATGCCATCGTACCCACAATGACACTGCCGTGCCGAGCTGCTGAACCCCTGACGGACCGGACAAGAAAATGGCGCCGATCTAAGAATCGTCCCTGGGCCCGGATCGGTAGAGGCTGCGGTACAGAGTCTACTTGCGCTAAACGAACAGTAGCGGCGACCCATCTGACAACGGGCTTGGCACGAGTCGAGGCTGGCCTGGGCTCCCAGTGCGGCCGGGAGTGCGACGAGAGCTGCGGGAGTTGCCGGGGCCGACCGCTCCTGTGGGGCCTGCAGTGAAGAGCTCCCCCTGAGGCGCGCGGCTCAAGATGTGCGGAGAGGTGGCGTGGGCCGAGACGAGCCCGATGCGAGGACCTGTGGCCGTTGCACCAAGCGACAAGCGGAGACGACGCTGAATCGGCAGAGTGGCGCTGACGGATGGCGAGAGAGGAGAGCGGCGCGGTGAGTCCGGCGCTGGTGCGGGCTGAGCCTGAGCTGGCTGGGTGGTGCTGCCCTCTCTGGGTGCTGCTGCTTTACACGCGGTAGAGCTCGTGGGGGCCTAGGCTGCTATGTCGCTGGGGGTGCAGGGCCACAGCGCTTCTTCCTGTGTGACTTGAGTGGGTTCTGGCTGCTTCTCTGTGGCTGGGGGCGCTACCTGAGAGCTACCGAACTTGCTAGCTGGCTAAGAGGGCTGGCAGGTTCGGGACCTTGCGGGGGGCTCTTTGGCTGCGAGGGGTGCGGCTGGGGCGCTACTTGGGGACACGGCAGGCCCGCCTGTGCTCTGAAGTCTGCAAGAGAGGCGGCGGAGTACTCTGGTTTGTCGAGGGTCTTTAAACGGAGGACGCTGGTGGAGTATTGCAGACTGGCGCAGCGCTGAAAGTCATCGTGAGCGACACATGATGGTCTGGCACTGGTTATTTTCGCTGAAATTAAGCGGACACCGCTAACCACTGCATAAGGAGCCTACCCTTCTGGACTTTACTGTACGTGCTGGACAGTGCTGAAGTGTTGCCATACTGCCACGGACACTGAGGCTGTCAAAATACAGCGCAGCCGGGCTGTGGAATTGGGTGGCTTGTATCATCCGGAGACTTTCATCTTCAATATTGGCAAATCGGACCCCAAACATGCTAAATTACAATTTGAAAACAAATGCAGTACTCGTGCCACTGAAGGGATGGAAGACCAGTCGGAGCTGCGTGATGCATCGGGGCAGGCGTAGAGTGCAGGAGTTGACACTAGGGCCATCTTGCTTGAACTGAGGGCTGGCATGAGAACGATAGACAGCAAAATTGATGCATTGGCGACTGGGCTAGACATGGTAAATAAGGTCGAGAAGCACGAGAATAGACTGGATGTTCTAGAAAATCGAATGTCTGACACACAGGATGCGCAGGCTGAATCTTGCACGCAGATCTTACAGATGGAAAAGATACTGGAAGTAATTAGTGCGAAGAATGAAGATTTAGAAGCGCGGTCGAGGCGTAATAACCTACTGATTATTGGTCTATCGAAATCCACTCCAATCTCAAAAATGGAGACATTTATAGATGGCATGCTGCGTGAGTTGTTCGGACCCGCACTCTGCGGTGATGATCGTGAAACATGCGCATCGCTCGCTGGGACCACGGCCTAAGCCCGGCGCGCCGCCCGCTCGATTATCGCATGTCTTCTGTACTATGCTGACAGAGACGCAGTGCTGAGAGAGGCCAGAGCCAAGGACCCAGTAGTTTATAAAGGAGACACACAGTCCTTTTTCCGGACTACACCCAGACGGTCCAAGCGGCGAGAAGAGTTTGTACCTGTGAAGAAACTGTTGAGGGCCGCCTCGGTACCTTACGCCATGTTGTATCTGGCCAAATTGAAAATCACGCATGAAGAACAGGCACACTTTTTCACGGATGCGAAGTCTGCTTAGAAGTTTACAAAACACATCTGCAAGAACAGACCTCGGCAGAAGGCACATGAGGACACAACTGGGACGTCTGGATTGGAAGACACAGACTAATGACTGTGAGGACAGGCTAAAACTATTGTGGGTGGAACTATTTAGGCTCTTGCATGCCTGGTGGGACATGAGGGCCCAAAATGGAAGATTCAGTGTCGGGGAACAAGGGGGCGGATAGTAGGAGCACACTAGCACTGAATGAGTTAGTCCCGGGGGTACTACCATATAGTGTTAATCAGAACATTTGACCTTGGGGCACACAGGGGGCATGAATAGATGTAATCCGGCGTCCACACTACAGTGCGTGTACCGGTCGCCGTTCCTCTTCCCCTGGCGGTTGTTTCCCGGATGTTGCATCGGGTAGTTCAGAGGGATGTTTTGAGGGAGGGGGATAGGGTTTGGTCTCAACCTAATTGGGAGGTTGGAGTGGGAGGTGGAGGGGGGGGGGGCAAAGGGGGTTGTGTATTGTTTTTTGTTCTTTTTTGTTACACATCTGACATGGTACATGCTGCTGCGCTTGGTGCACCGCCTGGGGGAAGAATGTTGCAATGTGCTGTAAATAGCGTCCTTCTGAAACAGATCACGGTTGACATAAGACAGTTGCCTGCGCTCAATGATGGGTGATGGGTACAGAATGCTGACCTGGAATGTCCGTTGCCTCAACTCACCTAAAAAAGTACGGCAGGTGATGGTGTACCTGAATCGGCATGTGATACATATAGCTCTACTGCAGGAAACACATTAACTAAATATACGGAACGTGGTATTGCGGGTAGGTGGGCAAGTTTCAAGCTGGCATCGTCGTATTCCTCCTATGCGAGAGGGGTCATGATTCTGGTTAAGAGAGGGGTGTCATTTCAACCGTTACATATGTTTGTGGATGAGGAGGGCAGATGTGCGATGGTGCATGGCAAGATGAGTGTCAAATTGATTACTATAATCAACATGTATGGCCCAATCGTGGATGATCCGAATTGTGTTTCCAGGATGTATGGTATGCTGAGAGATTGGCCAGAGGCTCCTATTCTATGGGATGGTGGGGGGGGTGGGGGGGAAGTTTGAACACGTACCTGAACACTGAGATCGATAAATCTAGCCCCATTTCCCACCCCACCCCTAAGGTAGCTAGGAACATTGATTGTGCCATGGAGGAGTTTGGACTGTGTGATATTTGGCGTGTGCGGAATCCACAGATGAGAGAGGGCACGCACGCAACGCCGTCACATGGGAGCTGGTCGAGATTAGACTACTGGCTGATTGGGGTGGAGATTATGGATTGGGTTGAGGATGTCAGGAATTTGGCTAGGACACTATCTGATCACAGCCTGGTGCAATTGGATTTGATGATCCCGGCAGTTGTGTGTCGCCCCTTTACGTGGCGACTGAGGTCCGAGGCTCTGCTTGACCCCATATATGAGACTGCAGTACGGGAAGCCATAGAACAATATTTTACCCTTAACAAGGGCACTGTAGACGAAGCCTCAACACTCTGGGAGGCCTTTAAGGTCACGATTCGAGGGGTATGTATTAGCATCTCGGTGAGCATACTGAGGGATTTGAGGACACAGTTTCAAAACACTGAGGATAAGCTACGTGAGCTGGAACGCGAGTACACTGAGGCACCTGAGGTGGGGAAATAAGCACGCATACATGAATTGCTGAAGGATTATGAGGAGTTGGCTGATACAGAGATCAAATATTTATCGCGTAGACACACCGCCTGGCACTATGGGGAGGGAGGACGGCCGGGACGCACATTGGCTTTTAAAATTAAAGAGTGACTTGAGCAGACACACATTGATAGAATTGTAGATGACCAGGGTAGGGAATATAATCATTCAGATACCATTGCGGAACAGTTTCGAGGTTTTTACACTGATTTATATACATCGCGGGGAGCTGCCTCGGAGACCGAACTAGAGTCCTATCTAGAGGATGTGGCGTGTGCCTGGCTTTCGGATGTTCATAGGGAGTACTTATGTGTGCCTATAGACGAGCAGGATGTTAAAACAGCAATCTCGGTGTTGTCAAATGGTAAAGCACCTGGACCTGATGGTCTCACGGTAGAGTTTTACAAGAAATATGCCGATCTTCTTGCGCCGCATCTCTTGGCGATGTACGCGGAAGCACATGATTCAGGGAATTTACCACCGTCCCTCAGACAGGCATTGATAATCACATTGTTTAAAAAAGACAAGCCACCAGACAGGTGTGACTCTTATCGCCCACTATCACAGATCAGCATTGACGCCAAGATACTGGCTAAGATTTTGGCGATCAGACTACAACCCCTGATGCAATGTCTGGTTCTGCCTGATTAATCGGGTTTTATACCCGAGAGATCCACTTCGCATAATTTACGAACCGTTTTCTCCATGTTCCATGTGTTTGAATCAACTATGTCAGCGGCGGCAGTCTAGTTAGATGCTGCTAAAGCGTTTGACTCGGTGGAATGGTCATATATGTATTATGTCTTGCGTCGCATGGGGTTCCCGCCTTTGTTCTTACAGTGGATAGCGGTACTCTACAAAGAACCGACATCTAGAGTGCATGTTGGGGGTCTGACCACTGAACCATTTTCCATAGAGACTGGCACACTTCAAGGGTGCCCTCTTTCACCGCTACTGTTTTCAATAGTATTGGAACACTTGGCTTGTCATTCGCCATCGACACAGGGAGATTGCGCTCAACTTCAATTACCAACCAGTCGCCATTTCGCTTTACGCAGACGACATGGTGCTATTTGTGCGTCAACCCTCCAGGTATCTGGCGCAACTCCTCCGGGAGTATGTTTGCTTCGGCGGCCTGTCTGGCCTTTGTATTAACTGGGATAAGTCTCTTATTATCCCGCTGACAACTGCCACAGTGCAGCCAGATTTGGAGTTCCGACTTGTGTGGTCAACGGACCCAGTGAAATACCTTGGTGTCTGGGTTCATCGGGATCCGAATACGGTAGTCAGGGAGAACTTCGGGAGGGCGTACGCGAAGTTGCAGAGTCAGGTGGATGTATGGATTTCATTGCCCCTATCCCTATCGCATTGCGCTTATCAAGATGATAGTACTACTGCGGTTCCTTTACCTTTTTCTTACTATCCCAGTGGTACTAACATTGGGATTCTTCAGAAATCTTCGTCGGCAGCTGCTCGGGCTGGTGTGGGGAGGCAGGCATGCCCGTGTCAAATGGTCGGTCCTTACTGGGGGGTATGAGAGAGGCGGGTTCGGGGCACCGGACTTTTTTGCATATTACTTGAGCGCCCAGGCCCAGTATGTGTTCTATTGGTATAGGCCGCATGCGTACACTCCTCACGTTGCAGTGGAAGAAGGGGACGCGGCACCGGTTCAGTTACACAGCGTAGTACCCATAGGGCACGCAGCACCCCGAGAATAGAAATAAACTCGTGGATGCCACTATTTCCGCTTGGCAGAAGAAAGGGCAACTAGCGTGGAAGTTACCGTTGTACGCGCCACATATGTTCCTGGAGCATCATGCTGCCATGTCTGTAACGCATGAAGCGCCTTCCATGCGACTGCTTCACGAGGCCGGCCTTCGGCGCATGCTTGATATTTATTCAGATTGCTCTTTTATTATACAGGCCGACCTGCAGTATATCAGTAACCAGTCATTGCTATTCAGGTTTGCAGTGCATCACTTACAGCAGGCGGCCAGTGTGAGAAGGTGGCCTGATATCCAGTGCTCACTATTCTAGTGAACACTATGTATCAGTCCAACAACCCTTATTGATGATTGGTTGTAAGTCAACCTTATAGACCAGCTATCCTAGTAGCGTGGATACGAGCAGTCTTCGGGCTACACTCTAGAGGGCGTGTTAAGCCAGCTGTTATACCATCACATATACCCCTTGAACACCAAGTGAAAGGACACCACACAAGTGTTATGAAAATAAACAGTGTATTTATTTAGATCACAACAGCCCTGTACTCTTTATGAGGACAGGGTACTAAGCACACAACAAAACTCTTATGAAAATACTTTGAATTGCACAATTTACACAAATGCCCGAGGGGCACGAAAAACCATATACTATGAAAGTGGAATGCGAAATTACTAGCAGGTAAGTACTGTACTAATAGGCTTTGGAATCGCTAGGACTACGTTACTGAACCTTCAGATTACTAGTAGGAGGCCTAGGGGACTCGGTGCAGAGTGTGCACTCTCACGCAGGAATGCGGGACAAAGTCTATGGTAGCTAGATTTCACAAAGTTAGTGTTCTCGGGCGAACCCGACTAGGTAGATCGAAAACAACAGTGGATCCTGACCCTTGGATAGTGAGGCTATGCTGGGGCACCGAAATGCCGAAGTTACCTAGCCCAGGGGCTGCAGCTACATAGGTCTCAAAAGACGTTGGGAATCCTCGTAGACGAACCAGGAGCCTGAAGAAAGAAGTTGCTGGCAGGCGACCAGTGAAGATTGTTCGAGTGATCCAAGCCTGGATCGAAGATGGATGACACCTGAAAGTAGAGGGGACCAAGTTCGTGACCAGTAGTCAGATGGCACCAGGAGGGCACCGGATGGTAGTCACCTCGACCAGGTGAGTGGGCGACGCTGGGCTCTGCAGTCTCACGGACCAGGAGGCGTTGTCGGCGACCAGGATGGAGGTGCGAGCTGTCCCACGATGGATGAAGCTGTCGACGTCTCTGGACCCAGGATTGGGGCAACAAGTCTTGGCAAATTCAAGCCCACGTGGTGGACTTAAAATGGCGTCTGGAGTGGACCAGGAGGGTCCGGGGTGCTCCTCTTTTGGAAGGGAGCAAGGGCCAGTCTGGAGCAACCAGACCAGCAGCGGTGATGTCGTCGGGCGTTGTTAGGAAGGCCACAAGCCAGCGGGCTAGTAGCCAAACAACGCGGTGAGCAGCAAAAAGCAGAAGGGCCCCACGCAGATCGTGGAGATGCTGGGAGGCTGGACTTCGGTGCTGGAGCTGCTCAGGGTCGGGGCTTCTCGGACCCCAAAGCACTCACCAGAGGATCCCTCGGCGGTCGTGCTGGTTAGAAGTCGTGCAGTTCTGATGATGGCCGGTCCCTCGAGGTCTCGTCGCACCTACGGTTCTCAGCTTAGCTGTAGAGGTAGGTAGAGGTCAGAGGTGCCATGGAAGCCGGGTCTCGTCGTGCTGGTCGGTCGGATTCCTGAGGAAGGACGTGCAGCAAACCGCAGAGTTCTTAGATGGTGCCTGCGGATGCAGGGTGACTACTCCTTAGCCACAAGGGAGAAATCTTGAGAAGAAGTCGAGAGTTCCTTTCGTAGAAAGTAGTTTCTTGATTCAAAGATGATCTAATTTGGAAGGGTCCCCGCTCCTGCCTTTATCCTAAAGAAAGGGGTGGGTACGCGACTAGGTCCTGCCCTAGGGGTGGGACCAGGAAGGGGGGTTGTTACACCCCTCTCCCATGCCGGACTTTCCCCAGGCCAGGGGCTGATGTGCCCCTGGAACTGGTTCTAGCCGGCAGATGCGTAGTGAGCACCGGGGTGCCACTTGCAGTCACCTTCCTGTAAAGCCCTGCCTACCCAGGATACACAAAACCCTGTCTGGGATGGTGCTAGCACCGCCCCTGACAGGAAACCCTTTGTCCAAGCTCTCCTCGCTGGAAGGACTCCCAGCAACAGGAGGTCAGACTCGTGTCTGTGGTGGCAGCATCCATTTTGTGGAGCTGAGGCTTCAGTTAACTTTAACCGGGGTTCACAGTTACATACATGTCGTGTCCCTCTAGAAGGGTGGAATGCTAACCCCGTCGCCAGAATTGGTGAGGGATTAGTATTCCAATTCGTATGACACCTTACTCGACATGTTTTGATAAAGCAATACCAGAGATAGCATTTAACCGCGAGGATTATAATGCACTTAAGAGTATATGGTATGCGTTATCATGGAACAGCATTTAGGACTTGGTTCCGCAAGCTGCAAACGGGCTCAGCTCATGCCAGAGCACCATTTCACACGATTCCAAGCACTCTGCCTTCAGGATTGTCAAGGCCTGCCATAGGAATGACTGGTTGGAATCTGTGTGTCCATTTTAGGGTTAGATATAGGTATACTATATCTAAAGCAAAGGGTGATTACACCACCTTGCCCCAGCTGTCGTGCAGCCAGTTGTGTCAGATTTAGATGGCCATCCAGGGGTGGCATAATACATGCTTCAGCCCCTGGTAGGCCCTGGGTACACCTATGCCCTGAGTTACAGGGTCTGATAAGGGGGCCCAGTACCAATTGGAAATGTACCTAAGGTACATGGAATCCATTTTAGAGAGCAGTAGGCCTGGGGTCCTGATTGGCAGGGCCCCAGGTCAACTAAGTCGGAAAACCAGCAAAACACCAGGCAAAAAACGTTGGGGGTAACCATAGTCAGGTATCCACCTTCCTACAGCCAGGGTGCACTATACCACTTATCCATACGAGCCCCCCACGCTTTTGTCTCTGCAGTTTGCAATTACCACACCTACTAACAAGCAGCTAATTTCCAAGCTCTATAAGATGATTAAAGATGAAAGTGTGGGTGCATCGGACGAGAGCCGGGAAAGATGGAATGAGTGTTTGCCTGACCCGATCTCGGAAGCGGATTGGAAATACATATGTGGCTTAACAGGGACTCTCAACATGAATGGGAACCTGCGGATTATACACTTTAAATACATACATCAAGTGAATTATACTTTTGCACATATATGGCCTACGTGCATCCGATCATTGCGTGCGTTGTGGGCAAGGGAACACAGATTTTATGCATTTGTCGTGGAGATGTCGAAGTGTGTTTGAGTTTTGGAAAGCAGTGGTGGATCATTTAAGAGAGATGGTGGGTGTGGAGCTACAGAATACCCCGCTCATATGCCTGCTCTGCTGTGTGCCTCAAATCAAGGAATTAAGTGGCAAGTTTGTGCGACTAGCTTTATTATTAGTAGCACGGAGAGTGGCGATCCTATGGGGGGGGTAGATGTAGACCGAAAATTGATCTGTGGATGAAAGATTTGGTGTACTGCAGAGATAATCTGGAAACCTATGCAGAGGAGCTGCTGACGATCTCGAAGCCTAGAGACATTTGGGAACCACTGCGGAATTATTTGCTAGCTAAAAGTGACTGATATTGTATTAGAAGAGGGATCGGTGGGGCGAGTCATATAGCGAGCCCAGAATTATGCACAGTTGAGACATGATTGTACTATACCAAAGATGTGTTTTTGTTGATTTTAATTTCATTTTTTTATTGCTTTTGTAGTTTTATTTGAAAGGGATTCAATTTACTCTGGACATATGGAACGTGCTTTGGGGTTTATTCATATCTGGTAGACATTTTATCAAATGGGTCCTGCAATATTATTGGAGAATTATTGTGAATTCCTTTGTTTTTGTTTTTGGGTTTTTTTTCTCTTTTTTGGTTGCTGATTGTATTATTTGTCTTTTGTTGTAATAAAACTTTAATAAAATAAAAATAAAAAATAAAAAAGTAGTAACTGAGGTGCTATCTTGCGCCCAGGAATGCATGGGGAAGGTACCCTGTTGCGTAAATATTGATAGGCTGAGCACAGGGTTTATGCTAATTGGTGATAACGATGGCTGGCATCAGGAACTAGGCAGTTTGAGATGGACGTTTATTTATTTGCGATTTTATATATCGCGAGCATTACCCCAAGTTGTCAAAGCGCTGTACATAAGAACCAGTTGCATTACATAAGGACTTTGGATTACATGAGTTACATAAAACGTACAAGGTACAGAGGGATCTCCTATTGACCCAGCCCCACCTCAGACCCTAGTGAAAGCAATGGACGCTATTCGCCCGTCTTTGCTGGAAGTTTTGAATACCTCCATTACCTCCAACTCTGTCCCTTCTACTTGGAAGTGCGCGTGCGTTAGGGCTTTGTTGAAAAAACCGAACTTGGATTCTAACAACTTATCCAATTTCCGCCCTATCTCGCTGCTTCCGTGGTTGAGTAAGTTGTTGGAGAGACATATCAATAAAACATTAGGGGACTACTTGGAGTTCAACAAACTTCTACAGGTCTCCCAAACAGGGTTCCGTCCTCAACATGTCACTGAGACCGCCCTTCTGGCAGTCACAGAGGCGGCCAGAGCAATAATGGACCAAGGTTGAAAAACTGCTATCATACTGTTGGACCTCAGTGCCGCGTTCGACACTGTTAACCATGCCACCCTTTTACACCGTTTGAAGGGCATGGGGGTGTCGGGCGCTGCCCTGAAATGGCTGACCTCTTTTTTGGAGGAACGCTTTTTCCAAGTATTTGAGGGCGAGGTGGTATCATCTAAGCATCCGCTCAGTTGTGGGGTTCCTCAGGGCTCCTCCCTGAGCCCCACACTGTTTAATGTCTATATGCAGCCTCTAGAGAAGATAGTTCTCCCCTACGGTGTGCGGATTGTCACCTACGCTGACGATACCCAACTTGTGGTCTCTTTGGATCACAAGGATGGTTCGTCTAACACCCTGGGTCCGTGTCTAGAGGCTGTTGCAGAGTGGATGCAACTCTCCCATCTCAAACTCAACGGGGAGAAGACCGAGGTCATGTTACTAGGTAACCCTTCTCCTACCTTCCAGTTGAACTGGCCTTCGTGTCTCGGCACCCCTCCTCTTCCAAAGGACCAGATAAAGAGTTTGGGAATCTGGCTGGATAGAGCTCTGGATTTCTCGGTTCAAGCCACCAAAACAGCCTCCGTATGCGTAGGGCTAATGAAAATGCTCAGGAAAGTGCTCCCCTTACTTCCATTCCAGGCGAGAAGGGTCATGGTACAGGCCCTGATACTCTCCCGCCTGGACTATGGAAACGTTTTATATCTAGGGGCTCCGGCATCGGTGACAAAAAAACTCCAAGTCACTCAAAACTGTGCGGCGCGCCTGCTCTTTAACATCCCTCACTGGCAGTCAGCGAGAACTGCCCTAAAGGAGCTTCATTGGCTCCCAGTGGCTGCAAGAACATTGTTCAAGGCCATGTGCATTCTGCACAAATCCTTTCATCAAACTGGCCCGGCAGTGCTGCTTCCCCTGGTACCGCCTTATGTGCCGCCTAGAACTCTTCGTTCGGCCTCTCTGCATTTGGCAACCACGGCAAAAATCAAGAAAGCCCGTTGGGGTGGCCGTTCATTTACTTGCTCAGCAGCAAAGGCATGGAATTCCCTGCCTCTGTCCCTTAGACAAAATGATAATCTGATGTCATTTAGGAGAGACTTAAAAACTTACCTGTTCTCAAAGGCGTACTAACTCTGCCCTGCAGTCGAACACAGTAATCAGTCATCAGCGCTGCGAGGCCTCCGGGCAGTTATGCGCTATATAAGTGGAATTTTTCATTTCATTTCATTTCAGAGGGAGTTGTTCTTAAGGGTTCGTGAGTTTGGACGGCAGACGGCGTGGCTGGGGGCTATAGCGGTCGTCGGCGAATTTCAGCAGGAACGCCTTGTGGGGTTAGAGTTCGTCAGGGACACCCAGCAGGTTGGAATTGGGCCTAAGCACTTAATAGTCACAAGGGTGGTCGGTCGGTAATGCACGGGGCGACCGCAAGTGCTCCAATGCTCTCCTTACCATTCAGTGGTTAGTTTATTATTCTGCCAAAGTGGTTGGTCCCAAATTTAGTTGAAGACTTTTAGTGCGCTACGTGGCCCCGGTGCGCGCTGCGAGGAGGATTGTCTGGACAATTTGTATCTGAGGCTTGGGTGAGGGGGCGTCTCAGCTTCGGGATGGCTTCTAAAACACAAGGCATAAGGTTGCAGCAGGGGATGAGGATGCCTATGTAGTAAGGGCGTCAGGAACCTCATGCGGAGGAGAACAGAGTAGATGGCGAAGGCAGACTGGGGAAGAGTGAAGAGGGGATACTGTCCTAGATGTACACTTTAGGGGGCTTACAAATACACTGCCCATGTTCAACCCTGGTTCCTCTACCCCCTCGGCTGCACGACTCCCTCCTGTGGAGAGTGGTCAGGGGCTAGGGGTGGGGATACGGAATTTACGCAAGCATGCTTGCTGGTGGGAGTAGTCTGTGTTCCTTGCTTTCACGGGTAAGAGGCGCCTTTTATCATAGGGTACACCATGTGTTCCAGTGTTTACTGGGGGTCACGTTCTGGTTGCGGATTACTCTTCTATCACCTTCAGAAGGCCAGTTGGTCGTGTACCGTTCATGGGATAGTTGGGGAGGTATTGCCCAGCTGTGCCACTCATCCAGACATATGTTAATCCTGTGGGGATTAACCGCACCTCTTCTGCGTTTAGTAATTTCAGGGCTTAACCCAGTTACTGCAGGAACATGTATGTTATGTATTGATGGCTTGATGTCATTTACCATGGCCGGGCCAGTAACCCCCCTTTAGTTTTACCAGTGCATGCGAGGCACTCTTACATAGCCCTTCAATTTTGGTTTGAGTCTCTGGTTCAGCTAATAAAATGGATTAGCTGCTGCTAGCGGGTTCGAGGGCACAAGTCTGGTGCACGTGAGTAGATGGTGCTGCCCCATTCCTTGCGTAGGGTAGATGTGGTCAACCCGGCCAAAGAGGGGGGCCTTCAGGAATAGGCCGAACATTGGTGTGCGGGTATGAGGCGGGCACTGGGACACTGTCAGTTTGCTGTTTTGTATCCTGAACAGCGATGTCAGTCGCAGAAGAGGCTTTGCTGATTCCAGCTGAGCATATAACGAGCAAAAATTCAGCGGCTATCAGGCCTCCATCCAGGTAGCAGCTCAGATAGCCAGGTTGTCAACATCCCTTTCGGGGGGTAGGGGCCCGGCCCTATCACAGTTGGTAGGCCCCTTGCTATGTGAGTACACTCAGAAGTCATGACCGGCGGTTCTTGGGCCTTCCGGGACCTTGGAGTGTCAGCGGGAGAGGAAATGCTCCCCCCCCCCCCCCTCCCCTCCCAAGGGGATCACAAACTGGGCTTGGATCTTAAGTGAGAACCCAACAGAATGGGGTCACTTTCATTGCCAAGCTTAAGGGCCTCAGAGTGAGGGCATTGGCTTCTTGAGGAGCATGATCTTAGCGAGATAGCAAGATACATGTTGGGTGCCCTCCACTCGGGGGCAGTCCTCGGGCGGAAGTACCTTACTTCCCGCAGCAGGTGCAGGGTAATTTTTGGGGGTCCTCAGCAAACTGGCAGAGGCACCGCAACTTAGGGGGAGGGGATCTGGGGTGTCTATGTATCTTGTTCCCAATGTGGAGTCTGCTAAGGCGGCACATTTCTTCAGCAGACTAGCTGTGAATGGGAGCGGGTGGCAGCGCGAACTGAAGCAGCTCAGCTGGTGTGCCGCTGCTGCACCCCCCTCCCCTCCAAGAATATTTGAATGTTGAGGCGGGTTGGCATAGCGCGATTCCGCCTATTTTTTATGCTGCACTTAAGCGCTCTGAGTGGTTGTGATCAAATGTTTTGTCTTACTTACAATAGAGCATGTGGCGTGCTCCTGAGGTCAAGTTTTAGGGCACAGAAGATGCCTTTACCGTGAAGATGGAAAGAATTTGAATAGCGCAGCTGGGCGGGAGTATTTCCCCGTTGCCATGCGGTCGATTTAAGGCCCGATAGAGAGGAATGCCTTTATCATTGTGGGCTGCAGGGCGGCTTGGTCACAGGGCGCATCCACCAAGTTGCCGAGCGCGGGAACTAAGGCGCCACGCGGATGCATCGGTTGTGGCATTGAATGGATGAGCTGTAATTTCGGGAGCATGTCAGTTAACAAGTGCCTGCTGGTCCTTTGGGAGAATCACTGTGGCCTAATAATTGTGGCCTTTGACTCTTACGCTCAAGGTTGAGTGTTCGATACCTGGCATTTCAATGTATCTTTTGCTTCAATTTAAGGTGTTATGCAATAGTAATTTAGTGGTCTAAAATGTTGGTAAAATAGCGCATTTATAGAGGAGCTCCGCCTGCCCTGGAGTCCACCCCCCTCCTCCTCCTGCCCTGGATTCCACTCCCTTTGCTCCTGAGTCCACCTCCTCCTGCCCGTGAGTCCACCCCTCCTCCTCCTGCCCGTGAGTCCACCCCTCCTCCTCCTGCCCTGGAGTCCACCCCCCTCCTCCTGGCCTGGAGTCCACCCCCCTCCTCCTGGCCTGGAGTCCACCCCCCCCTCCTCCTGGCCTGGAGTCCACCCCCCTCCTCCTGCCCTTGCGACACCCGCACCTCACTTGTAACATTTTAAAAGTAAAGCGCGGGTGCCGCATTAAAAGAATTCAGTAGCTTTCCTGTGGGTTTTTGTTGATGCTGTTGAAGGAGCTAGGGAACTGGAGCTGCGATGAAAGTGGGGATGAAGGAGCTGCTGCCTTCCGTTGGTTGCTGGCTTCCAGGATATTAGCTTATATTAAAAAAAAACACAAGATCACGTTATTTTTCAGATGTCTACTTTGACTCTCGTCCTGGAAGCTAATTTTTGTGTGTTCTTTTTGCATTGTGAGGTGGAAGCCACTTTTTTGTGTGTGTGTGTGTGTGGCTGTGTGTGTGTGGCTGTGTGTGTGTGGCTGTGTGTGTGTGGCTGTGTGTGTGGCTCTGTGCGCGCGCTTGTGGCTCTGTGTGTGTGGGTGTAGATGCAATAGGTCTCGCATTTGCAAGAGAATAAGCTATTGCCATTCTAAATGACAATGCCATTTATTTATATGTTTTCAAAACCAACACATAAATAAAAAATGTGTCATTTACAATGCCAATAGCTCTAACTTTTGCAAAGGCAAGACCGTTGCATTCTAAATGCTTGTTGGGTACTGCAATTAAGTAAGGTGAGTATTTTTTAAGGCATTTAAATGTATTGAGATCAGTCGCCGGAGTACTTTTGCAGAATCTCACAAAAGTCTGTGAAACTACCACGGTACATGGCGTAAGCTTAATTTAAAATATATTTTTAAAATTTATAAATACATTTCCCTACTTATTACCTCTCTAATAGAGTGGTACTAGGTAGGAACCTAGTACTTACTGTAGGAAAGTGCCTCTTTTGGCAATAGTTAGCTCCTACTTTTTGCCTGGAAAATACTGTAATTTAGACTGGAAGTGAACAGGGCCCCTGCCAAACCGGGTCCCCTATGCTAAAGCTCCTTCCCTAAACTATACCTTTTGTTTCCTAATTAGCACCACTTTAGTACCCCTTGTAAGTCCCTAGTAATGGTACCCCTGGTACTTAGGGCATTGACACTGAAGAGGGACCCCAAGGATAGCAGAACAAATTGTGCCTCCTGAGAGTTCTCTCACTGAGGCCATGCATTCCGCCATTGTAGACTGCGTGCCTTGACGCAGACAAAACCGATGAGTCAACATGGCACACATCACTGTGTAAAGTGGCCAAGTCCCCAAGGTAACTTGGACTCTAGCGTGCACAACTATATGTGATGTACATACATTTCAACCATGTAATATAGTTTTTCAAATAGTATTTTACTTGAAATCTTTAGACATTTCAAAATGTCATGCCTTTCTCGTTCCTTTAGACATAAACAAAACAAATCCTGTTACACATGAAATGTACAATCAGTCATTACGCAATGAAGGGGCACAACCTGTAGTTGTAAAGGGAAACGTGAATTGGTGTGTAGTAGCTAAACATTTCAAATGAAACTGTTTTTCAGCATAATAAAAATCATGAACCCTGCAACCTGTGGCGATCTTACTCTCATAATACACCCTTGTGATCACCTTGTGTGTGACATGATTCAAAGGAGAACACGTACTCCTTGCTTGATCGCGGGGCCTGAATTTCCTGGATGCTTTACGAGGTGTCCTGACAATAGGAACGAGTGCATGAATATCTATGCTATTATAACGCGAGAAAGCAGTCATTCCCCTCTGATAAATCAACTGGCCGCGTACCTTATACAAAAGATCCTGATACTGAAGTCCCCTGTCTTTGCCTCAATGTTTTATATTGTTTACAAGTCAGATGATGAGACCTTATGGCAAAAATACAATAAAGTCACTGACCGTAGCACATTCTATGACACCGACACAACCTTATCTAAACCACCTTTTTCTTCAACACGTACCTTCATCACAGTAGGAATCCTTTCCCATGAGGTAGTTTAAAGAGCAACGGTAATCTGAAAACATTATAGAACGCCGGATTAAAATCACTCGCCACTCAAAAACATTTTACAGGAGTGTATTGGCTGTTTAAAGGTGCTCACCTTCCTGAGACACCTCTAGCTGAAAGACACGTTAGTGATAGATTCCTTGCCTTAGAATTACCACCAGGCATCAGACTGGATCCGGAAAGTTTTCGTCAGCAGTACCTCTGCATGTCGATAGGCGTTGTTGTACGGCTCCGCGTACTTCGTTGGCATCGTAGTTGCCAAGATCACATCGCTGGAGCTACGTAGACGCACCCACGCGCGCTATCTGATAGAGAAATCTAGCCGCAGATTCCTTAACTTAAAATATCCCCAGGCGTCCGACTGGATCCAGATTTTTTTTTTCCCAGCAGCAGCATCTCTGCGTGCCGGGGGACGGTGCCAAACGACCCCGCCCCGACGACGTCCACATACGTGACGTCAGCGAGGTCATATAAGTCCCTCTTAGCACGCCGATGTCAGTTTCCTTCTTTTCTGCGTGCTACGCGGAAACGGACTGAGTGTTCCTCTGGCCTGTTTTCAGGCCCTTATTTGATGCTACGAGTCTGGAACAGTGTGCGATGCCCTCGAGCTTTAAATCTTGTACTTCCTGTTTGCGGCAAATGTCCGCGACGGATCCGCATCTTATCTGTATGTGGTGTCTGGGTGGGCACCACGACACCACAGACTGTGACTCCTGCCAACACCTCAAGCCAAAGTCCCAGCGGGAATGCCAGATGAAGCTTCTTTCGGCATGGCTGTCGGGGTCGTCTCATCCAACGGCCTCTTCAACGCAGTTCCGCCGCCGATCGCCCCCCGGGGCCCAGGGCCGTCGTTCACCACTTCTTGCTTCTTGGTAAGTTGCGGCGCTTGTCGCTGAGGTCCTCCACCTCACCTTCGTCTGTTGTGAGGGGCACTGGTTACTGGAACATTCCGGACGTGCTTCCACAACAGTCACCCCCCTCTATCCGCCCTATCTGGGTGCGGGGCTTCTCTGGCCCAAATGGAGGTTTATGCCACAACTTTGCAGGCTTCACTTGGGTCCTCTCCTGTCCCTGAGGCGTCCTCGGGCCTCCGCTAGCTGTGGGGTCCCCGACGGACTCGCCGGTGGGTTCGCCCTGGCGTCAGATGAGCCCTTGCCCTCCAGGGACGTCGGAGATGTGGTATAGTCAGGGCGCGGCCCGGCAAGTTCCCCTTCTACGATCCATATGGAGTCATCAGGGTGAGGCCTGGCTGGGTCCCTCTCTACGACCCATTGTACCCCTGCCGCGCCGCATAGTCCCATGGGGCTCCCTGTGGAGTCGCAGGTGGTTGCTGGTCCTCAAAGCCTCGCTTTGTGCACGCCTCGGCCTTCTGGGCAGGCGGTCGTCTGTCCAGAGCCGGGTTCGGCGCCGTAAACGCGCCTCCCCAGATCCGACTCCGCTTCTTCCTTCCGAGTCGTAGCCTGTTGAATTTGAGGCTGGTGCCGCGCCGAAGGCTTGCCTCCACGGCTCCGGCGCCTTCTCCTTCGGAAGTAGAGCTTATCGTGGATTCGAGGCTGGATGGATTAGAGTCGGCGCAGGACAAAGCTCAATCGGCACCTACTAAAGAAGTTTTGGGGCAGCATTGACTCCGGGTTGTTGAGTCTTTTCCGGAAGCGTCCGCAGAGAGATTGGCGTCACCCTTACGCCAGGCAACACCGAATGTATTCTTGCTTGTGCCTCCCTTAGAATATGTGGGTCCGGCAGGATCCCCACCTCCTCAAGAGCACCCCACAGGGTCCTCGCCTCCTCAAGAGCCTCATCAGGACCCTCATTCGTCAATGGGACTCCTGTCAGTTGGACATTGGTCGCACCCTCACGGTCTTGGGAGGGTTAGCTTACAGCCCTCTCCTACTGAAGAGCTACTATCCCCTCCTCGGAGTGCTACCGAGGCTAGTGCAGCTTTTCTCAGAGTGATCTGTTTGGCCACTTTGATTTTGAACATGCAACCACCTTCGGAGCCCTTGTCTATGGACCCTTTACTTGATGTCCTTTACTGTGGGTCAGGAAATGTGGAGCCGCTTCTGCCCTTTGAAGCCACTCTTTATGATGCCCTTTTGGGTACCTGGGTTCGGCCAGCTTCTGGTGACCCGGTGGCTCGTTAGGTCTTGCACCACCACCGTCCTGCTCCACATGATCCGGTCTGCTTATTTGTGCATCCTGACGTGCAGGGTTTTGTTTTGCAAACTGCCTTCCCTTCCTTGCCCCGGCTCTTGCTTCCTCCCTCCCGGGAGTCCAGATGGCTTGAATCATGGGGTCGGAACATCTTGTCCTCCACTAGTGCTGCACTACGGTCACTCAATACAGTATGTGTCCTGGCTCGGGCTACCTCTGCCCTGTGGGACTCTGCAGAGTCTTTGCTCTCCACCAGCACTGAAGGCGCTTGTGTTGACCTACTTAATCTTCTCCGGGATGGCCGTGACCTTGCTGAGTTTACGATCCGCTTTGCCTTGGATACTGCTGATTCCGTAGACCGAGCTATGGCTGGTTGTCTCCTTGCGGCGCCATGCTTGGTTACGGGATAGCGTCTTCCCGGAAAATATCCAGGAAAGTCTTGTTGATTTACCCTTTGATGGGGTTTTAGTGTTGTGGGCTTTCGCACCCCCCCCCCGCACCCCCCCCCCCCTCCCTTAGGCCTGTGTTCCTCAGATGTTTGTTCTGGGGCGGTACCTTTTCATTTAGCATCCTTTTGCTGCGTTACATGTTGTAGGCTGATAGTAAGCCTCAGGTCTTCCTTTCGCATAGTCTGAGGTGATTTCACTTTTATTTACCATCCTTTGGGTGCAGTATGCGTTTTAAACTGGCAGTATCCACAGATTGTTCCTCTGACTGTGACTTGCCCTAATAAATGTGTTCCCCATTGTTCGGGTGTGTATACTGCGTGTGGGGTTCTTGTTCGCTAATATATAGCTCTGATTATGTCAGCCGGGCCTAAGAGTTCCTTTGGCCTCTAGGCCTCCTCTGGTGCTCTTATCTGCCATTGTATGGTGCTCAATGTTGTGCCTTGGCGTCCTCTTCTATACGTCATTGGTCATCTTGCTTATTTGCTTCATTCTCCTCCTTCCAGGTTTTCGGGGTGTTTATTACGCTTTAAAGGCAGCTTCCGTCCGTCTGCCATTACTGCACCAGGTGTGTTCCTCTCCTTATTGACTAGTCGTGACTAGTTTATCAGTTTTTGCTACATATATGTTGGATGGGAGCGGGTCATTAAAATGGTTAATTTGAAAGAGACGCGTTAGTGATAGATTCCTTACCTTAGAATATACCCAGGCGTCCGACTGGATCCGGAAAGTTTTGCTAGCAGTACCCCTGCGCGTCAGTAGGCGGCGTTGTGCGGCTCCGCCTCTGTCGCTATCGTCGTATGCGCCGAGTTGACTTCAAGGAGAGTACCAGGCGCCACCCATGCTGTTGACGTCAGTTCTTTCTTTTTCCAAGCCAGTACCGCAGATCCGGTTAGAGCACGTGCCCTAGTCACTTTTTGCCTTTTTTTGGAGGGGACTTTTGTCTCCTGTTGGTCTTCTCTGGTGCGTAGAATGCCTGGTTTTAAGTCCTGTTGTGCCTGCGGTCGTAACATGTCGGTGGCGGACCCCCACGACGTTTGTCTCTACTGCCTGGAGCGCAACGAGGACTCTCAGGACTGTCGGGCCATGATCTGAAGGCCTTGAGGGAGCGGCGGCAGAAGTTGCTTGAAATTCGGCACTCCTCACAGGGCCGCAGTCCATGGGCCGCTCTCGTGAACGCTCGCAGGGCCACCATCACCGCTCCTCGGGCTCAAAGTCATCACCCTCGGATTCGGGTAAGCGACGACACAAAAAGAAGTCAAAGAAGCGTTGTCCACCCCTGCGGCTCCTTTGGAGCCTGGGAGTCCTGCGGCCTACCCGCCTTACCTGGGTCCGTCAGCTTGCTGCCATGAACCGCCTGTTTAGGCCTTGGGCTCCTACCGGTGCGCCTTTGGGCCCCGCAGTCCCATGTCTGGATCCTGCTGGGCCATCGACACCACCGACGGCTCCGGCACTGCAGGATCCTGAGCTGTCTGCTCTTGCCCTGGCGCCAAGAGGTCCTACGCTGCCGGCTCCGGCCCCAGCGCCACCCTCGGCTCCACCTGTGGCTCCGCCGTGGATGCCGCTGGTTCTGCCTCTGCCCCGGTTCCCGGACTCTTTTTGTCCTCGCCTGGGATCCGAATTGTGACATGGCGGCGGTTCGGCCCGAACCGGTGCCGTTCTCAACGCTGTGTGTTCCTCCCCCGGCCCCTGCCCCTGCCCCACCTACGCGGTCTGTACCGCACACGGTGGAGGCCGAGAACGACTGTGATGGGTCCGAGGACCCTCTTGCTCGCCAGTGCAACTCCGAGCAGGATTGGGTGAATGACTTGGAGGAGGTCGGCGGCCTTGACGTCTCCTCTGACCCGGGGTTTGCCCCTCCCCGTCCACTATGGAGGAGGGTGCCTCATATACGGTGGTGCTCCGTCGGGCAGCTGAGGTCCTTCACCTTGATCTCCACTGAAAACTAATCTCCTCACTGAAGTGCTCCAGTCTGCGTCCACTTCATCAGAGCCGCTGCTATAGTTCAATGACGCCCTCACTGATGTCTTGTTGGGCACTTGGCCGCGGCTGGCCACAGGGACGCCTGTGGATAAGAACATTGCCAGGCATCTGCGCTGGGTGATCCTGCCTTTCTGACCACTCATACTACACCCGAGGCTGGTCATTCAAGCTTCGACATCCCAGAGTGCCTTTCCCATGGCGCCGCCGGATACGAACTCTATAAAGCTGGAGCAGTTCGGCAAGCGGTGGTTCTCGACGACCAGCCTGGGGCGTTACTTTTGGGCCACTATTCCCACACTGTGTGGGATATGGTTGCAGAGGTATTGCCCCAGTGTCCTGAAGATGTTCAGGCTGTGCTGTCCTAGGCTGTGGCCGAGTGTACGGACACGGCTAAATTCGCCATTTGTTGTGGCTTGGATACCGCGGACTCTCTCGGTAGAGCAATTTCCACGACTGTGGCACTTCGGCGACACGCCTGGTTGAGGTCTACCGGGTTCTCCTCGGATGTCCAGAGTTCGCTCATGGCATGACCTTGGATGGCACTCGCCTGTTTGGTGATAAGGCCGACAGTGCGCTGGAGCGTTTTAAAGACTCTTGAGCTACTGCCAAGTCCTTGGGCCTCTCTGCTTCGTGCCCGGCCATGTCTACTTTTCATTCCTTTCGTGGTCAGGGAAGTGGCGCACCTGCCCGTTCGTTCAGTCAAAAGCCTGCGCAGAACCAAACTAAGCGTGGGCATGGATGCCGCCATGGCGGCTCCAGGTGCTGGCGTGAGGGCCAGTCCACCTCCTCCCCAGGGCATCAGCCTCAAAGCCTTCTAGTCTGAGCTTCGGGGTGCACCCCACGCCGGTGGGTGGCAGGATTCGTCATCACCTTCCGCATGGCGTTCTGTCGCTTTCGACAGGTGGGTGCTGCAACTCGTCTGGCTGGGTTATTCTCTTCCCTTCGAGTGTACCCCCCGGCCATGCCTCCTCAGTTCCACCACATGTCAGGGGATCACTTTGCGCTTCTCCAGCAGGAAGTCATGGCCCTCTTGGCCAAGGGGGCAATCAAGCGGGTTCCTAGGCCAGAAGTAGGGTGTGGTTGTTATTCCCACTACTTTCTGGTCCCCAAGAAGGACAAGGATGGCTTACACCCCATCTTGGACCTCAGGAACGTCAATCGCTTCCTCCAGAAGAAGAAGTTCAAAATGTTGACTCTGGCTCAGGTCTTGGCTGCCCTCAACCCTTGAGACTAGATGGTAGCGTTGGACTGCCAGAATGCCTATTTTCACATCCCCGTCTTGCCGGCCCACCGGCGTTACCCGCAGTTCACGGTAGGCCAGAAGCATTTTCAGTTTGCCATGCTCCTCTTGGGCCTTACCAGTGCCCCTCGGGTGTTAACGAAAGTGTTGGTGGTGGATGCAGCTCATCTGCGCAGGTCACGGGTGTCAGTCTTTCCCTACCTCGACGACTGTATGTTTAAGCAGGTTCACCCCAGGCAGTTGTCACCCACCTCCTGCCTTTGCTGCGGTTCTCCATCAACGTGCCGAAGTCGCTCCTGAGTTCCTCTCAGAAGCTCCCTTTTCATAAGATTCGACACAGTTATGGGTTTATCCTCCTGAGCAGCGAGTCCGGAATATTCAGGCTATGATTACGCTCTTTCAGCCTCAATGTCGGGTTTCAGTCAGTGGACCCTCCGGCTCCTGGGTCTGTTGGCCGCCTGCATCCTACTGGTGCAACATGCCAGATGGCATATGCAGGCTCTGCAGTGGGACCTGAAGTTCCAGTGGACACAGCATCAGGGCAACCTGTCCGATTATGTCCAGATCTCGGAGGGCACTGCACGACAATTGCAGTGGTGGCTCACGAATCCTGATTTTGTCAAGGGCAGATCCCTCTCCCTTCCCCAATCGGAGCACACAGTAGTGACAGATGCGTCCCTCTTGGGATGGGGATGCCACTTGGGGGAGGCGAAGATAAGAGGCCTCTGGTCTCCGGTGGAGTCCCGGCTCCACATCAACCTTCTGGAGCTTCAGGCGATCTGACCTGCACTAAAGGCATTCCATCCCTCTGTTCGGGGGAGTGTAGTGCAGGTGTTCACGGACAACACCATCGCCATGTAGTACTGCAACAAACAGGGCGGGGTGGGGCCGTGTGTGAGAAGATGGCCTAATAAATAAATGCTCACTATTTCTAGTGATCACTTTGTATCAGTCCAAACAACCCTTATGGTGATTGGTTGTAAGTCAACCTTATAGACCAGCTATCCTAATGGTAGCATGGACAAAGCAGTCTTAGGCTAAACTCTTTTGGCATGTGAAGCCAGTTGTTTTACCACATATAACCCCTTGAATACCAAGTGAAAGGACACCACACAGGTTGTTATGAAAATAAACAATATATTTATTAATAACAAACACCTCTGAACTCTTTATGAGATCAGAGGGCTAAGCACATGACAAGACTCTTAAGAAAAATACGTTTAAGTTGCACAAATTACAATGGTACCCTAGGGGCACGTCAAACCATATACTAAGTAAGAGGGTTGAGAAAGTCGATAGAAGGAATGGAGCTGTCCAGAGGCTGTAAGATCGCTGGGACTACACTACCCTAACCTTAGGTAACTAATAGGAGGCCCACGGGACGCGTGTACAGAGTGTAAACTCACGCGCGAGATGCGTAACAAAGTCAATGGTACAATTTACGAAAAAGGTGAGTACGGACAGCTCTGACTAGTTAGGACTAAAACGACTGGAAGTCTGGACACTAGGAGAGTTGATCTACCCTTGCGCACCGAAATGCTTGTTACCTCACCCACGGGCTGCCGGTGCATAGGTGTCAAAGTGTGTCGGGTTTCCGCGTTGAAGACTATGGAGCCTTGAAAAAAGATGCTGCAGGCGACCAGGAGGAAGCTGACCGGAGTGATCCAAGGGTGGATCAAGGAAGATGAAGACATGAAAGCAGAGGGGACAATGTTCAAAGTCACTAGCCAGTGACTGGAGTGGAACCAGGAAGGAACCAGATGCTGTTCGTGAAGAGTGGACACTTGACTCTGCAGCCGCGTGGACCAGGAGGTGTCTTCGACGACCAGAATGGAGGCACGAGCTGTCTCACGCAGGCTCTCGCTGTCGGCGGTGTTAGTTCCAGATTCGGCGTCAACAGGCCTTGGCAAAGGCAACCCACGCGGTGAGTGGAAAAAGCGTCTGGTGCGGACCAGGAGGGTCCGAAGGGCTTCTCCTTTGCAGGGAAGCAAGGGCCAGTCTGGAGCAACCAGACCAGCGGTGTGGATTTCAAGGATCGTCGTCTAGGAGGCCACTAGCCAGCCTGCAAGTGACCAGACAACGCGTCGAGCAGCAATCAAGCAAAAGGGCCCCACGCAGATCTCGTGGATGTTGGAGGGCTGATCTTCTGTGCAGGAGCTGCTCGGGGCTGGGGCTTCTCAATCCCCAAAGCACTTCGTCCAGGATGCCTCTGAAGTCGTGCTGGAAGCGAAGTGCAGTTTATTCAAGATGGCCGGTCCCACGTGTCTAGTCGCACCCACGGATCTCAGCTGTGCTGCAGATGTAGGTAGAGGTCGGAGAGGTCTGGAAGTCCGGGTCTCATCGGGCTGTGAAGTCTGTATCCACCAGGGAAGATGACAAAGTGAACCGCTGGAATGCTTGATGGTGCCTGCTTGTGCAGGGTGGTAACTCCTTGTCCACAAGGGAGATTTCTTCAGTCTTCTGTGGAGCAGAACGTCGAAGTCCAGAGTTTCTTCTTTTAAAGTTGTTCAGGAATAATCTAATTTGGAATGGGACCAGCTCCTACCTTTACTCTGCTAAAGGGGGCTGTACTGTCACTAGGCCCCTTCTATGGGTGGGACCAGGAAGGGGGGGTGGTTACACCCCCTATCCTTTGTCCGGTTTCGCGCCAGAGCTGGGGCTGGAGTGCCCCAGCAACTGGTTTTAGCCGGTGTATGCACAGAGCTCCTTGTGTGCCCCAGGCATTTCTCATTCCTTTCAGGCCTGTCCTACGCAATACACAAAATCCTGTCTGGGGTGGTGCTAGCACCTCCCAAGGCAGGAAACCCTTTGTCCAGGCCTCCCTCGCTGGAAGGACTCCCAGCAGCAGGAGGTCAGACTCGTGTCTGTGGTGGCAGCATCCATTTTGTGATACTGAGGCTCGAGTTAACTTTAACCGAGGTTCACAGTTACATACATGTCGTGTCCCTCTAAAAGGGTGGAATACTACCCCCGTCGCCAGAACTAGCGAGGGGGTAGTATTCCAATTCGTATGACACCTTACTCGACATGTTTTGATAATGCTATGCCAAAGTTAGCAATAACCGCAAGGATTATAATGCACTTAAGAGTATATGGTATAGCGTTATCATGGAAACAGCTAAAGGACTTGGTTCCGAAAGATGCATGCCAGAGCACTATCTCACATAATTCCAAGCACTCTGCCTCCAGGATTGTTAAGGCCTGCCATAGGAGTGACTTATAGCAGTATATGTGTCCATTTTAGGTTTAGATATAGGTATACAATATATCTAAAGCAAAGGGTGATTACACCACCTTGCCCCCAGCTGATTGATCAGCCAGTTGTGTCAGATTTGGATGGCCAGCCAGGGGTGGCATAATAAATGCTGCAGCC
This sequence comes from Lissotriton vulgaris, assembly GCF_964263255.1. Taxonomy (NCBI): domain Eukaryota; kingdom Metazoa; phylum Chordata; class Amphibia; order Caudata; family Salamandridae; genus Lissotriton; species Lissotriton vulgaris. Next base: position 1,382,856,656 of record NC_141691.1, on the reverse strand, counting down.
CCTGGGAGGCCTTGGGTGCACTTATGCCCTGGGTACCTATGGTACACTGTACAAGGACTTAAAAGAGTGACCCAATACCAATTGGTAAATGCACCTAAAGTACATGGATGTCAATTTAGAGAGAGAACAGCTAGGCTGTGGGTCTGATTAGCAGGCCCACAGCCAGGGAAAGTTGTAAACCAGTGAAGCAAAAAGCAAAAATCTGGGGTGACCATAGGATTGCAGACCCTACTCTCCTACACCGTGGACCCTATGTAAGGATGCTCTCTGCCTCTGGACATGGCTGGAACGTCAAGGCATTACCTTGGTGGTTCAGCACCTGACCGGTTCTCTGAACGCCAGGGCGGATGAACTCAGCTGCCGGTGCATGATGGATCACAAATGGCGTCTGAACTCGGACGTGGCGCAAGGTCTCTTTCCGCCATGGGGAGTGCCTTGGTTAGATTTATTCGCCACCAAAGAGAACTCGCAATGTGATCAGTTCTGCTGGTTGGAATTTCCAAGGCGGCACTCGTTCGGAGACGCTTTTGGTCGCGAGTGGAGCTGCCTTCTGTTGTACCCCTTTCCGCCTATACCACTTCTGCCCAGAGTGCTGAAGAAGATCATGCGCGACCGGGCCCAAGTCATTCTTGTGACTCCTGACGAGCTACTCAGTATGAGCGTCGATTTCATTCCCCCCCGATTCGTCCTACTCTTCGGGAGGATCTTCTGTCGCAGCGCAGGGGACGGTCCTCCACCCGAACCTGTCCAGTGTCCCAACTCCATGCGTAGAGATTGAGCGGCGTCAGTTGACACCTTTTGATTTTCCTTCCGAAGTCTGTGATGTCATTCTGGCTGCCAGGCGTCCTACCACCAAGACGGTGTATGCCTGCATGATGCCGATCTTTCAGCCTCTTTCCTGGGTTTCGGTCAGAATGATCCTGAGGCTGCTGGGCCTCATGGCCTCCTGCATCCTGCTGGTCAATCATGCCAGATGGCATATGCGGGCTCTGCAGTGGGACCTGAAGTTCCAGTGGACGCAGCATATGGGGAATCTATCCAATGAGGTTCATATCTCGGAGGGCACTGCATGGAAATTACAGTGGTGGCTCACTAACCAGGAAAGTGTCAAAGGCAGATCCCTCACCCCTTCCCCAACCAGAACACACAGTGGTTTCAGACACATCCCTTCTGGGATGGGGTGACCACATAGGAGAGGCGGTGATCAGTGGCCTCTGGTCTCCGGCCGAGTCCGCGCTCAACATCAACCTTCTGGAGCTCCGAGCGATCCCTCTTGCACTGAAGGTATTCCTTCCCTCTGTCCTGGGAAGAGTAGTGCAGGTGTTCACGGATAACACCACCGCCATGTCGTACTAACACAAACAGGGCGGGGTGGGGTCATGGTCTTTACTCGGAGGTGGTGCAAGGTCTCTTTCCGCAGTAGGAAGAGGCTTGGTTAGATCTATTCGCCACCGAAGAGAACGCGCAATGTCAGCAGTTATGCGCGTTAGAATTGGAGTTGCGGTCTTGTATACGCCTTGCCGTCTGCACCACTTCTGCCCAGAGTGCTGAAGAAGATCAAGCGCGACCGGGCAAAAGTCATTCTTGTGGGCACGAAGAGCCTGGTATCCCGAGATGCTCAACATGGCCATCGATCCTCCGATCTGATAGAGACATCTAGCCTTGAGTGGAGATTAAGTGGCAGCAGTTGACGCCATTTGACTTGCCTCCCGAGGTCTGTGATGTCATCTTGGCAGCCAGGCGTCCCTCCACTAAGATGGTATATGCCTGCAGATGGAACAAATTTGTGACATGGTGCACAGCAAAGGCTGTGGATCCCCTTTCTGCCCCTCTTTGAGGTCCTCTTGTTCCTCTGGTCTTTGGCCCGGCAGGCTCTGCTCTGGGCACTATCATTGGGCTATCTTTCGGCAATCTCTGCTTTTCTAAGGCTCCCATATCAGCCTTCTCTTTTCAAGTCCCCGGTTGTAAATTGTTTCTTAAAAGGCATCAATCATCTCTTTCCTCCCATTGCCTTTGTGATGCCTCAGTGGGACTTGAAGTTGGTCTTGACCTATTTGATGTGGGCATCCTTTCAGCGGCTTCACAACTTTCTTCTTCGACTCTTAACTCTTAAGACTGCATTCCTGGTAGCCATCACATCTGCTAGAAGAGTGAGTGAGCTCGACTTCGACCCCTGGTGCCGTAGGGATGCCTGGCTTTAAGCTGTGCAACGCCTGTCACCGCCTGATGTTGGTGACCAACCCCCACCATCGGTGTCTCTACTGTCTCTGGGCCGACCACGACGACAAGTCTTGCCCCGACTGCTGGGCCTTGACTTCGAAAGCTAGGCGGGAGCGGTCCCGCAAGCTACTCGAGATCTGGCAGTCGGCTCCGCGCCGCTCGAGGTCCCGGACGAGGAGGAGGTCGAGGGATTGGTTGCGGAGTCGTCGCTCGTCGAGTCATCACCACCAGTCGTTGGGCTCCAAGTCGAGACCTTTGGAAAAAAAGTCGAAGAGGTGACATAGCTCTTCAGACTCCCGTCGCCGCTCGCGCGACGCGGCTGAGGGTTCGGGTGACACTGCCCACACGGCTCCGTCGGAGCCGCAGGTGCCGCCTCTAGGCCCAAACCCTCTGGTCCCTGGCCTGCGAGCAACGCCGGAGGAGATTCGTGATTTCCTCATTGCCATGAGGACTCGCTTCCCTCTATTGAGGCCTTTGGGCCCCGCAGACCCAACTTGGGGCCTAGGCAGGCTGGTAGCTCTGGCCCCGGCACCGTCGTCGACTTCGGTCCCGACGCCGCTGTAGGAGAGTAAGGTCTGCTTCCTATGGTCACCACCACTTTTTTCTGTGATTCTCTGGTTTTTCCACTTTAGTGTGGCTGTGGGCCTGCTAATCAGGCCCACAGCCCAGCTGTTCTCTCTCTAAATTGATACCATGTACTTTAGGTACATGTGAGAAGTTGGCCCGATATGCAACGTTCGCTATTCTAGCGACCGCTATGTATCGTTCCAACGTCCCTTATGGGGTTTGGTTGTAAGTCAACCTATAGACCAGCTATCCTAGTAGCGTGGATACGAGCAGTCTAAGGCTAAAGACTCGAGAGGGCGTGTTAAGCCAGCTGTTTACCACACATGTACCCCTTGAACACCAAGTGAAAGGACACCACACAAGTGTTATGAAAATAAACAGGATATTTATTAAGAATCACAACAGCCCTGTACTCTTTATGAGGACAGGGTACTAAGCACAAACCAAATCTCTTTAGCAAATACTTCAAGTGCACAATAAAAACAAGTGTCCGAGGACACGGAAAGGTTAAGGTCTCGGGCGGACCCGATAAGGCAAGTCGGAAGCGAGGGACTCGGGACCCTAGAGTAAGGAGGCTATGCAGGCACCGAAATGCCGAGTTACCTAGCCACGAGGGCTGCGGCTGCACAAGTCTTACAGGCGTCGGGGTCTTCGCTGACGAGCCAGGAGCCGGAAGAAAGGAGTTGCTGGCCGGCGACCAGTGCTGAATAGTTCGTAGAGATCCAAGCCTGGATCGGAGATTGATGAAACCTGAAAGCAGAGGGGACCAAGTTCGTACTACTAGCCAGTAGTCAGAGGGTACCAGGAAGGCACCGGTTGGCCGTCACCTCGACCAGGTGAGTGGGCGACGCTAGGCTCTGCAGTCTCACGGACCAGGAGGCGTTGTCGGCGACCACGGTGGAGGTGCGAGCTGTCCCACGAAGGATGATGCTGTCGGCGTCGCTGGGCCCGGGATGGGGCAACAAGCCTTGGCAGATCTCAGGGCCACGTGGTGGGCCTAAGATGGCGTCTTGAGTGGACCAGGAGGGTCCGGGGTGCTTCTCGCAAAGATGGAAGCAAGGGCCAGTCTGGAGCAACCAGACCAGCAGTGTTGATTGTCGGATGTCGTCACAGAAGGGCACAAGCCAGCGGCTAGTGACCAGACAACGTGCTGAGCAGCGAGCAGAAGGGCCCCACGCAGATCGTGGAGATGCTGGGAGACTGTACTTCGGTGCTGGAGCGGCTCAGGGTCGGGGCTTCTCGGACCCCAGAGCACTCACCAGAGAGTTACCTCGATGGTCGTGCTGGTTTTTAAGAGCGTGCAGGTTCTGATGATGGCCGGTCCCTCGAGGTCTCGTCGCACCCACAGATCACAGCTGAGCTGATGACGTGGGTAGAGGTCAGAGGTGCCAGGGAAGCCGGTTCTCGTCGAGCTGGGCCGTCGGATTCCTTGAGGAAGGACTTACAGCAAACCGCAGAGTTCTTAGTTGGTGCCCGCTGATGCAGGGTGACTACTCCTTAGTCACAAGGGAGAAATCTTGAGAAGAGTCTTGAATGTCCTTTTCGTAGAAAGTAGTTCTTGAATCAAAGATGATCTAATTTGGAAGGGTCCCCGCTCCGGTCTTTATTCTAAAGAAAGGGGTGGGTACATGACTAGGTCCTGCCCTAAGGGTGGGACCAGGAAGGGGGGTAGTTACACCCCTCTCCCCTGCCGGGCTTTCCCCCAGGCCAGGGCTGTCGCCCCTGGAACTGGTTCTAACCGGCAGATGCGCAGTGAGCACCGGGGTGCCACTCCGCAGTCACCTTCTCGCCAAAGCCCTACCTACCCAGAATACACAAACCCTGTCTGGGACGGTGCGAACACCGCCCTTGACAGGAAACCCTTTGTCCAAGTGCTCCTCGCTGGAAGGACTCCCAGCAGCAGGAGGTCAGACTCGTGTCTGTGGTGGCAGCATCCATTTTGTGGAGCTGAGGCTTCAGTTAACTTTAACCGGGGTTCACAGTTACGTACATGTCGTGTCCCTCTAGAAGGGTGGGATGCTAACCTCATCGCCAGAATTGGTGAGAGGGGAGCACCCCGATTCGTATGACACCTTACCCGACATGCCTTGATAGCGCGACACCGGAGTTACCGATATGGTACGCGTTATCATGGAACAGCTATTGGGTCTTGATTCCGCAAGCTGCAACCGGGCTCGGCTCGGGCCTGAACCTAGCTCACACGAGCCCACGCACTCTGCCTTCAGGATTGTTAAGGCCTGCCATAGGAGTGACTGATAGGAACTCGAGTGTCCATTGTATGGTTAGATATAGGGCTACTATATCTAAAGCAAAGTGTGATTACACGACTTCGCCCCAGCTGTCATGCAGCCAGTTGTGTCAAATTTAGGAGGCCAGCCAGGGGTGGCATAATACATGCTGCAGCCCCTGGCGGCCCTGGGTACACCTATGCCCTGCGTTACGGGGTCTGATAAGGTGGCCCAGTACCAATTGGCAAATGCACCTAGGGTACATATCGTGATTTAGAAAGAGAACAGCCAGGCTGTGGGTCTGATTAGCAGGCCCACAGCCAGAGAAAGTCGTAAACCAGTGAAACAAAAGCAAAAAATCTGGGTGATCATAGGATTGCAGACCCTACTCTCCTACAGTACATACCTAATTGGGTCACCTTTGTAAGCCTCTGTATAGTGTACCATATGTATCCAGGGCATAGGTGCATCCAAGGCCTACCAGGGGCTGCAGCATGTATTATGCCACCCCTGGCTGGCCATCCGAACTGACACCACAGGCTGATCACTCAGCTTGGGTAAGGTGGTGTAATCCACCCTTACTTAGATATAGTATATCTATATCTACCTTATATATAGACACATAGTAACCTATAAGTCACTCCTATGGCAGGCCTTAACAATCCTGAAGGCAGAGTGCTTGGTTTTATGTGAGAGGGTGCCCTAGCATAAGCTGAGCCCCTCTGCAGCTTTCGGAACCATCTCCTTATAGCTGTTCTATGATATATCCATACCATATACTCTTACGTTCATTATAATCCTTGCGGTTAATGCTAACTTTGGTGTGGCTTTATCAATACATGTTGTGTAAGGTGTCAAACACTTTGGAATACTACACACCCCGCCCCCCCACCAGTTTAGATGATGGGGGTAGCATTCCACCTTTCTAGAGGGAAAAGACATGTATGTTCCTGCTTTACCCGGTTACAGTTAAACAGAGCCTCAGCATCACAAAATGAATGCTGCTGCCACAGACACGAGTCTGACCTTCTGCTGCTGGACGAAACTCCAGCAAGGGAGGCCTAGACAATAGGTTACCCGTCAAGGGAGGTGCTAGCACCTCCCCAGACAGCCTGCAGACAGCAGCCTGCAGACAGCAGGCAGGGTGGGTTGAATGGAAAGATGCTTTTCCAGACTCTGCCTGGGGCACACTAGGTGCTCCATGCATAGCCTGGTTTAAACCAGTTGCTGGGGCACTCCAACCCCGCTCTGTCGCGAAACTGGACAAAGGAAAAGGGATGTAACCACCCCCTTCCCAGGTCCACCCATAGGATGGACCTAGCAGGTAATCCAGCCCATTTTTTTTGTATAAAGATAGAAGCTGTGTCCACAGACTTTAGATTATCCTGGAACGAAACTCTGATACGAAACTCCTGGACCTTCATCGTTCTATCCTGACTAGAAGACTGAAGACATCTCCCTTGTGGTCAAGGAGTGACCACCCTGTGCAAACAGGCACCACCAGTAACTTGCCGGTCTGCTTGGTCGATGCTCCCGCCGGAACGCGAAGACTTAGCGACACAGGAACTGGACACTCAGACTCCGTCCCACATCCACAGCAAAGCTGAGACCCGTGGCGAACAGGAGAGACGTGGGACCGGACACCCTGGACATCCTGCATTTTTCTATCTGAAAGAGACACGTTAGTGATAGATTCCTTACCTTAGAATATCCGCAGGCGTCAGACTGGATCCGGAAAGTTTTGCGTAGCAGTACCCTTGCGCGTCGGCAGGCGTCGTCTGCGGCTCCGCGTCCGTCGTAGGCGTCGTGGGCGCCGTGATGACGTCGTCGGAGTACTTAGACGCCGCCTCCGCGTGCTGACGTCAGTTCTTTTTTCCGCGCCAGCCAGCGCAGATCTGGAAAGAGCAGTTCCCTAGTCACTTTTTGACTAAACTTTTTGATCTTTTTGATCTATTTCGAAGTCTTTACGACTCCGACGGTGCCGTTAGGGATGCCCGGCTTCAAGCATTGCGACGAGTGCGACCGTACCATGTCGGTCACGGATCCCCACCGCTTGTGCCTGATGTGTTTGGGCGTCGACCATGACGACGAGGCCTGCTCCGACTGTCGGGCCCTCTCGAGGAAGGCCAGGCGGGAGCGGTCCCGCAGGCGACTCGAGATCCGCCAGTCGGCCCCGCGCCGTGTGAGGTCCCGGTCCCGGTCCCACAGGAGGTCGAGGGACAGGTCGCGGGGACGGAGCCGTCACAGCTCCGGGAGTCGGCGCCACTCCTCCGGGTCCAAGTCGTCAGGTAAGAAGCATAAGAAGTCGAAGAGACATCATCGCTCTTCTGACTCCCTCCGACGCTCGCGCGACGCGGCCGGGGGTTCGGGTGACACCGCCCACGCGGCTCCTCGTGAGTCGCGGGCGCCACGTTCGGCTCCATACCCCCCGGTCCCGGGGCTGAACGCGGCGCCGGAGGAGATCGAGCGCTTCCTCATGGCCATGAGGTCCCTTTCTCCTCCGACGGGTTCCGCGGCGCCTTCGGGCCCAGTGAACCCATCTGGGGGTCCCAGTGGGTTGGGGGCTACGACCCCGACGCCGCCGGGTGCTTCGGCCTCGACGCCGCCGGCGCCGCAGGGCTCCACGATCCCGACGCCGCCGCTGCCCTCGGGCTCGGCGCCGCAGGGTACAGCGGTCCCGGCGTCGTCGGTGCCTTCGGGCCCGGCGCCGCAGGGCACCGTTGGGCCCTCGTCGGGCACTTGATCGTCCCCGGTGGACCTTACGACCCCCCCGGGGTCGGTCCGTGTGGTGTCCCCTCCGGCGTCGGCCTCGGCCGACGCCGTCTCCGATGCCTCCTCTCAATCGGTTCCGACGGCGCCTATCGGCGCCGATCTCGACGCCGTACGGAGATTTCCATCCATATGAATCGTCCTCATTCACTTATGACCCTGAGTCTCAGGAGATGGGGGAAGAGGAGTATTGGGAGGGGTCTGAGGACCCTCTGACAAGGGAATGACAGTCTAACATGGACTGGACAGGAGACCTTGGGGAAGCCAGTGGCCTGGACACCTCTCCAGACACTGGATTCGCCTCTCCTCCTACCGTGGCTTCGGAGGAGGGCGCGACATATGGTGTGGTGTTGATGAGGGCTGCTAAGGCCTTGGGCCTTGAGCTCCCCGTCGCGGCCGTGAGGACTAACCTCCTCACTGAGGTCCTTAAGCCGCAGTCATGCTCCATGGAGCCTCTGCTGCCGTTTAATGAAGCCTTGACGGACGTTCTTTTGGGCACTTGGTCCAGGCCCGCTACAGGTTCGCCTGTAGATAGGAACGTGGCCAGACGCCACCGCCCGGCCCCGGGCGACCCATGTTTCCTGTCCACCCACCCCACCCCCGAGAGTCTGGTTATCCAGGCCTCTAACTCCCAGACCGTCTTTCCGACGGCTCCCCCCGATCGGGAATCCAAGAGGTACGAGGCCTTTGGCAAGAAGGTGTTCTCGTCCCTTAGCTTGGGACTGCGGTCTTCCAACACCGCATGCCTCTTGGGCCGTTACACCCATTCTATATGGGAAACGGTGGCGGAATTGCTGCCAGAGTGTCCGTTGGAGGGACGGGCCAAACTCGGCCAAGCCCTAGTGGAGGGCCGGGACGCAGCGAAGTATTCAATCAGGTGCGGACTGGATACTACTGACTCGCTGGGCAGAGCGATGGCTACGACGGTGGCGATTCGACGCCACGCCTGGCTGAGATCCGCCAACTTCTCGGCTGACGTCCAGAATACACTCATGGACATGCCGTTCGATGGCCGTCGCCTCTTTGGCGTCAAGGCAGACCACGCGCTTGAGCGCTTTAAGGACTCCAGGGCTACGGCCAAGTCCTCGGGTCTCTCGGCCCCGCGCCAGCAAGTGGGTGCCTTTCGCTCCTTTCGTGGCCAAGGAAGGGGCGTCCCCACACGTGCCGCCAGCCACTCACCGCAAACTGTCGTCCAGCGCGGCGGCGGCTGTGGAAACCGCCGTGGAGGCGGTCGGGGAAACAAGCGGAGCCAGTCCACACCTGCCCCCGCAGCATCCGCCTCTAAACCCTCCTAGTCCGTGCTTTTCGGCCCATGTGACGCCAGTGGGAGGCAGGGTTCGCCATCACCACTCTCACTGGCGCACAGTCACTTCGGACAGGTGGGTGCTGCAGATCGTCCGAAGGGGCTACTCCCTCCCCTTCGAGACGACCCCTCAAGCCATGCCACCGCGACTCCACCGTGTATCGGGGGATCACTTGCGGCTCCTGCAGGAGGAAGTTTCGGCCCTCTTGGCCAAGGGGGCCATCGAGCGCGTTCCTGGGCCAGAAGTAGGTCGTGGTTGCTACTCCCACTACTTCCTGGTACCCAAGAAGGGCAAAGAGGGCCTACGCCCTATCTTGGATCTGAGGAACGTCAACGGCTTCCTCCGGAAGGAGAAGTTCAAAATGCTGACATTGGCTCAGGTCTTGGCTGCCCTAGACCCAGGAGACTGGATGGTAGCGTTGGACTTGCAGGACGCATATTTCCACATCCCCGTCCTGCCGGCCCACCGGCGTTACCTGCGGTTCACGGTAGGCCTCGAGCACTTTCAGTTTACCGTGATCCCCTTCGGCCTTACCAGCGCCCCACGGGTGTTCACGAAGGTGATGGCGGTGGTCGCAGCTCATCTGCGCAGGTTAGGGGTGTCAGTCTTCCCCTACCTAGACGACTGGTTGTTGAAGGCGGGCTCACCCCAGGCAGTCGTCAGCCACCTCCAGACTACGGCGGATCTCATGCACCAGCTGGGATTTTCCATCAATGTGCCGAAGTCGCACCTGTGCCCCTCTCAGAAGCTCCTTTTCATCCGAGCGGTTCTCGACTCGGCGCAGTTTCGGGTTTACCCGCCCGAGCATCGGGTCCGGGATATACAGGCTCTGATTCCGGTCTTTCGGGCGTTATCCCGGGTTTCGGTCAGGTTGACGCTGCGGCTTCTGGGGCTGATGGCCTCCTGCATCCTTCTGTTGCATCACGCACGGTGGCGGATGCGGGCTCTGCAGTGGGACCTGAAGTTTCAGTGGGCCCAGCACCGGGGCAACCTGTCCGACCATGTCCTAATCTCGGAGGGCACTGCGGAACAGCTGCAGTGGTGGCTCACAGACCGCGATTGGGTCAACGGCAGATCCCTCTCCCTTCCCCAACCGGAGCACGTAGATGTGACGGACGCGTCCCTCCAGGGCTGGGGAGGCCACTTGGGAGAGGCGGAGATCAGAGGGCTCTGGTCTCCGGCGGAGTCCCAGCTCCACATCAACCTTCTGGAGCTGAGGGCGATTCGTCTGGCACTGAAAGCATTCCTCTCGTCTGTCCGAGGGAGTGCAGTGCAGGTGTTCACCGACAACACCACCGCCATGTGGTACTGCAACAAGCAAGGCGGAGTGGGGTCGTGGACCCTTTGCCAGAAGGCTCTGCGTCTCTGGCAATGGCTGGAACATCAGGGCGTGACTCTGGTGGTTCAACACCTGGCAGGTCCTCTGAACGCCAGGGCGGACGAACTCAGCCGTCGGTGCTCGATGGATCACGAATGGCGTCTGAACTCGGACGTGGTGCAAGGCCTCTTTCTGCGATGGGGAGAGCCTTGGTTAGATCTATTCGCCACCGAAGAGAACGCGCAATGTCATCCGTTCTGTGCGTTGGAATTTCCAAGGCGGCACTCGCTCGGAGACGCTTTTCGTCGCGAGTGGAGCTGCGGTCTGTTGCACGCCTTTCCGCCTATACCTCTTCTGCCCAGAGTGCTGAAGAAGATCAAGCGCGACCGGGCACAAGTCATCCTTGTGGCTCCGGACTGGGCTCGAAGGTACTGGTATCCCGAGCTACTCAGCATGTCAGTCGATCCCCCGATTCGTCTGCCTCTTCAGGAGGACCTTCTGTCGCAGCAGCAGGGGACGGTCCTCCACCCGAACCTGTCCAGTCTCCACCTCCATGCTTGGAGATTGAGCGGCGACAGTTGAGGCCATTTGACTTGCCTCCTGAAGTTTGCAACATCATTCTGGCAGCCAGGCGTCCCTCCACAAAGACGGTATACGCCTGCAGGTGGAACAGATGTGTGGCATGGTGCACAGCAAAGGCTGTGGATCCCCTCAATGCCCCTCTCTCTGAGGTTCTTCTCTTCCTTCTTTCTCTTGCCCAGCAGGGCTCTGCTCTGGGCACCCTTAAGGGCTATCTTTCGGCTCTTTCAGCCTTTCTGAGGCTGCCTGACCAACCTTCTTTGTTCAAGTCCTCTATTGTTAACAGATTCCTGAAAGGCATCACTCATACCTTTCCTCCTGTTCCTTTCCTGATGCCTCAGTGGGACTTGAACCTGGTTCTCACCTTTCTGATGTGCGCTCCCTTTGAGCCACTTCATAACTGTCCACTTTGCCTTATTTCTTTGAAGACTGGCTTCCTGGTAGCCATCACCTCTGCCAGGAGAGTGAGTGAGCTCCAGGCCCTCTCTTGTAAGCCTCCTTTCCTGTCAGTCCATCCGGACAAGGTTGTTTTGAGGACTAGGCCCTCCTTCTTGCCAAAGGTGGTCACGGCCTTCCACATTGGGCAGTCCATCACATTGCCCACCTTCTTTCCGCCTCCGCACCCCTCGAGAGAGGAGGAGAGGCTCCACCGCCTGGACCCAAAATGTGCGCTCTCGTTCTATCTGGATCGCACACGCCAGTTCCGGGTGGATGATCAACTCTTTGTTGGGTACGCGGGCGCTAAGAAAGGGATAGCGGTGCACAAGAGGACCATCTCTCGATGGATTATCATGTGCATTCAGGCGTGTTACTCCTTGGGTAAGAAGGAACCACCTGTTGGGCTGCGGGCTCATTCCACTCGAGCCACGGCCACTACAACTGCCTTGGGCCGAGGTGTGCCCTTGCAGGACATTTGCCAGGCAGCTACGTGGGCCTCGTTGCACACGTTTGCTAGGCACTACTGCCTGGACAGTCAAGTCCGGAGGGACGGCTACTTTGGCCGCTCTGTTCTCCAGGACTTTCTGGTGTAAATATTGGTTCGCAGACCCACCACCACGGGGATGGTATTGCTGGGGTATCTATTCTAAGGTAAGGAATCTATCACTAACGTGTCTCTTTCAGATGCACAAGTTACTACTTGTGTAACGATATATCTGTAAGAGACATTAGTTAGTGATAGATTCCTTACCGACCCACCCATCCTCCCCGTTCTGCGAACCGATATCTAGGGTTAAGGTCATCCCCTTTCAGAGCCCTAGATTCTTGGCACCAGTGTCGGTTTTTGTCATGGCTCTGCGCTTCTGGCGCGGAAAAGCTGTGGCTAAGAACTGACGTCAGCACGCGGAGGCGGCGTCTAAGTACTCCGACGACGTCATCACGGCGCCTACGACGGACGCGGAGCCGCAGACGACGCCTGCCGACGCGCAAGGGTACGGCTACGCAAAACTTTCCGGATCCAGTCTGACGCCTGGGGATGTTCTAAGGTAAGGAATCTATCACTAACTAATGTCTCTTACAGATATATCGTTACACAAGTAGTAACTTGTGCAACAGTGCAACTACAGAGGCACCCTTGTAGTTGTGCATTGGGGTACTAGAAGCCCCAGACCCGAGCGCCATTTGCACCGAAGCTCAGCCCTCCACACTCCACGAGTGCCTCGTGGGGCCCGCTCTTGCATTTCAGCTCATTGCGTCTTCCCGGTTGCTAGCTTGTTGTCTAGTGAGCCCTCCGAAGACGAACCTTTGAAACTAAACTGCTTTTCTGGTTGCTCCAGCTTCCCTGCAAAGGAGAAGCCCCTCAGACCTTGCTGGTCTGACCCGAAGCCAATCTTCACTCCCTGCGTGGATTGCGTTTGCCAAGGCTTGTTGGGTCCAATCCGGATACCGACACCGCAGTCAACTACATCCTTCGTGGGACAGCTCGAATCCAGCTCCTGGTCGTCGTCGTTGCCTCCTGGTCCTCGTGGCTGCAGAGACTAGCTTCACCTCTTCACCTGAGATCATTGTGACATCGCCTGGTTCCTTCCTGGTCACTGGCTATTGACCCAGACTCTGTCTCTTCTGCTTTCAGGTTCTTCACTTCTTCGATCCACCCTTGGATCCACCCGGACACTCTTTCACTGGCCGCCTGCAGCACTTCTTTTGCAGATCTCCATTGAAAGCATCGACGAAACCCGACACGAAAAGACTCCTATTCACCTAGCTTCCTTGGGTGAGGTAACTCGAGTACTCCGGTGCTCCCGTGGGTATTGACTCTCCAAGTGTCCTAGTTTAAAGGGGTTTTGTCATACTCCATCCGGCAGTGCCCTTAAACAGTAACTTTGTAACTTCTTCGTTCTCCATTATAAGTCAATGGTAATTCGCGACTGTGTTTAGACACTGCACGCGTCTCCTGTGGGTCTCCTACTTCCTATCCTTTGGTTGTCTAGTGTAGCCCCTGCGATTCTCTAGGCCTATTCACTATTTCTGAAGGGGTTCTTATACCACTTACTTAGTATATGGTTTGTGAGGCCTGTAGGAGAGTAGGGTCTGCAATCCTATGATCACCCAGATTTTTTGCTTTTGTTTCACTGGTTCACGACTTTCTCTGGCTGTGGGCCTGCTAATCAGACCCACAGCCTGGCTGTTCTCTTTCTAAATTACGATATGTACCCTAGGTGCATTTACCAATTGGTACTGGGCCACCTTATCAGACCCCGTAACGCAGGGCATAGGTGTACCCAGGGCCGCCAGGGGCTGAAGCATGTATTATGCCACCCCTGGCTGGCCTCCTAAATTTGACACAACTGGCTGCACGACAGCTGGGGCGAAGACGTGTAACCACCCTTCGCTTTAGGTATAGTAGCTCTATATCTAACCATACAATGGACACCCGAGTTCCTATCAGTCACTCCTATGGCAGGCCTTAACAATCCTGAAGGCAGAGTGCGTGGGCTCGTGTGAGCTAGGTTCAGGCCCGAGCCGAGCCCGGTTGCAGCTTGCGGAATCAAGACCCAATAGCTGTTCCATGATAACGCGTACCATATCGGTAACTCCGGTGTCGCGTTATCAAGGCATGTCGAGTAAGGTGTCATACGAATCGGGGTGCTGCCCTCTCACCAACCCTGGCGATGAGGTTAGCATTCCACCCTTCTAGAGGGACACGACATGTACGTAACTGTGAACCCCGGTTAAAGTTAACTGAAGCCTCCGCTCCACAAAATGGATGCTGCCACCACAGACACAAGTCTGACCTCCTGCTGCTGGGAGTCCTTCCAGCGAGGAGCACTTGGACAAAGGGTTTCCTGTCGAGGGCGCTGTTCGCACCGTCCCAGACAGGGTTTGTGTATTCTGGGTAGGTAGGGCTTTGGCGAGAAGGTGACTGCGGAGTGGCACCCCGGTGCTCACTACGCATCTGCCGGTTAGAACCAGTTCCAGGGGCGACAGCCCTGGCCTGGGGAAAGCCCGGCAGGGGAGAGGGGCGTAACTACCCCCCTTCCTGGTCCCACCCTTAGGGCAGGACCTAGTCATGTACCCACCCCTTTCTTTAGGATAAAGACCGGAGCGGGGACCCTTCCAAATTAGATCATCTTTGAATCAAGAACTACTTTCTACGAAAGGACACTCAAGACTCTTCTCAAGATTTCTCCCTTGTGGCTAAGGAGTAGTCACCCTGCATCAGCGGGCACCATCTAAGAACTCTGCGGTTTGCTGCAAGTCCTTCCTCAAGGATCCGACGACCCAGCTCGACGAGAACCGGCTTCCCTGGCACCTCTGACCTCTACCCACGTCATCAGCTTAGCTGTGACCTGTGGGTGCGACGAGACCTCGAGGGACCGGCCATCATCAGAACCTGCACGCTCTTAAAAACCAGCACGACCATCGAGGTAACTCTCTGGTGAGTGCTCTGGGGTCCGAGAAGCCCCGACCCTGAGCCGCTCTAGCACCGAAGTGCAGTCTCCCAGCATCTCCACGATCTGCGTGGGGCCCTTCTGCTCGCTGCTCAGCACGTTGTCTGGTCACTCGCCGCTGGCTTGTGCCCTTCTGTGACGACATCCGAGAATCATCACTGCTGGTCTGGTTGCTCCAGACTGGCCCTTGCTTCCATCTTTGCGAGAAGCACCCCGGACCCTCCTGGTCCACTCAAGACGCCATCTTAGGCCCACCACGTGGCCCTGAGATCTGCCAAGGCTTGTTGCCCCATCCTGGGCCCAGCGACGCCGACAGCATCATCCTTCGTGGGACAGCTCGCACCTCCACCGTGGTCGCCGACAACGCCTCCTGGTCCGTGAGACTGCAGAGCCTAGCGTCGCCCACTCACCTGGTCGAGGTGACGGCCAACCGGTGCCTTCCTGGTACCCTCTGACTACTGGCTAGTAGTACGAACTTGGTCCCCTCTGCTTTCAGGTTTCATCAATCTCCGATCCAGGCTTGGATCTCTACGAACTATTCAGCACTGGTCGCCGGCCAGCAACTCCTTTCTTCCGGCTCCTGGCTCGTCAGCGAAGACCCCGACGCCTGTAAGACTTGTGCAGCCGCAGCCCTCGTGGCTAGGTAACTCGGCATTTCGGTGCCTGCATAGCCTCCTTACTCTAGGGTCCCGAGTCCCTCGCTTCCGACTTGCCTTATCGGGTCCGCCCGAGACCTTAACCTTTCCGTGTCCCCGGACACTTGTTTTAATTGTGCACTTGAAGTATTTGCTAAAGAGATTTGGTTTGTGCTTAGTACCCTGTCCTTATAAAGAGTACAGGGCTGTTGTGATTCTTAATAAATATCCTGTTTATTTTCATAACACTTGTGTGGTGTCCTTTCACTTGGTGTTCAAGGGGTACATGTGTGGTAAACAGCTGGCTTAACCCGCCCTCTCGAGTCTTTAGCCTTAGACTGCTCGTATCCACGCTACTAGGATAGCTGGTCTATAGGTTGACTTACAACCAAACACCATAAGGGTCGTTGGAACGATACATAGCGGTCGCTAGAATAGCGAACGTTGCATATCGGGCCACTTTCTCACAAGGCCCCTAGTGCAAAACTGTATTTGTGCAACTTATCGTATGCTAATTGAGTAACTTGTGATGTACTTCGAACTCTGACCTCATAAAGAGTTCAGACGGGTTGTGTTAGAAATAAATACATATATATTTGATATATACCTTGTGTGTTGTCCTTTCATTTGGTATTCAAGGGATTATAATTGGTAAAACAGCTTGCTTCACATGCTCTCTGAAGTTTTAGCCTAAGACTGCTGGTCCATGCTACCACTAGGATAGCTTGTCTATAAGTTAGACATTACAACTACCATCAATAAGGGTCGTTTAGACTGGTGCAAAGTGCCAACTAGAATAGTGGACATCATATGCCAGGCTAACTTCTCACAGCCGCCGGCCCCCGTGGGATCCGTGCCTGGATCCCGGTCGATGCCAGTTGACCTTATGACCCCTCCGCTGGCGCAAACACCCATGGTGTCGCTCCCGGCGCTGTCCTCGGACAACGTCGGCCCCAGTTTCAGCCCTGGTCCGGGTCCGGCATCGCTTGGTGCTGTCTCTGGCGTCGACAGGTGAGGCCTTCATCTACGACCTGGCTCTGTCATTCCAGCCTATTTACCAGGACACAGATGAAGGTGAGGGGTCTGAGGACCCTCTGGCACAGCAGCGCCAGTTGAGCCAGGACTCGGCAGACGAGCTAAGGGAGGCCAGTGGTCTGCACACATCGCCGGACACTGGATTAATCTCTCCTCCCTCCGTGGCTACGGAGGAGGGTGCCAAGGGAGCCCCCTTTGTTCGACACTACTCTAGGGGAGAAGAAACAGCTTCTCCGTCAGGCAGAGAGGAGGTGGAGACTAAACAATAAGCCAGCGGACTTTAACATTTATAATAGTCTCCTGATCGAATATAAATCCCACGTTCTCCTGAAGAAGGCATCCTTCTAGGAGGATAGAATTAGCCAAGCAGGAAACAAACAAAAAGAGATTTTCTTGATTTTGAAGGAACTTACTAGCAAGACCCAAGTAAACAATCTTCCCAACTGTGACCAGTTCCAGGAGTTCTTTCTCCAAAAAGTACGAGATATCATTCGAGAGATCACCACTATCTCAAATGATAACCGCATAAAGGACCCTCTGAGCCCTCCACAGCGGTGTGTTACCTTAATGAGCTTCCCTTGCTTTAACGCAGCAAGCCTTACGGCCACAGCAAATCAGGTTAAATCTGGCTCCAGAATGGGCCCGTGCCCTCCTAGGTTCTTCCAAATGGCCTTGCCTAGTTTAGAAGAGCTGATGTTGGATCTCTTAAATGAGTCATTGGACTTAGGTTATCTACCGGTCAACATGAAGGAAGCCAGAGTTATTCCTTTCCTGAAGAAAGCGGGGGCGGATATAAAAACACTGAAAAACTATAGACCTATCTCCCAGCTCCCTTTTCTAGCGAAGGTATTGGAGAAACAGGTATTGAAGACGCTTGTGAGCTATCTGGAAGAGTTCAAGCTACTTCATCCAAGACAGGCTGGCTTCAGACCACACCACAGTACTGAGCTAATAATGGCGTCAGTGGTGGATGACCTGAGAATCAGAGCTGACAATAAACAACCGTGCGCCCTGATTCTCCTGGACCTGTCTGCAGCATTCAACACGGTCAGCCATTCCATCTTGCTAGACCGGGTATCGAATCTTGGGATTAAGGGGCAAGCACTTAAATGGCTAACCTCCTTTCTATCTGGCCGCATGCAGAGTGTAAATGGGAGACCAGCTATCAATGGCCAGTCCAGTGACTTGCAGTGTCCCCCAGGGTTCAGCATTGTCCCCCCTTCTTTTTAATATTTACCTGGAGCCTCTGGTAGCTGAATTAATGCGGAGAGACTGCCAGTTATTTAATTATGCGGATGACACGCAACTCCTGGTTCAACTGGCTAACACAAGCCAAGCCCAAGACTCAGTCAAAAAACTTCTTAGGTTCACGGTTCACTGGATGGCTAACAACTTTCTGAAGGTTAACCCTGATAAAACGGAGGTACTTATCATCGACACTCCCAATAATCCCTGGTGTGAGCTTTTTTGGCCCACCGAATTGGGTGAGGCACCTACTCCAGGGAAAGTAGTGAAGAGTCGGGGCTTAAAAATTGACTCCGAGTTGTCCATGGCCCCTCAAGTTTCCTCGGTGGTAGGTACTTGCATAGGCCTACTCCGACAATTGCGGAAACTGGTACCTATTCTTTCAGTACCGGTGATTCAATCCATCGTGTCTGCTATTGTTATATCCCGGCTGGACTACGGTAATTCTCTCTACTTGGGCTTCTCAAGAAAGCTTATTAGGAGATTGCAGGTGGTCCAGAACGATGCGGCTAGAATATCCCCAAGCGTCTGACTGCATCCGGAAAGTTTTCATCAGCATTACCCTTGCGCATCCGTGGGCGTCGTCTGCAGCTCCGCGTCCGTCGTCTGCGTCGTGATCACCGGGATGATGTCATCAGAGTACTTAGACGACGCCCTCGCGCGCTGACGTCAGTACTTCTTTTTTTCCGCACCAGCTAGCGCAGATCCAGGAAGAGTACTACTCATTCATTTTTGGACTAACTTTTTGATCTATTTTGGATCTCTTTTTTCGAGTCGACTTCGACTCCTGGTGCCGTAGGGATGCCTGGCTTCAAGCCGCGTGTTCATTCACCGCATTGCCTCCATCATCTGTCAAGTCTAATGCTAATTGTTTGTTTGTTATGTGTTTTTATGAATTTTTGTATATGAATTGAAAATTATTTATAATCAGAAAAAAAGACCGAAAGAGAGAAAAAAAATATATATACGCTTTGAATAATAAAATGAAAAAATGGATTCATCAATTGGGTGGTTAGTTTCTTTATGAAGTGGGCAGATCTATGTATATTCTATCACTGTCTTCCATATATATTGATTTGCCTATTGAGTTTTTTCACTTGGCTATAGACCTTTTTCCAATTAATTCAAGCCGTGCGACGCCTGTCACCACCTGATGTCGGTGACCGACCCCCACCGCCGTTGTCTCTACTGCCTCGGAGCTGACCACGACGATAGGTCGTGCCCTGACTGCCGGGCCTTGACCCTTGAAAGCTAGGCAGGAGCGGTCCCACAAGCTACTCGAAATCCGGCAGTCTGCTCCGGTTGCGGAGCCGCAGTCGTCGCTCGTCGAGTCATCACCACCACTCGTCAGGCTCCAAGTCCTCCGGTAAGTCGAGACATTCAAAAAAGAAGTCGAAGAGGCGACATCACTCTTCAGACTCCCCTCGGGCGACGCGGCTGAGGGTTCGGGCGACACCCCCCCGCGCGGCTCCATCAGAGCCGCAGGCGTCTCTCCCAGGCCCATACCCTTTTGTCCCTGGCTAGCGAGCGGCGCCGGAGGAGATATATTCTTTCCTCGTGGCCATGAGGATTCACTTCCTCTGTCGAGGCCTGTCGGCGCGCCTTCGGGCCCCGTAGGCCCGGCTTTGGGTCGGGTGCTTCGGCTCCGGCGCTGTTGTCGACTTCGGTCCCGACGCCGCGGGCCCCGCGGATCCAGCCCTGGATCCCGGTCGACGCCAGTTGACCTCACGACTCCTCCGCTGGTGCCGACTCCGATGGTGTCGCTCCCGGCGCCGTCCTCGGACGAACGTCGGGCCCAGTTTCAGTCTGGGTCAGGCGTCGGAACAGCGCCGCTCGGCGCCGTTTCCGGCGTCGATGGGTAAGGCTTTCACCTACGACCCGGCTCCGTCATTCCAGCCTGTTTACCAGGACACTGATGAAGAGGAGGACTTGGAGGGGTCTGAGGACCCTCTGGCACAGCAGTGCCAGTTGAGCCAGGACTGGGCAGATGAGCTAGGGGAGGCCAGTGGTTTGGATACTTAGCCTGACACTGGATTCATCTCTCCTCCCTCAGTAGCAATGGAGGAGGGTGCTACTTATGGTGTGGTGTTGCGCAGGGTTGCCAAGGCCTTGGTTCTTGAGCTCCCTGCTGCGGCCGTGAGGATTAACCTCCTCACTGAGGTGCTTCAACCGCCAGTAAACTCCTTGGAGCCTCTACTGCCGTTCAATGAGGCCCTCATGGACGTTCTGATCGGCACCTGGTCCAAGCCCTCCACAGGCCTCCCTGTGGATGGGAACTGGGCCTGACGCCACCGCCCGGCTCTGGGTGACCCTAGCTTTCTGTCCGTGCACTCCAGCCAGAGAGCCTGGGGATCCAGGCCTCTACGTTCCAGATCGCATTCCCGACCACTCACCCGGATTGGGAATCCAAAAGGTTTGATCAGTTTGGGAAGAAACTGTTCTTCTCATTAAGTTTAGGGTTGCTGTCTATCAACACTGCTTTCCTTTTGGGCCGTATACCCACTCTTTGTGGGACACAGTTGCAGACGTGCTGCCCCAGTGTCCGGAGGAGGCCCGGGCGAGGCTCACCCAAGCCCTTGCTGAGGGGCGGGATGCAGCACGTTACTGTATCAGGTGTGGACTGGATACCACAGACTCGCTGGGAAGGGCGATTTACATGACTGTGGCGGTTCGTCGCCACGCCTGGCTGAGGTCTGCCAATTTCTCGGGGGATGTCCAGGCCAAGCTCATAGACATGCCTTTCGATGGCCGTCGCCTCTTTGATGACATAGAAAAACCAAAGGTGGTGATGTACGGAGCGTTGACAATACAAACACTCACCCCCAGTCAACTGATCTGGGTTTAATCCAGCACCGTTCTTTAGCTCACTCCGCCACCCCAATTCAGACATGGCCATATGCAAATAAGTCTGACCCTGTTCCTCATTGGAACAGTCCAGCCCGAACTGCCAAGCCATGGCTTCCCTGGACCGGAATCAAGCTTCCCAGGACCGAACGGTGATGGATTAAACCCAGATCAGTTGACTGGGGGTGAGTGTTTGTACTGTCAACGCTCAGTCCATCACCACCTTTGGATTTTCTTTGTTCGCCCTAAGTTGGCAGGGTATGCTCAGACGTGAGTCCCTTGCTCACTTTGCCACTGGAGTCCAGCAAGCCCGGCTGAAGACTGCTGTAATGCCAGAAACCGGTCCCAGGATGCTTGTTTCCGGTCCAGGGAAGACATGGCTTGGCAGTTCGGGCTGGACTGTTCCCATGAGGCACAGGGTCAGACTTATTTGCATATGGCCATGTCTGAACTGGGGTGGCTGAGTGAGCTAAAGAATGGTGATGGATTAAACCCAGATCAGTTGACTGGGGGTGAGTGTTTGATTTGCTCAAATGCTCCGTCCATCATCCCCTTTTGTATCGCTCTTTGACGACAAATCAGACCATGCGCTTGAGCGTTTCAAGGACGCCAGGGCTACAGCCAAGTCCTTGGGCCTGTCAGGCCAGTGCCAGCAGACTTCTGCTTTTCGCCCCTTTCATGACCAAGGAAGGGGCACCCCCACACGTCCTGCCAACCAGAGGCTGCAGAACCAGCCTCAACGCGGCTGCGGACATGGTAACCGCCGTGGCAGTGCCAGGGGACCACGGCAAGGTCAGTCCACATCCACTCCCGCAGCATCTGCCTCAAAGCCTTCCTAGTCCGAGCTTTTAAGCCCAATCGATGCCAGTGGGGAGCAGGGTCCGCCATCACCTCCTCCACTGGCGCTCCATCACGTCGGACAGGTGGGTGCTGCAAATCGTCCGAAGGGAATACTCCCTCCCCTTTGAGGCTACCCCTCCAGCCATGCCACTGCAGTACCACCGCATGTCGGGGGATCACTTGCAACTTCTGCAGGAGGAAGTTATGGCCCTCCTGGCCAAGGGGGCCATCGAGCGCATTCCTGGGCCAGAAGTAGGACGTGGTTGCTACTTCCACTTCTTTCTGGTACCCAAGAAGGGCAAAGGAGGCCTAAGCCCTATCTTGGACCTCCGGAGCGTCAACCGCTTCCTCCGGAAGGAGAAGGTCAAGATGCTGACTTTAGCTCAGGTCCTGGCTGCCCTAGACCCTGGAGACTGGATGGTAGCGTTGGACTTGCAGGACGCATATTTCCACATCCCCGTTCTGCCGACCCACCGGCGCTACCTGCCGTTCACGGTAGGCCACGAGCACGATCAGTTTACCGTGCTCCCCTTCGGCCTCACCAGTGCCCCTCGGGTGTTCACGAAAGTGATGGCGGTGGTTGTAGCTCATCTGCATAGATCAGGGGTTTCAGTCTTCCCCTATGTCGACGACTGGTTGTTGAAGGCGGGCTCGCCCCAAACAGTTGTCTCCCACCTCCAGACTACGGCTGACTTCCTACATTCGCTGGAGTTCTCCATCAGCTTGCCGAAGTCGCACCTGTGCCCCTCTCAAAAGCTCCTTTTCATCGGAGCGGTTTTGGACTCTGCGCAGTTTCGGGTTTATCCTCCCGAACAGCGGGTTCGGGATATTTAGGCTCGGATTCCAATCTTTCAGCCTTTATCCTGAGTTTCGGTCAGGTTGACGCTGCGGCTGCTGGGGCTGATGGCCTCCTGCATCCTTATGGTGCATCACGCCAGGTGGCGGATGCAGGCTCTGTAGTGGGACCTGAAGTTTCAATGAGCGCAGCATCAGGGCAACCTGTATGACCACGTCCTGATCTCGGAGGGCACTACAAGTCAGTTGCAGTGTTGGCTCACGAGCCGCGATTGGGCCAGCGGCAGATCCCTCACCCTACACCAACTGGAGCACTTATTAGTGACAGATGCGTCCCTCCTGGGATGGGGGGGCCACATGGGAGGGATGGAGATCAGAGGCCTCTGGTCTCCGCAGAGTCCCGGCTCCATATCAACTTTCTGGAGCAGCGGGCGATCCGACTTGCACTGAAGGCATTCCTTCCCTATGTCCGGGGAAGTGTAGTGCAGGTGTTCACGGACAACACCACCGCCATGTGGTACTGCAACAAACAGGGTGGGGTTGTGGACCCTTTGTCAGGAGGCTCTGCGCCTCTGAACTTGGCTGGAACACCAAGGCGTCAACCTGGTAGTTCAACACCTGGCAGGTTCCCTGAACACCAGGGCGGATGAACTCAGCCACCGGTGCATGATGGATCACGAATGATGTCTGAACTCTGACGTGGCGCAAGGTCTCTTTCGACAGTGGGGAGAGCCTTGGTTAGATCTATTCGCCACTGAAGAGAACGCGCATTGTCATCAGTTCTGCTCGTTGGAATTTCCAAGGCGGCACTCGCTCGGAGACGCTTTTTGTCGCGAGTGGAGCTGCTGTCTGTTATAAGCCTTTCTGCCTACACCACTTCTACCCAGAGTACTGAAGAAGATATTCGGGCCCAAGTCATCCTTGTGGCTCCGGACTGGGCACGAAAATGCTGGTATCCCGAGCTACTCAGCATGTCAGTTGATCCCCCGATTCGTCTGCCTCTTCAGGAGGACCTGCTGTCGCAGCAGCAGCTGACGGTCCTCCACCCGAACCTGTCCAGTCTCCACCTACATGCGTGAAGATTGAGCGGCAATACTTGAGGCCATTTGACTTGCCTCCTGAAGTCTATGTTGTGATTCTGTCAAGTCAAGTCAAGTCATAAAATTTATATAGCGCACTACATACCCAGAGGGTTTCAAGGCGCTTAGGAAGGGGGGGAGGATTATTTGTCAAAAATCCACGTTTTAAGCTGCTTTCTGAACGCTAGGTGATTCTGGGTGAGTCGAAGGTAAGCGGGGAGTGAGTTCCATGTTTTGGCAGCCAGATATGAGAAGGATCTGCCTCCCATGGTGGTCTTGTTGATGCGAGGTACAGTGGCGAAGGCTTGGCTGGAAGAGCGCAGTTGGCGGGAGGGGGTGTAGAAGGACAGTCGAGAGTTGAGGCAGTCTGGTCCGATGTCGTATAGTGATTTGTGTGCGTGGGTAAGCAGTCGGAAAGTAATCCTCTTATTGACGGGTAGCCAGTGGAGGTCTTTAAGGTGACCAGAGATGTGTTCGTAGCGTGGGATGTCTAATATGAGCCTGGCTGAGGCGTTTTGGATTCGTTGTAGTTTCTTCTGGAGTTTAGCGGTGGTACCTGCGTATAGGGTGTTTCCGTAGTCCAGTCGGCTCGTGACTAGAGCGTGGGTGACTGTTTTCCTTGTTTCGGTGGGGATCCAGCGAAATGTTTTTCTCAGCATGCGAAGAATGTTAAAGCAGGAAGAGGATACGGCGCTGACTTGTCTGTTCATTGAGAGTGAAGAATCCAGGATGACGCCAAGGTTCCGTGCGTGGTCTGTCGGGATGGGTGCATTTCCGAGGGCTTCCGGCCACCAGGAGTCGTCCCATGCAGAGGGGGATTTACCTAAGATGAGGACTTCTGTTTTGTCTGAGTTCAGTTTCAGACGGCTTTGTTTCATCCATTCGGCGACTTCTTTCATTCCTTCGTGTAGGTTAGTTTTGGCGGTGCTGGGGTCATTGGTGAGAGAAAGGATCAGTTGAGTGTCATCCGCATAAGAGATGATGTTGAGGTTGTGTTGGCGTGCGATGGCCGCGAGGGGGCTCATGTATACGTTGAAGAGGGTGGGACTGAGTGAGGATCCTTGTGGTACGCCGCAGATGATTTCAGAGGCCTCGGATTTGAATGGTGGGAGGCGGACTCTCTGTGTTCTTCCGGAGAGGAAGGAGGTGATCCATTCCATTGCCTTTCCTTGGATTCCGATGTTTCTGAGGCGTTGTAAAAGGGTGCTGTGGCAGACTGTGTCGAAGGCTGCAGAGAGGTCGAGGAGGATGAGGGCGACTGTGTCTCCATTGTCCAGTAGAGTTCGAATGTCGTCTGTTGCTGCGATGAGGGCGGTCTCAGTGCTGTGTTTTGCTCGGAAGCTGGACTGTGAGGAGTCGAGGGATTTGTTGGCTTCGAGGAAAGCGGCGAGCTGGTTGTTGACAGCTTTCTCGATGACTTTGGCCGGGAATGGAAGGAGCGAGATGGGGCGGTAGTTTTTGAGTTCGGTGGGGTCTGCTGTTGGTTTTTTCAGAAGGGCGGTGAGTTCAGCGTGTTTCCAGTCTTCTGGGAAGGTAGCGGAGTTGAAGGAGCAGTTGATGACGTCTCGGAGGTGCGGAGCTATGACGGAGTCTGCTTTGTTGAAGATGTGGTGAGGGCATGGGTCTGAGGGGGATCCAGAGTGGATGGAGTTCATCAGGCGGATGGTGTCCTCAGTGGAGATTGGGTTCCAGGCGTTAAGGGTGTTAACGGGGGGAAGATGGTCAGCTGATGGTAGGGTGGGTTGGCTTCCGGGTTGGATGTCAAAGCTGTTGTGGATGTCAGCAATCTTGTTGTGGAAAAAAGAAGCTAGGGAGTCGCAGAGGGTTTGAGAAGGGGTGACGTCGTTGGAGTTGGCCGAGGGGTTGGAAAATTCCTTGACGATGTTGAAAAGTTCCTTGCTGTTGTGGGCGTTGTTGTCAAGTCGATCCTTGAATGCTGTTTTCTTGGCTTTTCGGATCAGTTGGTGGTGAGTACGGATGGCGCTTTTGAAGGCGTCCTTGTTGCTGGTGGATGGGTCTTTTTTCCAGGCCTTTTCAAGGGAGCGGCACAGTTTCTTGGACTTCTTGAGGTCATCGTTGAACCATGAGGCCTTCTTGATGTCAAGTTTGTGTTGACGTTTTTTCAGTGGTGCAGGTGGAACAAATTTGTGGCATGGTGCACAGCAAAGGCTGTGGATCCCCTTTCTGAGGTTCTCCTCTTCCTTCTTTCTCTTGCCCAGCAGGGCTCTGCTCTGGGCACTATCAAAGTCTACCTTTCGGCCATTTCAGCCTTCTTAAGGCTTCCTGATCAGCCTTCTCTTTTCAAGTCCACTGTTGTAAATAGATTCTTGAAGGGCATCACCCACATGTTTCCTCCTATTCCCTTCGTGATGCCTCAGTGGGACTTGAACCTTGTACTGACTTACCAGATGTGCGCTCCCTTTGAGCCACTTCATAACTGTCCTCTACGTCTTCTGACTCTTAAGACTGCATTCCTGGTTGCCATCACCTCTGCCAGGAGAGTGAGTGAGCTCCAGGCTCTATCTTCTAAACCTCCTTTCCTCTCTGTCCATCCGGACAAGGTTGTTCCGAGGACTCGTCCTTCTTTCCTGCCCATGGTGGTTACAGCCTTTCATATCTGGCTGTCCATCACCTTGCCCACCTTCTTTCCGCATCCCTCGAAAGAGGAAGAGAGGCTCCACCGTCTGGACCCAAAACATGCACTCTCCTTCTATCTAGACTGCACACGCCAGTTCCGGGTGGACGACCAGCTCTTTGTTGGTTACGTGGGCGCTATGAAGGGACGGGCGGTGCGCAAGTGGACCATCTCTCGGTGGGTCGTCTTTTGCATCAAGGCTTTCTACTCCTTGGCGTAGAAGGAGCCTCCTGTGGGGCCGCGCATCCATTCCACTTGGGCCACGGCAGCTTCTACTGCGTTGGGTCGGGTCATCTGTCAGGCAGCTACTTGGGCCTCTCTACACACGTTTGCTAATCACTACTGCCTGGACAACCCAGTCCGGAGAGATGGCTTTTTCAGCCGTTCCGTTCTCCAGGACTTTCTGGTGTGATCTTGGTTCGCAGACCCACCACCGGGGTTGGTATTGCTGGGGTATCTATTTTAAGGTAAGGAATCTAACACTAACCTGTTTCTTTCAGATGTACAAGTTGCTTACCTTCGGTAACGGTATATCTGTAAGAAACAGCAGTTGGTGGTAGATTCCTTACCACCCCACCTACTCTCCCCGTTCTGCGAACCGATATCTAGGGTTAAGGTATCTCCCTTGAGGGCCCTAGTTTCACCGCACCAGTGTCAGTTTCTTGCCTGGCTCTGCGTTCCTGGCACGGAAAGCTGTGTTCAGAACTTACGTCAGCGCGCGAGGGTGGTGTCTAAGTACTCGGACGTCATCCCGGCGATCACGACGCAGGCGACGGACGCAGAGCCGCAGACGACGCCTACCGACGCGCAAGGGTACTGCTGACGAAAACTTTCCGGATCCAGTCTGATGCCTGGGGATATTCTAAAGTAAGGAATCTAACACTAACTACTGTTTCTTACAGATATATCGTTACCGAAGGTAAGTAACTTGTGCATCACGCTATGATGGGGTGGCCATCTGAGGTAGGTGGAGATCAGAGGACTCTGGTCGAGCCACAGCTCTACATCAACTTGCTGTAGTGGAGAGCGATCTCACTGCCTTTGCAAGCTTCTCTTCCTTTCATCAAGGGAAGGCTTGTTTAAGTGTTCCCTGACAACACCACCGCTATGTGGTATTGCATCAAACAGGACACGGTGGAGTCGTGTACAGTCTGTCAAGAGGTCCTGCGTCTCTGCACATAGATAGAACATCATGGCATTTCTCTCGTGGTTTAACATCTTGGCTCTCTGACCTCCAGAGCAGGCAAACTCAGCCGTTTATGCCTAGCAAATCTCAAATGGATTCTCCATCTGGCGATAGTGCAAGGTCTCTTCAACAACTGGAGAGAACTTGAGGTAGATTTATTTGCCACTGCAGAGAACATGCAATGTCAGCACTTTTGCGTGTTTGAGTTTCCTGGGTGATTCTCACTCAGAGACTCTTTTTGTCTCAATTGGAGCTCCAAGCTCCTTTATGCTTTTTTAATGATACCTCTCCTGCCCAGAATGGTCAAGACAATTAGGGAAAGACCGGGCCAAAGTCATTCTTGTGACTGCAGATTTGTCACAGAGAGTATGGTATTCCAAACTCCTAAGCATTAGCATTGGTCCTCTGATCAGGCTGCATCTTCAGGAGGATCTACTGTCTCAACAATAGGGCAGGGTGCTTCATGCATGGAGATTGAACTTCAGCAGTTGACATTTTTTGACATTCACCCTGAAGTCTGGCTGACAGTCGCCCCTCAACCAATACAAATTTGTGTCTTTGCTTGCATCCAAATGGGTTGTTCACCTTTCTGCACCCTTGTCTAAAGTTCTGTTGTTTGTTCTCTCTATAGCCCAGCAAGGCTTTGCTTTGAACAGGTTAAAGGGTATATTTCAGCCATATCAGCAATTTTTCAGTTGCCCGATCAGCCCTCTCTGTCACCGGTTGTGACTCGTTTTCTCAAAGGATTCCTGCATGTGTTCCATCCAAAACCCTTCATCATACCCTAATGGGACCTGCACCTAGTTCTAACTTTGTTGATGTTTGCACCTTTCGAGCCCTTGCGCGATTGCTCCCTTCATTTACTTGCCATAAAAACAGCATTTCCAGTGACCATTACATCAGCAAGGAAGGGTTAGTGATTTGCAAGCACATTCTTTGCACCTTCCTTACACAACTTTTTACCCAGACAAACTAGTTTCAATAACACATGCCTCTTCCCTACCAAAAGTGGTATAACCTGTAGGAAGGTGGATATCTGACTATATGGTTACCCCAACTTTTTGCCTAGTGTTTAGCTGGTTTTCAACTTAGTTGGCCTGGGATACTACTAATCAGGGCCCCAGGCTATCTGCTCTCACTGTAAAATGGACTCCATGTACTTTAGGTACATCTCCAATTGGATATTGGGTCACCTTATGAGCCCCTATATAGTGTACCATAGGTACCCAGGGCATAGGTGCATCCATGGCCTACCAGGGGCTGCGGCATGTATTATGCCACCCCTGGCTGGCCATCCACATTGACACAACTGGCTGATCACTAAGCTGGGGCAAGGTCGTGTAATCACCCCTTGCTTAGGTATAGTATCCCTATACCTACAGACACATATATACCTATAAGTCACTCCTATGGCAGGCCTTAACAATCCTGAAGGCAGAGTGCTTGGTTTTATGTGAGATGGTGCTCTAGCATGAGCTGAGCCTGTCTGCAGCTTTCAGAACCATGTCCTTATAGCTGTTCTATGACATAGCCATATTATATATACTCTTAAGTGCATTATAATCCTCGCGGTTAATGCTAACTTTAGTTTGGCTTTATCAAAACATGTCGTGTAAGGTGTCATACGCTTTGGAATACTACCCCCTCGCCAGTTCTGGCGACGGGGGTAGCATTCCACCCTTTTAGAGGGAGAAGACATGTTGTTCCTATTATCCTGGTTAAAGTTAAGCAGAGCCTCCGCATCACAAAATGGATGCTGCTGGCACAGACACAAGTCTGACCTCCTGCTGTTGGGAGTCCTTCCAGTGAGGGAGGCCTGGACAATAGGTTTCCTGTCTTGGGAGGTGCTAGCACCACCCCAGACAGGCTCTTGTGTATTGGTGCAGGGAGGGCTAAAAGAAATGAGACACTTTCTGGGGCACACAAGGTGCCCCATGCATAATCCTGTTCAAACCGGTGCTGGGGCACTCCAGCCCCAGCTCTGGCGCGAAACTGGACAAAGGGAAAGGGGTGTAACCACCCCCTTCCCTGGTCCCACCCATAGGAGGGACCTAGCAGGTAATCCAGCCCCTTTAATCAGTATATAGGTAGGAGCTGAGTCTAGAGACTTTAGATTATCCTGAACTGAAACTTGAAACGAAACTCTGGACCTTCGTCATTCTACTGCAACTAGAAGACTGAAGAATCTCCCTTATGGTCAAGGAGTGACCACCCTGTGCAAACGGGCACCAACAGCGACTTGCCGGTTTGCTTTGTCGATGCTCCAGCCGGAGCCCGGTGCACAGAGCCAGACAGGAACTGGACTTCCAGACGTCTCTGACCCTGACCCACATCTGCAGCAGAGCTGAGACCCATAGAGGCGACGAGAGACTTGGGACCAGAAAGCTTGAAAATCCTGCTTATTGCTAATTGCGCAGCTTCTGAGGCACCCTCGAAGTTGTGCATTGGGGATTAAGAAGCCCCAGCTTCGAGCCACTTTTGCACCGACGCACAGCCCTCCACAGTCCACGAGTGCCGCGTGGGGCCTGCTGTTGCTTTTGAGCTCGATTCGCCTTTCCGATCACTTGCCCATTGGCTAGTGGCCTCTGTAAAGGCGAACCTTTGAATCTACACCGCTGGCCTGGTTGCTCCAAGCTTGCTCCTGCTTCCCTGAAAAAGAGAAGCACCCCAGACCTTGCTGGTCTGACTTGAAGCGAATATTCGATTCCTGAGTGGGTTGCATTTGCCAAGGCTCGTTGGGTCCAATCCGGGTCCTGACACCGCAGACATCTATATCCATCGTGGGACAGCTCGATTCCAGCACCTGGTCGTCGTCCACGTCTCCTGGACCTCGTGGCTGCAGAGACAAGCTTCACGACATCACCTGATTGCTTCACGACATCACCTTGTTCCTTCCTGGTCACTGGCTAGTGACCCATACTCTGTCCCATCTGCTTTCAGGTACTCTTCATCCTCTATCCACCATTGGATCCAACCGGACACTTCTCTCTGGTCGCCTGCAGCATCTTTTTACATGTCTCCATAGGATTCAGCGACGAAACCCGACACAACTTGACACCTTTGAACCCGGCTCCTATGGGTGAGGTAACGCGCGTACTCCGGTGCTCCTGTGGCCATTGACTATCCAAGTGTCCTAGTTTTCAGTAGCTTTCTCCTAGTCCTTCCGGAAGTGTCTTAAATCAACTAGTTTCTGACTCTTACGTTCCCATTGTATCCCTATGGTAACTCGCGTGTGTGTTAAGACACTGCTCACGCTTCCCGTGGGCCTCCTGCTTCCTAACCTTTGGTAGTTCAGTGTAGCCCCAGCGATTCCCTAGGCCTACTCCCTGTTCGTGACGTGGTTCTTATACCACTATTTTAGTATATGGTTTGCAACGCCCCTAGGGCTCAACTGTATTTTGTGCAACTTATTGTATGATAATTAAGTATCTTGTTATGTGCTTTGGCCTCTGACCTCATAAAGAGTTCAGAGGGGTTGTGTTAGTAATAAATACATTAATATTTTATATATAACCTGTGTGGTGTCCTTTCATTTGGTAATCAAGGGGTTACATATGGTAAAACAGCTGGCATCACATGCTCTCTGAAGTTTTAGCCTAAGACTGCTTTGTCCACGCTACCACTAGGATAGCTGGTCTGTAAGGCTGACTTTACAACCATCACCATATCAATCAATCAAGCAATCACATTTATAAAGCGCGCTACTCACCCGCTAGGGCCTCAAGGCGCTGGGAAGGGGTGGGGGCTACTGCTCGAAAAGCCAGGTCTTGAGGAGCTTCCTGAAGGAGAGATGGTCCTGGGTGAGTCGTAGGTGGGTGGGGAGGGTGTTCCAAGACTTTGCCGCCAGGTAGGAGAAGGATCTTCCTCCGGTGGTGGCTCTGCGGACCCGTGGGACGGTGGCGAAGCTGGCGGAGCGGAGCTGGCCGGTTGGCGTGTAGAACGTGAGGCGTTTGTTGAGGTACTCTGGGCTTACATCGTGGAGAGCCTTGTGTGCGTGGGTGAGGAGTCTGAACGTGATCCTCTTGCTGACTGGGAGCCAGTGCAGGTCCCTCAGGTGGGCGGAGATGTGGCTGTGTCGGGGGATGTCCAGGACGAGTCGAGCTGAAGCGTTCTGGATGCGCTGGAGTATTTTCTGTAGTTTGGCCGTGGTCCCCGCGTAGAGGGCGTTCCTGTAGTCCAGACGGCTGGTGACGAGAGCCTGGGTGACCGTTTTCCTAGTTCCAGTGGGGATCCAGCGGCTGATCTTACGGAGGATGAGGACTTCCGTCTTGTCTGAGTTCAGTTTTAGACGGTTGAGCTTCATCCATTCCGCGATGTCTTTCATGCCGTCCTGAAAGCTGGCTTTGGCGGAGGCGGGGTTGTTGGTGAGGGAGAGGATCAGCTGGGTATCATCGACGTAGGAGATGATGTTGAGGTTGTGCTTACGTGCGATGGCTCAGAGGGGGCTCATGTAGACATTGAAGAGGGTGTGGCTGAGCGAGGGGCCTTGCGGTACGCCGCAGATGATCTTGGTGGCTTCTGCGAGGAAGGGCATGAGACGGACTCTTTGGGTTCTGTCGGCGAGGAAGGAGGTGATCCATTCCAGGGCCTTTCCTTAGATCCCGGCGTGGTGGAGGCGGGTTGCTAGGGTGCGGTGGCAGACCGTGTCGAAAGCAGTCGAGGAGGATGAGGGCAGCAGTTTCTCTGTTGTCAAGCAGGGTCCTGATGTCGTCGGTGGCTGTGATGAGGGCGTACTCGGTGCTGTGGTTCGCTCGGAATCCGGATTGCGATGTGTCGAGGGAGCCGGTCATCTTGAGGAAGGCTGTCAGCTGTGTGTTGACGGTTTTCTCGATGACTTTAGTGGGGAAGGGGAGAAGTGAGATGGGGCAGAAGTTCTTGAGGTCTGGGGTCTGCTGTGGGTTTCTTCAGGAGGGCGCTGATGTCTGCATGCTTCCAGCTCTCCGGGAAGGTGGCGGATGCGAAGGAGTTGTTGATGATGTCCCGGAGTTTGGGTGCAAGGTTGGAGTCGGTCTTGTTGAAGATGTGGTTGGTGTGGGCACAGGTCGGTAGGGGAGCCCGAGTGGATGGAGTTCATAGTGTGGGTGGTGTCTTCCGTGCTGACCTGGGTCCAGGCGCAAAGGGTAGTGGTGGGGGGCGTAGGTTCGGTGGCAGGGTAAGGGTTCTGGGCGCCGAAGCTGTCGTGTATGTCGATGATCTTACGGTGGAAAAACGTGGCGAAAGAGTTGCAGAGGTCTTGCGATGGCGTGATGTTGTTGTTGCTGGCGTTGGGGTTGGAGAGCTCTTTCACGATGTTAAAGAGTTCCTTGCTGTTGTGGTTGTTGTTATCCAGTCGTTCTCTGAATGCTGTCCTTTTGGTGGTGCGGATCAGCTGGTGGTGTTTGCGGGTGGCGTTCTTGAGGGCTTTCATGTTTTTTTTTTTATAAAAGTTGTTTTTATTGCATTTGAAAAAAAGGAACTAAATTGAGGAAAAAGACAGAAAGAAAACAGGCGGCAACATTGCAGTAGTATACACATTAGCCCAGCAGTTACTCCTGACGTACCCAGTAAAAGCCTCGACCTACAGTTAATCGCACAAAGCAGAGTCCGGTAAGATAGTGATGGCTAAGGGTGTCAACCGCCAGAGGGTCCTCAATATCTCTGCTGAGTCTTCCATGAGAAGGGGCCATCCCTTTTCACCAAGTCCCTCGGGATATTCCCGGGTTGGCCAGTTCCCCCCCTCCAGCAAGCTGTGCCGCAACAAATACAGAACCCCCCCAACCGTGTTCCCTTCCCACCTCCCCGACGTCCCTCCCCCCCCCTCCCAGGTGGTGGCGCCAACTAACATTCTCTGTCTGCATCACACAGTCACATCATTCGTGTAATTAGATCTGGAAACGGTGGAGTGCTCGTAGGGCCGATGGGCAAACAGCAGATGGCAAACCATTTGATAAGAACCTGAGTAATGGTCCCCACCGGAACATAAAGTTCTTAAAGTTGCCCAAGAAGATGTCCGCCATTCTCTCCATGCTCATCAATCTCCATAGCTTTGCGTGCCATAGCGACATAGCTGGGGCCATCGGCCTTTTCCAGGCCGCAGCTAGTGTAATCTTAGCCGCCCCCAGACACAGCCACATAATCTGTTTGTCTGCTTTCGTCTGATGTTCCAGTAACGGATCCCAGAGACCCAGGATGACAAAGGACAAGGAGTCCGGGATCGGGTATCCCAACATGTCTTTGATATGAGATAAAATTTCGGTCCAAAAAGGTCGGATGATTGGACAGTCCCACCAGATGTGGCGAAAATCCCCCAGTAAGCCACATCCCCTCCAGCAGCGATCCGAAGTCGCCGGGAATATGCGGTGGAGTTTGGAGGGGTAAAGGTACCAATCAAACATAGTTTTAAAATGGGCATCGCAGAGATCCGCTGAGTGATTGTGGGCCTTAATGTCCCGCCAGAGACCCTTCCATTCACCTTCCTCCATGCCCCTACCCAGCTGACCTTCCCAATGGTCCATATAGCGGGGACGAGGGGAGACCACTGTGCCAAGCAGGAGCTTATATAAAAAGGAGATTGTTCCCTTCATCGTGGTGGTTCGTAAAATAAAGGCCTCGAAAGGCGAGGGCGGTCTCGTAGCCGCCTCTCTCAGACCAGGGGAAGTCGCCCAATGGATCAGCTGGGCATAACGGAATTTCTCCAGTATTAGGGGTGTCTTTCATAGATTCACATGCCTGAATCATTCCCCGTCGTCGGAGTGGGAGCCCACGGTACATAAAAAAGTAGTAAAATATACCCTTAGTACATAAGAAATAACAATATACCCAACCAGGAAGTAAAGTAGCCCCAGCTACAGTAAATAAAACTTCCACATTAGAACCTGTCCAGGTCATTATGTATGGACCAAACTGCAGCCAATCAGGCCACAGCTCCCACCAGAATGCTCTCCCCAGAGACCCAGGCTCTCAGATTTTTTACAGCACGTCGTGTGATAGGGAGTCCCTCTGAGCTCTGCTCATTTCTTCTCTTGGATCGAGTTTATTTCTTCTACAATGTCTACTTCTAAGTCCCTTTTCAGGGCCTGTGACTCGTGTGGAAAAGCGAGACTGTTTAAAGAAGATCCACACACTCGCTGCATCTACTGTTTGTACCCTGACCATCAGGTTAAGGAGTGTAGCATCTGTCGTAAATTTTCTCCTAAAACCCTCAGGGACAGAGAGGGTCGCCTGCTGCTGTGGCTGCAGAGGATAAAGAACAAGGATGAGCCATTTTCTGAGGTAGGAAGTTTTGCCTCAGGGTCTACTAAGGAGTCGAAGAAAAGGAGAGCTGAGAGTGCTGTGCCTACTCCGAAAGCTAAGGTGGCGAAACACCAGATCGCCTCACAGACTGGGGAGCCTTCTACTTCGAAAGCTCAGAAATCCTCTGAGAAGTCTGTTAAGCTTCCAAGCTCAAAAAGAACGGAGTCTTTGGTGTCTCCTGTAAGACCTGTGACTAAGGCACCAACAACGTTGCCGATTTCCAGTCAGGCTGCCTCTGCCATGACTTCTACATTGACTTTCTCCTCACCAAAATCGTCTATGGTGATGGCCTCAGCCTCCTCTCCAACTTTTGTTCATGTTCAGATTCGTCCCATCTCGTCGACGAAGGTTATCACACCTCTCGTCGACGATCAGACATCGACGACACCGAAACAGTCGACGAAGAAATCCTCGTCGTCGTCGACGGCTGCTCCGTCGACGAAGAAGACCTTGCTGTCGTCGACACCATCGTCGACGAAGATATCGTCGACGGACCCATCGACGACGAAAAAGACCCCGTCGACGGACGTGTCGACGAGAGCGTCGTCGACGAAGGTGAAGATTGTCTCGTCGACGGCCCCGTCGACGGCCCCGTCGACGATGAAAACTGCTCCGTCGACGGTTCCCTCGTCGACGGCAAGATCCAACACGTCGACGAAGGTAACACCACCTCTGAAATCGAAAGAGCCATCGTCTTCAACGTCCAAGGCGACGACACAGAGCTCGGATTTGCCAGACAATCCACCTACACCAAAATTGTCGTCTTGTACAGACCTGCAAGTATGGTCAGCAAAAAGCACTGCCATACCTCTTCCATCTCCAGCCACAACTGCGGCTTTATTGCAAAAGAGGTCATCTCAATCCACGCCATTGTCGCCACTCCAAATGCCAGACAGGCTATTGGATTCGGAAGCAGAATCTGGTGATGACATGTTCCAAGCGGCTGAAAGTCCTTCTGACTTACTGATACAGGTTAAGGATCAAGAGGAAGAGGAACAGCAAATTCAGGCACCTACATTGGTGAACACTTCTGCGCCAGGAATGCAGATGCCAATGGAACTTTACGAGAATCTGCAATATATGCTGAGCGATTATTATCGCTGATTCCCGCCCTCGGAGTCGGGCGACTCTCATATTACCTCCCCACAACCTCAAGTGGGTAAAGGTCCAAGGGCTAATAGGTCGGAAGAGGCACAGAATACCCGACCTACCACGCCATTATCTCCCCACCAACAGGATGATGACAATTCTGATGAGGACACCCATGAAGAAGGGGAATTGAATAGGTCGGACTCGTCGGAGTATGAAGACTATCAGGCAGAGACGCCATCCCCAGAGGAACAACCAAAGGCTGAGTCACCGCCGGTGGATATAGCGAACTTCCATAGAATTATGGACAAGGCCACTAAGAGATTTCTAGTTTCAATGGAAGCAAAGCAAGATGAGTGCTTTCTTTATGATTTTAAGACTTTATCTCAGAAGCAAAGTTGGTCTATTCCCATCATAGACTTTATCTGGAAGGAGGGGCTTAAGATAATGGCCACGCCAAATTCTTCTCCCGCGGTATTGCCGCGAGTCGACAAGAAATATAGGGCGCCAGCCTCTTCACCTGCTTGTCTCATCGGCCAGGCAAAGACGGACTCAGTCATTGCGCAAGCAGCACAAAAGAGGGCTAGGAACCCCTCAACTCAGATCTCCATTCCAACAGACAGAGACGGAAGACGCCTCAATACCATTGGTAAAAAGGTATCTACTATCGCGGCCACCACTGTTAGAGCTGCTAATTCGTTGGCAATTCTCGGTAGATATGACAGACAAATGTGGTCTGACATATCCCCATACATCCAGAAATTGCCTGAGCCAGACCGCTCTGAGGCCACCAAGATTCTACAAGAAGGCGAATGTGCTTCGTCTGAAATTATCGACGCAGCAGTGGACGTAGCGGCCACAGGTTTTAGACAATTGGCAGGAGCTGCAGTGCTCAGAAGAGAGGGATGGTTAAAATCTACGTCCTTTCGACAAGAAGTACAGGCCAAAGTTTTAAATATGGCTTATGACGGCGAGTTCCTTTTTGGCACACATGTGGACGAAGCCTTACAGTCCATTAAGAAGGATACAGAAACCGCACGTTCATTAGGTACTCTGCAGTACCGTAAATCTTCCTTTCGTGGTGCAAAAGGAAGGGGTAACTTCTCCAGCAGAGGAGGTTATTACCAGCAACGCCCATATTCGAACAACCAAAGCAACCAAAGGTACCAGCCTTACAAACATCAACCTTATGGCCAAAGACGGAGTAATTATACACAATCCCGAGGTAAAACTACCTATCGGGGTAGAGACAATGCCAACAAGAAGTGAAAAAAGCGTCCTGCCGCCACTTTGCCTACGCCAGCCACAAATTGGAGGAAGAATATCCCTGCATTACTCTCAATGGTCCAATATTACAACAGACAGATGGGTCTTGGATGTAATCTCAAAAGGTCACATATTGGAATTTGTAAAGACCCCTCCAAATTCACCCCCAAAAGGACCACCCCCAGCACATCTCAAAGAGCTGTTCGTCCAAATCAATGCAATGATTCGGAAAGGGGCAATCGAGAAAGTACCTCAACATCAGAGAGGAAAAGGGTTTTACTCTCGTTTTTTCTTGATACGCAAAAAATCGGGGGAGTGGCGCCCCATCCTCGATTTGCGTGCCCTCAACAAATTTATCAAGCAGTTGACTTTCAGAATGTTGTCACTCCAAGAGATCCTCCAGTTTCTGACGGAAGGCGACCACATGGCAACCCTGGACCTTCAGGATGCTTACTTCCACGTACCCATCTTCCCCAGGCACAGGAAGTTCCTAAGATTCAGAGTGGCTGGCAGGGACTTTCAGTTCAAGGTCCTTCCCTTCGGGCTACGTTCAGCCCCGAGGGTATTCACAAAGATGTTGGCACCGGTGGCGGCCCACTTACGGTTGCAGGGTGTCCAGATTTACCCATATCTGGACGACTGCCTTATCAAGGCCAATTCCTATGCCACCGCAAGCAGTCATATCCAGACATGCCTGTCCCTATTTCAAAAGTTGGGTTTTTCAATAAACTTCAAAAAATCGGACCTAACACCGTCTCAGAGGACGTCTTTCCTGGGAGCGACTCTGGATTCCAAAAAAGCTCAAGTCTTCATTTCAAACGAAAGACAAGCAAAGATCCAGGAACTGGCGAGGGCACTCCTCAGAAAAAAGTGCGTTTCAGTTCGAAGATTCAAGTCTTTCCTAGGGATGTTGTCATCTTGCATCCTCCTATCTCCAAACTGTCGTCTGAGGATGAGACCACTACAAGAAGAACTCGGCCACCAATGGGTGCAAATATCCGGTTCCTTCGAAGATGTCATCGTCTTAACGCCTCGAATGAAACAAGCAATTCTGTGGTGGACTCAAGCACGCAACCTGCAAGTAGGCTGCGCCTTTCTAGCAGAAGTCCCCAGTTTCATCGTAACCACGGATGCCTCGCTGGAAGGTTGGGGCGCTCACCTTCAAGGGATGACAATCAGTGGCAAATGGAACACACAGCAAAAGACATGGCACATCAATTTATTGGAGTTGAGGGCCATTTTCCTCGCACTCAAATCATTTCAAGCGACTCTGTCAAACTCGTCCGTGTTGATCCGAACAGACAACACGACGAGCATGCATTACCTGAACAAACAGGGGGGCACAAGATCAGCCCGTTTGTCTCAGCAAGCTCAAGAAATCTGGAATTGGGCCCTGGCACACAACATCAACCTGACAGCAGTTCATGTCCCGGGAGTAGCCAATGTACTAGCAGATTCCCTAAGCAGATCCAAATGCAGCACTCACGAGTGGGAACTGCATCAGCCGGCACTGGATCAAATTTTTCAGAGATGGGGTCGCCCCGATCTAGATCTCTTCGCGACCTACCACAACAAGAAATGCATCCATTTCGCGAGCTGGATTCCTCACAAGGAATCTTGTGGGGACGCTCTCTCTATGAACTGGGAACAAATCTTTGCCTACGCCTTCCCTCCGATTCCTCTAATTCCCAAGGTCATCAAGAAAATGAGGAGACAACCGTGTCGTCTGATTCTAATTGCTCCACGGTGGCCCAGACAATACTGGTTCACACAGCTTCTTCTCCTCTCAGAGTGCGAACCAGTTCAGCTGCCTCAAATTCCGGATCTTCTGACAATTCAGGACGGCAAAATATATCATCCAGACCCTCATTCTCTAAAATTGTCAGCTTGGCTCCTCAACACCATGAGTTCGCACATTTGAACATTCCTCAGGACTGTCAGGAAGTCCTGAACAATGCTAGGGCACCTTCTACGAATAGAACTTACAGGCTTAAATGGAAGCGTTTTTGTGCTTGGTGCAAGACTATGGGTTTACATCCTATACATGCTGAACCTGACAAGATTTTGCCCTTCTTTTTACATCTTGCTAAATCGGGCTTGGCGCACTCTACACTCAAAGTGTTTTTAGCGGCAATATCCAGATACCGACAGGACGGTAAAAATTCACTATATTCCGCAAGAATTATCCAGCAATTCTTTAAAGGTTTATTCCGCATGTTTCCACCAGTCCGTAGGCCACCTCCATCCTGGCACTTGAATATTGTATTAGCTCAACTCATGCGCCATCCTTTTGAGCCAATTCATAAAGCTGATCTAAAATTCATCACCTGGAAAGTTGCTTTACTACTGGCATTGACATCTGCCAGAAGGGTCAGTGACATACAGGCGTTTACATCTAAACCACCTTTCTTGCAATTCGCAAATGATTCGGTGATACTGCGCACCAACCCGAAGTACATACCCAAAGTACCATCGGATTTCCACCTGAATGAGCCAGTCATACTTAAAACGTTTTTTCCAAATCCGCAGACACCAGCGGAACGAACTCTACACTCGCTGGATATCAAGCGGTGTCTCAAATTCTATCTCTCCAGGACAGCTGCCATCAGGAAGACTGATCAATTGTTTGTTGCACATGGCAAACCACGTCAAGGCAGTGCAGTGACAAAACAAACTATCGCTAGATGGGTCTCTTCAGCGATAGGGCTCTGCCATCAACAGGCAGGTAAACCCTTACAGACCTTGCCCAGAGCACATTCTACGAGAGCAGTTGCTTCTTCGACTGCTTTGTTTGCTGGTGTGCCTCTCCTGCATATCTGCAGAGCTGCAACTTGGTCCAGCAGGCACACATTCACGAGGCATTACTGTCTGGAATCTTCGAGCGATACCGATGCCTCGGTGGGAAGAGCAGTCCTGCGTAATCTTTTCCAATAAGGTGAGCCTCTGCTATTTCTCTCCCACCTCCTCTTGCTCTTTTGACGCCTATTGTGTTATTGCTTTGCATTGTGTTTTTCTTGCATTGCTGCTATGTGCCTGGCGTCCAAGAGCTATGTATATGTTATTGCTATTACTGCTCACTACTCTGATTCAGGCATGTGAATCTATGAAAGACACCCCTAATACTGGAGAAGAACAATAGTTACTTACCTGTAATCTGTGGTTCTCCAGTATTGGTGTCTTTCATAGATTCACATGCACCCACCCACCTCCCCTCAGAGGCTCACTCAGGCTGTTTTCTCTATACTTTACTCCGGTACACTCCGGTGCTACAGAATCTGAGAGCCTGGGTCTCTGGGGAGAGCATTCTGGTGGGAGCTGTGGCCTGATTGGCTGCAGTTTGGTCCATACATAATGACCTGGACAGGTTCTAATGTGGAAGTTTTATTTACTGTAGCTGGGGCTACTTTACTTCCTGGTTGGGTATATTGTTATTTCTTATGTACTAAGGGTATATTTTACTACTTTTTTATGTACCGTGGGCTCCCACTCCGACGACGGGGAATGATTCAGGCATGTGAATCTATGAAAGACACCAATACTGGAGAACCACAGATTACAGGTAAGTAACTATTGTTCTTTTCTGTGGGCGGCAGGCCATAGTCCCGCATGCAGTTAGAAAATGTGAGAGGTTCCGTGCCATGGAATAGGTGCGTAAGGGCCCTACAACCGCCCTTTCTCCAAGGCCGAAATGGCCCCTCCTGCAGCGCCGGCGGGAAAGCCGGATTGAAGTGCAAAGGAGTGAAGGGGGAGGGGAACGACGTCCAGCGCTTGTCTCCCGATACCGTGTCCCACACCTTTAGAACAGTGCCTGTGGGGGTGCTGATGTAAGCATTCCTAGGCCTGTCTGGCTTGGGTTTCCAAGCCAGGTCCCAGATCGATCTCCCAGCCACACTCCTATCCATGTGCAGCCAGTGTTTTTCAGATTTCTGTTGCGACCACTCCACCAAGACCCGCAATTGTGCGGCCTTATAGTACAGGTGCATATCCGGGAGGCCCACTCCACCTTCCTCCCTCGGGCGCCTCAGTCGCATAGGCGAGGCGTGCCAGTCCACCCTGCCACATGAATTTCAGCAAGAGGGTCTTCAGCCGTCGGAAGAAATCCAACTCCATTGGTATAGGGAGGGCTTGGAAAATGTACAGAAATTTAGGAAGGAGGACCATCTTGATGGCATGGATCCTGCCCAGCAAAGTAATGTATTTCGGCTTCCACCGATCCAGTTCCCCCCTCGCAGCCGATAACATAGGCGGAAAGTTCGCTACGAACAGTGAGCCAATAGTAGGTGTCAATCGGACCCCCAAATATAGGAGGGAGGCCTGCGCCCACGCCAACGGCGTAAGCGGTCGCAAGCGCTCCAACTCGGCCAGCGGGAATGTTAAGTTCAGGATATATGACTTATCAAAATTCACTTTGAACCCGTCAACCTCTTCAAAAGCGGACAGCAGAGTTCGAATGTGCGGCAGAGAGTGCGCCGGGTCCCCCACAGAGAGTAGCACATCGTCTGCAAAAAGGGAGATTTTATGTTGCTCTCCCGAAAAGGGGAGTCCCTTTATCTGCTCCTGCTCGCGCAGCGCGATGGCCAGAGGTTCGATGCTTAAGGCAAAGAGCAGAGGTGAAAGAGGGCAGCCCTGTCTCGTACCCCTAGTGTGAGCGAAGCCGGCGGAACGGTGCCCATTAATCATCACCCTGGAGCAAGGAGTGCTATAGTTCGCGCGAACCATGGTAATGAATTGGTGCGAGAATCCAAAGGCCTCCAAAGTACCGAACATGAAGTTCCAGTCTACCCGATCAAAGGCCTTTTCCGCATCCAACCCCACCAGAACTGCTGGGAGACGGAACCTCGA
The DNA here is from genome assembly GCF_964263255.1 of Lissotriton vulgaris. NCBI lineage: Eukaryota > Metazoa > Chordata > Amphibia > Caudata > Salamandridae > Lissotriton > Lissotriton vulgaris. Next base: position 1,382,815,018 of record NC_141691.1, on the reverse strand, counting down.
GGCCTTCTCAATGAGGTGAATCACCCTCCGCAAGTTGTCATGCGTTTGTCGTCCCTTAATAAACCCCGATTGATCTGGGTGAATAATGGCCGGCATCAGATCCCGAAGTCTACGTGCGAGAATAGCGGAGTATAACTTAGCATCTATGTTGAGTAGAGCTATCGGGCGGTAGGACGAGCAGTGGGACAGGTCTTTCCCCGGTTTAGGAATCACGGATATCATGGCCTCGGACATGGAACCCGTGGTGCGACCCGAGACTGCCATTTCGTTGAAGAGGGGTACCAAAAATTCGCAAATCTCCTGTAGCAAAGTATTTGTAGAATAACGCCGTGTAGCCATCCGGACCGGGAGCTTTATGGAGCTTAAGGTCCCTGATAGCCTCCAACACCTCCTCTCTAGAGAAAGGGGCCGCAAGCAGTTCGTTCCATTCCTTCGAGACTCGCGGAATGGGGAGGGCAGCCAGAAAGCGGTCCTGAGCTGCTTGGTCTAGGGAGTCACCCTTATACAGAGTCTCATAGAACCTGCCAAAGAGGTGTGCCTTGTCTGCATCATTGTGGCAGAGCGACCCCGAAGGGTCCAAAATGCCACCTATATACTCTCTCTCGCGTTTATCACGCAGTTGACGAGCCAGATGTCTGCCTATTTTATTCCCCTGAGAGTAGGAGATGCACCGAAGCCGAAGCAGGGTAAACTCCGCACGATTGGCATAGTTGACCTTTAACTTACCCCGCACTGCAGTCAGGGATCTTAGAGTGAGCCTAGACGGGTTGACCTTGTGGGCCTGCTCTAAGGTAGCCAATTCCGCCTCCAATTCCTCCCGCTCCTTCCGCCTCAACTTATTGAGGTTGGCATTAAGGTGAAGGCACGTGCCCCTTATGGAGGCCTTACACGCATCCCAGGTATTAAAGAGGGAGGTGTCCGATGCCGGATTGAGAGTCCAGAACTCCCTTATTGCTCTGCGCAGCTCCTTGCAGGAGATGTCATCCCGAACAAGAGCCGGTGGGAAATAACATTTCTTCTTTCCATCCCCTCCTGAGGGCCAGCGTAACCCCAGTACCGGCAGGCTATGGTCCGATACAGACAAAGGGAAAATGCTAGAATCCCGGACATCCCCCAGAAGGGCCTGGCTCACAAAAATATGGTCCAGCCTGGAGTAAGAGTGATGAACATGGGAGAAGAGCGTGTAGTCGCGCGATTGGGGGTGCAGAAATCTCCAGCAATCAACCAAGCCAAGTTCACCTATCATACTCTGATTCTCAGTGGAAAACACACCAGCACCCGCTCTTTGCGCCCGTGAGCTGTCTAGATCTCTGTCCCAAACCATATTGAAATCCCCCATAAGTACCATAAGGCCTTCAGCAAAGTCCCCCGCCTTGTCAAGCAGGTCACGGAGAAAGGCATTCTGCCCCTCGTTGGGGACATACACCACCACAAATGTACAGGTCACTCCACCTAGCACTCCCTTGACCATAAGCCACCTCCCATCCTTATCCCCGCTAACCCTCAAAGGTTGGAAATGCAGAGACGCTCGAAAGAGAAGCGCCACCCCTCTATGTTTGGTAGATGCAGAGGACCTTTAGATTAGCGGGAAATGTCTATGGCGCAGCCGGAGTTCGTCTTTACGCGCCAGGTGGGTCTCCTGGAGTCCCACAATGTCCAAATGATGATCAGTAAGATGTTTCCATACTTTTTGGCGCTTCTGAGGGGAGTTAAGTCCCTTGACGTTCCACGTCCCAATACTAAGCGGCATCATAGTAAGTTAGAATTCACCCCTGCCTATTCAATGCTAGTGCCATCCCTCTTCTCCAGCGCCCAGGAAACACACCCTCTTGGCTCAGTGACACCCTCCCCAAGGGTCCCCACTGAACTCTGGACTCCTGTCAGCATCCGAAAACTCAAGATCAGTAACAGATTCCACCCAGTCAACAATCCCCCCCCCCCCCAGAGGCCGGACAGTTAAAAGCTCCAGGAACACATAATCAGTGTGAGAAAAGCATACCATACATTCATACCAGGCGCCACCACCACCCAGCCCACCCAACCCCTTCCCAGCAAGCCCACCACAACACCCCCAGTACCCCCCCCAAGCCAAACCCCAACTCAAAAACAAACAAATATACTTAGCAGTCTCAAAGGATCGTCCCAGATCAGTGCAGCGCACAGAATAGTCACCGGGAAGGGGACGGGAGATTCCATGCGGGACTCCCAAGGCCTCGGTCCGGGGTGTCTTCTCACAAAGTACCACCATACCCACGGAACCTGAGCGCACGAGCCCCTCCGGCGCCCACAGACCAGCAGCCCACAATTCAGGCCGCTCCGGAGCTCTGCTGTGAAGTAGTCAACGTCGCTGAAGCAACGGAGGCTACCGCATCTCCTCTCTCCTGTAGGCTGGTTGCTCGATCATGCCGCCCGCGATCAGATGTCGATCCCACTCTGTGCCAAGAGGAGGATCGATGCCGTCTCCTCGTCGAGGGGCTGCTCGCCCTTGAGGCCGGGGCCTCATCCTCGATGCCTAGTAGCTCCTTTGCCACCTGTAGGGAGCGGATCTGCGCCAGCTTATTCTGCCACCGGAAACTATGCGGAAGGGATGGCCCCAGGAGTAAGGAATGTTGTGATTCCGTAGAAACGCCATTACTGGTCTAAACTCTCGTAGTTTCTGAAGAGTTGTTGCCGGCAGGTCCTGATAGAGCTGCGGGCGATGTTCCCGGAATTGCAGATTTGGAATGTCTCGCGCTTTCCTGAGAATTCTCTCCTTTAGCTGAAAATCATGGACACATACGAGGATATCAGGGGGCGGCCCTCCTCCCCTCCGAGGCAGACTAACTCTATGGACACGGTCCATCCGAATCTCATGTACGTCGTCCTCGCCCAGGATCTGAAGGAATAGCTCTTGCACATAGCCCCGTAGATCACCCGCTTCGCCATCCCACGGCACCGCTCGTACACGAATGTTATTCCTTCGAGAGCGGTTCTCTAAGTCCTCCGCGTGGGATTGCAAGTCTAAGTTCTGCTCAGTGAGCCTCAGCACGTCCTGCTGCAATTGGTGGACGTCATTCGCCATGCTGAGATCGTGATCCTCCAGCGTGGCCACTCTTTCCGCAATGCCATCCACGTCTCTCCGCACCTCCCGAAGGTCAGACTTCAATTGCGCTCGGAGGTCCGAGATATCCTCCTTGATGGATTTAAAGAGGTCAGTCATGAAAGCTTTTGTAACTGGGGCCTCATCGTCAGACCTTTTGGGAGAGGAGCTCGGGCCAGGGGACGCCGGTTGCTGGGTGTTCTTCGGTTGGCCGTCCTTACCGTTCTTCCCCTTGCGCAAAACGGTAGACATCGCGACCACCTTTGATTTCCTGGGAGACACCACGAACGGCGCCCTCCCACACTAGGGCAGAATCTTGTCAATGTCACTTCCTCGTTCCCTCGGCGTGTGCCCAGAGCTCCAGCTTAAGCTGTTGTACCTAAGTATCTCAGTGCTTCAGGCAGCCCAGGTCCAGCGGAGGAAGCCCCCGCAGCTCCAGCCCCCACTCCAATGCCACAGGCGTTGTTGCACCACCAGCACGTAGCCGCAAGAGAGTCGAAAATTCCAGGTGGACCGATCCCCCCCATGGGCCACACCACCAGCGGGGCACTCCTACCAGCCAGGCCTCTCTCCAGGGATGCCCTCTCAGAACCACTCTTCAGAACGGACCCTCTCTCCCCCGTGTTCCAGCAAAAAACTCATCCCTGAGGTGGAGGGGGGGGGGGGCGGGGAGACCAAACACGTGCCAAATGTCCGCCCCCACGGCCCCCACGATGCCTGTGTCCACAGTCCTTGTGTACCTGCTGCTTGCGCCTGCTCACCACTGCAGCGTCGCCTATCTCTGAGGGCCCAAGCGCTCACGTTGTCCTGTTCCACTGCCCCGGCCACCAGCAACCGGCCCAGATCGACCAGGCACACGTGGATCCAAGCAGGAGGCCGCGGTAATCACTGCCTCGTGTCCGCCTCTGCTCGTTCCTGGGGGGGGCGACCGCACTCCCCTTGGGGCCGCTCCAGCGTCAATCCATGGGCCGGGTCACCGGGCAGGGGCACGGGTCTCAGACGCAGCGCAGACCGCCTCCCGGACTAGGCCTCAAACCACGGCCTCGATTGATCCGCTGGCCGCACGCAGCTCCAGGTGCTCGTGGACAATAGGCTCCGCCTCCTCCCCGGGTCACGGCGTCAATCTGGCTCTTCCTCACCGCCGCAAGTCCCCCGCAGCACCTTACTTCAATGTCCCGGTGCACCCGCCAGCTACTGTCCGCCGAACACCTCCAAAAGTCTCCACGCTGTCTCCCTGCACCGCGGCTCGCAGCGCCGCTCAGGCCTCGGGCACCGCCGCCGGCTCCGATCCCGCGAATACGAGCTCAAGGATCGCTGGTACTCGCTCCTCTGCCGGTCAGCTCAGCAAGGAGGCTCCAGAGCGGCCAAAAGCCCCAGGGGGACACCCGGGGCCAACGCTGTACAAAGCTTTGTAGGGCCCGGCGCCGGAGGGGACTAGAAGCACGTCCTACTCCGTCGCCATCTTGGCCACGCCCGGGCTTTCATGTTTTCTGATAACTGGTTGTGGCGCCAGGCTTTCTCGAGGGCACAGCAGGATTTCTTGGAGACTTTGAGATCGTTGGTGAGCCATGCGACTTTCTTGCTGTCGGGATTGCTTGGAGGGTTCTTCAGTGGAGCAAGGGCATCCGCGCAGTCGGTGATCCATTCTGTGAGGTTGCGGGATGCTTCGTTGGGGTCCGTGGTGTTGGAGGGCGGGTTTTGGCTCAAGGAGGTGGTGAGTTGGTCGGTGGTGATCTTGCTCCAGCATCTTCGGGGGGTTTGTTGCGGGCGGTGGTGTGTCGTTGTTTTCTGAAGTTGAAATGTACGCAGCTGTGATCGGTCCAGTGGAGCTCAGTGGTGTGGCTGAAGGAGATGTGGTTGATGGAGGAGAATACGGGGTCGAGTGTGTGGCCGGCGGAGTGGGTGGGGGTGTTCACCAGTTGCTTGAGTCTGAGGTTGGCGAGGTTGTCTAGTAGGGTGGTGGTGTTGTTGACCGTGTCGTTCTCCAGGTGGAAGTTGAGGTCTCCTAGGAGGATGTAGTCGGGGAAGGCGAGGGCGAGTGGGCTGATGAAGTCTGCAATGGCTTCACTGAAATGTGGGCGTGGTCCCGGGAGTCTGTAGATGAGGGTCCCTCTGAGGGTGGTTTTGGAGTAGGTGTGTATCTGGAAGTGAAGGTGCTCTGCGGCGGTGAGGGTGTCGTTGGTGTTGGTCGTGATGCGGATGGTGTTTCTGTGGACAATGGCGATGCCGCCTCCGGTTTGGTTGACGCGGTCCCTCCGTGTGATCTTGTAGCCGTCCGGGAATGGCTATGGCGATGTCGGGGTCTGAGGTGGCGTTCATCCAGGTTTCCGTGAGGAAGGCGACGTCCGGTGCTGTTTTGTCCAGGAGGTCCCACAGTTCGACGGCGTGTTTGTGGACGGAGCGGGTGTTGCGCAGGATGCATTTGAGGTGGGTGTTTCTGGAGGTTGTTGTGGCTAGTGCAGTGCAGGATCGAGTGCAGGTGAAGTTGCAGGCATGGCAGGTGAAGGCTCCGTGGGTGCGTTTCGGGGTGGCTTGGTAGCAGGCTGGCTGTCGGCCGGTGTTGAGTGCGTGGAGGGTGGCGGCGTCGTATTTCCGTCGTGTTGGCTGGCTCCGGCTAGTTCCAGGGGTTCTGGCGCTGGGCGCGGTCCAGGCGCCAGGCACGGACGGGCGTAGACAGGCTTGCCTTTGGCACACCTTCGGCGCGCAATCGGCGCACTTGCTGCGCGTGACCGCTGCAAGCAGGCGCAGTAACCGCCATATATGGCGAAGTGGGAGGGGGGCAGCGGCGGGGAGCGGGGGGGGGAGACAAGGGCGGGAAAACCAGATGCGGGGGAAGCGGCGAGGGGGCAAGCCTGAGGGCAGAGGCCAGGACCTGCAGCCCACAGGGGGGAAAGGCAGCAGGAGAGGGGCCAGACGGCAGCAGCGGTGACCAGGGCACACGGGGGCCGTGCGGTGAGCGGAGTGACCGGGTCAAGGGGTTGTTTGGACTGATACAGGGTGCCCACTAGAATAGTGGACATCACATATCAGGCCAACTTCTCACAGTACCTTTATATGTAGGCCAGTCCATCACATTGTCCACCTTTTTTTGCTCCACCTCACCACTCCAAAAGCGTACCATCTCTCAATGGGTTGTCCTTTGTATTAAAAACTTTAGCGAAAAAGGAACCTCCAGTGGGGCTGTGTGCTCACTCCACTAGGGCTAAGGCAGCAACCACTGTATTGGCACATGGAGTCCCCCTTCTTGCCATCTGCCAGGCGGCCACGTGGGCATCTATGCACACGTTTACCAGACATTAATGCCTTAACAGTCAAATCCGGGTGGGCGGCTATTTTGCCCGTTCGGGCTTCAAGGACTCTCTGGTGTGAACCTAGTTTGCAGTCCCTCCTCCAGGGATGGTATTGCTAGGGTATCTATTCTAAGGTAAGGAATTTATACCTAAGTCTCAATCAGATGCACAAGTTACCTTCGGTAACGAAGTATCTGTAAGAGACACATGTTTGTAATAGATTCCTTACTGCTGCACCCATACTCACCGCTTTGTGACCTGGTTTCTAGGGATAGGGACTTCCCTACAGGGCCCTAGTTGTGGCGCACCTGTGGTCAGTGTTTTTCGTGGCTCTGCGATTCTGGTGTGGAAAACTGTGTCAGAACTGACGTCCGCGCGCAGAGGCGGCATCTAAGTAGGCACGCAACATCATCCCGGCGACCACAACAACGGACGCAGAGTCGACCGACGCCACCCACCGGCTTGCAGGGGTACTGCTAAGAAAACATTCTCCAGATCCAGTTTGACACTTGGGGGTAATTCTGAGGTAAGGAATCTATTGTGAGAAGTTGGCCTGATATATGATGCTCACTAGTTCTAGTGACCACCTTGTATCAGTCCAAACAACCCTTATGGTGATTGGTTGTAAGTCAACCTTATAGACCAGCTATCCTAGTGGTAGCGTGGACAAAGCAGTCTTAGGCTAAACTCTTTTGGCATGTGAAGCCAGCTGTATTACCATATGTAACCCCTTGAACACCAAGTGAAAGGACACCACACAGGATATATATTCAAAATATATATGTATTTATTACTACAAATAGTCCACTGAACTCTTTATGAGCACAGAAGCAAAAACGTTAAAACAATACAATGGATAAGTATACAAAAGTTGCACAAATATGGATAGGCCCGGGTGGCCCCTAAAACCATATACTAAAGAAGTGGTATAAGTGCCACGAGTCAAAAGGAAGTAAGGCCTAGGGTCTTGGAAATCGCTGTGGCTATGCTGTACTAACGAAAGTTAAGAACTAGGAGGCCCACGGGATCTGGTTTGCAGTGCGCAAAGTTAGGAGCAGTTCACATTGGAATCAATGGATGCGTAAAAGTTAAAAAGGTAAAGGTAGGAAGTCTTCCTGTCAATCTAGAACTTAACCCTTTGGAATCTGGACACTAGGAGAGTTAAACTACTCGGGGCACCGGAGTGCCAGCATTACCTCACCCACAGGAAACGGGTGCAGTGGAGCCAAAGTGTGTCGGGATTCTGCAGGAGTACAGATGGAGCCTTGGAGTGTTGATGCTGCAGGCGACCTGATTTATTTATTTATTTTTTTAAAATAATTTTTATTGCAGGCAGGAAGTAAAAACCGTACATGATATAAAGCTTCAGACACTGATATGACTGCCCGTCCACCCTGCCCTGTAATACCCATCAACAATCTTTACACAGCCTTAAAGCCCACATCCCGGAGGCTGGGCGGCACTTGGATCAGTGATATTCACCCCTGGCAACCGCATAGGGGATAACAGGATCGTCATTCGGTCAAACATCTGGTATCTGCTTTTCAAATATTTTCTCCCCCCCCCAACTCCCCAACTACCGACAATCCACCCTGTAGGACCCCTTGCAGGACTGAGCTCATCGAAACTCCAAACAGCTCCCTCCGTTCCTACCCTTCCAAGCATCTTACCGATGCGGTAGATCCACCCGGGGACCCCGGGAGACTCAGTGCAACATATCAGCTGCCCTCCTCCCGAGCCTGGCAGTTAAACATAACACCCCCTCACATCCATACATCTATCAGCTGTGTCGTGTCCGTAACCCGTACAACCCACCCCCTCCCTCTAACTGCAATTGGTGTGGGCCTCACTAAAGTCAAGGATCGAAGCCATTACTGAGTTCAGCACGTCCTCCTTCCATGCTCAATCTGTCTCCCGGGAAGGCAACACAGAACCCCATCAGCTCAGTCATCCTCAGGTTCTAGGCTGTTCTTAAATGTCTGCACCAGGTCTTCCCATGCTCTCGCCACCTCCAAACACTTTTCATTGGCCGAGCGAGTTGCCTGCCTACGTCTAAGCACTCCTTCGCTACTGGCCCATTTGCACATCCCATGCGCCCATCTCCTAACAGAAGGGCCCTCTTTCACCTTCCAGTGCCAGGTTATCTCCCTCTGCGCTAGCATAAGTTCCAGATCAATAAACTTACTGGTTACCTTGGTCTTCCTCGTATGGGGGAACCAAAGCAGCAGGCAGGTCGCCAGATCGTACTCCACCTGCCTGTCCGTAGCTTCATTTAACAGGTCCCCTATTTCCGCCCAGTAGTGTCCTAGCTTGGGGCAGTCCCACAACATATGTTCTAGCTCTACCTCGGGCCTCAAGCATCAGGGACAGGCCGCATCTTGGACATGGAAATATCTCTTAATTTTTCCCGGGGTGAGGTATGCCCTAAGTAACACAAAAAAGTGCACCTGTTGAAAGTGTGCATTTCTGCTCCCTTTCCACGTTCTCTTTAATATTTGGGCCCAGGTTGCATCCGGTATGGGTTTCCCCACACTCTCTTCCCATTTCTGTTTAAGTGTGTCCAACGGCATCAACCCTTCTTGTAGTAAGCGCGACTGCAGACATGTAACCGCCTTAAAAGTGCCCGCCGCCATCACCACATATTGGCATGCCAGCGTAGTCTTGGGTTCTAACTGCCCCGATCTCCAATGTCTTTTCATGGCAGACACCACCGCCATGTGCAATAGGAAACCCCCATCCGGAAGTCCAAATTGGTCCTGTAGTGTCGGGAAGGACAATAACTCTCCATCAGCATACAGGTCACCGACCATTTGGAGCCCCAGCTCCTCCCATTCCATCAATCTCGACCAGTCCCCCCCATGTGGTAGCGCCGTCAACATGCCCAAGGGGATTTCAGGCGCATAGGGGTGGAGCAGCCCTGCCCTCCGCTGACTCCTATTCCAACAAAGCCTCAGGGTTCTGTCCTCCGAGGCCAATTCCTTTAAGTCTAATTTTTGCTGCATAATGATGAAAGACAGTATATGCCTCTGCGCACCCGTCCCCCGGCTTTCTTCCGGACCCCTGAGCTCCCTCGCAACCTTCTGCGTAAGGATCTGTAGCTGAGCTGCTAAGTAATATAATTCAAAGTGCGGGACAGCTAATCCTCCGTCCAATTTTGGCCTGAGTAGTGTATCCAACGCCACTCGTCTCCTCCCAGACCCCCATATAAAATCTATCGTGAGTGTTCTCAGGTCCCGAAAGAACCTGGCAGGTATCCAGAGAGGGAGGGTACGGAAATAATATAAGAGGCGAGGTAGAGCCACCATCTTAAGCAGCGCCACTCTCCCCAACACCGAGAGAGGCAACGTAGCCCAGAACGACACACAGCCCCTCAAAGCCCTGATACAGCGGCCCACATTTCCTTCTAACATGGACTCCGAGTCATGATAGATCCGGACCCCTAGGTAGGTAAAACACGACCTCTCCCATACCAGTCCGGGGGGCAGGAGCGGCTGCTGCATGTCTGCCCTCAGAGGAAACACACATGTCTTACCCCAGTTGACCATGAGGCCCGAAAGTGCCCCAAAATTTGTCAACAGGTTCACCGCTCCGTGAAGAGCCACAGTTGTATCCTCTAAGAACAGAAGCAAATCGTCCGCGTATAGCGAGATATAATGCGGTACCCCAGCACAGACCATGCCGGTATAAGGTTCCCCCGTTCGAGCCCGAGCCGCTAGGGGTTGGATCGCCAGCGCAAACAGCAGGGGTGAGAGTGAGCAGCCCTGTCTTGTGCCCCTCTGCACCGGATATTGCGCTGAAATAACAGGCCCCAGTCGCACCCTCGCCGTCGCCAATGAATATAAAATGGCCGTCCATTTCCGAAACCGTTCCCCCAATCCAAACTTCTCCAACACTTTATCCAAGTAGAGCCATTCCAGGCTGTCAAAAGCCTTTTCCACGTCCACCGATAAGACAGGCGTGGACGTGTCCTCCTCTAATCCACCTTCCAACACCTGTATCAATCTACTTATGTTAAGCGAGGTATTCCGAGTCGGAATAAACCCTGCCTGATCCGCATGCACCAAGGTAGCCATGTGGGGTAAGAGTCTCAAGGCTAATATTTTACTCAGTATTTTATAGTCAACCGTTAGCATTGATAACGGCCTGTATGAGGTTACGTCACTACCCTCCCTTCCGGTCTTTAATAGGGGGATCACTAATGCCTCCCTCATTGATTGCGGCAGGTGGCCCTTCTCCGCAGCCTCATTATAGACCTCCACTAGTGGTGGAGCCAGAACATCCACGTATTTTGCGTAAAATTCTACCGGGAGGCCGTCCACCCCTGGCGTTTTGTTCCTGGCCATTTGCTTAATTGCCCCGCGCACTTCCTCCAACCGTATCTTCCCGCCTACCCCCTCCTCGTCCTCTTTCTCCAACTGCGGTAGCTGGATGTCCTGTAAATATTCCACTATCTCTACTTCTCCAGCCTCCAGTTGACTACTATACAATGACGTGTAGTACTCCAAAAAACACGAAAGGATCTCCGATTGGGAGTACACCACTTCCCCTGTGGCCGTTCAAATATGTAAGATTGAGCACCCCCCTGACACTGGCGCCGCCAATTTTGCTAAAAGTGTACTCACTTTGTCCCCTTCCGCATAAACTTTCACCATGTATTGCTTATAATCAAAACAGCGCAACCTCTCCGTTTCCGCTGCTACTCGCTCCTTGGCCTCGGTCAAACGTTCCTGCACCCCTGGCTGCTCAGGCCTTTGTAGTTCCAACTCCCTCAATCCCTCTTCTGCCTTCGCCACATCAGCCAACACCACCTTTCGCTCTCCTGAATGGTTACTAATACAGAGCCCTCTCATCACTACTTTGAAGGCGTCCCACTCCACCCCTCTGGACGTCGCTGTACCCTCATTCAACATAAAATAGTTGTCTATCCCTTCCTGTACTTTGGTGCTAAAGATCAGGTCCTCTAGGGTGTCCGGTCGGAACCGCCAAGTGGGAACCGCAGTTCTCTCCTGCTGCCATTGAAACGCCACCACCTGAGGGTTATGATCCGACAACGTCCTGGCCAAATACTCTGAACGGATCACCAAGGGAGCCAACTCCCGACTACAAAGGATCGCGTCAATCCTAACATGTAATTCGTGTAGTGCAGAGAAGAAGGAATAATCCCTGTCGTCTGGGTGGTGCCCCCTCCAAATATCCAGCAACCCCCATTTCTCCTGCCAGTCCGCCCTCAGTTTTGCTGTTCTACGAATCAAGGAATCAACCAATGGTGGGTGTGACCTATCAAGCAGCACATCAGTTATAGAATTAAAATCCCCCCCCATTATCACCGTGCCAGCCAGGGCATGAGCCAACGAACCAGACAATTTATCCAGGAACCTGGGTTGTTCCGTGTTTGGAGCATAGACACTACAGAGCACCACCTCCCTTCCCCACAATCTCCCTTACACTGCCACATATTTGCCCGCCTGATCTATCAAAGTGTTTGTCATCTGGAAAGGAGTCCCCGCTCTTCCCCCATACCAGAGCCCCTCTCGCATACGCTGAATAACTAGTACAAAAACACTTGCCCTCTCCATCTCTTCTGTAAAGCGGTACATTCTTGCTTAGTCAAATGGGTCTCTTGAAGCAACGCTATGTGGATCCCCCGCCTCACCAAATAAGCGTGCACTTTGTGGCGTCTGGACATGGTATGCAATCCACGCACGTTCCAGGTAACACATTTCAGTTCAGGTAATGTCCCCATTGACAAGGCGCGACTCACTCCCTCCATTCCATTGTAGCCAGCCCACACCAAGAGCTATAAAACGAACCCCCAAACTGAGTAACTCAACACCCAACCCCCACCCCCCAGAACAGGACCCAATAACACATTATCAGTCCCCATCCAAACCTCCACAACAAACACACACTACTATCCCGCAGTCACCACCACAGGATGCCTTAAGGGCTACAGGGAGATGGCGTAGGCCCAACATGAGGCGGGTCGCAACTCAGCCCACCACCCGTAATCCCCACAGTTCATAGTTCAGCCAAACAGTCATGAGGGTCCCCCACTGGTACAGCAGGCACCCCCCCGACCAACAGTATTTACCCTTGCAGAGTTGGCGAAGGTTATATTTCGTCAGCCAGCCTGGGTGTCAGTTCCGGGCCCTTGATACTGTCTGTGTCCGAAAACTCAGGACCCGATCGAAGCTTGTCCTCCTCAGAGTCCGTGCCCCTAGTCGAGTTCTCTGTCTGTGACCCCGTTAATGCAGCAGCGGCCAGCAGCACGTCCTGTTTATCCGCCGCTAACTGCGTGGACTGGGATCCTTTTTTGGCGTTACCTCTGTTCCGGATCCTCTGTGACTGGCGCATTCGAGGTTGTTTATGTTGTGTGCCGGACCCACGAGGTCTACGGTCCGTTCCGGCTCTATATGTCTCCAGCCATGACCAAGCTTCATCCGGCGTCAAGAAAAACTGCGTCATCCCATCCACGATGATTCGCAGCTTCGCTGGGAACAGCAGCGAATTCTGGATGCCCTCGTCTCTTGGTTCCTTTTTGATTGCTAGGTAGGAGGCTCTACGCCTCTGGATATCCTGAGTATAGTCCGGGAATAATGTCACCGAACAGTTCTCCACCTTAAAGGGCCCGTTTGACTGTGCATTTTGAATTAACAAGTACCGGTCTTTATAGTGAAGCACCCTGGCCACCACAGGTCGAGGCGGGCAACCCTGCATGGGCGGTTTGGCCGGTACTCTGTGCGCACTTTCCAGGGTAAAGAAAGGCGATAGGCCCTCAGGTGCCACCCTCGATTTAAACCATTCTTATACGTACGCCACCATGTCCGTTCCTTCAATTTTTTCCGGCAGACCTACCACTCGCACATTATTCCGTCGATTGCGACTTTCGGAGTCCTCCGCCCTCCGTTCCAGAGTCGTCAAACGGTGCAGTGCATCTTCCAGCTTGCGTTCTACTGTTACCACCGCCGGTTTCAGTTCCAGTATCGTGGATTCAGCATCCTCGACCCTGTCCACTAGCTTCGCATGGTCCGCTCTTAGGAGTCCCAGTCCGGTAGACACTTGCGAGATATCCTGGTGCAGTGAATTTTTCGTTGCTTCAATGGCTTCCAGAATTTTATCTAGACGGTCAGCCAACCGTTTTTCCGCCGACGTGGTCTCCGCATCTGCATCACCACTTCTAGCGCCATCCGCTGCCGCCGTTTCCTCAGTCTTGCCTTTGGGTTTCATTGCCACGGAGTTCATAAGCCAACCGTTAACCACCACCAGCTAGTCGTCGGCTGTATCACTCTTCGATGGGAGGAGGGGTAGCGGACCAGCCGTTCATAGGAACGCCAGCACCAGGGTCAATTTCTGCGGCCTGTGTCCCGCACCCTCTTCTAATATATCGTAGGTCCAACACTTCCACGGTCGACGGGTGGCTCCACTGGCACACCGATCACACCCCAGGCCGCTGCCAGGTTGGTACGCAGATCACTCAACAGCTCAAAATGTCCGCTTCCCGCTACCCCTCCGGGCAGTAGTTATCACAGCCTACCGGTTCTGGTCTGTAGGATACCCCCGGTGTGGGCCTCGATCGGACATCAGCTCCACACCCTCCGTATCCGAGTTTGAGTGCACTGTCCTCGGTTGCAGGCCGCTCAGCGACGCAGCGCCATTTTGAATTGCAAGAACGAACGGAGGCCTCGTTCCAATATAATAATAATAATAATAAGGTGCCGCTCGAGAGAGGCTTTCAATGTTGGATTCTGTTCCCTGCTACAGGAGTAGCTAACCAAGGTCCCTGCTTTCTTTTGGACCCCTGTGTGGAGTGATTTACCTTTGTGGCCGCAGAGGAGGCGAGAGGCGCGGCGAGCGGGACTGCGAGGACCAGCATTCCTGCTAACACCGACAGCTGGTTCCTCTTCCTGCCCGAGCCGCGCCCCCTCCCGCCTGATTGTACTTTACCTCTCGCGGCCCCCGCTCCGCGGGAGCCGCTCGAGAGAGGCTTTCAAGGTTGGATTCTGTTCCCTGCTACAGGAGTAGCTAACCAAGGTCCCTGCTTTCTTTTGGACCCCTGTGTGGAGTGATTTACCTTCGTGGTGTAGCGTAGTTCCTATTTTCCCAATAGGCCCTGCGCATTGGAATAACATAAACAGTAGTATCGACGTAGAAGTGCGGATCTTCCAGGCCTCTACTGACTATGCTAAACTTAATTGGGTTTGTTACCAACTAGCTCAGAGGTCACTGGAAACTTTCTTGACTGAAATAGGAAGTGATCAGCTTCCCTGGCACAGACAAGAAGGGATTCAGTTTTCCAACAACCGTGCAACATGACAACTTTGCTCCTCAGATCAAGAGTCAATCTCTAGGGTCGTGTGAAACAATAGACAGTTATTTTACTCAGTCAGGTTGGTGCAGATTACTTTCACAATATGTAGAGAATAGTGAGACGGGCGTTTGTCAATAAAAGGTAAGATTTATTGAACAGTCTTTCTTCTCGTACAAGAGAAATGAATTGCCACAATTGCAAGACTTGTTATTATAAAAAGTACGTACAGTAAGATAAGTTTTGCGAAATAATACTGTCAAAGCATTGATATGGTTTCTTAGCCATACAATGGTTTAAAAGGAATAAAACATATATACATTCATATATACATTAGGCTAAAATACTCAACTGGTGCTTCTAACTACGCCTACCCCAGTGTACCCGACCTAAGCCTAATACTTGGGAGGGGAGTAAGTAAGTAGCTCTAAGTTAAGTTGGTTTTGCCAAGGTTTGCTTCAAGAATTCTCTCTCAAGGGTTTAGTCAACACCATACCTCTGGGATAGAATGATGGAGGTCTGGTATCTCCCTCAGGGCTCGATATCCCAGTCACCCGCAAGGGTAGACTAGAAACGCCGGAGCTGGATTTCTCTGCAGGAGAAAGGCAGCGTCTCTTCTTCAGCGCGTCGAGGAGGAGGAGGGGCAGCGTCCGCGGGCAGCTTGCATCTGCTGGGCTCTTTGCAGGGGACGGCTGTTCAGCTCCTAAGTTCACCACACCATCGTTCGCTAGTTAGCAGCGATAGCAGTAGCGATAGCAGCTATGGTGTCATCAGCATGACAGCTTCTTCAGCAGCAGCGAGATAGCTGGCAGCATCAGCTTCAGACAGCAGCGAACAGCGATGGCATTGATAGCTTCAGCACAGCAACGAGACAGCGTTTGCTTAAGGCAACGTTGGTAATATTTATACCTGAAAGGTGCCTTGTTTGACGTAAGTTTTTGGACATAAGACGTCAATAAAGATGTCACTAGGAAGTGATCGTCTATCAGTGCTCATCAGAGTTCTATTACTAATCAAAACACAGCAAGCGGGGATTTCCAGGTTTGCTGAGTTTTGATCTTGTTGAAAAACTCGGAGTGTTAATCTAGGAATCTCAGATAGTAACTTCTGCTATGTCATTGCACTAATTGGTTGCAAAGGAAGTGGCAGAGAAAGCTATTCTGGAATGTGGCTCTGTTCGTGTGAGGCCAGAGATGAGTTTCTGAATATTGCACTTGAACGGTTATGCCAATATAGGGAATACATGGATTTATAGCCGAATAGGGGCATAAGGTCACAGTATCGATCAGGATCCTAGATTAGAACGCCACAGTGGCCGCAGAGGAGGCGAGAGGCGCGGCGAGCGGGACTGCGAGGACCAGCATTCATGCTAACACCGACAGCTGTTTCCTCTTCCCGCCCGAGCCGCGCCCCCTCCCAGTGCCACGCCTCCTTGTCAACTATAAGCGGGCCTAGTAACGCGCATCGCGGGACGCGCGCGGGGCGGAGCTCGGGGCGAAGACCGGGCAAAGAGCGGGACGTTTGAGGCCGTTCGAGGACCGGAGAGACTGGACTGGACCCTATCCCCCTGGTTTTTCAGTCTACCTGTTAGCACACCTTCTATGAAATGAAATGAATGAAACTTATATAGCGCACGACTTACCCTGGGGCATCTCAGCGCTTGCTTAGGGAACCCGTCCTGGTATTCCCCTGTGAGATAACCCTGGCAGGGTATCCACAAGGTGAAAGCCAGGCATCCCACCGTGAGGGGCCGTTGTGGAGATTAAGCAAGCTATTGCCCAGAGTCGCAGAGTGTGAACCCGTGAGTCGAGAAGGCACTGGAGCGGGAATTAACGAGTCCGTGGAATTTTGAGCCCAAGACCCGCCGAGGCGGGGAATTGAACCCTGGTCCAGGGCCGAACTCAAGCTCCAGGTCTGCCGCCTCTAACCCCTGAGCCACACTTCTCCATCTACATCACTTATCTGTTTAGCAAGCCACACCAGAACCATCTTAGCACTAAGTGCACACGGGCTACCCGCAGTAAAGCCGCAAAGGGTGGGAAAATGGTAAATGGAACGTTGGATGACTTTATCCCTAGAACAAACATTGCTATCGATCACGAAATTTCCAAAATGCATAATCGTGTTTCTCTGGACCTAGAAGCAGCTAGAAGACTGTACCAAAACATCGCAATGTCTAAGAAATCTTCCCTAGGTCACATAGCAACAGTTAAAAGCCCCGAGCACCCATCAATTCCTCGCCTAATTACAACCCACGCTGAGGTCCACCAAACCCCACCCCTATCGCCCGGGTTGACTGTGACCTCAAGTCTCTTCCAACTGCAAAATAGCCAAATCTCCCCTTTGCATGCTAGTTACCCGGATCTTGACACTCATACTGACACAGCCCCTATCCCGATCTCTCCCAGTACCATTGAGGAGTATGTTAATCCCCAGGGATCCCACCAAAAGGGCACAGTTCACAAAAGGAAACGCACTGCAAGGTCTGCTTACTCGCGGAAGAAGACCAAAATTGCTAGGGTACACTGCTCAACCAATGCCAACTTACTTAAACAGGGAGTAGTAGCAAGATCCGTTGCCCAAGACCTGGTCCCTCCAAGCGTTGCTGAGAACCGCCCAAGCCTGGACCCCATTGATATTGTCATCACACAGGCGAATACTGGGGCGGAATCAAGTGAAGTTGGGGGAAGTGATGAGTAGTTCCTAAGAATAGTTGGAACTCTCTAAAAAAGCTCCTGACCCCGCTAGACCTTAGACTCTCCCGCATTGAAAACCACCTCTTAGAGGTGGAAAAAAGCATCTTAACTCTAGCAAGCCTTAGTCTTCAAAATATCAAAGGGCCCACCATAGCCGAAGAGGACACACCCATCATTATGCCAACTGCACTGCCCTCCAGTAAACCAATACCCAAACCACGCACAAAGGGCTTTGAACTTAAATCCATCAATCCCCCTGCTAAGCCACCCTTGCAGTCCTCACAACAGTCAACTAAATCAAATAAAGAGGCAGTTGCCCAAAGGGTGAACGACACCAAGTATAACCAAACTACCAAGCAGGGGGTTATATAGATCTACCCCCGGACGCAAGGCCCTATGTGGTAGTATTAACGGGTGTTCCCGAACTGGGGAGTTCCAACCAAGAAAATTACTGGTCCCTCAAAAACAAGGTTATTCACTGGTTGAACACTAACAGGCAGATCCCAAGGCATCTGAGAAGCAAAGTCCTAATGGTGCGCAGAGTTCCCTGGATAGGACCCTCACGCAAAACTATCCAAGGTGACTGTATTGTAGTCTCTTTTGAGGATCCACAGACAGCACAACACATTTGTTCATGGAACACTGGAGAGGACAAATCACCTATTGCTGTAAGACCCCTAACTTTCTTCTATCCCCCGCGTCCTGCTCTAAACTATGGGGGCGATTGGTCACACCCTCGCTATCCGGCTCGTGGAGGGGCGAGAGGAGACTGGCAAGGTCCCAATAGGAGGTGGCACGGAGTAACAACCGCCAATAGATTCGGCTGTTTAGAAGAGGTAGACTGACTCTCTCTGCCTCTTACTTTTTCTTATGAAGCCAGGGCTAAATTGCCACCAGCAACCTTGGCTTCCCCTATCCCTGAGAGCAGCCTAATTGGGTGTAGCCCTGCTTTGTGCTTATTAGAGAAGCCCGCTAGGTCACTGCCCAGCGCTCCAATTTTCCACCTTCCCATTAGCCATCCATCCGACTATCTAATCCTAGATGTCGAAGTTGATATGGGGCTGATGAGTAATGCCACCCACAAGGTAGCCCGGCCACTAGCTATTTCGCACCAGTCTAACTTACCATCATGGTCACCCTTACTTACACCTATTTATAGTGATAAGGTAGTTTTTGTACCCGTTTCCACTGTAGGCAAACCTATAGCCGGGGTGGGGTCACATCCCAAAGTGGATAATCCTATAGTGGATGTTATGTTGTCACCTGTAGATAGGAGCGTGGGCTTTGAGCCTAACCCCCTTGTAAATGCTCCAACATCGAGAACGAGGGCTACCGGGAGCACTGTATCGGGTACTGTGCTCCGGATCCTGAGTTAGAACGTAGCAGGTCTTGCACACAATCTTAATATCCCCGACTGGAACACCCTTGTTGAATCCTTCGGGATTTGTATATTGCAGGAAACTTGGTGCTTAGAACCTCGTCACAAGGTGGGTTATACCACCTATTTTGTCCCTGCTTCACAACCATCTGGCACCAAAGGGCGCCCTTCAGGTGGCCTCTTAATCTGGGTTAGAATTTCTTTGGGCCTTCCTATTAGACACTTACCTACAAAATCCCCCAATCTACAGAGATTATCAGTTAAATGTCCGGGGGGGGGGAAATTTGGAAATATTTAACATCTACCTAAGGGGGGCAAGGGGTGGTGTCTCCATGCTGCCACTGACCAGTATAGAGGAAGAACTTGGAATTTGTAATGCCAACTCTTTTGTCCTACTCGCAGGGGATTTTAACTGTTCCTTCGAGCCTCTCTCCAGCGAGGACATTCTAGACACCTGGGAGGAAGACACTAGGAGAGGTATCCCCCTATTAACACTCAACCCTATCAAAAAATGGTCCCAGGGAGCCATAGATCTTAATGCTCTGTATGGATTTTGGCTTAAGGGCAACCAATGGCAGATCTAAATCTGATCCCAATGGGGCACACACTTATAATAGGGTTGGTCACACTTCTCGGATCGACTATATCGTCCTCAACTACAAGCTTTGGGCTCACCTGCTCGACATGGAGGTCTTAACAACCATTGATAGTGATCACAACCAACTAGCATTGACACTGTCTTCCCCTCGGAGGGGCTCGAAGCCAAACCCTCCCCCTCACTTATGGAAGTCAACACATGATGTGTGCCCTTCAAACTGTGGAAGGAGGCTTAAATGGAGAAAAGTTGCAGCGGATGAAGGGAAGGTGACCTTAGCAAATTCCATAATGTCCAACGTCAAAGCGGGGCTTGACACTATGAGCCCTGGTAATGCGGATGTTCCACTCCTTTTCGTTCAAACAACTAAAGCTCTGGGAGATCTGTTCACTATCGTTCCAGCAGACGGAAGGGAAAAAGCACTTCAAAAGGTGGAATATCCTGGTTCACCCCTGCCTGTCGCTCTGCAAAATGTGAACTTATCAGAGCAGTGAAATCCAAGGATGCCAACTTCATAAAACTTGCCAGGAAAAGTTATCGGAAGGCACTATCTACGGCTAGGGTTCAGCACGAAACTCAATTCTGGATTGACCTAAAAGCGGCGAGCTCCAGGAAAGACTCGAAGGGCTTTTGGGACCTGGTGAGATTGAAAAACAAACCCGATGACTCCCTTATGACTTGTAACATTACTGGGGAGGTGTGGTTTGCTCATTTTTCTCAGCTCTATTCCCAAACTGGGGGTCCCACATCCAGCCCCATGATCAAACTGTCCAGCGTTTGCTCTCACTCCAATAGCACAGTTCACATCGAGGCTGATCATTTCACTACCAAAGAAGTTGAGGGGGCAATCAAGTGTCTGGTCCCGAATAAGGCTGCGGGGCCCGACGGAATCCCAGGCGACCTATTAAGGGTCAACACACGAGAGTGGAGCAGTCTAATTGCCGCACTTCTGAATGCTGCTCTGATGGGTGGGTCCCTCCCGGACTCATGGAAGGGAGCTGAGGTCGTCCCTATTTTTAAAAAAGGGACCCGGGACGACCCCGCAAACTATCGCCCAATCAGTTTGCTAGATTCCACGCAGAAGATAGCGGGCAAAGTAGTCCTAGGAAGGATTCAATAGTGGATTGAGGAGGAAAATATCCTCTCGGACTACCAGGCGGGGTTTAGATCAGGCACTGGCACCATCGAGCAAGCATTCCGGCTCTTAATGATCCTTTGGAAAGTGGTTGTCCTGGGTAAGGGCAGCCTGTACCTTGCCTTTATAGATCTACGCACCACGTTCGACTTAGTCCCACGAGACCAACTGTGGCGCGTACTGGACGCAATGGGCATTCCCCAGTACTTACTAAATATGCTCATAAAACTACATGAGGACAATTTTGCTCAGATCAGGTGGGGAGATCCGGGCCAAAAAACACCTCGCATCCCTGTGAATAGGGGAGTCCGCCAGGGTTGCGTGCTTGCCCCCACTCTATTTTCTTTATACGTTAATGGAGTGGTGGAGCATCTTCTTAAACATCATGCTGACGCACCTTCCCTGGCTGGCAGGAAAATTCCTACTCTCATCTTCGCAGACGACACCCTCCTGATCTCAAAAACACCAGCAGGTCTGCAACGCCTACTCACCGGCTTTAAGGACTTCTGTGACGCAAGGGGTCTATCAATAAATGTGAGCAAAACCAAGTTCCTGGTCCTGAATGCCCGGAAGAAAACTGTCATTCCACCATCTCTGGATTCTGTCCCACTTGAAAGGGTAAAGGAGTTTGACTATTTGGGCATTCGCCTCAGTGATTCAATGAGCTGGCAACCCCACCAACAAAAGGCATCGCTGGCCCACAAGAAGGTGGTAGGGGCACTTTTGAAAGAACAACAGGCCTCAGTTCTCAAACCCATTGGTCCTGTATTGGACATTTACAGGGCAAGGGGGGTGAGTGCAGCCCTTTATGGATCCGAACTATGGGGCATTCAGAACACAGACCTTTTGACCAGAGTGGAGAACAAATTTCACAGAGACCTTATGGGACTGCCGTATAGCACTCCTGCCCTTCCAATCCTTCTAGACGCAGGTACTCGTCCCATAGGGGATCAGGCGAGGTTGCGCCCCCTTCTCCTCTGGGCACGCATCTGGAGGGTACCAGAATTGTCTAGCTATGCTGATGGGCAACACCAGGTTGGTCCAAAATCCGTTGGCTCAAGGAAGTCAAGCGTCTCCTCATCGAACTGGGCCTTGAGGATGCGTGGGCTAATAGATCTGCCCAGCCTAAACAGACATTAAAGACGCTATATTGGTCATGGGTGACGGACACCAGAAATTGTAATCCCATACTCTGTAGAACCTCTCTCGAATTTCTCTTGTTCAAGGATGTCCCTTACTGTGAACCATATTTAGACCTGATTAGTAAATCTTGGGACAGGGCACTTTATATCAAATTCAGGTTGGGGTTACTGCCAGTGGGTAGTTTGATTGCCAGCTGGAGGGCATTGTCGCATTCATCTTTATTTTGTCCATTTTGTAACAGTAGGCTAGAGTCCGTGCCCCATTTACTTTTCGAGTGCCCAGCCTATTTTGCCCCGCACCTGGTTAAAGGCTTTGTGTAAGAGTCTCGGAACCAGATCCCATCTTGAGGCTCTACGTATTTTAAGATCTGACCCCCGCCCTCTGTTTGCTTTCTGTCTAGCTAAATTCCTGGCTTGGGCATGGCGGATCCGATCTCTCAGGCTATCAGCAGTACCCCAATAGCCAGCTGCATATCCCATATCAATGTCCATATCGGCTGCATGTAATGTAATTAATGAAATTAAATGTTTTAATACTGTATTGAGTTTTTTAATATATACATGTTTTTTGTAATGCTTTTTAAGATATGTGCAATATATCGAAATAAAGCTTGTTTCAATCAATAATCATAATAATAATAAAACAGCTTATAAAGCGCCTGGTAACACCTTCACGGCGTGTCCCCGCGCTAGTGAGGAAAAAAACTAGCCAACAATAACAGAGACTGCCCACCCTTCCGTGAACCCTACATCCTATACAGATGAGTTTTTAACAATGCTCTAAATTTGACTTCCGCGCCTTCTAGTCTCATCTCCACAGGGAGATTGTTCCAGCTCCGTGCCGCAATCGCACTAAAAGAGCGCCCCCCCCCCATTCTTGCTTTCTTCACTCGAGGAAGCACCAGCAAACCCGTTCCTCCCGAGCGAAGAGCTCTTGAGGGTTCATATTTATGCACCAAGTTTTGCAGGTAAGAAGGAGCCCTGTTCCATACAATGCGATGGCAGATCAGGAGGCATTTATAAAGCACTCTCTTCCTGACCGGCAGCCGGTGCAGAGTATCCAGGGCCAGACTGGAGGCTGCTCTCCTAGGCCGCCGCAGAACTAACCGTGCAGCAGAATTTTGCAGAACTTGCAGCCGCCCCAAACTTTTCTCGGTGGCCCCCAGGAATAGAACATTCCCATAGTCCATCCGGGAGGTCACCAGGGCCTGACTCATGGTCCGTCTGGCTGGCAAGGGCAGGAGGTCAAGCGTTTTTTTTAAGGTCTTCAAGACTCCAAAACACTTCCCAACTAACCGGCAGATTTGCCCTTCATAAGAAAGGGTAGAATTGACCCATACCCCCAAGTTTTTAGCCTCCTCACAGGGTACCGAGGTGGGACCCAAACATGGCGGCCACCACTCGGCTGACCAGCTGCTGGTCTCCCCGCCCACCACCATCACCTCCGTTTTAGAGCCATTCAATTTTAGGCAATGGGAGTCCATCCAATTCGCCAGAGCCTGCATACAGGCCTTAAAATTGGACGCTGTCATTGCGGGGCCTTGAGATAGGGATAACAGCAGTTGGGTTCCATTGGCGTAGGATACCAACTCCACTCCATAAGCCTGGACGACCCGGGCCAGGGGGGCCATATATAAATTAAATAGAGTGGGGCTCAGGGCAGAGCCCTGAGGCACCCCCTGGTCAAGTGCCAGCTCAGTAGAGCGGGCAAGTCCCTGCTGGACCTGGAAGTAGCGGCCCGTGAGGAAGGACTTTAGCCAACCCCAAGCAGACCCGGTGACACCACCATCGCTAAGACACTGTAGCAAGATAGAGTGCGCTACAGTGTCAAAAGCGGCACTAAGATCTAGCATCACCAGTTGCATGGTGTGCCCCGCATCTGCTCCCTGTCTCAACGTTTCAGTGGCTCTCAGAAGGGCCGTCTCAGTCGAAAACCCCGACCGGAAGCCCGACTGAGAGGGATGTAAAATCTCCGCCTTCTCCAGGTGCACCACCAGCTGACGGTTTACAACCTTCTCAGCCACTTTGGCCAAATAAGGGAGAAGAGATATAGGTCTTAGATTTTCAAGAACCTCCATACCCACATTAGGCTTTTTCCTAATGGGCAGGACTATAGCCTTCTTCCAGTCTGCTGGGAGCTGCTGGGAGGTAAAGGAGACCTGAAGTACATATCTGAACAGGGGTTCAAGTACATCCAAGCCCTCAGCAGGCACCCTAGGGGGCGCGGGGTCCCGCGGGGAGCCTGATTTTACACTACGACAGATGCTGCGCACTTCTTCAGATGGAGGAATGCAGAAGTGCTCCAACCTCTCCGCCGATCCTCTCCATCCCAGTGATTCCATGAACTGAAGGCTACTAACCGGCTGTTTGGAGAAAGAGGCATAAATACTCTTTACTTTGCCAGCAAAGAATTCAGCCACTCGATTACATTCCCCCACAGAATCGGTAGACTGGGAATTCACGCCAGGTACCAGGGATATTTCTTTAAAAATTTTAAACAGCTCCTTCGAGGAGTTCTCTGCCTCCTCTATCCGGATGTGATAGGCAGCTTTGGCCCCTCGCACTTGCTTTTGATATTTCCTCATAGCTAATTTGTAGCAGACCTTACTCCCAGAACAGGATGTCAACCTCCAACTGCGCTCCAGCCGTTTACATTCCGATTTTACCAGCTGTAAATCTGGTGTGAACCATAGAGCAGTCCTAGCTCTTCTACCACAAGTCTTGGAACTGCTCAGTGGAGCCGTGGAGTTCACGGCGTCTAGGATGCGCTCATCAAGCTTAGAGTTCACACACTCAACATCAGTGCCATCCAGCTGACCCCCTATTTGTATCAGCCTGTTAAAGCTATTTTGGGAGAACTGCTTCCATTTACGGTACGGAAAGTTTTTGATGTCCGCTGCGCGCTTCTCACATATGAGTTCGGAGTGCGTGGTCGCCGACTGATAGGCAAATTTCACAGCCGGGGCATCGCTGTCACCGGCTCCAATGTGGCCTGCGTCTTCATTTCCATCGCCAGCTATGGGGATTCAACACACCCAGGGCCCTCCTTCTCAATCTCCGGCATCGAGCCCCGCCGCCATCTTCCCGCCCCAGTGTCGAACTCAGCCCCAGCAGCGATCGCCGTAACTGCTTTCCCCGTTGCTCAGGGAGCACCACCGCTGGACCGTGGGGGTCACCAAACGTTCAGACACCCGTAGATGTGAAAAAGGCTGCACCACAGGTCGATTTTGCAGGATAATTGGCGGGATCCGGCCCGGAGCTAAGCGCTCACGCCGCCTCCACCATCGGCGTCCTAGCCACGCCCCCCTGCAGGCGACCTGATGTGAAGAGTTCCGGTGGATCCATGGGTGGATCTGAAGTGTTGAAGACCTGAAAGCAGAGGGGACAATGTTCAAAGTCACTAGCCAGTGACCGGCGTGGAACCAGGAAGGAACCAGGCGTTGTCGGGTGCCAACAGGTGATGTCGTGAAGCTTGTCTCTTCAATCACGTTGACCCGGCGACGATGACAACGACCAGGAGTCACTCACGAGCTGTCCCACGTAGGCTCTAGTTGATGGCATTGTCTGCTTCTTGATCGGAGCAAACAGGCCTTGGCTAATGCAAGCCACGCAGGAAACAAAGAAAGCTTCTCACTCTAACCAGCAAGGTCAGAGGGGTTGCTGCTTTTAGGTGGAAAGTTGTTGTTTGGTCGCCAAAATGGCCACTAGCCAATTGACTAGTAACCATGAAGGCGCGTCCAGTGGAACAAAGCAAAAGGTCCCCACGCAGATCTCGTGAGAGTTGGAGGGCTGGTCCTTGTTTCAAATGTAGCTCGGTGGTGGGGCTTCTTAAGACCCCAAGCACAGCTGTGGAGGTGCCTCGGGTTCTGCGCAGTCAGCTTCTTGTGGACTTTCCAAGAAGTCCGGTCCCACGTCTCAGGTCGCATCCTCT
The DNA here is from genome assembly GCF_964263255.1 of Lissotriton vulgaris. Lineage (NCBI taxonomy): Eukaryota > Metazoa > Chordata > Amphibia > Caudata > Salamandridae > Lissotriton > Lissotriton vulgaris. Next base: position 1,382,789,467 of record NC_141691.1, on the reverse strand, counting down.
CATCTCAGCTTTGCAGGGACTGTGGATCGGGCTGTTAGATGCCTGGGAGTCTGGTTCTGGTCAGGCTCTGGGCTCGGGCTCCGGCGGGAGGCGGCGGCAAAGCAGTCGTTGATCTCTGGATGGTGCCTGTATTCACAGGGTGGCCACTCCTTGGCTACAAGGGAGATTCTTCAGTCTTCTGAGCAGCAGAACGTCGAAGGTCCAGAGTTTCTTCTTCTTTAGTCGAATTTCAGGGTAATCTGCAGTCTTGGGACTCAGCTCCTACTTCTAAACCAATTCTAGGGGCTGGACTACCTACTAGGTCCCTCCTATGGGTGGGACCAGGAAGGGGGGTGGTTACACCCCCTTTCCTTTGTCCAGTTTCGCGCCAGAGCTGGGGCGCCCCAGCACCGGTTTGAACTGGCCTATGCGCGGGGACACCTTGTGTGCCCCGGGCATGTCTGATTCTATTCAGCCCTACCTAACCAGATATACAAAATCTTGTCTGGGGTGGTGCTAGCACCTCCGAAGGCAGGAAACCCTTTGTCCAAGCCTCCCTCGCTGGAAGGACTCCCAGCAGCAGGAGGTCAGACATGTGTCTGTGGTGGCAGCATCCATTTTGTGATGCTGAGGCTCTGTTTAACTTTAAGCGGAGTTTAGGTTCTGTACATGTCGTGTCCCTCTAGAAGGGTGGAATGCTACCCCCGTTGCCAGAATTGGCGAGGGGGTAGTATTCCAATTCATATGACACCTTACTCGACATGTTTTGATAATGTCAAAACAGAGTTAGCATTTAACCGCGAGGTTCATAATGCACTTCAGAGCATATGGTATGACGCTATCAGGAAACAGCTAAAGGATATGGTTCCAAAAGCTGCAGACAGGCTCAGCTCATGCTAGAGCACCATCTCACACATATCCAAGCACTCTGCCTCCAGGATTGATAAGGCCAGCCATAGGAGTGACTTATAGGTTACTGTGTGTCCTTGTATGGGTTAGATATAGAGATACTATATGTGAGAAGTTGGCCTGATATATGATGCTCACTAGTTCTAGTGATCACCTTGTATCAGTCCAAACAACCCTTATGGTGATTGGTTGTAAGTCAACCTTATAGACCAGCTATCCTAATGGTAGCATGGACAAATCAGTATTGTATTGTATTGTATGTGTACTTATGTAGCGCGGTCCTGTCACCCCAAGGGCATCCTGGCGCTTGAAATCAACGTTAACACCACATACGCTGCTCAGACAACCCTGGGGAAAAGATGGGTTTGCAGGGCTTTTCTAAACGGGAAGAAGTCCCTTTGGCTTCTTAGGGACAGTGGCAGGGAGTTCCAGAGCTTGGCCGCTGCGACACTGAACGAACGGCCACCCATCCTCACTCTCTGGAATCTCGGTACCACAAGCAGCTGAGCCGAAGAAGAGTGTAAGGACCGCGAAGAGGAGTACCAAACAAACATATTCTGCAATGGAACCGGGCCTTGTCCATGCACCGCCCTAAACACTAAACATGCAGCCTTATAACAGACGCGTAGGTGCACAGGCAGCCAGTGTAGATCCCGTAGGGCTGCTGCTGAAGAGCTATGATTAGGGCGGGAAAGCGCCAGCTTGACGGCCAAGTTCTGCACCCGTTGCAACTTCCCCAGCAGTGTTTTTGGAGCCTCCAGAAGTAGCGCATTACAATAGTCAAGACGACTCAAGGTGGTTCCGCGCACTACTTCAGGCCTGGCCTGCTCGGGGAGAAGGGGCAGAACTTTACGCAACATGCGTAGCAGCATCATGCACGTGGACGTGGTCTTGTTCACGTACATATCCAGCTGCAAGTTGGGGCCGAAAATCACCCCCAGGTTGCGTGCCGATTCAGCCGCTGACACAATCTCGGGGAACGTCGAGGGCCAGAAGTTCTCCGGGAGTTCACGAGGAATCCGGTCCGTGGAACAATACAACACCTCAGTCTTTGTACTATTAAACTGCAAGGAGTTGGACCGGAGCCAATCCGCTGTGGCAGACATGCATCGGTGGAAAGCCTCCAGCGGGACCGCGTTCTTCCCTTCCAGCGAAAAGACCAACTGGGTGTCATCAGCATAATTAAATGCGGAGATGCCAAATGATTTAATTAGTTGGACCAGAGGGCGGAGGTAAAGGTTAAAGAGTATAGGGCTGATGGCCGAGCCCTGAGGTACCCCCTGCCCTACTCTCCGCACCTCCAAACTGCAACGCCACCACCTGCTGCCGATTGTTCAGATAAGAGACCAGCCAGTCCCTTGCACATGCCGTGACCCCGCACTCCTCCAGCCTCCTGATGAGGGTACAATGGCAGACCGTGTGATGGGCGAAAACCAAACTGTGCCTCATCGAACCAGATGTTTTCTTCCAGGAAGCCAGACAGAGAACGGGTCACTAACTTCTCCATGATCTTAACGGGGAAGGGGAGCAAGGAAATCGGTCTGTAATTAGACAAGCAGGCGGGGTCCAAGGTGGATTTCTTAAGGAGAGGAGACACAGCTGCCAGTTTCCAGCATTCCGGAACCGTTGCAGTGTCAAACGACTGGAGGCAGATGGAGTACAAAGGCTGGAAGAGTTTGTCCTGAAACACTTTCCAAAATTTAGGTGGCAGTGGATCAAGAGAGGAGCCTGATAATACCATTTGTGCCACACTACAAAACTCCTCAAAGGAGGGGGTAGGGAAACAGCTCAGCTGGGGTCGACTGGGCACAGCGTCCGGAGCTCCCAAACTGAGGGCATGTCCACTCAGCTGGGGTCGACTGGGCGAAGTGTCCGGAGCTCCCAAGCTAGAGACAGGCCCGCTCCGCCGGGGTCGACTGGCTGAGACGTCCGGAGCTCCCAGACTGAAAGCATGACCACTCAGCTGGGGTCGACTGGATGAGACCGCCGGAGCTCCCGAGCTAGGAGCACGGCCATTCGGCTGGGGTCGACTAGGTGACACTTCCGGAGCTCCCAAACTGAGAGCAGCGCCGCTCAGCTGGGGTCGACTGGGCGAGCCGCCCGGAACTCCCAGACCGGGGGGGTAGGTGCTGGACTCTGTAAACCTTCAAAGATTTTAGCAATCTTCTCTTTGAAGGCACTCGCTAGGGAGTCGCACAGAGCCTGCGATGCAGGGACATTATTGGCCGCGCATGAAGGATGGGTCAGGTTCCTGACAATTTTGAACAGTGCTTGCGACTTGTTGGAAGCCTGATTCAAGGTGGCTTCCAGATAGGACGCCTTAGCCACCTTGATCTGTGTCTTGTATTCCTGCAATGACTGTCTAAAGATGGCCTTCAAAGAGTCAGAATACTGCTTCCTCCACGCCCTTTCGGCGCGTTTACTCAGCTTTAACTGCCGCAGGTCAGAGTCAGAGTCAGAGTCAAAAACACTTTATTCGATTAATTTAAAATCATAAAAGTATGCTATACATCCAATTTTGATCACAGGAATAATAAAAAAAAAGAATTTATATAGAAAACGTTAAAAACAAGAGGTCATTATGTACAAATCTTCAATAGTAATCAAAATAACTGTACAAAAGATTTTCTATACATCTACATCATATTTACACTCACTATAGATTTCTTCAAGTTTTCCACTGAATTTACACAGATTGTACTAATGAATTTGCTAAATGATCTATTTACAGTTATATTTACAGATCTATATTACAATCAATTTACAGCACTACCCTGACAGGGTGTACAGACTTGTTCAGGGAACTACATCAAATAGTCGGCGGTCGGAGTCTTTTTTGTCTGGACCGAATAGACATTGTAAGGAAATTGGCTACCCCATACATTATTAAAGGTGTTTCCATTAGCTGTAGGAACAGAAAAGCCGGTTTGACTTGTATAAACCTTTGATCTTTCAATATAGGCTTGATATATTTCTCTCTAGCATTTCTAAAAAAGGGACAAAAAAAGAGAAAATGCAAAGAATCCTGATCGGAGAAATCATCACACTTGCAGGGAACATTCTCATGGGGCCTACACCACTTACTATATTCACCCAGCAGAAAGTGAGCCTGATTGAAACGAAATTTCATGAGAAGCCACCGGTGGAAAGGTTTATTTACTATCGCCAGATATGGTTCGATAGCTAGAGATGTGATAGTCAAAAAATGGGACCTTACAGTTGGCTTCATAATTTCGCATGACTCTTTCAGCTTCCCTTTTCTTTATAAATTCGGACTTTACCCAACTAATATCCTCTTTTTTTAGACCTTCTGGGTTGGTATATAGGTCGGGGCGGCCCAGATATCCTGCTGTTTTTTTAATGTATGAGAGCCACTCAATCTCTGCCACTCGATCCCGCCCCATGCAATCTCTGATAATCTTGTGATTTAGTGTTAAGTTGGGATTAAGCCAAGTTTTAATCCATGCCCTTAGTGGAGCCAGGGACAACATATCTTCAATATAACCTACCCCCAGTTCCATATGGATTGAAAAAGCAGGTGTAGATTTTGGTAGACCCATAACGGATCGCAAGAACATATTCTCCGCTCTTTGAATGTGGGTTGTGTTCTTATAACCCCATATAGAGGCTCCATACCTGGCTATTGCCAGGGTTTTGGCTTTATAGATGGATAGAATAGCCTCTGGTGGTTTACCGCCAAGGCGTTTTGCGAACCCCAGTATAGCAGCAGATGATCTTTTTACTGCTGCGGCCTTATTCTGAATTTGTGGTGCCCATGTCCCTTTCTCGTCGAACACCACTCCTAAGTAGGTAAAAGCTTTAACTTTAGTGAGTACGGAGCCATTACAAGACAGAGTTCTGATGTTATTCTTGCGATTACCCACAGCCATAACATGTGATTTTCCTACGTTAATTACTAAATCCAGATCTTGCATGAAAGCCCCAAATGTATTTAATAAATGTTGTAGACCCTTAGGGGTCCTGGACAACAGTACCGTGTCGTCGGCATATAAGAGTACCGGCATCATGGAACCACCCATGCGGGGTACGTCTATAGAGGCCGCTTCTAGGGACTCTCCCAGTGAGTTGATATAAAGGGAGAAGAGCATAGGTGCCAAGATGCACCCTTGGCGCACCCCCCTTCCAGATTAAAAAAAAGCGGTACAGTTCCCTTCTTGAGACATACGGATAGTTGCCCTTAAGTCACTGTGAAGCCGCGCCAAAAAATCCACAAGTGCTCGATCCAGTCCCTTGTTAAGGAGTATTGTCCACAGCTTTGACCTATTAACTAGGTCAAAGGCTGTGGACAAGTCCATGAAGGCCAAATACATCATCCCCCTTGATGCTACTGTATATTTGCTCAGTGTAAGGTATAAATTAAGGCATTGATCTTCTGTACCTCTGGCAGATCGAAAGCCATACTGAGCTTCACACAAGATGTCTTTATCAGTTGTCCAAGCTGAGATTCTTTCTAGTATTACTTTACAAAGAATTTTAAATGAAGAATCTAGCAGTGATATGGGCCTGTAGCATCTAGGGTCCCCCCTTTGACCCTTCTTAAATATGGGGATGATGACAGACTGTGACCATGTAGTTGGGGGTCTTATCTTGTCTATGCCAACTACATTAAAAACATTTGCAAGTACAACTGACCACATAGCCGAGTTTGCTTTAAACATATCGGCGGGTACGCCATCTGGACCGGGGGCCTTCTGTGATGCCATATCCTCAATTGCCCTCTGTACCTCTTTAATGGTAAAGCTTGGTAGGGTGTCATGTGTATCAATCAGTATTGGGTCTGATTGTCCTAAATCAAGATTGCTGCCATAAATTCTTTGGAAATGATCCAGCCATTCCTTCTCAGGGATGTTTACATCTAGTGGCGCATTTTCTTTCCCATTGAACAAGGGGGTATTGACAATGGTCCAGAATTTTGCGCTATCCCTCAGGGTAGCTTTTTCATACAGATCCTCCCAAGCCTGTCTCTTTATTTCCCTTTTCCTCTTTAAAATATCCAGGTTATACTGTTTCCTAAGCCTAGCCACCTCCAATCTATCACGGGGTACCATTTTCAAAGCTTTGTGGAGTCCTCGGTGTGATTTGGAGCATTCAATATTAAACCACCCCTCTACCTTTTTCTCTCTCTTTTAGTTTTACATTTTAGGTCATCTGCCACCTGACGACAGATGGATTCAAAAGACCCAATAATATTCCCCCTAAATTTCAGTGGTTCCCTGCAGACATTAATATCACTACCCACTTTCTCATTTAAGGAGTAAAGGAAATCCTCTGGTATAACTTTGCTCCATTTCACCCGTCTCCCCTGGTCCTTTGTAATTATATCTGCTGCGAAGTCTACTTCAGGTTTTTTATTAAATAAAAACAGGTTGTTATCCTCTATATTCAACACAACCGGGTTGTGATCACTGAGTGTAGTGTGTATGGCATTATAAAAAATAACAATATGCAACATAGCCGGTGAAATGAATATATAATCGATGATAGTATTACAATCCCTAGCACTATAGGTTGGGACCCTTTCGTTACTATCAAAGAACTCTGGTTCATATAGTTCATTCTCTAAAAGAAGATCTTCTAGGGCAGCCGCTTTTACAGAATGTTCAAAATGTGGGGGTGGGAACATATCTGAATTCACAGTATCTCTTAGCTGACAGTTTTGTTGACATAAATGTACATTAAAATCTCCCATCAATATAAAATATACCGAAGTGGTTTGACTCTCTTTCAAATTATACATGAACTCATTCAAGGAATTGACATTTTCAATATCACCTATGCTTTGGGTGGCATTATAAAAATTAATATAAACACATTTGGATTTATTAGTCAATGTGACTTCCAAAACTAAATAGTTTTGGGATAACGTCTGTAATACCTTCGCAGTTCCATTAATTTTAACTGATATTAAAAACTGCAACCCTCCTTTATTACGTCCTGAGTTCGAAGGCTGTGCTGCTAAAAAATAGGATGTGTACCCATCTAACCAGAAATCGCAGTCCATGTCCCACGTTTCCTGTAGAGCTATCACATCATATTCTTTTAATAGATCTAACCATTTTATATCATCCCTTTTCGAGCGGAGTCCTGCAATATTCCAGCTCATTAAATTAACAGTAATACCCTTTTCGTTTCTAATGTTGGATGTGGGCAATAATAGATCACTGGTATTTTCACAAGTAGTCAGTCAATCAATTTCCTCCAAATTTGATAGAGCAGAAAACCTATTTGTTAGCTCCAAACTACTTCTTGTTTCGCATCCCTGTTTTACATGGGTTTTAGGTAACATGCCAGTTGTTTGGGTCGCCCAAGGGCTAATAGGGTGGGTTTTAGTTGGGATAACATTGCGGGTAACCCTTTCAGGGAGCATCTTAGGTGGTGCTGGTGGGGGGTAGAAGAAACCTAAGGGGACCGCTCTGATCCTATCTTCTTTGACCTCTGTAGCATCCCAAAATAAACGGGAGGCCTCATGGGGTCTATTAAAGTTAACAATCAAACAGTCGCCAGAAAGTTTTTTCTTTGAATATCCCACCCAATCCACGCGTCTGCCTGTCTGGATGCATTCAGAGATATTATTTGGGCCAGTACAGTTTGCATCACACCATGTTTTTATATTAGCCAGCTGTGTGTCATTTGACTCAGATTCCCCTGGTTTTAATACAGGTACATTCACCAGAACAGCAACAAAAGGTGTAGCTTCTGGTGGAAGGTGAACTGGCGGTCTTGGGCGCTGTCTTCTGGGCCCTGCTGAATTATGCACATCTTGAGAGTGTACCATGGATTCGGCCTGGGGTAGACAAGGTTTAGATACCAAAGGTAACTTGGTGGTAGATGTGCTATCCACTTGCCTAGTGCCACGACCATTTGACGTTTGTGGTGGGACTGGTGGGATCTGGGGATACGTTAATACAGTATTCCCCTGCTCCATAGGGGATTGGGGTTGTCTCTGAAGGTTAGGAAAAGACTGTGGTGTGATTTTGGATAATGGGCCCCGAGAATCTTTCTCGAAAGATGTTATATATTTATTAATCCTATCACATTTCTTCAGAATATCAGAAAAACATTCCTTAAGAGTGTCTATAATGTCAGTGGAGATTTGTATGAGTACCCCTTCAAGCTTATCAACAAGGACCTTCTCCACCATGTCCTTGATAGAGATTTCCAGGGCACTTAATGAGGTACTTTGTTGCTTATGACACGGTGCACCATGAGTCTTTTGTTTATTAGGGCGCTTGGTGGTCTGGGGTTCAGGCTCAGGCTCCTGGGTACAATCATATGTAGGGTGCTGAAGAACTTGACTATAATTCACTTGACCCTCTTGTCCCTCTTGTTCCGATGCGTTGTCTGTGTCTAGTTGCCTAGTGATAGGTGCTTTTTCAATCAATATTACCGGGTCCAAAGGGATTGGTTGCAAATAGAAAAGAAGAACACCCTGCCTTGGGATATAGAGGCCCTAACCAAAGGGTCCAACAAATATGTATAACGGGGTGATTAGCCTAGGGGTTGACACAACACATAACAATCACATGGTCAAATCAAGAATGAACAATACAATTCATATTTGAAAATATATATTTTTTTTATTTTTAAGGATAACAATGATATAAATATAGGGTTTTTAGGTATCACATGTATAAATAGATCATAAATAAAACAGACATAGATAAGCACACAACATAGTAAGGAAGATTCTACCCTGCCCAGTAACGGCCACACTACACACACTCTAACTCTCTTACTTCAATCTCTACCCACTCTTTCCTATTTGATCTCATTCACCATTCATGCTACATTCATTCATCTAATCCTGGCGAATACAACACAAGGGTGGTTTAACGTGTTGTATAGATCGGGGTGTTTAGTCCAGGGACTAAACACCCCGATCTATACAACACGTTAAACCACCCTTATGTTGTGTGCTTATCTATGTCTGTTTTATTTATGATCTATTGATTGTTATGTGTTGTGTCAACCCCTAGGCTAATCACCCCGTTATACATATTTGTTGGACCCTTTGGTTAGGGCCTCTATATCCCAAGGCAGGGTGTTCTTCTTTTCTATTTGCATTGGTTTTTCCCCCTACTACCTGCCTACATCCTAAAGTTACCCTTGGGGAACCCCCTTCTGTGTTTACCAAAGGGATTGGTTGTCTAGTCAGTGTAGGCAAAGTTTGACTATCCACCAATATTGGGTCCAAGCCTAGTTCACGTTCTTTATCAGCAATTTCCTGATTCAATTTGCCTACAGCTGATGTCAGAAATGTCATTATGTTAGATGATGCTGGTGCTTTTCGCGCAATTTTAGCCTTAACTGTGCCCCCATTGTTAGATGTTTGAAGTTTGCGCTTACCCATTTTCCGAGATGCAGATCGAAGGGGGGGGGGGGGTGCCCGTCCCGTCCCGTCCCGTCCCCGGACGGCCACAGACGGCCTGCCCTCTGCCCGGGCTCCGCCCGGCACCGCCCGCGCGCATCCGCGACGCGGAGGAAGCTGTCGCCTTTAGTAGCGCCTCCTGGCGCTTGTGCAGGAAGTGGGCGGATGTAACTGCAGGTCTCGCTGGGAGTTGTGGTCCGCTCCGCTCCGCGGCCGTGCGATGGCGCTGCACAGCGGCGGGGGCGACCACAACGTCAGGGACCCAGCGGCGCTGTGTGGAAATGGCGGTGGAAGCGTTTCTACGACCCCTCCTGGAGCCGGTAAGCCTTGTTCTGTCTCCCGCTCCTCTCCGGGAGCTGCCGCCTTTAGTAGCGCCTCCTGGCGCTTGTGCAGGAAGTGGGCGGATGTAACTGCAGGTCTCGCTGGGAGTTGTGGTCCGCTCCGCGGCCGTGCGATGGCGCTGCACAGCGGCGGGGGCGACCACAACGTCAGGGACCCAGCGGCGCTGTGTGGAAATGGCGGTGGAAGCGTTTCTACGACCCCTCCTGGAGCCGGTAAGCCTTGTTCTGTCTCCCGCTCCTCTCCGGGAGCTGTCGCCTTTAGTAGCGCCTCCTGGCGCTTGTGCAGGAAGTGGGCGGATGTAACTGCAGGTCTCGCTGGGAGTTGTGGTCCGCTCCGCTCCGCGGCCGTGCGATGGCGCTGCACAGCGGCGGGGGCGACCACAACGTCAGGGACCCAGCGGCGCTGTGTGGAAATGGCGGTGGAAGCGTTTCTACGACCCCTCCTGGAGCCGGTAAGCCTTGTTCTGTCTCTCGCTCCTCTCCGGGAGCTGTCGCCTTTAGTAGCGCCTCCTGGCGCTTGTGCAGGAAGTGGGCGGATGTAACTGCAGGTCTCGCTGGGAGTTGTGGTCCGCTCCGCTCCGCGGCCGTGCGATGGCGCTGCACAGCGGCGGGGGCGACCACAACGTCAGGGACCCAGCGGCGCTGTGTGGAAATGGCGGTGGAAGCGTTTCTACGACCCCTCCTGGAGCCGGTAAGCCTTGTTCTGTCTCCCGCTCCTCTCCGGGAGCTGCCGCCTTTAGTAGCGCCTCCTGGCGCTTGTGCAGGAAGTGGGCGGATGTAACTGCAGGTCTCGCTGGGAGTTGTGGTCCGCTCCGCGGCCGTGCGATGGCGCTGCACAGCGGCGGGGGCGACCACAACGTCAGGGACCCAGCGGCGCTGTGTGGAAATGGCGGTGGAAGCGTTTCTACGACCCCTCCTGGAGCCGGTAAGCCTTGTTCTGTCTCCCGCTCCTCTCCGGGAGCTGTCGCCTTTAGTAGCGCCTCCTGGCGCTTGTGCAGGAAGTGGGCGGATGTAACTGCAGGTCTCGCTGGGAGTTGTGGTCCGCTCCGCTCCGCGGCCGTGCGATGGCGCTGCACAGCGGCGGGGGCGACCACAACGTCAGGGACCCAGCGGCGCTGTGTGGAAATGGCGGTGGAAGCGTTTCTACGACCCCTCCTGGAGCCGGTAAGCCTTGTTCTGTCTCTCGCTCCTCTCCGGGAGCTGTCGCCTTTAGTAGCGCCTCCTGGCGCTTGTGCAGGAAGTGGGCGGATGTAACTGCAGGTCTTGCTGGGAGTTGTGGTCCGCTCCGCTCCGCGGCCGTGCGATGGCGCTGCACAGCGGCGGGGGCGACCACAACGTCAGGGACCCAGCGGCGCTGTGTGGAAATGGCGGTGGAAGCGTTTCTACGACCCCTCCTGGAGCCGGTAAGCCTTGTTCTGTCTCCCACTCCTCTCCGGGAGCTGTCGCCTTTAGTAGCGCCTCCTGGCGCTTGTGCAGGAAGTGGGCGGATGTAACAGCAGGTCTCGCTGGGAGTTGTGGTCCGCTCCGCTCCGCGGCCGTGCGATGGCGCTGCACAGCGGCGGGGGCGACCACAACTTCAGGGACCCAGCGGCGCTGTGTGGAAATGGCGGTGGAAGCGTTTCTACGACCCCTCCTGGAGCCGGTAAGCCTTGTTCTGTCTGCCGCAGGTCATCCGTGTACCAGGGGCCAGCCCGATTCAGCCTACCCCTAGACCTGCGGAGTGGTGCCACCTTGTCCAAAGAGTTCGAAATGGATCGGCATAAGGCGGTATAGCTCTCCTCAGCCGAATCTCTCAGGCTAAAGTTGTCCGGTAGTAGGCTTGGCAAGGGCGCGGATTTTAACAGTCTGGACCAGGGCCTGCCCAACTTGGCCTGTCTGGACCCGGCCTCCACCGATGAGTAATCCTCCAAGTAGAGGGAAAAAGCAACCAGTGAGTGATCCATCCAGTACTGACAGAAGATGTCATTCACCGTCACTAGTTGAGCGTCTGCAAATACAAGATCCAAGGCATGACCCTTCCGATGTGTGGCAGAACGGACAAGCTGTTGCAGCTGCATGTCATTACAGGCTTGGCACAGAGTGGAGAAGGCACTGTCCAGTGGACCACCCGGCCACAGATTAAAGTCCCCTAGGACCACCAACTTAGAGTGGGTGTTCGAGAGGTCGTAGATCAGGTCAATGAAGTCGGGGAGGGAGGGTGCATTGCCCGGCGGACGATAGCACAAGACACCCGAGCAGAGTGTCTTCTCATGACCTTTGAAAGCAAACCCCATCAGCTCAAAGCCCGATACCTCTCTAATCTTGAGCTGTGAGAGAGCTAGCGTGTCTCTAAAAATAAAACCAATCCCACCACCCCGGTTCTTCACACGAGGGGTATGGTTGATTTTGAAGCCTGGAGGGCAGGCCAAGCCCAGTTCGACCTCACAATCCTCCCGGGTCCAGGTTTCCGTTAGGAATAGAACATCAAGCCCCGCGGACTCAATGAGGAAGGCAATCTCAGTGTGGTGCTTACAAAGGGACCGAACATTGAGCAGTCCACAGGAGATATAGCTAGGTTTGGGAATACTAGCCTGCCGACTAACGGGCGCCTGACTCGGCCTACAATCCAATAATTCAGACCGAGAGTAGACTATGCGTGATAGATGCGAGGGGCCAGAGGTGGCGGCCCTAAGCGCGCCCGTTGCGCGAACGGGCCCAAACGGGCTTACCTCTGGCGCACCTCCGGCGCGCCTACGTCGCGCCCGCTGCGCGCGGACGCTGCGCGCCTGTATGTCCATCCTTTTATGATATTACGCCGAACGGAAGTCCGCCTCCTGAGCCCCTTCCCTACGCAAGATGGCGCCCGAAGTGCCTCTCGCCTCAGAACCCACCCAAGATGGCGGTCGGACCCGCTAATGCTGCCTATGTCCCGCCGAATGCGGGTGACATACAATTATTGTGCCAGTGAGCCTAACTGTTCCCCGGCCTAAGGAGCGACGATGTCTAAGGTAGGCTAAAGATTTTAGAAGCTAGGTAAATTAATGCGAGCGCAATGCCAGCAGCGCCGAGTTAAAATCTCAGACCACACAAGTTAAAAAGCGCAGCAGTAGTATGCGCGATAGCGAGGAAATCTGCAGTGACCTCAGCAGGGTGGGTATGTAAGCTCACCAAGTGCGGAAGTCCGCCTCCTGAGCCCCTTCCCTACGCAACATGGCGCCCGAAGTGCCTCTCGCCTCAGAACCCACCCAAGATGGAGGTCGGACCCACTAATGCTGCCTATGTCCCGCCGAATGCGGGTGACATACAATTATTGTGCCAGTGAGCCTAACTGTTCCCCGGCCTAAGGAGCGACGATGTCTAAGGTAGGCTAAAGATTTTAGAAGCTAGGTAAATTAATGCGAGCGCAATGCCAGCAGCGCCGAGTTAAAATCTCAGACCACACAAGTTAAAAAGCGCAGCAGCAGTATGCGCGATAGCGAGGAAATCTGCACTGACCTCAGCAGGGTGGCTTATGTAAGCTCACCAAGTGCGGAAGTCCGCCTCCTGAGCCCCTTCCCTACGCAAGATGGCGCCCGAAGTGCCTCTCGCCTCAGAACCCACCCAAGATGGCGGTCGGACCCGCTAATGCTGCCTATGTCCCGCCGAATGCGGGTGACATACAATTATTGTGCCAGTGAGCCAAATCAGTCTTAGGCTAAACTCTTTTGGCATGTGAAGCCAGCTGTTTTACCACATATAACCCCTTGAATACCAAATGAAAGGACACCACACAGACTGTTATGAAAATAAAAAAGATATTTATTACTAACAAAACACCTCTGAACTCTTTATGAGATCTAAGAGGGCTAAGCACATGACAAGACTCTTAAGAAAAATACGATAAGTTGCACAAATTAGAATGGTGCCCTAGGGGCACGACAAACCATATACTAAGTAAATGGTTTAAGGAAATCGATAGAAGGAATGGTGCTGTCCAGAGGCTGTAGGATCGCTGGGACTACACCAACCTAACCTTAGGTAAGGGCCAGGATGCCCACGGGACGCGTGTGCAGAGTGTGAACTCACACGCGAGATGCGTAACAAAGTCAATGGACAGTACAAATTACGAAAAGGTAAGTAAAAGACAGTTCCGACTGGTTAAGACTAAAAGGACAGAATACCTGGACACTAGGAGAGTCAATCTACCCTTGAGCACCGAAATGCTCTTGTTACCTCACCCACGTGCTGCGGGTGAACAGGTGTGAAAGTGTGTCGGGTTTCCGCGTTGAAGTCTATGGAGCCTTGAAGAAAGATGCTGCAGGCGACCAGGAGGAAGATGTCTGGAGCGATCCAAGGGTGGATCGAGGAAGATGGAGACCTGAAAGCAGAGGGGACAATGTTCACAGTCACTAGCCTGTGACCGGAATGGAACCAGGAAGGAACCAGATGCTGTCGTCGCGATCAGGTGAAGAGTGGACGCTTGACTCTGCGGCCACGTGGACCAGGAGGTGTCTTTGACGACCAGGATGGAGGCACGAGCTGTCCCATGCAGGCTCTCGCTGTCGGCGGTGTCGGATCCGGATTCGAGTCAACAGGCCTTGGCAAAGGCAACTCACGCGGTGAGTGGAGATGGCGTCTGGTGCGGACCAGGAGGGTCTGGGGTGCTTCTCTTTTGGAAGGAAGCAAGGGCCAGTCTGGAGCAACCAGACCAGCGGTGTAGATTTCGTGGATCGTCGTCTAGGAGGCCACTAGCCAGCCGGCAAGTGACCAGACAATATGTCGAGCAGCAATCAAACAAAAGAGCCCCACGCAGATCTCGTGGATGCTGGAGGGCTGATCTTCTGTGCAGGAGCTGCTCGGGGCTGGGGCTTCTCAATCCCCAAAGCACTTTCTCGAGGATGCCTCTGAAGTCGTGCTGGAAGCGAAGTGCAGTTTCTCCAAGACGGCCGGTCCCACTTGTCTCGTCACACCCACGGATCTCACCTGTGCTGCAGATGTAGGTAGAGGTCGGAGAGGTCTAAAAGTCCGGGTCTCGTCGGGCTCTGAAGTCTCCTTCCACCGGGAAGGACGACAAAGTGAACCGCTAGGACGCTTGATGGTGCCTGCTTGTGCAGGGTGGTCACTCCTTGGCCACAAGGGAGATTTTCTTCAGTCTTCTGTGGGCAGAACGTCGAAGTACAGAGTTTCTTCTTTGTAGAGTTTCAAATCCGGATTAATCTAATCTGGAATGGGACCAGCTCCTACCTTTATTCTCCTAAAGGGGGCTGTACTGTGACTAGGTCCCTCCTATGGGTGGGACCAGGAAGGGGGGTGGTTACACCCCCTATCCTTTGTCCGGTTTCGTGCCAGAGCTGGGACTGGAGTGCCCCAGCAACTGGTTTGAACTGGGGTATGCACAGGGACACCTTGTGTGCCCCAGGCATGTCTCATTCCTTTCAGCCTGTCCTACCTCAATACACAAAATCCTGTCTGGGGTGGTGCTTGTAGGAGAGTAGGATCTGCAATCCTATGGTCACCCCAGATTTTTGCCTTTTTTGCTTCACTGGTTTACGACTTTCCCTGGCTGTGGGCCTACTTATCAGACCCACAGCCTTGCTGTTCTCTCTCTAAATTGACATCCATGTACTTTAGGTGCATATACCAATTGGTATTGGGTCACTCTTGTAAGTCCTTGTACAGTGTACCATAGGTACCCAGGGCATAAGTGAAGCCAAGGCCTACCAGGGGCTGCAGCATGTATTATGCCACCCCTGGCTGGCCACCCAAATCTGACACAACTGGCTGATCAATCAGCTGGGGCAAGGTGGTGTAATCACCCTTTGCTTTAGATATAGTATACCTATATCTAACCCTAAAATGGACACATATCCTCCTATAAGTCACTCCTATGGCAGGCCTTAACAATCCTGGAGGCAGAGTGCTTGGAATTATGTGAGATAGTGCTCTGGCATGAGCTGAGCCTGTCTACAGCTTTCAGAACAAAGTCCTTTAGCTGTTTCCATGATAACGCTACACCATATACTCTTAAGTGAATTATAATCCTCGCGGTCATTGCTAACTTTGGCATAGCATTATCAAAACATGTCGAGTAAGGTGTCATACGAATTGGAATACTACCCCCTCGCCAATTCTGGCGACGGGAGTAGCATTCCGCCCTTCTAGAGGGACACGACATGTACCTGACTGTGAACCCCGGTTTAAGTTAAACTTGAGCCTCAGCATCACAAAATGGATGCTGCCACCAGACACAAGTCGACCTCCTGCTGCTGGGAGTCCTTCAGGCGAGGGAGGCTTGGACAAAGGGTTTCCTGCCTTGTGAGGTGCTAGCACCACCCCAGACAGGATTTTGTGTATTAGGTAGGGCAGGCCTGAAACGAATGAGACATTCCTGAGGCACACAAGGTGCCTCTGTGCATACCCCGGTTCAAACCTGTTGCTGGGGCACTCCAGCCCCAGCTCTGGCGCGAAACCGGACAAAGGATAGGGGGTGTAACCACCCCCCTTCCTGGTCCCACCCTTAGGAGGGACCTAGTGATAGTACATCCCCCTTTAGCAGAATAAAGGTAGGAGCTGGTCCCCTTCCAAGTTAGATTATCCTAAATTGATTTTACAAGAAGAAACTCTGGACTTCGACGTTCTGCTCCACAGAAGACTGAAGAAATCTCCCTTGTGGGCAAGGAGTGGCCACCCTGCGCCAGCAGGCACCGTCAAGCGTCCAGCGGCTTCACTTTGTCGTCTTCCCTCGAGGATCCAGACTTCAGAGCCCGACGAGACCCGGATTCCCAGACCTCTCCGACCTCTACCCACATCTACAGCACAGCTGAGATCCGTAGGTGCGACGAGACACGTGGGACCGGCCATCTTGAAGAAACTGCACTTCGCTTCCAGCACGACCTCTGAGGTATCCTCGACGAAGTGCTATGGGCATTGAGAAGCCCCAGCCCCGAGCAGCTCCTGCACAGAAGATCAGCCCTCCAGCATCCACGAGATCTGGGTGGGGCCCTTTTGCTTGATTGCTGCTCGACGCGTTGTCTGGTCACTTGCCGGCTGGCTAGTGGCCTCCTAGACGACGATCCTTGAAATCCACACCGCTGGTATGGTTGATCCAGACTGGCCCTTGCTTCCCTGCAAAGGAGAAGCACCCCGGACCCTCCTGGTCCGCACCAGACGCCGATTCCACTCACGGCGTGGGTTGCCTTTGCCAAGGCCGGTTGACGCCGAATTCGGATCCAACACCGCCGACAGCGAGAGCCTGCGTGGGACAGCTCGTGCCTCCATCCTGGTTGTCGAAGACACCACCTGGTCCACGTGGGTGCAGAGTCAAGCGTCCACTCTTTACCTGATTGCGACAACAGCCTCTGGTTCCTTCCTGGTTCCACTCCAGTCACTGGCTCGTGACTTTGAACACTGTCCCCTCTGCTTTCAGGTCTCCATCTTCCTCGATCCACCCTTGGATCGCTCCGGACATCTTACTCCTGGTCGCCTGCAGCATCTTTCTTCAAGGCTCCATAGATTTCAACGCAGAAACCCGACACGACTTCGCACCTATGCACCCGCAGCCCGTGGGTGAGGTAACAAGAGCATTTCGGTGCTCAAGGGTAGATTAACTCTCCTAGTGTCCAGGTATCCTGTCGTTTTAGTCTTAACCAGTCGGAACTGTCTTTTACTTACCTTTTCGTAATTTGTAGTGTCCATTGACTTTGTTACGCATCTCGCGTGTGAGTTCACACTCTGCACACGCGTTCCGTGGGCCTCCTATTACTTACCTAAAGTTAGGATTGTGTAGTCCCAGCGATCCTACAGCCTCTGGACAGCTCCATTCCTTCTATCGACTTCCATATACCACTTGCTTAGTATATGGTTTGACGTGCCCCTAGGGCGCCATTGTAATTCGCGCAACTTAAACATATTTTTCCTAAGAGTCTTGTCATGTGCTTAGCCCTCTGATCTCATAAAGAGTTCAGAGGTGTTTGTTATTAATAAATATACTGTTTATTTTCATAACAACCTGTGTGGTGTCCTTTCACTTGGTATTCAAGGGGTTATATGTGGTAAAACAGCTGGCTTCACATGCCAAAAGAGTTTAGCCTAAGAATGCTTTGTCCATGCTACCATTAAGATAGCTGGTCTATAAGGTTGACTTACAACCAATCACCATAAGGGTTGTTTGGACTGATACAAGGTGATCACTAGAACTAGTGAGCATCATATATCAGGCCAACTTCTCACAGTGCTAGCACCTCCCAAGGCAGGAAAAACTTTGTCCAGGCCTCCCTCGCTGGAAGGACTCCCAGCAGCAGGAGGTCAGACTCGTGTCTGTGGTGGCAGCATCCATTTTGTGATGCTGAGGCTCGAGTTAACTTTAACCGGGGTTCTCAGTTACATACATGTCGTGTCCCTCTAAAAGGGTGGAATGCTACCCCCGTCGCCAGAACTGGCAAGGGGGTAGTATTCCAATTCGTATGACACCTTACTCGACATGTTTTGATAATGCTTTGCCAAAGTTAGCAATAACCGTGAGGATTATAATGCACTTAAGAGTATATGGTATAGCGTTATCATGGAAACAGATAAAGGACTTGGTTCCGAAAGCTGCAGACAGTCTCAGCTCATACTAGAGCATCATCTCACATAATTCCAAGCACTCTGCCTCCAGGATTGTTAAGGCCTGCCATAGGAGTGACTTATAGAAGGATATGTGTCCATTTTAGGGTGAGATATAGGTATACTATATCTAAAGCAAAGGGTGATTACACCACCTTGCCCCAGCTGTGTTACCAGCCAGTTGTCTGTTTAGATGGCCAGCCAGGGGTGGCACAATACATGCTGCAGCCCCTGGTAGGCCTTGGGTGCACTTATGCCCTGGGTACCTATGGTACACCGTACAAGGACTTATTACAAGAGTGACCCAATACCAATTGGTAAATGCACCTAAAGTACATGGATGTCAATTTAGAGAGAGAACAGCTAGGCTGTGGGTCTGATAAGCAGGCCCACAGCCAGGGAAAGTCGTAAACCAGTGAAGCAAAAAGCAAAAATCTGGGGTGACCATAGGATTGCAGACCCTACTCTCCTACATCTATAACTAACATTTCTCTTACAGCTGCATCGTTACCGAAGGTAAGTTACTTGTTCATTGTTTTTACTGTGGTGTAGTGGATTGTCTGCCGATTTTGGTTAACCTGTGTTTTTTTCAGCTCTAAATAATGTTTCTTAAAAATATTTACATATTTTCATCAGATGCTGTAGTATTCTGGTATGAATGTTTTTTATTCCTTAAATATAAGGGAAAAAGACCCATTGAATCAATCTATACTTTCTGCTTCGGTATTGCATCACCTGATTAGGAACTGAGACAAAGAAGCCTTACTATGAGGTAATGTCCTAGCTACTAACCGAGAACTACTCTTTACATCTGAAAGAAACAGATTCGTATTAGATTCCTTACCTTAGAATATCCCCTGGCGTCAGTCTGGATCCGGAAATTTGTGCGTAGCAGTACCCTTGCACGTCGGTAGGCGTCGTCTGCGGCTCCGAGTACTTAGATGCCGCCCTCACGCGCGCTGACGTAAGTTCTTTTTTCCGCGCCAGCAGCGCAGATCCGGAAAAAGGTGTAACCATAGTCAATTTTTGACTAACTTTTTCGATCTTTTTTGATAATTTTTCGAAATCTTCTCGACTCTGAATGGTTCCGGTAGGGATGCCTAGATTTAAATCCTGTGATTACTGCGACTGACTGATGTTGGTTACCGACCCTCACTGCCGGTGCCTTCACTGTCTCGGCTTCGACCACGACAAGGCCTGCTCCGACTGCCGAGCCCTGACGTCAAAGCTAGGCGGGAGCGGTCCCGCAAGTGGCTCGAGCTCCGGCAGTCGGCCCCGCACCGCGAGAGGTCCCAGTCCGGACGGAGGTCGAGGGACCAGTTGCTCTTCCGACTACCCCCGATGCTCGCGCGACGCGGCCGGGGGTTTGGGTGACACCGCCCATGCGGCTCCGTCAGAGTCGCGGGCGTCACGGCCTGCTTCATACCCTCCGGTCCCTGGGCCCCAGAGGGTCGGGTGCTTCGGCCCCGACGCTGGCGGGTGCTTCGGGCCGGACGCCGCCGACGCCTTCAGGCCTGGCGCTGCAGGGCCCCGCTGGATCCGCTTCCGGATCCGGGTCGTCGCCGGTTGACCTGACGACCTCACCGCCGCCGATCCCTAGGGTGTCACCTCCGGCGCCGCCTTCAGGCGACCCCTAGGGTGTCACCTCCGGCGCCGCCTTCAGGCGACGCCGTCCCCGATGCCTCCCTCGATCTGGATCCGGTTCCGACGCTGATTGGAGATTTTTACTTCAACGAACCGGCCCCATCCTTTGACAACCATGATTATCAGGAGATGGGTGATGAGGTGTATTGGGAGGGGTCTGAGGACCCTCTGACACGTGATTGTCAGTCCCAGCAGGACTGGACAGGTGAACTTGGGGATGCCAGTGGTCTGGACACTTCGCTGAACACTGGTTTTGTCTCACCTCCTACCGTGGCTACAGAGGAGGGGGCACCCTACAGTGTGGCGTTGACGCAGGCAGCCAGGGCCTTGGGCCTTTAGCTTCCCGTCGCGGCCGTGAGGACTAACCTCACTGAGGTTCTTAAACCACAGTCAAGCTCGGCTGAGCCTCTACTGCCGTTTAATGAGGCCTTGACTGACGTTCTTTTGGGCACTTGGTCCAGGCCCGCTACAGGTCCGCCTGTAGATAGGAACGTGGCCAGACACCACCACCCGGCCCCAGGCGACCCTTGTTTCCTGTCCACCCATCCCACCCCCGAGAGCCTGGTCATCCAGGCCTCCAACTCCCAGACCGCATTCCCGACGGCTCCGCCCGATCGGAAATCCAAGAGGTACGAGCAATACGGCAAGAAGGTATTCTCCCTGAGTTTGGGACTGCGGTCTTCCAACACTGCATGCCTCTTGGGCCGCTACACCCACTCTCTGTGGGACATGGTCGCGGGCGTGCTGCCAGAATGCCCGACGGAGGTCGGGGCTAAACTCACCCAAGCCCTTGCGGAGGGTCGAGATGCAGCACGTTTTTCCATCGGTGTGGGCTGGATACCACCGACTCACTGGGCAGAGCGATGGCAAAGACGGTGGCGATTCGTCGCCACGCCTGGTTGAGGTCTGCCAACTTTTCAGCCGATGTCCAGAATACACTCATTGACATGCCGTTTGATGGCCGTCGCCTTATTGGCGACAAGGCAGACCATGCGCTTGAGCGCGTTAAGGACTCCTGGGCTACGGCCAAGTCCTTGGGCCTCTCGGCCCCGCGCCAGCAAACGGGTGCCTTTCGCTCTTTTCGTGGCCAAGGAAGGGGCGCCCCCACACGTGCTGCCAGCCACGCACCGCAGACTAATTTCCAATGCGGTGGCGGCTGTGGAAACCGCCGTAGTGGCGGTCGGGGACAACGGCGAGGTCAGTCCACACCTTCCCCCGCAGCACCTGCCTCTAAAGCCTCCTAGTCCGTGCTTTCAGGCCCATGTGACGCCAGTGGGGGGCAGGGTTCGCCATCACCACTTCCACTGGACTTCAGACAGGTGGGTGCTGAAAATCGTCCGAAGGGGCTACTCCCTCCCCTTCGAGGCGACCCCTCCAGCCATGCCACCGCAATCCACCGCATGTCGGGGGATCACTTGCGATTTCTGCAAGAGGAAGTTACGGCCCTCTTGCTGAAGCGGGCCATTGAGCGCATTCCTGGGCCAGAAGTAAGGTGTGGTTGCTACTCCCACTACTTTCTGGTACCCAGGAAGGGCAAAGGGGGCCTACGCCCTACCTTGGTTCTACGGAACGTCAACGGCTTCCTCCGGAAGGAGAAGTTCAAAATGCTGACACTAGGTCAGGTCTTAGCTGTCCTGGACCTAGGACACTGGATGGTAGCGTTGGACTTGCAGGACGCTTATTTCCACATTTCCGTCCTGCTGGCCCATCGGCGCTACCTGCGGTTCACGGTAGGCCACGAGCACTTTCAGTTTACCGTGCTCCCCTTCGGCCTTACCAGCACCCCACGGGTGTTCATGAAGGTTATGGCGGTGGTCGCAGCTCCTCTTCGCAGGTTAGGGATTTCAGTCTTCCCCTACCTGGACTACTGGTTGTTGAAGGCGGGCTCGCCCAAGGCAGTCGTCAGCCACCTCCAGACGACGGCAGACCTCCTGCACCAGCTGGGGTTCTCCATCAATGTGCCGAAGTCACACCTGTGCCCCTCCCAGAATCTCCTCCTCATCGGAGCGGTTCTCGACTCAGCGCAGTTTCGGGTTTATCCTCCCGAACAGTGGGTTCGGGATATTCAGGCTCTGATTCTGATCCTTCAGCCTTTATCCAGAGTCTCAGTCAGGTTGACGCTGCGGCTTCTGGGGCTGATGGCCTCCTGCATCCGTCTTATGCATCACGCCCGATGGCGGATGCGGGCTCTGCAATGGGACCTGAAGTTTCAGTGGGCCCAGCATCAGGGCAACCTGTCCGACCATGTCCTGATCTCAGAGGGCACTGCGAGACAGCTGCATTGGTGGCTCATGGACCGCGATTGGGTCAGCGGCAGATCCCTCTCCCTTCCCCAGCCGGAGCACGTAGTTGTGATGGACGCGTTCCTCCAGGGCTGGGGTGGCCACATGGGAGAGGCAGAGATCAGAGGCCTCTGGTCTCCGGCGGAGTCCCAGCTCCATATCAACGTTTTGGAGCTGCGGGCAATTCGTCTAGCACTGAAGGCATTCCTCCCCTCTGTCCGGGGGACTGTAGTGCAGGTGTTCATGGACAACACCACCGCCATATGGTACTGTAACAAACAGGGCGGGATGGGGTCGTGGACCCTCTGCCAGGAGGCTTTGCGCCTCTGGCACTGGCTGGAACATCAGGGCGTGACCCTGGTGGTTCACCGCCTGGCAGGTTCTCTGAACGCCAGGGCAGACAAACTCAGCCGACGGTGCATGATGGATCACGAATGGCGTCTGAACTCGGACGTGGTGCATGGTCTCTTTATGCAGTGGGGAGAACCTTGGTTAGATCTATTCGCCACCGAAGAGAACGCGCAATGTCATCAGTTCTGCGCGTTGGAATTTCCAAGGCGGCACTCGCTCGGAGACGCTTTTCGTCGCGAGTGGAGTTGCGGTCTGTCCAACTTGTGGCCTATACCACTTCTGCCCAGAGTGCTGCAGAAGATCAAACTCGACCGGGCCTAAGTTATCCTTGTGGCTCCGGACTGGGCACGAAGGTACTGATATCCCGAGCTACTCAGTATGTCAGTCGATCCCCTGTTCGTCCTCCTCTTCAGGAGGACCTTCTGTCGCAGCAGCAGGGGACGGTCGTCCACCCGAACCTGTCTAGTCTCCACCTCCATGCTTGGAGATTGAGCGGCGGCAGTTAAGGCCATTTGACTTGCCTCCTGAAGTCTGTAATGTAATTCTGGCAGCCAGGCATCCCTCCACAAAGTTGGTATACACCTGCAGGTGGAACCGATTTGTGGCATGGTGCACAGCAAAGGCTGTGGATCCTCTCTCTGCCCCTCTTTCTGAGGTTCTTCTCTTCCTTCTTTCTCTTGCTCAGCAGGGCTCTGCTCCCAGCACTATCAAGGGGTACCTTTCTGCCCTTTCAGCCTTTCTAAGGCTGCCTGATCAACCATCCTTGTTCAAGTCCCCCATTGTCACTCGGTATCTGAAAGGCATCACACAAATGTTTCCCCCTGTTCCATTTGTGATGCCTCAGTGGGACTTGAACCTTGTTCTTACCTATCTGATGTGCGCTCCCTTTGAGCATCTTCACAACTGTCCTCTCTGCCTTCTTACTCTGAAGACTGCTTTCCTGGTTACCATCACCTCTGCCAGGAGAGTGAGTGAGCTCCAGGCCCTTTCATCCAAACCTACTTTCCTTTCTGTTCATCCGGACAAGGTTGTGTTGCGGACTAGACCCTCTTTCCTGCCCCAGGTTGTCACGGCCTTCCTCATCGGCAGTCTATCACCTTGCCCACCTTCTTTCCGCCACCGCATCCCTCAAAAGAGGAAGAGCGGCTCCACCGTCTGGACCCAAAACGTGTGCTTTCATTCTATCTAGATCGCACACTCCAGTTCCCGGTGGATGACCAACTCTTTGTTGGTTACGTGGGCGATAAGAAGGGACGGGCGGTGCACAAGCGGACAATCTCTCGGTGGGTCGTCTTGTGTATTAAGGCTTGTTACTCCTTGGTGAAGAAGGAGCCTCCTGTTGGGCTGAGGGCCCATTCCACACAGGCCACGGCTGCTACCACTGCCCTGGGCTGGGGAGTCCCTTGCAGGACATCTGTCAGGCAGCTACGTGGGCCTCGCTGCACATGTTCGCAAGACACTACTGCCTGGACAGCCAAGTCCGGAGGGATGGCTTCTTTGGCCGTTCCGTCCTCCAGGACTTTCTTTTGTGATTATTGGTTTGCAGACCCACCACCGGGGTTGGTATTGCTGGGGTATCTATTCTAAGGTAAGGAATCTAATACTAACCTGTTTCTTTCAGATGAACAAGTTACTTACCTTAACGATATATCTGTAAGAAACAGTAGTTAGTATTAGATTCTTTACCGCCTCACCCATCCTCCCTATTCTGCGAACCGATATCTAGGGTTAAGGTCCTCCCCTTTCAGGGCCCTAGTTTCAATGGCACCAGTGTTGGTTTTTTACACGGCTCTGCGTTTTTGGCGCGGAAAAGCTGTGTATAAGAACTTACGTCAGCGCGCGAGGGTGGTGTCCAAGTACTCCGACGTCATCCCGGCGATCACGACGCAGGCGACAGACGCAGAGCCGCAGACGATGCCTACCGACGCGCAAGGGTACTGCTACGCAAAAGTTTCCGGATTCAGACTGACGCCTGGGGATATTCTACGGTAACGAATCTAATACTAACTACTGTTTCTTACAGATATATAGTTACCGAAGGTAAGTAACTTGTTCTTCAAGTCTAGGTCTTCATCACCACAGTCCTGAACCCCTCAAACCCTTTCTTTTCATTTTGTTTAGTGAATTTTTCCATGTTTTTTTCTTTCGATTTAAAGCTAGGTATTTCAGAAAGTTAAAAGGGCTAATGTGGGAATACATGGAAGGTGTCCAATTGAATGATCCTTTTTAATGATAGCTGGTGTAGGTTAAAAGTAGCCGTAAAATGTGTGATTACTCACTGTGCAAGAAGTGTGCCTAGAAAAACCTGGACTCTGAAAGAGGAAGATTACTGGTAAGGCACTGGGACATTCACATATGTACATGTCCCAACATTTAGTTATGAAGAATTGTTTTAGCTCTTTTCACTTGGTCAGTGTTTTTACTTGTCTGATTCCAGTTTTTATTCTTTTTTACAGCTAACCTATGCATCCTTGTTGATTCTGGAGGTGTGGTGCTCAGAGGATCTGGGCTTTATTACCTACAGTGGGTGAAGCAGACAGCCTGTGGTTACTTTGATAAGAAAACACAAGCCTCAGTTTTATAACTGTTACTTTATCCTCTGTGCTTTGCCAGACAAAAGGCATGCCATGAGGGTGTTTTATTGCGAGATTCCCCTACAGGTAGATTAGACTAAAAATTACTGTGTAATGCAAGTAAAAGCAAGTGAAGCTTAGTCACTTTTATGAAAAGGGTACTTCCTTGTATTTTTATTTTTTTAATCTGTGAGGAAGTTGGCCAATCATGCTGGAATACAGATGACTTTCTCCACTGAAAAGACAGAAACAAACGGTAGTACTACCCTGTGGAGGATGTGCAAGTGAATCAGTATCTTCAGACCTGTGGAGTGAAGAAGAATGGAATCTCCGAATGAGAGGGACTGAAATCTTCATTGAACTTAAAATTGTCGCTCTTGAAGGCTGCAAAATTGACGCTCAGTTCAGGCGCCAGAGACATCACTTCAATTGTTGTGCCTTCAGTGTATAGTGCTTAATAGCCCGTTCAAGAAATGATTGGAATGTCCTTCATTATGCTTTTCAAAATACTGTGTAGTCCCAAAACTTTGGCTATGGGAAGGGGAGACAACATTTTTTTAAATCTATGCATTTTTTGCCAAGCGATGCTAAATGATGTTAATAATAGTGGCATTAGGAACTAACAATACACATCAACCAAGTTTGTGAGTGTGTCTTGGGTACATCATTTCCTTAATTGTATATTGTATATTGCCTTATAGTTTTTATTGATAAAGAACATTAAGTTAACAAACATATATGACATGTATGCACTGTTTGAATTTGTAAATTATTTTAAGAACACTTTTATTGGGATTTGAATTGCCCATATAGTGCCTTCATGCGAGATAATAGTTTTACTGCCAAGTGATAAAACGTAGGAATATCAGAGACAGATATTTACCTTGCTCCTACGTTTCTTTTTTTAAATTAAGTTTTAATTGGTTAATTTAAATTATATTAGATGCGAACTGTTTCATGGTCTTAATGCAGTCTTTGAAAAAAACTACCTGTGTTAATGAATGATGTTTCATTCGTAAGAGAATATCTGCAACATTGCAGACTGTAGAGAGCATTAAAGAAAACAAACTATAGATCTGAGACATTTTCCAGGCTCCAGATGATATAGGAATTATTATTGCTGTTAAGCTCTTGCCCTTTAGCAAGGGTATGTTCAAGATATGGGCAAAGTGGTTTATTTTGTATTTTATTTTTTTAACCAAATACCTCCTCATTAATTTATAATGGCTTTGCTGTTTATGTATTAAGTAAATAAAAAGCACTGGAAAACTGATTCGTCTACTTGACGATTTGCATGTTTCAAGTGAGATTGAATGCCGCACTGGTGGATATGTCATAATAAACATATCTGTTATTAACATTCACTAGTCTCTGTTGGTTTTATGAGAAATTAAACTAATTTGTACATGTTCCCTTTTTACTTAAAATTGTGTAACTTTTAAAATCCATATATTTCCAGGTACATATATATTTTTTAGTAACAGGTCTGTCTTAACTTACTTTCTACGTCAATGAATGATTCCAACTAGGCACTATAATCAAGAGAGAGTAACCCGTAGCACAAAAGGGGTTCGAAATGAAGTATAATATACCCAGAGTTTACAGATTATAACTTGACAATGCAGATTGTGTTTACACTTTTATATTTATTAAGATTTTTTAAGATTTAAGTCTCAAAAGATACATTTTTAAAAAACACATTAAAAAAAACAATCAATGTGGATAATATTGTCTCGTAACCTTTAACACAATTTATGAACTGCATTTGAAAATAGTTAAACAATTGAGAGCAGTTAAAAAGTTTTGGTTGTCTATTTTCAATTTCAAACCCGCACAGATTTTTTATCAGCATTCCAAAACACACAAAATACTTCAAAAATACAATCGTATATGTATATTTAAAATAAAATAAATTGAAAACGTAGCAAAAAAAGGGGATTTTTCGTGTGTCGACACGTTTCGGTGGTTGCTGACTTTACGCTCCACCTTCCTCAGGACCAATGATTAAAAACAAATCATGATTAAACCAGAAAGGACAGGATCCCATTCAAGGAGTCTTGTGGGTCCGTAACTAATTGGATTTTCTTATTCCAGCTCAACTAATATTACGTCTCAGATTATTTCAATTCTTCTGAGGGAACATAACTTAGTATTGTTCTGGTCCTTATGAGTATGGAAATATCACCTGTCGCTTTGTACTGTGCTGCTCGAAATCCCAGATGCTTTCTTTTCTGGTCACTCGTGTTTATCATCATCCTTATTCCTTAGATAGGATCATTCAATCGGACCGGTGTATGATTCTTTAAGGTAAATTTTCCTGCGATCTGTACGTCGCGACCAGGATCGGTAATGGATCGATCCTGGTCATGACTACTACAGAGACAGTACCCCCACAAGATCGTGTCAAAAGCAAAAAAGAGAGCGTCAAATAACAACAGAGACGCCCTTTTAGAATCAAAGCCTAGAGCTGACCCCAAAAATGACTGACAGGAGGCCGATTTGTGTTACCACTTACAATGTGGCTTCAGAAAAAGTGACAAAAATTGTCAAGAAACATTGGAGGTCACTTAATAGTGGTGGTCTAAAACTGACCCAGCCTATGTCCAGCTACCGTAAAGGTAAAAACTTGAAGGACTTGTTAGTCCACACACGCCCCAAAGGAATAGAAGGCCCAATACGTCGCCTACACCCACTACCAATAGGACACTACCCGTGTTCAAATTGTAGTGTTTGTCATCTAACCAGTGCAACAAAACAAGTCACATGTAACAATGGCTGGACCTGGGACTTGAGGGCCTTCTCCAATTGCAATACAACAGGGGTGGTCTATATGATCACCTTTACATGTGATCTACACTACATAGGTATGACCACCAGGAAGGTCAATACACGGATGGTTGAACACCGTAGTAATTTTAGGTGCAAACACTCCAACACTAAAATGACTACACATTTCCTGGAGAAAGGACACACCCCAAATGATATGCGTTGGGTGGTCCTTGAAACACAACAGCCACACGCTGACATGGAGAAAAAACTTCTTGAGAAAGAACAACGTTGGGTTTTTAAACTCCGTTCTCATATTGTGGGCTTGAATGATGAAATCCCTTGGGGACAATTCACGTGACCGAACTAAAAAGGCTATCTAACCTAATGAGCTAGACACTGATTCCATCAATATGCCATCCAAAACTATGATTTTAAGAAAATTAAAATGAACAGAAACCATGACCCACTTACTGGATAGTTTTTGGATATAGCTGTACATATTACCCATGAATCCTGACAATGTATAACATTTTCTACATTTTTTAAGCAACTGACTGATAAAAACATTGAATAACTGTAGATTACTATAAATTACGTAAATACAGCAATGGTCAACTCCTTCTGGAATTATTTGCTGTTAAAACTGATCCAATACATCTAAGATGGCTGCCAACTACCGATCGCGCCGTTTCCCGGCGCGCTCTAGTTCCAAACAGAGTACAATGCGGAAGTGCGAGGGGAGCAGCGAGTTTAAAACAAACCCGGCGCTCCCGGTCAAACAACATTCGGACCGGAGAGGCGCGACTAGGTGCTGAATGAGGGAGGTATCCTGTTAGCAAGTAAGTGATATGAGTATGTGGCAGACGGAGTGCCTTTTTCAATCCAGACTGTGTGTCAATCAACAAGCCCGTGACACACGGTCTCGTAGGTCTCCGAACAACGAGACAAGCAGATAAAATATCCGCCTTTTACTTCCACTTTTCTAGATTGCTGGGATACTGAACCCCTCCGAGTCCATGGGGCGCAGTTAGGCCCCACCAAATGTATGTAAAAAATGTATGAGTGTGTAAGCAAGATGAGTGCCTGTCTCACACTGCAAGGTGCCAACCACGTTTTTCATGCATGAAAACCACGTTTTGTGCATGAAAACAACCACGTTTTTTATATATAAAAACGTCCTGTTTAGGACCACGGGAAATGGAATCACTTATTCTTCTTGTGTTGTTCTACATATGTGATTTATGTGTGCATATTTTTGGGGGTTATACCCCTTGACTATTTAAGTTGTTCTTTGTTTTACAGGAACCACGTGATTCAATTGATTACGTAGGTACTATATGCATGCATTAATTTTGATTGCAGCATTTTTCACTAACTAGCTCATTATAGCGTCTTTTAGGAGTGGTGAACACAGGGCTGGTCCCTGTGTAGTCCTGAGGAAGTGCTTGGGGGATGCACGAAACATGTTGACAGGAGTTGATAGGTACACCTAAATACATTGCTTTTTGGGTATCCTAATAGTTCCACCCCGTTTTTTTTTTTAAAAACCTTTATTGTGTAAGCAAAAGCGTACAAATATGGGCCTACAACCAAGCAGGCCGGCCACGACACATTATGGGCGCACAAAATCAGCATTGAAATTCTCCAGCAGTTTCTCAGCAGTATATAAACAATCAGTCAACATTAAAAGGCCCGGTATAACCGCTAGGAGCAGGATAAAGAAGGTTAATTTTATGATACAATAGGAAGTATAGCAGGATCAGTTGCAACTATTGACATCTGAATTCCTAAGGCGGGCAGTTGGCAAAGCATCAGTACAAGGAGCAGTGAGAAGCGGCAATAATAGCAACAATTGGCAAAGTCAACGCATAGTCACTCCTTTTCAAATCAGTTACAGCTGCGAGCAGTCCTCATCTCCATACATTAATTAGCAGTCCACCAAAGCAAGTCTGGCTCACCCCTGTCCTCTCCTGATCATTACTTTAGTACACAATAAAGAAGAATACAGCAAGCAGTTAGGCATGGAGTGTACATAGGATCGGAACAAGGCAGGCCAAGGGTGCGAAACAGGGGATCCGAGTCTCGAGCAGTAATGCAAACAATGGCGGCAGCGGACCAAACTGTCAAAGAGCAACGTCAGGAGCAGCAAACAGCGTGGGTGTAGCCCCATCGACCAAAGGGGTGAGATGTCCCCCACGGACCAGCCGTGGGACCCCACCAAAGCAGTGCGAGTCAAACAGTCGCTGAGCACCCCAGCCAGACTGACCTGGACGGACCCCGGCGTGGGGCCCTCACCCACGTCCGCCACAATCAAAACCTCCTGGAGACTCAAGGCAGCAGACATATGATCTCCCAAATGATCGGCGGCAGCACTCCCTGCAACAGCCGGGAGAGGCAAGTCAGCACACTCCCTCAGTCGGGCCGCATTCATGGGGGACGGCCCAACAGGCCCGGCTGTCAGGTTTACTCCGCGGGATCCAGCTGGTGCAAATATGGTTCCACCTCCAAATGTCACCAACACCCTGAAGTATAAACACAGGGTGTTCGAGCCATTAGGCGAGGGAGAAAAATAACAAACTAAAATAAAAAATGTGGGATGGGTAACGGTAGGGTCAGCAGGGAAAGGACGCCTGTAACAGAAGACAAGACAGATTTCAGTCAAGTGCTTACTAGCATGAAGTACTACTCTCATATAGTCTCACTAATAAAGCATGCACATGAATAAGTACCTGGGCTGAAAGAAAACCCGACCTTGGTTAGAAAACATCTACAATCCTTCTGCCATAATCTGTGAGGAAGGCCTAAGGAACACATAGATAGATGGTAAATGAACACAGTCCTGCTTTAACATACACACACACACCGTACTGAGACACTTAACCCAACACTCACAACATACCACAGAATTTGTCAGAGGACTCAATGTACAAGGGGGGTCCAAATGTATCCACTGAAAGTAAAGATAATCCACCACAAAGTAAATAAGGATACGGTAGTGTGTAGGAAGCAAAAACTACAACACTCCGCTCTCTATATAACAACCCAAAAGTGTGTACATGGAAAATGCAAAACAGAAAAACGTAGTTGCGACCACCACTGAATTCTGTCAACAATACACCCACTGGAAGCCAGTACAAATAAGACCAGGGGAAATCTGTAGTTTCCTCACTACATGCCCTGATCCTTATTTCCACATATATATGCAGCATATAACGGAGACGCGTAGTTGTCCTCACTACAGCGCCCCGCTATGACAGTTTCAAGAAAATTGCCGAGTGTACGGTAACACGTGGTTTCGACCGCCACTGTGTTCCGCCACCTCCAAATGACCAAATCCGTATTTACAGTGCAAAGATCTGCCAATAATAATGAAGCATGTCTCCGAGCCCCTTGAAGACAAGAAAACGAACAGCTGACCGCGGAAGCGGCCGGGGAAAAGGAACAACAGTACCTGCGGGCTGGCGCCGAATCTGTCACTAGCCTGGACAGGATGCGGTTGATCTCCCCACGGGCCCAAGGGGAGAGAGAGCCCTCAGGAGTCAAGATGTGGCTGGCGTGCAGAGCGTCAGCTCTCACGCCGAAGACTGCAAGGAATCCAGAATAACGCGCAACAGGAAGCGCGTCGGGACCCGTGTTAAGCTTCCTGCGGGACCCCGCCGGCTCATGGGAAATGTAGTTCTCCCATTGCGGTAGGCGCGCTGCACTTGCGAAACCTGACAGTACATCCCCCCTACCCTAGCGCCTCCTAGGACCAGGGCACTGGGGGAATCTACGATGGAAAGCACGTACAGCCGCCGGTGCATGAATGTTCCCCTCAGGCTCCCAGGAATCATCCTCCACCGAGTAGCCCTTCCAAGACACCAGATACCAAAGGACGCCTCTGCACAGTTTGGAGTCCTTGATACTCCGCACCTCGTATTCAGCCCCAGCATCCCCAAGCACCGGAGGCGCGGCCTTCCTTCTTGCCGAATGAGCCGGTTTTAACAAGTGACAATGGAACACAGGATGAATACGCAAAGTACCAGGCAGTTTCAATTTGAAAGCAACAGGGTTGATACGTTTCACAATGGTATAAGGCCCAATGTATCGTGGATGAAACGCACTACGCAACTTGAACCGAATGTTGCGAGTCGACAACCAGACCTTATCACCAACCTGGAACGAGGGGCCCTCCCTACGATGTTTATCCTCCCATTTCTTGTACACTGCTTTAGCCTTCTCCAGATGCTCCCTGACCTTCTTGTGCAGAACACGGAGCTTCCGTACTTGTCCTAAGACCGTAGGCTGTCGAGACACTTCCTCCGGGATGTGCACAGGAAGGATGCGTGCATCAAACCCATAGGTAGCATGGAAAGGTGAGATCCCCACAGAACAGTGCCAAGCGTTATTATAGGCCATTTCGGCCATCCATAACAGGGAAACCCAAGACTCCTGGGCCTCCTCAGCAAAACACCGCAGATATTTTTTCAATGTTTGGTTTAACCGTTCTGTTTGCCCGTCCGTCTGGGGATGGAAACTGGTCGAGAGGGAGGACTGTATGTGCAATGCCTGACACCACGCCTTCCAGAACCTCGCAATGAACTGGGGCCCCTGTCAGACACTATAACCTCTGGAACTCCATGTAATCGTATGACGTTCGTTAGCAACAATTGAGCCGTCTGCCCCGCAGTTGGCAAGTTGACACAAGGTATAAAGTGGCCTAACTCAGTGAGGCTGTCAATGACCACCAACACCGCCGATTTGCTCTGATCAAGAGGGAGTCCTGTGACGAAATCCAGACTTATTGTCTGCCAAGGTTTCCTAGGGGAAGGCAACGGCATCAACAACCCTTTTTTCTGTCCGGTTGTGTTTTTAGCCCTGGCGCAGGTCTCACATTGCCCAATCCATACAGGGACATCGGTGTTAACTGAGTCCCACCAGAAATGCCGTTTCATGAGCCGCATGGTTTTTTGCACCCCCTGATGTCCTGCCAAAGGGGACTCATGACACCACATGAAGGTCTTTTTTCGCAATGCTAAAGAGGGAAGAAACAATCTGTTGTCTTGAAAAGGCAACCCCTTCACCAAAGTGCGATTCCCCCCACATGTGGCCCAACTGACCCAGGCATCATGAGTCTTGGCTTGTCGGACAAGGTCCAAAAAGGTATTGGCCTGTATTACGCAAATCACCTTCTCGGGACTGACTATTGACGCTTTAGCGTCTCCTTTGTCTTTCTCCTCCGCCTGGTCTCGTCGGGATAGGGAATCGGCTTTCAGGTTGTCTGTCCCTGGTCTAAAGGTAATGGTGAAATCGTATTCCGCAAAGAAGAGCATCCACCTCATCTGTCTTTGCGTGAGGTGTTTTGCGGTCTTCATGTACTGAAGGTTGCGATGGTCTGTATATACGGTGACAGGGGATCTGGCCCCCCAAAGGTATTGCCTCCATTCCTGAAATGCTCGTTTAATGGCTAGCAGCTCCTTCTCGGAGATGGTACAGTTCTGTTCAGGAGGGCTTAGTTTTTTGGACAGATACGCCACGGGGTGGAGCTGACCGGTGTCCTTATCCCTTTGAGACAGTACGGCTCCTATAGCTTCGTCGGAGGCATCCGCTTCAACAACGTAAGGATGTTCTGGTCTAGGATGTGCCAGGATGGGAGCCGTTGTGAAAGCCTCTTTTAGATACTGGAATGCTGCTGTTGCTTCGGGTGACCACTTGAACTGCACACCTTTACGCAACAATCTCGTCAAGGGGACTGCTACTTGGGAGAACCGCGCTATGAATCGGCGGTAATAATTGGCGAAGCCTAAAAATCTTTGCACGTCCTTCACACAGGTAGGGGTAGACCACTCCTGTACCGCCTGTACCTTTCTATCGGACATTTGCAGTCCCTCGTGACTTAACATGACTCCTAAGAACTCAACCTTGTCCACACTGAATTCGCACTTGCTCAACTTGCAGAACAAACGGTTTTCTCTTAATCTTTGGAGTACCTCAATTACATGTTGTGTATGGTCCTTGACGTTTTCCGAGTAAATCAGGATATCGTCAATGTATACCACAGCACTGATATCCACCACATCCTTCAAAACATCATTCAAAAAGTATTGAAATGCCGCTGGGGCGTTACACAGCCCGAACGGCATCACAGTGTATTCATACAAGCCGTATCTCGTTTTAAAGGCGGTTTTCCATTCGTCCCCCTCGCGCACCCGGACCAAGTGATACGCCCCCCTTAGGTCCAATCTGGTAAAAACCTTGGCATACCGTACTTGGTCCAGCAAAACAGAGATAAGTGGCAGTGGGTATCGATTTCTGATGGTGTTTTTATTAAGCATACGATAATCCACACAGGCCCTTAAATCTCCGTTGGCTTTTTTGATGAAAAAGAGGGGCGAGGCAGCAGGGGACCTGGATGGGCGTATGAAGCCGATGTCCACATAATGGTCCAAGTACTCCTTCAGATGAGTCGTCTCAGGGTCGGACAATGCATAAACCCTACAGGATGGTATGGTGGCTCCCTCCACTAGATCAATCCTACAATCATATGGCCTATGAGGAGGGAGATTCTCAGCCTGACTTTCACTGAAGACATCCCTGTAAGCCCTATATTCCAGGGGTAGACACACATCCTTCTCAGCAGCTGTTGCGACCACCAAAGGAAGAACAGACGGAGAGAACCCGACACCCTCTTCCATATGATTTTTACATTCCTCAGACAAGAAACGTATCGACTTCTCCTTCCAGTCGATTGAGGGATTATGATGACTAAGCCAAGGCATACCGAGAATTATCTCGTATTGAGGGGCTTCGATGATGTTAAGCACCAGTTCTTCTCTATGCCTGCCGTCAGTTACAGCAACAGAAAGTGTTACCCTCTCTGTTTGTTCCGTTATGAGGCCAGAAATCAGTGGTTTCCCATCAACCGCCAATACTTCCTCCGGGGTGTCTCTGGGAACCCTGTCTATAGACAAAGAGGTCACAAGCCCGCTATTAATGAAATTCCCTGTGGCCCCCGAGTCTATCATAACCGTGACATTGTATACCTGCAACTGACACTCCAGCCTCATGGGCAGCAGTATGTGGGATTCGGATTCACGTAGAGTTAACACCGTTAGCGATGGCACTTTCCAGGGCTGAGGTTCCTTCTGGTCTCTATCTCCCTGAGCACCAGCTTCTTCTAGAGCGTTGCCCGCTGCTATGGCTACACTTTTATTACGAGACCAGGACCCAGTGTTTCTGGATTTGGAAGGACAGTTCCTTACATAATGTCCCTTTTTGCCGCAGTACAGGCAAAGACCTGCAACGCGACGACTCTCTTTTTCTTCCCTGGTTAGTGGGGACCGAACTGCACCGATTTCCATCGGTTCAGATTGTGCATCTGCAGAGGGCAAAGGCCTACTGGACTCCATTCCGACCGGGGGGGCCCCCTGTCCCATCGTCTCCTATCCCCTCCTCTGTCTGCCATTCTACCATCCAATCTCAGAGTCAAGTTTACCATGTCTACACAAGTGGTTGGTTGGGGATCTATCTGAGCAATGACGTCTTTAAGACCATCCCTCAAACCCTGGTAGAATAAGGACATCCTTTTTTCCTCCGGCCATGAAGTTTCAGACACCAGTCGGTTGAATTTGGTAAGATACGTTATTAAATCCGACAGCCCCTGCCTTAGTTCCAGGAGTTCTCTATCTGCGCTGAAGGTGGTTGCCCTTCGATCAAACACCTTCTCGAATTCAGTCCGAAAAGTTGCCCAATCTGAGAGCATTGGGTCGTCATTCCGTACCAAAGGTAGAGCCCAATTGGCTGCATCCCCTGTCAGGAACGAAATCGCAAAAGCCACCCTAGAATGGTTGTTAGGGAACGAGGCAGGCTTACATGAAAAGTGCAACATGACTTGTCTTATGAACGCCTGAGTCTTGGATGGATCCCCGGAATACCTCTCTGGACTAGCTAGAGGAATAGGGGGGGGAACCGTTACTTGTACCTGGGGTACCGATGTAGAAAAGGGGTTTCTAGATAGCTTATCTACTTTTTCTCTGAGTGATGCTGCCTCTGCTTTAGAGGAGGCCAGCTCCTGCTGCACTAACAGCGAAGCCTGCAGAACATCATCCATGGTGGCCATTTTGCAACAACTGGACCGGGCAGAGCAACGTTCGTGGGCGCGTTATTCTGTCAGGTTTACTCCGCGGGATCCAGCTGGTGCAAATATGGTTCCACCTCCAAATGTCACCAACACCCTGAAGTATAAACACAGGGTGTTCGAGCCATTAGGCGAGGGAGAAAAATAACAAACTAAAATAAAAAATGTGGGATGGGTAACGGTAGGGTCAGCAGGGAAAGGACGCCTGTAACAGAAGACAAGACAGATTTCAGTCAAGTGCTTACTAGCATGAAGTACTACTCTCATATAGTCTCACTAATAAAGCATGCACATGAATAAGTACCTGGGCTGAAAGAAAACCCGACCTTGGTTAGAAAACATCTACAATCCTTCTGCCATAATCTGTGAGGAAGGCCTAAGGAACACATAGATAGATGGTAAATGAACACAGTCCTGCTTTAACATACACACACACACCGTACTGAGACACTTAACCCAACACTCACAACATACCACAGAATTTGTCAGAGGACTCAATGTACAAGGGGGGTCCAAATGTATCCACTGAAAGTAAAGATAATCCACCACAAAGTAAATAAGGATACGGTAGTGTGTAGGAAGCAAAAACTACAACACTCCGCTCTCTATATAACAACCCAAAAGTGTGTACATGGAAAATGCAAAACAGAAAAACGTAGTTGCGACCACCACTGAATTCTGTCAACAAAACACCCACTGGAAGCCAGTACAAATAAGACCAGGGGAAATCTGTAGTTTCCTCACTACATGCCCTGATCCTTATTTCCACATATATATGCAGCATATAACGGAGACGCGTAGTTGTCCTCACTACAGCGCCCCGCTATGACAGTTTCAAGAAAATTGCCGAGTGTACGGTAACACGTGGTTTCGACCGCCACTGTGTTCCGCCACCTCCAAATTACCAAATCCGTATTTACAGTGCAAAGATCTGCCAATAATAATGAAGCATGTCTCCGAGCCCCTTGAAGACAGGAAAACGAACAGCTGACCGCGGAAGCGGCCGGGGAAAAGGAACAACAGTACCTGCGGGCTGGCGCCGAATCTGTCACTAGCCTGGACAGGATGCGGTTGATCTCCCCACGGGCCCAAGGGGAGAGAGAGCCCTCAGGAGTCAAGATGTGGCTGGCGTGCAGAGCGTCCGCTCTCACGCCGAAGACTGCAAGGAATCCAGAATAACGCGCAACAGGAAGCGCGTCGGGACCCGTGTTAAGCTTCCTGCGGGACCCCGCCGGCTCATGGGAAATGTAGTTCTCCCATTGCGGTAGGCGCGCTGCACTTGCGAAACCTGACACCGGCGGCCGAACCGCTATCTTGCACAGCTGCGTCAAAGGCCATGGTCGCACGCCAAAAGCACAGGGCAGCGAAGACATCGCCAATCGTGGGCTCACGCCCACAATCTTCAGCCATCGTGCATTTCGACAGACCAGATTCGCCGCCCCCAACAGGTCCGAGACCCAGGGCGCCGGCTGCCATTTTGTCAATGCAACAAGGACGCCCCGTTCCTCAACCCCGGACCGGGCAGTCGAACAAAGCCCAGCGGAGTCTCGTCGGGTCCCGCTAATGGCAATCTTGGTGCAGAAAGATGGGCCGCCAAGAAACAAGAGGTAGCCGGCGCCACCGTCCCATGGGCGCCGGCGCCGATTCCGGGCGAAGGGCTTCAAGATGGCCGGACAGGACAACAAAGGAGGAACAAGCCTCCTGTACGGTCTACCCCCGTCCGAGGCAGGCCGCGCCCCGCAGCCGAGCCCCCGGGCCACCAGACCGGGCCCGGTCAGTCGCCACCGGCTCAACCGCACAATGGCCTCTTTAGCCGACCCCTCTCCTCCACCGGGGGCCGGCGTCGACACTCCGCTCTGACCGACCGTCGCAGGCGAGTCCCCGGCCTGCACGCCACGGAGGCTCCGGAACAAACAAGGGCACAGCTCAAGATCCGCGGCACGCAGGAGCCCCCTGGACAAACGGTGAGTGCGAGCAGCCTTTCACCTTCCCATATTTTGTCGAATGTGTCTCCTCTGGGCAGGATGACGTACAGGATTTGAGTTTCAGGCAGGAAGGTTGACGGAGCTGAGCTACAGTGCGGCCATCACGGTCGCGAGCTTGGCTCCTCCCCCTCCACCCCGTTTTTAACGTTACCACCTGGAAGCAAGAATAAACTATTTAAAGCTTACTAGGCAGGTATTTTTAACCATTTCACATATACCACTCCATCACTACAACTGCAACACACATAGTCAAATTATAAGTGCTCCTACGTAATTCGTCAGTCGCAGCACGCCCCAGTCAGTAGCGGACTGGGATGGCCCTATGATGAAGCATGTCACCGTGGGACAACCCTGGTGAGTGAGGGGACACCAAGAAAAAGAGCAATTCTCTTTTTCTATCACTATATCCACCATTCCAACCCCAATGAATGTTGTGAATGGGACTATAGTTAGTAGCTAGGCTCTTGATTTCTGTTCCCCAGAGATCTTTTGTGACTAAGGTATTTTGGAGGGTGAGCTTATGCCCTTTCTTCCCTCTACCTCCCTTCCTTCTGTGTTAATCCTACCATGGGTGGACAGACACACAAATCCACACTATTTATACACATCTGACAGAATCTTCTATTCGCAGATTAATTTCCTTAGAATTTTCTGCCAGGTGTACAAGTGGATCTGGAAACTTTTGTTGAGCATTAACACTGTGTGCCGGTAGGTGGGTTTGTTCAGCTCCGAGTGGCAGTGTCAGGACCAGAACTGACTTTTGCAGTGCCTATATAGGCACCACTCCAGTGCACTGATGTCAGTTCTTTTCTTTCTGCGCTAGTCGTTGCAGATCTGGGAAGAGCTACCCCCAGTATTTTTTGTCTGATCCTTTTTAGGGTCAAACTTGTGAGATGATGCAAGAACGCATTGTAGGAGAGTAGGGTCTGCAATCCTATGGTCACCCCAGATTGTTGCTTTTTGCATCACTGGTTTACGACTTTCCCTGGCTGTGGGCCTGCTAATCAGACCCACAGCCTAGCTGTTCTCTCTCTAAATTGACATCCATGTACTTTAGGTGCATTCACCAATTAGTATTGGGTCACTCTTGTAAGTCCTTGTACAGTGTACCATAGGTACCCAGGGCATAAGTGTACCCAAGGCCTACCAGGGGCTGCAGCATGTATTGTGCCACCCCTGGCTAGCCATCTAAACAGGCACAACTGGCTGGCAACACAGCTGGGGCAAGGTTGTGTAATCACCTTTTGCTTTAGATATATTATACCTATATCTAACCCTAAAATGGACACATATATTCCTATAAGTCACTCCTATGGCAGGCCTTATCAATCCTGAAGGCAGAGTGCTTGGAATTATGTGAGATGGTGCTCTAGCATGAGCTGAGCCTGTCTGCAGCTTTCGGAACCATGTCCTTTAGCTGTTTCTATGATAACGCTATACCATATACTCTTAAGTGCATTATAATCCTTGCGGTTATTGCTAACTTTGGCATAGCATTATCAAAACATGTCGAGTGAGGTGTCATACGAATTGGAATACTACCCCCTCGCCAGTTCTAACGACAGGGGTAGCATTCCACCCTTTTAGAGGGACACGACATGTATGTAACTTAGAACCCCGGTTAAAGTTAACCCGAGCCTCAGCATCACAAAATGGATGCTGCCACCACAGACACGAGTCTGACCTCCTACTGCTGGGAGTCCTTCCAGCGAGGGAGGCCTGGACAAAGGGTTTCCTACCTTGGGAGGTGCTAGCACCACCCCAGACAGGATTTTGTGTATTGAGGTAGGACAGGCTGAAAGGATTGAGACATGCCTGGGGCACACAAGGTGTCCCTGTGCATACCCCGGTTCAAACCAGTTGCTGGGGCACTCCAGCCCCAGCTCTGGCGTGAAACAAGACAAAGAATAGGGGGTGTAACTACCCCCCTTCCTGGTCCCACCCATAGGAGGGACCTAGTCACAGTACAGCCCCCTTTAGGAGAATAAAGGTAAGAGCTGGTCCCATTCCAAATTAGATTAATCTTGATTTGAAACTACAAAGAAGAAACTCTGGACTTCGACGTTCTGCTCCACAGAAGACTGAAGAAATCTCCCTTGTGGCCAAGGAGTGACCACCCTGCACAAGCAGGCACCATCAAGCGTCCTAGCGGTTCACTTTGTCGTCCTTCCCGGTGGAACCAGATTTCAGAGCCCGATGAGACCCGGACTTCCAGACTTCTCCGACCTCTACCTACATCTGCAGCACAGCTGAGATCCGTGGGTGCAACGAGACACGTGGGACCGGCCATCTTGGAGAAACTGCACTTCGCTTCCAGCACGACTTCAGAGGCATTCTCGAGAAAGTGCTTTGGGGATTGAGAAGTCCCAGCCCCGAGCAGCTCCTGCACAGAAGACCAGCCCTCCAGCATCCACGAGATCTGCGTGGGGACCTTTTGCTTGATTGCTGCTCGACGCATTTTCTGGTCACTTGCCGGCCGGCTAGTGGCCTCCTAGACGACGATCCTTGAAATCCACACCGCTAGTCTGGTTGCTCCAGACTGGCCCTTGCTTCCCTGCAAAGGAGAAGCACCCCGGACCCTCTTGGTCGCACCAGACGCTATTTCCACTCACCGCGTGGGTTGCCTTTGCCAAGGCCTATTTACTCCGAATCCGGATCAGACACGGCCGACAGCGAGAGCCTTCGTGGGACAGGTCGTGCCTCCATCCTGGTCATCGAAGACACCTCCTGGTCCACGTGGCTGCAGAGTCAAGCGTCCACTCTTCACCTGATCGCGACAACAGCATCTGGTTCCTTCCTGGTTACACTCCGGTCACTGGCTAGTGACTTTGAACAATGTCCGCTCTGCTTTCAGGTCTCCATCTTCCTTGATCCACCCTTGGATCTCTCCGGACAACTTCCTCCTGGTCGCCTGCAGCATCTTTCTTCAAGGCTCTATTGACTTCAACGCGGAAACCCGACACACTTTCACACCTATGCACCCGCAGCCCGTGGGTGAGGTAACAAGAGCATTTCAGTGCTCAAAGGTAGATTGACTTTCCTAGTGTCCAGGTATCCTGTAGTTTTAGTCGTAACTAGTCGGCTGGTCCGTACTCACCTTTTTTGTAATTTGTTCTGCCCATTGACTTTATTACGCATCTCGCGTGTGAGTTCACACTCTGCACACGCGTCCCATGGGCCTCCTGCTCCTTACCTAAGGTTAGGGTAGCGTAGTCCCAGCGATCCTACAGCCTCTGGGCATCTTCATTTCCTCTATCGATTTCCTTATACCATTTACTTAGTATATGGTTTGTCGTGCCCCTAGGGCACCATTGTCATTTGTGCAACTTATCGTATTTTTCTTAAGAGTCTTGTTATGTGCTTAGCCCTCTGATCTCATAAAGAGTTCAGAGGTGTTTTGTTAGTAATAAATATATTGTTTATTTTCATAACAACCTGTGTGGTGTTCTTTCATTTGGTATTCAAGGGGTTATATGTGGTAAAACAGCTGGCTTCACATGCCAAAAGAGTTTAGCCTAAGACTGCTTTGTCCATGCTACCATTAGGATAGATGGTCTATAAGGTTGACTTACAACCAATCCCCATAAGGGTTGTTTGGACTGATATATGATGCTCACTAGTTCTAGTTAT
The DNA here is from genome assembly GCF_964263255.1 of Lissotriton vulgaris. Classification (NCBI taxonomy): domain Eukaryota; kingdom Metazoa; phylum Chordata; class Amphibia; order Caudata; family Salamandridae; genus Lissotriton; species Lissotriton vulgaris. Next base: position 1,382,747,937 of record NC_141691.1, on the reverse strand, counting down.
CACCTTGTATCAGGCCAACTTCTCACATTGGTGTGCAGTGGTTGGGATTTGAGCTTGCTGTTGTTTTTACCAAATATAATCTTGAGATATCATTTGAAAGATCACATAAGGTACCATAGGTACATATAACAAAGCTTAGAAATACTCTGAGTTCTACTGAACCAGCTGTTGTAGTAGAAAGGGCCTAGCACACCCTGACTACAACTCTTAGCAAGGGATCAGTAGGAAAACCCATAGTGTAGGTAAGTGCACCACTTACACCTCACTAGAAAGCATGTCTATCACAGGAGTGAACACAGTGGCTCCCCTTGTGATTAGTGACCCACCAATGATCGTTTCCAGATATGCAGCCCTCAGCTTCCAGGAGATGAGACAATTGTGTACCTCCAGGAAACTGAAACAGGGTTCTAACCCTACCCTTCCTTTTCTGTTAGGTCTCGTAGAGACACATGATGCTAGAAGGGCTTCTAATCCAGGCCCCTCAGATGCAGCAGACGGAAGCATGCCCCCCTTAGGTGAACCTGACTCTAACCTCCCTGAAACAGAAGATGTAGATAGTAGGGAAGATGGGAACTCATCTGAGGAAGAGGTAGACAATGGCCAAGCTTTAGTCAGCAGACTTACAAGGGCCAACTTAAGCCTACATGGGGATGGAACTGGGGGAGCCCCAGACCTATTCACAAGCAGGCCTAACCTTGGGAACAGAAGAGTTAAGTATCAGTCCAGAGACTCTAATAAATCTGTTCACTCCCATGTCTCTCATACATCTTCTCAGAGGGGGATGACTTCCCCTCAGAGGAGAGAACATGAGGCAAAGCTGAAGGAAGTTAATCTGAGGATCCAAAGGGAAGAACTTGCCCTTGCCAAGGAGAAACTTGCCTTTGCCAGAGAGCAGAAACTGAGTGGGTTAGAACCCACTGGTGGCAGCATTATCCCTAGAGATAAAGACAGGAGTTTTGACAATAGACACCTGAGTAAAATAGTGCCCTCCTATAAGGTAGGAAATGACATCCACAAATGGATGACTGCTCTGGAGAGGGCCTGCAAAGTAAAGCAGGTACCCCAGAGTCAGTGGGGAGCTATATTGTGGCTCTCCTTTGAAGGTAAAGGTAGGGATAAGCTCCTCACTGTTAGAGATGAGTGTAGGAGAGTAGGGTCTGCAATCCTATGATCACCCCAGATTTTTGCTTTTTGCTTCACTGGTTTACGACTTCTCTGGCTGTGGGCCTGCTAATCAGACCCACAGCCTTGCTGTTCTCTCACTAAATTGACACGTGTACCTTAGGTGCATTTACCAATTGGTACTGGGCCACCTTATCAGACCCTGTAACTCAGGGCATAGGTGTACCCAGGGCCTACCAGGGGCTGCAGCATGTATTATGCCACCCCTGGCTGGCCATCTAAATCTGACACAACTGGCTGCACGACAGCTGGGGCACGGTGGTGTAATCCCCCTTTGCTTTAGATATAGTATACCTATATCTAACCCTAAAATGGACACCCGTATTCCTATCAGTCACTCCTATGGCAGGCCTTGACAATCCTGAAGGCAGAGTGCTTGGAATCGTGTGAGATGGTCCTCTGGCATGAGCTGAGCCCGTTTGCAGCTTGCGGAACCAAGTCCTAATAGCTGTTCCATTATAACGCATACCATATACTCTTAAGTGCATTATAATCCTCGCGGTTATATGGCAACTCTGGTATCGCTTTATCAAAACATGTCGAGTAAGGTGTCATACGAATTGGAATACTAGCCCCTCGCCAATTCTGGCAACGGGGTTAGCATTCCACCCTTCTAGAGGGACACGACATGTAGGTAACTGTAAACCCCGGTTAAAGTTAACTCGAGCCTCAGCATCACAAAATGGATGCTGCCACCACAGACACAAGTCTGACCTCCTGCTGCTGGGAGTCCTTCCAGCGAGGGAGGCTTGGACAAAGGGTTTCCTGTCAGGGGCGGTGCTAGCACCATCCCAGACAGGGTTTTGTGTATCCTGGGTAGGCAGAGCTTTAGAGGAAGGTGACTGCAAGTGGCACCCCGGTGCTCATTATGCATCTGCCGGCTAGAACCAGTTCCAGGGGCACACCAGCCCCTGAACTGGGGAAAGTCCGGCATGGGAGAGTGGTGTAACCACCCCCCTTCCTGGTCCCACCCATGGGCAGGACCTAGTCGCGTGCCAGCCCCTTTTCCTAGTATAAAGATAGGAGCGGGCCCCCTTCCAAATTAGATCATCTTTGAATCCTGAAACTACTTTCTACGAAAGGAACTCAAGACTTCTTCCTAAGATTTCTCCCTTGCGACTAAGGAGTAGTCACCCTGCATCCGCAAACACCATCCAAGAACACTGCGGTTTGCTGCACGTCCTTCCTCCGGAATCCGACTGACCAGCACGACGAGAACCGGCTTCCCTGGCACCTCTGACCTCTACCCACATCGTCAGCTCAGCTGAGATCCGTGGGTGCGACGAGACCTCGAGGGACCGGCCATCTTCAAGACTGCACGACGCTTGCCCAGCACCACCGCCGAGGGATCCTCGAGTGAGTGCTTTGGGGTGTGAGAAGCCCCAACCCTGAGCAGCTCCAGCACCGAAGTTCAGCCCCCCAGACTCCACGAGATCTGCGTGGGGCCCTTCTGCTCTTTGCTGCTCACCGCGTTGTCTGGCTACTAGCCCGCTGGCTTGTGGCCTTCCCACGACGAACGACGACATCAACACCGCTGGTCTGGTTGCTCCAGACTGGCCCTTGCTCCCCTCCAAAAGAGGAGCACCCCGGACCCTCCTGGTCCACTCCAGACGCCATTTTAAGTCCACCGCGTGGGCTTGCATTTGCCAAGACTTGTTTCCCCAATCCTGGGTCCAGCGACGTCGACAGCAGATACCATCGTGGGACAGCTCGCACCTCCATCCTGGTCGCCGACAACGCCTCCTGGTCCGTGAGACTGCAGAGCCCAGCGTCGCCCACTCACCTGGTCGAGGTGACTTCAGCCGGTGCCATCCTGGTGCCCATCTAATCACTGGCTAGTGATTCAGAACTTGGTCCCCTCTGCTTACAGGTGTCTTCCATCTTCGATCCAGGCTTGGATCCATCCGAATCTCTTCACTGGTCGCCTGCCAGCAATGCAACGAGGATTCCCGACGTCTTTCCAGACCTATGCATCCGCAGCCCCTGGGCTTGGTAAACTCAGCATTTCGGTGCTCCAGCATAGTCTTGCTATCCAAGGGTCCAGATCCTTTTTCGTTTCAGCTCTACCTAGTCGGATTCGTCCGATATCACTAACTTTACGAAATCTAGCATCCATAGACTTTGTCCCGCATCCCGCGTGAGAGTGCACACTCTGCACCCGATCTCCCTAGGCCTCCTGCTAGTAATCTGAAGGTTCAGTAGTCAAGTCCTAGCGATCCCAAAGCCTATTAGCGTAGTACTTACCTGCTAGTAATTTCGCATTCCACTTTTGTAGTATATGGTTTTTCGTGCCCCTCGGGCATTTGTGTAAATTGTGCAACTTTGCGTATTTTCTTAAGAGCTTTGTATTGTGCTTAGCACCCTGTCCTCATAAAGAGTCCAGGGCTGTTGTGTTCTAAATAAATATACTTTATTTTCATAACAACTTGTGTGGTGTCCTTTCACTTGGTGTTCAAGGGGTATATGTGATGGTATAACAGCTGGCTTAACACGCCATCTAGAGTTTAGCCTAAAGACTGATCTTGTCCATGCTACTAGGATAGCTGGTCTATGGTTGACTTACAACCAATCATCAATAAGGGTCGTTTGGAATGATACACAGTGATCACTAGAATAGTGAGCACTACATATCAGGCCAACTTCTCACAATGAGGATGCTAATGATTACCAAGTCCTGAAAAATGCACTGATTGATGGGTTTGGCCTAACAACTGAACAGTACAGGTTGATGTTCAGAGACACCCAGAAAACTCAGGCTCCGGATTGGACTGACTTTGTTGATTGTGCCACTAAGGCTTTGGAACGCTGGTTACTGGGAAGTAAAGTTACTGATTACACAGGATTGTACAATCTTATTATGAGAGAACAAATCTTAAATATTTGTCAGAACCAGTTGTTGCATCAGCACCTGATTGACTCAGATCTGACCTCTCCCCAAGAATTGGGAAAGAAGACAGACAGATGGGTCAGAACCAGGGTCAAGCAGCAGAACAAGAACCAGGGTTGTGGCCAGAGGAAAGCAGACCAAAAGGGTAGTAATCAGAATCAACAGAATGACCAGAAGTCTTCAACAGGGCCCCAACAATCTAAGGAGGGTGGGTCCCAGAATTCCCAAAAGAAGAAGACGGATGTTCCAAGAAAACCATGGTGCCAGTACTGTAAAAGTAAAACTCACTGGTTTAGTGAGTGCACCAAGAAAGGCTCAGCTCCTACCACTACTGCCCCTAAGGCACCTGCACCCCCTAGTACAGTTAGTAGTGGTAGTGTACCCCCCAAGGCTATAGTTGGGTTAACCATGGGAACTGAGGTGGGTTCTGACTTAGTCAGAATACCTACTCAGGCTGTTCTTGTTTGTAGTAGAGACATGGATATGACCCCTACTGTAAGTCCCAGTACTCTGGGCAAATACAGGCAAACACCTTTAATCAATGGAAAAATGGCTCAGGCCTACAGGGACACATGTGCCAGTGTCACTATGGTGACACCAGCCTTTGTGGACCCTGATCAGATCATACTAGGTTCAGACTACCTAGTGGCCAATGCTAGCAACGTCACTACCAATCACAGTATGGCAGTTGTTAACTTCTCCTGGGGAGGGGTAACTGGCCTCAAAAGGGTTGTAATTAGTTCAGACCTCCCAGTGGAATGTCTTTTGGGCAAGGATTTGGAATCCTCCTTATGGTCAGAAGTGGAGTATAGGACTCATGTGGAAATGTTAGGTTTGTCAGCACATGTCCTTGCTGTGACCAGGTCACAGGCCAGAAAATGCCCAGCTGAACAAGTGCTGGATCCTGGAACAATGGACCAGACACTACCCAAGAGGAAGAGCAGTAGGGTTAAGGCAGTGCCTACCCCCCTGCCTCAGGTTGAGGATCAGCCCTCTCAGGAGGCTGACCCAAAGACCCCAGAAGGTACTGTCCCAGAAGAACTTGAACCTGAACAGGTTGAGTTTGCCCCAGTATTGGAACTTTCATAGATTCCCATGCTTTGTATCATTCCCCATCGTCGGACTGGGAGTCTCGGTAATAAAAAATACCATAGTAGTAGGTACAAAAGAGAAAGGAAAGGCCTAGGCCTCATTCCCTTTTGTAGCATATCAGCCTCTTTTTGTAAATGAGACCAAACTCTAGGCATCAGCCAATCAGAAGAGCCTCACCCTTAGAACCTTCCTGAAGGAACCTCAGAGCCTCAGATTTTCTACCGCACGTTGTGCTAGGGAGTCTCCATTGTTATTTCTTCAGGATTTTCTTCAGATTACTTCAGAAAACTTTTGTCATCAAGATGTCTGAGGTGGAGAAGAAGAAAGCCCTTTTCAAGCCCTGTTCCACCTGTGGGAAGAAAAGGCTTTTTGTGGAGGACAAGCACAAGGATTGCATCTACTGCTTTTATCCAGATCACAAGGCAGAGGACTGTAAGATTTGCCGCACTCTCTCCACCAAGACCTTGAGAGATCGTGCTGGAAGTCTTCTTACATGGCTGCAGAGGCAGAAGGAAAGGAAACATGGAGTTTCCAGTGATGAGGAGGAATCGGCTTCATTTGCTTCCTCAAGAAGGTCAGTGAAAAGGGGTAGAGGTTCCCCATCTTCCTCTATTGGGCGCCCCTCAAAGGCTTCAAAGAAGACCCCCAGGGAGTCTGATGGCCGGGGTTCAGGAAGTTCCCCCCCACCACAGTGGGAAGGACAAGGCAGAACTGGTTTCACCTCCTAAGGGTGAGAAGACAGACCCAGCCTTCAAAAAACCCTTTGGACTGGGTAAGAGTGGTCTGCTTAATTCAGACACTCTGTTCATCACCACCCCCTTTTCTGAATTGTTTTTGGCCACTATAGGTGTGGCAGGGTATACTCAGACATGAGTCCCTTTCTCACTGCACCATCAGGATTCAAGCAAGCCGGGCCGAAGACGGCTGAAATGCCAGAAACCGGTCCCCGGTAGCTTGTCTCCTTTCTGGTAAAGAATTGGCTTGGTAGTTTAGTCTGCCCTGTTCCCATGATGCACTGGGCCAGGGACAGACTGATTTGCATATAGCCAGGTTCTGAGCTGGGATGGTGCAGTGAGATAAATAATGGTGATGGATCAAGCCCTGATCTTTGGACTGGGTAAGAGTGGTCTGCTTAATTCAGACACTCTGTTCATCACCACCCCCTTTTCTGAATTGTTTTTGGCCACTATAGGTGTGGCAGGGTATACTCAGACATGAGTCCCTTTCTCACTGCACCATCAGGATTCAAGCAAGCCGGGCCGAAGACGGCTGAAATGCCAGAAACCGGTCCCCGGTAGCTTGTCTCCTTTCTGGTAAAGAATTGGCTTGGTAGTTTAGTCTGCCCTGTTCCCATGATGCACTGGGCCAGGGACAGACTGATTTGCATATAGCCAGGTTCTGAGCTGGGATGGTGCAGTGAGATAAATAACGGTGATGGATCAAGCCCTGATCTTTGGACTGGGTAAGAGTGGTCTGCTTAATTCAGACACTCTGTTCATCACCACCCCCTTTTCTGAATCGTTTTTGGCCACTATAGGTGTGGCAGGGTATACTCAGACATGAGTCCCTTTCTCACTGCACCATCAGGATTCAAGCAAGCCGGGCCGAAGACGGCTGAAATGCCAGAAACCGGTCCCCGGTAGCTTGTCTCCTTTCTGGTAAAGAATTGGCTTGGTAGTTTAGTCTGCCCTGTTCCCATGATGCACTGGGCCAGGGACAGACTGATTTGCATATAGCCAGGTTCTGAGCTGGGATGGTGCAGTGAGATAAATAACGTGATGGATCAAGCCCTGATCTTTGGACTGGGTAAGAGTGGTCTGCTTAATTCAGAAACTCTGTTCATCACCACCCCCTTTTCTGAATCGTTTTTGGCCACTATAGGTGTGGCAGGGTATACTCAGACATGAGTCCCTTTCTCACTGCACCATCAGGATTCAAGCAAGCCGGGCCGAAGACGGCTGAAATGCCAGAAACCGGTCCCCGGTCATTGTCTCCTTTCTGGTAAAGAATTGGCTTGGTAGTTTAGTCTGCCCTGTACCCATGATGCACTGGGCCAGGGACAGACTGATTTGCATATAGCCAGGTTCTGAGCTGGGATGGTGCAGTGAGATAAATAACGGTGATGGATCAAGCCCTGATCTTTGGACTGAGTAAGAGTGGTCTGCTTAATTCAGACACTCTGTTCATCACTACCCCCTTTTCTGAATCGTTTTTGGCCGCTATAGGTGTGGCAGGGTATACTCAGACATGAGTCCCTTTCTCACTGCACCATCAGGATTCAAGCAAGCCGGGCCGAAGACGGCTGAAATGCCAGAAACCGGTCCCCGGTAGCTTGTCTCCTTTCTGGTAAAGAATTGGCTTGGTAGTTTAGTCTGCCCTGTTCCCATGATGCACTGGGCCAGGGACAGAATGATTTGCATATAGCCAGGTTCTGAGCTGGGATGGTGCAGTGAGATAAATAATGGTGATGGTTCAAGCCCTGATCTTTGGACTGGGTAAGAGTGGTCTGCTTAATTCAGACCCTCTGTTCATCACCACCCCCTTTTCTGAATCGTTCAAAAAACCCTCCTCACATTCTTCAGAGAGGAGTTCCAAGTCCTCTACGACGAAGACTTCGTCAGCGGTGGCTCCGTCGACGACGAAAATAAAGCCCAAGATCCAATTAGTCCCGTCGACGGGCTCGTCGACGGGAGGGTCGACGACGAAAGCTCCGTCGTCGTCGAAGAAGAGCTCGCCGACGGCAACGTCGACGGAGAGTATGCCGACGACATCGTCGACGAGAAAAACACCATCATCGTCGACGGCGGTGACGACGACAGCAGTGACGATGACGACGTTGACGACGGTGTCGACGACGGTCATGTTGTCGACGAGTGCATCGACGATGATGACGATATCTACATCGACGGCGGGCTCGTCGTTGGTGGCGTCGACGACGACATCAATAATTCCTATATCGTCGACGAGGATTTCTCCGGCGTCGACGGAACAACCGACGATACTGGCTGCGGAGAGACGGGTGACGATTTCTTTGACAAGGATCACGCCTGAAATGACATCCCCGAGAAGGGTGACCTCTTTACCTCCCACCAAGTTGTTGGACCAAGAGGACTCTGAGGGAGAGGGACAGGATGTGTTTGAATATGCGAATAGCCCATCCCAACTTCTCATCAAGAGTCAGGACACAGATTCAGAGGGGGCATATGAACAGGGCGGAGGCGAATACCAACAGACGGCCCACTCTAGGGACTATGAGCCACAAGACATGGTTTCAGTTCCGACGACATTCCTGCATGACCTACACAAGATGCTGCAGGACTACAAGTCGAAAGCTGAAAGACCAGCACCGCGTAGGTCTGCTCCATCGACACCAGTGAGGAACCAATCTTCTATAGTCCCTCCGGTGCACCCGATACAGACACCTCCTCAACCGCAGCGGCCAGTGCCTCAGGCTACGTCGGAGCCAACTGATGATCCGGATGGGGATCATGATGAGGATACTGATGTGTCATCCGATGATAATCAAGACTCGGATCAGGAGGGGGATGAATACAATGACTACATCATCCCAGATCAAGCTTCGCCTCATCAAGACTTAGGAGATTCTCCTCCTGCTGACATCGGCAGTTTTCATCAACTGATGGAACGTGCAGCTAGGAGATTTAAATTAGTGTTACCTGCTCAAACCACAGACTGTTTCTTATACGATTTTAAAGAAACTCACCGCAAAACAACAAGGTCGATTCCAATTGTGGAACATTTATGGGAGGAAGGTTTGAAGACCATGAAAAACCCAGCGATGGTAGTCCCTGTCCTACCGCGCCTGGATAAAAAGTATAAAGCACCAGAGGATGGACCTGCAGCGCTAACGGGACATCCCAAGCCTGACTCTGTTATCTCACAGGCAGCGCAAAGGAAGTCACGGAACCCTTCTGCTCCCTTGACGGCCCCTCCTGACAAGGATGGACGATGGCTAGATAACACGGGCAAGCGGTTTTCATCCTTAGCTAGCCTTCTAGTTCGCGCCGCCAATGCTTTGGCAATATTGGGACGATATGATCGCCAGTTATGGTGCGATATAGCTCCATATTTAGAACAACTTCCACCAGAGTCAGGGCTGGAAGCCAAGAAAACTTTACAAGAAGGTGAAGCGGTCTCCATGGAGATAATAGACTGTGCCATGGACATTGCCACAACGTCCTTTCGAGCTTTGGCAGGAGCGGCAGTGTTGAGACGCCAAGGATGACTAAAGGCGACTTGGTTTAGACCAGAAATCCAAAACAAGGTCCTTGATCTGCCCTTTGATGGCGAAGCCCTCTTCGGTAAATTGATCGACGATACTCTTCAAGACATCAAAAAAGATACGGAAACAGCTAGATCGCTGGGAACCCTCCAGTACCGCAAAACTCCTTTTAGAGGCGCAAGAGGCAGAGGAGGTACTTACAGAGGCTCATACCAACAACAGCAGCAGCGCTATTCTTCGAACAGCTCTGGATACCAGCCTAACCGCCAGTCATACCAACAAAGACAGGGCCAGTCTTCTGGTTACTCACGGCCTTACAACAAAGGCAAGCAGGCTGCCCGTGGACGAGACTCGTCCAAACGCCAATAGCGGCCTCCTGGCTCTGCCTACTGTTCCCTCCTCCAAGAGATCATCAGTTGGAGGCAGGGTGTCAAAATTCCTTCAGAACTGGTCCCAAATTACATCGGACCGTTGGGTGCTCAACATCATCAGACGAGGACATACTTTGGAGTTTATGGAAGTCCCTCCACCCAAACTCCCGGCAGCCATTCCATCGAAACATCTGCATCTCCTAAGACTCGAAGTACAACAAATGCTCCGCAAAGGGGCGATAGAGCCGGTCCCCTCCAACCAACAGGGCCAAGGTTTCTATTCCAGGTTCTTCCTGGTGAGAAAGACGCTGGAAAAATGGCGCCCCATCCTGGACCTCAGGGAGCTAAATGCCTATCTCATCTCCCTATCCTTCCGGATGGTATCCCTACAGGACGTTTTGAAAATGGTCAGCCCGGGGGATTTCATGGCCACGCTCGATCTGGAGGACGCGTACTTCCATGTCCCGATTCACCCAGCACACAGAAGGTTCCTACGCTTTACAGTAGCCAAGAGCCATTTTCAGTTCAGAGTTCTGCCGTTCGGCCTTGGCTCTGCCCCAAGGATTTTTACGAAGGTGCTGGCACCTGTAGCAGCATTTCTGCGAAAGAACCACTTCCAGGTCTTCCCTTACCTGGACGATTGGTTACTAAAGGCCCCGACCAGAGCATTAGCGCAGAACGCGGTGCAGGCTTGCACCAATCTCTTCCAAAATCTGGGTCTCACCTTGAACAGAGAGAAATCCACGCTGGTGCCATCACGGACAGCGCGATTCCTGGGAGCAGTGTTGGATTCGAAGCTCTCAAAGGCATTTCCTACTCGAGAGAGGATACAAAAACTGCAACGATTGGCACGAAGCCTTCAATGAAAAAAGTGTCTTTCTGTACGCAGCTACAAGTCGCTGCTAGGGGTGATGTCATCATGTATTCCCCTGATCCCGCACTGCAGACTGCGGATGCGCCCCCTGCAGGAGCAACTGGACCTCCAGTGGCAGCAAGTACACGGATCGTTCGACGACAAAGTGGTTGTCACTCGAGAGATGAAAGAGGCAGTGCTCTGGTGGTCGCATCAACACAATTTATGCCAAGGTCTATCCTTCGCAAGCGTTCCATCACCTCACATACTGACGACGGATGCGTCATTGGAGGGATGGGGAGCAGTGATGCAGGACCTGCAGATCAGCGGCCATTGGTCTCCGCGCGACCAAAAGCTACACATCAACCTGTTGGAGCTGAGAGCGATCAGGCTAGCTCTTCAAGCCTTTCTTCCGCGACTCCAGGGTTCACAAGTGCTAGTCAGGACGGACAACACCACGGCTATGCATTATGTGAACAAGGAAGGAGGAACGAGGTCACTCCTCTTGTCGCGAGAGGCTCAACAGATTCTGGAATGGACAATTCTTCACGGAATTTCTCTAAAGGCGAAGCACTTACCAGGAGTGCTAAACGAGGGCGCCGACAGGCTGAGCAGGCTCACCTCAGTCAGTCACGAGTGGGAGCTGAAACAACAGGTTCTGGATCTGCTCTTTCAAACATGGGGCACACCAGAGGTGGACCTTTTTGCGACGCCAACCAACAGGAAGTGCCAAGCCTACGCCAGCAGGTTCCACCATCAGGGCTCATTGGGCAATGCCCTAGCAATAGTCTGGACGGGGAGGTTTCTTTATGCGTTTCCACCAATTCCCCTGATTCCACGCCTCATCAGGAAAATGAGTACGGAACCGTGCAAGCTAATCCTTATAGCCCCGGCATGGCCGAGACAATTTTGGTACACCGAGCTCCATCTGCTATCGCTAGTCCCCCCGATAGGGCTGGAGGATGTTCCGGATCTCCTGACAATGTCTGAAGGACAGGTTTGGCATCCAGACCCAAGGTCGTTACACCTGACTGCATGGCTCCTGACCAGCGAGAATACATGAATGTTCCTCTTTCCAAGGAGATCAAAGACATCCTTTCACAGGCAAGAGCGCCTTCCACAAACAAAACATACAGACTGAAATGGAAAAGATTCTGTATTTGGTGTAAAAAAGAAAAGGTTGATTCTTTCACTTCAAAACCTCATCAACTCCTGCCTTACCTACTCTCGCTAGCTAAGTCTAATCTGTCCCATTCTACAATCAAGGTCCATTTAGCGGCGATTTCAAGATTCAGAAGATCTGATTCTGGTCCTTTGTTATAGTCTTCAAGAATTGTCAAGCAATTCCTCAAAGGCCTGTTCAGGGTCTATCCGCCAGTGAGATCTCCTCCACCGACGTGGCATTTAAACTTAGTCTTGGCTCAACTAATGAAAGGTCCCTTTGAGCCGATTCACCGCTCAGACCTGAAATACTTGTCATGGAAGTTAGCTTTACTCTTGGCCCTCACCTCGGCAAGGCGAGTGGGGGAGTTGCAGGCCCTTACTATCCAAGAACCATTTTTGCAGTTCAAAAAGAACACAGTCATCTTGCGGACGAACCCAAGGTTCATTCCCAAAGTTCCTACTGACTTTCACCTAAATGAGCCTGTGATCCTAAAGACATTTTTTCCGAACCCAGTCACTCCAGCGGAGAAAACATTGCACACTCTGGATTTGCAACGATGTCTAAAATTCTACTTAGACCGAACCAAAGACTTTAGAAAGTCTTCGCAATTGTTCATTGCCTTCGGCGGTCCAAACAAAGGACTCACTCTGTCCAAACAGGGGATCTCCAGATGGATTTTGAGTGCTATTCTACATTGCCACAAGATAGCAGGTAAACCTCTGGTGGGCAGGATCCGTGCTCACTCAACGAGATCAGTGGCATCTTCTACGGCCCTCTTTGCGGGGGTACATATCAAAGACATTTGCAGGGCTGCTACCTGGAGCAGCGTGCACACCTTCACTAAGCATTATTGCTTAGAGTCATTGCAGCAGGATGACGTGGCAGTGGGCCAGGCTGTCCTGAGAAACCTCTTCAAGTGATTGGTGAGCTTTCCTTTCTATCCCACCTTCCATGGGTAACACATTTTGTACTTTTATTTCTAATGTTATGATGTACTTCTTTACAAAATGTGTTTATGGTGTTTACTGCTTGCTATTCTGATACAAAGCATGGGAATCTATGAAAGTTCCAATACTGGGGCAAGAAAACAAGTTACTTACCTGTAACTTTGGTTCCCCAGTATTGGTAACTTTCATAGATTCCCATGTGCCCACCCACCTCCCCGGGGAAAGCTCAGCCTTCAGCAAGTATGGTGTCTAGCACACTACTGCTACGAAAATCTGAGGCTCTGAGGTTCCTTCAGGAAGGTTCTAAGGGTGAGGCTCTTCTGATTGGCTGATGCCTAGAGTTTGGTCTCTTTTACAAAAAGAGCTGATATGCTACAAAAGGGAATGCGGCCTAGGCCTTTCCTTTCTCTTTTGTACCTACTACTATGGTTTTTTTTATTACCGAGACTCCCAATCCGACGACGGGGAATGATACAAAGCATGGGATTCTATGTACATTACCAATACTGGGGAACCAAAGTTACAGGTAAGTAACTTGTTTTCTTCTTGGGACAGGAGGACCTTCCAGGGCAGACTTGAGGCAGGCACAGTTAGACTGTTCCTCCCTTGAACCCCTCAGACAGCAAGCTGCTGCTGAGTCCGCAGGGAATGCTACAGGTACCCACAAGGTGTACTGGGATGATGGACTCCAATACTCTGAGGCAAGAGACCCTAGGCCTGGTATTACCAGGAGGCTGGTTACCCCCTTGTCTCTGAGATGTTTCCTTCTTACCTTAGCCCATGAGATTCCCCTTACAGGTCACTTAGGCCAGAATAAGACTTGGGACAGGCTTGTCCCTCACTTTCACTGGCCTCACATGTCTGAAGACACCAAAGAGTTTTGTCGCTCATGTGTCTCCTGTCAAGCCAGTGGCAAATCAGGTGGCACAACAAAGGCCCCCTTATACCACTACCTGTGGTGGGGGTACCCTTTGAAAGAGTGGGGGTTGACATTGTTGGACCAATGGACCCCCCAACAGCATCTGGGCACAGATTTATACTGGTGGTAGTGGATCATGCCACCAGGTATCCAGAAGCTATGCCCCTTAGGACCACTACAGCTCCTGTTGTGGCCAGGGCCCTACTTGGAGTTTTCTCCAGAGTGGGGTTTTCTAAGGAGGTTGTCTCTGACAGAGGTGCAAACTTCATGTCAGGATACTTGACTGCAATGTGGAAGGAGTGTGGTATAAATTACAAATTTACCACACCCTATCACCCACAGTGCAATGGGCTTGTGGAGAGATTCAACAAGACCCTAAAAGGGATGATAAAAGGGTTACCGGAAAAGCTTAGGCGAAGATGGGACATCCTTTTACCCTGCCTTCTGTTTGCTTACAGAGAGGTCCTACAGAAGGGGTTTGGCTACAGCCCTTTTGAGCTTCTATTTGGGCATCCTGTAAGAGGACCCCTATGTCTTGTGAAGGAAGGATGGGAGTTACCTCTCAAAAAGCCTAAGCTTGACATAGTGGACTATGTACTTTGTCTCCGCTCCAGGATGGCAGAGTACATGGAGAAGGCAACCAAAAACCTTGAGGCCTGCCAAGAACTTCAAAAAGCTTGGCATGACCAAAAGGCTGTCCTAACTGTTTACCAGCCCGGAAGGAAGGTGTGGGTGTTGGAGCCGGTGGCCCCAGCAGCTCTCCAAGACAAATGGTCTGGACCCCACACCATCATTGAGCAAAAGGGAGAGGTTACCTACCTGGTGGACCTTGGAACTCCCAGGAGCCCCCTCAGGGTGCTCCATGTGAACAGGCTCAAGTCATTTGTTGACAGGGCGGCCATGGGCTTGCTCATGGCCACAGATGAGGAACAGGAGGAAGAGAGTGACCCTCTCCCAGACCTGCTCACTTAGAACCCTGATGATGGGTCAGTAGATGGTGTGGTCTTTTCTGACAGCCTCTCTGAGCATCAACAAAAGGATTGCAAACAGGTTCTTCAATCCTTTAGACAAATGTTCTCTCTGACCCCCAATCAGACAAACTGGTGCACCCATGTGGTGGACACTGATGACAGTCTGCTTATAAAGAGTAAAATCTACAGGCAACCTGACCACGTCAGAGACTGCATAAAGAAAGAAGTACAAAAGATGTTGGAATTGGGAGTCATTGAACCCTCAGAGAGCCCTTGGGCTAGTCCTGTAGTTCTAGTGCCAAAACCTCACACCCAGGATGGTAAGAGAGAGATGAGGTTTTGTGTGGACAACTGGGGTCTCAATGCTGTTACTAAAACTGATGCCCATCCAATACCTAGGGCAGATGAACAAATTGGCTTCTGCCAAATTCTTGAGTACATTTGACCTGACAGCTGGTTATTGGCAAATCAGGTTAGCTGAGGATGCCAAGGCAAAAACAGCATTTTCTACCCCAGGAGGTCATTTCCAATTTGTGGTGATGCCCTTTGGTTTGAAAAATGCACCTGCCACTTTTCAAAGGTTGGTGAACCAAGTTCTCACTGGGTTGGATGACTTTTGTGCAGCATATCTAGATGATATTGCTGTCTTCAGCTCCACCTGGGAGGATCACCTGATCCACCTGAGGAAAGTTTTGGAGGCCCTGCAGAAGGCAGGCCTCACTCAAGGCCACCAAGTGCCAGATAGGGCAGAGTCAGGTTGTGTACCTGGGCCACCTTGTAGGTGGAGGCCAGGTTCAACCATTGGAGAGCAAGATACAGGCCATAAAGGACTGGGCTCCTCCAACCACCCAGACACAGGTCAGAGCTTTCTTGGGCCTGTCTGGTTACTATAGGAAATTTGTCAGAAATTATGGGACCATTGTGACCCCACTTAATGACCTGACAAGCCGGAAAATGCCAAAGAAAGTTCAGTGGACAGTTAGCTGTCAAAAGGCATTCGATGATCTGAAGCAGGCCATGTGTACTGCACCTATTCTCAAGAGTCCAGACTACTCCAAAACTTTCATTGTCCAAACAGATGCTTCTGAGTTGGGTGTGGGAGCTATTCTATCTCAACTGAATAATGATGGTCATGACCAGCCCATTGCTTTTATAAGTAGAAGGCTGACCCCTAGAGAGAAACGTTGGTCAGCTATTGAGAGGGAGGCCTTTGCTGTGGTTTGGGCCCTGAAGAAGTTGAGGCCATACTTATTTGGAACTCACTTCAAGATTCAGACCGACCATAAGCCCCTCTTGTGGCTAAATCAAATGAAGGGTGAAACCCCCAAACTTCTTAGGTGGTCCATTTCCCTTCAGGGGATGGACTTTACAGTGGAGCACAGACCAGGGACTGACCATGGCAATGCAGATGTTATCAGGTATTTCCACTTAGAACAGGAAGACTCACCTGGTCAAGGTTAGTTTAATGTCCCTAAGTTTGGGGGGGGGAGGTTATGTAGGAGAGTGGGGTCTGCAATCCTATGGTCACCCCAGATTGTTGCTTTTTGCTTCACTGGTTTACGACTTTCCCTGGCTGCGGGCCTGCTAATCAGACCCACAGCCTAGCTGTTCTCTCTCTAAATTGACATCCATGTACTTTAGGTGCATTTACCAATTAGTATTGGGTCACTCTTGTAAGTCCTTGTACAGTGTACCATGGGTAAGTATGAGCGCAAAATCCGTTCCGCTCGCGGATTTTGCGAATTTTCGGTAAATTCGCGATCCGGGAACTCCCGCGAATTTACCGCAAATTCGCAAATCCGCGAGCGGCGGATTCCGGGTGCAAATGTCAGGCCTGTCAACTTGTAACTATTTTAGGATGGCGCCGGCAAGCTGCCAGCGCCATCCTAAAATAGTTACTAAGTTAGCTAAGTTAGCTTCAACAGGAAGCTCTAATAGATCAAATAAAGCAGGTGCTCTTTCTCTTCATCTGCTGAACTGATCTTTCTCAGACCTTTTATACACACCGCATGTGTGAACTCGCATGGTAGCCCTGCCCGTTTGGCCCCGCCCACACACTCGCGGTTTGCACCGTCTGCCCGCCATTCACCCACTATGATGGACAGCTCACTCAAGGGACCCCTGCGCCCGTCGGGGCGGTTGCATAGTAACACACACATGGTCGCTCGAACTAGTTGATGCTCAAATTCAGTGCACCCGCATGGAAGCCCCGCCCCAAATGCACGATCCGCAAATCCGCAAAATCCGCGGATCATGGATCCGCAAAATCCGCCCATGCTTAACCATGGGTACCCAGGGCATAAGTGTACCCAAGGCCTACCAGGGGCTACAGCATGTATTGTGCCACCCCTGGCTGGATATCTAAACAGACACAACTGGCTGGTAACACAGCTGGGGCAAGGTGGTGTAATCACCCTTTGCTTTAGATATAGTATACCTATATCTAACCCTAAAATGGACATATATATTCCTATAAGTCACTCCTATGGCAGGCCTTATCAATCCTGAATCAGAGTGTGAGAAGTTGGCCTGATATGTAGTGCTCACTATTCTAGTGATCACTGTGTATCATTCCAAACGACCCTTATTGATGATTGGTTGTAAGTCAACCGTAGACCAGCTATCCTAGTAGCATGGACAAGAGCAGTCTTTAGGCTAAACTCTAGAGGGCGTGTTAAGCCAGCTGTTATACCATCACATATACCCCTTGAACACCAAGTGAAAGGACACCACACATGTTGTTATGAAAATAAAAGTATATTTATTTAGAGCACAACAGCCCTGGACTCTTTATGAGGACAGGGCGCTAAGCACAATACAAAGCTCTTAAAGAATTTCTGAAAGTCGCACAATTTACACAAATGCCCGAGGGGCACGAAAAACCATATACTCTAAAAGTGGAATGCGAAATTACTAGCAGGTAAGTACTACTCTAATAGGCTTTAGGATCGCTAGGACTGGACTACTGAACCTTCAGATTACTAGCAGGAGGCCTAGGGAGATCGGGTGCAGAGTGTGCACTCTCATGAGGGATGCGGGACAAAGTCTATGGGTGCTAGATTTCGTAAAGTTAGTGTTATCGGACAAATCCGACTAGGTAGAGCTGAAACGAAAAAGGATCTGGACATTTAGATAGTTAAGCTATGCTGGAGCACTGAAATGCTCAGGTTACCTAGCCCAGGGGCTGCGGCTGCATAGGTCTGAAAAGACGTCGGGAATCCTCGTTGCAGTCTATGGAGCCTGAAAGAAGAGGTTGCTGGCAGGCGACCAGTGATGAAGTTCAATGCGACCCAAGCCTGGATCGGTGAAGATGGATACCTTTAAGCAGAGGGGACCAAGTTCTGAATCACTAGCCAGTGATTAGATGGGCACCAGGATGGCACCGGACGAAGTCACCTCAACCAGGTGAGTGGGCGACGCTGGGCTCTGCAGTCTCTCAGACCAGGAGGCGTTGTCGGTGACCAGGATGGAGGTGCAAGCTGTCCCACGAAGGTATCTGCTGTCGACGTCGCTGGACCCAGGATTGGGGCAACAAGTCTTGCAAATGCAAGCCCACGCGGTGGACTCAAAATGGCGTCTGGAGTGGACCAGGAGGGTCCGGGGTGCTCCTCTGTTGGAGGGGAGCAAGGGCCAGTCTGGAGCAACCAGACCAGCGGTGTTGTCGTCGTGGTACGTCGTCAAGAGGGCTACAAGCCAGCAGGCAAGTGGCCGGACAACGCGGTGAGCAGCAAAGAGCAGAAGGGCCCCACGCAGATCTCGTGGATGCTGGGGGGCTGGACTTCGGTGCTGGAGCTGCTCAGGGTTAGGGCTTCTCAAACCCCAAAGCACTCGAGGATCCCTCGGCGGTCGTGCTGGATAAGCGTCGTGCAGTTCTGAAGATGGCCGGTCCCTCGAGGTCTCGTCACACCCACGGATCTCAGCTGAGCTGACGATGTAGGTAGAGGTCAGAGGTGCCAGGGAAGCCAGGTCTCGTCGTGCTGGTCAGTCGGATTCCTGAGGAAGGACGTGCAGCAAACCGCAGTGTTCTTAGTTGGTGCCCGCAGATGCAGGGTGACTACTCCTTAGTCGCAAGGGAGAAATCTTGAGAAGAAGTCTTGAGTTCCTTTCATAGAAAGTAGTTTCAGGATTCAAAGATGATCTAATTTGGAAGGGTCCCCGCTCCCACCTTTATACTAAAGAAAGGGGCTGCTACGGGACTAGGTCCTGCCCATGGGTGTGACCAGGAAGGGGGATGGTTACACCCCTCTCCCATGCCGGACTTTCCCCAGCTCAGGGGCTGGTGTGCCCCTGGAACTGGTTCAAACTGGCAGATGCACAGTGAGCACCGGGGTGCCACTTGCAGTCACCTTCCTATTCAGCCCTGCCTACCTAGGATACACAAAACCCTGTCTGGGATGGTGCTAGCACCGCCCCTGACAGGAAACCCTTTGTCCAAGCTCTCCTCGCTGGAAGGACTCCCAGCAGCAGGAGGTCAGACTTGTGTCTGTGGTGGCAGCATCCATTTTGTGATGTTGAGGCTCAAGTTAACTTTAACCGGGGTTCACAGTTACATACATGTCGTGTCCCTCTAGAAGGGTGGAATGCTAACCCCGTCGCCAGAATTGGCGAGGGGTTAGTATTCCAATTTGTATGACACCTTACTCGACATGTTTTGATAAAGCGATACCAAAGATAGCAAATAACCGCAAGGATTATAATGCACTTAGGAGTATATGGTACGCGTTATCATACAACAGCTATTAGGACTTGGTTCCGCAAGCTGCAGACGGGCTCAGCTCATGCCAGAGCACCATCTCACATAATTCCAAGCACTCTGCCTTCAGGATTGTTAAGGCCTGTCATACATAGGAGTGACTGATAGGAATACATGTGTCCATTTTAGGGTTAGATATAGGTATACTATATCTACAGCAAAGGGTGATTACACCACTTTGCCCCAGCTGTTGTGCAGCCAGTTGTGTCAGATTTAGATGGCCAGCCAGGGGTGGCATAATACATGCTGCAGCCCCTGGTAGGCCCTGGGTACACCTATGCCCTGAGTTACAGGGTCTGATAAGGTGGCCCAGTACCAATTAGATATGTACCTAAGGTACATGGAATCCATTTTAGAGAGAGAGCAGTAGGCCTGGGGCCCTGAATAGCAGGGTCCCAGGTCAACTAAGTCGAAAAACCAGCAAAACACCAGGCAAAAAAGATGGGGGTAACCATAGTCAGGTATCCACCTTCCTACACAACCCCCCCCCCCCCCAAACGAAAGGAGATAAGGCTATCCTTGACCAGGTAAGCCTATATTGCCTGAGTGGCCATATGAGGTGGTACATGCACTGGCATGGTTACCCCCTGTATCATGGTCCACTAAACAATCCCTCACCCTAAGGGTATCTGAGGGTCTCCACCATAGGGAATCACTACCTGTGGTGTGTTTTGGCAAAGTAAAAGGCTGGTGCTGGGATGGAGTACTGAAGTGAGGCTCCACTAAGGTTGGGCTCAACTTCCTCCAATCACTACTCACCAAATCTGCCTTTCTTTCCATGACTGAGTTGCTGTGAGCTCTCAGGGTCAACCTCTGGCTACCTAAAGCTGGAGGCTGAGTCCCTCTTTTGGCTTACTGGAGGGTCAGGTTTGGGGTTTTTAGGCCCCAGGTTTGGCTGTGCCCAACAGTGTCCAGCTGTGGGAGGTCCCTAACTAAGTTTAAGGGGGATCCCTCAGGAGTCTGTTTTATTTTCACTTGGCTAGGTCTACTAGCTTCAGTGACCCTCATCTGCTGATTGGGGGGTTCTTGTGGACAGGGGGGCCTTTGGGGTCCACCACTGGCCTCCCTGACCTCTACAGCCCTGGGCTGACCGAGGCAGGGTAGAGAGGGGCAGGTTACCTGCTCCAGACTGGGTCCCACCTTGGAAGAGTCCACTGACATCAGGGGCTTTGCAAGGCTAGGCCTGACTACCTCTGGGGCAGTTCCTTCACCAGGGGTCAGATCAGTTCCCTGAGGAGGCTGATCCTTTCCTAGAGTCTGGTGGGAGGGAGACTTCTCTTCCTCCTCAATGCTCTCTGTCTGAGTGGAGTGATCCATAGTTTCAGGCTACACAACACTATCTGTTTGAGTAGAGGCTGAGACCATTACAGCCTTACCAACCTTTTCAGGAAGGCACTCAGTTTGTGTTTGGGCTGTGACTGTCACAGCTCTCCTATCCTGTTCTGGAAAGTCTGTCTGAGCCTGGGCAGTGGCTACCACTGCCCTTCCAACCTTTTCAGGGAGGAATGGTGCTTGGACTGGGGCTGTAGCTATTACTGCCCCACTAACCTTTCTGGGTAGGCCTATCATCCTGGAGTGGGTTTCTTGCTCCACCTCAGCCCATGCTGAGAGTTCCAGGTCATTCCCCAGTAAGCAATCTATAGGTAGGTTGTCTGTCACTGCCACTCTCATGGGTCCTGTGACATTACCCCAGCTGAGCTCGATTACTGCCTTGGGATGCCTTCTTTTCACTCCATGAATGTCTGTCACCTGATAAATGAAACCAGGGGTCAGTTGAGCAGAGGGGACCAGATGGTCAATCACCATGGTGATGCTGGCCCCTGTGTCTCTGAATGCCTCAACTTTCTGACCATTGATAAGGGGCTCTTGTCTATACTTCCCCAAAGTGTGGGAACTAGTAGTGAAGTTGGCAAACCCCATGCCAGTCTCACAGACAAGAGTTGTGTTAAGGGACCTGGCTAGGCCATGGTCCACCTGGTTTCCCAAAGTAATGCCCACCACATTCTTGGGGGCACTCCCACCACCTGGGGGATTACCACTAGTGGTAACAGGAGGTCTGGGAGTAGTACCCGGGGGTATGTTTTCCTTATTGTTGTTGGCCTTGGGGCAACTGCTGTCACTTTTGTAATGGCCCACCTGTTTGCAGGTATGACAATAAGGTTTCTTTTGGGTAGGGGGAGAAGTCTGGGACCCACCCTTTTCAGAGGATTTTTGGGGCCCTGTGGTTTGATCAGAAGATTTGTTCCCACCCTTCTCTTGAGGCTTGGTTGATTCCTTATTTTGGTCACCACCCTGGTTCTTAGGCCTAATCCTGGTTCTGACCCATTTGTCTGCCCTCTTACCCGATTCTTGTGGAGAGGTCAGATCAGAGTCTACCAGGTGCTGGTGTAATAACTGGTTCTGACAATTATTTAAGATTTTCTCTCTCATAATCAGATTGTACAATCCTGTGTAATCAGTAACCTTACTACCCAATAGCCAGCCTTCTAGAGCCTTAGTGGCCCAATCAACAAAGTCAGCCCAATCCTGAGACTGAGTTTTCTGGGTGTGTCTAAACATCAACCTGTACTGTTCAGTCGTTAAGCCAAACCCATCAATGAGTGTATTCTTCAGGACTTGGTAATTGTTAGCATCCTCAGCTCTAGTAGTGAGGAGCTTATCTCTACCTTTGCCTTCAAAGGAGAGCCACAAGACAGCTGCCCACTGACTCTGGGGGACGCACTGGACAGTGCAGGCCCTCTCCAAAGCAGTTATCCATTTGTGGATATCATCTTCTTGTTTAAAGGGGGGCACTATCTTACTCAGGTGTCTAGACTCCTGTCCTTCTCTCGAGGTAAAATGCTGCCACCAGTGGGGTCTACCCCACTCAATTTCTGCTCTCTAGCAAAGGCAAGTCTCTCTTTGGCCAGGGCAAGTTCTTCCCTTTCAATCCTCAGATTGACTTCCCTCATTTTAGCTTCATACTCTCTTCTCTGAGGGGATGTCATCCCTCTGTGAGAAGAGGTCTGAGAGCCATTGGTTCGAATGGATCTGTTGGAGCCTCTGGATAGAGACCTAACTCGTCCATTCCCAATGTTAAGTCTGCCTGAGAGTCGCCCTGGGGGTCCCCCAAATCCATTCTCATGCCTACTTAAGTTGGTCCTGGTGAGTCTACTGACTTCTACCTGACCCTTGTCTGCCTCATCCCCTGACAACTCCTGATCCTCCTCCTCTCCTGCACTAACTGTTCCATTGAGTTGGAGGTCAGGGTTCCCTCTAAGGGGGGCATGTTCCCATCTGGATTAGAAGAATCTGTGTTGGCAGTCCTTCTGGCATCATAAGTCTCTAAGAGACCAATCAGAAATGGATTTGTAGGGTTAGAACCCTGTTTTAGCTTCCTGGAGGTACATATCTGTCTCATCTCCTGGAAGCTAAGAGCTGCATATCTTGAGACGACCTGTGGAGGGTCAACTGACACAAGGGGGGCCTCTGAGTTCCCTCCTTTGTCTGACATGCTTTTCTAGTGAGGTGTAAGTGGTGCACTTACCTACACTATTTGTTTGCCTACTGATCCCTTGCTAAGAGTTGTAGTCAGGGTGTGCTAGGCCCTGTTGAACTACAACAGCTGGTTCAGTAGAACTCAGAGTATTCTAAGCTAAGTTATATGTACCTGGGTACTTATGTGATCTTTCACAATGATATTCTTAGGATACGTGTGGTAAAACAACAGCAAGCTCAAATCCCAACCGCTGCTCACCAATGTGAGAAGTTGGCCTGATATGTAGTGCTCACTATTCTAGTGATCACTGTGTATCATTCCAAACGACCCTTATTGATGATTAGTTGTAAGTCAACCTTTAGACCAGCTATCCTAGTAGCATGGACACGAGCAGTCTTTAGGCTAAACTCTAGAGGGCGTGTTAAGCCAGCTGTTATACCATCACAATCACATATACCCCTTGAACACCAAGTGAAAGGACACCACACAAGTTGTTATGAAAATAAAAGTATATTTATTTAGAACACAACAGCCCTGGACTCTTTATGAGGACAGGGCTCTAAGCACAATACAAAGCTCTTAAAGAAATTCTGAAAGTCGCACAATTTACACAAATGCCCGAGGGGCACGAAAAACCATATACTCTAAAAGTGGAATGCGAAATTACTAGCAGGTAAGTACTACTCTAATAGGCTTTAGGATCGCTGGGACTGGACTACTGAACCTTCAGATTACTAGCAGGAGGCCTAGGGAGATCGGGTGCAGAGTGTGCACTCTCACGCGGGATGCGGGACAAAGTCTATGGGTGCTAGATTTCGTAAAGTTAGTGTTATCGGACGAATCCGACTAGGTAGAGCTGAAACGAAAAAGGATCTGGACATTTAGATAGTTAAGCTATGCTGGAGCACCGAAATGCTCAGGTTACCTAGCCCAGGGGCTGCGGCTTCATAGGTCTGAAAAGACGTCGGGAATCCTCCTTGCAGTCTATGGAGCCTGAAAGAAGAAGTTGCTGGCAGGCGACCAGTGATGAAGTTCGATGCGACCCAAGCCTGGATCGGTGAAGATGGATACCTGTAAGCAGAGCGGACCAAGTTCTGAATCACTAGCCAGTGATTAGATGGGCACCAGGATGGCACCGGACGAAGTCACCTCGAACAGGTGAGTGGGCGACGCTGGGCTCTGCAGTCTCTCGGACCAGGAGGCGTTGTCGGCGACCAGGATGGAGGTGCGAGCTGTCCCACGAAGGTATCTGCTGTCGACGTCGCTGGACCCAGGATTGGGGCAACAAGTCTTGGCAAATGCAAGCCCACGCGGTGGACTCAAAATGGCGTCTGGAGTGGACCAGGAGGGTCCGGGGTGCTCCTCTGTTGGAGGGGAGCAAGGGCCAGTCTGGAGCAACCCGACCAGCGGTGTTGTCATCGTGGTGCGTCGTCAAGAGGGCTACAAGCCAGCAGGCAAGTGGCCGGACAACGCGGTGAGCAGCAAAGAGTAGAAGGGCCCCACGCAGATCTCGTGGATGCTGGGGGGCTGGACTTCGGTGCTGGATCTGCTCAGGGTTAGGGCTTCTCAAACCCCAAAGCACTCACTCGAGGATCCCTCGGCGGTCGTGCTGGATAAGCGTCGTGCAGTTCTGAAGATGGCCGGTCCCTCGAGGTCTCGTCACACCCACGGATCTCAGCTGAGCTGACGATGTAGGTAGAGGTCAGAGGTGCCAAGAAAGCCGGGTCTCGTCGTGCTGATCGGTCGGATTCCTGAGGAAGGACGTGCAGCAAACCGCAGTGTTCTTAGTTGGTGCCCGCAGATGCAGGGTGACTACTCTTTAGCCACAAGGGAGAAATCTTGAGAAGAAGTCTTGAGTTCCTTTCATAGAAAGTAGTTTCAGGATTCAAAGATGATCTAATTTGGAAGGGTCTCCGCTCCCACCTTTATACTAAAGAAAGGGGCTGGTACGGGACTAGGTCCTGCCCATGGGTGGGACCTGGAAGGGGGGTGGTTACACCCCTCTCCCATGCC
This sequence comes from Lissotriton vulgaris, assembly GCF_964263255.1. Lineage (NCBI taxonomy): Eukaryota > Metazoa > Chordata > Amphibia > Caudata > Salamandridae > Lissotriton > Lissotriton vulgaris. The sequence continues at coordinate 1,382,723,063 of NC_141691.1, read as the reverse complement.
GGACTTTCCCCAGCTCAGGGGCTGGTGTGCCCCTGGAACTGGTTCAAACTGGCAGATGCACAGTGAGCACCGGGGTGCCACTTGCAGTCACCTTCCTATTCAGCCCTGCCTACCTAGGATACACAAAACCCTGTCTGGGATGGTGCTAGCACCGCCCCTGACAGGAAACCCTTTGTCCAAGCTCTCCTCGCTGGAAGGACTCCCAGCAGCAGGAGGTCAGACTTGTGTCTGTGGTGGCAGCATCCATTTTGTGATGCTGAGGCTCGAGTTAACTTTAACCGCGGTTCACAGTTACATACATGTCATGTCCCTCTAGAAGGGTGGAATGCTAACCCCGTCGCCAAAATTGGCGAGGGGTTAGTATTCCAATTCGTATGACACCTTACTCGACATGTTTTGATAAAGCGATACCAAAGATAGCAAATAACCGCAAGGATTATAATGCACTTAGGAGTATATGGTACGCGTTATCATACAACAGCTATTAGGACTTGGTTCCGCAAGCTGCAGACGGGCTCAGCTCATGCCAGAGCACCATCTCACATAATTCCAAGCACTCTGCCTTCAGGATTGTTAAGGCCTGCCATACATAGGAGTGACTGATAGGAATACATGTGTCCATTTTAGGGTTAGATATAGGTATACTATATCTACAGCAAAGGGTGATTACACCACTTTGCCCCAGCTGTTGTGCAGCCAGTTGTGTCAGATTTAGATGGCCAGCCAGGGGTGGCATAATACATGCTGCAGCCCCTGGGTACACCTATGCCCTGAGTTACAGGGTCTGATAAGGTGGCCCAGTACCAATTAGATATGTACCTAAGGTACATGGAATCCATTTTAGAGAGAGAGCAGTAGGCCTGGGGCCCTGAATAGCAGGGTCCCAGGTCAACTAAGTCAAAAAACCAGCAAAACACCAGGCAAAAAAGATGGGGGTAACCATAGTCAGGTATCCACCTTCCTACACAACCCCCCCCCCCCCCAAACGAAAGGAGATAAGGCTATCCTTGACCAGGTAAGCCTATATTGCCTGAGTGGCCATATGAGGTGGTACATGCACTGGCATGGTTACCCCCTGTATCATGGTCCACTAAGCAATCCCTCACCCTAAGGGTATCTGAGGGTCTCCACCATAGGGAATCACTACCTGTGGTGTGTTTTGGCAAAGTAAAAGGCTGGTGCTGGGATGGAGTACTGAAGTGAGGCTCCACTAAGGTTGGGCTCAACTTCTTCCAATCACTACTCACCAAATCTGCCTTTCTTTCCATGACTGGGTTGCTGTGAGCTCTCAGGGTCAACCTCTGGCTACCTAAAGCTGGAGGCTGAGTCCCTCTTTTGGCTTACTGGAGGGACAGGTCAGGTTTGGGGTTTTTAGGCCCCAGGTTTGGCTGTGCCCAACAGTGTCCAGCTGTGGGAGGTCCCTAACTAAGTTTAAGGGGGATCCCTCAGGAGTCTGTTTTATTTTCACTTGGCTAGGTCTACTAGCTTCAGTGACCCTAATCTGCTGATTGGGGGGTTCTTGTGGACAGGGGGGCCTTTGGGATCCACCACTGGCCTCCCTGACCTCTACAGCCCTGGGCTGACCGAGGCAGGGTAGAGAGGGGCAGGTTACCTGCTCCAGACTGGGTCCCACCTTGGAAGGGTCCACTGACATCAGGGGCTTTGCCAGGCTAGGCCTGACTACTTCTGGGGCAGTTCCTTCACCAGGGGTCAGATCAGTTCCCTGAGGAGGCTGATCCTTTCCTAGAGTCTGGTGGGAGGGAGACTTCTCTTCCTCCTCAATGCTCTCTGTCTGAGTGGAGTGATCCATAGTTTCAGGCTACACAACACTATCTGTTTGAGTAGAGGCTGAGACCATTACAGCCTTACCAACCTTTTCAGAAAGGCACTCAGTTTGTGTTTGGGCTGTGACTGTCACAGCTCTCCTATCCTGTTCTGGAAAGTCTGTCTGAGCCTGGGCAGTGGCTACCACTGCCCTTCCAACCTTTTCAGGGAGGAATGGTGCTTGGACTGGGGCTGTAGCTATTACTGCCCCACTAACCTTTCTGGGTAGGCCTATCATCCTGGAGTGGGTTTCTTGCTCCACCTCAGCCCATGCTGAGAGTTCTAGGTCATTCCCCAGTAAGCAATCTACAGATAGGTTGTCTGTCACTGCCACTCTCATGGGTCCTGTGACATTACCCCAGCTGAGCTCGATTACTACCATGGGATGCCTTCTTTTCACTCCATGAATGTCTGTCACCTGATAAATGAAACCAGGGGTCAGTTGAGCAGAGGGGACCAGATGGTCAATCACCATGGTGATGCTGGCCCCTGTGTCTCTGAATGCCTCAACTTTCTGACCATTGATAAGGGGCTCTTGTCTATACTTCCCCAAAGTGTGGGAACTAGTAGTGAAGTTGGCAAACCCCATGCCAGTCTCACAGACAAGAGTTGTGTTAAGGGACCTGGCTAGGCCATAGTCCACCTGGTTTCCCAAAGTAATGCCCACCACATTCTTGGGGGCACTCCCACCACCTGGGGGATTACCACTAGTGGTAACAGGAGGTCTGGGAGTAGTACCCGGGGGTATGTTTTCCTTATTGTTGTTGGCCTTGGGGCAACTGCTGTCACTTTCGTAATGGCCTACCTGTTTGCAGGTATGACAATAAGGTTTCTTTTGGGTAGGGGGAGAAGTCTGGGACCCACCCTTTTCAGAGGATTTTTGGGGCCCTGTGGTTTGATCAGAAGATTTGTTCCCACCCTTCTCTTGAGGCTTGGTTGATTCCTTCTTTTGGTCACCACCCTGGTTCTTAGGCCTAATCCTGGTTCTGACCCATTTGTCTGCCCTCTTACCCGATTCTTGTGGAGAGGTCAGATCAGAGTCTACCAGGTGCTGGTGTAATAACTGGTTCTGACAATTATTTAAGACTTTCTCTCTCATAATCAGATTGTACAATCCTGTGTAATCAGTAACCTTACTACCCAATAGCCAGCCTTCTAGAGCCTTAGTGGCCCAATCAACAAAGTCAGCCCAATCCTGAGACTGAGTTTTCTGGGTGTGTCTAAACATCAACCTGTACTGTTCAGTCGTTAAGCCAAACCCATCAATGAGTGTATTCTTCAGGACTTGGTCATTGTTAGCATCCTCAGCTCTAGTAGTGAGGAGCTTATCTCTACCTTTGCCTTCAAAGGAGAGCCACAAGACAGCTGCCCACAGACTCTGGGGGACGCACTGGACAGTGCAGGCCCTCTCCAAAGCAGTTATCCATTTGTGGATATCATCCCCTTGTTTAAAGGGGGGCACTATCTTACTCAGGTGTCTAGACTCCTGTCCTTCTCTCGAGGTAAAATGCTGCCACCAGTGGGGTCTACCCCACTCAATTTCTGCTCTCTAGCAAAGGCAAGTCTCTCTTTGGCCAGGGCAAGTTCTTCCCTTTCAATCCTCAGATTGACTTCCCTCATTTTAGCTTCATACTCTCTTCTCTGAGGGGATGTCATCCCTCTGTGAGAAGAGGTCTGAGAGCCATTGGTTCGAATGGATCTGTTAGAGCCTCTGGATAGAGACCTAACTCGTCCATTCCCAATGTTAAGTCTGCCTGAGAGTCACCCTGGGGGTACCCCAAATCCATTCTCATGCCTACTTAAGTTGGTTCTGGTGAGTCTACTGACTTCTACCTGACCCTTGTCTGCCTCATCCCCTGACAACTCCTGATCCTCCTCCTCTCCTGCACTAACTGTTCCATTGAGTTGGAGGTCAGGGTTCCCTCTAAGGGGGGCATGTTCCCATCTGGATTAGAAGAATCTGTGTTGGCAGTCCTTCTGGCATCATAAGTCTCTAAGAGACCAATCAGAAATGGAATTGTAGGGTTAGAACCCTGTTTTAGCTTCCTGGAGGTACATATCTGTCTCATCTCCTGGAAGCTAAGAGCTGCATATCTTGAGACGACCTGTGGAGGGTCAACTGACACAAGGGGGGCCTCTGAGTTCCCTCCTTTGTCTGACATGCTTTTCTAGTGAGGTGTAAGTGGTGCACTTACCTACACTATTTGTTTGCCTACTGATCCCTTGCTAAGAGTTGTAGTCAGGGTGTGCTAGGCCCTGTTGAACTACAACAGCTGGTTCAGTAGAACTCAGAGTATTCTAAGCTAAGTTATATGTACCTGGGTACTTATGTGATCTTTCACAATGATATTCTTAGGATACGTGTGGTAAAACAACAGCAAGCTCAAATCCCAACCGCTGCTCACCAATGTGAGAAGTTGGCCTGATATGTAGTGCTCACTATTCTAGTGATCACTGTGTATCATTCCAAACGACCCTTATTGATGATTGGTTGTAAGTCAACCTTTAGACCAGCTATCCTAGTAGCATGGACAAGAGCAGTCTTTAGGCTAAACTCTAGAGGGCGTGTTAAGCCAGCTGTTATACCATCACAATCACATATACCCCTTGAACACCAAGTGAAAGGACACCAAACAAGTTGTTATGAAAATAAAAGTATATTTATTTAGAACACAACAGCCCTGGACTCTTTATGAGGACAGGGCTCTAAGCACAATACAAAGCTCTTAAAGAAATTCTGAAAGTCGCACAATTTACACAAATGCCCGAGGGGCACGAAAAACCATATACTCTAAAAGTGGAATGCGAAATTACTAGCAGGTAAGTACTACTCTAATAGGCTTTAGGATCGCTGGGACTGGACTACTGAACCTTCAGATTACTAGCAGGAGGCCTAGGGAGATCGGGTGCAGAGTGTGCACTCTCACGCGGGATGCGGGACAAAGTCTATGGGTGCTAGATTTCGTAAAGTTAGTGTTATCGGACGAATCCGACTAGGTAGAGCTGAAACGAAAAAGGATCTGGACATTTAGATAGTTAAGCTATGCTGGAGCACCGAAATGCTCAGGTTACCTAGCCCAGGGGCTGCGGCTGCATAGGTCTGAAAAGACGTCGGGAATCCTCCTTGCAGTCTATGGAGCCTGAAAGAAGTTGTTGCTGGCAGGCGACCAGTGATGAAGTTCGATGCGACCCAAGCCTGGATCGGTGAAGATGGATACCTGTAAGCAGAGGGGACCAAGTTCTGAATCACTAGCCAGTGATTAGATGGGCACCAGGATGGCACCGGACGAAGTCACCTCGAACGGATGAGTGGGCGACGCTGGGCTCTGCAGTCTCTCGGACCAGGAGGCGTTGTCGGCAACCAGGATGGAGGTGCGAGCTGTCCCACGAAGGTATCTGCTGTCGACGTCGCTGGACCCAGGATTGGGGCAACAAGTCTTGGCAAATGCAAGCCCACGCGGTGGACTCAAAATGGCGTCTGGAGTGGACCAGGAGGGTCCGGGGTGCTCCTCTGTTGGAGGGGAGCAAGGGCCAGTCTGGAGCAACCAGACCAGCGGTGTTGTCATCGTGGTGCGTCGTCAAGAGGGCTACAAGCCAGCAGGCAAGTGGCCGGACAACGCGGTGAGCAGCAAAGAGCAGAAGGGCCCCACGCAGATCTCGTGGATGCTGGGGGGCTGGACTTCGGTGCTGGATCTGCTCAGAGTTAGGGCTTCTCAAACCCCAAAGCACTCACTCGAGGATCCCTCGGCGGTCGTGCTGGATAAGCGTCGTGCAGTTCTGAAGATGGCCGGTCCCTCGAGGTCTCGTCACACCCACGGATCTCAGCTGAGCTGACGATGTAGGTAGAGGTCAGAGGTGCCAGGGAAGCCGGGTCTCGTCGTGCTGATCGGTCGGATTCCTGAGGAAGGACGTGCAGCAAACCGCAGTGTTCTTAGTTGGTGCCCGCAGATGCAGGGTGACTACTCCTTAGCCACAAGGGAGAAATCTTGAGAAGAAGTCTTGAGTCCCTTTCATAGAAAGTAGTTTCAGGATTCAAAGATGATCTAATTTGGAAGGGTCCCGCTCCCACCTTTATACTAAAGAAAGGGGCTGGTACGGGACTAGGTCCTGCCCATGGGTGGGACCTGGAAGGGGGGTGGTTACATCCCTCTCCCATGCCGGACTTTCCCCAGCTCAGGGGCTGGTGTGCCCCTGGAACTGGTTCAAACTGGCAGATGCACAGTGAGCACCGGGGTGCCACTTGCAGTCACCTTCCTATTCAGCCCTGCCTACCTAGGATACACAAAACCCTGTCTGGGATGGTGCTAGCACCGCCCCTGACAGGAAACCCTTTGTCCAAGCTCTCCTCGCTGGAAGACTCCCAGCAGCAGGAGGTCAGACTTGTGTCTGTGGTGGCAGCATCCATTTTGTGATGCTGAGGCTCGAGTTAACTTTAACCGGGGTTCACAGTTACATACATGTCGTGTCCCTCTAGAAGGGTGGAATGCTAACCCCGTCGCCAGAATTGACGAGGGGTTAGTATTCCAATTCGTATGACACCTTACTCGACATGTTTTGATAAAGCGATACCAAAGATAGCAAATAACCGCAAGGATTATAATGCACTTAAGAGTATATGGTACGCGTCATCATAGAACAGCTATTAGGACTTGGTTCCGCAAGCTGCAGACTGGCTCAGCTCATGCCAGAGCACCATCTCACCAAATTCCAAGCACTCTGCCTTCAGGATTGTTAAGGCCTGCCATAGGCGTGACTGATAGGAATACATGTGTCCTTTTTAGGGTTAGATATAGGTATACTATATCTACAGCAAAGGGTGATTACACCACTTTGCCCCAGCTGTCGTGCAGCCAGTTGTGTCAGATTTAGATGGCCAGCCAGGGGTGGCATAATACATGCTGCCGCCCCTGGTAGGCCCTGGGTACACCTATGCCCTGAGTTACAGGGTCTGATAAGGTGGCCCAGTACCAATTAGATATGTACCTAAGGTACATGGAATCCATTTTAGAGAGAGAGCAGTAGGCCTGGGGCCCTGAATAGCAGGGTCCCAGGTCAACTAAGTCGAAAAACCAGCAAAACACCAGGCAAAAAAGTTGGGGGTAACCATAGTCAGGTATCCACCTTCCTACACAGAGAAAAAAGAAGAAAGAGGAAAGAAGAACAACTGCCTGTAATCTCCTTATTAATTCTACGTAGTTACTTAAAGAGAGACCAAACGGATATTTAATTGTGTTTAGTCAGGTACCTTGGTTTGTACCAATTACTTGTTTTTATTTTTTGCCAAATTTCATACGTATTTAGTGCAGAAACATATACACATTCAAATTGCAACAATTACCACATATATATAAAATCTCCTTTAATCTTAATGTATACGCAATATACTAATTTGCTCCTGTTGGTATGCCGACGCGTTTCGAGTCGGGCCAAGAAGGTTCCCGAACTCTCATCAGGGCCTTATGAACAAGCTGTGTGGGATGTGAAAGAGACATTGAGAATAATCAACTTAGGTTGAGAGCCATATATCTCATGTTTATCTTGTGCCATCTATTAAATCATACCTGTATTTTTGGGTCAGGGGAGAACCATGGTGTTCTCAAAATTGCGGCTGAGCACAGCGTTTTCCTTCACGTAAGCCGTGTACCCATGTAGTGGTTGTCCCTAAGTGAAGGAACAACTTTATCTATAAATATACTTTTACAAAGCTGAGGGAGTTTTAATTTTAAAAAATGCAAATCAGAGCGTAACATACCTCTTTAATATTGCATTATGCTGATCCCACTCGGATACTGACTCTAGTGGCCGCTTTTGTATGTTGATACCTGTTGAAAACAGAGAGTATCAAGATACAATCCTTGATGCAAACGAAGGAGTTTATCAAAACGTGACTGCGAGGCGTCTCGTTAGTTTTAAAGTCTACCTGTCTTCACTCGCGCCAAGCCTGGCGTTTAACTTCTTAACAAATGTGACGGGCCGAGTTCTCTGCAATGAAGGCTTTATCCTAAATATAAAAGCGAGACAGCGATTAATTGTCTCGCTCAGAATTCAGCGCCTGGCCTCGGCACTAAAACCGCAAAGCAAACACTTACTGTTTGTGCGGTCACTGTCAGGCGCGCACTCGTCTGTTTCCGTGTAATGTAGGAAGCCGTATGGTAGTGTGGGATTGCTGTGGGCATTGTTTTAAAAGATTGCATTGTGGGTACTGTTTATCTTACTTGGAATTGTGGGAGAGGTAGTCCCGATTTTTACGGCTTTGCAAGTGGGGACGCCAAATGGATGGCTCACATAAGTTATATTTAAATGTGAAATTTAGATATCTCACATTTGGATTTTAACCCATGTTGGACATCCGTGTATATGTGCATTTTGCTCAATCCAATATACAGCTTTTACCAAAAATAGCTCATAAGGAACTTTTCCCCTTTATATTAAGTTGTTATGTTACATAGACCCCTTTGGTGAATATTTAGAAAATGCGGACGCTATCACACTCTAGCTAGTTCAGACATACTGTGTAGTCCAGTAAGAGTAGTATTAAACTTCAAAATAAGGTATGCTTCCTTTTGAAGCAACATATTGTCAATGTCAGTAAGGCGCTGTGTGCTGTTTTTATGGTGAAAAGTACAGACCATTTAAAGTAGTTTTCACTGTGGGATTTTTCAATGAAATGCTCAACCATGGGAGCGGTGAGGACTTTCCTTTTAAGCCGGGATTTGTGCTGGCCTATGCGTGCATTGATCTGTTGGTTTTTCCGATATAGATCTTCTGGCACGGACAAATGATGACGTAGATTACATTTTTTGTTTTACAATTTGAAAAAGTATGATGTTGCCATTTGACATTCATATGTTGGAATTCTTTACCCTCAATGGTGTTGGCACAAGCATACCATAAACAGCACACAGCGCCCTACTGACATTGACAAGATGTTGCTTCAAAAGGAAGCATACCTTATTTTGAAGTTTAATACTACTCTTACTGGACTAAACAGTATGTCTGAACTAGCAAGAGTGTGATAGCGTCCGCATTTTATAAATATTCACCAAAGGGGTCTATGTAACATAACAACTTAATATAAAGGGGAAAAGTTCCTTATGAGCTATTTTTGGTAAAAGTTGTATATTGGATTGAGCAAAATGCACATATACACGGATGTCCAACATGGGTTAAAATCCAAATGTGAGATATCTAAATTTCACATTTAAATATAACTTATGTGAGCCATCCATTTGGCGTCCCCACTTGCAAAGCTGTAAAAATCGGGACTACCTCTCCCACAATTCCAAGTAAGATAAACAGTACCCACAATGCAATCTTTTAAAACAATGCCCACGGCAATCCCACACTACCATACGGCTTCCGACATTACGCGGAAACAGACGAGTGCGCGCCTGACAGTGACCGCACAAACAGTAAGTGTTTGCTTTGCGGTTTTAGTGCCGAGGCCAGTCGCTGAATTCTGAGCAAGACAATTAATCGCTGTCTCGCTTTTATATTTAGGATAAAGCTTTCATTGCAGAGAACTCGGCCCGTCACATTTGTTAAGAAGCTAAACGCCAGGCTTGGCGCGAGTGAAGACAGGTACGACTTTAAAACTAACAAGACGCCTCGCAGTCACGTTTTGATATACTCCTTCGTTTCCATCAAGGATTGTATCTTGATACTCTCTGTTTTCAACAGGTATCAACATACAAAAGCGGCCACTAGAGTCAGTACCCGAGTGGGATCAGCATAATGCAATATTAAAGAGGTATGTTACGCTCTGATTTGCATTTTTTAAATTAAAACTCCCTCAGCTTTGTAAAAGTATATTTAAAGATACAGTTGTTCCTTCACTTAGGGACAACCACTACATCGCTACACGGCTTACGTGAAGGAAAACGCTGTGCTCAGCCGTAATTTTGAGAACACCATGGTTCTCCCCTGACCCAAAAATACAGGTATGATTTAATAGATGGCATAAGATAAACAAGAGATATATGGCTCTCAACCTAAGTTGATTATTCTCAATGTCTCTTTCACATCCCACACAGATTGTTCATAAGGCCCTGATGAGAGTTCGGGAACCTTCTTGGCTCGACTAGAAAAGCGTCGGCATACCAACAGGAGCAAATTAGTATATTGCGTATACATTAAGATTAAAGGAGATTAATTCTGTTGATGTTCCTTTGCATTAGACGTAGTCTTGTGACAAATTGTGAAGTTGATTTTCTTCAGAAATAAGAAAATAAGAAGTGTGATTTTTGTATTGTTTATAATTTAACTGTTTTTCAGATGTGTTGCAGTTTTGTTTGAAATGTATATATATGTGGTAATTGTTGCAATTTGAATGTGTATATGTTTCTGCACTAAATACGTATGAAATTTGGCAAAAAATAAAAACAAGTAATTGTTACAAACCAAGGTACCCGACTAAACACAATTAAGTATCCGTTTGGTCTCTCTTTAAGTAACTACGTAGAATTAATAAGGAGGTTGCAGGCAGTTGTTCTTTTTTCTCTGATTCACATAAGGTCCAGCCTGCTCCTGTCCCGTTAAGGACCTAACTCCCTTGGGTTTTCAAAATTATCAATCCTGAAGGCAGTGTGCTTGGAATTATGTGAGATGGTGCTCTACCATGAGCTGAGCCTGTCTGCAGCTTTCGGAACCATGTCCTTTAGCTGTTTCCATGATAACGCTATACCATATACTCTTAAGTGCATTATAATCCTCGCAGTTATTGCTAACTTTGGCACAGCATTATCAAACCATGTCGAGTAAGGTGTCATACGAATTGGAATACTACCCCCTCGCCAGTTCTGGAGACGGGGGTAGCATTCCACCCTTTTAGAGGGACAGGACATGTATGTTACTAAGACCCCCGGTTAAAGTTAACCCGAGCCTCAGCATCACAAAATGGATGCTGCCACTACAGACACGAGTCTGATCTCCTGCTGCTGGGAGTCCTTCCAGCGAGGGAGGCCTGGACAAAGGGTTTCCTGCCTTGGGAGGTGCTAGCACCACCCCAGACAGGATTTTGTGTATTGAAGTAGGACAGACTGAAAGGAATGAGACATGCCTGGGGCACACAAGGTGTCCCTGTGCATACCCCGGTTCAAACCAGTTGCTGGGGCACTCCAGCCCCAGCTCTGGCACAACACCGGACAAAGGATAGGGGGTGTAACCACCCCCTTCCTGGTCCCACCCATAGGAGGGACCTAGTCACAGTATAGCCCCCTTTAGGAGAATAAAGGTAGGAGCTGGTCCCATTCCAAATTAGATTAATCCTGATTTGAAACTTCAAAGAAGAAACTCTGGACTTCGACGTTCTGCTCCACAGAAGACTGAAGAAATCTCCCTTGTGGCCAAGGAGTGACCACCCTGCACAAGCAGGCACCATCAAGCGTCCTAGCAGTTCACTTTGTCGTCCTTCCCAGTGGAACCAGACTTCAGAGCCCGACGAGACCCGGACTTCCAGACCTCTCCGACCTCTACCTACATCTGCAGCACAGCTGAGATCAGTGGGTGCGACGAGACACGTGGGACTGGCCATCTTGGAGAAACTGCACTTCGCTTCCAGCACGACTTCAGAGGCATCCTCGAGAAAGTGCTTTGGGGATTGAGAAGCCCCAGCCCCGAGCAGCTCCTGCACAGAAGACCAGCATCCACGAGATCTGCGTGGGGCCCTTTTGCTTGATTGCTGCTCGACCCGTTGTGTGGTCACTTGCCGGCTGGCTAGTGGCCTCCTAGACGATCCTTGAAATCCACACCGCTGGTCTGGTTGCTCCAGACTGGCCCTTGCTTCCCTGCAAAGGAGAAGCACCGTGGACCCTTCTGGTCCGCACCAGACGCCATTTCCACTCACCGCGTGGGTTGCCTTTGCCAAGGCCTGTTGACTCTGAATTTGGATCAGACACCGCCGACAGCGAGATCCTGCGTGGGACAGCTCGTGCCTCCATCCTGGTCGTCGAAGACACCTCCTGGTCCACGTGGCTGCAGAGTCAAGCGTCCACTCTTCATCTGATCGCGACAAAAGCATCTGGTTCATTCCTGGTTCCACTCCGGTCACTGGCTAGTGACTTTGAACATTGTCCCCTCTGCTTTCAGGTCTCCATCTTCCTTGATCCACCCTTGGATCACTCAGGACATCTTCCTCCTGGTCGTCTGCAGCATCTTTCTTCAAGGCTCCATTGACTTCAACGCGGAAACCCGACACACTTTCACACCTATGCACCCTCAGCCCGTGGGTGAGGTAACGAAAGCATTTCGGTGCTCAAAAGTAGATTGACTCTCCTAGTGTCCAGGTATCCTGTAGTTTTAGTCGTAACCAGTCGGACCTGTCCGTACTCACCTTTTTCTTAATTTGTTCTGCCCATTGACTTTATTACGCATCTCGCGTGTGAGTTCACACTCTGCACACGCGTCCCGTGGGCCTCCTGCTCCTTACCTAAGGTTAGGGTAGTGTAGTCCCAGCGATCCTACAGCCTCTGGGCATCTTCATTTCCTCTATCGATTTCCTCATACCATTTACTTAGTATATGGTTTGTCGTGCCCCTAGGGCACCATTGTCATTTGTGCAACTTATCGTATTTTTCTTAAGAGTCTTGTTATGTGCTTAGCCTTCTGATCTCATAACAGGGTTTTGTTAGTAATAAATATATTGTTTATTTTCATAACAACCTGTGTGGTGTCCTTTCATTTGGTATTCAAGGGGTTATATGTGGTAAAACAGCTGGTTTCACATGCCAAAAGAGTTTAGCCTAAGACTGCTTTGTCCATGCTACCATTAGGATAGCCGGTCTATAATGTTGACTTACAACAAATCACCATAAGGGTTGTTTGGACTGATACAAGGTGATCACTAGAACTAGTGAGCATCATATATCAGGCCAACTTCTCACACGCATGGTCTCACTATTTTATCCAAAAAGGGCTACAAGCCCTCTTGTATCCGCAAAGGGCTTGGTGCCCCTTCCGGTGCTTACCTATTTGTTGGCTTCGTGGCAGTCTTCTTTACCATTTTGTAATTCATCTCTGCATACCTAATGTCATTTCTTTTCCTCTCTGCGAAGCAGGAACCAAGCACGGATTGATTCAACTGAACCCGTGCCTGTCCGCTGCTCCTGACGTGATTGAGGTACTATTTTGTTCATATTTTAACTTCCAGTGCCCTGCAAACAGAAGGCATGTGACTGGTGCAAATGTGCCCAGTAGGGCAAATAAAACTGCAAAGTTGTATTTTTTATAGTTAGTCTTCTTTTATTTTGCCAAGTCTTCTTTTCTCACTTTGTACGCATATATTCTTTTCTTTTTACTAGTGGCCGCTGTTCTCCAAACATGAGATCTGAAAGAGACACGTTAGTGATAGAATCCTTACCTTAGAATATCCCCAGGCGTCAGACTGGATCCGGACAGTTTTGCTAGCAGTACCTCTGAGCCTCAGTAGGTGGCTCCGTGCGGTTCCACGTACGTCGCTGGCATCATATGCGCTGAGATGATGTCTCAGAGACTACTTAGGCACCACCCATGCACGCAGGTGTCAGTTCTTTCTTTTTCTGCGCCAGTAAGCGCAGACCCGGTTAGAGCACATACCCTAGTCATTTTTTGACTATCTTTTTGAGACTTTTGTCTTGTGATGGTTTTCTCTGGTGCGAGTAGGGTGCCTGGTTTCAAGCCTTGCGGGACCTGCCGTTGCAATATGTTGGTGGCTGACCCTCATGATGTTTGTCTCTACTGCCTAGAGCGCTACCATGACTCCCGGACCTGTCTGGACTGTAGGGCATGGCCCGAAGGCCCTGAGGGAACGGCGCCAGAAGTCATTCGAAGTTTGCACTCGTACCCCGCCGTTCCAGATCCAGGCATCGTTCCCATGACCTCTCGTGGAGTCGTCACCCCCACTCCTCTTCGGATACGGGTAAGAAACGGCACAAAAAGAAGTCGAAGAAGCGTTTGCCGTGTCTGCTGTCACCCCATCGGTCCCCGGATGCGGACGAGGGGGAAAGGGGATCCGCCCCTGCAGCTCCTTTGGAGCCTGGGAGTCCCGTGGCCTACCCGCCTTACCCGGGTCCGTCAGCGACTCCTGCACAAATACAAGAATTCCTTCCTTCCATGGACTGCCTTTTTAGGCCTCAGGCTCCCGCCGGTGCGCCTTAGGGCCTGCGGTCCCGTGTCTGGATCCTGCTGGTCCGGCGACTCCTACGGCAGATCCAGCCCCGGTGCCACCGGCAGGATTCTGCGCCACTGGCTCCGGCCTCGGCACCAAGAGGTCTCATGCTGCCGCCCTCGGCGCCGCAGTGGATATCGCTGGTTCCGCCTCTGTCCCAGTTCCTGGAGGGATTTGTCCCCGCCTGGGATCCGAATTGGGAACCGGTGCTGTTCACAGCGCCGTTTATTCCTTCACCAGTTCCTGCCCCGCCGCCGAGGCATGTGCCTTTGGGGCTGGCAGAGGAGGATGACTGGGAAGGGTTTGAGGACCCGCTTGCTCGTCAGTGTGATTCAGAGCAGGATCGGGTGGAAGACTTGGAGGAGGCTGGGGGCCTCGACGTCTCCTCTGATCCGGGGCTTGCCTCTCCCCCACCCACTATGGAGGAAAGTGCCTTGTATACGGTGGTGCTCTGTCGGGCTGCTGAGGTCCTTAACCTCGATCTCTCCACGTTGACCCCTGAAGACAAACCTCTTCACTGAGATGCTCCAGCCTGCGTCCACTTCTTCGAAGCCACTGCTGCCCTTTAATGATGCCCTCACCGAAGTCTTGTTGGGCACTTGGTTACGGCCCGCCATGGGGGGGGCTCCTGTGGATAAGAACGTCCCCAGGCATCATCGCCCAGCGCCGGGTGACCCTGCCTTTCTGACCACTCATCCTACATCCTAAAGTCTGGTCATTCAGGCTTCTAAGTTCCAGAGTGCCTTTCCGACGGCTCCGCCTGATAAGGACTCTAAGAGATTGGAGCAGTTTGGCAAGCGGTTGTTCTCTTCAGCCAGCTTAGGACTGCGGTCAGTGAACACTGCATGCCTTCTGGGCCGCTATTCCCTCGCGGTGTGGGTTTCCGTGGCTGAGGCTTGCCTCCGTGCCCGGAGGAGGTCCAGATTGGGCTGTTTAAGGCTGTGGCTGAGGGTAAGGACACAGCTAGATTTGCTATTCATTGTGGCTTTTACACCGCGGACTCCATTGGTAAGGCAATTTCCACGACCGTGGCGCTTCGGCGCCATGCCTGGCTGAGGTCCTCCGGGTTCTCCCTGGACGTTCAGAGCTCGCTAATTGGCATGCCTTTTGACGGCACTTGCCTGTTTGGTGATAAGGCCGACATGGCACTGGAGCGTTTTACGGACTCTCGAGCTACGCCAAGTTCTTGGGCCTTTCACGACGCGACCGGCCACGTCCACGTTTCATTCTTTCCGTGGCCATGGCAGAGGCACCCCTGCCCGTTCGTTCAGCCAGAAGCCTGTGCAGAACCAGACTCAGCTGGCCCGTGGGTGCGGCGGCCACCGCCGTGGTTCTAGGGGCCGGCATGAGGTTCAGTCCACCTCCGTGACGTCTACCTCGAAGCCTTCCTAGTCTGAGATTCAGGTCGCATCCCACGCCAGTGGGCGGCAGGATTCACCATCACCTTCTCCATTGGCGTTCTATCACTTTCAACAAGTGGGTGTTGCAGCTCGTCCGGAGGGGCTACTCCCGCCCCTTCGAGTCTTTTCCCCCACGCCTCCTCAGTTCCACTGCATGTCGGGGGATCACTTTGCGCTTCTCCAACAGGATGTTGCGGCCCTTTTGGCCAAGGGGGCCATCAAGCACGTTCCTGGGCCGGAAGTAGGACGTGGTGGTTCTTCCCACTACTTTCTCTTCCCAAGGAAGGACAAAGGGGGCTTGCGCCCCATCTTGGACACAAGGGACGTCAATCGCTTCCTCCTGAAGAAGTTGTTAAGGATGTCGACTCTGGCTCAGGTCTTGGCTGCCCTGGAGACTGGATTGTAGCCTTGGACTTGCAGGACACATATTTTCACATTCCCGTCCTGCCAGCCCACCAGCGTTACCTGCGGTTCACGGTAGGCCAGGAGCATTTTCAATTTGCTGTGCTCCCCTTCGGCCTTACCAGTGCCCCTCGGGTGTGGCAGCTCATCTGCGCAGGTCAGGGGTGTCAGTCTTCCCCTACCTCGACGATTGGTTGTTGAAGGCGGGCTCGCCCCAGGCAGTCGTCACCCACCTTCAGACTACAGCCGACCTCCTTTACTTGCTGGGGTTTTCCATCAATGTGTCGAAGTCGCACTGAGTCCCTCTCAGAAGCTCGCCTTCATCAGAGAAGTTCTGGATTCAACGCTGTTTCGGGTCTATCCTCCCGAGCAGCGAGTCTGGGATATTCAGGCTATGATTGTGATCTTTCAGCCTCTGTCCCGGGTTTCAGTCAGGATTACCCTCTGGCTCCTGGGCATGATGGCCTCCCGCATCCTGCTGATACAACATGCCAGATGGCATATGCGGGCTCTGCAGTGGGACCTGAAGTTCCAGTGGGCACAGCATCAGGGGAACCTATCCGATCACGTCCAGATCTCGGAGGGCACTGCACTGCACTTGCAATGGTGGCTCACGAATCGCAATTGGGTCAGTGGCAGATCCCTCACCCTTCCCCAACCAGACCACACAGTGGTGACGGATGCATCCCTCCTAGGATGGGGAGACCACTTGGGAGAGGCGGAGATCAGAGGCCTCTGGTCTCCGGCGGAGTCCTAGGTCCATATCAACCTTTTGGAGCTTCGGGCGATCCACTGAAAGCATTTCTTCCCTCAGGGGGAGTGTAGTGCAGGTGTTCACGAGCAACACCACCGCCATGTGGTACTGCAACAAACAGGGTGGGGTGGGGTCGTGGATCTATGTCAGGAGGCTCTGCGCCTCTGGACATGGCTGGAACATCAAGGCATTACCTTGGTGGTTCAACACCTGGCAGGTTCTCTGAACGACAGGGCGGACAAACTCAGCCACAGGTGCATGATGGATAACGAATGGCGTCTGAACTCGGACAGGGCGCAAGGTCTCTTTCTGCAGTGGGATGAGCCTTGGTTAGATCTATTCGCCACCGAAGATAATGCGCAATGTCATCTGTTCTGCGCGTTTGGAATTTCCAAGGCGGACTCGCTCTGCGATGCTTTTCATCTCGAGTGGAGCGGCGGTCTATTGTACGCCTTTCCGCCTATACCACTTCTGCCCAGAGTGCTGAAGAAGAAGCAGCACGACCGGGCCCAAGTCATTCTTGTGGCACCGGATTGGGCACAAAGCTACTGGTATCCCGAGCTACTCAATATGGCAATTGATCCTCCGATCTGACTTCCTCTTCAGGAGGATCTTCTGTTGCAGCAGCAGGGGACGGTCCTTCACCCGAACCTGTCCAGCCTCCACCTCCATGTGTGGAGATTGAGCGGCAAAAGTTGTGGGAAGTTGGCCTGGTATATGGTGTTCACTATTCTAGTGATCACCTTGCACCAGTCCAAACAAACCTTATGGTGATGGTTGTAAGTCAACCTTATAGACCAGCTATCCTAGTGGTAGCGTGTACAGAACAGTCTAAAGACTCTTGAGAGCGTGTAAAGCCAGCTGTTTTACCATATGTAACCCCTTGAATATCAAATGAAAGGACACCACATAGGATATATATAAAATATATATGTATTTATTTGTAACCCACACCTCTGAACTCGTTATGAGGTCAGAGGCAAAAGCACATAACAAGACACTTAGTTATTATACGTTAAGTTGCACAATTTACGGTTAGGCCCTAGGGGCGAAGCAAACCATATATCTGAAAGAAACAAGTTAGTATTAGATTCCTTACCTTAGAATATCCCCAGGCGTCAGACTGGATCCGGAAATTTTTGCTTAGCAGTACCCTTGCGCGTCGGTAGGTGTCGTCTGCGGCTCCGTCGTCGGTGCCGTGATGACGTCGTCGGAGTACTTTGACGCCGTCTCCGCGTGCTGACATCCGTTCTTCGTTTTTCCGTGTCAGCAAGCGCAGATCTTGAAAAAGCAGTAACCCTTAGTCAATTTTTGACTAACTTTTTGGATCACTTTTGATCATTTCTCGAAGTCTTGCGACTCCGATCGGTGCCATAGGGATGCCCGGATTCAAGCACTGCGAGGATTGCGACCGCACGATGTCGGTCACGGATCCTCACCACCTGTGCCTAACGTGTCTAGGCGTCGACCATGATGACAAGGCCTGCTCCGACTGCCGGGCCCTCTCTTCAAAAGCCAGGCGGGAGTGGTCCCGCAGGTGACTCGAACTCCGGCAGTCGGCCCCGCGCCGCGAGAGGTCCCGGTCCCACAGGAGGTTGAGGGACAGGTCGCGGGCCCGGAGCCACCACAGCTCCAAGAGTAGGCACCACTCCTCCGGGTCGAAGTCGTCGTCAGGTAAGAAACACAAGAAGTCGAAGAGGCGTCATCGCTCTTCTGACTCCCCCCGACGCTCGCGCGACGCGGGTTCGGGTGACACCGCCTGCGCGGCTCCTACGGAGTCGCGGGCGTCGTGGCCTGCCCCACACCCTCCGGTCCCTGGGCATGACGCGACGCCGGGGGAGATCGAGCGCTTCCTCATGGCCATGAGGAACCTCTCTTCCCCCGACGGGCTCCGTGGCGCCTTCGGGCCCAGCGGACCCGTCTGGGGCCCCTAGCGGGTCGGGGGCTTCGGCCCCGGCGCCATCGAGTGCTTCGGCCCCGACGCCGCCGGCGCCTTCGGGCCCTGCGCCGCAGGACCCCACTGGACCCGCTTCGGGATCTGGGTCGTCGCCGGTGGACCTTACGACCCCCCCGGCATCGGTCCGTCAGGTGTCTCCTCCGGCGCCGTCCTCGGGCGGCGCCGTCCCCGATGCCTCCTTTGCTCCGGTTCCGGCGTCGGAACGGCGCCGCTGGGTGCCGCTTTCGACGGTGCTCAGGGAGTTTTACTTCAATGAACTGGCCCCATTAATTGAAAACCCTGAGTATCAGGAGATGGGTGATGAGGAGGATTGGGAGGGGTCTGAAGACCCTCTGACCCGAGAGTGTCAGTCTCAGGAGGACTGGACAGGGGAATTTGGGGAGGCCAGTGGTCTGGACACCTCTCCAGACACTGGTTTTGTCTCACCTCCTACCGTGGCTTCGGAGGAGGGGGCAACCTATAGTGTGGTGTTGATGAGGGCTGCCAAGGCCTTGGGCCTTGAGCTCCCCGTCGCGGCCTTGAGGACTAACCTCCTCACTGAGGTCCTTAAACCACAGTCAAGCTCGGCCGAGCCTCTGCTGCCCTTTAATGAGGTCCTGACCGACGTTCTTTTGGGCACTTGGTCCAGGCCCGCTACGGGTTCGCCCGTAGATAGGAACGTGGCCAGACGCCACCACCCGGCCCCGGGCGACACATGTTTCCTGTCCACCCACCCCACCCCTGAGAGCCTGGTCATCCAGGCATCCAATTCCCAGACCGTATTCCCGTCGGCTCCGCCCGACAGGGTATCCAAGAGGTACGAGCAGTATGGAAAAAAGATCTTCTCCTCCCTGCGGTCTTCCAACACTGCATGCCTCTTGGGCCGCTACACCCACTCTCTGTGGGAGACGGTTGCGGAAGTGCTGCCAGAGTGTCCGTTGGAGGTACCGGCAAAACTCGGCCAAGCCCTTGTGGAGGGCCGAGATGCAGCCAAATATTCTATCCGGTGTGGGCTGGATACCACCGACTCACTAGGTAGAGCGATGGCAATGACGGTGGCGGTTAGACGCCACGTCTGGTTGAGGTCCGCCAACTTTTCGGCCGATGTCCAAAACACACAGATGGACATGCCGTTTGATGGCCGTCGCCTTTTTGGCGACAAGGCAGACCATGCGCTTGAGCACTTTAAGGACTCCAGGGCTACGGCTAAGTCCTTGGGCCTCTCGGCCCCGCACCAGCAAACGGGTGCCTTTCGCTCCTTTCGTGGCCAAGGAAGGGGCGCCCCCACATATGTGCTGCCAGCCACACGCCGCAGACTAACTTCCAACGTGGTGGCGGCCGTGCAAATCGCAGTGGAGGCGGTCGGGGACAACGGCAAGGCCAGTCCACACCTTCCCCCGCAGCATCCGCCTCTAAACCCTCCTAGTCCGTGCTTCTCGGCCCATGTGACGCCAGTGGGGGGCAGGGTTCGCCATCACCACTCTCACTGGCGCACTGTCACTTCGGACAGGTGGGTGCTGCAGATCGTCCGGAGGGACTACTCCCTCCCCTTCGAGACGACCCCTCAAGCCATGCCACCGCAACACCACCGCGTATCAGGGGGTCATTTGCGGCTTCTGCAGGAGGAAGTTTCGGCCCTCTTGGCCAAGGGGGCCATCAAGCGCGTTCCTGGGCCAGAAGTAGGACGTGGTTGCTACTCCCACTACTTTCTGGTACCCAAGAAGGGCAAAGGGGGCCTACGCCCTATCTTGGACCTACGGAACGTCAACGGCTTCCTCCGGAAGGAGAAGTTCAAGATGCTGACTCTGGCTCAGGTCTTATCTGCCCTGGATCCAGGAGACTGGATGGTAGCGTTGGACTTGCAGGACGCTTATTTCCACATCCCCGTCCTGCCGGCCCACCGGCGTTACCTGCGGTTCACGGTAGGCCACGAGCACTTTCAGCTCACCGTGCTCCCCTTTGGCCTAACCAGCGCCCCACGGGTGTTCACTAAAGTGATGGCGGTGGTCACAGCTCATCTGCGCAGGTTAGGGGTTTCAGTCTTCCCCTACCTCGACAACTGGTTGTTGAAGGCGGGCTCGCCCCAGACAGTCATCAGCCACCTCCACACGACGGCAGACCTCTTGCATCAGCCGAAGTCACACCTGTGCCCCTCTCAGAAGCTCCTTTTCATCGGAGCGGTTCTCAACTCGGCGCAGTTTCGGGTTTACCCGCCCGAACAGCGGGTTCGGAATATACAGGCTCTCATTCCAATCTTCCAGCCTTTATCCCGAGTCTCGGTAAGGTTGACGCTGGGCTTCTGGGGCTGATGGCTTCCTGCATCCTTCTGGTGCATCACGCCCGTTGGCGGATGCAGGCTCTGCAGTGGGACCTGAAGTTTCAGTGGGCCCAGCATCAGGGCAACCTGTCCGACCATGTCCTGATCTCGGAGGGCACTGCGAGACAGCTGCAGTGGTGGCTCACGGACCGCGATTGGGTCAGTGGCAGATCCCTCTCCCTTCCCCAACCGGAGCACGTAGTTGTGACGGACACGTCCCTCCAGGGCTGGGGAGGCCACATGGGAGAGGCGGAGATCAGAGGTCTCTGGTCTCTGGCGGAGTCCCGGCTCCATATCAACCTTTTGGAGCTGCGGGCGATTCGCCTAGCACTGAAGGCATTCCTCCTCTCTGTCTGAGGGAGTGCAGTGCAGGTGTTCACGGACAACACCACCGCCATGTGGTACTGCAACAAACAGGGCGGGGTGGGGTCGTGGACCCTCTGCCAGGAGGCTCTGCGCCTCTGGCAATGGCTGGAACATCAGGGCGTGACCCTGGTGGTTCAACACCTGGCAGGTTCTCTGAACGCCAGGGCGGACAAACTCAGCCGCCGGTGCATGATGGATTACGAATGGCGTCTGAACTCGGACGTGGCGCAAGGTCTCTTTCTGCAGTGGGGAGAGCCTTGGTTAGATCTATTCGCCACCGAAGAGAACGCGCAATGTCATCAGTTCTGCACGTTGGAATTTCCAAGGCGGCACTCGCTCGGAGACTCTTTTCGTCGCGAGTGGAGTTGCGGTCTATTGTACGCCTTTCCGCCTATACCACTTCTGCCCAGAGTGCTGAAGTTCAGACACGACCGGGCACAAGTCATCCTTGTGGCTCCGGACTGGGCACGAAGGTACTGGTATCCCGAGCTACTCAGTATGTCAGTCGATCCCCCGGTTCGTCTGCCTCTTCAGGAGGACCTTCTGTCGCAGCAGCAGGGGACAGTCCTCCACCCGAACCTGTCCAGTCTCCATCTCCATGCTTGGAGATTGAGCGGCGACAGTTGAGGCCATTTGACTTGCCTCCTGAAGTCTGTAACATCATTCTGGCAGCCAGGCGTCCCTCCACAAAGTTGGTATACGCCTGCAGGTGGAACAGATTTGTGGCATGGTGCACAGCAAACGCTGTGGATCCTCTCTCTGACCCTCTTTCTGAGGTTCTTCTCCTTCTTCTTTCTCTTGCCCAGCAGGGCTCTGCTCTGGGCACTATCAAGGGCTACCTTTCTGCTCTTTCAGCCTTTTTAGTTTCAAATGTATTTTATTGAGCCAGTAAGCATAGTAAAGCATCACATTACAAAGTATATGTAACAGGTAAACCAATCGATAATGACGGGCAGACGTGTTTTCAACACGCTGTACGGTTTGGCGAAAAATATGGTTTCCCGATGAGATCGATCTGATGCTCATAAGGCAAATGATAGGCAGGATTAGCAAACAGGTTTGAACAAACAATGCCCACAAAACCCCTCCACCCCCCCGGCTTACCCCCCGCCCCCCTCCCTCACCAGTGTGCCGTATGTGGGAGATCCATCGGTCTCCGGTCAGAAAAAAGCTGTCGTGTTTACCCTTGAGGGTCCTGAGCCCCAGTACTCGTATCCGTAAGGCGTAGCAATCGGAGATATTTCGGGCAGGTTATTTCGTTGAACTCCTTAGATAGGAGAGATATAAACAGCTGCCAGATCTTTTGAAATGTATCCGTAGTTTGTGTGAGGGTGGCCTGGATGCGTTCCATGCCCAAAGTGAACCAAAGTTTGTGTAGCCACCCTGTGTGCGTGGGTTTGGTTGGCGTTCCCCAGAGTGATAAAATATGTTGTGTAGCTGCCTGCATGGCAATGCCCATCTGGCGGCCCGGGTAGATTTCAAGGGGAAGGTAAGTGCATTTGGGAATCCCAGGATGGCGTACGCGGGGAATCTTGGAATTTCGGTGTCAAAGGTTGCATCTATATCATTCAAAACAGTGTCCCAGTAACTGCGAACTTCACTACAGTCCCAGAGGATGTGTGTCAGAGTGCCCTGTTCCCCGCATCCTCTCCAGCATAAGTCGCTCCGGGATGGATTGCCCTTGTGAAGCCGGACTGGTGGAAGGTGCCAATATGTAGCTAATTTTACGGCTGTTTCCCTGCCCGCTGTGTTACGTGTAGTGTGTGATGCCCTGTAGTATACCTGGCCCCATTCCTTAGGCGTTAGTGACCTGCCCAGTTCAGCTTCCCACCTTTTCTGACCTGCTGTTTTGCTTAGCGCTAAGGGGGGTGTAAGCATTTTATATAGGTCCGATATTAGATGTTGATCAGTGTTTTTGGTCAGGAGCCACTTCTCAAAGGAGGTCAGCGGGAGTCCCACTAGGGTGACTATCGTAGGGTCAGTCAGCCAGTGGCGTAATTGAAAGTACTGAAAAAGGTGAGGGTCCGTGATATCATAGCCGTGTTTGATGTCTGCAAGAGTGAGAAAGCCTTGCGTGTCGAAGAGGTCCCCAGCGCACTTGCATGCGGTGCCCCGCCATTGCGTGAAGGCGCGGGGGTCATTGCCCGGTGGGAATTCTGGGTTGTCTAAAATTGGGGTGAATGGAGAGGGAAATGTGGTCAGCCCTCTTTTGACTGCTACCGTGTCCCAGACTTTAGTGACCGTGCGCGTTATAGGTGAGTTGGTGAGGTAAGTCGGTCGGTGTCGTCTAGGTAAAAAGGGGATGTCCCAGAGGGATCTCTGAGCCATGGCTCTGTCCTGAAAGAGCCACCTTTTCTCTGACTCGGGTCTATACCATTCCACTAGGTATCTAAGTTGTGCTGCTTGGAAGTATTGTAGTAGGTTGGGGATCCCCAAGCCCCCCTCATCCATACCACTGTGTGACAATTGTTTATGTAGACGCGCCCGCTTGCCCTTCCAGATAAAGTGGTGTAGCGCTGCCTGGAGATCTGAGATGGTGCCGCTCGGGGGGGCTACCGGTAGGGTCTGGAAGACATACAGGATTTTGGGCAGGGTCGACATTTTCCCAGCTGCAATTCTATTTGAAGGTTACAGCCGTATGTGGGGGTCGGCACGCGAGGGCGAGCGTTTCCCCCCAGCGGTAATATTAGGGACTTCCCTCTGTTGATCTTGAAGCCTGCGACCATGCCAAACGCGTCCAACTCCTCCAGCAAGGCGGGCACCGAGAGGTTAGGTCGGTCAAGAGCGACTATGATGTTGTCTGCGTAGAGGCTGATTGTATGTGGTTCACCGCCGAAGGTGACACCAGTAATGCCTGGGTTGTATCGGATTTTCTGCGCTAGGGGTTCAATGTAGAGGGCAAACGGAAGGGGAGACAGGGGGCAGCCCTGTCGCGTCCCACGTTGAATGTCAAAGGGGTCGGAGCGCACACCGCCCAGCCGGACTCGAGCTTGGGGATGGTGGTAACAGCTGGCGATCCAGGAACGGAAGCGGTCACCAAGTCCGAAGCGCAGCAGCACCTGCTGTAAGTATGTCCAGTCAACGCGGTAAAACGCTTTCTCTGCGTCTATGGCCACAAGCACAGCGTCGGATTCCTGGAAGTGTGCTTTATCTATGAGTTGCAGCATTCTTTTGGTGTTATCGCTGCATTGGCGATTGGGCACGAAGCCCGATTGGTCAGGTTCCAGGATTCTGGGTAGGAGCGGGCCCAGACGGGCTGCTAGAACTCCGGTGAAGAGCTTTAGGTCTAAGTTCAGCAAGGAGATTGGACGGAATGCTGAGCAATGTGTCGGTTTTTTGCCCGGTTTGGGCAGGACGATCACTTCGGCTGCCAGCATGTCGGGGGGAATAGAGCCAGGACCCTCAAAAGAGTTAAAGAGCCGGGTAAGGACAGGAGCCACAAGTTGGCAAAATGATTTGTAAAACCCCGCCGAGAAGCCATCCGGTCCGGGGGATTTCAGTGGGCGAAGCCTAGATATAGCCGCAGTGACTTCCTCCAGGCGGATAGGAGTGTCCAGCGCGGTCGCGCTGGTCTGGGACAGCTCCGTAATTGTCGCTGAGGACAGGTATGTTTCAATACCCGTAAGAGATGGCGCGTCAGCGCCGTATAGTGAGGCGTAATAAGTTCGGAACGCGTTTGCGATCTGGGTGTCCTCAGTGAGGGTGTTCCCAGAGCCGTCCGTGAGGTCAGTGATTTTCGTGTGCTGGGATTTAGCTTTGAGGGCGCTGGCTAACAAGCGTCCTGTTCTATTGCCCCCAACATAATACGTGTGTCTAAGGCGGAGCGCAGCGAATTCGGCTCTGTCCGTGTCGAGGGAAGCCAGCTGGGCCCTGGCAGCTTTCAATTGCCGCCATATCCGCGGAGCGCCCGTGCAACTGTGTATTCTCTCTAATTCGGCAACTTGGGCCGTGAGCTCGGTTCTCTTCTCTTTCCGATCCTTAGCCTCCTGAGCAGCGATTGCAATCAATTCCCCACGGACCACAGATTTTAAAGCTCCACATAAGGCCGACAACGACACCTCCGGTGTATCGTTAATAGTCAGGTAGTCAACAATGCATTTATGTAGGCATTCTCGGATTTCTGGCCGCTGCAACATGGTATTGCGGAGACGCCATGCACCTCGGGGGCGGGAGGGTGTAGGGGCAGCAATAGTCAGTTCTATTACGTCGTGGTGCGAGAGCGCTGCGGGCACAATGTCAATCTCAGCTAAGTTAGAGATCAACTCAGACGATCCAAGGAAGTGGTCCAGCCTGGCGTAGGTGTGATGGACGTGGGAGTAGAAGGTGAATTGTGTCGCGTTCGGGTGCGCGGTGCGCCATAGGTCTACCAAACCCCTATCTCGTAGCCCTTCCACCCCTGCCTCAGTGATAGCGCCGGAGTCTCCATAGCGGTGTCCCGACCTGTCTTTGCTAGAGTCCATGATTAGATTGAGGTCCCCCCCGATGAGCAGAAGTGTGTTGGATGCTTGAAGAGATTCAGAGTGCACCTTTCAGAAATGTTTCCTGTCCTGTGTTGGGAGCGTAAACTGACCCTATTGTAAAGCTCATACTACCAAGCTGGAAGGTGTGCGCGAGAAGACGGCTCTTAACCTCAACAGCCTTGTCCCCCACCTTCCAGCGAAAGTGTCTAGATACTAAGATGGCCACCCCGGCTTTCTTTGTGGGAAGGGAGGAGAAGAATTGTTGGGGAAAGGCGCGCAAGCGCATCCTGTGCCAGTCTTTGGGCAATAGGTGGGTCTCCTGAAGCAAACAGAGGTCGGCCCCGGAATTTTCCAAGTAAGAGATTATCGCCCTTCTTTTAATGGGGTTGTTCAATCCTTTGACGTTTAGCGTCAGTAACTTCAGTTTAGGGCTAGCCATTATCACAAAGTATGGGTCGGACAGCGTCCAGTATAGCAGTGTCACTCAGCTCAGAAGCTGGGGAGAGGGTTAGACAGAGCGAGAGGAGCCCCGACCACTGCGTGGCACATAGAGAGTGTGTGTGCGTACTAGGTATGTTTGTGCACAACTGAAGGAACACCCGTAGAGGGAGGTGTAGCATTGAGGTGCGGATACATGACGCGGCTGCTCTATGAAAATCATTGTCCCCCCGGCACACTGGTTCCCACCCTGGTTCCCACCCCAACTGTACCCCCAAAACACCCCATGTGCTCACGGTCAAATTCCATGAAGTCAAACTTTTGCCAACAGTCCCCCCCCACCCTCCTCCCACTTCCCAGGCCCCAACACCCAAATGTGAATAGGTATAGTCCCAGTCCTGTTAGTCCACACTGGGCCGTGGTAAAGGTCATCGTTCGGGTCATGTCCCGTAGCAGTCACATCGGCCCCCCGCCCGATTCCCACCCCTCTCATGGGGATGAGGCAAGCTATGATTGATCTCCCCGGTAGTGCAGACTTCACCCAGAAGAGGAGGTCTCCTTGGCCACCTCTGCCACTGCTGTCGCCCGTTCCTGCGTGATGATGGAGGCGTCCGGTTTCAGGTGATGTGAGGGTGATCTTCTGCGTTTCACTGTCTGCCAGTCCCCTTCAGAAGGCCTCTGGGACGAGCTAGGAGTGAGTTCTTCAACATCGTGCTCAAGGCCTAGGAGGGTGCAGGTGTCCTTAAGTGAGCGCAGCTGGTGCAGCTTCCCGTTCCATTTGAATATTAGTCTAAACGGGTGTCCCCAGGAATACGGAGTCTCATGTTGCCTTAGGAAGTCCGTTGCTTTCCTGAACTCTTTGCGTTTTTGCAGGGTAATGGCCGACAGGTCCTGGTACAAGGCTATAGAGGTACCTTGGAATTGAAGAGGTTGGGCCCGCCGTGCTTCTCGGAGGATCCGCTCCTTCAGCGGAAAGTCGGGTAGAAAGGCCAATATGTCCGGTGGCGGAGCGGAGGAGCGTCTAGGCAACCCAACCCTATGCGCCCTGTCGATGCGTATCTCGAAGTCTGCTGGCTCGCCCAGAACGGCCCTGAATAAAGCTTGCAGGTAGCCGGTGACATCAGACCCCTCCGTTTTCTGAGGAACTCCCCGGACACGTATGTTGTTCCGACGGGAGCGGTTCTCAAGATCCTCTGTATGGGCTTGGAGGTCCATCTGCTGGTCAGTAAGTCGCACAATTTCTTGCTGGAGGTGCGTTATTTCCAGGCTTCTGGACTGATCCGCTTCCTCTACTGCTACCACTCGGTCCCCAAGGCCCTCCACGTCCCGTCGGAGCTCCCGGACCTCACCCGCTACCTCCTGCTTTAAGGACCTGAAGTCGTCCCTAAGGGAATTAAATAGTGTTTCCAAGAAAGTTCTAGTGATGGGCGACTGGTCATCTGCCGGTGCTGGCGTTACTTTCACGGTCGACGGGGAGGGTGGGTCTTTGCTAGTTTTCGGCTGGGCTTTGGCCAAGAGTTCTGGAAGCGTCTGCGACCCTTTCTTCGAACGCTGTCCCGCCATGTTGTATCCGGGGCCTCAGCGGCTTGTGAGATTGTCCGTCAGGGTGTCGGGCGCAGCCACGTGAGACCAATGGCGAGCCTGGTAATTCCAGGGGGCGCCGCCGCTCTGTCCCCGGGAACCCGGCCCGCAGGTGGTGTGGTAGTGTCCCCCTTGTGATGATCGGAGGGGTGGGCGCCCAGAAGTCCGCCCCAGGGAACAGCCCGGCAGCGGACCAATGTGAAAAGTGGGTAGCGGTGGCGGGCACCCACAGATATGGCCGCTGAGGCTCGTGGCGATGCTGGGTGGAAAGTGTTGGGTTCAGGTGCAGGCGCCCGCTTGCCGTTGTCTGCAAGGCGCAGTCTGTAGGCCCGAGGGGTCCCTAACGCCAGAGGCTCGATTGTGCCCCCCGAGTCTCGTGGTGCAGCCCACCTCAGTCCCCCTCACCTGGGTGTGACCGCTCCGTGTGGTGGTTCAGGGGTGGTCTCTCTCCACGGCCGCAGTCTCGCTGTGCTCTGTGAGTCCGCTGGGCTATGTCCGGTCAGCTCCACCGGCAGGTCTGGCTCTCCGGCACCACCCCAGATAATCGAAGTGCGGCCTCTGTGTGTTCCGTCGGCCCTGGCGATGCAGCCTGGCCGGCGGCCCCCGCTCCGGCGATGTCAGTGAAGGCGCCACTTAGCTGGGTTCTGTTTGGGCGCGTCTCGGCCTCACAGGGCCTGCCCAGCAGGCAGCGCCGGTAGGCCCAAAGCCGGGGGGTCGATTTTTGCAGTGCCCGGCCGGTGCGCACCTCACCGCCGGCCAGGCATCAGGAGCGGAAGCGCACACCAGCCCGGATCGCCGAGTCCGCAGTCTTGCCAGGGCCTCACAGGTGGGTGCTTCGAACCGCCGTAGGATCCCCCTAGGGCCAGGGGCTGTAAGCGCGCCAGCTCTCACAGGGCCGGGGTGGCCGCCATTACGTGGCTGCAGTCTGTAGTCCTCAGCACCCTCGGGCCCGTGCTCGGCCCAGATGTCGGCGTTCGGGTCACCGTAGGACTCGGTGGGTTGTTGGTGGCAGCTTCCGCAGTGTGTTACGCCGCAGGGAGATCTGGCTATGCAGTTAGGCGTTATTAGGCGGGATCGGGCAGGGAGCCTCCGAGACCTGCGACCGATCACGCCGACATCTTGGCCACGCCCATCTCTTTCAGCCTTTTTGAGGATGCCTGATCAACCTTCCTTGTTCAAGTCCCCTATTGTTAACCGATTCTTGAAAGGCATCATGCATACGTTCCCTCCTGTGCCCTTTGTGATGCCTCAGTGGGACTTGAACTTGGTTCTTACTTTTCTGATGTGCGCTCCCTTTGAGCCACTTCACAACTGTCCTCTTCGCCTTCTCACTTTGAAGACTGCCTTCCTGGTAGCCATCACCTCTGCCAGGAGAGTGAGTGAGCTCCAGGCTCTATCCTTTAAACCTCCTTTCCTTTCGGTCCATCCGGACAAGGTTGTGTTGAGGACACGGCCCTCTTTTCTACCCAAGGTAGTCACCGCCTTTCACATCGGGCAATCTATCACCTTGCCCACCTTCTTTCCGCCTCCGCATCCCTCGAGAGAGGATGAGAGGCTCCACCGTCTGGACCCAAAACGTGCGCTCTCGTTCTATCGGGATTGCACACGCCAGTTCCGGGTGGATGACCAACTCTTTGTTGGTTACGTGGGCGCTAAGAAGGAGAGAGCGGTGCACAAGCGGACCATCTCGTGGTGGATCATCTTGTCTATCCAGGCGTGTTACTCCTTGGCTAAGAAGGAACCCCCTGTTTGGCTGAGGGCTCATTCCACTCGGGCCACAGCGACTACAACTGCCTTGGGCCGAGGAGTGCCCTTGCAGGACATTTGCCAGGCGACTACGTGGGCCTCGCTGCACGCGTTTGCAAGACATTATTGCCTGGACAGCCAAGTCCGGAGGGATGGCTTCTTTGGCCGTTCCGTCCTCCAGGACTTTCTGGTGTGATTATTGGTTCGCAGACCCACCACCGGGGTTGGTATTGCTGGGGTATCTATTCTAAGGTAAGGAATCTATCACTAACATGTCTCTTTCAGATGCACAAGTTACTACTTGTGTAACGATATATCTGTAAGAGACATTAGTTAGTGATAGATTCCTTACCGACCCACCCATCCTCCCCGTTCTGCGAACCGATATCTAGGGTTAAGGTCATCCCCTTTCAGGGCACTAGTTTCAAGGCACCAGTGTTGGTTTTTAGCATATCTCTTAGTTTCTGGCGCGGAAAAGCTGTGTCTAAGAACTGACGTCAGCATGCGGAGGAGGAGTCTAAGTACTCCGACGACGTCATCACGGCGCCCATGACACCGACGACGGACGCGGAGCCACAGACGATGCCTACCGACGCGCAAGGTTACTGCTACGCAAAAATTTCCGGATCCAGTCTGACGCCTGGGGATATTCTAAGGTAAGGAATCTATCACTAACTAATGTCTCTTACAGATATATCGTTACACAAGTAGTAACTTGTGTATCTCTTGATGGGTCGTTCTCTGCATCAAAGCCTGTTACTCGTTGGCTAAGAAGGAGTCTCCTGTGGGGCTGTGTGCCCATTCCACCAGGACGACGACAGCCACTACTGCTTTGCGACACGGCGTTCCCTTGCAGGACATTTGTCTGGCAGCTCCGTGGGCCTCGCTGCACACGTTTACCAAGACTTACTGCCTTGGCAGTCCAGTCCGGAGTGTTGGATTCTTTGGCCGTTCTGTTCTCTGTGACTTTCTGGGGTAATCCTGTTCGCAGGACGACCACCGGAGTTCGTATTGCTGAGGTATCTATTCTAAGGTAAGGAATCTATCACTAACTTGTCTCTTTCAGATGCACAAGTTACTACTTGTGTCCCGATATATCCCATCCTCCCCGTTCTGCAAGCTGATTACTAGGGTTAAGGTAATTCCTTTCAGGGCCCTAGTTTCAATGCACCAGTGGTCAGTATCTTGCATGGCTCTGCGTTCCTGGCGAGGAAAGTCATGTACAGAAATTATGCCAGCGCGCATGGGTGGTGCCTAAGTAGTCTCCGTGACGTCATCTTGGCGCATACGACGCCACCTACCGAAGCAAAACTTTCCCGATCCAGTCTGACGCCTGGGGATATTCTAAGGTAAGGAATCTATCACTAACTAATGTCTCTTGCAGATATATTGTTACACAAGTAGTAACTTGTGTGTTTGGGCCATCTCCACAGCCGCTGGTATTCTGCAGATGGGAGAACCTGTTACTCTGTTTCCTACGGACAACCTTTTGGAAGTTCTCCATCAGGGCTCTGGTGGAAGGCAGTTGTTCCTACCCTTTGAAGCATCACTCCACAATTCTCTTATGGGGGCAGGAGGGGGCCCTGCCAGGGGTGATACGGTGCCTCAGGCACTTCTGCATCGTCACCGCCCTGCTCCGCAGGACCCGTTTTGTCTTTCTTTCCATCCTTCTACTCAAGGCGCTCTTCTGCAGAATGCCTTTCCTTGTTTGCCTGTGGTGTTGTTTCCTCCGTCTCGGGAGGCCCGGTGGTTGGATTCATGGGGGCGTAATGTCTTAGTTTCTTCTAACGCTGCCTTGCGGGCGCTTAATACGTTGTGTGTCTTGACCAGGGCTACTTCCAGTCTGTGGGACTCTGTGGGACTCTGTGGAGTCTCTTCTTTCTCATGTGTTTCATGAGAGTGCCCATGCTGACCTATGGAACCATGTGTTGGATGGTAGGGAGTTGGCCGCATTTATTCTTCGTGCGGCTTTCGATGTCGCCTGTAGGAGGGATGGGTCTGCTTCCTATGGTCACCCCCACTTTTTACTTTTGCTTTACTGGTTTTCGACTTAGATGTGGCTGTGGGCCTGCTAATCATACCTACAGCCCAGATGCACTCTCTCTAAATTCACCATGTACTCTAGGTACATCCACAATTGGGAATTGGTTCACATTGTCAGCCCCTGTAGGAGTGTACCATAGGTACTCAGGGCATAGGTGTAACCAAGGCCTACCAGGGGCTGCAGCATGAATTATCCCACCCCTGGCTGGCCACTCAAACAGACACAACTGGCTGATCACTCAGCCGGGGCAAGGTCGTGTAACCACCCCTTGCTTAGGTGTAGTATCCCTATACCTACTTACATATAGACACAAAGTAACCTATAAGTCACTCCTATGGCAGGCCTTAACAATCCTGAAGGCAGAGTGCTTGGTTATGTGTGAGATGGTGCTCTAGCATGAGCTGAGCCTGTCTGCAGCTTTCGGAACCATGTCCTTATAGCTGTTCTATGATATTGCCATACCATATACTCTTAAGTGCATTATAATCCTCGCGGTTAATGCTAACTTTGGTTTGGCTTTATCAAAACATGTCGTGTAAGGTGTCATACACTTTGGAATACTACCCCCTCGCCAATTGTGGCGACGGGGGTAGCATTCCACCCTTCTAGAGGGAGAAGACATGTTAGTTCTGACTATCCCGGTTAAAGTTAACCAGAGCCCCAGCATCCCAAAATGGATGCTGCTGCCACAGACACAAGTCTGAACTCCTGCTGCTGGGAGTCCTTCCAGTCACGGAGGTTTGGACAATAGGTTTCCTGCTTGGGGAGGTGCGAGCACCACCCTAGACAGGAGGATGTGTATTGGGACAAGGAGGGCTGAATAGATTGAGACCCTGCCTGAGGCACACTAAGTGCTTCATGCATACCCCAGTTCAAACCGGTTGCTGGGGCACTCCAGCCCCAGCTCTGGCGCGAAACTGAACAAAGGAAACTGGGTGTAACCACCCCCCTTCCTGGTCGCACCCATAGGAGGGACCTAGTGAGCAAACCAGCCCCCTTTAGTTGTATAAAGGTAGGAGCTGACCCAGGAGAAATTAGATTAATCCTGGAATCGACTGAAGACGAAACTCTGGACCCTTCGACATTCATCCAAGCTGAAGACTGAAGAATCTCCCTTGTTGCCAAGGAGTGACCACCCTGGGAAACCAGGCACCATCCAGTAACTCGACGACTTGCTTTGTCCCCGTTCCCGCCGAAACCCGAGCACAGAGCCTGACAAGACCTCGACTCCTGGATCCCTCTGACCCCACTGCACGACTCCAGCACAGCTGAACCCCGTGGAAGGCGTCGGGACCCGTGGAAGCAGGTAACTTGAAAAGTCGACCACTTGCTAACAGCGCAGCTCCTGAGGCCTCATCGAAGCTGTGCCCTGGGGACTGAGACAACCAGACACCGAGCTCCACCTTCACCGAAGACCAGCCCTTCACACTCCACGAGATCGGCGTGGGGCCCTTCTGCTTGTGTTCTGCTCGACGCGCTGTCCGGTTGCTGGCCCATTGGCTAGTAGCCCCTGGCGACGATCCTTTTTGAAACTCCATCGCTGGTCTGGTTGCTCCAGACTCGCACTTGCTTCCCTGAAAAGGTGAAGTACCTCAGACCCTCCTGGTCTGCACCAGAAGCCTTTTGTGTATTCTGCGTGGGTTGCCTTTGCTTAGGCTGGTTGGCTCCGATCTTGAAGCCGACCCCTCCATCTGCGAGAACCTTCGTGGGACAGCTCCTCTCCAGCACCTGGTCGTCCTCGACGCCTCCTGGTCCTCGTGGCTGCAACTACAAGCTTCACCCCAGCACCTGATTGCTCCTCGACGACGTCTGGTTCCTTCCTGGTTCCACCCGGTCACTGGCTAGTGACCTAGACTCTGTTCCCTCTGCTTTCAGGTCCTCTTCATCCTCTATCCACCCTTGGATCCACCCGGACATCTTCCTCCTGGTCAACTGCAGCATCTTTCTTCACAGGCTCCATAGACTTCAATGGCGAAACCCGACACACACCTATGCACCCGCTTCCTGTGGGTGAGGTAATGCGAGTACTTCGGTGCTCTCAAGGGTATTGAATATCCAAGTGTCTAGATTTTTAGTTGTATCCTTCTAGCTAGACCAGAAGTGTCCTATATCTTCATTTACTTACCTTTTACGTTCCTATTGACTTTCTATTGACTTTCTATTGACTCTCGCATGAGTGTACTAACACTGCACGCGGCCTTCTCCTTACTCAAGTCGTGGTTCTTATACAACTTACTTAGTATATGGTTTTACGCGCTCTAGAGCCTAACTGTAAATTGTGCTATTTAAAGTGTTTCTAAGTGTAACTTGTTTTGTGCTTTTGGCATTGTCCTCATAAAGAGTTCAGAGGAGTGTGTTAGTAAATAAATACATATATATTTTCTATATATCCTGTGTGGTGTCCTTTCATTTGGTATTCAAGGGGTTAAATATGGTAAAACAGCTGGCTTTACACGACCTCAAGAGTCTTTTAGCCTGAGACTTTTCTGTCCACGCTACCTCTAGGATAGCTGGTCTATAACGTTGACTTTACAACCATCACCATAAGGGTTGTTTGGACTGGTGCAAGGCGTTCACTAGAATAGTGAACATCATATACCAGGCCAACTTCTCACAATCATGAAATTTTTTACATACGTTCTTTGTCTCCTAGGGGGGCTGTCTCCGTACTGGCAGGGTTGCTGCTCAGTGCTGAGCTGTGTTCTTTATTCTTTACCCTGCCTTTTGGTACTGCAGTGCCTGGCACTGATCTTTATGGTGTTGTTCCTCACCATTCCTTTTTCCACTTTTTCTTTTTCACACACTGTTCCTGTACTCTCACAGTTTTGCCTGCTGGCTACGCATTGTGGTGCGGAAAAGTTCTTCAAAGAAATCTGACATAGGTGCGCCGGTGTGGGGCTTATGTGACCTCGCTGACGTCACGTATGCGGACAACGCCTGGGCGGAGTCGCGTGCCCGGCGAGCCTGGTGCTGTGGCAAAAAGTTTTCGGATCCAGTCTCACGCCTGGGAATAATTCTACATTAAGGATCTGCGGCTAGAATTGTCTCTACCAGATACATTGTTACCGGAGGTAAGTAACTCATACTATACTGTGTATACTTGCGAAATGTTATTTGTTCACCCGCTCACCTCGAAGACATGTAAAAAATGGGTGGAACTGATGTCAGCACTCTCACAAGTTCTTCTTATGGCTCCAATGAAATAATGTAGACTCGCGAGCAGACCCAGGACATTGTGATGTCCTCATCGATGTGGGAGAGCTGTGAAAAAAGTTTCCATGGAATGCTGTGCAAGGGGTAATTCAAAAGGTGAGGAATCAAGAGGCAGATACCATATCCACTGGAAAAAGTATTACAGAAGGTCAGTACCTTGTTCTTCAATACTGTCTTTGACAGGTTATAATGTACCAGGATACCTATTGCATAGGTATTTCCCTCCCTTTTTTCCTCTGATCATGGGCTTCATGCTACAGGAGGTGGTTTGCTTGTGAAATTGTCTTCTGGTTAGAAAGTTTTCCTATGTCACCTGCTTCTTTGGAAGCATTTCAGTATGCTGGTATGCATTATCTTTGAGTTTCAATATCTCTTATAGTGATATCTTGTTTGGGCCCTTTGTGGTTTTTTTGTGTGCAGATTATACCTAATCTTTTTGGCTACTCTTGTGTTTCCACTTCAGTGGAGTTTGGGAATCTTTTCTTAAGTCCATGTTTCTGGCTTGACCAAGGTTCCCTTGAGGACATTCTTTTTTCGATCGGCCCTTCAAGTTGCCAACCTTTTCACTTATTTTTGGCACAGTGCACTTTTCTTTGGATTCTGATGGTGCACAGGCTGGTTTTGTGTTAGGTGATTTTCGCAAAGGTTTTGCTACCCTATGCTGGGGGTAAAAACCCGCTTTGCCACGCTCTGCCCTGTCGGCACATCAGTTATTGTTACCTTTTTTTTTTTTTTTTTAGAGTTGTTACATATGGCAGGTGTAGGAAGCTGGCTCTGTATATACTATACCAAAGTAAGGATCTGAAAGAGACAGTTAGTAATAAATTCCTTACCTTTAGAATTGCTCCCAGGCGTCAGACTGGATCCGGAGATTTTTATTCCTTAGCAGTACCCCTGCGCATCGGTAGGCGGCGTTGGTCGACTTTGTGTCCGTGGTCTGCGTTGTGGTCGCAGGGATGACGTCACGGTGCCTACTTAGATGCTACGTCTGTGCGCTGACGTCAGTTCCTTCTTTTTCCTCGCCAGCCTAGCGCAGATCCAGAAAGAGCTTGCCCTTTAGTCGCTTTGTGAGAAAACGTTTGTCGACTTCTTTTTTTGACTCGTCAACTCCTAGTGAATGAGGGATGTCCCACCGTCAGATTGTCTTCAAGCCCTGCGAGGTATGTCACAAGCTGATGTCTGTGACAGACTCGCACCTCTTTTGCCTCTGGTGTCTGGAGCGTGACCACGATCCAAAGTCGTGCTCTGACTGCTGGGCCATATATCTTAAGTCTTTGGGGGAGTGGTCCAGAACGTTTTGGAGGCCCGGCAGTCGGCTCCTCGTCGTTCCCATTTTCACTCGAGGGGAAGGTCTTGAGACCGGGGAGCCACCACACCTCATCCATGTCTTCGCACTCCTTGTGTAAGTCTGAGCACAAGAAGAAGGCGAAGAAGCACTGTCACTCTTTACTTTCTCCCCGTCGGTTGGCTGATGCAACGCGGGACCCAGAGCGCCATCGCTCTAAGGCTCCGTCTTCGGTGCCTGATTCAGCGACGACTCAGCACCTTCCCCGTTTCATGGATCTTGGGCATCCCCTACCCAGCTTAATACATTCTATGAAGCTCTCAACCGCATCTTGGGCAGCCCGACTACGCTGGTGCACCTTCAGGCCCCAAGGAGTCGGTCGGGGGCTCTGGGCCTTCAATGCCGTTGGCTCCGGCCCTGGCACCGGAGGACCCCCGTGGATCCAGGCCTGGATCCGGATTGGCGCCGGTCCACCTTACTCGACCTTACCCGAAGCTGATCCCAGTGGCCACGCCCCAGTGTCGACCACGCCCCTGGCTTATGCTGCCCCCATCCTCACTCTCAAGATGGATCCAGAGCCGGACTGACATCGGACGACGTCGGATCTGACGCCGGAGGGTACTTTCTTTCCCTTGTTCATCCCAGGTGTTCTCTATCGCCCTGATGGTGGTAATGTGGACTGGGGGTGGTCACTAGACCGTTTGGCAGCTCAGCTGAAAGAACCAGCCTGGGGAGAGGAATTTGGTGACGCCAGTGGTCTGGACACTTCCCCAGACTTAGACATGCTTTCTCCCCCTACCGTGGCTACGGAAGAGGAAGCATCCTTTGCTGTGGTGATGTGAAAGGCAGCCAAGGCTTTGGGCCTGGAGCTCCCTACAGTGGCAGTCAGGACTAATCTCTGACAGAGGTGCTTCAACCTGCGGCAACTTCCTCAGAAGTCCTCTTGCCCTTCAATGTAGCCCTCACGGACGTCCTTCTGGGCACTTGGTCCAAAGCCCAGCGCAGGGGCTCCTGTTGAACAGATGATTGCCCGGCTCTGGGCGATCCCATTTTTCTCACCCAACACCCTACCCCTGGGAACTTGGTGGTCCAAGCTTCTTCTTCCAAGGGTGCATTCCCTTCTGCTCCTCCAGACAGGAAATCAAAGAAGCTGGATCCTCTTGGGAAGCACATGTTCTCTTCCTTCAGCTTGGCACAGCGGACCATGAATACCGTGTGCCTCCTGGGCTGATAATCCCATACAATCTGGGATATGGTTGCGCAAGTGCTCCCTCCGCGCCCGGAGGAGGCATGGGCTGTTCTCTCCCAAGCCTTGACAGATGGGAGAGACGCAACAAAATTCACAATTCGCTGTGGACTGGATACCACCGACTCACAGGGCAGAACAATTGCCACGTCGGTAGCTCTTCAGTGCTACACCTGGTTGAGGACATTTGGCTTTGTTGGGGGGGCGCTGTTCAAGCACCCTTGCTGGACATGCCCTTTGACGGCTGTCTCCTTTCTGGTGACAAGGCAGACTCCACGCTGGAGCGCTTTAATGGATTATCGAGCTACGCCCAGATCCTTAAGCCTCACAGCATCCTCCCGTCCACCACAGTCTGCCTTTTGCCCCTTTCGCGGCTACTGAGGGGCACCCCACCACATCCGGCCCAGTCTATCCACCGGTCCACACAAGCTGCCCTCCTCTGCGTAGCTGTGGACGTGGGACGCAGCGACGTGGGTCTGGGAGCCAGCGGGCAGGCCAGTCCACCCTTGTACCTCCTGCAGCAGCCTCCAAACCATCCAAGTCTTGCCACCCACCGGCCCAACAATGGCCAGTGGGTGGCAAGATTCACATCACCTCCCCCACTGGCAATCCATTAAGGCAGACAGGTGGGTTTTGCATATAGTCCGAAGGGACTAGTCCCTCCCCTTCGAGACTACTCCTATCTCAATGTCACCGTCTCTCGTTCGCATGTTGGAGGATCATTTGGTGCTTCTCTGCCATGAAGTTTCAGCTCTCTGGGTCAAGGGAGTATCGAAAGGGTTCCTGCGCCAGAATTAGGATGTGGTTGCTATTCCCGCTACTTTCTGGTGCCCAAGAAGGACAAAGGCCTGTGTCCTATCCGACACCTCGGGGCCCTCAACCGCTTCCTCCAGAAGGACAAGTTCAGAATACTCACGTTGGCTCAGGTCCCGTCTGCCCTCGACGATGGAGAATGGATGGTGGTTTTGGACTTGCAGGACACCTACTTATATATCCAGCCCACCAGCGTTATCTCCAGTTCACTGAAGGCCACGAGCATTTTCAGTTCACTGGCTCCCCATGGGCCTGACCAGTGCCCTTCGGGTGTTCACGAAGGTGATTGCCGTGGTCGCAGCTCCTCTGCGCAAATCAGGGGTTCCAGTCTTCCTCTATCTCGACGACTGGCTGTTGAAGGCGAACTCACTCCAGGTTGTCATCTCCCACCTCCAGACTACGGCAGACCACCAGCATTCGCTGGAGTTCACTATCAACCTGTCGAAGTCACACTTGACTCCCTCTCAGTCGCTCCTTTTCATCGGGCTGTTCTGGACACAATGCAGTTTCGGGCCTATCCTCGCGAACAGAGAGTCGGGGATATTCGGGCTTCGATACCCATGTTTCATCCTCTATCCCGATTTCGGTGAGAATGACCCTGAAGCTGATGGTCCTCATGGCCTCCTGCTGGTGGATCATGCCAGATGGCATATGCGGGCTCTGCATTGGGACCTGAAGTACCAGTGGGAGCAGCATCAGGAGAATCTTTCTGACTACTTCCGACTACTACTTCCAAATCTCGCAGGGAACTGCACAACAACTGCAGTGGTGGTTAACGGAACATCAGGGTATAACTCTGGTGGTTTAACACCTGACA
The DNA here is from genome assembly GCF_964263255.1 of Lissotriton vulgaris. NCBI lineage: Eukaryota > Metazoa > Chordata > Amphibia > Caudata > Salamandridae > Lissotriton > Lissotriton vulgaris. The sequence continues at coordinate 1,382,684,279 of NC_141691.1, read as the reverse complement.
GGTTCCCTGAACACTAGGGCGGACGAGTTCAGCCGTCGATGCGTTGTGGATCACGATTGGGGTCTTCACTCACTTAGAGGTGGTCCATGGTCTCTTTCAGCAGTGGGAAGAGCCTTGGTTAGATCTGTTCGCCACCGAAGAGAACGCGCAATGTTAGGAGTTCTGTGCGTTGGAATTTCCAATGTGACACTCGCTTGTCGATGCTTTATGTCGTGAGTGGAACTGCGGTGTCCTGTACGCCTTTCCGCCAGTAACACTTCTGCCCTGAGTGCTGAAGAAGATCAAGTGTGACCGGGCCCAAGTCATTCTTGTGGCTCCGGACTGGGCACAAAAGAGTCTGGTACTCAGAGCTCCTGAGCATGGCTATCGATCCTCCATTCAGACTGCCCCTTTGGGAGGATCTTCTGTAGCAGCAGCAGGGGAGAGTTCTCCATCCAAATCTGTCCAGCCTCCACCTTCTTGCGTGGAGATTGAGCGGCAACAATTGACAGCTTTTGACCTTCCACCCAAAGTTTGTAATGTCATCTTGGCAGCCAGGCATCCCTCCACTAAGATGGTATATGCTGGTCGATGGAACAAGTTTGTGGCATGGTGCACAGCACCGACTGTGGATCCCCTCTTTGTGAGGTTCTTTTGTTCCATCTCTGTTTGGCCCAGTTTGGTTTGGCTCTGGGCACTCTTAAAGGCTATCTGGCAGCCATTTCTGCTTTTTTCCGGCTACCAAATCTGCCTTCTTTGTTCAAGTCCCCTATTGTAAGTAGGTTTTTTTAAAGGCATTATTCACCTTTTTCCTCCATCTCCTTTCATAATCCGTCAGTGGGACTTGAACCTTGCTCTGAGATACGTTATGTGCGCTCCCTTTGAGCCTCTTCACAGCTGTCCTTTCAGACTTCTCACTGACATCTGCCAGGCGGCCACGTGGGCTTCTATGTACACGTTAACCAGACATTACTGTCTGGATAGTCAAGTCCTGAGGAATGGCTACTTTGCCCTTTCTATCCTGCAGGACTTTCTGGCGTGAACTTGGTTCGCAGTCCCACCTCAGAGGTTGGTATTGCCTTGGTTTGCAGACCCTCCTCCAAGGTTGGTATTGCTGGGGTATCTATTCTAAAGGTAAGGAATCTATAACTGTCTCTTTCAGATAAACAAGTTACTTACCTTCGGTAACAATGTATCTGTTAGAGACATAGGTTAGTTATAGATTGCTTACTGCACCACCCATCCTCCCCGTTCTGCGAACTGATTTCGAGGGTTAAGGACATCCTTTCAGGGCCCTAGTTTTGTGCACCAGTGGTCAGTGTCTTGTATGGCTCTGTGTTCCTGGCACGGAAAGTCGTGTACAGAACTGACATAAGTGCCCGGGGGTGGCATCTAAGTAACCTCCGCAATGTCATCCCTGCGACCGCGACGCCAACAGCAGATGCGGAATCGACTGACGCCACCTACCGAAAGCAGGGGTACTGCTGACTAAAAACTTGCTGGATCCAGTCTGACGCCTGGGGGATATTTTAAGGTAAGGAATCTATAACTAACGAATGTTTCTTACAGATAAATCATTATCGATGGTATGTAACTTGTTCTTCTAGTATTTTAAATATTCTATAAATTTGAATCATCCTAAATTTTAACGTGTGTTTACAGCTATGTGCAATATTTTTTATGTAGTGTCTTTCATATCTCTGCACTTCTGGCGTAGAAAGTCATATCAGAACTGACGTCCGCATGCAGGGGCTGTGTCTAAGTAGGCACATGATGTCATCCCGGCGACCACGATGCCGACAACGGAAGCGGAGTCGACCAATGCCAACTACCGACACGCAGGGGTAATGCTAAGGAAAAAATTCTCCAGATCCAGTCCGACGCCGGGGGGGGCGGGTAAATCTAAAGGTAAGGAATCTATAACTATCCTATGTCTCTTACAGATACATCGTTATCAAAGGTAAGTAACTTGTTCTATAGTGTGCATGGAGTCCAGCAGATACCCACAAGCTTTAAGAGACGTAAGTAATCATATAGGCTCTATTTGTGGTACTGTGGTTGAGCAGTTAGGCTTATCAGAGGGCTGTGTTAAGCATTTGTTGTACACACTCAGGCAGGAAATGATTACACACACTCAAAGACGGAATACATGACCAATTGTTTTGTATAAAAGTTATTACTTTGTTATTGTATTCTTAGAACTAAGAGAAAATCAGTTGCAGGTAAGAATCAGTTTAAAGAATAGCAATACTTTTCAAATGGAGTAGGTATTGTGTTGTAAAGGCATAGAAGTATTTTACAGGAGTATCAAAAATACTCTAGTAATGTAAATCAAACAGTAGTATCAAAAATACTTTGGTAATGCAATCAAACAGTAGCAAACTTAGCAAGTTTAAGAGAGAGACCTTTTGTGCAATAGGCAGAAATGCAATCCTATGGAAGGAAAACATGTACAGGTAAATACTCGACTTACACATCCAGTCTTTGGGGGTTTAGACCAACACAGGGCAAGGGGCAGATTAAGGTAGGTACTGCACCACCAGCATCACTGAGGGTCAGGTGCAGAGGTCACTGGGCCCAGTGTTAGTCAGTGGAGGCTGGGGCCACCCACAAGGGGTGCTGGTTGCAGGTAAGTACCCATGGTTCCAGGGCAAGACCACTGGGGTTTAGGCAAGCACAAGGGGGTCGAAAGGCAGCACCAAAGCTACACCACCAGTGGCACAGGGGCGGTCGGGTGCAGGGTGCAAACACCGCTTCATGTGTCCAGTGCAATCCTATGGAGATTTTTCTTTTTGGAAACAGGCTGCAGGTGCCAGCGATAGGACAGGTAAGTTGGCGGTCACAGGGGCACCGCTGGTCAATCTCCACAAAGCCCTTGGGCTGCGGGTGCAGGGGTCTCTTTAGAAGTCCGATTTCTTGTAACCAGGCCGGTCTCGGTTGGAGGGGACCCTTTGGATTCACACTGCAGGCACCGATGTGGAGGTCAGCCAATGCTAGATTTGAGGTCAGGAGCCCTGAGGAGACTTCACTGGACAGGTGAGCCATTCAGACATGGGCCGTGGGAACCTGGTGCGGAGTGGGCAGTACTCGCGGTTCCAGAAGGCACAGGAGTCCTTAGAGTTGATTTCTTCTGTACAGGTCACTGTCCAAAGGAGATTGGAGTCTTTTTCAAAGGCAGCAGTCCTCCTAGGGTTTTCAGAGGAGGCTGCCTGCAAGACCGGTTTTTCAAAGCTGGTTACAGGACGGTAGCCCTGGGGCCAAGGCAATCGTTGTCTTCAGGTTTCTCTTCAGGGTCGGCTTCAGGGATGTCTTCTTTCTTCTTAGGTCATGGCAGATCTGAATTTCTTGATTCAGGGATGCCCCTAAAGTATCAAACTTTAGGGGCATTACTGGAAGTTACAGGTAGTAGCCAATGCGCTAGTTACCTGTTGGGTGAATACACAATGACTGTGTTTATTCCCTTTGGGGGGTGAACACATCCCTAACCCTATTGGCTAAAATCCTTCCATCTAATATAGAGGATTTTCAAAGGAGGGGGTCACTTAATCTCAGGACACCTTAGGAGTGGTCCTGGCTGGAAGAAGACACGCCTCTCCTGACTACTAATTTTCAAGCCGACCTTGCCGCCAAAAGTGGAGCTTGGTCATGGGGATGGGCAGCTCCACTAGCTGGAGAGGCCCTAGCTAGCATAGCATAGCAAAGGGCAAGAAGCCTTTGAGTCTCACTGCCTTGAATGCTGTTCCTGCGTGGGGGTTGGTGTGAGGCACCTCCATCCAGAGCAGGCTTTGTTTCTGACCCATGAGAGCACAAGTCTACCATCCTCGGTGTCAGAAACATGTCTGGAAGTGACAGGCCGGTACAGACCAATCAGCTGCACACCAGAGAGTTGGTCGTTTTTCAGGGGGCATCTCTAAGATGCCTTCTGAGTGCATTTTTTAATAAATCCAACACTGGCATCAGTGTGGATACATTATGCCACATTATGAGAGGTTTGATACCAAATGTCTTAGCATTCAGTAAAGCCATCATGGAGCTGTGGAGTTCATAATGACAAACTCCCAGCCCATGTACTCAATATGGCTGCACTGCACTTACAATGTCTAAAAGGACTTAGACACTGTAGGAGAATATTACCCATGCAGCCATACCCTCACATGTGATATAGTGCACTCTGCCCTAGGGCTGTGAGGCCTGCTTGATGGGTGACTCACCTATGTCACAGGTAGTGGTTTGAAGGCATGGCACACAGGGATGTGTGCCATGTCGACTCTTCAGTTTTAGCTGCACCTAAACACAGTCTACAATGGCAGTGTGTATGTCTTGTGTGAGGGGTCTCCTAGGGTGGGTGTAGGAAAGTAGGATCTGCTTTTACGGTTACCCCCCACTTTTTGCCTGGTGCTATGCTGTTTCTGACTAGTCTGACTGGGATCCTGCTAACCATTCCCCAGTCTCTGTGCTTTCTCCCCTAAATTGCTATGGTAAGTACTTAGGTACATCTCAGCTTGGACACTGGTGTACCCTTATCAGTCCCTAGTATATGGTACTAAGGTATCCAGGGCATAGGTACACCAGGGGTCCGCCATGGGCTGAAGCATGCATTTTGCCACCAATGGGGACCACTCAAACTGCAACTACAGGCCTGCCATTGCAGCCTTTGTAAGCTGGTGCTGGCACCACTTACAAAAGATATCGGTTTCCCTATATTGAAGGTCACTGCACTTAAAACCTATAAGTCGCCCCTAAAGCAGGCCTTTCAGTCCTGAAGGCAGGGTGCTTGGCTCTATGTGTGAGGGTACCCCTGCATGAGCAGAACAGCCCTAAAACCTTTGGAGTCCATTCTCCCTGGTTGTAGGTGCATCAGTCAATACGACACATAGAGTGGCCATGCGTCATTACGCAGTGACTATCTCTAAACTAGAGGTAACGAATCCTGTCATGTTTGGTATCAAACATGTTGGAATCATATCCCGACACCGTAAAGGGTGTAGGAGGTATGATTCCATGCACTGTAAAGCTCCTCCGGCTGGCCCTCAGTGCTCCCGCTACCAGTCTTGTAGACTCGTACAGCACAACATGGCTGCTGCCGATCAGAGACATGATTCTGCCCTCCTGCTGCTGAGCTAAACAAGAGCAGGGGAAGGCAGAACAATAGGTATCCTGTCACAGGAAGGTGTGACCAACTCTCAGATAGGCTTAAGTGTATTGGGGCTGGGTCTAGAGCTTACCAGCACCACTCCGTCTGCTTAAAGGGCCCATTTGGTACCCTCCTTGCATAGTCCAGTTCAAACCAGCCCAGGAAGCTGTTGGCTCTCTCTCTGGCGTTGAAACTGGACAAAGGATATGGGAGTATCCTCCCCACTGACCAATGTCTCCCCTGGTATGGAACCCTGAATCATCCCAACCCTTTCCTTAGGATACTTAAGGGCTTACCTGAGGGTAGGTCTCTAGATTCACCGTGAGACAAGATTAATTTCAAGACACCACTTCTTCAATCATCTTGACACTCTGAACTTCGCCTGGGCATCAAGGCTGCAACTAGCAAGACTCATGCTGCTCCCGATCTCGTCGCCCTGTTCATCTGCTGCAATGTCCATGCCTGTGCTCCAAACACGAACCTTCCAAGGCCTGTGGGCATACAAGATACCGGAAAGAATCTGCCTTGAAGTGAATTAGTCATTTTCCTGCATTTGCAGGCACTGCACCTAAGCTGACTTGTCTGCTGACCCTGGGCTCCCATGGACTCCGAAAGGCTCAGCAACACAAGAGATGGTTTTCCACATCCCTCGAGGGCTGCCCTGTCCTCTCACCAAGTTTGAGGCCAGTATCACTCGTCAGAGCTGCAGGAACCGAATCCCAGTGCACCACTTCAACTTGCTGTTGCAAAGGCTTGTTGGCTTCCTTCTTCCAAGATCTTCGGGCTCCAAGTAGCCCCAGCCTTGTGCATCTCCTGTGACCAAAATCTCAGTCCTCACTGCATCACTTGCACAGTGGGTCTGCATCTTTGGTGAGCTGTTTGAGGTCCTCTTGCGACTCCAGTGCCTCCTGCCTGTGGGTTCTCCTGAGGGTTTTTTTAATTCCTGTGGGCTCCCCTGATTGCTTTGGGCCTGCCCGGACTCCCCTGCTTGTAGTGAGTCATCTTTACCTTGCTGGTTCCGACACTTTACCTTCTTCACTTTCCTTGTTGGTTGCAGTTGCAAAGACGGGATGGTAGCGTTGGACTTGCAGGACGCGTATTTCCACATACCTGTCCTGCCGACCCACCGGCGTTACCTGCGGTTCACGGTGGTCCACAAGCACTTTCAGTTCACTGTGCTCCCCTTCAGCCTCACCAGTGCCCCTCGGGTGTTCACGAAAGTGATGGCCGTGGTCGTAGCTCATCTGCGCAGGTTAGGGGTTCCAGTCTTACCCTATCTCGACGACTGGTTTTTGAAGGCGGGCTCGCCCCAAACAGTTGTCCCCCACCTCCAGACTACGGCCGACCTCCTGCATTCGCTGGGGTTCTCCATCAACGTGCCGAAGTAACACCTTAGAGTCCCTCCCAGAAGCTCCTCTTCATCGGAACGGTTCTGGACTCTGCGCAGTTTGGGTTTATCCTCCCAAACAGTGGGTTCGGGATATTCAGGCTCTGATTCCGATCTTTCAGCCTTTATCCCAAGTTTCGGTCAGGATGGCCTTACATCTGCTGGGTCTGATGGCCTCCTGCATCCTGCTGGAACATCACGCCAGGTGGGGGATGCGGCCTCTGCAGTGGGACCTGAAGTTCCAGTGGGCACAACATCAGGGCAAACTGTCCGACCACGTCCTGATCTCGGAGGGCACTGCAAGACAGTTGCAGTGGTGTCTTATGGACCGCAATTGGGTCAGTGGCAGATCCCTCTCCCTACCCCTCCTGGAGCACACAGTGGTGACGGATGCGTCCCTCCTGGGATGGGGGGCCACATGGGAGAGGCGGAGATCAGAGGCCTCTGGTCTCCGGCGGAGTCCCGGCTCCATATCAACCTTCTGGAGCTGCGGGCGATCCGACTTGCACTGAAGGCATTCCTTCCGTCTGTCTGGGGAAGTGTAGTGCAGGTGTTCACGGACAACACCGCCGCCATGTGGTATTGCAACAAACAGGGCAGGGTGGGATCGTGGACCCTTTGTCAGGAGGCTCTGCGCCTCTGGACATGGTTGAAACATCAGGGCATCACCCTGGTGGTTCAACACCTGGCAGGTTCTCTGAACGCCAGGGCGGACAAACTCAGCCGTCAGCGCATGATGGATCACGAGTGGCGTCTGAACTCGGATATGGAGCAAGGTCTCTTTCAGCAGTGGGGAGTGCCTTGGTTAGATCTATTCGCCACCAAATAGAACGCGCAGTGTCATCAGTTCTGCGTGTTGGAATTTCCAAGGCGGCACTCGCTCGGAGCCGCTTTTCGCCGCGAGTGGAGTTGCGGTCTGTTATACGCCTTTCCGCCTATACCACTTCTGCCCAGAGTGCTGAAGAAGATGACCGGGCCCAAGTCATCCTTGTGGCTCCGGATTGGGCACGAAGATACTGGTATCCCGAGCTGCTCTGTCTGTCAATAAATATCCCGATCCGACTGCCTCTTCAAGAGGATCTTCTGTCGCAGCAGCAGGGGACAGTCCTCCACCCAAATCTGTCCAGCCTCCACCTACATGCGTGGAGACTGAGTGGCGACAATTGATGCCATTTGACTTGCCTCCTGAAGTCTGTGATGTCATTCTGGCAGACAGGCATCCCTCCACAAAAATGGTATACGCCTGCAGGTGGAACAAATTTGTGGCATGGTGCCCAGCAAAGGTAGTGGATCCTCTCTCTGACCCCGTTTCAGAGGTTCTCCTCTTCCTTCTTTCTCTTGGCCAGCAGGGCTCTGCTCTGGGCACTGTCAAGGGCTACCTCTCGGCCATTTCAGCCTTCTTAAGGCTTCCCGATCAGCCTTCTCTTTTCAAGTCCCCTGTTTTAAATAGATTCTTGAAAGGCATCACACACATGTTCCCTCCTTTTCCCTTCGTGATTCCTCAGTGGGACTTAAATCTTATTCTAACGTATCTGATGTGCGGTCCTTTTGAGCCACTTCATAACTGTGCTCTTCGTCTTCTGACTCTTAAGACTGCATTCCTGGTTGCCATCACCTCTGCCAGGAGACTGAGTGAGCTTCAGACTCTATCTTCTATACCTCCTTTCCTCTCTCTCCATCCAGACAAGGTTGTTCTAAGGACTCGTCCTTCTTTCCTGCACAAGGTGGTCACAGCCTTTCATATCGGGTAGTCCATCACCTTGCCCACCTTCTATCCGTCTCCGCATCCCTCGAAAGAGAAAGAGAGGCTCCACCGTCTGGACCCAAAACGTTCGCTCTCATACTATCTGGACCGCACACGCCAGTCCCGGGTGGACGACTAGCTGTTTGTTGGTTACGTGGGTTGAAAGAAGGGACGGGCGGTGCACAAGCGGACCATCTCTCGGTGGGTGGTCTTGTGCATCAAGGTTTGCTACTCCTTTGCAAAAAAGGAGCCTCCAGTTGGGCTGCGCGCGCATTCCACTCGGGCCACGGCAGCTACTTCCCTGGGTCGGGGAATCCCCTTGCAGGACATCTGCCAGACAGCTACATGGGCCTCGCTGCACATGTTTGCTAGACACTACTGCCTGGACAGCCAAGTCCGGAGAGATGGCTTTTTCGGCCGTTCCGTTCTCCAGGACTTTCTGGTGTGATCTTGGTTCGCAAACCCACCTCCTGGGTTGGTATTGCTGGGGTATCTATTCTAAGGTAAGGAATCTAACCTGTTTCTTTCAGATGCACAAGTTACTTACCTTCGGTAACGATATATCTGTAAGAAACAGTAGTTGGTGTTAGATTCCTTACCGCCCCACCCATCCTCCCCGTCCTGCGATCCGATATCTAGGGTTAAGGACTTTCCCTGTCAGGGCCCTAGTTTTATGGCACCAGTGTCTGTTTCTTGCATGGCTTTGCGTTCCTGGCGCAGAAAGCTATGTACAGAACTGACGTCAGCGCGTGAGGGCGGCGTCTAAGTACTCCAGCGACGTCATCCAGACGATCACGACGACGACGACAGACGCGGAGCTGCAGACGACGCCTACCAACACGCAGGGGTACTACTGACGAAAACTTTCTGGATCCAGTCTAACGCCTGGGGGTTATTCTAAGGTAAGGAATCTAACTAACTAATGTTTCTTACAGATATATCGTTACCGAAGGTAAGTAACTTGTGCGTCTCAACTTAATACCAACCCCCAGTGTCCAATTATGTCCATAGAATATCAGACAGATAGTTGTTTCCAATTTCTAGAATAGCTGCCTTGAAGTTTATAAAGTGCATTATGCAAGAATTTCACTAAAGCGCAAAATACTTCAACCTTATTCAAGCCATCAATGTCACCTCTCACAATGATGTTATTGCACATTTCCAAAATTGACCTGCATGTTTCTGTACAGATCAGCTGCTCTCGAAGTTTTATACAAAGTGCATCTCTGATATTGCTACCCCATATAGTTGTATATCTATAATATCATTGCACATTGCTGGTATGCTCGAAATATGTACATTGCACCAAATATTGACCACAATTGGCCAATATCACAATACACTAAAGTGTTGTATCACAAATAAATCTACTCCATCAAATGGGAAGGAAGTAAACAATACAGTAACTTTCTGAAAGCTTTTCAAAGTGTAGTGGTGCAAAAAAGGACATAAGGAATTATCTATACCTCTCAATATAATATGAAAATAGTGATGAATTCCCAGAATTGGATCTTCCATCGTCCTGCATTGCACAAGGCCCATAAGAAGTAGAAAATATTACACCAAATGTTGTTGTAGTCCAATGTTAGTATGAGACTTACCATCATCGGAATTCAATAAAGTTCCATGTGCCAAAATTGAAAAAAGAGAGAAATAGCAGCTTCTAAAATTCCTCAAAGTGCAATGTGCAAAGAATTTAAACCATAGAAGTTATATACAGGTAAAGCATATGAAGCATGAAACACAATTAAAGAAATACATATGTCATATTGCTTTGTGCCCATGTTCTAATTTTTTTTTGCATATCACACAAAAACGTCACTCTTTCACATACCTTTCTCTGTTCAACAAAGTATTCTTCATGTATTGAAAAAAAGGTGACAAATGAACACTATCTTATTACATCAAAAATATCTTAAAAGACCTTTGCTGTTCCTCAAATCTGTGCTCTATGGGGATGAAGGGAGAATAAAGACCATGATTCTTTGTATTGCATTGCATAATGTTTCATATGGCCACCCAAAATGTATTCAAGATGTACATGTAGCTCTGCATCTGTGTTCAATCCCCATGGACTCTTCGTGCCCATGGAGAGTATCCATCTTGATTCTGCTCTCCGTAGTTTTAACTCCCTGTCATCTCCTCTTGGGTTTACATACATTTGTTGGATTCCATAGTATACACAATTTCCAATCTCTACATTGTGATGCTCCTAAATGGGTTTTGCAATAACATATGTGAGGTCTTTCTTTGCAAATGTATTGCAATATTCGTAGCTTGAGTTTATTGATGGTGCTCCCTACATACATCATGCTACATTTATATTCCAATACGTACACAACATGAGTGCTCTCACAATGGATATGTTCCTTAATCTTCTTCAAACTTCCATCAACCAATTTCACTTCTGTTCTGTTGTCTCCCCATTTACGAGCTTTACACTTTATTTATGGAACCCACTTTTTTAGGAAGTGTCAAACCACTAGATCTTTCTCATTTAGGCATAAAACTTCAAACCAGATAATCCCCAAGAGAGTGCATTTTCCGACAGGTTATGCTCAGATGATTTTGTACAGTATCCCTTGGATTTTCATCTTGTTCCAAGATCTTCCAATTATCTTTAATTAATGTCTTTACTTCCTTCTTGCTACTACTGAAGTCCATAATGTATCTAATTATGCCCTCCATCACCATCTACTGATTTTTTTCCTGTTTGGCAGCAAGAGGTCTCTTCTTTTTTCTCAATATATATATATATTTTTCCAGTAACCAAGTTCCCAGACCATCCATGCTCCGACGGGAAGATAGGGTAAGGACTCCACTTTTAGTTGCAAACTTCTATTGATTTCAAAAAACGCTCCAGCTTGTTATGACGCGTTTCGGTCACTGCTGTGACCATGATCACATCATATATATATATATATATATATTTATACTTATTTCCAGCAATCCAGAATGATAATTATGGCCCACCAAGCCAAGGGCACAAATGTTTATTGTACACAATAAACATGTGTGCCCTTGACTTCTTGTGCCTCATTCTGGATTGCTGTAATGGTTCTTTGGCCTCTATAATGGATGGTAGCTGCTACCATTGCAGAATATCAGGTAAACGCATCCTCTCGAACATCTTGGTGGATATGATTACGAGACGCGAGTGAAGCTAAAAATGGGCATTCATGAATATTTTATTTTGGCTGCAGGTTCCGATTTTCGGAGACCATCATTTCATCGTTGGTACGACGACGTGAGGGCTTTAATGGTGAGTGAACATGCTTCGAACAGTGTAAGACGTCTGGCCACACGTCTTGCATACTCTAACATTTGGTGACTATTTATAACAAAGGCCCCAGTCACTAGCAAATCATACGTTGGTGGCCACAGTCCAGTGCAACACTTGGTAAGGAGATTTTTTTTGTACTGCAGAGGGGACAATGTTCAAAGTCACTAGCCAGTGACCTGAGTAGAACCAGGAAGGTACCAGATGATGTAGTCGCGATCAGGTGAAGAGGTGACGCTTGACTCTGCAGCCACGTGAACCAGGAGGTGTCTTCAACGACCAGGATGGAGGCACGAGCTGTCCCACGCAGGCTCTCGCTGTCGGCGGTGTCTGTTCCAGGATCAGAGTCAACAGGTCTTGGCAAAGGCAACCCACGAGGTGAGTGAAGATGGCGTCTGGTGCGGACCAGGAGGGTCCGGGGTGCTTCTCTTTGGAAGGAAGCAAGGGCCAGTCTGAAGCAACCAGACCAGCGGTGTAGATTTCAAGGTTCGTCGTCTAGGAGGCCACTAGCCAGCCGGCAAGTGACCAGACAACGCGTCGAGCAGCAATCAAGCAGAAGGGCCCCACGCAGATCTCGTGGATGCTGGAGGGCTGGTCTTCGGTGCAGGAGCAGCTCGGGGCTGGGGCTTCTCAATCCCCAAAGCACTTTCTCGAGGGTGCCTCAGTGTTCGTGCTGGAAGCGAAGTGCAGTTCTTCAAAGATGGCCGGTCCCACGTGTCTCGTTGCACCCACGGGTCTCAGCTGTGCTGCAGATGTGGGTAGAGGTCGGAGAGGTCTGGAAGTCTGGGTCTCGTCGGGCTCTGAGGTCTGGTTCCACCAGGATGGACGACAAAGTGAACCGCTAGGATGCTTGATGGTGCCTGCAGATGCAGGATGGTCACTCCTTGGCCACAAGGGAGATTTCTTCAGTCTTCTGTGGAGCAGAACGTCAAAGTCCAGAGTTTCTTCTTGTAAAGTTGTTCAGGATAATCTAATTTGGAATGGGACCAGCTCCTACCTTTATTCTGCTAAAGGGGGCTGTACTAGTGACTAGTTCCCTCCTATGGGTGGGACCAGGAAGGGGGGTGGTTACACCCCCTATCCTTTTTCCGGTTTCACGCCAGAGCTGGGGCTGGAGTGCCCCAGCAACTGGTTTGAATGTGGGTATGCACAGGGACACCCTGTGTGCCCCAGGCATGTCTCATTCCTTTCAGCCCTGCCTATCTGGATACACAAAATCCTGTCTGGGGTGGTGCTAGCACCTCCCCAGGCAGGAAACCCTTTGTCCAGGCCTCCGTTGCTGGAAGGACTCCCAGCAGCAGGAGGTCAGACTTGTGTCTGTGGCAGCAGAATCCATTTTGTGATGCTGAGGCTCGGGTTAACTTTAATCGATGTTCTAGTTACATACATGTCTTATCCCTCTAGAAGGGGGGAATGCTACCCCTGTCACCAGAACTGGCGATGGGGTAGTATTCCAAAGCGTATGACACCTTACACGACATGTTTCGATAATGCTATGCCAAAGTTAGCAATAACCGCGAGGATTATAATGCATTTAAGAGTATATGGTATAGCGTTATCATGGAACAGCTATAAGGACATGGTTACGATAGCTGCAGACAGGCTCAGCTCATGCTAGAGCACCATCTCACATAATTCCAAGCACTCTGCCTTCAGGATTGATAAGGCCTGCCATAGGAGTGACTTATAGGAGTATATGTGTCCGTTTTGGGGTTAGATATAGGTGTACTATATCTACAGCAAAGGGTGATTACACCACTTTGCCCCAGCTGTGTTACCAGCCAGTTGTGTCTGTTTAGATGGCCAGCCAGGGGTGGCATAATACATACTGCAACCCCTGGTAGGCCTTGGGTTCACTTATGCCCTGAATTCCTATGGTACACTGTACAAGGACTTACAAGAGTGACCCAATACCAATTGGTAAATACACCTAAAGTACATGGATGTCAATTTAGAGAGAGAACAGCTAGGCTGTGGGTCTGATTAGCAGGCCCACAGCCAGGGAAAGTCGTAAACCAGTGAAGCAAAAATCAAAAATCTGGGGTGACCATAGGATTGCAGACCCTACTCTCCTACAAGGAGGATTGGGAGGGGTCCAAGGACCCTCTGGCACTAGCTAGACCGGAAGTGTCCTAAATCTTCATTTACTTACCTTTTACGTTCTTATTCACTTTCTATTGACTCTCGCGTGAGTGTACTAACACTGCACGCGCCGCCTGTGGGCCTCCTACTCCTAACCTAAGGGTCAGATAGTGTAGCCCCAGCTATTCCCTAGGCCCTAGGCCTTCTCCTTACCCAAGTCGTGGTTCTTATACCACTTACTTAGTATATGGTTTTACGGGCCCCTAGGGCCTAACTGTAAATTTTGCTATTCAAAATGTTTCTAAGTGTAACTTATGTGCTTTTGGCTTTGTCCTCATAAAGAGTTCACAGGAGTGTGTTAGTAAATAAATACAAATATATTTTATATATATCCTATGTGGTGCCCTTTCATTTGGTATTCAAGGGGTTACATTTGGTAAAACAGCTGGCTTTACATGCCCTCAAGTGTCTTTTAGCCTAAGACTGTTCTGTACACGCTACCTCTAGGATAGCTGGTCTATGACGTTGACTTTACAACCATCACCATAAGGGTTGTTTGGACTGGTGCAAGGTGTTCACTAGAACAGTGAACATCATATACCAGGCCAACTTCTCACAATCATGACATTTTTTACATACGTTCTATGTCTCCAAGGGGGGCTATCTCCATACTGGCAGGGTTGCAGCTCAGTGCTGAGGTCTGTTCTTTATTCTTTTCCATGCCTTTTGGTACTGCAGTGCCTGGCACTGATCTTTATGGTGTTGTTCCTCACCATTCCTTTTTCCACTTTTTCATTTTCACACACTGTTCCTATACTCTCACAGTTTTGCCTGCTGGCTCCGCGTTGTGGCGCGGAAAAGTTCTCCAAAGAAAACTGACGTAGGTGCGCCGGGGTGGGGCTTATGTGATCTCGCTGACGTCACGTATGTGGACAACGCCTGGTGCTGTGGCAAAAAGTTTTCCGGATCCAGTCTCACGCCTGGGGATAATTCTACATTAAGGATCTGCGGCTAGAATTGTCTCTACCAGATACATTGTTACCGAAGGTAAGTAACTAATACTATACTGTGTATACTTGCGAAATGTTATTTGTTCACCCGCTCACCTCGAAGACATGTGAAAAATGGGTGGAACTGATGTCAGCACTCCCACAAGTTCTTCTTATGGCTCCAATGAAATAATGTAGAGTTGCGAGCAGACCCAGGACATTTTGATGTCCTCATCGATGTGGGAGAGCTGTGGAAAAAGTTTCCATGGAATGCTGTGCAAGGGGTCATTCAAAAGGTGAGGAATCAACAGGCAGATACTATATCCACTGGAAAAAAGTATTACAGAAGGTCAGTACCTTGTTCTTCAATACTGTCTTTGACAGGTTATAATGTACCAGGATATTTATTGCATAGGTATTTCCCTCCCTTTTTTCCTCTGATCATGCTCCAGGAGGTTGTTTGCTTGTGAAATTGTCTTCTGGTTAGGAAGTTTTCCTATGTCACCTGCTCCTTTGGAAGCATTTCAGTATGCTGGTATGCATTATTTTTGAGTTTCAATATCTCTTATAGTGATATCTTGTTTGGGCCCTTTGTGGGGCTCTTAATCTTTCTGGCTACTCTTGAGTTTCCACTTCAGTGGAGTTTTGGAATCTTTTCTTAAGTCTATGTTTCTGGCTTGACCAAGGTTCCCTTGAGGACATTCTTTTTTCGATCGGCCCTTCAAGTTGCCAACCTTTTCACTTATTTTTGGCACAGTGCACTTTTCTTTGAATTCTGATGGTGCACAGGCTGGTTTTGTGTTAGGTGATTTTCGCAAAGGTTTTGCTACCCTATGCTGGGGGTAAAACCCGCTTTGCCACGCTGTGCCCTGCCGGCACATCAGTTATTGTTCCCTTGATACGTACACCTCTTTATCTGAAAGAGACACGTTAGTGATAGATTCCTTACCTTAGAATATCCCCAGGCGTCAGACTGGATCCGGAAACTTTTGCGTAGCAGTACCCTTGCACGTCGGTAGGCGTCGTCTGCGGCTCCGCGTCCGTCGTCGGCGTCGTGGGCGCCGCGATGACGTCGTCGGAGTACTTAGACGCCGCCTCCGCGTGCTGACGTCGTTCTTCTTTTTTCCGCGCCAGCCAGCGCAGATCTGGAAAAAGCAGTAACCCAGTCAATTTTTGACTAACTTTTTTGAGATCATTTTTGATCCTTCTCGAAGTCTTGCGACTCCGATCAGTGCCGTAG
The DNA here is from genome assembly GCF_964263255.1 of Lissotriton vulgaris. Classification (NCBI taxonomy): domain Eukaryota; kingdom Metazoa; phylum Chordata; class Amphibia; order Caudata; family Salamandridae; genus Lissotriton; species Lissotriton vulgaris. Next base: position 1,382,668,444 of record NC_141691.1, on the reverse strand, counting down.
GGATGCCTGGTTTCAAGCACTGTGAAGATTGCGACCGCACGATGTTGGTCACGGATCCTCACCACCTGTGCCTAACTTGTCTAGGCGTTGACCACGACGACAAGGCCTGCCCCGACTGCCGGGCCCTTTCTTCGAAAGCCAGGCGGAGCGGTCCCGCAGGTGACTAAAACTCCGGCAGTCAGCCCCGCGCCACGTGAGGTCCCGGTCCCACGGGAGGTCGAGGGACAGGTCGCGGGGACGGAGCCACCAAAGCTCCGGGAGTTGGCACCACTCCTCAGGGTCGAAGTCCTCGTCAGGTAAGAAGCACAAGAAGTCGAAGAGGCGTCATAGCTCTTCTGACTCCACCCGACGCTCACGCGACGCGGCCGGGGGTTCAAGTGATACCGCCCACGCGGCTCCTTCGGAGTCGCAGGTGTCACGTTCCGCCCCACACCCTCCGGTCCCTGAGCGAGACGCGACGCCGGAGGAGATTGAGCGCTTCCTCTTGGCCATAAGGTCCCTTCCTCCTCCAACGGGCTCCGCGGCGCCTCCGGGCCCAGCGGACCCGTCTGGGGACCCTAGCGGATCGGGGTTTCGGGTCCGACACCGTCGAGTGCTTCGGCCCCGGCGCCGCTAGGTCAAGCGGCCCCGGCGCCTTCGGGCCCGGTGCCGCGGGACACCGCTGGACCTTCCTCAGGCTCTGGATCGTCACTGGTGGACCTTACGACCCCCCCGGCGTCGGTCCGTCAGGTGTCGCCTCCGGCGCCGTCCTTGGGCGGCCCCGCCCCCGATTCCTCCTTTGCTCCGGTTCCGACGTCGGAGCGGCGCCGCTGGGCGCCGCATCCAACGCCGTTTGGAGATTTCCACTTCTACGAACCGGCCCCATTGATTGACAACCCTGAGTATCAGGAGATGGGTGATGAGGAGGATTGGGAGGGGTCTGAAGACCCTCTGACCAGGGAGTGTCAGTCTCAGGAGGACTGGGCAGGAGACCTTGGGGAGGCCAGTGGCCTGGACACCTCTCCAGACACTGTTTTTGTCTCTTCTTCTACCGTGGCTTCGGAGGAGGGGGCAACCTATAGTGTGGTGTTGACGAGGGCTGCCAAGACCTTGGGCCTAGAGCTCCCTGTCGCGGCCGTGAGGACGAACCTCCTCACTGAGGTCCTTAAACCGCAGTCAAGCTCGGCCGAGCCTCTGCTGCCCTTTAATGAGGCCTTGACCGACGTTCTTTTGGGCACCTGGTCCAAGCCTGCTACGGGTTCGTAGATAGGAACATGGCCAGACGCCACCGCCCGGCCCCGGGCGACCCATGTTTCCTGTCCACCCACCCCACCCCGAGAGTCTGGTCATCCAGGCCTCTAATTCCCAGACCGCATTCCCGTCGGCTCCGCCGGACAGGGAATCCAAGAGGTATGAGATTATGGAAAGAAAATATTCTCCTTACTTAGTTTGGGACTGCGGTCTTCCAGCACTGCATGCCTCTTGGGCCGCTACACCCACTCTCTGTGGGAGACGGTGGCGGAAGTGCTGACAGAGTGTCCGTTGGAGGTACGGGCCAAACTCAGCCAAGCCCTTGTGGAGGGCCGAGATGCAGCTAAGTATTCTATCCGGTGTGGGCTGGATACCACCGACTCGCTGGGCAGAGCAATGGCAACGACGGTGGCGATGAGACGCCACGCCTGGCTGAGGTCCGCCAATTTTTCGGCAGATGTCCAGAACACTCTGATGGACATGCCGTTCGATGGCCGTCGCCTTTTTGGCGACAAGGCAGACCACGCGCTTGAGCGCTTTAAGGACTCCAGGGCTTCGGCCAAGTCCTTGGGCCTCTCAGCCCCGCGCCAGCAAACGGCTGCTTTTTGCTCCTTTCGTGGCCAAGGGGACGCCCCGTCCCCACACGTGCCGCCAGCCACTCGCCGCAGACTAACATCCAGCGCGGCGGCGGTGGCCATGGAAACCGCCGTGGAGGCGGTCGGGGACAACGGCGAGGTCAGTCCACACCTTCCCCCGCAGCATCCGCCTCTAAACCCTCCTAGTCCGTGCTTTTCGGCCCATGTGACGCCAGTGGGGGGCAATGTTCGCCATCACCACTCTCACTGGCGCACTGTCACTTCGGACAGGTGGGTGCTGCAGATCGTCCGGAGGGGCTACTCCCTCCCCTTCGAGACGACTCCTCCAACCATGCCACCGCAACACCACCGCGTATCGGGGGATCACTTGCGGCTCCTGCAGGAGGAAGTTTCGGCCCTCTTGGCCAAGGGGGCCATCGAGCGCGTTCCTGGGCCAGAAGTAGGACGTGGTTGCTACTCCCACTACTTTCTGGTACCCAAGAAGGGCAAAGGGGGCCTACGCCATATCTTGGATCTAAGGAACGTCAACGGCTTCCTCCGGAAGGAGAAGTTCAAAATGCTGACTCTGGCTCAGGTCTTATCTGCCCTAGACCCAGGAGACTGGATGGTAGCTTTGGACTTGCAGGACGCGTATTTCAACATCCCCGTCCTGCCGGGCCACCGGCGTTACCTGCGGTTCACGGTAGGCCACGAGCACTTTCAGTTTACCGTGCTCCCCTTCGGCCTTACCAGCGCCCCACGGGTGTTTACGAAGGTGATGGTGGTGGTCGCAGCTCATCTGCGCAGGTTAGGGGTCTTAGTCTTCCCCTACCTCGACGACTGGTTGTTGAAGGCGGGCTTGCCCCAGACAGTTGTCAGCCACCTCCAGACTACGGCGGATCTCCTGCACCAGCTGGGGTTCTCCATTAATGTGCCGAAGTCACACCCGTGTCCCTCTCAGAAGCTCCTTTTCATCGGAGCGGTTCTCGACTCGGTGCAGTTTCGGGTTTACCTATCCGAACAGCGGGTTCGGGATATACAGGCTCTGATTCCAATCTTCCAGCCTCTATCCTGGGTTTCGGTCAGGTAGACGCTGCGGCTTCTGGGGCTGATGGCTTCCTGCATCCTTCTGGTGCATCACACCCGGTGGCGGATGCGGGCTCTGCAGTGGGACCTGAAGTTTCAGTGGGCCCAGCATCAGGGCAACCTGTCCGACCATATCCTGATCTCGGAGGGCACTGCGAGACAGCTGCAGTGGTGGTGGCTCAAGGACCGCGATTGGGTCAGCGGCAGATCCCTCTCCCTTCCCCAACCGGAGCACGTAGTTGTGACGAACGCGTCCCTCCAGGGCTGGGGAGGCCACATGGGAGAGGTGGAGATCAGAGGCCTCTGGTCTTCGGCGGAGTCCCGGCTCCATATCAACCTTCTAGAGCTGCGGGCGATTCGTCCAGCACTGAAGGCATTCCTCTCCTCTGTCCGGGGGAGTGTAGTGCAGGTGTTCACGGACAACACCACCGCCATGTGGTACTGCAACAAACAGGGCGGGTGGGGTCGTGGACCCACTGCCAGGAGGCTCTGCGCCTCTGGCAATGGCTGGAACATCAGGGTGTGACTCTGGTGGTTCAACACCTGGCCGGTTCTCTGAACGCCAGGGCGGACGAACTCAGCCGCCGGTGCATGATGGATCACGAATGGCGCCTGAACTCGGACGTGGCGCAAGGTCTCTTTCTGCAGTGGGGAGAGCCTTGGTTAGATCTTTTCGCCACCGAAGAGAACGCGCAATGTCATCAATTCTGCGCGTTTGAATTTCCAAGGCCGCACTCGCTCGGAGACGCTTTTCGTTGCGAGTGGAGTTGCGGTCTGTTGTACGCCTTTCCGCCTATACCACTTCTGCCCAGAGTGCTGAAGAAGATCAGGCGCGACCGGGCACAAGTCATCCTTGTGGCTCCGGACTGGGCACGAAGGTACAGGTATCCCGAGCTACTCAGTATGTCAGTCGATCCCCCGGTTCATCTGCCTCTTCAGGAGGACCTTCTGTCGCAGCAGCAGGGGACGGTCCTACACCCGAACCTGTCCAGTCTCCACCTCCATGCTTGGAGATTGAGCGGCGACAGTTGAGGCCATTTGACTTGCCTCCTGAAGTTTGCAACATCATTCTGGCAGCCAGGCGTCCCTCCACAAAGTCGGTATACACCTGCAGGTGGAACAGATTTGTGGCATGGTGCACAGCAAAGGCTGTGGATCCCCTTAATGCCCCTCTTTCTGAGGTTCTCCTCTTTCTTCTTTCTCTTGCCCAGCAGGGCTCTGCTCTGGGTACTATCAAGGGCTACCTTTCTGCTCTTTCAGCCTTTCTGAGGCTGCCTGATCAACCTTCTTTGTTCAAGTCCCCTATCGTTAATCGATTCCTGAAAGGCATCACACATACGTTCCCTCCTGTTCCCTTCGTGATGCCTCAGTGGGACTTGAACCTGGTTCTTACATTTCTGATGTGCGCTCCCTTTGAGCCACTTCACAACTGCCCTCTTCGCCTTCTCACTTTGAAGACTGCCTTCCTGGTAGCCATCACCTCTGCCAGGAGAGTGAGTGAGCTATTCTGTAAACCTCCCTTCCTTTCAGTCCATCCGGACCAGGTTGTGTTACGGACAAGGCCCTCCTTCCTACCCAAGGTAGTCACGGCCTTCCACATTGGGCAATCTATCACCTTGTCCACCTTCTTTCCGCCTCCGCATCCCTTGAGAGAGGAAGCAAGGCTCCACCGTCTGGACCCAAAACGTGCGCTCTCATTTTATTTGGATCGCACACGCCAGTTTCGGGTGGATGACCAACTCTTTGTTGGTTACGTGGGCGCTAAGAAAGGGAAAGCGGTGCACAAGCGGACCATCTCGCGGTGGATTGTCTTGTGTATCCAGGCGTGTTACTCCTTGGCTAAGAAGGAACCCCCTGTGGGGCTGAGGGCTCATTCCACTCGAGCCACAGCGACTACAGCTGCTTTGGGCCGAGGTGTGCCCTTGCAGGACATTTGCCAGGCAGCTACGTGGGCCTCGCTGCACACGTTGCAAGACATTATTGCCTGGACAGTCAAGTCCAGAGGATTGGCTTCTTTGGCCGTTCCGTCCTCCAGGACTTTCTGGTGTGATTATTGGTTCGCAGACCCACCACCACGGGGTTGGTATTGCTGGGGTATCTGTTCTAAGGTAAGGAATGTATCACTAAAGTGTCTCTTTCAGATGCACAAGTTACTACTTGTGTAACAATATATCTGTAAGAGACATTAGTTAGTGATAGATTCCTTACCGACCCACCCATCCTCCCCGTTCTGCGAACCGATATCTAGGGTTAAGGTCATCCCCTTTCATGGCCCTAGTTTCATGGCACCAGTGTTGGTTTTTGGCATAGCTCTGCGTTTCTGGCGCGGAAAAGCTGTGTCTAAGAACTGACGTCAGCACGCGGAGGCGGCGTCTAAGTACTCCGACAACGTCATCACGGCGCCCACGATGCCGACGACGGACGCGGAGCCGCAGACGACGCCTACCGACGGGCAAGGGTACTGCTACGCAAAAGTTTCCGGATCCAGTCTGACGCCTGGGGATATTCTAAGGTAAGGAATCTATCACTAACTAATGTCTCTTACAGATATATCGTTACACAAGTAGTACCTTGTGCTTTTAGAGATGTTACATATGGCAGGTGTAGGAAGCTGGCTCTGTATATACTATACCAGCCCCTGGTCCTCCTCGACGCCTCCTGGTCCACGTGGCCGCAACGACAAGCTTCACCCCAGCACCTGATTGCTCCTCGACGATGTCTGTTTCCTTCCTGGTTCCACCCGGTCACTGGCTAGTGACCTAGACCCTGTCCCCTCTGCTTTCAGGTCTTCTTCAACTCCGATCCACCCTTGGATCCACCCGGACATCTTCCTCCTGGTCGCCTGCAGCATCTTTCTTCACAGGCTTCATAGACTTCAACTGCGAAACCCGACACATCTTCACACCTATGCACCCGCTTCCTGTGGGTGAGGTAACGCGAGTACTTCGGTGCTCTGAAGGATATTGACTATCCAAGTGTCTAGGTTTTTAGTTGTTTTCTTCTAGCTAGACCTGAAGTGTCCTAAATCTCCATTTACTTACCTTCTAAGTTCCCATTGACTTTCTATTGACTCTTGCGTGAGTGTACTGACACTGCACGCGCCGCCTGTGGGCCTCCTACTCCTAACCTAAGGGTCAGATAGTGTAGCCCTAGTGATTCCCTAGGCCCTAGGCCTCTTCCTTTCCCAAGTCGTGGTTCTTATACCACTTACTTAGTATATGGTTTTACGTGCCCCTAGGGCCTAACTGTAAATTGTGCTATTTAAAGTATTTCTAAGTGTAACTTGTTATGTGCTTTTGCCTCTGATCTCATAAAGAGTTCAGAGGAGTGTGTTAGTAAATAAATACATATATATTTTATATATATCCTGTGTGGTGTCCTTTCATTTGATATTCAAGGGGTTACATATGGTAAAACAGCTGGCTTTACACGCCCTCAAGAGTCTTTTAGCCTAAGACTGTTCTGTCCACGCTACCTCTAGGATAGCTGGTCTATAAGGTTGACTTTACAACCATCACCATTAGGGTTGTTTGGACTGATGCAAGGTATTCACTAGAATAGTGAACATCACATACCAGGCCAACTTCTCACATTGGTGTGCAGCGGTTGGGATTAGAGCTTGCTGTTGTTTTACCACTAGTAATCTTGAGATATTATTAGAAAGATCACATAGGTACCTATAGGTACATATAAAAACAAGTCTTAGTATACTTAAGTTCTACTGAACTTATCTGTTGTAGAGCCTGGGCCTAGCACACCCTGACTACAACTCCTAGACAGGTTCTGTAGGAAAACACATAGTGTAGGTAGGAGCAACACCCCACCTCACTAGAAAACATGTCTCAGACAGGGAACCCAGTGGTCCTCTGCCTTCAGAAGTTGATCCCTTGAGGACTTCTTCGAGATATGAAGCCTTAGCCTTCCAAGAATTGAGACAATTGTGTACTTCTAGAAGGCTGAAACAGGGTTCAAACCCTACCATCAGGTTCCTGGTTGAGCTCTTAGAAAAGTATGATGCTCAACAGCCACCTAAGACAGGTGACACAGGCAGCGCAGATGAAGTCTTTCCCTCCTCAGATGATAATACTGATACTCCAGTACCAGATGAGGAAGAAGAAGAGGGGGGAGAAGGAGATGATTCTGATCTTGAGACAAACAGTCAGGTCTTAGTCAGAAGACTTAGTCAGGCTAACTTAAGCATACATGGGAGCCATAATGGGCAGCCCCCATACAGACCCCCAAGTGGGCTTAACCAGAGGCAGAGAAGAGGAAGATCCCAGTCCAGGGACTCTTTCCAATCTCATGCTTCAAATGGCTCTCATGGCCATGCTCAGAGAGGGATGACCTCCCCTCAGAGAAGGGAATATGAGGCCAAGATGAGAGAAGCTGCTCTTAGGATTGAGAGACAGGAACTTGAGGTTGCCCTGGCCAAAGAGAAGCTTGCTCGTGCTAGAGAGCATAGAGAGAGTGGGTTAGAACCCACTGGTGGCAGCAATATCCCTAAGGATAAAGATAGGTCCTATGAGAAGAGAAACCTAAGCAAGATTGTGCCCCCCTATAAAGAAGGGGATGACATCCACAAGTGGATAACTGCTTTGGAGAGGGCCTGCAAAGTGCAGCAGGTACCCCAAAGTCAATGGGCAGCAATCTTATGGCTCTCCTTTTCAGAAAAAGGTAGAGATAAGCTCCTCACAGTTAGTAATGGGGATGCTAACAACTACTCTGTCCTGAAGAGTGCTCTGATTGATGGGTTTGGCCTAACCACTGAACAATATAGGTTGTTGTTCAGGGATACCCAGAAGTCACAGACTCAGGACTGGACTGATTTTGTTGATTGTGCCACTAAGGCTCTGGAAGACTGGTTATTGGGAAGTGAAGTTAAGGACTATACATGATTGTATAATTTGATCATGAGAGAGCAAATACTTAACAATTGTCATAACTAGTTATTGCATCAATACCTGATTGACTCTGATCTGACCTCTCCCCAAGAATTGGGAAAGAAGGCAGACAAATGGGTCAGAACCAGGATTAAGCAGAAAACCCAGAACCAGGGGGGTGATCAGAAAAAGGCAGACCAGAAGGGTAATGAGCAGAAACAAAAAGACCAGAAGTCTTCACCAGACCCCCAAAAGGCACGGGGGGAGGGCGGCTCCAAAAAGAACAAACAGAAACCAGAAGGCCAAAAGAAGCCCTGGTGTGGATACTGTAAGTCAGTCTCTCACTGGTTTAGTGAGTGCACCAAGAAGGGCACAGCACCAACGACAATTGCCCCTAAGGCAACTGTTCCCCCTAGTCCAGCTGTTAGTGGTGGTTCCCAGCAAAAGGGTATAGTAGGGTTGACCCTGGGAACTGAGATGAACTCTGGCCTAGTCAGAGTACCAACTCAGGCTGTTATTGTCTCTGATGGGGACATAGCAATGTCCTCTACTGTAAGTCCCAGTAATCTGAGCAAGTACAGGCAGACACCTTTTATTAACCCCTTCGCTGCTAGGCCTTTTCCCCTCCTGTGCTAAGGCTTTTTTTGGCGTTTTGTGGTAGTGCGCGCTTAGGCCCTTGTAACTTTTTGACCACATAAGGTATCCACGCCAAATTTGCGTCCTTTTCTTCCAACATCATGTGGATTCTAAAGGCGCCCAGGGTTTGTGGAATCCCTTGGAGGGGTCCCAGAAATTAACCAAAATATAGTGATTTTTTTGTTTTTTCAGAAAAATGGGAAAAACGGGCTGCAAATGAAAGCCTCTGGGTTTTTCCCTGAAAATGTTATCAAAAAAGGGTTTGCGGGGCTGAAATCTCCATTTTCTCAGCTTTTAGGGAATGACAGTCTTTTGTCATAGAACCGACATTTTTCACACAGTTTTGGCATTTTTCTGGGACATAGCCTATTTTTGCTATTTTTAGAGCTTTCCACCTCCTTCCAGTTAATGGTAGAAATGAGTTTGAAAGCAATAATGGATCATGGAAAGCTGTACATTTTCGAAAAGTAGACACAATTCTGAATTCAGAAAGGGGTGATATGTCTAAATCCATAAAGGTTTCTTTATAGAAACTAACAGTTAAATATTGGAATAATTGAAAATTTGTAGAAAAAAACAGCCTTTTGTCTCAACGTTTTCACCTATAATTTTTTTCTAATTTTGACAGCTCTTGGAAAGCAATATACCATTACATCCGTTAGACCTTCCTGGTTGTGGGGATATATAGGACTTGTAGTTTCACCAAGAACCCGACGAAACCACATCCAAAAACTGAGCAGCAACTTGCAATGGTATTTTTTCATTTACTGGGTATAGAGCACTTTGTCTTGGAAAATGTATACATGGAAAAATCTGTATGAAAGACACCTATGTATTTCTGAATTGGGTACAAATTATAGAGTTCAGAAACAGTATATAATTGCAAATTTTCAAAATTGGGAATACTCATACTAGCATGAGAATTATTGGTCATTTTTCAAAAAGATTTTTTTTTTACACAATGTCTTTCATTGAAAGGGAGAAATGCATGACAGCTCAATTGGTAATAACAGTTGATTTACAAATCTGAATTACCCCAAGTCTCCCGATTAAAACGGTACCTCACTTGTGTGGGTCGGCCTTGTGCCTGCGACAGGAAACGGCGAAAAATGCAACGTGGTCACACCTAAATTTTGCAGTTACAAATTGACCCTTTTTTGGCAAAGTGCCTACCTGTAGTTTTTGCACCCTAGCTCTGCCGGCACCTAGGGAAACCTAGCAAACCTATACATTTTTGAAAAGTAGACACCCAGGGGAATTCAGGATGGGGTGACTCAACTGCCTACCACCAGGTTTTGTTACCCAGAATTCCTTGCAAAGCTAAGAATTTGACAAAATTAACACATTTTCCTCACATTTCTGTGGTCGAAAGTTCTGGAATCTGCGTGGATCAACAAATTTCCACCCACCCAGTGTTTCCCCAGGTCTCTCAAAAAAAATGGTACCTCACTTGCGTGGGTAGGCATAGTGGCTGCGACACAAAACAGCGCAAAACGCAACGTGGTCGCACCTCAATTTCCCAGTGAAATCTTGCGCTCTTTGGACAAAGAGACTACCTTTTGTTTTTGAGCCCTAGCTCTGCCAGCACCTAGGGAAACCTAGCAAACCTATACATTTTTGAAAAGTAGACACTCAGGGAAATTCAGGATGGGGTGACTCGACTGCCTACCACCAGGTTTTGTTACCCAGAATTCCTTGCAAAGCTATGAATTTGACAAAAAAAACACATTTTCCTCACATTTCTGTGGGGGAAAGTTCTGGAATCTGCGTGGATCAACAAATTTCCAGCCAATCAGCGTTCCCCCAGGTCTCCCGAAAAAAAATGGTACCTCACTTGCGTGGGTAGGCATAGTGGCTGCGACATGAAACAGCGCAAAACGCAACATGGTCGCACCTCAATTTCCCAGTGAAATCTTGCACTTTTTGGACAAAAAGACTACCTTTTGTTTTTGCGCCCTAGCTCTGCCATTACCTAGGGAAAACCTAAATATTTGACAAAAAAAACACATTTTCCTCACATTTCTGTGGTGGAAAGTTCTGGAATCTGCGTGGATCAACAGATTTTCACCCACCTAGCGTTCCCCCAGGTCTCCCGAAAAAAATGGTACCTCACTTGCGTGGGTAGGCATAGTGGCTGTGACATGAAACAGCGCAAAACGCAACATGGTCGCACCTCAATTTCCCAGTGAAATCTTGCACTTTTTGGACAAAAAGACTACCTTTTGTTTTTGCGCCCTAGCTCTGCCAGCACCTAGGGAAACCTAGCAAACCTATACATTTTTAAAAACTAGACACCCAGGGGAATTCAGTATGGGGTGACTCGTCTGCCTACCCCCAGGTTTTGTTACCCAGAATCCCTTGCAAACCTGAAAATTTGACAAAAAAAACACATTTTCCTCACATTTCTGTGGTGAAAAGTTCTGGAATCTGCGTGGATCAACATGGTCGCACCTCAATTTCCCAGTGAAATCTTGCACTTTTTGGACAAAAATACTACCTTTTGTTTTTGCGCCCTAGCTCTGCCAGCACCTAGGGAAACCTAGCAAACCTATACATTGTTGAAAACTAGACACCCAGGGAAATTCAGGATGGGGTGACTTGTCTGCCTACCCCCAGGTTTTGTTACCCAGAATCCCTTGCAAACCTACAAATTTGACAAATAAAACACATTTTCCTCACATTTCTGTGGTGGAAAGTTCTGGAATCTGCGTGGATCAACATATTTCTACCCACCCAGCGTTCCCCTAGGTCTCCCGAAAAAAATGGTACCTCACTTGCGTGGGTAGGCATTGTTGCTGCGACATGAAACAGCGCAAAACGCAACATGGTCGCACCTCAATTTCCCAGTGAAATCTTGCACTTTTTGGACAAAAAGACTACCTTTTGTTTTTGCGCCCTAGCTCTGCCAGCACCTAGGGAAACCTAGCAAACCTATACATTTTTGAAAACTAGACACCCAGGGGAATTCAGGATGGAGTGACTCGTCTGCCTACCCCCAGTTTTTGTTACCCAGAATCCCTTGCAAAGCTAAGATTTTGACAAAGCAAACACATTTTCCTCACATTTCTGTGGTGGAAAGTTCTGGAATCTGCATGGATCAACAAATTTCCACCCACCCAGCGTTCCCCCAGGTCTCCCAAAAAAAATGGTACCTCACTTGCGTGGGTAGGCATAGTGGCTGCGACATGAAACAGTGCAAAACGCAACATGGTCGCACCTCAATTTCCCAGTGAAATCTTGCACTTTTTGGACAAAAAGACTACCTTTTGTTTTTGCGCCCTAGCTCTGCCAGCACCTAGGGAAACCTAGCAAACCTATACATTGTTGAAAACTAGACACCCAGGGAAATTCAGGATGGGGTGACTCGTCTGCCTACCCCCAGGTTTTGTTACCCAGAATCCCTTGCAAGCTAAGATTTTGACAAAAGAAACACATTTTCCTCATATTTCTGTGGTGGAAAGTTCTGGAATCTGCGTGGATCAACACATTTCCACCCACCCAGCGTTTCCCCAGGTCTCCTGAAAAAAATGATACCTCACTTGCGTGGGTAGGCATAGTGGCTGCGACATGAAACAGCGCAAAATGCAACATGGTCGCACCTTAATTTCCCAGTGAAATCTTGCACTTTTTGGACAAAAAGACTACCTTTTGTTTTTACGCCCTAGCTCTGCCAGCACCTAGGGAAACCTAGCACACCTATACATTTTTGAAAACTAGACACCCAGGGGAATTCAGGATGGGGTGACTCGTCTGCCTACCCCCAGGTTTTGTTACCCAGAATCCCTTGCAAACCTACAAATTTGACAAATAAAACACATTTTCCTCACATTTCTATGGTGGAAAGTTCTGGAATCTGCGTGGATCAACACATTTCCACCCACCCAGCGTTCCCCTAGGTCTCCCAAAAAAAATGGTACCTCACTTGCGTGGGTAGGCATTGTTGCTGCGACATGAAACAGCGCAAAACGCAACATGGTCGCACCTCAATTTCCCAGTGAAATCTTGCACTTTTTGGACAAAAAGACTACCTTTTGTTTTTGCGCCCTAGCTCTGCCAGCACCTAGGGAAACCTAGCAAACCTATACATTTTTTAAAACTAGACACCCAGGGGAATTCAGGATGGGGTGACTTGTCTGCCTACCCCCAGTTTTTGTTACCCAGAATCCCTTGCAAAGCTAAGATTTTGACAAAACAAACACATTTTCCTCACATTTCTGTGGTGGAAAGTTCTGGAATCTGCATGGATCAACAAATTTCCACCCACCCAGCGTTCCCCCAGGTCTCCTGAAAAAAATGGTACCTCACTTGCGTGGGTAGGCATAGTGGCTGCGACATGAAACAGTGCAAAACGCAACATGGTCGCACCTCAATTTCCCAGTGAAATCTTGCACTTTTTGGACAAAAAGACTACCTTTTGTTTTTGCGCCCTAGCTCTGCCAGCACCTAGGGAAACCTAGCAAACCTATACATTGTTGAAAACTAGACACCCAGGGAAATTCAGGATGGGGTGACTCGTCGGCCTACCCCCAGGTTTTGTTACCCAGAATCCCTTGCAAAGCTAAGATTTTGACAAAAGAAACACATTTTCCTCACATTTCTGTGGTGGAAAGTTCTGGAATCTGCGTGGATCAACACATTTCCACCCACCCAGCGTTCCCCCAGGTCTCCTGAAAAAAATGGTACCTCACTTGCGTGGGTAGGCATAGTGGCTGCGACAGGAAACAGCGCAAAACGCAACATGGTCGCACCTTAATTTCCCAGTGAAATCTTGCACTTTTTGGACAAAAAGACTACCTTTTGTTTTTGCGCCCTAGCTCTGCCAGCACCTAGGGAAACCTAGCACACCTATACATTTTTGAAAACTAGACACCCAGGGGAATTCAGGATGGGGTGACTCGTCTGCCTACCCCCAGGTTTTGTTACCCAGAATCCCTTGCAAAGCCAAGATTTTGACAAAAAAAACTAATTTTTCCGACATTTCTGTGGTGAAAAGTTCTGGAATCTGCGTGGATCAACAAATTTCCACCCACCCAGCGTTCCCCCAGGTCTCCCAAAAAAAATGGTACCTCACTTGCGTGGGTAGGCATAGTGGCTGCAACAGGAAACGGTTCAAATCGTACGGTGTTGAATTTACAATACCCAATTGCAAAATGACCTTGATTTTTTGGGGGGGGGGGGGGCACCTGAGTTTTTGGCCCGGGGCTCGGTGGTATTCTTTGGAAAATACCGAACAGTCCAGGGAGGCATGCGTGGGTCCCTCAATGTTTTCCTACCCAGAACTCCTTGCAAACCTTACAATTAGGTAAAAATATCACTTTTCCAAACTTTTTTGCGTGGGATCTCCGTGCCGGCAAAAATGTCCTACCACCCAGCGTTCCCCTTGTTCTCCCGAGTAAAAGGATACCTCACTTGTGTGGGTGCCCCAAAGCAGAACAGGCCAAAAATGAATTTTGAAAAAAGTAGTATTTAAGTTTTACAAGTTAAGCCCCCCTGCCTTAGTCACAGGCCTTTGGCCCACCCACACAAGTGAGGTATCATTTTACTCGGGAGAGCAAGGGGACGCTGGGTGGTAGGACATTTGTGCCGGCAGCGAGATCCCACCCAAAAATGCATGGAAAAGTGGGTTTTTTAACCTAAATTTATGGTTTGCAGGGATTTCTGGGTAGGAAAACATTGGGGGACCCGCGCATGCCATACCTCCCTGGACTCCCCCAGGTGTCTAGTTTTCAGAACTGTTTGGGTTTAATAGTTTCCAAAGATGCCCGCCGAGCCCCGGGCCAAAAGCTCAGGTGACCCCCCCAAAAAATAAGGTCGTTTTACTAAAGGTAATTTTTAAGTCTCCACCGTACAAATTGGGCATTTTCCTGTCGCAGCCACTATGCCTACCCACGCAAGTGAGGTACCATTTTTATCGGGAGAGCTGGGGTAACGCTGGGAGGGTGGAAATTTGTGTGAGCCCAGTGATGCCACGCTTTCCCACACAAAAAAAGTGTGAAAAAACAGATTTTTTCAGCAACAATTGAGGTTTGCAAGGGATTCTGGGTAAAGGAACGTTGGAGGATCCACGCAAGCCATACCACCTTGGAAGCCCCCGGGTGTCTACTTTTCAGAAATGTGTCGGTTTGGTAGGTTTCCCTAGATGGCCGTCTCGCACGGGGCCAAAAACCCAGGTAACCCCTCTTGCAAAAGCTGGTGGTATTGAATGTCAATACCACCGACCCCTGGGCCAAAAAGTCATGGGAACCCCCTTGCAAAACCAAAATTGTTTTGAAAGAATTAAGTTTTCAATTTGAGAGCGTGCAATTCTTGGAACACTATTGCATGGCAATTGTGACAGACATTTTCAAGTTTGCAGGAGATTGTGGATAAAAAAAAATTGAATACACCAGAAAGACATGACCATATACTCCCATGGTTTATCAATAATATCTAAATTTAGTAAGTTATTTCTAGCTATAATGTACACCTTAACAGACTTACTCAAAAGTCAAACATTCAAGCACGGCTATCTATTCCTCAACAACACACACATACAGGTTGGATTTGGCACGAGGGCGAATGATGGTTCAGTACATAAAATTTTATTAACAAGATATTTCATCAAAATGAAATGCTCTGTCAATAAATAAATGCATGAAAACCGAACCAGTGACTCGCAACTCGTGAGCTGTAAAGCCACGACAAGGCACCAACCGTTTTACAGGCCATTCACGCACCTTTCATACCTGATACACACCAGACCATTGACACCATCCGGAAGGAAAAGCAACACATTACAAGCTTCACAAAAAGGGACAAGGTACACCCTACTTCTGAAAGAGAAAAATAAACAAATATTACTGGACAGCCATCTAAACCGCAAGCGCACACACATACTAGTTGGATTTGGCACGAGGATGAGTGATGATTCAGTACATACAATTTTATTTGCGAGTAATTTCACAAAAATGAAATACACTGCGTATAATTGAAAGTATGATAAACTGAACCACTGACTCACAGCCCGTGAGCTGTAAAGCCACGTCAAGGCACCAACCTCTTTAAAGGCCATTCATACACCTTTCATACGTGTGACACATACTAAACATTCACACCGCCAGCTGCGGACCCATCACATTACAACACTCACACCAGCAGACAGCGCCATTCAAGGGCCCATCACTTTCACACGCACACGTATCTGCCACAGCAACTACACAAAATGATGGACTGCGTAGAGTGTCACTCAACTAGCAGTGTGTGTAGTGACCAACAGAAAGTTAGTACTCACACACCGCCAGCCGAGCGCCAGTCCACCCACACCACCATCCAAGCACCAGACCATGCACACCGCCAGCCAAACACCACTCAGCGCACACCGCCAGCCAAGTACCACTCCACGCACACTGCAAGCCAAGCGCCACTCCACGCACACCGCCAGCCAAGCACCACTCCACGCACACCGCCAGCCAAGCACCACTCCGTGCACAGACAGCCAAGTACCACTCCACGCACACCATCCAGCCATGCGCCACTCCACACACACCGCCAGCCAAGCAGCACTCCACACACAACACCACCCAAGCACCACTGCACACACACCACCAGCCAAGCACCAGTCCACGCAGCCCGCCAGCCAACCACCAGTGCACACACACCACCAGCCAAGCACCAATCCTTGCACTCCACCAGCCAAGCACCTAACCATGCACTCCGCCTGCCAAACAAAAATCCACACACACCACCCGCAAAACACCAAACCATGCACTCTGCCAGGGAGGCACCAGTCCACACACACCTCCAGCCAAGCGCCAGTCCACACACACCGCCATCCAAGCACCAGCCGGCACACACCACAATCACATTTAGAATTCTTCTTTTCAAAATAACACTAAACAAATGGAAATACCTACAAATCAGCTAACACAAATTCTAAAACTAAACACATTGCACTAATGCCAAACCTTGAAACAAACCAATTTTTTTTACAGAATACAGACCAGGCAATTCACTTTACAGCTCATTAAAACTCCCAAAACTTCTTTTTCATGTGGTACGATTTAAAACAAGCTGACAGACACAATCCAGGCTTAGAAGGACAGTCAGGACAGTATATACGAGACTCCTTCCGCACGCCTCTTCGCCAGCAGACTCTGCATCTTTTAGTCGGAAAGTCTCTTGCGGTAGTGGAAGGAATATATTCAGGAAAGTGGCGATCTTTCAATCTAGCCACTTCCTCCACCACTCCAAATCTAGGAACACTTGCCTGCTCCACAAGTACAAGGCTGCCTATTATAGACTCCTGAAACTTAACAAAAGGCATCTTCGGCTCAAGACAAGACTTCTGGTACACAACAAAAGCATTAAAGGATGCCAAGTGGAACAGATGGATAGCCAACTTCTTGTACCAAACGTAAGCCTTTCGAAGAGCAGCATAAGGTTCCAACCTCTGATCTACTCTGTCAACACCACCCATGAACTTATTGTAAGCTAAAATGCACACAGGTTTGCGCACTTCAGCACCCTGACCCCAAACAGGCACAGGTTCTGTACTTTCATCGTGGATAGTAGTCAGCATGTACACATCTCTCTTGTCTGAAAACTTCACAGCTAGAAGCTCCCCACTTCGCAATGCCGTAGACTGTCCCCGCACAAGCCTTTTGCAAACAAGTTCCTTTGGGAAACCTTTACGGTTACTGCGCATTGTGCCACAAGCAACAGTGCCCACTTTGGCCAACTCCTTTAACAACCGTACACCAGTGTAGAAGTTATCTACATATAAATGATGGCCTTTGTTAAATAATCCTCTACCTAGTTCCCACACAATTTTCTCAGTCACTCCAAAAGTAGAAGGACAACCAGGAGGGTTAATGCTGGACTCCTTACCAGTGTACACCCTGAAATTGTAGACATATCCAGTCTCACTGTCACACAGCATATACAGTTTGATTCCATCGCGTGCCCTCTTACTAGGAATGTATTGCCTAAAAACCAAGCGGCCCTTGAACAACAGCAAAGACTCATCCACTGCAATTTCTTTACCAGGGGCAAAGATCTCAGAAAAACGATCAACAAAGTGATCAAGGACAGGCCGAATTTTAAACAAACGGTCACAATCAGGGTGATTGCGTGACAACGCTAAACTATTATCAACAAAATGCATCATCCGAAGAAGAAGCATATACCGATCACGACTTATGACTGCTGGAAATATAGCTGTTGCCATCAAGGGACTACTGGACCAATATGAAGTCATTGATGGCTCCCTTAGCAAGCCCAACAAAAAAGTTAATCCCAAAAACTTCTTCATCTCTTCAACATTTGTGGGAGTCCACCGGATTGCTCTAGCATAGGGCTTAAGGCTGGCACTGTTGGCCCTCAAAAATTGTTCAGCATACAAATTACTTTGATCAACAATCTCTTGCAAAAACACATCGTCAAAAAACAACTGAAAAAAATGTATTGCCAGAAAATTCTCAGTATTCACTCTACACCCAGGAACACCAGTGAACTCTGGCAATGCCGGCTGCACCATGCCAGGGGGAACCCAAAGGCCATCCCTATCAACGGGGGGAGCAGCCACCCCAGCCTGCAGCTCAGAAGCCTCTTGCTGCTGTTCACCAACGGTAAGCCTAACAGCCACAGATACTTCTGGCTGCACAACACCAACAGAAGACATAGCATCCCCAGAGGGCTCTTCCTGCACTACACCAACGGGAAGCCCAGCAGCCTGAGATGCTTCTTCCTGCAGTACACCACCGGGAAACCAAGCAGGCCCAGATGCCTCTTGCCGCTCTACACCAATGGGAAGCCTAACAGCCACAGATACTTCTGGCTGCACAACACCAACAGAAGACATAGCATCCCCAGAGGGCTCTTCCTGCACTACACCAACAGGAAGCCCAGTAGCCTGAGATGCTTCTTGCTGCACTACACCACCGGTAAACCAAGCAGGCCCAGATGCCTCTTGCCGCTCTACACCAATGGGAAGCCTAACAGCCCCAGATGCCTCTTGCTGCACTACACCAGCAGGAAGACGAAAAGCACCAGATGCCTGTTTGCTCACCACAGCAATGTGAAGCCTTTTGGGCGCAGGCTCCAGCCCACATGCCTCTTGCTGACGTAAAAAGAAAGGAAACCTTGCGCCCCTAGGTAGCAGCACAGGTGCCTCTTGGCCCACTACCGGCACCTCAATGTCCTCCTCTATCATAGGCCCTTCATCAGCACTAGAAGAAGATTCATCATCCGATGATGATGATTCCATGCGAAGAGAAAACTCACTGCCAGAATCTTCTGCCGCCACCTGGGAGTCCGAATCGGAACTGCTCCGCTGCTGTGCCTGCTCTCTCGCTGTCCTTGTGACCAGGATTACCCTCAACAGCACCTCTGAAAACGGCTGCACCCGCCCGCCAGTCTCCAGCTGCCCGGCCGCTCGAAATACCACCAAGAGCGGGGGCGCCAGGAGGAGACCGGCGAGGGGCTTCACTACAAGGACCAGAAGCCCTTGCGAGGTGCAGTGACGTCACCGTGCGCCAGGCGGCGCTTTAAATCACCACCAACCCCATCGAGTGGGCGATCCTCTGTGGAACTGCTCCGCTGCTGTGCCTGCTCTCTCGCTGTCCTTGTGACCAGGATTACCCTCAACAGCACCTCTGAAAACGGCTGCACCCGCCCGCCAGTCTCCAGCTGCCCGGCCGCTCGAAATACCACCAAGAGCGGGGGCGCCAGGAGGAGACCGGCGAGGGGCTTCACTACAAGGACCAGAAGCCCTTGCGAGGTGCAGTGACATCACCGTGCGCCAGGCGGCGCTTTAAATCACCACCAACCCCATCGAGTGGGCGATCCTCTGTGGAACTGCTCCGCTGCTGTGCCTGCTCTCACGCTGTCCTTGTGACCAGGATTACCCTCAACAGCACCTCTGAAAACGGCTGCACCTGCCCGCCAGTCTCCAGCTGCCCGGCCGCTCGAAATACCACCAAGAGCGGGGGCGCCAGGAGGAGACCGGCGAGGGGCTTCACTACAAGGACCAGAAGCCCTTGCGAGGTGCAGTGACGTCACCGTGCGCCAGGCGGCGCTTTAAATCACCACCAACCCCATCGAGTGGGCGATCCTCTGTGGAACTGCTCCGCTGCTGTGCCTGCTCTCTCGCTGTCCTTGTGACCAGGATTACCCTCAACAGCACCTCTGAAAACGGCTGCACCCGCCCGCCAGTCTCCAGCTGCCCGGCCGCTCGAAATACCACCAAGAGCGGGGGCGCCAGGAGGAGACCGGCGAGGGGCTTCACTACAAGGACCAGAAGCCCTTGCGAGGTGCAGTGACGTCACCGTGTGCCAGGCGGCGCTTTAAATCACCACCAAACCCGTCTCGTGGGACGCGAGCGGGACGCTGGGCGAAGCCTGGGCCAAGGGTGGGCCCGTCTTAGCCCGTCAAAGACCGGAGGAGACTGGGCTGGGCCCACCCCCCTAAGACCCTTCATAAATTAAGAACCGGAACAGTAAGTAATTCGTGTCCACAAAGTAATCTATGTGTTGATTAGAACTCAAACTTCTTTACTGTCTCTTTTCTCCATCAGTATACAAATGTCTACTAGAGGCTCTAGGAGCAAAACCTTGAAAAACATGACATCTACCGTTGGTCCTATCGATCTCTTTCTAACTAAAGTGAATCAAACCATCGACCAAACGGTAATGCTAATCGACCGACGAGTTTCCTATGAATTAGACCAAGCTAGACGCTCATCAATGGGAATGCTGGCTAATGCACAAACCCCGAATGTCCCATTGCAAAAATCCCTAATTCTGGAAACAAACGCGGACATCCACGTGATTCCAAACACTGTTGATCTTTCCGTATCACTACAACTCTCAGACTCACAACTTAGCCAAGGTCTTGAACAGACCCCTGATATCTTTGCTGGTCCGCAGCAAAAATCTATCGAACTCACACAATGTGAATCTAGAGAGATTAGGGAAGGAGCAATTCCCAAAGTGCAACATCATAAAGAAAAATTTCAAAAAAACTCAACAACTAAAGATGCTGCCAATTTAAACTCAGATCCACTTACAAAAATAAGTGACTCAAATAATGCTTCAAATTCAAATAAAGACAAAACTGATGCCTCTTTGAAATCCTATAGTAACATCAATTCCGATGTATTGTTAGTTGAAGATCACAACGATAGATCCAATCCCAAGCAAACTCATAAGAAGTCGGCAGCTTGTACCACAACAAAAAACGTAATTAACATCAAAACACAAGCTTCTCTATTAAAAGAAATTGCTGAAATAGTCAAACACCAGCTCCAACCGCTTCAAAAAAGCATACAAATCATAGAAAAGCAATTAGCAACATTAGTAGCAATTTCAAAAACAAATCCGACTCGGAGAAATAAAGAACATCTAAATCTCCCTGGACTTAAGGTTTTATCAAATGTCGTAAAATCTACAGATAAACCAAAACAACCAGCTAGTAGTATGGCTATTACAAATAACGCAAATGCAAAACCAGCAGAGATAATAAACAAAAATACAAATAACTCGACACCCTCTCCAAAGAACAAGATTTCTCAAGAAACCTCTAAACCAGTTACAGGCACACAAAATAAATCACCAGGAAAACTCCCTAGTGTGGATGGTAAAGACAAAAAAGCTCCTCCAGCAAAAACCCCTTCTACAGGTCCCACACCAAACACCTTTGGCCATGACCAGACACAGAGACAACCTAACAAACCAGAACGGTCAAACAAAAAACGGTCAAAATTGGTAAATCTTCCACCGGAAGCAGCACCTTTTGTGGTCATCTTAACAAGTGTTCCAGAACTGAGCTATGACACAGAAGAACCAACATGGTCATTACTAAATAAAACTCGATACTGGTTAAACACCAACAGACCTAACCATCCAAACAATATTACCAGAATTTCGACTGTGAAAAGAGTTTCATGGATAGGTCATCAACCAAAAACAATATCTGGAAACTGCATAATTGTCAACCTTGAAAACCCCCGTGCTGTGGAATACATATGTTCCTGGGATCCATCAGGTAATACAGGAGGAATTCAGGTTAAACGTCTATCTTTCTTTTACCCCCAACAAAATCGCCGTTATGATGACTTCAACTGCCCCCCAGAATGGTCCTGGAACCACCAAGATCACAAACAAAAAAACTGGAACCAGGGACAGTGGGGCAAGGAAACAATCAGAGAAACAATCAGAGAAACTGGAATCAGGGAGATTGGGACCAAGGAAATAATCACTCGAGCTGGCACCTGGGAGATTGGGGTCATGATTACAACGACCGGGGTGATTGGAACAACTATGGAAGAAGGCCAAGACAACCATTCCATAGAGATACATGGGCTGGAATACCAACATCAAACAGCTATAGCTGCCTGGATATGGTGGACTGACCATCATCAGAGCCCTGTACCACGCCCAACTCGCACAATAACGGATCACGCTTTGAAAGACCAGTCAAACATCTTGCGACCACGACCTCAAATAAAATCCAAGGCACATCAAAAGCGAGACAACTGGAAGCAAAGGTAATGACACAATCCCAACCCATTGCAAAACAGGCTGAAGTACCTCAGCCTATAACCAACGCAAACAATAGATCAACAACCACCCTACAAAACTCCCCAAGCCTGTCTGCTATTTCTAGTAAACATCATGACAGGAACTTGTTATCCTGGAACGTGGCAGGACTAGAAACAAAACATACGGAAGGCAGTTTTTTAGACTTGGTTTACTCAAGCGACATAGTCTGTCTACAAGAGACATGGCTAAATAACCCAATCCATTTTGTGGGATATAGAACATACTTCTCCCAGGCTATAAAATCAACATCAGGGAGAAGCAAAGGAGGTCTAACAATATATATCTCCAATCTCTGGCCATGTCACAAAGTAACTCCTGTCACACTCCACCAGAACTACCAGATTTTGAGCATCAAAGGAATTAATCAAGAGGCTTACATCCTTGTAAACTTCTATAACAATATGACCACAAATGAGCAGTCTAAAGCCTTAAAAGAAATTTTAGGGGAGATTAACAAATTAAGGAGAAAATATGCTAGAACTTCACATACAATAATTTGGGGAGGCGATTTCAATCTTCATTTATGCAAAAACAGCGACGCCTCCATTTGCGGGATTACAGATGAATATGAAAATCCGATACCTCACTTTTCCCACACCTCGGAAGGTACCAATATGCAGGCCATCATGGCTGAACTTGACATAGGATTTGCAAATATGCTAAAAACACCTATCACTAAGTTTTCTCCTACCTTCCATGGCAGAGGATATGAATCGCTAATTGATTACATCCTGATATCTTGCAGTAAAGCTAAATGCATAAAATCATTTGAAGTGAAGAGCAACGCACTCGGCGACCATTTTCCACTTAGATTAACATTTCAAGAACTAGATCCTCAAAAGAACTCTGAAAAGACTCTGCCCGGTTTGCTACATCAAGAAGCACTAACTTTGAACAGAAAAAACGGGTATACTCTTAGATGGGGCAATCTAGACCAAGAACTTACTAGTGTGAAAATAATCAAAACATGCAAGAATGAAATTGAGAAATGTCTAGACCCTTCCTCAAACTCAGCAGAGATTATGAATAGCTACCAAGAAATAGCGAATACAATAAGTCAAGAAATAACCAGACCCATCAAAAAAAACAATAACAATTCGAAAAGTGGGTGGTTTAACACAAAATGCACAAAAGCATACTCAAATTGAAAGAAAGCATTAACAAAAAAAACAAGAAACAGAGCAGAGGTAACAAAACTAAGGAAAGTCTACGCACATGCAATCAAACAAAGGAAAAAGGAGGTACAACTAAAACTTTGGACACAACTCCTAAAAAGCAGTGCCCTAAAAGACAGCACAGCCTTCTGGGAAACAGTCAAAACTCCATTCTTAACTGATAATAATGCTGGCCCCTCCTTGGATGTTGCCATAACTGCAGAAGACTGGGTAAAGCACTTTTCAGGGGTTTTTGGGGAGGTTAGGTCTGAAGACCTAACTTCTCAAGACCCTCTTCCGCTGGTGCAATACCCGATTGAGATACAATTTACACTCGATGAAACAACCAATGCTATAAAATCTGCAAAAAACGGCAAAGCACCGGGACCAGACTCTATTCCTATGGATCTCTACAAAATCCTACCTGATTTATGGGCTCCCCTTCTGACTAAAGTGCTAAACGCAGCAAAAGACATTGGCCTTCCTGACTCTTGGTCAACCTCGATCCTGGTCCCCATTTTTAAAAAGGGCAACAGAGACAGTCCAACCTGCTATCGCCCCATATCCCTCTTGGATTCAACTGGAAAGATGCTAGGGCGCATACTTCTAAATCGACTCCAGGAGTGGTCAAAAGAGCAAGGGGTACTCTCAGACCTCCAATACGGTTTCAGGGCCGGGCTAAGCACCGTGGATCAAGTTCTAAATTTAACATTACTTGTAGGAAAATATGTAACAGCAAAGAAATCTTGCCTACACATGGTGTATGTCGACCTTACAGCAGCCTTCGACTGCGTGGAACACTCGAAGCTCTGAGCAATAATGTTACAAATGGGGATAGAACAACCTATAGTGGACATCCTTCGTGAGCTATACTCTGGCGCAACGGGAAAGGTCAGATATGGAATAACAGGACAACTAACTAACAGCTTTCAAATTCAGAAAGGGGTCAGACAAGGGTGCGTGCTGGCCCCTTTCCTATTTACACTTTATACGAACGGCCTAGAGGTTGCGCTGCTAAAGGGCGTTAAAGATCTGCCGGAAGCCGGTCGACGACAGATTCCAGCGTTACTATACGCCGACGACGCGGTAATCCTGGCAAGAACACCCGTCCAGCTTCAGAAGGCCCTAAATAACTATTGTACCTTTATGACCAGTCTCAATCTAAAAGTGAACATAAGGAAAACTTATGTAATGCACGTCGGTAACAGAGGGAAAAGAGAGAAAAAAATCTTTGTCGACAACCTGCCTCTAGAAAGAGCTAACACCTATCCTTATCTTGGTGTAACTATTGATGAGGCGTTTAATTGGAAAAAGGCAATTAACTCCAGAAACTTAGCCCTCACAAGAACAGTTGGTGCTTTAAAAGCATTTTCACTTCGCTTGGGAAAAAGACCACCTAACGAAATGATTAAGATATATAATGCAAAATCTATCAGCACCGCCACCTTTGGAGCAGGAGTCTGGGGTACAACGAACGTAGAGCAACTCCAAAAAACTGAAAACTCCTTTTTAAAGTTCTTATTGGCGGTTCCTAACAGCACCACCACATTTGGGTGTCACCTTGAACTTGGAGTATACTATATATCGGACATCATTAAGATTCAGCCTATCATGCTATGGCGTAGAATATGGGCCACGGAAGAATGCCACCTCTCGAGAACAATAATAGAGGACTGCATGAAACTAGACCATATGAAAAAGATAAAATGGCTGGCATACGTAAAATCTTTTTTCACTGACATTGGCCGTCCGAGTTTCTTTGATGACCCATTATCCGTAACAGACATTTCAAAAAAAGACCTAAAAACACTTTGTCTGTCACATTTATCTGAACTCCGAATGTTGTGTGAAATAGGTAAACCCTCAGTACAACAATGCTTAATGATACAGTTGGTTCCAACTATTCAACCTTATTTACAATATGATTTGTCGCAATATGAAAAGCTACTCCTTACTCGTTTTAGGCTCAACATATACCATTTTCTGGTTTTATTTCCCATTCAGAATGTATGGACTCACAACACTGCAGCGTGTCCGTGTGACTCTATGTCCCCACAGTCCACAATTCATGTCATATTTTTTTGCAAATTTTAGATGCAATTACGCAGGAGGTGGATATTACCACTACTAAAAGTCATGAACATCCGTAGATGTCGCCCTGCCTATTTAGCCCTGCAACTTTTGGAAAATTCGCTGATGACAAAATCTGTGGCACAATATCTAAAATTATGTATTAGGCACCGTACGAACCTGTAATGATGTGTAACAGCTTTTAATAACTTTTTCACAATGAATGAAAAATGATTTTTAATATTTTACTGTGTTTTTATGTACTTTTATGGTTTTCACATATGAAACCCGAATAAAGATATTTTGATTTGATTTGAGTCCGAATCGGACTCACTCTCTGAACCATGGTCAGAGGAAGACTCAAAAAGCAAACCAAGAACCTGCTGAGCAGTAATCCAGTAAAAACTGCTAGAAGTACAACCTTTTTCAAAAAGAGAAACATCAAGGGAAAGTAGTACAAAATACATTCACTTACCAAGCACAAGCAACTACACAAGCTGCAAACAGACACGCAACCTACAACAATCCAAACAGCAAAAGCCTGGAACAAGACAAAAATAGAGAAGAAAAAAAAATGTACTACCACATTTCACAAACAATATAACAATTAAAACAACAACACACAAATTTGCCCCCCAAATTTAAATTCGGCCAGATGGGCCATCAAATAGGGCTTAGACCAATTGGGATTAGATGAGGTTTAACATCAAGACACTGGTTAATTTTGCGAATTTTTTTTTCTGCCTGACCCCTTTGGTGCCAGTCAGTCTTTTGCTCCTACCAGTACCCCCATCACACAGGGGCAGTAAGGACATTCATACACCTTTTGTACGTGTGACACATACAAAACATTTACAGCGCCAGCCGCCCGCGCCATTCAAGGGCCCATCACTTTCACACGCCCACATATCTGACACAGCAACTACAGAAAATGATGGACTGCGTAGAGTGTCACTCAACTAGCTGTGGTTGTAGTGACCAACAGAAAGTAACTACTCACACACCGCCAGCCGAGTGCCAGTCCACCCACACCACCATCCAAGCACCAGACCATGCACACCGCCAGCCAAACACCACTCAGCGCACACCAACAGCCAAGTACCACTCCACGCACACCATCCAGCCAAGCGCCACTCCACACACACCGCCAGCCAAGCACCACTCCGTGCACAGACAGCCAAGTACCACTCCACGCACACCACCAGCCAAGCTCCACTCCACGCACACCGCCAGCCAAGCACGACTCCGTGCACAGACAGCAAAGTAGCTCTCCATGCACACCACCAGCCAAGCGCCACTCCACACACACCGCCAGCCAAGCAGCACTCCGTGCAAAGACAGCAAAGTACCACTCCACACACACCACCAGCTAAGCGCCACTCCACACACACCGCCAGCCAAGCACCACTCCGGGCATAGATAGCCAAGTACCTCTCCACGCACACCGCTAGCCAAACGCCACTCAGCGCACACCAACAGCCAAGTTCCACTCCACACACACCGCCAGCCAAGCACCACTTCACGCACACCGCAAGCCAAGCGCCACGCCCCGCCAGCCAAGCACCGCTCCACGCACACCATCCAGCCAAGTACCACTCCCCACACACCGCCAGCCAAAAACCACTCCACACACACCACCAGCCAAACACCACTCCGTGCACAGACAACCAAGTACCACTCCACGCACACCACCAGCCAAGCGCCACTCCAAACACTGCCAGCCAAGCAGCACTCCGTGCACAGACAGCAAAGTAGCACTCCACGCACACCACCAGCCAAGCGCCACTCCACACACACCGCCAGCCAAGCACCACTCCGTGCACAGACAGCAAAGTAGCACTCCACGCACACCACCAGCCAAGCGCCACTCAACAAACACCACCAGTCAAGCGCCACTCCACAAACACCACCAGCCAAGCACCACTCCGTGCACAGACAGCCAAGTACCACTCCACACACACCACCAGCCAAGCGCCACTCCACACACACCGCCAGCCAAGCACCACTCCGTGCATAGATAGCCAAGTACCCCTCCACGCACACCGCCAGCCAAACACCACTCAGCGCACACCGACAGCCAAGTACCACTCCACACACACCGCCAGCCAAGCACCACTCCACGCACACCGCAAGCCAAGCGCCACCCACCGCCAGCCAAGCACCGCTCCACGCACACCATCCAGCCAAGTACCACTACCCACACACCGCCAGCCAAACACCACTCCGTGCACAGACAACCAAGTACCACTCCACGCACACCACCAGCCAAGCGCCACTGCACACACACCGCCAGCCAAGCAGCACTCCGTGCACAGACAGCAAAGTAGCACTCCACGCACACCACCAGCCAAGCGCCACTCCACACACACCGCCAGCCAAGCACCTCTCCGTGCACAGACAGCAAAGTAGCACTCCACGCACACCACCAGCCAAGCGCCACTCCACAAACACCACCAGCCAAGCACCACTCCGTGCACAGACAGCCAAGTACCACTCCACACACACCAGCAGCCAAGCGCCACTCCACACACACTGCTAGCCAAGCACCACTCCGTGCACAGATAGCCAAGTACCCCTCCACGCACACCGCCAGCCAAACACCACTCAGCGCACACCGACAGCCAAGTACCACTCCACACACACCGCCAGCCAAGCACCTCTCCACACACACCGCAAGCCAAGCGCCACTCACCGGCAGCCAAGCACCGCTCCGCGCACACCATCCAGCCAAGTACCACTCCACACACACCGCCAGCCAAACACCACTCCACACACACCACCAGCCAAACACCACTCCGTGCACAGACAGCCAAGTACCACTGCACGCACACCATCCAGCCAAGCGCCACTCCACACACACCGCCAGCCAAACACCACTCCACGCACACTGCAAGCCAAGCGCCACTACACACACACCGCCAGCCAAGCACTACTCCTTGCCCAAGGGGTCGCTTCCTAAAAACTAAATTTAAATTCCCTGGTGCTAGTGGGCATTTTCTGCCCCCCCCTGGGGGCAAAACGGCAAAAAAATGGGCCGATTTGCCCCAGGGTGGACAGAAAAACAAAAACACAACCATGGCCACCTGGAAGCGACCCTTACCCAAGGGGTCGCTTCCCAAAACAAACACATTGCCCCAACAAAAATCCCTGGTGCTAGTGGGAAATTTCTGCCCCCCCTCGGGGCAAAACGGCCGAAAAACAGGCCAATTTGCCCCCAGGGGGGGCAGAAAAACAAAATGTTAAGTGTGAGGCCACCTGGAAGCAACCCTTGCCCAAGGGGTCGCTTCCTAAAAGCTAAAAACAAAATCCCTGGTGCTAGTGGGCATTTTCTGTCCCCCCTGGGGGCAAAACGGCAAAAAAAACGGGCCGATTTGCCCCCAGGGGGGACAGAAAAACGTAAACAAAAAATATGGCCGCCATCTTGGCTCCAAAAAACAACCCTGGTGCTAGTGGGGAATTTCTGCCCCCCCTGGGGGCAAAACGGCCGAAAAAACAGGCCGATTTGCCCCCAGGGGGGGCAGAAAAACAAAAACATTATCAGAGCCCGCCTGGAAGCGACCCTTGCCCAAGGGATCGCTTCCTATAATCTAAAATTACATCCCTGGTGCTAGTGGGGGCATTTCCGCCGCACAATCGCGACGCTGTGCGCGATCGTGAGGCAGAAATGCCCTGCAAAGAGACATCAGGGGAGAGGAAAAACTCTTTCCTCTCCCCTGATGCCTCTTCGCTGCCCCAAACCCCCGCCAGAGACTGGAAACCTACCTTTTCCACAGACGCCACATTATCTTGAATTGAGTGCCAACCAAGTATGGCCTCAGCTTCTTCAGGGCCCAAACCACAGCAAAGGCCTCCCTCTCTATAGCTGACCAACGTTTCTCTCTAGGGGTCAGCCTTTTGCTTATGAAAGCAATGGGCTGGTCTTGACCATCTATATTCAGTTGTGAAAGTACAGCTCCCACACCCAACTCAGAAGCATCTGTTTGGACTATGAACTCTTTGGAGTAATCTGGACTTTTCAGAATAGGGGCAGTGCACATGGCCTGCTTCAGGTCATCAAATGCCTTTTGACAGCTAACTGTCCACTGAACTTTCTTTGGCATCTTTTTGGAAGTGAGGTCATTTAATGGTGTCACAATGGACCCATAATTTTTCACAAACTTCCTGTAGTACCCAGACAGGCCCAAGAAAGCTCTGACCTGTGTCTGGGTGGTTGGAGGAGTCCACTCTCTGATGGTCTGGATCTTACTCTCCAGTGGTTGAACCTGAGCCCCACCTACCAGGTGGCCCAGGCACACAACCTTGCTCTGCTCTATCTGGCACTTTGTAGCCTTGATAGTGAAGCCTGCCTTTTGCAGAGCCTCTAAAACATTTCTCAGGTGGACCAGGTGATCCTCCCAGTAGGAGCTAAAGACAGCAATATCATCTAGATAAGCTGCACAATAGTCATCCAATCCTGTGAGAACTTGATTCACCAACCTTTGGAAAGTGGCAGGTGCATTCTTCAAACCAAAGGGCATTACCACAAATTGATAATGTCCTCCTGGGGTCGAAAATGCTGTCTTGGCTTTTGCATCCTCAGCTAATCTGATTTGCTAGTAGCCTGCTGTCAGGTCAAATGTGCTCAAGAACTTGGCAGAAGCCAATCTATCAATGAGCTCATCAGCCCTGGGGATGGGGTGGGCATCTGTCCTAGTGACAGCATTGAGACCTCTGTAGTCCACACAAAACCTCATCTCTCTCTTACCATCTTGGGTGTGAGGTTTTGGCTGCACCAGGACTACTGGACTGGCCCAAGGGCGCTCTGAGGGCTCAATAACTCCCAGCTCCAACATCTTTTGGACCTCTGTTCTAATGCAGTCCCTGACATGGTCAGGTTGCCTGTAGATTTTACTCTTGACAGGCAGACTGTAACCAGTGTCTACCTCATGGGTGCCCCAGCTTGTCTGACTTGGTGTTAGGGAAAACAAGTGTCTGAAGGACTGCAGAACTTGTCTACAATCCTGTTGCTGATGGTCAGAGAGGCTGTCTGAAAAGACCACACCATCCACTGAGCCATGATCAGGGTTTTGAGTAAGCAGGTCTGGGAGAGGGTCACTCTCTTCCTCCTGCCCCTCATCTGTAGCCCTAAGCAAGCCCATGTCTGCCCTGTCGACAAATTCTTTAAGTCTGTTGACATGAAGCACCCTGTGGGGGCTTCTGGGAGTCCCAAGGTCCACCAAGTAGATGACTTCTCCCTTCTGTTCAACTATTGTATGGGGTCCAGACCATTTGTCCTGGAGTGCTGCTGGGGCCACTGGCTCCAACACCAATACCTTCTGTCCTGGCTGGTACACAGTCAGTACAGCCTTTTGGTCATGCCAAGCTTTCTGTAATTCTTGGCTGGCCTCAAGGGTTTTGGAAGCCTTCTCCATATATTCAGCCATCCTGGAGCGGAGACCAAGTACATAGTCCACTATGTCATGCTTAGTCTTTTTGAGAGGTAACTCCCATCCTTCCTTCACAAGACATAGGGGTCCTCTTACAGGATGCCCAAACAAAAGCTCAAAAGGGCTGTAGCCAACCCCCTTTTGTGGGACCTCTCTGTAAGCAAACAGAAGG
This sequence comes from Lissotriton vulgaris, assembly GCF_964263255.1. Classification (NCBI taxonomy): domain Eukaryota; kingdom Metazoa; phylum Chordata; class Amphibia; order Caudata; family Salamandridae; genus Lissotriton; species Lissotriton vulgaris. The sequence goes on along the minus strand of NC_141691.1, from coordinate 1,382,637,638 downwards.
CAGGGTAAAAGGATGTCCCATCTTCACCTCAGCTTTTCAGGTAACCCTTTTATCATCCCTTTGAGGGTCTTGTTAAATCTCTCCACAAGCCCATTAAACTGTGGGTGATAGGGGGTGGTGAACTTATAGTTGACACCACACTCCTTCCACATTGCAGTTAAAATATACTGACATGAAGTTTGCACCTCTGTCAGAGACAACCTCATTTGGAAACCCCACTCTGGAGAAAACTCCAAGTAGGGCCCTAGCCACAACAGGAGCCGTTGGGGTCCTCAGGGGAATAGCTTCTGGATACCTGGGGGTATGATCCACTACCACCAGTATAAATCTGTGCCCAGATGCTGTTTGGGGGTCCATTGGTCCTACAATGTCTATCCCCACTCTTTCAAAGGGTACCCCCACCACAGGTAGTGGTATGAGGGGGGCCTTTGTTGTGCCACCTGATTTGCCACTGGCTTGGCAGGTAACACAGGAGCAACAAAACTTCTTTGTATCTTCTGACATATGGGGCCAGTGAAAGTGAGGGACAAGCCTGTCCCAAGTCTTGTTCTGGCCCAGGTGTCCTGCTAATGGAATATCATGGGCCAAGGTAAGAAGGAAGCCCCTAAATTGCAGAGGTATGACCAACCTCCTGGAAGCACCAGGCTTGGGGTCTGTAGCCTCTGAATAAAGGAGCCCATCATCCCAATACACTTCATGGGAACCTTGAGCATTCCCAGCAGCCTCAGCAGCAGCCTGCTGTCTGAGGGGTTCAAGAGAGGAACAATCTAATTGTGCCTGCCTCAGATCTGCCCTTGAGGGTCCCCCTGTCCCAAGAAACTGAACCTGATCAGGCTCAAGTTCTTCTAGGACAGTTCCCTCTTGGATCTCAGAATCATCCTCCTGGGACGGCTGATCCTCAACCTGAGGCAGGGGGGAAGGCACTGCCTTAACCCTCTTGCTCTTTCTCTTGGGTAGTGTCTGGTCTATTGTTCCAAGATCCAGCACTTGTTCAGGTAAGCACTTTTTGCCCTGTGCTGAAATCCCCAGCCTTTCTGCATGGGTCCTATATTCCACTTCAGACCAAACTGAGGTTTCAAGATCATTTCCCAACAGACACTCTACTGGAAGGTCTGAACTCATAACAACTTTCTTGAGGCCAGTTACCCCTCCCCAGGAGAAGTTAACAACTGCCACACTATGGGAAGTAGTGGCATTGCTAGCATTGGTCACTAGGTACTTCTCACCTAGTATGATCTGTTCAGGGTCCACAAAGTTAGGTGTCACCATGGTGACACTGGCACATGTGTCCCTGTAGGCCTGAGCCATCTTGTCATTAATAAAAGGTGTCTGCCTGTACTTGCTCAGATTACTGGGACTTACAGTAGAGGACATTGCTCTGTCCCCATCACAGACAATAACAGCCTGAGTCGGTACTCTGACTAGGCCAGAGTCCATCTCAGTTCCCAGGGTCAACCCTACTACACCCTTTTGCTGGGAACCACCACCAACAGCTGGACTAGGGGGAACAGTTGCCTTAGGGGCATTGGTGGTTGGTGCTGTGCCCTTCTTGGTGCACTCACTAAACCAGTGAGAGACTGACTTACAGTATCCACACCAGAGCTTCTTTTGGCCTTCTTGTTTCTGGTTGTACATTTTGGAGCCACCCTCCCTCTGTGCCTTTTGGGGGCCTGGTGAAGACTTCTGGTCTTTTTGTTTCTGCTCATTACCCTTCTGGTCTGCCTTTTTCTGATCACCCCCCTGGTTCTGGTTGTTCTGCTTAATCCTGGTTCTAACCCGTTTGTCTGCCTTTTTTCCCAATTCTTGGGGAGAGGTCAGATCAGAGTCACTCAGGTATTGATGCAATAACTGGTTATGACAGTTGTTAAGTATTTGCTCTCTCGGAGGAGGAGCTTAGCGCGCATCCAAGATGGTCGCATGAGCACAGGGCTCTCCGGACCCTCACCACCCTTCGCAACTAATCCTGATAACATCCTGAATTCTTGGATGGATTCTCGAAGATGAACCTCGACTGAGTCCATAACTCTTTTCAGATTTTAATTCGGACTCGGGAAACCGAAATTACAGAGATTTGAACTTTTGAGGCCCACCTTGGGGCGAGCCGGGGACTTGGTGACTTGTGAAGCCGGGACGAAGTTGAACAACAACGGCAGTGGGGGTCTCCTCAGTAGCCCTACTCCAACTTTCGGTTTCGTTTCTGGGTCCTGGCATGGTCTGACGAGACAGTTTCGCTTGGTCGGGGACCTGTCCAGCCTCCATTCAGTGCGAGTGCTACCTCACCATCACAGCCGCTTGGGTCAAGTCGTGACTTTGTCAGTTTAGCCAGTTTTTGTGGACTTTTGGTACCCAGCCCGCATGCGGCCATTTTCACTAGGTCTCACGGGCCCCTCCGGGGCGCATCTTCCAGCATGGCAGCCAGGGGCGACGTCGAGAAACGGAAGACTAAGACGCCCCTTCGTGGGGGACCGGTCCAATCCAACGTTATGGACCGGTATACTCAAGCCAAAGGATCCCCTGGAGTCTCCAGTCGTACCCCGGAGGATGCCAAAGAGGACCCATCCGCCCCTACTGATTTGTCCCTGCAGGACATCATGGGCGCCATTACCAACATGAAGGAGACCATCGACCAGCAATATGAGGCTCTTGCTCATAAAATTGACACGGTTGCCATCGATGTCACCCTGATCAGGGCCGACCTGTCCAAGACCAACGAGAAGGTGAAGTCGTTGGATCTGAAGACTTCTAGCCTCACGGCCAATGTGTCGGAACTTCAGACCGTACTTGGCAATTTGAAATATGCTAATGACTTGATGTCCCATCAGCTGGAGGATTTTGAGAACAGGGCAAGACGCAACAACATCCGCGTCATAGGTGTTCAGGAAAACCCGAGACTCACTCGATTGACCTCCTGGTTCAAGATCTTGTCCTGAACCACCTTGCCCCTTCTGGACTGAGCAAGTTCTTTGCAGTGGAGCGTGCCCATCGTGTTACGGGTGGTAAGCCTAAGCCGGGCACTCCCCCGAGGCCTATCATCGCAAAACTTTTTCATTTCAGGGATCGTGATGCTATCCTGCAGGCATCGAGAGTGAGCGGCCCAGTGAAATTTGAAAATTCCACTGTTAACTTTTACCCGGACTTTACTCAGCTTGTTCAGAGACAAAGGATGGGCTTTACGGGAGTTAAACGACGTCTCCAGGACTTAGGATTGAAGTACGCAATGTTTTTCCCTACTAGGCTTCGTGTGGAATACGAGGAACGGACATTCTTTTTTGATCGGCCGGAAAATGTGAGTGACTGGCTGGATTCCCTGCCTGGCTGAAACGACCGAACGGAGCACCCTGGTGGTGCTGAGGGTGGTGAGCCTGCACAGAAGTGGCCTTTCGGCCCCTGATCTCTGAATACTAGACATTGCTCATCTGGGTTCTATTTCTTCTGTATATTATGGTTTATTGTGGTCCCCTTCCGGGTTGCGGGAGGGACGGGCCTCTTTCCTCCTCCAGGGTCTTTTTGTAGTATGGGAATGTTAGGGCGACAGGCACACTGCATGTTGGGGTGGCTTTTTAGTCTACTGCAGGGGTGCAGGGAGGGGGGAGGTGTAACGGGCGTTGGTTGGGGGGTGGGATGGGGTGTTTGTGAATGTGTTTTTCTTTCTCAAGGCGACGTACTGGTTTCTTCTCAGCTTCAAGTGTCCTACTCTTTGTGGGGTGACTCATGCATTTCTTGTGGGGATGGGGGGTAGTGGGTTGAGGTTACTATCTTGGAACGTCAATGGATTGGGTGATCGCATAAAACGGGGTGTTGTACTGCAGTATCTGCGTCGCTTGTCTCCTGATGTGGTACTTTTGCTGGAGACGCATTTGGTGGGAAATATGTGTCATGCTATGAATAGGTGGGCTTATCGCTTGGTTGCACACTCCGGGTTCACCACTGGTTCCAGAGGGGTGGGTATTCTGGTTCAGTCTTCTCTCCCTCTAGAGGTTGATGACGTAATCCTCGACGACAGAGGGCGTTATGCCGCCCTCACTGGTAGGTGGGAGGGTAAGACTCTTTCATTGCTCACTGTATACGTTCCCCCGGGTCTCCAGACCTCTACCTTCTCAGATGTTGGCCGGGTAATGCTAGAGCTCCCTGATAGTATTCTCCTTATGGGTGGGGATTTTAATTCTGTGCTTTCTGGCAATATGGACCTCCACCCCCCCAGGGATCTTCCTAATTCCCAGTCATGGCTCAGTGGGTTCTTGGACACCTTTGGTCTGGTGGACTGCTGGAGGTTAATGCATCCGACACAATGTCAGTACACCTTTCACTCTGGGGCCCATGGGAGTCTCTCCAGGCTTGATTATATCCTTATGCCAGCTGCCCAGTCTTCCTCTGTTAGGGAGATCAGACACTTGGCCCGGGGCATTTCGGATCATTCTCCATTGTGGCTTTGTATGGACACTGGGGTGCACGCTGCGGGGCGGATCGCCCCTATCAACCCTTGGTACCTGCGTAATCCCAAGACTCGTAACAGTCTGATAAAGACCCAAGACCACTATTTTCTGGAGAATGAGGGTTCCGTCTGGTCCTCTGTGTCCCTGTGGGAAGCCTTTAAAACTGTTATTCGTGGACGGGCCCTATCTTTAATAGCTGAGACCAAGAAAGCTAGGAATCAGGAGGTCGTGAGTCTGGAGGCGGAAATACTGGAACTGGAGGCTGACCTAGAATCAGGCGTTACCCAGGATAGACTCCACGCCCTTGGTCTGAAGCAGTTTGACTATAAATCCCTTCTCATGGATGCTGCCAAGACAATGTACAGGGAACAGCAGGGTAGACTGTATGATGTTGGGGATAAGGCGGGTAAATTGATTGCTTGGCTTGACAAGAAGGAAAGAGCGAATCCTGTGGTCCCTGTGATTCAGACTTCGGATGGTGTGAGTGTGACTGACCCCAGCGAGATTGTGGAGTGTTTTGCTGATTATTTTCGTGTGGTGTACTCCCCGGTGTCCGATAGAGATGAGGATGACTCCCACTCATTGCTGCGGGACATTGCGCTGCCCTGCCTTTCTGAGGAGGGTCGAGAGTGCATGGAGGCTCCGTTATCTGTTGACGAGATTGCGACCGCAATTCGTTCTCTCCATACGGGCAAGGCTATGGGCCCGAACGGCTTGCCTATTGAGCTGTACAAACTGCGCCCGGATAAAGTCGCACCATATCTTCGCGATATGTTTATGGAGTCGCGTGATCTTGGCACCCTCCCTTGTGACCAGCGCTTGGCAACAATCGTAGTAATTCCTAAGGAGGGCAAGCCTTGTGATCGTTGCACATCATACAGGCCTATCTCCCTGTTGAATGCTGAGCCTAAGGTTCTCGCCAAGGTCCTCGCTAATCGTTTACTTACAGTAATTTGTGACCTGATACATCCGGATCAATCCGGTTTTATTCCACACCGGAACACTGCTCTCAATTTGCGGCGCTTACATGGTGTCCTCGCTAGGGCGGGGTCTCTTCCGGAGCCGGCCATCTTGGCTTCCTTGGACGCCACGATGGCCTTTGACACGATAGAATGGCCCTATCTCTGGGCCGCCCTGGTGAAATTTGGTTTTGGTTCGGAGTTTGTCGGATGGGTGAAACTTTTATATACGGAACCGCTGGCTCAGGTGGTGGTCAATGGTCGAGTGTCCCAGTCCTTTACTCTCGGGAGGGGTACTAGGCAGGGGTGCCCGCTGTCCCCCCTGCTTTTTGCCCTTGCCTTAGAACCTCTTGCAGCCTGGCTCCGTTGGGAGCCATCGATAGAGGGCATCCAGTGGGCCCCCGACTTTGAAGACCGAGTCTCGTTGTACTCCGACGAATTCCTCTTGTACCTCACCTCCCCTCGTAAATCCCTCAACGTCCTGTTTGACGTTCTCACCTCGTTCGGCAAGAACTCTGGCTTGATCATAAATTGGTCTAAATCTTGTGTATACGTCATCTCGGGCGGCCTCCCCCCATTGCCAAGTAGGTTTCCCATTCAGATCTCTCAATCCGGCTTCAAGTATTTGGGGATCTTTATATCGCTAGATCCAGTTGCCCGCTATGAGCACAATCTCCTTCCTCCTCTCCGATGATTGAAATTAGACGTGGTTCGATGGCGTAGATTGCCGTTGTCGCCACTCGGTCGCGTGGCACTCTTTAAAATGATGTCCCTGCCCCGGTTTCTATACGCACTCCAGAACTCGTTCGACGTTATTCCGGCAAGCTATTTTCGGGAGGTGGAAGGTTTACAGAGGAGGCTTGCTTGGGACGGCCGCGCTCGTATCGCTCTTGCAAAGCTAACTCTCCCCTGGTATGACGGGGGCATGGCGCTCCTGGATATCAGGAGGTATTATTGGGCCTCCCAGTTGTCCGCAAATAACCACGCAATGTATGCAACCGGTCCGAAACCGGCTTTCGAGATGGATAAATACCAGTTACCCGGCGGTAACTTCAATAGAGCGCTCTACTCTCGGACGGTGGGGAGGGACCTAACCGGACCCACCAAGATTGCGGTGCGTGTGTGGAAGGATGCAAACACGGCCATGGGATGGCACGATCGATTGACACGAGCGACCCCTCTGTATGCTTCTGAAAGACTGGGATGCCTCTGGACAACTAAAGGTTTTGAGAAAAAAAAAAGTATTTGCTCTCTCATGATCAAATTATACAATCCTGTATAGTCCTTAACTTCACTTTCCAATAACCAGCCTTCCAGAGCCTTAGTGGCACAATCAACAAAGTCAGTCCAATCCTGAGTCTGTGTCTTCTGGGTATCTCTGAACAACAACCTATATGTGGTTCCTCAGTGGTTAGGCCAAACCCATCAATCAGAGCACTCTTCAGGGCAGAGTAGTTGTTAGCATCCCCATCACTAACTGTGAGGAGCTTATCTCTACCTTTTTCTGAAAAGGAGAGCCATAAGATTGCTGCCCACTGACTTTGGGGTACCTGCTGTACTCTGCAGGCCCTCTCCAAAGCAGTAATCCATTTGTGAATGTCAACCCCTTCTTTGTAGGGGGGCACAATCTTGCGTAGGTGTCTATTGTCATAGGACCTATCTTTATCCTTAGGGATAATGCTGCCACCAGTGGGTTCTAACCCACTCTCTCTATGCTCTCTAGCACGAGCAAGCTTCTCTTTGGCCAGGGCAACCTCAAGTTCCTGTCTTTCAAGCCTAAGAGCAGCTTCTCTCATTTTGGCCTCATGTTCCCTCTTCTGAGGGGAAGTCATCCCTCTCTGAGCAGAGCCATGAGAGCCATTTGAAGCATGAGATATGAGAGATTCCCTGGAGCGAGATCTCCCTCTTCTCTGCCTCTGGTTAAGCCCACTTGGGGGTCTGTATGAGGGCTGCCCATACCGACTCCCATGTACGCTTAAGTTAGCCTCACTAAGTCTTCTGACTAAGGTCTGACTGTTTGTCTCAAGATCAGAATCATCTCCCTCTTCTGTCGCAGGGATTCCGTGCTCAGACAGAACTGTGCATAGAGGCTTGGAACCTCAGTGAATTAGGGTGTGCCAAAACTCACCTTAGTACCCAAACTCCCCTACCAGACTAACTACAGTGCCTCATTGGTTGTTATAAACTCCCAATGCTTAGACAAACCAGAACATGAACTTAGTACACCTCAGGTAACGTGGAACACATGAACACTCTTTCGTTATACAATCATTTCAATCCAGAACAAGGAGTTAAAGAGGACACGTGCACATTTGAAATGTTTATTCACTAATGCCGTGCTCTCACGTGCAGTATCTTAGCCAATACAAGCAAGCATATTATAAGAAACAAAGTAATCAGCATAGTCACTAGTCCATAGAACACAAACGGTGCAAGCATAGTATTATGCTAAAATGAATAGGGTTTAACAAAACCTAATTCTCACCCTCCCTAGCTAGTATATCATATTATATCTAAGAAGGTCTCTTGTGGGTTTTAGCAGAGCGGCCCCATACCTCAAGATCCTAGTGGTAAGGGATCACATAATCAGCAATCAGCTCTCTGCATGCGAAGCACCATCAAGTGTGTATGTATGTTCTTGTGCAAAGCAATATAAAACGCGCCTAAAGCCAGAACTTGGCTGCAGCTGCATGTATGTTATGTCTAGGGACGTGCGAAGATCAGTGCTCATAACAACTACTGTGTTGAGATATCCTTGAAGGTTTCAGCACTCACTGTACAGACACAGCTCGCCAAGCAAGGCTGATATCAGTGTAACAACATATTATTCTGGTATGAACCGAAAACATTTTACTAGGCTCAAGTCTAAAGCAGCAGATGCGTGTTGTGTGCAAAAGCAGCAGAAAGGAAAAATGGCGTTTAAACTCACAAAAAGCTCATGCTAACTTAACACAGTAATCAGGCTACATCTATCCATATATCACCCTCCCTTGATCCGAGCATGTATCAGATAAGATAAGAACAGGGACTCAATTGTTGAAAGCAGAGTTCAATAAAACGCTCAGTTCGAAATCGAGTAGGTGAGGAAAAAAATGTTGTCCGCATAAAAATCCGAAATCTCACCAGTATGACATTGTAATGTCCACTGTTAGTAAAGCCAATAGGTCTGTTTATTTAAAAAATATCCATAAGAATTTGGAAACATTTTGAGAAAAGAAAAAATCATGATATCAATGGCTTCAATAGGAGTCAGCCTAAAACTGAGTAGGCGAAATAAGCAGCAACCGCTTCCAAAAGGAAGTCACTGTTATCATCCGAAAACAACCCAGACATCCAATTTAATAGAGAGAAAGAACATACATGCTCTTTAATTACCGGAGCCTCTAGTACCATCAGAGGACAATTCAGTGGGTTCTCAATGAAGCTGTGTGCCAAGAAATCTTGCGCCGCTGCGAATATGTTCCAACGACCCAGAACTCCATGCAACGCTGCAAAGGCCATAATCCCTCCGTCAGAACAAAGCAATTCATGAGCAACCAAGGGACTCATGAGATGATCATAATCCACTTCAGGAGACACCAAATTGCAGAGACACAAATCCAGGGCCCACATGAAATCACAGCTCAGGCAATGAAATACAGGCTGGACACAGGTGGAATAGGAAAGTCGAAACGATAATCCATATGATGCACTCAAAGTGGCAAGTGACAGCACACCATAGTATTCAAGCATCCTGTTGCGAAACAGTGCCAACTGCTCCCGCTCGTTTGCGAAGACAGGACGGACATCCATTTTGCAATAAACAAAATAGTAACAAAAAACCAGCAGCCAGTGCCAGCAAAACAGGAAGTCCATCAAATAGACCGGAGAATATCGAGTGAAAGAAAGCAGGAATGACTCCAAATATTTTCTGGAAAGAAGTCACTAAGCCACCGCTTAATACTTTAAAAAAATGAGCCAGCCCCAAAGGGGAGGATGCGTTAAAGATTGTGTGAATCAGCTCACCAAAATGTAAAGGAAGGTCAGTATTTAATAAGGCATGCACTTCTGTGCTGGTGTTAGCTAGGTGAAGGACAAATGTTTTGCGAGCAGATATCAGGGCAACTTCTTTTTGTGACAATAAGGCTCTTATTCTGCTCATCTTCTTGAACTCTGACTTAAAGGCCGGAATTCTCATGCAGAGGTGGATAAAGCACATTCCTACAGCAAACGACACGCTCACTCACTGTTACAATGTAAGCTATGCCTTTCAATAACCCACAACAATTTTCATTGTTTAAAAGTAAATAACTCCCGTTAACTAATAAGGTAAAAGTCGGGACTATAGCAGGCACCGGTGAACCTTTTAAAACACATGCTAAATTAGGGCGGTTCTGGTTACATGAACCATGCAATTGGATGTGCCTACACATCAACAAGTGATCTGGTGTTTCTGTACACTCATCTCCATTCAGATATACCTCTTTTCCGTCCCTAAGGCATCTATAAGTAAAAGGGAGCGACCAGGCTTCATGTAAGTAGGAGGTACCCAGCTGCTCGTATCTGCCGATGGTAAAATACTTCAAGCAATTTGAAAACTGGAAAAGCGTGAAAGGTAAAGTAATCAATCCGTGGATTAGCCATGTTGCAGCCGTGGCCTCTGCCACTGAAAAGGGTAAAGACTCTAAGTGTTCAATGTGTAACATTGAAAAAGAAGCATCTCTCATGGAAAGCAAACATTGTTTTTCAGTCATATTAAAAGGTGCAAACAGAGATGTGACATTAACTCAGGTCCAAGGCACTTTACCATTTTTCATAACAGAACGCAATTGATTTTGACCATGGTACAAAACAGACACCTCATCATGTACAATTTCAACAACAGATGAAACAATATTATCTAATGTGTAAATTCGGGAGGAAAGGGTATTAATGCTGTTGTCCACAACTGTGAGCACTTTTTCTAAATTGGCTTGGTCAATAGCCCTACGGCGGGTAGCCGCTTCAACCTGTGATGTTTTCCAGAGGTTTTTATAAATGGCATAGATCCATCTTTTAGATCGACCGTTCGCCGGGCCCTTTATGAAATCATTCAAGTCAACCTTGTTGGTCAGTTTAGATAAATGCAATTTAACTGACTCCAATGTAGAGTGCTCGAGCCAATTCTGACATAATTTGCCTACAGAATAAGTGGTAACAGAATGGTCACTCTCAAAACGGGGATCTACCCTGACTTGTGTAAAACCATCAGCTAGGCCCAAAAAATGATGCTGCCACATCAACCAACCCTTGGGATCCAAACTGAATATGTTAAAGGATGAATTTAGCAAAAGGGTCTGCAACTCTCTAATTGAAAATTTAGTTGAATTTTCCCAACCCGAATATTCTTCCAAATCAGGGAAGGAAGGAGTATTTAATTTTTTAGAAGTAGCCAATCCAAAGCATGTTGTCTGTGAGATGCTAGAATTCAAAAACAACATATGATTTGGGATGAGACATGCACGGTGCAAAGCCTCAGTGCCTTGTACCTGCCAACTTTTAGAACCCCAAACTGATTTAAGGTCAATAGTTTCCTTCCACAACTCGTAGCCACCAACAGCCAGTTGGTCTAGAAAGGACTTCGAATACAGTAACTTAGTATTGGTAAGTCTAACTTTGGAATTGGATTTGTCTGTCATTTTAAAGTAAAATGACGCGGGATTCGACTGATTAAAATCAGTAAAATATGTATACTTTTTCAAAAATGTGTCTGAGCTGCCTCTCAAAGGAGCTGGGCAATGTTCCCACTGGGTATAATTCACAGTACCCCTCCTAGAATTCGTTCTGTGCAAGTAGTGATTGCCAAAATGTTGGTAACAAAACAAATCACCATAATTAGCAGATTCTAAATATAAATCTTCAGCATCAAAGGCAGCATAATATTTCAAATCAGCAAACAAAGCCTCTACGGCCCGAACTTCCCAATCATCAGAACGTATATTTCGTTGAATCACATCCCCCATATTAACTCTAAGTACAATAGGAACATTAACAACTTCAGTCGGGCCATGGATTTGAAATTTAACTGCATCCCAGACTATCCCATCCAGGACAGGCCACACGGTGATGTTAACAAAGGCCAAGTCTCTCTTCAACCTGTGTGCTGAATATGACGAGGAGTGGGGAGCTAAAGTTCCATTCAGATGTTTAATGCATGTTCTCTCCTCGACATAATGTCCCTTGACAAATCGGAAAAAATAAAACACAAAACCAATTGACATAAAAATATAGAGAGCAAAAAGCCCCAGCCAAATGTAAGTCCAAGGGCGTATCAAAAAATGTTTTTTAAACAAAGTCGCATAGGCTCTCAGCCTTGTGGGCTTCTCTGATGTACGTGAAATAGAGTCAAAAGAAAATCTGGATTCTGTGGCTAAATGAGTTTGCAAATCAGGCAACGATAAGTCGGTTGGGTAGGTGTAATCTGTATCATCAAGGTGAGCACCAGGAAAGCACTCACTAAAGGACTGGAATCTGCAGGCATCTTGAGGGCCACCTCCGGTGCACAATCCGAAGCAGTGGCCAAAACAGAATTTCTCACCATCGAAGGACATGAGACTGCTGGTGTCATGCTAAGAAGAATCGGCCACTCTGTGTATTTTGACATTGTCAATGGAGATATACCTGTTCTCTTTACGACCTGGAAGTGGTGGTAATATGACTGTTCTTGTCCCCTTCACTCCAAGCACGGGAACTGGAGCACGGTATGAGGGACCAAATTCCTTTTTGTTATCGATCTTCTCCCGAACTAGTTCTCCAACTTGGGGTAGCCAGCCAACTACCGGGATCTGCAAGGCATCATCCGAGGTGGAGGGCAAGTGTTCCTTTGCGAGACTGTCTCTGGTCTCTTGTAGAGTATGTATAACATTGCAATGTTCATCTACGTCAAAGGAGACAGCCAAACCGACCACGTCTAACCGGTCAAGGTCCAGGACATACATCTTGATACCAAAGAGCATTTCGTATGGGGTCCGCCCACCCAGAGACCTTCTAGGGAGATTATTAAGGGCACGCTGCACGCTATTAAGATGGACCAACCAGTTTCTGCCAGTGCCTATAACTCGAGCTGTCAGTGATTGCTTTAAGTCACGGTTCATTCGCTCCACAACACTATTACCCTCAGGTCTGTATGGAGGCGAAAACTTGACTTGGACCCCCATTGAAGTCATGGCATCCCTATACGCCTTAGAGGCGAAAGCAGGGCCCTGATCTGAATGGAAGGTACCACAGGCAAAAATCCCTACAAAGACACGCAAATCCTTGATGACAGTCCGTGAATCAGCGCTGCGACGAGGCCAGACCCAAACAAAGCGTGTGCATGAATCAACTGCTATTAAGATTTATTTATACGCAGTATCAGAAGAAAAAGGACCGCAGTGATCTAAATAAACACAACCAAATGGTTTATTAGAAATGAACAACTGTGTTTGGGGTGGACGCGAAGCAGTTGAAGGCTTAATCTGCTGGCATATGTCACATTGAAGGACATAGTCACGCGTCTGTTTGTACAGTCCCCGCCACCAAAAACGTCGTTGTAACTGAGTCACAGTAGCCGAAACGCCAGCATGCGCAGACGCAACGCCCTCATGCGCCGCTGTGATCAGTGAATGTCTGCGATCAGAGTTGGGAATCAATCTCTCACCAACTTCAGGTGTTTTCACATAAGGAACCTTATCGGGACTTAAGCGGTATGTGTACTTCGAAGAGAACCCCTGAGGATATTTATCTCCCTTCTCAGTAGACGCAATAGCCACCAAGGTATCATTATCAATCTTACTCCTGGACCGTGTGACTGCTGCAACCAAATATGTCGATACAGCTGATTTCGCTGCTTCATCAGCAAGCGAGTTGCCAACAGCGTGGTCTCCCACGCGCTGGTGACCGAGAGTATGAATTACAAACACGAGTGACAACTGCTCTTTAAGCTCAGCCACTCCGACCCAGATCATTTTATGTTTTATTGTGCTACCCTTGGAATCATGAAAATCATTCTGAATCCAAAAGAACAAGTTTTCATTGTAAGACTGGACACAGTAGTAAGAATCACTTACGATTAGTGTTGTCACACTAGGATCAGCGTACTCCAATGCAAGCATCAGAGCACGGAGCTCTGCTAATTGTGTGGTGCAGTCCCCTAGAGTCTGCGTGTGCACGACTCTGGACTTGAACTTATCGTTCACCATGGCACCTACCACAAGGGCGCATGCGGAAACGTAGGCGTGTTTAAAACCATGCGCAACCTGTGTTGAACCATCAGTGTATATGATGCAATCGAAATCCACCAAAGGCCGCATAGCCAAAGGAGCAGGATGAACAAACTCATACTGCAAAAACTCCTGCGAGCGTAAGGAGGCATAAAAAATGAACGTGACATCCGGAGACGTCAATGATGCTGCCCATTGTATCCACCGAGGGTGCAAAGCCTTAGAATTAGGTACACTGGCTTTCGTAACTGCCTTCAAAGCAGGACACGGGGTAACAACCAACATGCGCTTTCCCTGTGACAGAGCGCGTTCCTTCAGAATCGCCATCTGGACAGCCGTCAAAACTCTCTCCACAGTGGAAAATCGCTATTCAGCCGAAGTGTACAAGTGTGACTTGTAAGCGATAGGTACTGTATCTCATTCGTTAAAAGTAAGGTATGTGAAACCCACCGTCCCAGGGATGATTCTTATCACCAGGTTGGTGTGATTATCACGAGTCAATAAGTATTTAGAAGCGAGCAGGTCAGCTTGCAAAGACTGCAGTATAGCTGAGTGCTCAGGCAGCCAGTTCGATTTCGTAAAATTTGGTTGTATCAAAGCATACAAGGGCTTGATACACTGAGCATAATTTAGAATGTGTGTTCTTCCGAAATTCAAAAAGCCCAGCAAGGACTGTAATTTTTTCAGCGTTGTCGGTGCGCGCAATTGTGCGCATTTCTCCAAGAAGTGAGGAGCCAATCCTCAACCTTCATTGTTGAGCTCGTAGCCCAGGAACAACACTGTGTACTCTGCAATGTGCGATTTTTCAAAGGTAAACTTGTAACCGAAGTCCGCAAAGCTACAAATTAAGCGCCCAACTCGAGAAACATGCTCCCACAGTTCATCATCCGTGAGATGAATGTCATCCACATATGAACAAGCATCCGGGTCAACCCTCTCTAAGAGAGAGAATATGCAAGCAGCAAACACTCCAGGACTATTCTTATAGCCCATAGGTAAACGTTTGAAATGTTTTTTGACACCGCCGCAATAAAGGAGGTCCATTGGGAACTAAGACCATCCAGATGGTGGGCATAAAAACCGTTGGATATGTCAAGCGTGGTTTTAAACCGCTTACGCACAAGACTATCCACTAAAGCAGAGCTGTGAGTATTCTGTACTGATCAGGTACGGCAATGTGAGTTTAAATGCCGGTAATCCAATACCAAACGATATGAACCGTCTGGCTTGGTTACAGTAAAAAGAGGGTTATTCATTGGTGACACACAAGTTTTAATAATACCCTGATATTCCAATTGTTCAAGGATTTCCGCAACGGAAGCCTTTGCTTCATGTTTTAAGGGATATTGGGGTTGAGGCTGAGGCATAGACCACAAAGGAATCTCGTGGTGAGGGGAAAATTTATCCCATCCACAGTGAGTACGGTACAGAGCCGGCGCAAGGGCCTTAGCCCACTCTTCTGCAAAATTCAGCGCATGCTCCTTCGAGACTGTGTGCGCGAAACTAGGGAGGATTACCTCCTCTCTCTCGGAGCTGCGAGCACAAAAGTTGGGGCCAGTCAGCCTCCGCTAACAAAATATCATAGGTAGTCGTAATATTCTCCCAAAATACCCCCCTATGGTGCGTTGAATGTCACCTTCAATGAATAAGACTATTTCATAGATCCTGTCAGGGGGAGCTACTCTAGTGTCAGCTGTCTCCACAACAACATAACGGTCAGTCGCTGTCACCTTCAGTAGTGGACGCAGGGCCTCTCGCAGTATGGTAATCTCCGCTGCGCTGTCCAGCAAGGTCAGAGCCCACGTCTGATACCGAAGCTGGGTTCTCACTATCTGTGGCATATCTGTGAGCTGTTAAAGCAGCGACTTTCTTTTTCTGAAACTGGGGTCTCTTCGGTGTAGAATCGTCCTGCTTGCCTTTGCCTTCTTTTGGGCGGGGCTAGTCGCGTCCTTGCTGGCCGCTCCGACCCTTGCCGCCTCCTCCACCACCGGATGAAAAAGCCGATGAATCCTGTAAAGAACAAGGAGAGCGTTGTTCAGAAACCTGAAAACGATCAGGTGATTTTATCGTCGCGCGATCGCGCAAGTCATAAACACGTTCTGTGGGCGCAGGCAATGGAGACACAGGACGGGACTCCTGTTTCTGTTGTTGCTGTTGTTTTCCCTGTTTCTGTTTTTTAGGGCAATTTTGGTTTTTAGACTTGGGCTGATCATCGCTTTCCGACTTCTGCCCTTGGGGTTGTTTTTTCTCTTTAGTAGAAAAGGGCTTGAGACCCCTACTATTGCGGCCCATGGTTTTATAAGCTGCCACAATAATTTTCGCCAACTGCCGGGGTTTATCGGCATCGGGAACCGCCTGCAAAGCATTGGCTACCTGAAAGTTCACCGCATCCCCCTTGACATTAGCAAGGATGAGATCGCAAACCACATCAAAGGTGCCACAGAGGTGCATACCCAATTCAACCGCAGCCTCTGGTCCGTGGTTTTCTTGAACACGTTTAAGGACCGTCAGCAGGACAGCCATAGACGGAGTGCCGTAACACCTCGCGTAGACTGCCGCAAATGTTTTTCCCCACGACTCAGTCACCGATTTCGGGGGTCAAGTCCTTAGGTAAGCTAATTGTCAGAATCCTGTGTTTTTCCCCAGGAGACGTGTTAGGAAATACTGCTTCCAGCTGGTCAAACTTCTCGGCAAGCCAGAAAGGAAAATCATCCTGTTCTTGGGGACGCCTGCCCATCACAGCGTTGACCATAACGGGACTGAGCTTCATACCGCTCTGTCCGGCGGGAAGCACCGCACTACCCGGGGCCCCGCCTGGGAGATTGCGGGTAATGTATTGCACCAACGACTTGATCACGCTAATTAAGACTACATGTAGTCTTCTTAACTCAGCTACTGAACATGCTCCATGTTGAGGACGAGGGGTAAATCCAGCCAAAACAGGCCAAGTAGCGCCTGGAATGGACAAAGGACCCAACCTCGGAGTTGCTAATCGATGGGGTAGGGCGCCATTAAACCAAACTCGATGCTGCCAAGTATCAATAGGAACCTCCTGTGCCCTATAGGGAGTATATTCATTTGGCACAACAGAGGGAGTGTACATATGGAACACACCAGAAGTTCCGTCCACAGCAGGGAAGGTCACCCATGAATAAAAAATTTCGTATGGGTAAGCCACTTCCGCACTCACCACCATTATGACCGCCATGCCATCCACAGGAACATTATAATTTTGCAAATGATTGCGCACCGCAATGAGACTATGCTGCGGAATGTCCACCGCGGCCATAGCGACACAGAAAGGTAAAGGTACAAAGTCAACCCTGTAGCACAACTGGGTAGTAATTCAAGGAAACCGTTTAGAAAAATTCAAGCTTTAAAAGACCTATACTAATATAGGTAGGTTTATCCTACACCACCGTTAACCGGAAACAGCAGTGAAGGCGTTAAGGACTGAAATGATGTACTACTCAAGTATCATGCTATAAGACCAACAACGATTGGGCGCCATGTCGCAGGGATTCCGTGCTCAGACAGAACTGTGCATAGAGGCTTGGAACCTCAGTGAATTAGGGTGTGCCAAAACTCACCTTAGTACCCAAACTCCCCTACCAGACTAACTCCAGTGCCTCATTGGTTGTTATAAACTCCCAATGCTTAGACAAACCAGAACATGAACTTAGTACACCTCAGGTAACGTGGAACACATGAACACTCTTTCGTTATACAATCATTTCAATCCAGAACAAGGAGTAAAAGAGGACACGTGCACATTTGAAATGTTTATTCACTGCCGTGCTCTCAAGCGCAGTATCTTAGCCAATACAAGCAAACATATTATAAGAAACAAAGTAATCAGCATAATCACTAGTCCATAGAACACAAACGGTGCAAGCATAGTATTATGCTAAAATGAATAGGGTTTAACAAAACCTAATTCTCACCCTCCCTAGCTAGTATATCATATTATATCTAAGAAGGTCTCTTGTGGGTTTTAGCAGAGCGGCCCCATACCTCAAGATCCTAGTGGTAAGGGATCACATCATCAGCAACCAGCTCTCTGCATGCAAAGCACCATCAAGTGTGTGTGTATGCTCTTGTGCAAAGCAATATAAAACGCGCTTAAAGCCAGAACTTGGCTGCAGCTGCATGTATGTTATGTCTAGGGACGTGCGAAGATCAGTGCTCATAACAACTACTGTGTTGAGATATCCTTGAAGGTTTCAGCACTCACTGTACAGACGCAGCTCGCCAAGCAAGGCTGATATCAGTGTAACAACATATTATTCTCGTATGAACCAAAAACATTTTACTAGGCTCAAAGCTAAAGCAGCAGATGTGTGTCGTGTGCAAAAGCAGCAGAAAGGAAAAATGGCGTTTAAACTCACAAAAAGCTCATGCTAACTTAACACAGTAATGAGGCTACATCTATCCATATATCACTTCCTCTTCTGGTACTGGAGTATCAGTATTATCATCTGAGAAGGGAAAGACTTCATCTGGACTTCCTGTATTATCTGTCTTGGGGGACTGTTGAGCATCATTCTCTTCTAATAACTCAATCAGGTACTTGAGGGTAGGGTTTGAACCCTGTTTAGCCTTCTAGAGGTACACAATTGTCTCAACTCTGGAAAGGCTAAGGCTTCATATCTCGAAGCAGTTCTCAAGGGATCTACTTCTGCAGGCAGAGAACCACTGGGGCTCAATGTCTGAGACATGTTTTCTAGTGAGGTGGATGTGTTGCACCTACCTACACTATATGTTTTCTAAAGAACCTCTCTAGGAGTTGTAGTCTGGGTGTGCCTTGCCCAGGCTCTACAACAGCTAGGTTCAGTAGAACTTAACTATACTAAGACTTGTTTTTATATGTACCTACAGGTACCTGTGTGATCTTTCAAATGATATCTCAAGATTACAAGTGGTAAAACAACAGCAAGCTCTAATCCCAACCGCTGCACATCAATGTGAAAAGTTGGCCTTGTATATTATGTTCACTATTCTAGTGAACACCTTGCACCAGTCCAAACAACTCTTATGGTGATGGTTGTAAAGTCAACCTTATAGGCCAGCTATCCTAGAGGTAGCGTGGACAGAACAGTCTTAGGCTAAAAGACTCTTGAGGGCGTGTAAAGCCATCTGTTTTACCATATGTAACCCCTTGAATATCAAATGAAAGGACACCAACTAGGATATATATAAAATATATATGTATTTATTTACTAACACACTCCTCTGAACTCTTTATGAGATCAGAGGCAAAAGCACATAACAAGTTACACTTAGAAATACTTTAAGTAGCACGATTTACAGTAAGGCCCTAGGGGGGCGTCAAACCATATACTAAGTAAGTTGTATAAGAACCACAACTTGGGAAAGGGAAAGGCCTAGGGCCCAGGGAATCGCTGGGGCTACACTATCTGACCCTTAGGTTAGGAGTAGGAGGCCCACAGGTGGCACGTGCAGAGTCAGTACTCTCACGCGAGAGTCAATAGAAAGTCAATAGGAACGTAAGAGGTAAGTAAATGAAGATTTAAGACACCTCTGGTTTAGCTAGAAGGATACAACTAAAAACCTAGATACTTGTAAAGTCAATACCCTTGAGAGCACCGAAGTACTCGCGTTATCTCACCCACAGGAAGCGGGTGCATAGATGTGAAGATGTGTCGGGTTTCGCCGTTGAAGTCTATGGAGCCTGTGAAGAAAGATGCTGCAGGCGACCAGGAGGAAGATGTGCAGGTGGATCCAGGATGAAGAGGACCTGAAAGCAGAGGGGACAGAGTCTTGGTCACTATCCAGTGACCGGGTGGAACCAGGGAAGGAACTAGACGTCGTCGAAGCGCAATCAGGTGCTGGGGTGAAGCTTGTCGTTGCAGCCACGCGGACCAGGAGGTGTCGAGGACAACCAGTTGCTGGAGAGGAGCTGTCCTACGAAGGATCTCGCAGATGGAGGGGTCGACTTCAGGATCAGAGCCAACATGCCTAAGCAAAGGCAACCCACGCAGGATACACAAGAGGCTTCTGGTGCAGACCAGGAGGGTCTGAGGTACTTCACCTTTGCAGGGAAGCAAGGGCCAGTCTGGAGCAACCAGACCAGCGATAGAGTTTCACAAAGGATTGTCACCAGGGGCTACTAGCCAACGGGCCAGCAACCGGACAACGCGTCGAGCAGAACACAGGCAGAAGGGCCCCACACAGATCTCGTGGAGTGTGGAGGGCTGGTCTTCGGTGCAGGTGGAGCTCGGTGTCAGGGTGTCTCAGTCCCCAGGGCACAGCTTCGAGGAGGCCTCATGAGCTGCGGTGTGAGCAAGTTGTCAACTTTTCAAGGTACCTGCTTCCACGGGTCCCGACGCCTTCCACGGGGCTCAGCTGTGCTGGAGTCGTGCCGTGGGGTCAGAGGGATCAGGGAGTTGAGGTCTTGTTAGGCTCCATGCTCGGGTTCCGACGGGAACGGGGACAAAGCAAGCCGTCGAGTTGCTGGATGGTGCCTGGTTTCCCATGGTGGTCACTCCTTGGCCACAAGGGAGATTCTTCAGTCTTCAGCTTGGATGAATGTCGAAGGGTCCAGAGTTTCGTCTTCAGTTGATTCCAGGATTAATCTAATTTCTCCTGGGTCAGCTCCTACCTTTATACAACTAAAGGGGGCTGCTTTGCTTACTCGGTCCCTCCTATGGGTAGGTCCAGGAAGGGGGGTGGTTACACCATCTTTCCTTTGTGCAGTTTTGTGCCAGAGCTGGGGCTGGAGTGCCCCAGCAACCGGTTTGAACTGGGGTATGCATGAAGCACCTAGTGTGCCTCAGGCAGTGTCTCAATCTATTCAGCCCTCCCTGTTCCAATACACATCCTCCTGTCTGGGGTGGTGCTCGCACCTCCCCAAGCAGGAAACCTATTGTCCAAACCTCCGTGACTGGAAGGACTCCCAGCAGCAGGAGGTCAGACTTGTGTCTGTGGCAGCAGCATCCATTTTGTGATGCTGGGGCTCTGGTTAACTTTAACCGGGATAGTCAGAACTAACATGTCTTCTCCCTCTAGAAGGGTGGAATGTTACCCCTATCACCAGAATTGGCGAGGGGGTAGTATTCCAAAGCGTATGACACCTTACACGACATGTTTTGATAAAGCCAAACCAAAGTTTGCATTAACCGCGAGGATTAGAATGCACTTAAGAGTATATAGTATGGCAATATCATAGAATAGCTATAAGGACCTGGTTCCGAAAGCTGCAGACAGGCTCAGCTCATGCTAGAGCACCATCTCACACATAACCAAGCACTCTGCCTTCAGGAGTGTTAGGCCTGCCATAGGAGTGACTTATAGGTTACTATGTGTCTATATGTAAGTAGGTATAGGAATACTACACCTAAGCAAGGGATGGTTACACGACCTTGCCCCAGCTGAGTGATCAGCCAGTTGTGCCTGTTTGGGTGGCCAGTCAGGGGTGGCATAATACATGCTGCAGCCCCTGGTAGGCCTTGGTTACACCTATGCCCTGAGTACCTATGGTACACTTCAACAGGGGCTGACAAGGTGAACTAATTCCCAATTGTGGATGTACCTAGAGTACATGGTGAATTTAGAGAGAGTGTGTAGGAAGGTAGATATCTGACTATGGTTGCCCCCAACTTTTTGCCTAGTGTTTTGCTGGTTTTCGACATAGTTGGTTTGGGATCCTGCTATTCAGGACCCCAGGCTTTCTGATCTCTCTGTTAAAATGGACTCCATGTACCTTAGGTACATATCTAATTGGTATTGGTGAATTTAGAGAGAGTGCATCTGGGCTGTGGGTCTGATTAGCAGGCCCACAGCCACATCTAAGTCGAAAACCAGTAAAGCAAAAGCAAAAAGAGGGGGTGACCATAGGAAGCAGACCCTACTCTCCTACATGACTTACCTGATTTGTGCTCCTTTTGAGCCACTTCATAACAGTCCTCTCCGTCTTCTTACTCTTAAGACTGCTTTCCTGGTTGCCATCACCTCTGCCTGGAGAGTGAGTGAGCTCCAGGCTCTTTCCTCCAAGCATCCTTTCCTTTCTGTCCATCCAGACAAGGTTGTCTTTCCTGCCCAAGGTAGTCACAGCCTTCCACATCGGGCAGTCCATCACTTTGCCCACCTTCTTTCCGCCTCCGCATCTGTTGGACTTGGCCCTTCTGGCAGGTTCACCCCTAAACTTTTTGCTTTTAATGGTGACCTGGTGATGGTGATTTTTGGGTTCTGAGCACTTTCACTGTGTCCCAGTGGAAAGTGCGTGCGCACTCTGAGTGCTTGGAGTAAGGTTGGCCTGCCCTCCCATAGTAATGCATAGGGAATGTATGAGTCCCTGGTAGTTCCTGATGCGTGGGGTGTACAGGCTCGAGTCTGGTATGTGCGGACTCGTGTGATTGAATGCTGCGAAATGATGTATGCGGCGTGTGTGTTTAGTGTGGAAGTGCCACTTCTAGACCTGGCTGTGCGTGTGCAGTAAGTGTACTGACACGTGATTGGTTGGAGCCTGGCTCCAGGATGTCTGGATGGGTCTGCCCAGTGGTGAGTGTTGAGATTAGCATGCTGATGTGAGGGGAGGAGTGTACCTGGGTCCTGAATGGGGCTGGGTTTTCCCCACACAATGCTGGCTCCGCCCCCTGTGGTGCGTCTAATGTCTATAACCCTGCCAGTGAATAGAGTGAGGGGCTGAGCACATCAAGGGTGCTCACAAATCAGCTACGCCTGGTTTTTGCCCCCACCCTGCACCTTTAGACAAAGGATTTGTCTGTATAAAAAGAGGCTTTGACCTCTTGAAAAATGTTCTTGTTCTGGTTTCTAACTTGAATCTACCAGGGGCATGCTGCTGGGGCCCAGGGGAAGGCTTGCCTCCCTGGGCCCTGCCCAGCCCCTGGCTGCCTGGATGCCTGCTGGACTGGGAGGCTGGAGGACTTTTCCTGGTTCTTGGGAGCTGCTTGCTCCCTCTTGTGATGATCCTGGACTTTGGGGGGGGCACTAGCGCCTGGGAAGCGCTTCACTTTTACCCTTCTAGAGATGATCTGGCCCCTAGCGCTGAGAGCACTTCATTCTGCCCGGGCCAGCGAGCGCTTTATTTTCGCCCCAGAGCCTGGGAGCGCTTATTTGCCCCTTTTTATTAATTTAGGCGAGCGAGTGCCCACCTCGCTTTATATTTTATACCGAGGGTGCCCACCCCTCGTTATGCCCAAAGCGAGAATCACCGCCGCGGCTCGAGCCGCGTTAAAAGAAAAATGGCCGCAAAAACAGGAAGCCCGGCACTACGGTGCCTGACGCGGGGCGGGACTTCCGGTTTTGGAGGGAAGTCCCGCCCGCCACCGTGCCCCAATTGGCTGCCTGCTGCCGCCGGGAAAAAGGAAGCAAAGGCCGGCCGAATCCCTGCGGCCCGGTGCTCCCAGGAGTGAGGGAGAGCCCCGGGGCCGCCAGCAACCAGCGCCAGTGTTGCGGGGCTCCCATGTAGAAGAGGGAGCCCAAAGAGATAGAGAGCCCAGCCTGCCGCCCCGGAGAGCGATGAGAGAAGCGGCGGAAGGTGCAGGTGTGGCTCCGTGTCCGAAGGAGAGCCCCGCCACCCATGAAGAGAGGAGCAGCGCCCGAGCAGAGTCCCCGAACCGCCCGGTGAGTAAGGAGGGCTGGTGGGGGCTACACGAGTGCCGCAGTTTAGCCGGTCCCAAACCCGGCTCCAGTTCTGAGCGGTCCCGCCGTTGCGGGCTGCTCCAGCAGAGAGGCCATTGTGATTGGGAGCATCATTGTGTCAGACCCTCGAGGGTCCCGGGGGGCATTTGATTCTCGTGCCCAGAAGGCTCCACCGAGGGCCCGTATTTGTTTTTAAAGATCCTGTGAGGGGCTTGGTGGGCCATGTTTGTTTGAAAGGCCCCCGAGGGGCCTGTGCTGAGCCCCGTGGCTCCGACCTTCTTATGTTTGGACAATTCTGTTCTTCCAGAGCATAGAGGGCTCCAAAAGTGCGCAATGGGTATTTCTAGAGCCGGTGGGCTCCCACAAGTTGGCACAGTTTTGTCAAAGGGCCAGTGAGGGCCCTGGTCGCAGTATGAGTCACAGCTGCCCAGCAAGTAGTGGGCAGCTGCTACGTTTAGGTGTTGTCACAGTGGCGCAACCTGGACTTTAAAGTGATTCATATGCTATTATGATTCCAGCGCTAACTGTGGTTTAGATGCGGGTATGATCTATGTCCTATTGCTTTTGGGTGTTAGGAAATGTACTGCGTGTTGTATGTTTTGCGCACCCTGTGTTCTGCACCTCTGAATGTGTTGTTGATGCATCATGTGCCTTGTTCCTTACACCGCTGAATGTATGTTTATGCATCATTTGTTTCTCCTGCACCTCTGATTGTGTTTTGATGCATCATGTGCCTTGTTCTTACACCTCTGAATGTATGTTATGCATCATGTGTTATGTGCCTATACCCCTACTTGTATTGTGATACTTAGGTGGTTGTTCTTGCTAGTACAGGTGGTGCTAGTGAGGTCCTGGTTCCCTGCGTGACCTGTTCCTAAGGTGGTTAGGATTGCGTAGGTGGTACTTACCGGTTACCAGTGGTTACTGGTTGTGTGCTTCATGTTCTATTTTGTGCTACAGTGATTTATACTTTAAGTTCTAAAAGTGCTGATTCCTGACAGTGGTCCAGGTGGCCTTGTCTTGTACATATCCCCTGTAAATTCTGCCCATGCCTGTTGGCACATTGTAAAGTGTGTGTTCTTATCTAATGTATTTTGGTATAATACAAAGGCTATTTTTATATATAACCTTGTGTGGAGTTTCCTTTGTGGTGGGCCTTGGGTGTTGTTGCTGGGTGCCCGCGCAAACACTTAACTCACATTGCCTCCAAGTTTAGCCTTGCTGCTCGCGCCTGGTTACCTAGAGGGTGAGCAGGGGTTATCTGGGCGTGTAACTCCTTTGCCCTGACTTAGGAGTGGTGGTCTCTGACTGACTTTGACGCAAGCCCTGGCCAGCC
The DNA here is from genome assembly GCF_964263255.1 of Lissotriton vulgaris. Taxonomy (NCBI): domain Eukaryota; kingdom Metazoa; phylum Chordata; class Amphibia; order Caudata; family Salamandridae; genus Lissotriton; species Lissotriton vulgaris. The sequence goes on along the minus strand of NC_141691.1, from coordinate 1,382,613,067 downwards.
AGGGATCCCATTTCTAACAGCATCCCTCTAAAGAGGAAGAGCGGCTCCACCGTCTGGACCCAAAACGTGCGCTCTCTCATACTATCTGGATCGCACACGTCAGTTCCGGGTGGATGACCAACTCTTTTTTGGTTACGTGGGCGCTAAGAAGGGACGGGCGGTGCACAAATGGACCATCTCTTGGTGGGTCGTGTTGTGTATCAAGGCATGCTACTCTTTGGCTAAGAAGGAGCCTCCTGTTGGACTGAGGGCCCATTCCACTCGGGCCACGGTGGCTACTACTGCCCTGGGCCGAGGAGTCCCCTTGCAGGACATCTGTCAGGCAGCTACGTGGGCCTCGCTGCACACATTCGCAAGACACTTCTGCCTGGACAGCCAAGTCCGGATGGAAGGCTTCTTTGGCCGTTCCGTCCTCCAGGACTTTCTGGTGTGATTATTGGTTCGCAGACCCACCACCGGGGTTGGTATTGCTGGGGTATCTATTCTAAGGTAAAGAATCTAATACTAACCTGTTTCTTTCAGATGCACAAGTTACTTACCTTCGGTAACAATATATTTGTAAGAAACAGTAGTTAGTATTAGATTCCTTACCGCCCCACCCATCCTCCCCGTTCTGCGAACTGATAAGAACTGGTTAAGGTCATCCCCTTTCAGGGCCCTAGTTTCATGGCAGCAGTGTTGGTTTTTATCATTGCTCTGCGTTTCTGGCGCAGAAAAGCTGTGTATAAGAACTGACGTTAGCGTGCGAGGGCGGCGTCTAAGTACTCCGGCGACATCATCCCGGTGGCAACGACGCCGATGACGGATGGGGAGCCGCAGACGACACCTACCGACGCGCAAGGGTACTGCTACGCAAAAGTTTCCGGATCCATCCAGTCTGACGCCTGGGGATATTCTAAGGTAAGGAATCTAATACTAACTACTGTTTCTTACAGATATATCGTTACTGAAGGTAAGCAACTTGTGCTTTGGCCCCGGCGCTGTCTGGTGCTTCGGCCCCGGCGCTGTCGGGTGCTTCGGCGCCGTCGGGCCCCGCAGGATCTAGACCTGGATCCGGGTCGTCGCCAGTCGACCTTACGACTCCACTGGCGCCGACCCCGAGGGTGTCGCTCCCGGTGCCGTCTCTGGACGACGTTGTCCCCAGTTTCAGCCCCGATCCGGATCCAGCATCGGTACGGTGCCGCCCGGAGCCGCCTCCGGCATCAGTGGGTGAGGCCTTCACTACGACCCTGCTCGATCAGTTTTACCTGACTATCAGGAGATGGAATACGAGGGGGACTGGGAGGGGTCTGAGGACCCTCTGGCACTGCAGTGCCAGTTGAGCCAGTACTGGGCAGAAGAGCTGGGGGAGGCCAGTGGTCTGGACACTTCGCCCGACACTGGATTCATCTCTCCTCCCTCCATGGCTTTGAAGGAGGGTGCTGTTTACAGTGTGGTGTTGAACAGGGCGGCCAAGGCCTAGGCTCTTGAGCTCCCTGTCTTAGCTGTGAGGACTAACCCCCTCACTGAGGTGCTGAAACTGCAGGCAAGCTCCTCAGAGCCTCTACTGCCTTTTAACGAAGCTCTCACCGACGTTCTGATGGTTACCTGGTCCAAACCCTCCACAGGCCTCCCTGTGGATTGGAACGTGGCCTGACGCCACCGCCCTGCTCCGGGCGACCCCTGCTTTCTGTCCGTTCACCCCATCCCCGAGAGTCTGGTAATTCAGGCCTCTACTTTCCAGACCGCATTCCCGACCACTCTTCCAGATCGTGAATCCAAAAGGTATGATCAGTTTGATAAGAAACTGTTCTCCTCCCTGAGCTTGGGGCTGTGGTCTGTCAACACCACCTGACTTATGGGCCGTTACACCCACTCTTTGTGGGACACGGTTGCGGACGTGCTGCCACAGTGCCTGGAGGAGGCCCAGACACGGCTCGCCCAAGCCCTGGCGGAGGGGCGGGATGCAGCACGCTACTCGATCCGGAGTGGACTTGACACCACGGACTCACTGGGTAGGGCGATTGCAACGACAGTGGCGGTTCACCGCCACGCCTGGCGCCTGCCAACTTTTTGGGGGATGTCCAGGCCACCCTCATGGACATGCCCTTCGATGGCCATCGCCTCTTCGGCAACAAGGAGGATAGTGCGCTAGAGCGTTTCAAGGACTCCAAGGCTACGTCCAAGTCCTTGAGCCTAGGCCAATGCCAGCAAACTTCCGCTTTTCGCTCCTTTCGTGGCCAAAGAGGGGGCGCCCCCACATGTCCAGCGAGCCACAGGCCGCAGAACCAGGCTCGTCGCGGACCTGGTTACTGCCATGGCGGTACCGGGGGACACAGGCAGGGTCAGTCCACACCCGCCCCTGCAGCATCTGACGCTCGCAGCCTTGGACTGAGGAAGCTGTTGCTGGGTTTCTGTCTCTTTTCCTTTCCACAGATTGCCGTGCCTGACGTCGGAGGACCACCTACACACTGGGATTTGAACGCTGCTGACGGGGCCGGGACTGCGAGACCCAGGGTGCACAGCGCTCCACCATCATAGCACACCTGGTGTCTCTTCCCGCCCCCAGCTCCCAAACAGCTTGATAAGGCTTGCGCCCCTACTTCACGGGTGACGCTCGCAGCCTTGGACTGAGGAAGCTGTTGCTGGGTTTCTGTCTCTTTTCCTTTCCCCGGATTGCCGTGCCTGACGACGGAGGACCACCTACACAGTGGGATTTGAACGCTGCTGACGGGGCCGGGACTGCGAGACCCAGGGTGCACAGCGCTCCACCATCATAGCGCACCTGGTGTCTCTTCCCGCCCCCAACTCCCTCTTATAGGCCCTTTTACTCCTGCGCACGCGGGACGCGCGCGGGACACAGCCCGGGGCTAAGCCTGGGCAAAGGGCGGGCCGTTTATGGCCGTTTGAAACCGGACCGGGCCACCCCTCTTGGTATTTCAGCTTTCAAATACTATTACTGCCCTGCCTGTACTAGTTCTTTGTGGGAACCAAGGGGCAATGTCCATGCGCGAAAGCAGAAGCAGGGCAGCTAAAGGGAAGCAGTTAAATGGGACCCTCAACGACTTCATAACCAGGACTAATACAGCTATAGATGTAGAGATAAATAAAATGCAGCAGAGAGTTTCTATGGACCTAGATGCAGCTAGGAGAATGTCTCAGGAGTTGGCAATGGCTAAAAAATCATCTTTAGGTCATATTGCATCTGTTAAATCCCCCGCGCAACGGTCAGGCCCAGCATTAATTATGACGCAGGTGGATGTTCATCACACCCTGGACATAACTTCTACCTTTGCAGTCCCTAACTTGGGGCTATACCATCCTTCTATCAATCCTAGTTTATCTGTGGGTGGGGTGGATCCGGCAAGAGGGGCACCTATAGAGCTAACTCCCAAGGGAAAGGGGGTGTGTGGGAGGAATTTGTGTGTTATTAAAGAGGGTGCTATTCAAAAAAGAAAGCGTAATACCACATCTGCCTACTCTAGGAAGAAGGCTAAAGTAGCAAAGGCCCAGTATCTTAAAGGTGGGAAGCTTGTTGCAGTAGGAGGGGGTGGTACATTTCTTCATGTACCCCCAGTTACTGAAATAAACAGCCCGAACGCCGATGAGTCTAGTCTGGTTGCAGCAGAAGGGGAGCATGATTTAGTAATTGAAGGTGAGAATGACGGGGTACCTGTATGTGTGGTAGAGGGAAGAGATGTGAAATTTTTGAAAATAGTTTGGGAAACATTAAAAAAACTCCTAACCCCTCTGGAAGTTAGATTATCACGCATAGAAAACCAGCTGCTCGAGGCAGAAAAGAGCATCCTAACCTTAGCAACCCTTCGTATAGAGGAAAATAAACCTAATAGCACACCTGGCGCAAATAAAACCACACCAGCACCCACTGCTATTTCATCCACAATACCTGTGATCAAACCCATACCTAAACCCCGGTCTAAAGCTCTTGAAACCAAAGTTAATAACACAGTAACGGAGGTACCTAAACAGTTGTCTGCGCAATCTGTATCAGCCCAGAAAGATATGGCTGCCTGGAGGGTTAAAGAACCTAAGACACACCAACATAATCTACAGGGAGCCAAATCTAGTGAGAGACAGCGTGGGGGTTTCATAGATCTTCCCCCAGATGTAAGGCCGTACGTAGTGGTGCTAACAGGAGTACCGGAAATTGCCTATCACCAGCAGGAAAACTTTTGGTCACTGAAAAATAAGGTAACACACTGGCTGAATGAAAACAGGCCGCTACCCAATCATCTGAGAAGTAAAAATTTGAATGGTGCGAAGGGTACCATGGATAGGCCCTTCACACAAATCTAATCCAGGTGATTGTATCATTGTCTCATTTGAAGACCCAAACACAGTACACCATATATGCTCATGGAACAACTACGGGGGGAACTCATCCATTGTAGTTAGACCACTTACCTACTTTTATCCCCCGCGAATACATTCCAATTACGGGGGGAATTGGGCATCTGCTAGAAACAGTGTTCGGGGTGGGACTGGAGACGGTTGGCAGGGCATTCAAAGTTGGTGGAATGGGGCACCTACCTACAACAGATTTAGTTGCCTTGAAGAAGTAGATTGACTCACCCCAAGGATAGTTTGCCCAACTTGTTTTGATGATACATTGTCTACATCTTGCCCTAAGCCCACGCTAATTCCATCCATCCTTGAAAATAGTAATCCACCAGCTAGTATGGTTTTGATCACAGGGAAGGGAGCTTCCAATTGTCTACAAATTGATACAGCCCCCAAGCTCTCCAGCGATAAGACAGGCTTGGTAGTCCCAGTTGAACATGGTCTGAAGGGTAATCCCTCTCAAAGGGAGGTGTATGAAATATGTAGGCTGCCCCACGATGTGATGACTTTTCCGGTGCCGCCTTTATCGGATGTAGCCACCCGAAATGAAGGATTTCCTGGCAGCAGTCCCAACCTGTTGTTGCTGTTGGCTATGGGGGGGAGCCTGCCCGGTCCCCCGCGGAGGTTACTGGGGGGGAAGCCCTATCCTTGATTCCGGAGGAGGCCCCTAGCTCTGTCTCTGACCCTCATGCGAGTGAGTGTGTGATGGGTCTGGAAGGAGTTGGCGGTGAACCACTGAAGGTGCTTAGTTGGAACATAGCAGGCCTTGCACGGAATATTGACATACCCGATTGGAATTCATTTGTTGAATCCTTCGGGATTTGCTTATTCCAGGACACCTGGTGCTTGGAACCACGCCACAAGGTGGGTTTCACCACCTACTTTGTGCCTGCGATACAATCGCCCGGAGGGAAGGGTCGCCCTTCCGGCGGCCTACTAATTTGGGCGAGCATTTCACTGGGTCTCTCCATCAGGCCTATTGTTACTAAATCGCCCGACCTACAGAGAATCTCAGTTAGAGGGCCATGTGGGGGGAGGAAGCTTGAATTTTTTAACATCTATGTCAGAGGAACAATGGGTGGGTCCTCATTGTCCCTTACGGGCATCGAGGAGGATCTTAGTTCTTGTGGTTCTGACTCCCTTGTCATACTAGCCGGGGACTTCAATTGCACATTTGAACCCCTGGCTAGGGAGGATATATTGGGCACTAGGGAGGATGATGCTAGAAGAGGTATCCCCCCTCTTACACTAGCCCCTTTCAGAAGCTGGACACAAAATGCCATCGACCTTAATGCTCTCTGTTTGGAATATGGCCTCAGGGCAACTAATGGTAGATCAAACTCAGATTCCACAGGAGCACATACGTTTAATAGAGTGGGTCACTCTTCGCGAATTGACTTCATCCTTTTGAACTATAGTCTTTGGGCCCACGTGATAGATATGGTGGTTTTACAGTCTTCTGTTAGCGACCATAATCCTCTATTTCTGTCCCTGTCCTCCCTGTGGACGGGTGTGACCCCTGTGCAAACCCCACACGCGTGGAAATCAACGCATGAAGTGTTCCCCTCCAATTGTGGTAGGCGCCTAAAATGGAATTCCATTGCTGCAAATGAGGTAAAGATCCTGGGTGTTAAATCTATAATGTTGAATACCGCGTCGCGTTTAGACTCCCTTGGAGCCAGCATGCTCGAGGCCCCAATCTTGTTTGCCGAAACAACAAACGCGTTAGGCCAACTATTCACGGTTCGCTCTTCAGGCACAAAGGGCACTGCAAGAGGTAGACCTACGGGTAATGTGGGCTGGTTCTCCTCTACCTGCCGTGCTGCCAAAAGGGAGCTAATTAAAGCAGTGAAAGCAAAGGAAGGGGCCCAGATTAGTCTCGCTAGGCGTAACTATAGAAGGACTTTATCGAAGGCAAGGGCCGAGTATGAGAACCAGTTTTGGGATGATTTGAAGGCGGCCAGCTCAAGGAAGGACTCTAAGGGTTTTTGGGACCTAATAAGAGCTAGGGACAAACCCGTGGACTCTCTTATAACATGCAACATAACTGAGAGAGTGTGGTTTGATCACTTTTCCAAGCTTTATTCAATAATTGCGGGTTCCGAGGCTACCCGGATGGAACGGTACCCCCTGGTTCGCACAGAGCCCAATGAGGAACTCCTATTCACATCTAAGGAAGTAGAAGGGGCGATTAAGTGACTTGTCTCTAACAAGGCAGCGGGTCCTGACGGCATTCTGGGAGACTTGCTCCGCATTAACCCAGCCGAGTGGGGGAGACTTATTGCCTCCTTAATGAATGCTGGCTTGGCTGGTGCGGCTCTCCCGGACTCATGGAAGGGCGCAGAGGTCGTCCCGATCTTTAAGTAAGGGAGTCGGGATGACCCTGCTAATTATCGCCCTATAAGCCTTTTGGATTCCACACAGAAGGTGGCAGGCAAAGTGGTTCTAGGAAGGCTCTTACAGTGGGTCGAGGAGAACCATATTCTTTCAGACTTTCAGGCTGGTTTTAGAATTGGTATGGGGACGATCGAGCAAGCATTTCGGTTAATGATGATTGTTTGGAAAGTGGTTGTACTGGTCAAAGGCAGTCTGTACCTTGCATTTATAGATCTAAGGACTGCCTTTGACTTGGTCTCACATAACCAACTCTGGAGTGTACTTGATGCACTAGGTATTCCCCCATACTTATTGAATATGCTGATAAAGTTCCATGCAGACAACTTTGCACAGATCAGGTGGGGTAACCAGGGACAAAAAACATCACGAATACCTGTAAATAGAGGTGTCCGCCAGGGCTGTGTGCTAGCCCCCACTCTGTTTTCATTGTACGTCAACGGAGTGGTGGAGTATTTGCTGCAACATCCTGCAGACGCACCATCCCTGGCAGGCAGGAGAACGCCTACCCTCTTATTTGCAGATGATACCCTCCTGATCTCCAAATCACCTGCGGGTCTGCAGAGTCTTCTAACCAGCTTTAAGACCTTCTGTGACTTAAGGGAATTAGTCATAAACACAGGGAAGACCAAGCTCTTGGTCTTAAATCCCCCGAAGAAGTCAGTCAAACCACCTACCCTAGACTCAGTTCCTCTTGAGAGGGTCAAGGAGTTCGATTACCTTGGCATTCGTCTCTGCGACTCTATGAGTTGGAAATCCCACCATCAAAAGTTGCTGCTGACCCACAAGAGGGTGGTGGGGGCCCTTCTTAAGAAGCAACGTGCCTCTTCCCTCAAACCAATTGCACCGGTTCTCGATATCTACAGGGCACGAGGTGTCAGTGCAGCTCTCTACGGGGCAGAACTATGGGGTGTACAGAACGTGGACCAGTTGGCCCGCTCCGAAAGTAAATTTCATAAGGACTTAATGGGCCTCCCTTATAGCACACCAACTCTTCCTCTTCTTTTAGATATGGGCACCCGCCCCATTAGCAATCAGGCGAGGTTGCGCCCACTCCTTTTGTGGGCACGCATTTGGAGAGTCCCAGAACTGTCCAGCTACGCAGAAGGTTTAAAAGAGATCCTCCTAATGCCTGGCTGGGCTAAGATCCATTGGCTAAGGGAAGTCAAGCACCTCCTTATAGACCTAGGCCTTGAAGATGCCTGGATTACTAGAACTGCCCCTCCCAGGTCAATATTGAAGAAGCTATTCTAGGGTTGGGTGATTGATGGCAGGAATAGTAATGCCAACTTGTGTAGGTCCACGCTGGAATTTCTTTTGGTTAAGGAGGTGCATTTCTGCGAGCCATATTTGGATATCATCCTAACTACTTGGGACAGGGCTCTATATTTTAAATTCAGGGTAGGCGTACTTCCAGTGGGGACACACACTGCCAGTTGGAAGGTCCCGGCGCAGACAACTCCTTTTTGTCCCTGTTGCTTGAATAGAATAGAGTCAGTTTCACATTTATTGTTTGAATGCCCGGCCTATGTAGTCCCTCGCCGCAGATGGCTGAAGCCACTCTGCAGAGAACTCGGGACTAGATCCCATAAGAAGGCCTTAAGAATTTTAAAAACGGACCCTCAGCCCCTGTTTGCAAGTGGCCTGGCGAAATGTTTAGGCTGGGCATGGCGTATTAGATCCAACAGGCTTTCGTACCTTGTTTGATATGTATCTTAGATTGTCTTTATGCAATTTCTCATGTAATTAGTTGTCTGAATTGAGGGGCGCTAGAGGGCGCACTGCGGGATGGCTGACTGCTAAGTCAGCTCCGCCGGACGGGCGCGTTTCTCCGTACCCCGTGGCCCTAAATCCACCCCGATTCCTGTGCAAAACGGCGGAATGGACGTCTGATGGTCCTATCTCTGCGATGTGCTAACGACAGCCAGAAGCCACGCAGCATGCAGAAGGAATCGGCGAAAAACTTCCCGGCGCTGACAGGCTGACCAAAATGGCGGCGCGCTGCTGTGACGACCGCAACTGAAACCGAGCGATGTCGCCCTCAGACGACCACAAGACGATCCCCATCCCGACACGCAGACAGTAAGGAACGGGAGCTGGCGGAACTCGGGCGAGATGTGCCTCTCTAAAGAGCAGACCCTGGGACATACACTGTGCGTTCCACGGCGGCCAAAATGGCGGCGGCGGTGAAACGCAAGATCGACGATCCTGCCCTGGGCTCTGCCGGCGCCGCGATCTGCGGCGCCGGCGAGTGACCAGGTACGGGAACGCTCCACAGCGCTGCTGCAGAGGCGAGAAGGGGTGCGAGGCGGCTGGGGGCTCACCGGGAGACGAGCAGGAGTGCCAGGCTTCCCAACATTATCGCGCGCCGCGCCTGACCCGCCATAATCCACGGGACCGCCTCGCACGGACAGGACAATACAGAGGCACGCGGCAATCCCCTCAGCGTTTCCACTGTCTCAAGACGATCCTGTACAACATCGTGCGCTGCCCTGGGCCAATATGGGACTGAGTGGCCATTCTGATGAATAGCTCAACAACGCAGGGGGTGGTTGGAGCGCAATTGCGACGCACACGGACAACGACCAAACCGGCAACCCCGCTGAGCCCGACAGTCGCTGGCCCAGCTACTCCCACGGGCACCATGGGAAAGCCCGATAAACAACAATCGAAACTGCCCTTCGAGGCCAGAAAGCAGACGGCGAAGACGGGAGCTGCTCAAGACGCCGACGGAGACCAGGTCCTGGGGGACGGCGCCGGCATGGAGGCAGTGCTGAGGGCTATCCAGCAAAGCTTGCATGATATGAATAGCAAAATGGACAGTGTCGTGGCAAGGGTGGACTCTTTGTCCAACAAACTGGAAAACCACGAGGAGAGACTGGTGGAGGCGGAACAGAGGATCTCCTCGGTGGAAGATCACACCAGAGACATCGCGAAAACCCACAGCGCCATTGAAAAGACCCTGGAAACCCTGAAGGCGAAGGTGGAGGACCAGGAAGCGAGGTCCCGCCGCAACAACGTGCGCATCTCGGGCCTGCCGGAATCCACCAACACAGGCAGGATGGAGACGTACGTGGAGAACATGCTGAAGGACATCTTCGGACCTGGGAGCTTCTCTGACGTCTTTCTGATTGAACGAGCTCATCGCTCCCTGGCCCCCACTCCGAAACCGGGGGCAACGCCTAGGATAATCATCGCCCGAGTGCTAAATTACAGGGACAGGGACACGATACTTCGAATGGCGAGGGAAAAGGGCGCCATTACACACCAAGGCAACTCGCTGGAGTTCTACCCAGACCACACCATGGCGGTACAGCAGGCAAGGAAAGAGTTCGCACCAGTAAAGAAGAAACTTCGAGAACTGGAAATTGGGTATGCGATGCTGTACCCAGCTAAACTTAAAATCCTAACGGATGGCAAGCCGGTGGTTCTCACGACGGTCCAGGCTGCGCAGGATTACGTCAAGAACCTCACCAAACGTCGGAAAAATCAGGAGACTGCGGCCAGAATGAGCGACAACGACTGACGACGCAAAGGCTGACATGTGCCAAGGGCGCACCACTGGATTGCTTCTTCGAAAATGGGAACGGGCGAAGGACACTTCTAATTAGGTACATCTCCACGTTAAGCTCCACGAGACTATGGACGTCGCTGCTGACGAACTATGGAAGGGAGGCGCTCTAAGAGGCATCGCAGTGAGTACACTTGGGGAATGGTGTGGCAGAACTCGCACACGTGCTCTGGGCCTCAACTGACTACAGACAAGTGGCTGGCAGACTGTATTGACTGCGTTACTACTGTGGAACCCTCAGGCAATAACTACGAGGGTGTGTGACACTGATTACATGGGTTCTGCAACCTCGAGGGGTGGCGGAGGGAATATCTCTGCTCATGTTATCATCACAGGGAGTTGGGGGCGGGAGGAGGGGGGTAGGGGTTAACTATTGTCATCAACGTTATCTAGGACTCGCGCCCGTCCACATCCACTATGTGGATGGAGATGTGTGCTTCGGGCGGCACCCCCAGGAGGGTGTTCCCCACAACAAGTTCAAACACAGTTCTGAAGTTCGGGGGGGAATGGCTTTGGCAAAGTTTGGGCGCTAAAGTGGGAGGCGGGGGGTTGGGGGAGCTGAGTAGAGTTTATATGTTTGCACTGTGTCTAAGAAGCATTGCGACCTCTTTTGTTGCCTGTAGTACCTATGCTGAAAATGCGCTATTTCACAGGTGGCTGCATAGATCACGCGACGCTCAATTTCATCTGATCACGCTCTGATGGCACGCTCTGACACACTTAATTTCATCACATGGAACGTCAGGGGACTGGGGAACCCAAAAAAGAAACGGCAAATGTTTGCATACTTTGACAGACTTAAGGTAGATGTGGCATTTCTACAAGAAACACACATGGCACCCACTTCCACATCCAAGCTGGGCTCCAAATGGGCCGAATCCGCCACAGGCGCATACTACTCGACGTACTCCCGGGGTGTAAGTATTTTGATCAAGAAGGGTACACACTTCAAAATTAAAGAAAAGTACACTGACTCCGGGGGGAGATATGTTGTGGTGGTGGGCGAGACTAGACACCAAAAGCTAGCTCTTGTGAATGTATATGGCCCAAATGTGGACGATGCGGGATTTTTTGAAAGGTTATGGCACATTATAGCGGATATACAAGCAGACAATGTCATCTGGGGAGGGGATTTTAACGTGACACTCAGAGACGGGCTCGACAGAGCGGCACACACACCTGAGCAACACACCAAGGCGAGGGACATGCTACTTGCTGCACTGTCTAATTTACACATGAATGATCTGTGGAGGCTGCAACACCCGGGGGAACAAGTCGCCACGCACATTAATGCTGCAAATAAGAGCTGGTCCAGGTTAGACTATTGGCTGGCCACACAGGACGTCCTTACATGGGTGGAGCAGATAACACATCTCCCTAGAACACTATCAGACCACGGTCCCGTACTCCTGAGGCTACAAATCCCACACTATGTCCCTCCGCCCTACGCTTGGCGTTTCAGTGCACAGGCCTTACGTGATCCACTGTATGTTGACACGATCCAGAAGGCGATCACCGACTACTTTGATTTGAATGCCCCCACCACGGAGGACCCGTGCCTCCTGTGGGAAGCGTTTAAAGCAACGATACGGGGCGTGTGCATTGCAACGTCCGCTGGCATACTAAAAGATATTCGTCACCAATTACAAAGAAGGGAGGAGATGCTCCGAGACCTCGAGCAGAGATACACGGACACAGGGGACACGGCACTACTAAGCAACATTCAGACACTATTGTTGGAGTACAACACATTTGCCGACGACGAACTTAAGTACATTTTCAAGAGAACAACGGCCAGGAGATATGGGGAGGGGGGCAGACCGGGCAGGGCACTAGCAGAAAAGATTTGCTCCGGTAGGGCGCAACAACATATAGCGGCTGTACACACCACACAGGGTACCCGTGCACACGACATGCCGACCATTATGGGGGAATTCAGAAACACCTATGGGGCATTATATGAGGCCAGGGCTCAAATATCACGGGAGGAGATTTTGGCATACATGGCTGACGTTGAGATCGCCTGGCTGGCTGATGGGCACAGGGAGTACTTGGCAAGGCCTCTCACGACACAAGAAGTCATAGACACTATCAAGAGACTCCCTAATGGCAAAGCGCCGGGCCCGGACGGCTTCGTCATAGAATTTTACAAAACGTATGCAGACACGCTGGCACCACACCTGGTGAATCTGTACGAGGCTGCGCACGAAGCCCAAACGCTGCCACCATCCATGAGAGAGGCGTTGATAGTCGCCCTACTGAAACCGGGCAAAGATGAAGAACACTGCGACTCATACCGCCCGCTCTCCTTGATAAACATAGACACCAAAATATTAGCTAGCATCCTAGCGGACCGACTGAAGCCACTAATGCCGATGCTAATAAGGCCGGACCAGGCAGGTTTCATTCCGGACCGGTCGACCACGCACAACACTCGCACCCTATTTGCACTGGCACACTACTTGGCCCCAGATATCAAAGCGGTTGCAGTATTATTGGATGCGGCAAAGGTATTTGATACGATTGACTGGCCGTTTCTTCACGCAGTCCTAATCCGGATGGGGTTCCCCCCATTATTCATCGGCTGGATCACAATGCTATACTCGGGTCTGTCTGCCCGCATACGGGTAAACAAGCATCTATCGTCCCCTATACCCATCGAGCGAGGCACTAGACAAGGATGTCCTCTATCGCCAATGCTCTTCGCCCTCATACTCGAACCCTTGGCTTGTAAAATAAGACAGCACCACCACTATTCGGCTATTCAATTACCCACGCGACCGATACACATAGCACTATATGCGGACGACATGGTCCTGTACGTGAAAAACCCGGAGACAAATCTCAACCCACTGCTCAGGGAATATATTAAATTCGGCCAATACTCGGGTCTCCATATCAATTGGAGCAAATCTCTTGTACTCCCGCTGACAGACGGAACCCGGCCCACAGCGCTGGATTACCCCCTGGAATGGCAGGAGGAACCGACAAAATATTTAGGCGTCTGGTTCCACAGAGACCCGGAGTTGGTCATCCGCACTAATTACGGGAGGGCTGTCTCAACGCTAGAAGATAAGGTCAACAGATGGATAGGTCTGCCGCTCTCACTGGCAGACAGACTTGCCATTGTGAAGATGGTGCTCCTGCCCAAATTCTTATATCTTTTTAATAATATACCTATTAAGCCGCCGGCTGAGGTGTTTCGCAACATTAAATCTCTTATGCTCTCCTTAATATGGGCAGGGAAACAGGCTAGATTGGACCTGCAGACTATGACTCTCCCGTACGCTAAAGGGGGTTTCAAGGTGCCAGATATTTACCTGTACTACCAGTGCGCCCAGGCGCAATTTGCGCACTACTGGTTTCACGAGATTCCTTTTTTGACGCACGTGGCAGTAGAACATGGAGATGCTGATCCCATCCCACTCACAAGCATATTAACACACAAACGCCCCAGATTGCACAATCATGACATTAACCCAGTAAACACCACGATAGACGCATGGAGGACTCTGAGTAAGATGGCGCACTGCACACCGCTCTACGCACCAGCACTCCCCTTGGCGCACCATCCGGCACTATCTGTCACTCAAGAACAGGTGGGAATGGACCTTCTTACACGCGCTGGCATAGACACCCTAGGGGATCTATATAGAGATGGGCAGTTCGTTACACTGAACCAACTGACATACATCCAAAATCCAACTCTGTTGTTCAGTTTCAATTACTACAGACTACAGAGGGCGGTGAGGGAGCATTTCGTGACTTTTCCGGCAGAACCACAAGAACTCGCACCACTGACACTTGTGCTCAACACCCCCTCAGCGTCACACTTAGTGTCCCGACTGTACCGCAGCGCGCAAGCTAGCAATGGAGGTAACACTGCCAGAGCCAGGGAGAAATGGAACGCAGCACTGGGGGATGACCTCACGGAAGAGGAATGGGAGGCCTCCTGCATACTAACGGGGATGCTGACGCCAAACGGGAATCTTAGATTGATTCATTACAAATATCTGCACCACATGTACCACACGCCTGCACGACTGCACAGGTATGGGCTGAGGGACAACTCTAACTGCACTAGGTGCGGGCAGGAACATGCAGATTTCATACACTTGGCATGGCGCTGCGATGCGGTGGCACAATACTGGGACCAGGTGGTGCGGACGCTCAACACTATATTGGGGGCACAATTGCCATGTACAGCTAAAGTCTGTCTCCTGGGGTTAGTGCCCCAATTGAGAGCGAGGCGCCGTAAATTATGCGTGATCGCACTACTGGTGGCTAAAAGGAGAATCTCCTTACACTGGAACAGTAAGCGAAACCCTAAAGTGAAAAATTGGCTGGAGGACTTGACCTACTGCAGAGACACTTTAATTACATACGAGGAAGAGTTGCCCATGGGGTCCCGCCCCAGATACTTCTGGGAACCGTTTCAACATTATCTGGTGTCAATGGCCGCTGACAATGATGCGTGCTGAGCGCTCAACTACTACAGGATGTTTGCCACTCTGTGATACAACTGGCGGGGCGGCGAGGGAGGGAGAATGTTGTGACACAGTGCTTCGAGTTTTTTAGGGGGTTATTATGTTTTTGTTTACATCATCCTCCCTAGGTTCTGGGGGCTTTGGTTGAAAATACTGAAAATGTAAGACCGACCGAACGTGTATACTGCACGGCTGCATTGTCAAAACAAAACACCGAGATTGCACTGATACCGAACACGCGCCGCCGGACCTATGGTTGTCGGCTGATGGGCTGTGTATGGATAAGCCTTTGATGTAAATTTGCGTACAATGCATAGCCGGCCTTCTCAGGTTGTAGGCGATATTGTTTATACTATTTCTGTGACAATGTGCAATAAATGTCTTACCCAAAAAAAAAAAAAAAAAAAAAAAAAAAAATTAGTTGTCTGAATTGTATGTTTTTACTCATGCGCTGGCTTTTATTGTTTTTTAATGTACATGTATTGTTTTTTTAATGATATGAACTATATCAAAATAAAGCTATTACTTACTTACCTGCAGCATCTGCCTCTAAGCCTTCATAGACCGACATTTCAGGCCCATTCCACGCCAGTGGGGGGCAGGGTCCGCCATTACCTCCCCCACTGGCGTACCATCACGTCGGACAGGTGGGTGCTACAAATGGTCCGAAGGGGCTACTCCCTCCCCTTCGAAACGACCCCTCCAGCCATGCCACCGCAGTACCACCGCATGTCGGGGGATCACTTGCAACTTCTGCAGGAGGAACTTACGGCCCTCTTGGTCAAGGGGGCCATCAAGCGTGTTCCTGGGCCAGAAGTAGGACGTGGTTGCTATTCCCACTACTTTCTGGTACCTAAGAAGGGCAAAGGAGGCCTACGCCCTAACTTGGACCTACGGAGCGTCAACGGCTTCCTCCGGAAGGAGAAGTTCAAGATGCTGACTTTGGCTCAGGTCCTAGCTGCCCTGGACCCAGAAGACTGGATGGTAGAGTGGACTTGCAGGACATGTATTTCCACATTCCCGTGCTGCCGGCCCACCGGCGTTACCTGCGGTTCACGGTAGGCCATTAGCACTTTCAGTTTACCGTTCTCCCCTTCGGCCTTACCAGCGCCCCTTGGGTGTTCACGAAAGTGATGGCGATGATCGCAGCTCATCTGCGCAGATCAGGGGTTTCAGTCTTCCCCTATCTCGACGATTAATTGTTGTAGGCGGGCTCGCCCCAAACAGTCGTCTCCCACCTCCAGACTACGGCCGACCTCCTGCTCTCGCTGGGGTTATCCATCAATGTGCCAAAGTCATACCTGTGCCCCTCTCAGAAGCTCCTTTTCATCGAAGCGGATCTGGACTCGGCGCAGTTTTGGGTTTATCCCCCCGAGCAGCGGGTTTGGGATATTCAGGCTCTGATTCCGATCTTTCAGCCTTTATCCAGAGTCTTGGTTAGGTTGACGCTGCGGCTCCTGGGGCTGATGGCCTCCTGCATCCTTCTGGTGCATCACGCTAGGTGGCGGATGCGGGCTCTGCAGTGGGACCTGAAGTTTCAGTGGGCCCAGCATCAGGGCAACTTGTCTGATCAGGTCTTGATCTTGGAGGGCACTGCAAGACAGTTGCAGTGATTGCTCACGGACCGCTATTGGGTCAGCGGCAGATCCCTCTCCCTACCCCAACCGGAGCACGTAGTTGTGACGGACGCGTCCCTCCTGGGATGGGGGGCCACATGGGAGAGAGGGAGATCAGAGGCGAAGTTCCGGCTCCATATCAACTTTCTGGAGCTACTGGCGATCCGACTTGCACTGAAGGCATTCCTTCCCTCTGTCCGGGGAAGCGTAGTGCAGGTGTTCACGGACAACACCACCGCCATGTGGTACTGCAACAAACAGGCCAGGGTGGGGTCGCATACACTTTGTCAGAACACTCTGCGCCTCTGGCAATGGCTGGAACACCAGGGCGTCACCCTGGTGGTTCAACACCTGGCAGGTTCTCTGGACGCCAGGGCGGACGAACTCAGCCCCGGTTCATGATGGATCACGAATGGCGTCTGAACTCGGAAGTGGCGCAAGGTCTCTTTCAGCAGAGCGTAGAGCCTTGGTTAGATCTATTCGCCACCAAAGAGAACGCGCAATGTCATCAGTTCTGCGCGTTGGAATTTCTAAGGCAACCCAGATACAGCGCTTCACTCGCTTTTGACTCCAACAGAGGAAAAGATTCACTCTCCTCCCCTCCACGCGGACAACTACGTCCATCCGACGGACCGAATTACCGCTGATCGATTCATTCTACCGCGATCACCCACCCCGAGAGTATCCGCACCTTGTCTGGACCACCCGGTCCCGGATTACTTCTCAACCTCCCTCGGCATCTACTGTACCGAGGATGCAATTCCGGACCCGCTTGTACTCCCGCTCTGCCTTCTAAAAAACTGAGACAAGCGTCCAGTCTCATGACCAGTGGTTCACACCCAACAATTGCCTGACACACTGCCCCTGGCCCTCCAGTCCTGATGATGATCCTAAGTCCTATGGATCGAAACGCCGTCGACTTCCCAGCGAACTCCTAGGCGCCCTTTTACTTAGTGGTTGTCATAAAAAGATATATGCAAAACTGAATTGTTTGAATACTAAATTGTTTTTACGCACTGTATATATTTACTCACTTTTCACTTTGCGCCAATCACGCTGTTTTTCACTGTCACTTGCGTCGCCGTAGTACCACCCACTTTGCACTCGTGCACCTTGTACAATACTGGGCTATTATTGGTTATTTATTAATTGCAGTGCTGACTAACTGTAATTGCTATTGTCCCACGTGATTTTCTCAAATGTTGATATAAATGATGCTGTGAGCACATATGAAATTCATATTGAGTCTCCTTGTTTCTTTTTGGATAATACTGTACGGATAGCCTTTTTAATTGTCCATAAATAATACCAGTTGGGATATTGTTTCTCATACACAGGAATTTCCAAGGCGGCACTCGCTCAGAGACGCTTTTCGACGCGAGTGGAGCTGCGGTCTGTTGTACGCCTTTCCGCCTATACCACTTCTACCCAGAGCGCTGAAGAAGATCAGGCAAGACCGGGCCCAAGTCATCCTTGTGGCTCCGGACTGGGCACGAAGATTACTGGTATCCCGAGCAACTCAGCATGTCAGTCGATCCCCCGATTCGTCTACCTCTTCCGGAGGATATTCTGTCGCAGCAGCAGGGGATGGTCCTCCACCCGAACCTGTCCAGTCTCCACCTACATGCGTGGAGATTGAGCGGCGACAGTTGAGGCAGTTTTTGACTTGCCTCCTGAAGTCTGTGATGTGATTCTGGCAGCCAGGCGTCCCTCCACAAAAACGGTATATGCCTGGAGGTGGAACAAATGTGTGGCATGGTACACAGCAAATGCTCTCTACCCCCCTTTCAGAGGTTCTCCTCTTCCTTCTCTCTCTTTCCCGGCAGGGCTCTGGGCACTGTCAATGGCTACCTCTCGGCAATTTCAGCCTACTTAAGGCTTCCTGATCAGCCTTCTCTTTTCAAGTTCCCTGTTGTAAATAGATTCTTGAAAGGCATCTCACACATGTTTCCTCCTGTTCCCTTCGTGATGCCTCAGTGGGACTTGATTCTTGTTCTAACATAGAAGATGAAGAGGACAGTTATGAAGTGGCTCAAATGGAGCGCACATCAGATGACTCTTAAAACTGCATTCCTGGTTGCCATCACCTCTGCCAGGAGAGTGAGTGAGCTCCAGGCTCTATCTTCTAAACCTCCTTTCCTCTCTGTCCATCTGAACAAAGTTTTTCTGAGAACTCGTCCTTCTTTCCTGCCCAACGTAGTCACAGCCTTCCACATCGGGCAGTCCATCACCTTGTCCACTTTCTTTCCGCCTCCGCATCCCTCGAAGGAGGAAGAGAGGCTCCACCGTCTGGACCCAAAACGTGCGCTTTCATACTATCTGGATCGCACACGCCAGTTCCGGGTGGATGACCAACTCTTTGTTGGTTACGTGGGCGCTAAGAAAGGACGGGCGGTGCACAAACGGACCAGCTCTCGGTGGATCGTGTTGTGCATCCAAGCGTGCTACTCTTTGGCTAAAAAGGAACCTCCTGTTGGGCTGAGGGCCCATTCCACTCGGTCCACGGCGACTACTACTGCCCTGGGCCGAGGAGTCCCCTTGCAGGACATTTGTCAGGCAGCTATGTGGGCCTCACTGCACACGTTCGCAAGACACTACTACCTGGACAGTCAAGTCCGGAGGGATGGCTTCTTTCGCCGTTCCGTCCTCCAGGACTTTCTGGTGTGATTATTGGTTCGCAGACCCACCACCGGGGTTGTAATGCTGGGGTATCTATTCTAAGGTAAGGAATCTATTAATAATGCGTCTCTTTCAGATGCACAAGTTACTACTTGTGTAACGATATATCTGTAAGAGACATGAGTTAGTGATAGATTCCTTACCGACCCACCCATCCTCCCCGTTCTGCGAACCGATATCTAGGGTTAAGGTCATCCCCTTTCAGGGCCCTAGTTTCATGGCACCAGTGTTGGTTTTTATCATGGCTCTGCGTTTCTGGCACGGAAAAGCTGTGTATAAGAACTGATGTCAGCGCGCGGAGGCGGCGTCTAAGTACTCTGACGACGTCATCACGGCACCCCCGACGGACACGGAGCCACGGACGACGCCTACCGACGCGCATGGGTACTGCTACGCAAAAAAAATCCGGATCCAGTCTGACGCCTGGGGATATTCTAAGGTAAGGAATCTATCACTAACTAATGTCTCTTACAGATATATCGTTACACAAGTAGTAACTTGTGCTTCTGTCCGGCCTGTTGTCGTCCAGCTGTGATGAGTTCAGCTGCCCTCTTTACTGGGTGTATTCCCGGTGGAGGGCTCTTGCCCTCGTTTCTGCTCTTCTCCTTGGAGTCTCTGGGTTGCTCTTCTTCCTCGGTACTCCACAGCATTGCCTGTCCCTGGGGCTTTCGGTGGAAGTCTGTGGTGCGTTGGCTGCTGGCCTCCTTTCGGATTGCCTGTACCTGGGGCTTCTGGTGGAGGTCCCTAGTACATTGGCTACTGACCTCATTTTCTTTTGCCTTTACCTGGGGCTTCGGGTGGAAGTCCCTGGTACATTGGCTGTTGACCTTCTTTCCTATTGCCTGTACCTGGGGCTTTTGGTGGAGGCCCCTGGTACATTGGCTGTTGGTCTCCTTTAATGTTGCTTGTACCTGGGGCTTCCGGTGGAGGTCCCTGGTACATTGGCTAATGGACTCCTTTCGTATTGCCCTTCCTTCTCCTGTGTGGTGTGGGCGGGACTGCAGCTGGTCGTTGTGACACATCCACTGTGGGGCGGTGTTCTCCGCGACACTGAGGTTCTAGTCTGCTTTGGGTGGGGGTGGACTGGGCTCTTTCCCCTGCCCCTGTGGCTCATCCCCTGTTGGGGAGGATGGGGTTTTTTCCCTGTCCCGGCGATTGTACCCTGTTGGGACCTTGGGTCCGCATGAGCTGGGGAGGTCCTCTCGCAGACCCTCCTTCCCCTTGAGTATGGCCTGGGTATCTATTCTAGGTTAAGGAATCTGCAGCTAGTAGTCTCTATCAGATATACGAAATACTTCCCTTCGGTAACGATGTATCAGGTAGAGATGATTATAGCCGCAGATTCCTTCACGACCCACCCTTCCACCCCATTCTGCGAGGGCCTTCTTGGTCTCCTGCACTCACCTGTCTCCGGGTGGTTGTCCATTACGAGTGCCTTTTCTTACTCCCTCCTTCGGGGGAGGATCGCCTTGTTGTTGCTCCATTCTTGGCTTTTATAGGCATTTCTGCACCCCTGCACCCTGGTCTCCAGTGTGGGGTTCTCTTGTGCTCTTCTTCCCTTTGTTGCATGCTTTTAGGTTGAAGTACCTTGGCTGGGGCTCGACCCTTACCTTTTCGGGAGACTTCTCCCGACTGGTGTTGTCTGAGGTTGAATGGTCATTGCTCTACTTTCTGACCTTGGTGCCCCCATTTCTGTTCCGAGTGGTGGCTTCAGTCTTTCTGGTCTGCTGTGTATTTTTCACATGCTTTGGGGAGGCTGTTGTATGTGTTTGCAGGATTGCTTTCCAGTAGCAGTGCCCTGTTCTTTCATTCCAGATCTTGGTGCCTCAGTGCCTGGCTCTATTCTGGATGGTGCTGTAATTCACCATTTGTTTCCTCCCCTTCTGTTAGCGGGGTTTTTCACACACTGTTCCAGTATTCTCACAGTTTTGTTGGTGATGGCTCCGCGTTGTGGCGCGGAAAAGTTCTCTGAAGAAAACTGTCGTAGGCGCGCTGGGGTGGGACTTATGTATCCTCGCTGATGTCATGAGCGCATGCGACGTCAGGGTGGAGTCACGTGGTGCTGTCCCCCGTGCGCGCAGGGATGCTGTGGCAAAAAAGTTTTCCGGATCAGTCTCATGCCTGGGGATAATTCTACGTTAAGGAATCTGCGGCTAGAATCATCTCTACCAGATACATCGTTACCGAAGGCAAGTAACTCATACTTCTCTGATGTGCGATTTTTTCCCCTAAAGGTGTTTCCCATACTTATTTGGGATGTGTCATACCCTAAGTGGGGTACTTGTAGCTAATGTATAGCTCTGTCTTACGCTGGGAGGGTGTGGACTCTCCCTTGTGGGTTCTTCTCCCTTTCTGGTGTTGCTGTATCCCGCTGGTGCGGCTTCTTGGCCGTGGCTTGCCATCTACGGCGTTGTGCTGCAGTGTTTTTGCCCTTTTGTCAGCCGTTTGGCTGGACCTTCTGTCTGGTGTTCCAGAAGGGATTCTTTACTGTTTCTCCTCTTATTTTCCAGCTGGTCGTGCTTCTGCGTGGATCGGCTTTGTCTGGAGCGGTCTCCTCCTAGGGGTCGTTCGGAATTTGTTTTCTGGCCTTGCCCTTGTTTTAGCCTGGTTCAGTCTGAGCGTTCTGTTTGGTGGTGCTTGTCAGCGGCCAGCTGCGTCTCCTGTTCTTCTGGTGTGTGGCCGGAAGCCTTGGCGTGGGCCCTGGCGCTCCTGCTTCTTGTTCTGATAGTCTTGTGAGACAACGTTTTTCATTTGCGCCTGCCCCTATTGACTGAGGCGCCGTTCTGTCTAGGCTGTCTACTTCAAGCTGTGATAGGTCTGGCTGCCCTCTTCACTGTATGTGTTTTCCGATGGAGACCTTTGTCTTCGTTTCTACAGCTTCTCCTTGGAGTCTTGGGGTAGTCCTCTTCCTTGGTACTCCTCTATGCTACCTGTACCTCTGGGGCTCCTGGCAGTGGTCTCTAGTACCTTGACCTTGCTGCCTCTCTTGTCTTCATAACACGTACCCTGTGGGGCTGGTGTCCCTCCACGATGGCGAGGACTCTTCTGCTCGGAGGGAGACTGGGTCATTCTTCCTGTCCCTGTGACTCATCCCCTATTGGTGCTCTGTGTTGTCCAGGCTGGGGAGGCCCTCTCGCAGACCCTCCTTCCCCTTAGGTATGGCTAGGGTATCTATTCTACGTTAAGGAATTTGCGGCTAGTACTCTCTCAAAGATGTAAGAGTTACTTACCTTCGGTAACGATGTATCTGATAGAGACGATTCTAGCCGCAGATTCCTTCATGACCCGCCCTTCCTCTCCATTCTGAGAGGGCTCTTCCTTGGTCTTCTGCACTCGCCTTCTTCCGGGTAGTTGTCTCCTGCAAGTGCTTTTTTCTTACTTCCTCCTTAGGGGGATGCTCGTCTAGTTCAGTGGTCTCCAAACCAGTCCTGGAGGGCCGGATCCATGCCAGATTTTTTAGATATCCCCATTGAGATACATGTAGTAATTTTAAAAATCTGGCATGGATCCGGCCCTCCAGGACCGGTTTAGAGACCCCTGGTCTAGTTGTTGTTGCTCCATTCCTTCCTTTCTGGTGATTGGTTGATGGGGTCATGAGTACTCCTGCGCCCTTGCACCCTGGTCTCCAGGGTGGGGTGGCTTGTGTCCTTCCTTTCGTTGCTTGCACTTCTGCCTCCTTTGCAGTCCTTTGGGTTGAGGTCCCTTGGTCGGGTCTCGACCCTTAGCTCTTTGAGAGATGTCTCTCCTTACTGGTGTTATCTGGGGTGACTTGTCGTTGCTCTTTCGGTCTGGCATTTGCGCCCTTCTCTGTTCTGGGCGGGGGTGGCACGCTTGTTCGTCTGCTGTTCAATTTTTCACATGCTTTCTGCCCCCAGGGAGGCTGTTGTAATGGTTTGCGGGCTTGCTTGCAGTAGCTGTGCTCTGTTCTTTCCTTCCAGCTTTTTGTGCAGAATACCTGGCACTATTCTGGATGGTGCTGTTCCTCATCATTCGTTTCTTTCCTTTCTGTTTAGCTGATTTTTTCGCATACTGTTGCCGTATTCTCACAGTTTTTTGTTTGTGATGGCTCCGCGTTGTGGTGCGGAAAAGTTCTCTGTAGAAAACTAACGTGGGCGTGCCGGGGTGGCAATTATGTGTCCCTGCTGACGACGCGGATGACGTCAGGATGGAGACACGTGGTGCCGTCCCTCCCGGCGTGCAGGGATGCTGTGGCAAAAAAAGTTTTCCGGATTGTCTCACGCCTGGGGATAATTCTACGTTAAGGAATCTGCGGCTAGAATCGTCTCTACCATATACATCGTTACCGAAGGTAAGTAACTCGTACTTCTGTCCCAGAAGTAGGTTGTGGTTGTTATTCCCACTACTTTCTGGTTCCCAAGAAGGACAAGGGCCTGCGTCCTATCTTAGATCTCAGTAACGTCAGCCGCTTCCTCCAGAAGGAGAAGTTCAAGATGTGGACGCTTGCTCACAAAAGTGATGGTGGTGGTCGCAGCTCATCTGCGCAGATCAGGGATTTCAGTCTTCCCTTTTCTCGCTGACCTGTTGTTGAAGGTGGGTTCACCCCAGGCAGTCTCCCACCTCCAGAATACGGCTGACCTCCTGCATTTGCCGGGGTTCTCCATCAATGTGCCGAAGTCACACCTGCTTCCCTCTCAGAAGCTCCTCTTCATCTGAGCAGTTCTGGACACAACGCGGTTTCAGGTCTATCCTCCCGAACAGCGAGTCCGGGATATTCGGGCTATGATACCGATCTTTCAGCCTCTATCCCGGGTTGCGGTCAGGATGACTCTGAGGCTGCTGGGCCTCATGGCCTCCTGCATCCTGCTTGTCGATCATGCCAGGTGGCATATGTGGGCTCTGCAGTGGGACCTGAAGTTCCAGTGAGCGCAGCATCAGAGGAATCTGTCCAATTGCGTCCAGATCTCAGAGGGCACTGCATGTCAACTGTAGTGGTGGCTCACGGACCTGGATTGGGTCAACGGCAGATCCCTCTCCCTTCCCCAACCAGAGCACACAGTGGTGACGGACACATCCCTTCTGGGATGGGGCGGCCACATGGGAGAGGCGGAGATCAGAGGCCTCTAGTCTCCGGCAGACTCCGGGCTCCACATCAACCTTCTGGAGCTCCGTGCGTCTTGCACTAAAAGCTTTCCTTCCCTCTGTCCGTGGGAAGAGTAGTGCAGTTGTTCACGGATAATACCACCGCCATGTGGTACTGCAACAAACAGGGCGGGGTGGGGTCGTGGACCCTATGTCAGGAGGCCATTCGCCTCTGGACATGGCTGGAACATCAGGGCATTTCCCTAGTGGTTCAACACCTGGAAAGTTCCCTGAACGCCAGGGCAGACGAACTCAGCTGCAGGTGCTTGATGGATCACGAATGGCGTCTTCACTCAGAGGTGGTGCAAGGTCTCTTTCAAACAGTGGGAAGAGCCTTGGTTAGATCTATTCGCCACCGAAGAGAACGCGCAATGTTTGCAATTCTGCGCATTGGAATTTCCAAGGCCGTACTCGCTCAGCGACGCTTTTCATCACTAGTGGAGTTGCGGTCTGTTGTACGCCTTTCCGCCTGTACCACTTCTACCCAGAGTGCTGAAGAAGATCAGGCGCGGCAGGGCCCAAGTAATTCTTGTGGCTCCGGATTGGGCATGAAGAGCCTGGTATCCCGAGCTGCTCCACATGGCCATCGATCCTCCGACCAAGTCTGCCTCTTCTGGAGGGTCTTCTGTTGCAGCAACAGGTGGCGGTCATCCACCGAACTTGTCCTGCCTCCGGCTCCTTGCGTGGAGATTGAGCAGCGGCAGTTGACGTCATTCGACCTGCCTCCCGAAGTCTGCAATATAATCTTGGCAGCCAGGCATCCCTCCACTAAGACGGTATACGCCTGTCGGTGGAATACATTTGTGGCATGGTGTAGAGCAAAGGCTGTGGATCCCCTTTCTGCCCCTCTTTCTGAAGTCCTCTTGTTCCTCCTTTCCTTGGCTCAGCAGGGCTCTGCTCTGGGCACTATCAAGGGCTATCTCTCGGCCATCTCTGCCTTCCTTCGGCTTCCAGATCAGCCTTTCCTTTTCAAGTCCCTGTGTAGTGTGGCGTTTAGAGCTCTGAGTGAATGTTGCCGATTCATGCCCTTATATAGGTACAATTCACATTACCCTTATATAGGCATAGAAATCAATCCCTTATTTAGAAATAGCCCATGCAGACCAAATACCGGTATGGCTACTTTCACCCGTACTAAAAGTCACAACGGTTTCTTGGAAAATCGGCTTAAGCAGTTAGGGAACTTCCCCTTGCTTGAATATTGATTTGTCCAAGAACATATGTACTTTGCAAAGAACAACTATTCCCTAGGGGTTCTTTCCTGACGTTATTATGCCCGACTTTAGGTCAATCTATGGCATTCCTAAACACCTTCAAGGTATAAATATACCTTCACTTGCTATAGCAAACTACGGTGGTTTGGAGCAGCTCGACTATCTACTTGCCCGACGCAGCTCGCTACAGCAAGTGCCGAAGGAAGCCGACACTCCACCTGACGCACTGATCAAGAGGCTGCCTTTCTCTCGCCGAGAATCTAGCTCCAGTGTTTCCAAGCTCCCCTTGCGGTGGTGGTGGGAAATATAATCCTGAGACAGAGATACCAGACCTCCTTCATTCTAAACCAAGGTATGGAGCTGATTAGAACCTACAGAAACCTTTGGTAGATACTTGACAAAAACAACTAAAACCTATGCTACACAATACTTACTTCTTTCTGCGTACTAGACTTAGGTTAGGTACATTGGTGTAGGCGTATTTAGAAGCACCAGTTGAGTATTTTTAGTCAATGTTATATATGTATGTATTTGTATGTGGCTTAGGAACCATACAATGCTCTTACAGTATCATTTTATAATACTATTCTCGCTGTAAGCGTTAAACTTTGCAGTCTGCTTAACGATTGTAGCAGTTCACTTCTCTTGTATGAGAAAGAAGACTGTTCAATAAACCTTTTCATTGAAAACGCCTGTCTCTCTATTTCTCTACAAACTCTGTTGAAACGAAGCATGCACGATTGACTGAGTTAAATACTTATCTATTGTTTCCGCGATGCTAGAGATACATTTCTTATTCTTGGGAAACAAAGTTGTCATGTTTATGCAGTTGTCAGAAACTAATCCCTTCTTGTGAATTCGAGAAAGTTTCTAGTGACCTCTGAGCTAGCTGGCACTCACTATTAAGTTTAGTATATTCGATAGAGACCTAGTCGACCTCAGTCCTACGTCTAATCTATAGGATATATTATTCCAATGCGCAGAGCCTATTGGGAATATAGGAATTACACTACACCCGGTTGTAAATCGCTTCTTGAAAGGCACAACTCATCTCTTTCCTCCTTTTCCCTTTGTTATGCCTCAGTGGGACTTGAACCTGGTTTTAACTTATTTAATGTGTGCTCCCTTTGAGCCGCTTCACAACTGTCCTTTGAGGCTTTTAACTCTCAAAACTGCATTCCTGGTGGCCATCACATCTGCCAGACGAGTGAGTGAGCTCCAGGCGCCTTCTTCAAGCCTCCTTTTCTATATGTGCTGCCGGAAAAAGTTGTCCTTAAGACTCGTCCCTCCTTTTTGCCCAAGGTTGTCACTGGCTTTCGCATCGGGCAGACCATCACTTCGCCCACCTTCTTTCCGCCTCTGCATCCTTCAAAGGAGGAAGAGAGGCTCCACCGTCTGGTCCCAAAACGTGCGCTTTCCTTTTATCTGGATCTCACCAAACAGTTCTGGGTGGATGACCAGCAGTTTGTTGGGTATGTGGGCACCAAGAAAGTTAGGGCCGTATACAAGCGGTCTATCTCCCAAGGGGTCGTTTTGTGTATCAAAACCTATTATTCTTTGGCAAAAAAGGAGCCTCCAGTGGGGCTGCACGCCCATTCCACCAGGACGACGGCAGCTACTCCTGCTCTGGGACAAGGCGTTCCTCTGAATGACATCTGTCAGGCATCTACGTGGGCTTCGCTGCACACTTTTACGAAACACTACTGCCTTGACGGTCAAGTCCAGAAATATGGCTTCTTTGGCCGTTCTGTTCTCCAGGACTTCCTGGTGTGATCTTGGTTCCCAGAACCACCTCCAGGGTTGGTATTGCTGGGGTATCTACTCTAAGGTAAGGAATCTAACACTAACCTGTTTCTTTCAGATGCACAAGTTACTTACAGATACATTAGTTAGTGTTAGATTCCTTACCGCCCCACCCTAACGTGTTTCTTTCAGAAGAACAAGTTACTTATCATCGGTAACGATATGTCTGTAAGTAACATTAGTTAGTTATAGATTTCTTACCGCCCCACCCATCCTCCCCGTTCTGTGAACTGATTACTAGGGTTAAGGTTATCTTTTCTGGGCCCTAGTTTTGTGCACCAATGGTCAGTGTCTATAGAATTGACTTCAGTGCACGAGGGTGGCGTCTAAGTAGCTACCACCACTTCATCCCGGCGACACGACTCCAATGACGAACGCAGAGCCGGCCATCTCCACCTTCCGAAGAGCAGAGATACTGCTGACGAAAAACTTTCCGGATCCAGTCTGACGCATGGGGGTAATTCTAAGGTAAGGATCTATAACTAATGTTTCTTACACATATATCGTTACTTTCCTGATGGGATCTCCCTTCAAACCTCTTCATAGTTGTCGGTTGAGGCTTCTTACATTCAAAACTGTTTTTCTGATTGCTATTACTTCTGCCAGGAGGGTAAGTGAGCTTCAGACTTTTAGTTCTGAGCCTCCGTTTACCACCATCTATGCAGATAAGATGGTTCTCAGGACCAGAGCTGCTTTCCTGCCTAAAGTGGTTACTCCTTTTAATCTCGGGCAGTCTATCACCTTACCTACTTTCATTCCTCTCCCTCATCCTTCCTAGGAGGAGGAGAGACTTCACCATCTAGAACCTAGGAGGGCAGTCAGCTTCTACCTGGCAGAACCAAGGACTTAAGGCTGGACGACCAGCTCTTCATTGGTTACGTGGGAAGAATAAAGGGCAAAGCTGTCCACAACCTAACGCATTCCAGGTGGATCATCTTGTGCATCAAGATCTGCTACATTTTAGCCAAGAAGGAGCCGCCTGAAGGTATTAGAGAACATTCTACTAGAGCCAAGTCTTCTTCTTCGTCTTTGGCTAGAGGTGTCCCTTTTGTTGATATCTGTAAGGCGGCTATATGGGCCTCCCTCCACACTTTCGCAAAGCATTATGGCTTGGATTCAGAGGTGAGGCGTGACGGCCACTTGGCACATTCTGTGCTGCAGGATTTTTTGGTGTAGGTAGGTGAACACCCTCCTTTGGGAGAGGGACTACTTGGGGATCCACAGCCAGATGTATCCATCAGGAGCACAAGTTACTTACCTTCAGTGACACTTTTTCTGGTGAATGCAGTATCTGCCTGTGGATTCCTCACTGACACACCTGCCTCTCTGTTGTCTACCTACTTATACCACAAAGATTTTTGGACATTACATTCTAGTATTTCATTGTCATTTGCACTGATATGACGCTTGTAGCTTGGAAATGTCTATATTTTAGAATTTCCATTTTGTTTCTTCCTTAAATCATATACTGTGTATATATTGATGTGATAGAGACTACTAGCTACAGATTCCTTAACATAGAATTATCCCCAGGCGTGAGACTGGATCCGGAAAACTTTTTGCCACAGTACCGGCCGCTGCTGGCCCTGGCGGCGCAACAGGGGCTGGCGGAGAGCCCTTCTCGTCCAGTCAAGGGCCGAGGTTGGCGGGGAACCCCTCGTCCTTACCCGGGTCCCTCTCGCCCCTCCACGCAGGCAGCTGCCTCGTCGGAGGTCGGGTCGACTCCTTTCCGGCACCGTTCCCTCGCCGCCCTGGCTCCGGCCGGGCCCCGGTCTCATGCGCCGAGCGCTGTGGCGGAGGTCATTCCAGCATCTCCCCTGGCGTCTGACGACAACCTGCCTCAAATTGCGGACTCTATGGCACCAGGCTGACGTCAGGCCGTTGACCCGTCCTCGGATGCCTCCTCCCCAGAGGTTCGACGCTTGCTAGTGTTATCCTCGCTGGAGATGGGCTGACGCGTCGTGGCTTTTTCCCCAACGTTGTCTAAGGACGGCTCCTCGCCGCGGGCTTCACCGGAGCCGCCGCAGGTCCCACACTCCTTGGTCCCTCTTCCTCCTAACCAGACCTGGCCCTTCCTTCCTCCACCATGTGCATGGGTGCTCCAGCTGCCCATTTCCCAGCGTATCATCTTCTGGCGGTTCTCGATCAGGGCTCTGGTTGTACCAGAGCATAAGGGCACCGAAGTACCTATAAACCTATCCCCAATATGCCAAAAAGAAAAGAAAGGGAACAAATAAACAGGACGAACATCCTGACAGAAAGACGGAAAGAATGTACTCATAGAAGACACAGCCGCCCACAGGGAGGCGAGTGCAGAAGACTAAGCCTGATAGCTCCAGGTTGGGGCCTACTCTCCACCCCCCTTCTCCTTTATTACTAGGGTTCTGGGCCCTCTGTCATCCTCTAGGTTGGGGTCTTGTGGCTGTGCCTCTGCCCTTTGTTCCTTATGATGGTTGTCACACTCTTTGATGGGGCTGTCTTGGAGTTTTGCCATTCCTGCTTTGTCCCGGACTGGTTCCCCTTCATTGTTGTGGTTGGAGTTATAGTCATGTTACATGTCATAATGACATTTTTTACATATGTTCTTTGTCTCCAAGGGGGGCTATCTCCATACTGGCAGGGCTGCTGCTCAGTGCTGAGCTCTGTACTTTATTCTTTTCCCTGCCTTTTGGTACTGCAGTGCCTGGCACTGATCTTTATGCTGTTGTTCCTCACCATTCCTTTTTCCACTTTTTCTTTTTCGCACACTGTTCCTATACTTTCACAGTTTTGCCTGCTGGCTTCGCGTTGTGGCGTGAAAAAGTTCTCCAAAGAAAACTGACGTAGGTGCGCCGGGGTGGAACTTATGTGACCTCGCTGATTTCACGTATGCGGACAACGCCTGGGCGGAGTCGCGTACCCGGCGCGCGGGGTGCTGTGGCAAAAAGTTTTCCTGATCCAGTCTCACGCCTGGGGATAATTCTACATTAAGGAATCTGCGGCTAGAATTGTCTCTACTCATATTATACTGTGTATACTTGCAAAATGTTATTTGTTCACCCGCTCACCTCGAAGACATGTAAAAAATGGGTGGAACTGATGTCAGCACTCCCACAAGTTCTTCTTATGGCTCCTGATGAAATAATGTGGAGTCAAAAGCAGACCCGTGACATTGTGATGTCCTCATTGATGTGGGAGAGCTGTGAAAAAAGTTTCCATGGAATGCTGCGCAAGGGGTAATTCAAAAGGTGAGGAATCAACAGGCAGATACTATATCCACAGGAAAAAGTATTACAGAAGGTCACTACCTTGTTCTTCAATCACAGAGGACACCACATTGCAAGAAGAAAGTGCACCTGTTCAGATATATGTTTGAACAGCCGTACCCGACCGTGTACGATCAAACCGATGCATTTCACGGTTTGTTTATATTAATACCCGCCACTGTCGGGTTGGAATTATCACCGACACACCGATCCTTCACATGACACTCAACAGACAGCCCTGAAGAGACATGGGTACAGAACCCGCGTGACGAAACATGTGTCGGCTGGTTGTTTGCCTTGATGTTACCATTCCTTCCTACCAGGTTGGTTTAAATATATTTCACTTGAAAATCAACCTTTCGGACTTGTCCAACGATCTCATTATTTGCTTATGCTCATTGGACTATGAATTTGATTACAATATTATTGATCTAGCGTGTGCATAGGCTTTGTGTTACTTGCAAAATGTTATTTGTTCACCCGCTCACCTAGAAGACATGTAAAAAATGGGTGGAACTGATGTCAGCACTCCCACAAGTTCTTCTTACGGCTCTGATTAAATAATGTGAAGTCGCAAGCAGACCTGTGACATTGTGATGTCCTCATCGATGTGGGAGAGCTGTGAAAAAAGTTTCCATGGAATGCTGCGCAAGGGGTAATTCTAAGGTGAGGAATCAACAGGCAGATACTATATCCATCGGAAAAAGTATTACAGAAGGTCAGTACCTTGTTCATCAATACTGTATTTTGAGTTTCAATATCTCTTATAGTGATATCTTGTTTGGGCCCTTTGTGGGGCTTTTATGCAGAGTATGCTTAATCTTTTTGGCTACTCTTGAGTTTACACTTCAGTGGAGTTTTGGAATATTTTCTTCAGTCTATGTTTCTGCCTTGACCAAGGTTCCCTTGAGGACATTCTTTTTTCGATCGGTCCTTCAAGTTGCCAACCTTTTCACTTATTTTTGGCACAGTGCACTTTTCATTGGATTCTGATGGTGCACAGGCTGGTTTTGTGTTAGGTGATTTTCACAAAGGTTTTGCTACCCTATGGTGGGGGTAAAACCCGCTTTTCCTTGCTGTGCGTTCCCTGCTGGCACATCAGTTATTGTTCCCTTGATACGTACACCTCTTTTTTTAAGAGTTGTTACATATGGCAGGTGTAGGAAGCTGGCTCTGTATATACTATACCAAAGTAAGGATCTGAAAGAGACAGTTAGTAATAAATTCCTTACCTTTAGAATTGCTCCCAGGTGTCAGACTGGATCCGGAGATTTTTTTCCTTAGTACCCCTGCGCATCGGTAGGTGGTGTTGGTAGACTCTGTGTACGTGGTCGGCGTTGTGGTCGCAGGGATGACGTCACGGTGCCTACTTAGATGCTACATCTGTGCGCTGACGTCAGTTCCTTCTTTTTCCTCACCAGCCTAGCGCAGATCCGAAAAGAGCTTGTCCTTTAGTCGTTTTGTGACAAAACTTTTTTTCAACTTTTGTTGACTTCTTTTTTTGACTCATCGACTCCTAGTGCACGAGGGATGTCCCATCGTCAGATCGACTTCAAGCCCTACGAGGTATGTCACAAGCTGATGTCTGTGACAGACTCGCACCTCGTTTCCCTCTGGTGTCTGGAGCTGCTCTGACTGCTGGGCCATGAATCTTAAGTCTTTGGGGGAGTTGTCCCGAAAGCTTTTGGAGGCCCGGCAGTCGGCTCCTCGTCGTTCCCATTTGCACTCGAGGGGAAGGTCTTGAAACCGGGGAGCCACCACACCTCATCCATGTCTTCGCACTCCTTGGGTAAGTCGGAGCACAAGTAGAAGGCGAAGAAGCACTGTCGCTTTTCACTTTCTCCCCGTCGGTTGGCTGATGCGACGCAGGACCCAGAGCGTCATTGCTCTAAGGCTCCGTCTCCGGTGCCTGATTCAGGGACGACTCAGCGCCTTCCCTGTTTCAGGTATCTTGGGCGTCCCCTACCCAGCTTCATACATTCTATGAAGCCCTCCACCGCATCTTGGGCAGCCCGACTACGCTGGCGCACCTTCCGGCCCCAAGGAGTCGGTCGGGGGCTCTGGGCCTTCAATGCCGGTGGCTCCGGCGCTGGCACCGGAGGACCCCCGTGGATCCAGGCCTGGATCCGGATCGGCACCGGTCCACCTTACTCGACCTTCCCCGAAGCTGATCCCAGTGACCACGCCCCCAGTGTCAACCATGCCCCTGGCCTATGCTGTCCCCATCCTCACCCCCAAGATGGATACAGAGCCGGACTGACATCGGCCGATGTCAGATCTGACGCCGGAGGGTACTTTCGTTCCCCTGTTTATCCCAGGTGTTCTCTATCGCCCTGATGGTGGTGATGTGGACTGGGAGTGGTTGCTAGACCCTTTAGCAGCCCAGCTGAAAGAACCGGCATGGAGAGAGGAATTTGGTGACGCCAGTGGTCTGGACCCTTCCCCAGACCTAGACATGCTTTCTCCCCCTACCGTGGCTACGGAAGAGGGAGCATCCTTTGCTGTGGTGATGCGTAGGGCAGCCAAGGCTTTGGGCCTGGAGCTCCCTACAGTGGCAGTCAGGACTAATCTCTGACAGAGGTGCTTCAACCTACGGCAACTTCCTCAGAAGTCCTCTTGCCTTTCAATGTAGCCCTCACTGACGTCCTCTGGGCACTTGGTCCAAAGCCCAGCACAGGGGCTCCTGTTGAACAGATGATTACCCGCAGCCCGGCTCCGGACGATCCCATTTTCCTCACCCAACACCTTTCCCCTGAGAACTTGGTGGTCCAAGCTTCTTCTTCCAAGGGTGCATTCCCTTCTGCTCCTCCAGACAGGAAATCAAAGAAGCTGGATCCTCTTGGGAAGCACATGTTCTCTTCCTTCAGCTTGACACAGCGGACCATGAATACCGTGTGCCTTCTGGGCCGATAATCCCATACAATCTGGGATATGGTTGCGCAAGTTCTCCCTCAGTGCCTGGGCGAGGCATGGGCTGTTCTCTCCCAAGCCGTGGCAGATGGGAGAGATGCAACAAAATTCACAATTCGCTGTGGACTGGATACCACCGACTCACAGGGCAGAACAATTGCCACGTCGGTAGCTCTTCAGTGCTACACCTGGCTGAGGACATTTGGATTTTCGGGGGGCTGTTCAAGCAATCTTGCTGGACATGCCCTTTGACGGCTGTCGCCTTTCTGGTGACAAGGCAGACTCCACGCTGAAGCGCTTTAATGGATTATCGAGCTACGCCCAGATCCTTAAGCCTCACAGCATCCTCCCGTCCACCACAGTCTGCCTTTTGCCCCTTTCGTGGCTACTGAGAGGCACCCCACCACATCCGGCCCAGTCTATCCACCGGTCCACACAAGCTGCCCTGCCTCTGCGTGGCTGTGGACGTGGGACCCACCGACGTTGGTCTGGGAGCCTGCGGGCAGGCCAATCCACCCTTCTACCCCCTGCAGCAGCCTCCAAACCATCCAAGTCTTACCACCCACAGGCCCAACAGCGGCCAGTGGGCGGCAAGATTTGCATCACCTCCCTCACTGGCAATCCATTACGGCAGACAGGTGGGTTTTGCAGGTAGTCCGAAGGGACTAGTCCCTCCCCTTCAGGACTAATCCTACCTCAATGTCACCGTCTCTCGTTCGCATGTTGGTGGATCATTTGGTGCTTCTCTGCCAGGAAGTTTCAGCTCTCTCGGTCAAGGGAGCTATCGAAAGGGTTCCTGCGCCAGAAGTAGGATGTGGTTGCTATTCCCGTTACATTCGGGTGCCTCAAGAAGCACAAAGGCCTGTGTCCTATCCAACACCTCAGGGCCCTCAACCGCATCCTCCGGAAGGAGAAGTTCAGAATGCTCACGTTGGCTCAGGTCCGGTCTGCCCTCGACCCTGGAGAATGGATGGTGGCTTTGGACTTGCAGGACACCTACTTCCATATCCAGCCCACCAGTGTTACCTTCAGTTCACTGAAGACAACGAGCATTTTCAGTTCACTGGCTCCCCTTGGGCCTTACCAGTGCCCTTCGGGTGTTCACAAAGGTGATTGCCGTGGTCGCAGCTCCTCTGCGCAGATCAAGGGTTCCAGTCTACCCCTATATCGACGACTGGCTGTTGAAGGCGGGTTCGTCCCAGGCTGTCGTCTCCCACCACCAGACTACGGCAGACCACCTGCATTCGCTGGGGTTTACTATCAACCTGTCTAAGTTACACCTGACTCCCTCTCAGTCACTCCTTTTCATCTGGCTGTTTTAGACACAATGCAGTTTCGGGCCTATCCTCGCGAACAGAGAGTCAGGGATATTCGGGCTTCAATACCGATGTTTCAGCCTCTATCCTGGATTTCCATGAGAATGACCCTGAGGCTGATGGTCCTTATGGCCTCCTGCTCGTGGATCATACCAGATGGCATATGCGGGCTCTCCATTGGGACCTGAAGTACCAGTGGGAGCAGCATCAGGAGAATCTTTCCTACTACTTCCGACTACTACTTCCAAATCTAGCAGGGAACTGCACAACATCTGTAGTGGTGGTTAACGGAACATCAGGGTATAACTCTGGTGGTTTAACACCTGGCAGGTTCCCTGAACACTAGGGCGGACCAGTTCAGCCGTCGGTGCGTTGTGGATCACGATTGGGGTCTTCACTCACTCAGAGGTGGTCCATGGTCTCTTTCAGCAGTGGGAAGAGCCTTGGTTAGATCTGTTCGCCACAAAGAGAACGCGCAATGTCAGGAGTTCTGTGCGTTGGAATTTCCAATGTGGCACTCGCTTGTCGATGCTTTGTCGTGAGTGGAACTGCGGCGTCCTGTACGCCTTTCCACCTGTAACACTTCTGCCCTGAGTGCTGAAGAAGATCAAGTGTGACCGGACCGAGTCATTTTTGTGGCTCCGGACTGGGCACAAAAGAGTCTGGTACTCAGAGCTCCTGAGCATGGCTATCGATCCTCCATTAAGACTTCCCGTTTGGGAGGATCTTCTGTAGCAGCAGCAGGGGACGGTTCTCCATCCAAACCTGTCCAGCCTCCACCTCCTTGCGTGGAGATTGAGCGGCAACAATTGACAGCTTTTGACCTTCCACCCAAAGTTTGTAAGTCATCTTGGCAGCCAGGCATCCATCCACTAAGATGGTATATGCTGGTCGATGGAACAAGTTTGTGGCATGGTGCACAGCACCGACTGTGGATCCCCTCTTTGCGAGGTTCTTTTGTTCCATCTCTGTTTGGCCCAGTTTGGTTCGGCTCTGGGCACTCTTAAAGGCTATCTGGCAGCCATTTCTGCTTTTCTTCGGCTACCAAATCTGCCTTCTTTGTTCAAGTCCCCTATTGTAAGTAGGTTTTTTTAAAGGCATTATTCACCTTTTCCCTCCATCTCCTTTCATAATCCCTCAGTGGGACTTTAACTTTGCTCTGAGATACGCTATGTGCGCTCCCTTTGAGCCTCTTCACACCTGTCCTTTCAGACTTCTCACTGACATCTGCCAGGTGGCCACGTGGGCTTCTATGTACACGTTAACCAGACATTACTGCCTGGATAGTCAAGTCCAGAGGAATGGCTACTTTGCCCTTTCTGTCCTCCAGGACTTTCTGGCGTGAACTTGGTTCGCAGTCCCACCTCCGAGGTTGGTATTGCCTTGGTTCGCAGACCCTCCTCCAAGGTTGGTATTGCTGGGGTATCTATTCTAAAGGTAAGGAATCTATAACTGTCTCTTTCAGATAAACAATTACTTACCTTCGGTAACGATGTATCTGTAAGAGACATAGGTTAGTAATAGATTCCTTACTGCCCCACCCATCCTCTCCGTTCTGCGAACTGATTTTGAGGGTTAAGTACATCCTTTCAGGGCCCTATTTTTGTGCACCAGTGGTCAGTGTCTTGTATGGCTCTGCGTTCCTGGCGCGGAAAGTAGTGTACAGAACTGACGTAAGTGCCCGAGGGCGGCGTCTAAGTGACCTCCGCAACGTCATCCCTGCGACCGCGACGCCAACGACGGATGCGGAGTCGAGTGACGCCACCTACCGACGCGCAGGGGTACTGCTGACAAAAAACTTGCTGGATCGAGTCTGACGCCTGGGGGATATTTTAAGGTAAGGAATCTATAACTAACGAATGTTGAAAGTTGAAAATATTTATAAAGCGCACTGTGACCAAGCGGCTTCCTTGCGCTGAATGATCGACAGTGGTGGGTGAGAGGGGAGAGCGGGAGATTACTGGGCGGCAAAGGCTAGGGCAAATAAATGAGTTTTGAGTGCCTTACGGAAGTGCAGGTACTCGGTCATGGACCTGATGGTGAGCGGAAGACTGTTCCAGAAGCGGGGGCAAGGATGGAAAATCTGGTGCCACCTACTCTAGTGTTACGGAAACGGGAATGGTGAGGAGAGACTGATTAGAGGAGCTGAGGTCACGGCAAGGGGAGTAATGGGTAATCATGGAGTTAATGAAGATAGGCGCCGTACGGGCGCGGGCCATAAACTATGCATCCCATCTTGAAGAGAGTTCGCTGTGAGATGGGTAGCCAATGAAGGGATTTAAGTAACGGAGTAGTGTGGTGGTACCTAGGCAGCCGATGGATAAGGCGAGCAGCCTGGTTATGAATGGTCTGAAGGCGTCGTAACTCGTAGGCAGGAATGCCCACGTACAGGCAGTTCCCGTAGTCCAGGCGAGAGAGGATCATAGCTAGGACAATGATTTTTAGAGCGTCAGAAGAGAAGAACCTGGAGATTTTTCGAATAAACCTAAGAGATAGAAAACAGGAGGAGATGACGGAGCTGACCTGGGGGTGCATGGAGAGGTCCTGGCTGATTTTAACTCCTAAGGTTTTTACTGAGGCAGAGGGAACCGGGGAGGGACCGAGAGTGGAGGGGCCAGAATGCAGAAGTCCAGGGGCTGGTGGAACCGCCTGTCAGGACAACCTCCGTTTTTTCCGGGTTAAGCTTGAGGTGGTTTTGGTTCATCCAGTCAGAAATAAAAATGAGAGTGGTCTGAAATTTGAGGAAGGAGTCTGAGGGAGAGGAAAGATCAAAAACAAGCTGAAGGTCGTCAGCGTAGTTATACACCGAGACCTCCATGTTGAGTAGAGAAATAATAAGGGGATAGATATATAAATTGAAAAGAAGGGGGGATAGGGAAGAACCTTGGGGAACCCAACAGGACACCGGGCGGGAGGGGGCAGAGAAACTGGAAAGACTGACAGCTTGTGTCCGGCCTTGGAGGAATGAGGAGAGCCAAGAGAAGGCGGTGCCCTGGATGCCCGCTCCTTTAACACGGCCGAGAAGGATGGAATGGTCGACGGTGTCAAAAGCAGCGGACAGATCAAGAAACACCAAGGCATGGGGAGAGTTGGAATCCGCCTTACTCTTTAGCTCGTCGAGGACCGACAGAACCACAGATTCGGTCGAGTGAACCGGGCGAAAGCCTGCTTGATGAGAGGCCAAGAGATGGTTCTCCTCGATGCAGGCCGACATGCAGGAGGTGATGTGGCTCTCTAGGATCTTAGCTAGATAAGGGAGAAGGGAAATGGGCCTGAAGTTGGCCGGGAGAGAGGGGTCAGACCCAGGCTTTTTTAAAATGGGAATGACTATAGCCGATTTAACGGAAAGCAGGACCGTGCCCTGAGAAATAGATGCATTAAGAAGGGATAAGGGAGGGTCAGGGCAGCCAGAGAATAACTCCCTTAAGATGCGAGCCGGGCTGCAGTCTGCGGGGGACCCTGACTTGACCTTCCCAAGCAGGGTAAGGAAGGATTCCTTAGAGATAGTTGGGAAGTGGGTCAAGGAAGAGGAAAAAGGGGGAAGGGAAGGGGGGGGGGAGGGGAGAAGATGACGCGGGGATGTTCCGCTTGATGTTAGCAATCTTCTCGAGGAAAAAATTGTTCAAGGAAAGGCATAGGGCTTGGGAAGGGACAGGGTTGGGATTGACTCTGTCTGAGGCAGTTAGGTTATGGACGAAGGAGAAGATCTCCTTGGATTTATTGGTTGCTAATAGAATTTAATGGAAAAGTAATCCAATTTTGCTGAGAGAATGGCTCTCTTGTAGTTTTTTAGAAGAGACTTGTGTCGATCTCTCAGGAGGGGGCAATAGTTGCGCCTCCACTGGCGCTCAGCTTGTCTAAGAGCTCATTTGAGGGCCTTAAGATCGCTAGAAA
This sequence comes from Lissotriton vulgaris, assembly GCF_964263255.1. NCBI lineage: Eukaryota > Metazoa > Chordata > Amphibia > Caudata > Salamandridae > Lissotriton > Lissotriton vulgaris. The sequence goes on along the minus strand of NC_141691.1, from coordinate 1,382,574,497 downwards.
ACCATTTATTGGCTTCTTGGGGACGACCATGTCACAGGAAGTGGATAGCCAAGTACTAACGACTTCAACTTGAAGGTCGATAGAGAGGACTGATAAGTCCAGGGGGGGAGATCACCAGGGAAGAGAGAAGGGACTTAAGGTCCACCCGATTCCAGTTCCGTGCTAGAACATTTTTAGGCAGAGGAAGCTGGTTGGTAACTGTAAGATCAATAGAGAAGGAAATGAGCGAATGGTCGGACCAGATACAGGGAAGAATGGTAACAGAAGAAATAGGTCGACTAACCGACCATATCTGGTCAAGGATGTGACCATGAACATGGGTGGGGACGTGAATGTGAGAAGTAAAATTAAGACAACGAAGAGTATCCGAAAAATCTTTGGAGGTCTGATCTTCCCTGGGGTCACCAGGCCAATAGTTGAAGTCGCCCAGTAAAAGAACTGATGAATTGTTAATCACAAGGGTGGCCAGCAGTTCTTGGAGAACAGACACAAAGTGGGGCATAGTTTGGGGGGACGATATAGGAGAACTATGGTGAGGGGTACAAAAAGGTTCACCGAGCGGGCCACCAACATGTCCACATGGGGTATGGGAGGATGGGTCAGGATTTGGAACTGAAGGTTAGATCGGATGATCATAGCTACTCCCCCGCCAACTTTCCCATCTGGGCGATCAGCCCGAAGGGCGTAGTAGGAGCTGGGAAGTGCAGATAGAACACCGGGAAGGGAATCTACAGAGAACCAAGTTTCCGTCAGGAAAAGAAAGTCGGGAGACTCAGTGTCAAGGAGATTGAAGAGTTCCAACTGGTGCCTGCCCGCCGAGGGGGTGTTGAGGAGATAGGCCGAAGCCATAGTGGGTGGGCAAGGAGAGGAAGGGAAGGAATGCAGAGGACTGGCAGCAGACTGGGGCCTGGACAAAGAAAGAGTAGAAGGAAAGGGATGAACGGCAGGGATGCCAAGGGCCTGGATGCGTTTAAGTGTCGGAGAGCCAAGGGACCAGTTACCTTGAAGGACGAGGAGCTGCGTAGAAGTATACTGTACAAAAGGAGCAGGGTCTGTGGCCCCGGGTCCCGGCTATTCGCGGACGGGCGCAGATGGGCGAGCCTTTGGCGAGCCTTCCTCGTGCCGCCGGCGCGCCCGCTGCGCTCGTCCGCTGCGCTTCCGGATCAAGGGGACCATTTTATGCCTGTGGGGGCGGGAGTGGCCGAGCACTAGACCGCTCGCCTGCTCCTCGCCTCACTCAAGATGGCGCCTGAAGTGACCCCAAGCAGCACCTAATCGTCTGCAATGGGGGATAACCCACCTCAGGGATAGCAAAACAAGTTACAGGCAGGTAAATGCAAGCGCAGGGAGCGCGAGAGTACAATTAAAAAAAATTAGTGAAAAGAAGCTCCAACGAACGCATGTGCAAGTGCTATTAAAATCAGGGTGACTAAATCGCTATCAAACACACGCTCACAAATCGGTCCCGGCTTCCGCCTCAGGACATCCACATTCAACTGTCAATCGGTGAATGTGTGGAATAGCCTGGGTATTTATGCCCATATTTCTTACAGATAAATCAGTACCGAAGGTATGTAACTTGTTCTTCTAGTATTTTAAATATTCTGTACATTTGAATCATCCTAAATTTTAACGTGTGCTTACAGCTATGTGCAATATTTGTTATGTACTTTTATGGTCTTTTGTTAGCTAGACCACATAAAGATTTTGACGATGATGACATCTAGCGACAGGGACACCCTTGCAGGGCCCTAGTGTAGTGCACCAGTGGTCAGTGTCTTTCATATCTCTGCACTTCTGGCGTGGAAAGTCATATCAGAACTGATGTCAGCATGCAGGGGCTGTGTCTAAGTAGGCACGTGATGTCATCCCGGCGACCACGATGCCGACAACAGGAGCGGAGTCGACCAATGCCAACTACCGACACGGAGGGGTACTGCTAAGGAAAAAATTCTCCAGATCCAGTCCGACGCCGGGGGGGGGGGTAAATCTAAAGGTAAGGAATCTATAACTATCCTATGTCTCTTACAGATACATCGTTACCAAAGGTAAGTAACTTGTTCTATAGTGTGCATGGAGTCCAGCGGATACCCAGAAGCGTTCAGAGACGTAAGTAGATAATCATATAGGCTCTATTTGTGGTACTGTGGTTGAGCAGTTAGGCCATTCAGAGGGCTGTGTTAAGCATTTGTTGTACACACTCAGGCAGGAAATGATTACACACACTCAAAGACTGAATACATGACCAATTGTTTTGTATAAAAGTTATTACTTTGTTATTGTATTCTTAGAACCAAGAGAAACTCAGTTGCAGGTAAGAATCAATTTCAAGAATAGCAATACTTTTCAAATGGAGTAGGTATTGTGTTGTAAAGGTATAGAAGTATTTTACAGGAGTATCAAAAATACTTTGGTAATGTCAATCAAACAGTAGTATCAAAAATACTTTGGTAATGCAATCAAACAGTAGCAAATTTAGCAAGTGTAAGAGATATACCTTTTGTGCAATAAGCAGAAATGCAATCCTATGGAAGGAAAAAATGTACAGGTAAGTACTCGACTTACACATCCAGTCTTTGGGGGTTTAGACCAACACTGGGCAAGGGGCAGATCAAGGTAGGCACTGCACCACCAGCTTCACTGAGGGGGTCAGGTGCAGAGGTCACTGGGCCCAGTGTTAGTCAGTGGAGGCAGGGGCCACCCCCAAGGGGTGCTGGTTGCAGGTAAGTACCCATGGTTCCAGGGCAAGACCACTGGGGTCTAGGCAAGCACAAGGGGGTCGAAAGGCAGCACCAAAGCTACACCACCAGGGGCACAGGGGCGGCCGGGTGCAGGGTGCAAATACCGCTTCTTGTTTCCAGTGCAATCCTATGGAGATTTTTCTTTTTCGAAACAGGCTGCAGGTGCCAGCGATAGGACAGCTAAGTTGGCGGTTACAGGGGCACCGCTGGTCAATCTCCACAAAGCCCTTGGGCTACGGGTTCAGGGGTCTCTTTAGAAGTCCGATTTCTTGTAACCAGGCCGGTCGCGGTTGGAGGGGACCCTTTGGATTCACACTGCAGGCACCGTTGTGGAGGTCAGCCAATGCTGGATTTGAGGTCAGGATCCCTGAGGAGACTTCACTGGACAGGTGAGCCATTCAGACATGGGCCGTGGGAATCTGGTGCGGAGTGGGCAGTACTTGCGGTTCCAGAAGGCACAGGAGTCATTAGAGTTGATTTTTTCTGTACGGGTCACTGTCCAAAGGAGATTGAAGTCTTTTTCAAAGGCAGCAGTCCTCTTAGGGTTTTCAGAGGTCGCTGCCTGCAAAACAGGTTTTTCAAAGCTGGTTACAGGACGGTAGCCCTGGGGCCAAGGCAATCATCGTCTTCAGGTTTCTCTTCAGGGTCGGCTTCAGGGATGTCTTCTTTCTTCTTAGGTCATCGCAGATCTGAATTTCTTGATTCAGGGATGCCCCTAAAGTATCAAACTTTAGGGGCATTGCTGGAAGTTACAGGTAGTAGCCAATGCGCTAGTTACCTGTTTGGAGAATACACACTGACTGTGTTTATTCCCTTTGGGGGGTGAACACATCCCTAACCTTATTGGCTAAAATCCTTCCATCCAATATGGAGGATTTTCAAAGGAGGGGGTCACTTCAGTTCAGGACACCTTAGGAGTGGTCCTGGCTGGGAGAAGACACGCCTCTCCTGACTACTAATTTTCAAGCCGACCTTGCCGCCAAAAGTGGGGCTTGGTCATGGGGATGGGCTGCTCCACTAGCTGGAGAGGCCCTGGCTAGCATAACAGAGGGCAAGAAGCCTTTGAGTCTCACTGCCTTGAATGGTGTTCCTGCATGGGGGTTGGTGTGGAGCACCTCCATCCAGAGCAGGCTTTGTTTCTGACCCATGAGAGCACAAGTCTACCATCCTCGGTGTCAGAAACATGTCTGGAAGTGACAGGCCGGTACAGACCAATCAGCTGCACACCAGAGAGTTGGTCGTTTTTCAGGGGGCATCTCTAAGATGCCTTCTGAGTGCATTTTTTTAATAAATCCAACACTGGCATCTGTGTGGATACATTATGCTGAGAGGTTTGATACCAAATGTCTTAGCATTCAGTAAAGCCATCATGGAGCTGTGGAGTTCATAATGACAAACTCCCAGCCCATGTACTCAATATGGCTTCACTGCACTTACAATGTCTAAGAAGGACTTAGACACTGTAGGAAAATATTACCCATGCAGCCATACCCTCACATGTGATATAGTGCACTCTGCCCTAGGGCTGTGAGGCCTGCTTGATGGGTGACTCACCTATGTCACAGGTAGTGGTTTGAAGGCATGGCACACAGGGATGTGTGCCATGTCGACTCTTCAGTTTTAGCTGGACCTAAACAAAATCTACAATGGCAGTGTGTATGTGTTGTGTGAGGGGTCTCTTAGGGTGGCTGTAAGAAAGTAGGATCTGCTTTTACGGTTACCCCCCACTTTTTGCCTGGTGTGCTATGCTGTTTCTGACTAGTCTGACTGGGATCCTGCTAACCATTCCCCAGTCTCTGTGCTTTCTCCCCTAAGTTGCTATGGTAAGTACTTTGGTACATCTCAGCTTGGACACTGGTGTACCCTTATCAGTCCCTAGTATATGGTACTAAGGTATCCAAGGCATAGGTACACCAGGGGTCCGCCGTGGGCTGAAGCATGCATTTTGCCACCAATAGGGGCCACTCAAACTGCAACTACAGGCCTGCCATTGCAGCCTTTGTAAGCTGGTGCTGGCACCACTTACAAAAGATACCGTTTTCCCTATATTGAAGGTCACTGCACTTAAAACCTATAAGTCGCCCCTGAAGCAGGCCTTTCATTCCTGAAGGCAGGGTGCTCGGCTCTAAGTGTGAGGGTACATGGGAGTGGCGGAGATCAGAGGCCTCTGGTCTCCGGCGGAGTCCCGGCTCCATATCAACCTTCTGGAGCTGCGGGCGTTCTGACTTGCACTGAAGGCATTCCTTCCCTCTGTCCGGGAAAGTGTAGTGCAGGTGTTCACGGACAACACCGCCGCCATGTGGTATTGCAACAAACAGGGCAGGGTGGGATCGTGGACCCCTTGTCGGAAGGCTCTGTGCCTCTGGACATGGTTGGAACATCAGGGCATCACCCTGGTTGTTCAACACCTGGCAGGTTCTCTGAACACCAGGGCCGACAAACTCAGCCGTCAGTGTATGATGGATCACGAGTGGCGTCTGAACTCGGACATGGCGCTAGGTCTCTTTCAGCAGTGGGGAGTGCCTTGGTTAGATCTATTCACCACCAACGAGAACATGCAGTGTCATCAGTTCTGCGTGTTGGAATTTCCAAGGTGGCACTCGCTCGGAGCGGCTTTTCGACGCGAGTGGAGTTGTGGTCTGTTATACGCCTTTCCGCCTATACCACTTCTGCCCAGAGTACTGAAGAGATGACCGGGCCCAAGTCATCCTTGTGGCTCCGGACTGGGCACGAAGATACTGGTATCCCGAGCTACTCAGCATGTCAGTCGATCCCCCGATTCGTCTGCCTCTTCAGGAGGACCTTCTGTCGCAGCAACAGGGGACGGTCTTCCACCCGAACCTGTCCAGTCTCCACCTACATGCGTGGAGATTGAGCGGCGATAGTTGAGGCCATTTGACTTGCCTCCTGAAGTCCGTGATGTGATTCTGGCAGCCCGGCGTCCCTCCATGAAAACAGTATGCGCCTGCAGGTGGAACAAATTTGTGGCTTGGTGCACAGCAAAGGCTGTGGATCCCCTTTCTGCCCCCCTTTCTGACGTTCTCTCCCTTCTTTCTCTTGCCCAGCAGGGCTCTGCTCTGGGCACTATCAAAGTCTACCTTTCGGCCATTTCAGCCTTCTTAAGGTTTCCTGATCAGCCTTCTCTTTTCAAGTCCACTGTTGTAAATAGATTCTTTAAGGGCATCACATACATGTTTTCTCCTATTCCCTTCGTGATGCCTCTGTGGGACTTGAACCTTGTACTGACTTATATGATGTGCGCTCCCTTTGAGCCACTTCATAACTGTCCTCTACGTCTTCTGACTCTTAAGACTGCATTCCTGGTTACCATCACCTCTGCCAGGAGAGTGAGTGAGCTCCAGGCTCTATCTTCTAAATCTCCTTTCCTCTCTGTCCATCCGGAAAAGGTTTTTCTGAGGACTCGTCCTTTTTTCCTGCCCATGGTGGTTACAGCCTTTCATACCGGGCAGTCCATCACCTTGCCCACCTTCTTTCCGCATCCCTCGAAAGAGGAAGAGAGGCTCCACCGCCTGAACCCAAAACATGAACTCTCCTTCTATCTAGACCGCACACGCCAGTTCCGGGTGGACGACCAGCTCTTTTTGGTTACGTGGGCGCTATGAAGGGACGGGCGATGCACAAGTGGACCATCTGTCGGTGGGTCGTCTTGTGCATCAAGGTTTTCTACTCCTTGGCGAAGAAGGATCCTCCTGTGGGGCTGCGCGCCCATTCCACTCGGGCCATGGCAGCTTCTACTGCCCTGGGTCGGGGATATCTATCAGGCAGCTACTTGTGCCTCGCTACACACATTTGCTAATCACTACTGCCTGGACAGCCAAGTCCGGAGAGATGGCTTTTTCAGCCGTTTCGTTCTCCAGGACTTTCTGGTGTGATCTTGGTTTGTAGACCCACCACCGAGGTTGGTATTGCTGGGGTATCTATTCTAAGGTAAGGAATCTAACACTAACTTGTTTCTTTCAGATGTACAAGTTACTTACCTTCGGTAACGGTATATCTGTAAGAAACAGCAGTTGGTGTTAGATTCCTTACCGTCCCACCCATCCTCCCCGTTCTGCGAACCGATATCTAGGGTTAAGGTATCTCCCTTGAGGGCCCTAGTTTCTTGGCACCAGTATAGGTTTCTTGCATGGCTCTGCGTTCCTGGTGCGGAAAGCTGTGTTCAGAACTTACGTCAGCGCACGAGGGTGGCGTCTAAGTACTCCGACCATGTCATCCCGGCGATCACGACGCAGGTGATGACAGCGGAGCCGCAGACTAAGCCTACCGACGCGCAAGGGTACTGCTGACGAAAACTTTCCGGATCCAGTCCGACGCCTGGGGATATTCTAAGGTAAGGAATCTAACACTAACTACTGTTTCTTACAGATATATTGTTACCGAAGGTAAGTAACCTGTGCATCACCCTGGGATGGGGTGACCATCTGAGGTAGGAGGAGATCATAGGACTCTGGTCGAGCCTCAGCTCTACATCAACTTGCTGGAGTGGAGAGCGATCTCACTGCCTTTGCAAGCTTCTCTTCCTTTCATCAAGGAAAGGCTAGTTTAGGTGTTCACTGACAACACCACCGCTATGTGGTATTGCATCAAACAGGACATGGTGGGGTCGTGTACAGTCTGTCAAGAGGTCCTGCGTCTCTGCACATAGATTGAACATCATGGCATTTCTCTGGTGGTTCAACATCTTGTGGGCTCTCTGACCTCCAGAGCAGGCAAACTCAGCCGATCATGCCTAGCAAATCTCAAATGGAATCTCCATATGGCGATAGTGCAAGGTCTCTTCAACAACTGGAGAGAACCTGAGGTAGATTTATTTGCCACTGCAGAGAACATGCAATGTCAGCACTTTTGCGTGTTGGAGTTTCCTGGGTGATTCTCAATCAGAGACTCTTTTTGTCTCAGTTGGAGCTCCAAGCTCCTGTATGCTTTTTTAATGATACCTCTCCTGCCCAGAATTCTCAAGACAATTAGGAACGACCGGGCCCAAGTCATTCTTGTTGTGAGAAGTTGGCCTGGTATATGATGTTCACTATTCTAGTGAGCACCTTGCACCAGTCCAAACAACCCTCATGGTGATGGTTGTAAAGTCAACCTTATAGACCAGCTATCCTAGTGGTAGCATGGACAAAGCAGTCTTAGGCTAAACTCAAGAGGCCATATGAAGCCAGCTGTTTTACCATATTTAACCCCTTTAATACCAAATGAAAGGACACCACACAGGATATACATAAAATATATATGTTATTGTTTTCTAGACAATCCCTCTGAACTCTTTATGAGGTCAGAGGCACAAGCACAATACAAGATATTCAATTAAAATACAATAAGTTGCACAAAATACAGTAGGGCCCTAGAGGCACGCTAAACCATATACTAAAATATTGGTATAAGGATCACTGCATGGAAAGTGAGTAGGCCTAGGGCCTAGGGAATCGCTGGGGCTACGCTGAGCTACCAAGAGTTAGGAAGCAGGAGGCCCACTGGGTGCGTGTGCAGTGTCTAAACACACACGCAGGTTACTATAGAGAATGAATGGGAACGTAAAAGATGGAAACTAGTTATTTTAGGGCACTTCTGACTGGACTCGATGAAAGTTACTTGAAACCTAGACAGTTGGATAGTCTATACTCACAGGAGCACCGGAGTACTCGTGTTACCTCACCCCCAGGAAGCGGGTGCATAGGTGTCAAAGTGTGTCGGGTTTCGTCGCTGAATCCTATGGAGCCTTGAAGAAAGATGCTGCAGGCGACCAGGATAGAAGTGTCTGGTTGGATCCAAGGGTGGATCGAGGATGAAGAGGACCTGAAAGCAGAGGGGACAGAGTCTGGGTCACTAGCCAGAGACCAGGAAGGAACCAGGCGATGTCGTGAAGCAATCAGGTGATGTTGTGAATCTTGTCTCTGCAGCCACGTGGACCAGGAGGCGTCGACGATGACCAGGAGTCAGGCACAAACTGTGCCACCAAGGCTCTCGCTGTCGGCTTCCAGAATGGAGTCAACAAGCCTTGGCAAAGACAACCCATGCAGAAATCGAAGTTGGCTTCTTAATCAGACCAGCAAGGTCTGATGGGCTGCTTCTTTTCAGGGAAGAAGGGGCCAGTCTGGAGCAACCAGACCAGTGGTGTAAATTCAAAGGTTCGTCGCCAAGATGGCCACTAGCCAACAGGCAAGTGACCTGGCAGACACGTTGAGCAGGAAAATGCAGAAGGGCCCCAGGCAGAACTCGTGGAGTGTGCAGGGCTGATCTTCGGTGCAGATGATGCTCAGGGCTGGGGCTTCTCAATCCCTAATGCACAGCTTCGAGGGTGCCTCGGGTGCTGCACAATTAGCAAGTCGCAGACTTTTCAAGATGGCCGGTTCCACGTCTCTCGTTGCCTCCACGGGTCTCAGCTCAGCTGGGACTGTGGATCGGGCTGTTGGAGGTCTGGAAGTCCAGTTCTTGTCAGGCTCTGTGCTCGGGGTCCGGCGTGAGCGTCGACAAAGCAAGTCGTTGATCGTTGAATGGTGCCTGCTTGTAGTCACTCCTTAACCACAAGGGAGCTTCTTCAGTCGTCTTCTTGCAAAGTAGACCGTCGAAGGTCCAGAGTTTGTCAGGATAAATCTAATGTCTTGGGATTCAGATCCTACCTATATACCAAATCTAGGGGCTGGATTACCTGCTAGATCCCTCCTATGGGTAGGACCAGGGAAGGGGGTGGTTACACCCCTTTCCCTTTGTCAAGTTTCGCGCCAGAGCTGGGGCTGGAGTGCCTCATCAACGGTTTGAACTGGACTATGCATGGGACACCTTGTGTGCCCCAGGAAGGGACTCCTTTCTTTCAGCCCTCCCTGCCCTAATACACAAGAGCCTGCCTAGGGTGGTGCTAACACCTCCCAAGACAGGAAACCTATTGTCCAAGCCTCCCTCGCTGGAAGGACTCCCAGCAGCATGAGGTCAGACTTGTGTCTGTGGCAGCAGCATCCATTTTTTGATGCTGAGGCTCTGGTTAACTTTAACCGGGAATAGTAGGAACAACATGTCTTCTCCCTCTAGAAGGGTGGAATGCTACCCCCGTCGCCAGAACTGGCGAGGGGGTAGTATTCCAAAACATATGACACCTTACACGACATGTTTTGATAAAGCCAAACCCGAGTTAGCATTTAACCGCGAGGTTCGTAATACACTTAAGAGTATGTGGTATGGCAATATCCTAGAACAGCTATAAGGACATGGTTCCGAAAGCTGCAGACAGGCTGAGCTCATGCTAGAGCACCATCTCACATAAAACCAAGCACTATGCCTCCAGGATTGTTAAGACCTGCCATAGGAGTGACTTATAGCTATATATGTGTCTAGATATAAGGTTAAATATAGGAATACTATATCTAAGCAAGGGGTGATTACACGACCTTGCCCCAGCTGAGTGATCAGCCAGTTGTGTAAATGTGAGTGGCCAGCCAGGGGTGGCATAATACATGCTGCAACCCCTGGGAGGCCTTGGATGCCCCTATGCCTTGGGTACCTATAGTACACTGTACAGGGGCTCACAAGGTGACCCAGTATCCAATTGGTAATGCACCTAAAGTACATTGTGGTGAATTTAGAGAGAGAGCAGCTGGGCAGTGGGTCTGGTTAGCAGGCCCACAGCCACATTAAGTCGAAAACCAGTGAAGCAAAAAGCAAAAAGTGGGGTGACCATAGGAAAGCAGACCCTACTCTCCTACACTTGTGACTGCAGATTTGGCACAGAGAGTATGGTATTCCGAACTCCTGAGCATTAACATTGGTCCTCTGATCAGGCTGCATCTTCAGGAGGATATACTGTCGCAGCAGCAGGGCAGGGTGTTTCATGCATGGAGATTGAACTTCAGCAGTTGACATTTTTTGACATTCACCCTGAAGTCTGGCAGACAGGCGCCCCTAAACCAAGACAAATTTGTGTCTTTGCTTGCATCCCAAAGGGTTGATCACCTTTCTGCACCCTTGTCTAAAGTTCTGTTGTTTGTTCTCTATATAGCCCAGCAAGGCTTTGCTTTGAACAGGTTAAAGGGTATATTTCAGCCAGATCAGCAATTTTGCAGTTGCCCGATCAGCCCTCGCCGTTTGTCACCGGTTGTGACTTGTTTTCTCAAAGGATTCCTGCATGTGTTCCCTCCAAAACCCTTCATCATACCCTAATGGGACCTTCACCTAGTTCTAACTTTGTTGATGTTTGCACCTTTCGAGCCCTTGCGCGATTGCTCCCTTTATTTACTTGCCATAAAAACAGCATTTCCAGTGACCATAACATCAGCCAGGAAGGGTTAGTGATTTGCAAGCACATTATTTGCACCTTCCTTACACAACTTTCTACCCAGACAAACTAGTTTCAAGAACACATGCCTCTTCCCTACCAAAAGTGGTAGTACCTGTAGGAAGGTGGATATCTGACTATATCGTTACCCCAACTTTTTGCCTAGTGTTTAGCTGGTTTTCGACTTAGTTGGCCTGGGATCGTGCTAATCAGGGCCCCAGGCTATCTGCTCTCACTGTAAAATGGACTCCATGTACTTTAGGTACATCTCCAATTGGATATTGGGTCACCTTATGAGCCCCCGTATAGTGTACCATAGGTACCCAGGGCATAGGTGCATCCAAGGCCTACTAGGGGCTGCAGCATGTATTATGCCACCCCTGGCTGGCCACTCACATTGACACAACTGGCGGATCACTCAGCTGGGGCAAGGTCGTGTAATCACCCCTTGCTTAGATATAGTATTCCTATATCTAACCTTATATCTAGACACATATATACCTATAAGTCACTCCTATGGCAGGCCTTAACAATCCTGAAGGCAGAGTGCTTGGTTTTATGTGAAATGGTGCTCTAGCATGAGCGGAGCCTGTCTGCAGCTTTCGGAACCATGTCCTTATAGCTGTGCTATGATATAGCCATACCATATACTCTTAAGTGCATTATAATCCTCGTGGTTAATGCTAACTCGGGTTTGGCTTTATCAAAACATGTAGTGTAAGGTGTCATATGTTTTGGAATACTACCCCCTCGCCAGTTCTGGCGACGGGGGTAGCATTCCACCCTTTTAGAGGGAGAAGACATGTTGTTCCTGTTAATCCCGGTTAGAGTTAACCAGAGCCTCAGCATCACAAAATGGATGCTGCTGCCACAGACACAAGTCTGACCTCCTGCTGCTGGGAGTCCTTCCAGCAAGGGAGGCCTGGACAATAGGTTTCCTGTCTTGGGAGGTGCTAGCACCACCTCAGATAGGCCATAGTGTATTGGGGCAGGGAGGGCTGAATGAAATGAGACACTGCCTGGGGCACACAAGGTGCTCCATGCATAGCCCGGTTCAAACCAGTTGCTGGGGCACTCCAGCCCCAGCTCTGGCGCGAAACTGGACAAAGGGAAAGGGGTGTAACCACTCCCTTCCTTGGTCCCACCCATAGGCGGGACCTAGCAGGTAATCCAGCCCCCTTAATCAGTATATAGGTAGGAGCTGAGTCTAGAGACTTTAGATTATCCTGAACTGAAACTTGAAACAAAACTCTGGACCTTCAACATTCTACTGCAACTAGAAGACTGAAGAATCTCCCTTGTGGTCAAGGAGTGACCACCCTGTGCAAAAAGGCACCAACAGCGACTTGTTGGTTTGCTTTGTTGGTGCTCCCGCCGGAGCCCGTATGAAGGGGGGTAGGACCCAAGCAGTCACGGGGACCTGGGCGTAAATAGGTAAATGTATAGAGGGGTCCCCGTGGGAGGGGAATTATTTCAGCACAAACAATAAGGAATTTTCGAAAGAACTGAGATATTACTCAAAAAGCATGGATGTTGTCATTTATTCAACAACCACACATGAAACAATTCAAAGCGAAATTTATAATCATTTATAAATAGAAAGGGAAATTGAGAATTTGAGAAGGGCCCCAAGGGGGGAGGTAGGAAGGAGGGATGTGCTCAAAGGGTATGTGAAAGATTGTAAGGATAGTGCATAGATTTAGACATACAGTGTGAATACACAATCAACAAGGATTCGCAAAATATTTCACAAAACCAAAACGGCCTACATCAATTAAGGCAAGTATTGGACAGGTTTAACAAAAAAGGGGGCCATTCAACGGTCACGTGTACAAATCAATAGGGTACTGGAAAAGTGCCGGATGTCCCGTGGTAGAGAGGCGTCGACGTTTCGACCCCTATTTCTAGGATCAATTTATTCCTTTGCCGGGGTCTTCATCAGGACCGTGGTGGTGGGGAAGGGACGAGGGGGGCCGTCCTATTTAAAAAATGAAACCCATGTCAGGTGATGTAGTATCAGTTGATAATAACCAAAACAGTCTTAGTACTGTGCACCAAAGGTGACATTAGTTAAAAACAAAATGAGAGCCATGGAGTCCAGGTCATAGGACCTCTGGACTAGGGGATCAGAAAAGCTGAATATGTAATTAATTCATAGACACGCTTATGAAATTAATTGGTACAAAACATCAGGGGCATATTTAGCCAAAGAACAAATGGTGTCCACTAGAGATTGAGGACCCATGAACAGTACATATAGAGATGGACATTTGATGATAAATGAGCAGTTTATCATGGAGACTGATTGCATATTAAGGTGCAAGGGCAATTAGACGCAATTTGCCTGTGTTAGAATGGAACAGGGTGCACTCTTAAAAAATCAAGGGTGTGGGCTGCCTGTCTGAAACAATGACCTGTTGGACACGTTAGGCTTAAACCACGTATAAAGATGGACATTTAATCATAAATAAGCTGTTTATCATGGAAACTGATTGCATATTAAGGTGCAGAGGCAACTAGACACAATTTACCTGTGTTAGAATGGAACAGGGTGCACTCTTGAAAAATCAAGGGTGTGGGCTGCCTGTCTGAAACAGTTGACCTGCTGGATACGTTAGGCTACAACCAAAGGATTTGCATTAGTCTCAGTAGCTACACCCAAATTCTTAACTCAAACCAATTTGCAGAAAAGAGGGGTTAATTACCTCGATTTAGCGAGCCGCGCTACTGCAGAGATACTTAGGCGTTGTGTTGTAATGGGTTAAATGAACTGTGAAATAAACAGGAACATTTAGTTAAGACATGACCGCGGTGCGAATGTCTGAAAGATAGACTCAACAGTCACATGTCTCCATACCTTAAACTGGTCCGGCAGACTGGGGACCTAGACGGTAGTATGGTACTTAAACCGGCTCCGTGTAATCACGACACGAACCCTGAAATAATCATGGGAGCATGTCAGTAACTCCGTATGCTTGCCGAGGGCAGCCTAGAGAAACGAGACTCTAAAGATCTCTACTTACTTCAAAGGAAAAGAGAGCGAGGCAGCAGGGCGTCTTGCTGCACTCGTATCCGCGTCTGCAATGTACCGCTATGCGAGGCAGCTGAGCATATCGCGTATGAGACACAAACTCCGCAATCCACTACGCGGAGTTTGGGGGCGGGGCTAGGCGGGGTGACATGAGTTGAAAGGGTAATAGAAGAAAGACTTGGGTGTTTCAGGAACCTCGGTAGTTTCAGAATAAAAAAACTTTTTCATAGAGATTGTTTAAATTTTAGTTCACACATACAAGTAATTCATTAAGGGATTAATCCAAAAGCAAAGTATCGGCATCCTACTCATATAAGTGAGTGAAAATGTATAAAGGATTCGCGCACAGCCCTAGCAAGGGAGTGAAGGCGAGTGGTCACCAGGATCATACTATTTCACAAAGCTATTGAAGAGAAGTGATATCACATTATACAAGCACTGTATGTAAAACTTGGGTATGCCATCTACCCTTATGAAGAAGGTACTCGTGCACATATCTTCGCAGGATAGTGTAAACGAGTTACATGCATGTATACAATAGTTAGGGGGAATAGTCACCAGGGTCATACTATTTCAGAGTAATAATATCACATAATACAAGTACAATATGTAAACGTTACAAATACTTTCTACCCTTATGAAAAGGTACTCATGCACATGTCTCGCAGGATAGTGTAAATGAGTAACCAACTTATGTAAGGATGGAGAACGTCCGTGGGGAACCTGGAAAATATCAGTGTGGGTCAGGGCGATGAGTGAGTTGTTCATCTCAAGGCGGCCAGCTGTGCAAGGCTGCCGTCCTGTTCATTTAAGCCATTTTTAATGGAATCCAGGAGAGACATCCATTTACATTCTCGTACGTTTAGCACCACAGCTAGGTTTCCACCTCGTCTTCCTAAGGAAACTTTCTCAATTACAAGCCACCGTAGATCTTTCACGGTGTGTCCGGCGGTCTGCCAGTGGTCTACCAGGGGGGCACCAGGGACATTGCAACGCAATCTACTGCAATGTGCAGAGATCCTGGTCTTAATTTTTTGCTGTGTTTGCCCCACATATACTTTACTGCATGGGCACGTTATTATATAAATCACACCATCAGTGTTGCAATTGGTGTGATGTTTTAGTCTGAAGGTTTTTTGTCCATGGATAAAGGTTTTGGTCTGAATAGTTGTCTCACAGGCGATACAGGTCCCGCATCTAAAGTGGCCTATCACAGGTGGTAAGTTCCATAGGCTAGTAAGTGTTGGAGAACTCTCTGGTTCCAGATATGAGTGAACCACCATATCCCGAATGTTTCTAGATCTCTTAAAGGAGTGGAGAGGAAGCTGCGGTTGATCAATTTCCTGGGCTATCAAAGGCCAATTCTTGTTGATCACTTTTTTGACATCATTACTCCTTGTTGTGTAGGTGGTAACGCAGATCATCCTATTCATCTCGCAGTCTGTGCGACTCTCAGGGTTCAACAAATTCTCACGCGGGTTATACCACGCTCGTTTTCTTGCGCGCTTGATCATTCGTGATGGATACCCCCGTGACACCAGGCGATCTTTGAGGATCTCTGATTCCTTAAGGTAGTCAGTACGGGAGGAACAATTTCTTCTAATTCTCAAAAATTGTCCTACAGGAAGGTTGTCTCTGAGACCTCTGGGGTGGTGGCTACCATATTGTAGTAGAGAATTTCTTTCGGTCGGTTTCCTGTACAGAGTTGTCAGAAGCTGTCCATTTGCCACATAGATGGAGATGTCCAGAAAAGGTATAGCTTTATTGCTCGATTCAAGGGTGAACTGGATATTGGTGTTCCGTTGGTTCAACCAAATATGGTACTCGTTCAGTTGTTCACTATTTCCTTGCCATATGCACAAAACATCATCGATGTATCTGACCCAAAGGGTTAGCATCGATGAAAAGGGGTTGTTCGGTGAGAAAACGTATTCCTGCTCGAAATGATCCATATAAATTATGGCCAAATTGGGAGCAAATGTAGCGCCCATGGCTACACCTTTTGATTGTACGTAGAATTTCTCTTGGAAAATGAAAAAGTTTTTCATCATGGCTATATTCAACAGGTCGATGATAAATTCCGTGGGAACCTGGAAGGGAGCCGGTCTGCGATTTAATGCAACCTCCATGACGTCTAGGGCCTCTTGTTGAGGAATACTAGTGTAAAGGGATATGATATCACATGTGACCAACAGCATAGTATTGGGATCAAATGGCCTCTCATCAATTAATTGGATGACTTGGGTGGTGTCACGTAAGTAAGTTCTTGTGTTTAAAGCAAGTGGCTTGAGGAAAAAGTCTATGTACTTGCATAACGGCTCTAATATAGAGCCACACCCGGATACAATTGGTCGCCCAGGGGGATGATCTAAGTTTTTATGAACCTTGGGCAAAGTATAAATGGTTGCCAGTCTCGGTGATTGCTGATTCAAGAATTTGAACTCTTGGTCACTCAAGAAGCCCGACTCCAAACCTTTTTGTGTGATGGAAAGAATCATATTAGCTATCTCCTTAGTTGGATCATTAGGTAACTCTTGGTAGCTGACTCCATCTTGCAGTTGTCTATGGATTTCATTTTTATACTCTGACCGGTCCTGGACGACAATTGCCCCGCCTTTGTCGGCGGGTTTGATGATGACTTGTTGGTTGGAGGACAAATCTGTGAGAGCTTGTTTTTCTTTTTGGCTGAGATTGAATCTGACAAACTTTTTGATATTTAGTGTTTGTTCAGCTGCCTGTGTAACTATATCCTCAAATGCAAGTATTCTCGGGCTCATGGCGTAGGTTGGTGGAAAAAAGGTCGATGGCTCCCTTAAGCCTGTGATGGATCTTTGCCGTGTAGTGGTTTGATTCCGAAAGAAATATCGCAGGCGAATCTTCCTGAAAAATCTACAAAGTTCAATCTTCAATTGGAATCTGTTAGCCGTAGCAGTGGGCACGTAGGAGAGCCCTTTGCTTAGTACCTTGACTTCATCCTCTTTAAGCTGGTAGGATGAGATATTAATCACAGGGTTATCTCTAATCGGGGATTCTGAAGAGGTGTTCGTGGTTGTTGCCCTCACCACCGATAAGTGTTCCTCCGAGTTGAGATCTCGCCGTGTGGTTCTGTGCGGAATGTCACCTGTTTCTGAGATTTGCCTCTGTTCCCGTCCCAACCTTGGTTCTGTTGCTGGCCTCTCCCTTGGCCCCGGTTCCAGTTGGTACCTCTCCCTCCCTCTCTCTCGCTACATTTGCTCCCAATTTGGCCATAATTTATATGGATCATTTCGAGCAGGAATACGTTTTCTCACCGAACAACCCCTTTTCATCGATGCTAACCCTTTGGGTCAGATACATCGATGATGTTTTGTGCATATGGCAAGGAAATAGTGAACAACTGAACGAGTACCATATTTGGTTGAACCAACGGAACACCAATATCCAGTTCACCCTTGAATCGAGCAATAAAGCTATACCTTTTCTGGACATCTCCATCTATGTGGCAAATGGACAGCTTCTGACAACTCTGTACAGGAAACCGACCGAAAGAAATTCTCTACTACAATATGGTAGCCACCACCCCAGAGGTCTCAGAGACAACCTTCCTGTAGGACAATTTTTGAGAATTAGAAGAAATTGTTCCTCCCGTACTGACTACCTTAAGGAATCAGAGATCCTCAAAGATCGCCTGGTGTCACGGGGGTATCCATCACGAATGATCAAGCGCGCAAGAAAACGAGCGTGGTATAACCCGCGTGAGAATTTGTTGAACCCTGAGAGTCGCACAGACTGCGAGATGAATAGGATGATCTGCGTTACCACCTACACAACAAGGAGTAATGATGTCAAAAAAGTGATCAACAAGAATTGGCCTTTGATAGCCCAGGAAATTGATCAACCGCAGCTTCCTCTCCACTCCTTTAAGAGATCTAGAAACATTCGGGATATGGTGGTTCACTCATATCTGGAACCAGAGAGTTCTCCAACACTTACTAGCCTATGGAACTTACCACCTGTGATAGGCCACTTTAGATGCGGGACCTGTATCGCCTGTGAGACAACTATTCAGACCAAAACCTTTATCCATGGACAAAAAACCTTCAGACTAAAACATCACACCAATTGCAACACTGATGGTGTGATTTATATAATAACGTGCCCATGCAGTAAAGTATATGTGGGGCAAACACAGCAAAAAATTAAGACCAGGATCTCTGCACATTGCAGTAGATTGCGTTGCAATGTCCCTGGTGCCCCCCTGGTAGACCACTGGCAGACCGCCGGACACACCGTGAAAGATCTACGGTGGCTTGTAATTGAGAAAGTTTCCTTAGGAAGACGAGGTGGAAACCTAGCTGTGGTGCTAAACGTACGAGAATGTAAATGGATGTCTCTCCTGGATTCCATTAAAAATGGCTTAAATGAACAGGACGGCAGCCTTGCACAGCTGGCCGCCTTGAGATGAACAACTCACTCATCGCCCTGACCCACACTGATATTTTCCAGGTTCCCCACGGACGTTCTCCATCCTTACATAAGTTGGTTACTCATTTACACTATCCTGCGAGACATGTGCATGAGTACCTTTTCATAAGGGTAGAAAGTATTTGTAACGTTTACATATTGTACTTGTATTATGTGATATTATTACTCTGAAATAGTATGACCCTGGTGACTATTCCCCCTAACTATTGTATACATGCATGTAACTCGTTTACACTATCCTGCGAAGATATGTGCACGAGTACCTTCTTCATAAGGGTAGATGGCATACCCAAGTTTTACATACAGTGCTTGTATAATGTGATATCACTTCTCTTCAATAGCTTTGTGAAATAGTATGATCCTGGTGACCACTCGCCTTCACTCCCTTGCTAGGGCTGTGCGCGAATCCTTTATACATTTTCACTCACTTATATGAGTAGGATGCCGATACTTTGCTTTTGGATTAATCCCTTAATGAATTACTTGTATGTGTGAACTAAAATTTAAACAATCTCTATGAAAAAGTTTTTTTATTCTGAAACTACCGAGGTTCCTGAAACACCCAAGTCTTTCTTCTATTACCCTTTCAACTCATGTCACCCCGCCTAGCCCCGCCCCCAAACTCCGCGTAGTGGATTGCGGAGTTTGTGTCTCATACGCGATATGCTCAGCTGCCTCGCATAGCGGTACATTGCAGACGCGGATACGAGTGCAGCAAGACGCCCTGCTGCCTCGCTCTCTTTTCCTTTGAAGTAAGTAGAGATCTTTAGAGTCTCGTTTCTCTAGGCTGCCCTCGGCAAGCATACGGAGTTACTGACATGCTCCCATGATTATTTCAGGGTTCGTGTCGTGATTACACGGAGCCGGTTTAAGTACCATACTACCGTCTAGGTCCCCAGTCTGCCGGACCAGTTTAAGGTATGGAGACATGTGACTGTTGAGTCTATCTTTCAGACATTCGCACCGCGGTCATGTCTTAACTAAATGTTCCTGTTTATTTCACAGTTCATTTAACCCATTACAACACAACGCCTAAGTATCTCTGCAGTAGCGCGGCTCGCTAAATCGAGGTAATTAACCCCTCTTTTCTGCAAATTGGTTTGAGTTAAGAATTTGGGTGTAGCTACTGAGACTAATGCAAATCCTTTGGTTGTAGCCTAACGTATCCAGCAGGTCAACTGTTTCAGACAGGCAGCCCACACCCTTGATTTTTCAAGAGTGCACCCTGTTCCATTCTAACACAGGTAAATTGCGTCTAGTTGCCTCTGCACCTTAATATGCAATCAGTTTCCATGATAAACAGCTTATTTATGATTAAATGTCCATCTTTATACGTGGTTTAAGCCTAACGTGTCCAACAGGTCATTGTTTCAGACAGGCAGCCCACACCCTTGATTTTTTAAGAGTGCACCCTGTTCCATTCTAACACAGGCAAATTGCGTCTAATTGCCCTTGCACCTTAATATGCAATCAGTCTCCATGATAAACTGCTCATTTATCATCAAATGTCCATCTCTATATGTACTGTTCATGGGTCCTCAATCTCTAGTGGACACCATTTGTTCTTTGGCTAAATATGCCCCTGATGTTTTGTACCAATTAATTTCATAAGCGTGTCTATGAATTAATTACATATTCAGCTTTTCTGATCCCCTAGTCCAGAGGTCCTATGACCTGGACTCCATGGCTCTCATTTTGTTTTTAACTAATGTCACCTTTGGTGCACAGTACTAAGACTGTTTTGGTTATTATCAACTGATACTACATCACCTGACATGGGTTTCATTTTTTAAATAGGACGGCCCCCCTCGTCCCTTCCCCACCACCACGGTCCTGATGAAGACCCCGGCAAAGGAATAAATTGATCCTAGAAATAGGGGTCGAAACGTCGACGCCTCTCTACCACGGGACATCCGGCACTTTTCCAGTACCCTATTGATTTGTACACGTGACCGTTGAATGGCCCCCTTTTTTGTTAAACCTGTCCAATACTTGCCTTAATTGATGTAGGCCGTTTTGGTTTTGTGAAATATTTTGCGAATCCTTGTTGATTGTGTATTCACACTGTATGTCTAAATCTATGCACTATCCTTACAATCTTTCACATACCCTTTGAGCACATCCCTCCTTCCTACCTCCCCCCTTGGGGCCCTTCTCAAATTCTCAATTTCCCTTTCTATTTATAAATGATTATAAATTTCGCTTTGAATTGTTTCATGTGTGGTTGTTGAATAAATGACAACATCCATGCTTTTTGAGTAATATCTCAGTTCTTTCGAAAATTCCTTATTGTTTGTGCTGAAATAATTCCCCTCCCACGGGGACCCCTCTATACATTTACCCGCCGGAGCCCGAGCACAGAGACAGACAGGAATTGAACTTCCAGACTTCTCTGACCCCGACCCACATCTGCAGCAGAGCTGAGACCCGTGGAGGTGACAAGAGACGTGGGACCGGACATCTTGAAAAACCTGCTTATTGCACCCTCGAAGTTGTGCATTGGGGATTGAGAAGCCCCAGCCCCGAGCCACATTTGTACCGACGCACAGCCCTCCACACTCCACGAGTGCTGCGCGGGGCCTGCTGTTGCTTTTGAGCCTGCCGCGCCTTTCCGGTCACTTGCCCGTTGGCTAGTGGCCTCCGTGAAGGCGAACCTTTGAATCTACACCACTGGCCTGGTTGCTCCAGGCTTGCTCCTGCTTCCCTGAAAAGGACAAGCCCCCCAGACCTTGCTGGTCTGACTCGAAGCGAATATTCGATTCCTGCGTGGGTTGCATTTGCCAAGGCTCGTTGGGTCCAATCCGGGTCCTGACACCGCAGACATCTAGATCCATTGTGGGACAGGTGGATTCCAGCGCCTGGTCATCGTCGACACCTCCTGGACCTCGTGGCTGCAGAGACAAGCTTCACAACATCACCTGATTGCTTCACGACATCGCCTGGTTCCTTCATGGTCACTGGCTAGTGACCCAGACTCTGTCCCCTCTGCTTTCAGGTACTCTTCATCCTCGATCCACCCTTGGATCCAACCGGACACTTCTCTCCTGGTCGCCTGCAGCATCTTTTTACAGGTCTCCATAGGATACAGCGACGAAACCCGACACAACTTGACACCTATCCACCCGCTCCTGTGGGTGAGGTAACGCGAGTACTCTGGTGCTCATGTGGGTATTGACTATCCAAGTGTCCTAGTTTTCAGTAGCTTTCTCCTATTCCATCTGGAAGTGTCCTAAATCAACTAGTTTCGGACTCTTACGTTCCCATTGTATCCCTATGGTAACTCGCATGTGTGTTAAGACACTGCACACGCTTCCCGTGGGCCTCCTGCTTCCTAACCTTTGGTAGTTCAGTGTAGCCCCAGCGATTCCCTAGGCCCTAGGCCTACTCCCTGCTCGTGACGTGGTTCTTATACCACTATTTTAGTATATGATTTGCAACGCCCCTAGGGCTCAACTGTATTTTGTGCAACTTATTGTATGATAATTAAGTATCTTGTTATGTGCTTTGGCCTCTGACCTCATAAAGAGTTCAGAGGGGTTGTGTTAGTAATAAATACATATATATTTTATATATAACCTGTGTGGTGTCCTTTCATTTGGTATTCAAGGGGTAACATATGGTAAAACAGCTGGCTTCACATGCTCTCTAAAGTTTTAGCCTAAGACTGCTTTGTCCACGCTACCACTAGGATAGCTGGTCTATAAGGTTGACTTTACAACCATCACCATAAGGGTTGTTTGGACTGATACACGGTGCCCACTAGAATAGTGGACATCACATATCAGGCCAACTTCTCACAGTACCTTTATAGGTAGGCCAGTCCATCACATTGTCCACCTTTTTTTGCTCCACCTCACCACCCCAAAAGTGTACCATCTCTCAATGGGTTGTCCTTTGTATTAAAAACGTTTATGCTTTAGCGGAAAAGGAACCTCCTGTGGGGCTGTGTGCTCACACCACTAGGGCTAAGGCAGCAACCACTGTATTGGCACATGGAGTCCCACTTCTGGCCATCTGCCAGGCGGCCACATGGGCATCTATGCACACGTTTACCAGATATTAATGCCTTAACAGCCACGTCCGGGTGGGTAGCTATTTTGCCAGTTCGGGCCTCAAGGACTCTCTGGTGTGAACTTAGTTCGCAGTCCCTCCTCCCGGGATGGTATTGCTAGGGTATCTATTCTAAGGTAAGAAATCTATACCTAAGTCTCTATCAGATGAACAAGTTACCTTTGGTAACGAAGTATCTGTAAGAGACACATCTTAGTAATAGATTCCTTACTGCTGCACCCATACTCACCGCTTTGTGAACTGATTTCTAGGGATAGGGACTCCCCTACAGGGCCCTAGTTGTGGCGCACCAGTGGTCAGTGTTTTTCGTGGCTCTGCGATTCTGGTGTGGAAAGCCGTGTCAGAACTGACGTCCGCACGCAGAGGCGGCATCTAAGTAGGCACGCAACATCATCCCGGCGACCACGACAACGGACGCAGAGTCGGCTGACGCCACCCACCGGCGCGCAGGGGTACTGCTAAGAAAACATTCTCCAGATCCAGTCTGACACTTAGGGGTAATTCTGAGGTAAGGAATCTATAACTAACATATCTCTTACAGCTGCATCGTTACCGAAGGTAAGTTACTTGTTCATTGTTTTTACTTGGGTGTAGTGGATTGTCTACCGATTTTGGTTAATCTGTGTTGTTTTCAGCTCTAAATAAAGTTTCTTAAAAATATATGCATATTTTCATCAATAAAGTTCACAGATGCTGTAGTATTCTGGTGTGAATTTTTCTTTTATTCCTTAAATATAAGGAAAAAAAGACCCATTGAATCAATCTATACTTTCTGCTTCGGTATTGCATCACCTGATTAGGAACTGAGACAAAGAAGCCTGACTATGAGGTAATGTCCCAGCTACTAACCGAGAACTACTCATTACTCCAAGTCTAGGTCTTCATCACCACAGCCCTGAACACCTCTAACCCTCTCTTTTCATTTTGTTTAGTGAATTTTTCCATGGTTTTTTCTTTCGATTTAAAGCTAGGTATTTCAGAAAGTTAAAAGGGCTAATGTGGAAATACATGGAAGGTATCCAATTGAATGATCCTTTTTAGGTTTCGCCTGTCGAAAGCTGCGCAAGCAGCGTTTCGCGCAGGCGAAATCTTTTGTTTTGCAGTAGTGGGCTTTGTCCCGCCTCAGTCTTTCATTGGCTAGCTCCAGAAATGGAGGCTAGCCATTGGAAGACCGAGGCGTCCGTCATTCTGTGAGGCGACTCGTGGGCGTTTCTGAGATTTTTTCTCATACAGCCCCTTTGTTGCCGTCATTGGCGGTGGTGGGCGGTTTCTATTTTTTTGGGGGGGGGAAGGTTTGTTTTGGTCATTGCAGGCCGACCGCCGCCGGAAGAAGTCCAGGTGAGTGCTTTTTCTTGCCTTCTGCTTTGCCTTTCTTGCCGTTTGCCGTTCCCGCCCCCCCTCCTGCTGTCCGTGCCTTTCCCGCCCCCCCTCCCACTGTCCGTGTGCCCGTTAACCCGCCCCCCTCCCGCTGTCCGTGTGCCCTCTGTCAGGATCGGACCGTTCGGGACGCTGTCCGCGCAATGCGTGGGGTCCCGAAGACTGCTACGCTAAAGACTACAATCCCCATGGTGCAATGGGTGACGTAGCGCGAGACGTCAAGACACAAACCCGGAAATATAAGGCAAACGCACTGGACACTCGGAGCCGATAATTCTGGTTTTGCTGGCGTTTGTCTTGAGCTGCGGTATTTCTTGGAGAAACTGTGAGTAGTTTTCGCTAGGGTGTTTCCGGCTGGAGGCATTCTAGGCGGAAGATACAAAACGGCTGTTTTGATCCTTGTGGTACTATTTCGGGAGAGACGGACACGGCTGTGTACGTAGCGTTTCCCTTCAGTAAGACTGTTTTCCAGAGGGGAAGAGTTATTCCTCCAAACTGTGGATAGACGCGGCGGCGTTTATTCTTTCAGATGTGTTTGTGTTGGAGAGATAACAGGAACACCTTCAGTATCAGAAAAGTGACGAACTGAGCTGAGTTTCGTAAAGTGTCCCTGTGTGGCACAAGACTGTGTGGTAACAACCGAAAGTTTAGCATGTTACTGGCATTGATATAGTGACATTTTTGTGTGTACTAAACAACAAAACAATCAGTCCTGGATAAGAAAAGGTGCAATTAACCTTTAACTTAAATACCAGTTTCTTTTGCGACAACTTGTTTGTGTTTTCTTTTGAACTGCAGGAGAGGAAAACAAGGGGGTCCCTAGTACGAAAGAGTGGAACAAGATACTTTATGATCAAGCATTGGTATGTGAGGTGAAAGGAACTATCTAGAGTATATGATATGATTGTGTTATGTACATGTACATTTATATTTCTTTCTTTACCAGATTATAACCACTGCTAGGACCCTTCATCTCCCTCCTGCATATAAAGCCTTAGAATTTTCCTTTACAGGTAGGCTAACAGTTAGTGGGGGGGAATAGGAGACTTTTCTCTCATAGAGTGCCCTGTTTGTAGTGGAAAAGTTAGGGAGGGGAGTGAAACTAAAATCCCTTGTTCTTTGTCATTTCAGATCTCCCTCCCCGCTGTCCCCTTCCTTTCCCGCGGTTTCGGAACCCTCCTGTTGGTCTGTGATCAGTACTGGGTCACGGGTGGGTTGCGTGATCGCGTGTTTGGGACTTTCAGCGCAGCCCCGAGGAGAGGTGTGCCGGACCTTGACAGAATTATCGGCCCAAGGAAACGGTCCTCCTCTTGGCTGTGTTGAAAGATAATGGCCACTATGGATGATGTATTGGCTGCCCTTGCATTAGTCCAAACGGAACTGGCTGCCTCCAATCGCGAGGTCGCTGCTTCCCGTGCTGAGAACGTCCAGATCAAAGCCCGGCTAGATAGCTTACAGGCAAACCCATTCAGTGCAGGGGCTAGTACTTCTAGTCCTTCGTCCGTGGTAGTAGAAATTCCCACACAGATTCCGTTAGCTCCCCCCGAGAGGTTTTTTGGGGATAACAAAAAGGTCCAGGTGTTTATGACCCAAGTACGCCTACACTTTATGTGCAAACCAAAGATGTTTACCACCAATCAAGCTCGAGTGGCCTTTTTAATTTCCTATTTGGGTGGGGAAGCAGCTCAGTGGGCAGTCCCCATAGTCAGAAGGGATGATCCCCTCTTACATGATTGGGAGGAATTCAGACAGGAGTTCGAGAAAACCTTTGACCGCAGGGCAGAAACATTTTCCGCTGATCGTGAACTGTTGGCATTGAAGCAAGGCACATCTGATCTAGTCACATATCTGAACAACTTCCGTCGCCTGGTGGCAGAAACCGATTGGCCCGAGGCTAAACAATCCGCTCTATTATATCAAGGATTGAATGACGAAATGAAGGATGTGCTGGCACACATTGACCCCCAACCCCGTACTTGTACGGCTCTCATTGAACTCGCACTTCGCTTGGATCACCGGATCCGAGAACGCAAAGGGGAACTACGGAAGAAAGAGCTGGTGGTGATGGCACCTGAGCGAGGAGGGGGGAGCGGTGAAAAATCCCCATCCTCTCAAGAGGCAATGGAAATAGGAGCGGTTAGAGCGGCTTTGTCTTTCGGCGAAAAGGAATATCGTAGGAAGAATGGTTTGTGTTTATATTGCGGAAAAAAGGGGCACTACCTAAGGGAATGTCCGGTGAAGCCGAAACCCGGAAGGTTTAGGACAAACCAGACCGCAGCAAGCACAGTGGAAGAGAAATCGGGAAACTCCAAAGCTTGAGGATACATGAAGGGGAATCTTCAAGCCGAATCCTCATCCCTTCAATCACGGCCTGTTGTGAACAAGACGAAAACCATGTATATCTATCTATGCATCTGGTAATGGACAAAGGAGAACAAGAAGTAAAAGCGATGGTGGATTCCGGCGCTACGGGGTGTTTTATGGATTATGCTGAAGCAGATAGGCTGGGCATCCCGCTCATTGAGAAGAAACACCCAGAACCAGTATATGCTGTGGATGGCAGTGAGTTAATTGCCGGACCCATAAAATTTCACACTGCGGAATATCGGTGTATAAGCAATGATTTACATCAGGAAGACATCTCCTTTAATATCATCCAGGCACCCCAGTATGGGATAATACTAGGCCTTCCCTGGCTTCAAACACATGAACCCTCCATTCATTGGACCTCGAAAACCATCGACTTCAGCTCTGAGTATTGCAAGGAGCACTGTTTGATCTCCACGGCTAGTCCTTCTCAGACCTTGGCAAGAGTTTTTAACATCGCCACCGCCGCTGAGAAAGAGGTGCAGCTTCCGTCGTGTTATGCTGAATACGCTGAGGTGTTCAGTGAAGAGCGAGCAGAGACCCTTCCCCCTCACAGAACATTTGATTGCCGCATTGACCTTGTCCCTGGAGCGGTGATTCCTAACGGTAGGCTCTACGCTCTTACCATTCCAGAAAATGAATACTTGAGGAAGTACCTTGACAAATACCTGGCTTTGGGGTATATACGCCCCTCTCGATCACCGGCATCATCGCCTTTATTCTTCGTCCCAAAAGCCAACGGGGACAAGAGGTGTTGCATTGACTATCGCGCATTAAACACCGTCACGGTAAAGAACCAGTACCCTCTACCATTAATCCCTGTCCTACTTGAACAGGTCCGAACAGCCAACATCTATACAAAGCTAGATCTGCGAGGAGCCTACCATCTGGTCCGCATAAGGAAAGGCGACGAATGGAAGACAGCCTTTAAGACGCGGTATGGGCTGTTTGAGTATCTCGTGATGCCTTTCGGCTTGTGTAACGCCCCTGCCGCGTTTCAATACTTTCTAAACGAAGTATTGAGAGAATACCTGGATCTCTTCGTGGTCGTCTATATTGACGATATTCTCGTCTATTCCACCAGGACGAGTGAACACCAATCCCATGTGAAACAGGTACTGTGTGCCCTGATGAAACACCATCTCTATTGCAAGATTACAAAATGTGAATTCCACGTTACTACCGTCGAGTTTCTGGGAGTGATGCTTACTCCTTCCGGACAGGTCATGGCGGAAAGAAAGGTTCAAGCAATCAAAGAATGGCCATGCCCGCGGAATGTAAAGGACATCCAATGTCTATTGGGGTTTGCGAACTTCTATAGGAGGTTTATCTGTGGATTTTCTGCGTTAGTATCCCCATTGACTCGTTTGACTAGGAAGACGGTACCATTTCTGTGGGATTCAGATGCACAACAAGCGTTTGATGGGTTGAAAGAGGCCTTCATCAGAGCTCCCGTTCTACGACATGCCAATCCCTCCTTGCCCTTTATCGTTGAAGCGGATGCATCCGAGGTCGCTTTGGGAGCGATTCTGTCACAAAGGCAGGAAGATTCAGGCATGTTACACCCAATTGCCTATATGTCAAGGAAACTCAACCCTGCAGAAACCAACTATACTATAGCCGAAAAAGAGCTACTGGCAATAAAGGACGCATTTGTGGAATGGAGACATTGGCTATTAGGGGCAGTACATCAGGTGACTGTCTACACAGATCATCGCAACCTGCAATTCATGAGGTCGGCTCATCACTTGACACCTCGACAGTTGCGCTGGATGCTCTTTTTTGAAGAATATCGTTTCATTGTCACCTTTAGACCCGGAAGCATGAATAAAAAGGCAGATGCTCTAACCAGGCAAGAACATCCGGCATTACACTTGCAGACTCAGAAAAGATCCATTCTTGATGCATCCAAAGTGGTGTGTGTGACTCAGTCCAGTGATTTTGTGCAGTCCGTACGTTCAGGGATCCAATCATGTCCATGGAGGACCTGGCTTAGACATCACCCCGAATGGAGGTTGAGACAAGGTGTGGCGATGAAAGGGAAACAGGTGCTGGTGCCCACAAAGACATTGCAACTCCAGGTGTTTAAATGGTGCCATGACATTCCAAGTGCAGGACACATGGGTTATATAAAGACCTTGGAAAAGGCGTTGAGACAATTCTGGTGGCCCTCCATTCGGATGGACTTGAAACGATGGAGTGAACAATGTGTGACTTGTGCCCGAATGAAATCGGATCGACAACAACCTCAAGGTCTCTTAATGCCTTTGCCAACCCCTGAAACACCCTGGGAAAGCATTTCTGTGGATTTCATTGTAGGTTTGCCGAAAGATCAAGGAAAGACAGCCATCATTGTTGTAGTAGACTTCCTTACCAAGATGGGCCATTTCATCGCCTGCGATAAGGTACCCACTGCAGGTCAACTAGCTCATCTCCTGTTAACCCACATAGTTAGGTTGCATGGGCTTCCTACAGTAATAGTGTCTGACAGGGGGGCCCAATTCACTGCGGGATTTTGGAAAGTGTGGTGTGCGGAGTTGGGGATTTCCTCCTCTTTATCTACCAGCTTCCATCCACAGTCAGATGGTCAAACGGAGAGACTGAACCAGTCCCTTAAGCAGTATCTTCGTTGTTATGTTCTTGCAGACACAGACTCTTGGGTGGATTGGTTGTGGGTGGCGGAAGTGGCCTATAATAGCACTATGCACTCCTCTACGGGTCATTCCCCTTTCTTCAGCAATTATGGTCACCATCCTAGGGTTACTCCGTTGATCCTCCCTAAACCCAACATTCGCTTACCGGAGGTTAAGGCTCGTTTGTTGCGCATTCGCCGTGTTCTTTTGGCGACACGTAACAATCTGATCCAGGCCAAAGGGAGGTACAAGGCTCAGGCTGATAAGCATCGTAGGCCGAGCCCGGTATACAAGTGCGGAGATCGGGTGTGGTTATCCACTAGACACATCAAGTTCCGTAGATTTAGCGTATTTAACCCTAAGTTCATCGGGCCTTATAAGGTGGTGAGAATGGTGAATCCGGTGGCGGTGAGATTGCGATTGCCTGCCCATTTGCACATTCACCCTGTGTTTCATGTGTCCCTGTTGAAGCCTTCTCGTAGTCCTGTTCATCGCCCTCCTGTGCCTGTGTGGGTGCAGAATGACTCTGAGTATGAGGTGTCACGTGTGTTGGACTCCAGGTGGGTGCGGGGGAGGCTTCAATACTTGTTGTCCTGGAAGGGCTACGGGCCTGAAGAAAATTCTTGGGAGCCTGCCAGGGCGGTACATGCTCCGAGGTTGGTGTCTTCTTTTCATCGCAGTCACCCGGATAAGCCTGCCCCGGGCCAGCGTCCCTTGTAAAAGGGGGGTGTACTGTCAGGATCGGACCGTTCGGGACGCTGTCCGCGCAATGCGTGGGGTCCCGAAGACTGCTACGCTAAAGACTACAATCCCCATGGTGCAATGGGTGACGTAGCGCGAGACTTCAAGACACAAACCCGGAAATATAAGGCAAACGCACTGGACACTCGGAGCCGATAATTCTGGTTTTGCTGGCGTTTGTCTTGAGCTGCGGTATTTCTTGGAGAAACTGTGAGTAGTTTTCGCTAGGGTGTTTCCGGCTGGAGGCATTCTAGGCGGAAGATACAAAACGGCTGTTTTGATCCTTGTGGTACTATTTCGGGAGAGACGGACACGGCTGTGTACGTAGCGTTTCCCTTCAGTAAGACTGTTTTCCAGAGGGGAAGAGTTATTCCTCCAAACTGTGGATAGACGCGGCGGCGTTTATTCTTTCAGATGTGTTTGTGTTGGAGAGATAACAGGAACACCTTCAGTATCAGAAAAGTGACGAACTGAGCTGAGTTTCGTAAAGTGTCCCTGTGTGGCACAAGACTGTGTGGTAACAACCGAAAGTTTAGCATGTTACTGGCATTGATATAGTGACATTTTTGTGTGTACTAAACAACAAAACAATCAGTCCTGGATAAGAAAAGGTGCAATTAACCTTTAACTTAAATACCAGTTTCTTTTGCGACAACTTGTTTGTGTTTTCTTTTGAACTGCAGGAGAGGAAAACAAGGGGGTCCCTAGTACGAAAGAGTGGAACAAGATACTTTATGATCAAGCATTGGTATGTGAGGTGAAAGGAACTATCTAGAGTATATGATATGATTGTGTTATGTACATGTACATTTATATTTCTTTCTTTACCAGATTATAACCACTGCTAGGACCCTTCATCTCCCTCCTGCATATAAAGCCTTAGAATTTTCCTTTACAGGTAGGCTAACAGTTAGTGGGGGGGAATAGGAGACTTTTCTCTCATAGAGTGCCCTGTTTGTAGTGGAAAAGTTAGGGAGGGGAGTGAAACTAAAATCCCTTGTTCTTTGTCATTTCAGATCTCCCTCCCCGCTGTCCCCTTCCTTTCCCGCGGTTTCGGAACCCTCCTGTTGGTCTGTGATCAGTACTGGGTCACGGGTGGGTTGCGTGATCGCGTGTTTGGGACTTTCAGCGCAGCCCCGAGGAGAGGTGTGCCGGACCTTGACACCCTCTTCCACTAGCATGCCTTGGTTGTATGATTTGTCCTTGCGGTGCCTTGCCGCAGGCTCAACGCACCACATATAAAGGGAGCTCACGACTCCTTTCGTATTTCGATGGAGTGTGGCGTGGATGGTTGTTCTGGGGAGCATTTAGCTTGCGTCAGTGAATCGCACTTGTAGGGCCTCCACTGGAGACAAAGAGACTGCCAGCCGAGGACAAGACTAGGTGTTGGAGGAGCTTGGTGCATGAGTCGCCGTCGGCCTGCTCGGTGATGTCGACCTTGGTGACGGGCGTTGCTTGGGTGTCTGTAATGGCGGTGTGTTTATTCGCCGATGGCTCTCTTTCTAGTGAACGGCCAGACGAAGGGTGGGGGCTTGTGTCGGCTTATCGCAGGTCGTTCTACTCCACGGCGCGCTCTCTGATTGGCTGACCATGACGATAAGCTACGGTGTACTGGTTGTCGTTCGTGGATGTTGCTTGCCGCAGAGGGAGCGGCGCGAGGCGCCTAACGGCTAAATGGCAGTCAGCGCCGTTTACCCGACGGTGCTGGGGCTTTTTCCTACTTGCTGCATTGCGCGGATCTCGTGATATTCCTCGGAGGTCTGTAAAGATTGCCCGTTAGTAAATGCGTCAGAGCAAAATGGCGTCTGCCTTCTTGCTGAACCTGCCAGCGCTCTGGGTCATGTGCTTGATTGTGGCCCACGAACTTTGCTCCATGGTTGGCGCATATTTTTTATATATATATATTTTTTACAGCGCGAACTCCATTCATGCGCATTAAAACGAGTCTCTGTAAATCTTAGGTGCAGTAAGCATTTTGCCTGAAAGGCAGCCTAAATACATAGAGCAGAGGGTGGGCATCTAAGCCGCTTCTACGGCCCCCCTAAGCGGCACCTCCAACTACGCACGTTTTCGCTCTGCCCTGTTCGAGTACCTCCAACCGTAGAGACCCAACGGCAGTTTAAGCAACCTCCTCTCCATATCGTAGACCCGATTCCCTTAATTAGTGGTTCTAAATGGTTATGGATGTACATGGTTTTCATTGTCGGAAGAAGTCCAGGTGAGTGCTTTTTCTTGCCTTCTGCTTTGCCTTTCTTGCCGTTTGCCGTTCCCGCCCCCCACCCGCTGTCCGTGATTTTCCCACCACCCTCCCGCTGTCCGTGTGCCCGTTAACCTGCCCCCCTCCCGCTGTCCGTGTGCCCTCTCCCACTAGCATGTCTTGGTTGTATGATTTGTCCTTGCGGTGCCTTGAACTAAAGGATCGATATTTCGTTTCTAAGTTGAAGTAATGAGGGACGTATCAGTAGTTGAGAGGAAATAGAACGCGTTACTCTACATTCAATTTTAGGTAAAATAGTGAACCCAATAGTGAAGAGCCAAGCTTTTTATTGTATTTGAAGTGCCATAGCATCTTGTTAGAGGCGTGATTTTTATAGTCTCACAGCACAAATTCTGAATATATGCAGCCTGCCTCAGATGTTGAAACCACTCCCTTTGTCATTAGAGAAAGCCCGTGGTTTCATGAAGTTAGGAGCCTGTAGATTATTCACACCCTTGTGGTCCGGAATACTTAGATGTGTTTGCACATATTTCGTTTACTTAATGCTTTTAGTTTCACCATGGTGTTCATAGTATAGAAACAATTTTTAGACGTACACTAGATTGCTCTTTGACTTATCCCACCCGTATTTCTATTTCGGTGAGAAGTGTTGAAGATGTGCAATCGCTGCTCGATATGCACCGGAGGTCCATTCTGGCGCCTCCTCCTACCCCCAAGAATAAATTAATGTATCGAAAGCGTATTGTCCTTTTCCGATCAACAAGTATTTCTTGTAGGTGGAATATCTCCAACTAAGGTGACCAAGGGATGTGGCTTAACGGCCATAGCTGCCTAATTTGGACCTGGGGAACCAGGTTTGTGTTTCGTCGTTAGCTCAACGTCCTGTGATTCTGGGCAAATGAATGTCCTTGTGTAATGTAACTGGTGCTCCTGTAAAAGCGCTCAATACCTTCAGGTCGACTTCGCGCTATATAAAACTGACAACAAAATAATGTTAGGAAACCAAAAAACGGAACATTGCCCAGACATAAGTAGGACTATAACATCTACCGAAGGACACAATGACTTAGGACGTTGCTCGCCAATATTTTAAACAGCCAGCTAAGCATTTAGGGGGATACCATAAACGTGTCTTTTACTTATAGTATATCATCTCTGTTAATGGAAGTGATTGGCTGAAAATGCCTCTGGATAAAAGCTCTGTATCGCAACACAGTTGGTCTCCATCTGTGTTCAGTCGACTCTTTAAAAATGGGACGCGCAGAATAAACGGAAATCTGCTGAGACCTATGATGAAAGAAAAAAACAGTAATGTCCCACGAAATCCGCGACCTTTGTTCACCCTAACTCAGAGCTTCATCTGTGTCTGAACATTTGTGTTAGGGCGTAAGCTTGCGTGTTTGAGGCTGAAGGCTTAACTTTGTTTTGGCTTCTTTTCAAACCCCAAATATTTACAATATTGAAGAACTGAGGTGTCCTCCGTCATGATAGCTAGCTGTCCTGTTGGTTCGCCTTCCTAGGACATCGCATTTGCGTTATTGAATGAAGGCGATGATGGCGCACCGATCTTCGTTTGCTTCCTTGTCAGTTTTAAACTTGTGCTCCTCTCTGAAACAGAACATGCTATCCAAACTCCTCACTCTACGACTGTTTTTAGTACCAGTATGTTGCTTTTCTTTAGGTTCGTCTTAATTTAAAGTGAGAATATGACGCTACTGACATGAAATTAATTGTATTGTCTAAGGCTGGTCATTTGGGAAAGTTGCTGAATCTTGGTGCTGTCAGTGATGCTTTTTGAGAAGCGAACGTTTTCAAACTCTTGCAGGCTATTTGTTTTTGCTGGCTTCTCGGGGGTGTGCGTAATGAGATCCAGAGGTGGGCACTTGTAGCCCAAATGAATTGTTTAACTTTATTGGGTAATCTTCTGCGATCGACTTAGGTTGGTCTGTGCTTTCTGCTATGTACAATGTGTGTGTGTGTGGCTCTGTGTGTATGTGTGGGTGCAAATGCAATAGGTCTCACATTTGCGAGAGATTAAGCTAATGGCAATGTAAATGACAATGCCATTTATTTATCTGTTTTCAAAACCAACACATAAATACAAATGTTGTCATTTACAATGCCAATAGCTCTAACTTTTCCAAAGGCGAAACCATTGCATTGTAAATGCTTGTTAATGATAGCTGGTGTAGGTTAAAAGTACCCGTAAAATGTGCGATTACTCACTGTGCAAGAAGTGTGACTAGAAAAACCTGGACTCTGAATGATGAAGATTACTGGTAAGGCACTGGGACATTCACATATGTACATGTCCCAACATTTAGTTATGAAGAATTGTTTTAGCTCTTTTCACTTGTTCAGTGTTTTTACTTGTCTGATTCCAGTTTTTTTTCTTTTTTACAGCTAACCTATGCATCCTTGTTGATTCTGGAGGTGTGGTGCTCATAGGATCTGGGCTTTATTACCTACAGTGGGTGAAGCAGACAGCCTGTGGTTACTTTGAAAAGAAAGCACAAGCCTCAGTTTTATAACGGTTACTTTATCCTCTGTGCTTTGGCAGGCAAAAGGCATGCCATGAGGGTGTTTTATTGCAAGATTCCCCTACAGGTAGATTAGACTAAAAATTAATGTGTAATGCAAGTAAAAGCAAGTGAAGCTTATTCACTTTTATGAAAAGGGTACTTCCTTGTATTTTTATTTTTTTAATCTGTGAGGAAGTTGGCTAATCATGCTGGAATACAGACAACTTTCCCCACTGAAAAGACAGAAACAAACTGTAGTACTACTCTGTGGAGGATGTGCAAGTGAATCAGTATCTTCAGACCTGTGGAGTGGAGAAGAATGGAATCTCAGAATGAGAGGGACTGAAATCTTCATTGAACTTAAAGTTGTCGCTCTTGAAGGCTGCAAAATCGACGCTCAGTTCAGGCGCCAGAGACATCACTTCAATTGTTGTGCCTTCAGTGTATAGTGCTTAATATCCCGTTTAAGAAATAATTGGAATGTCCTTCATTATGCTTTTCAAAATACTGTGTAATCCCGAAACTTTGGCTATGGGAAGGGGAGACAATATTTTTTTAAATCTATGCAAGTGATGCTAAATGATGTTAATAATAGTGGCATTTGGATGTAACAATACACATCAACCAAGTTTGTGAGTATGTCTTGGGTACATCATTTCCTTAATTGTATATAATATATTGCCTTATAGTTTTTATTGATAAAGAACATTAAGTTAACAAACCTATATGACATGTATGCACTGTTTGAATTTGTAAATTATTTTAAGAACACTTTTATTGGGATTTGAATTACCCATATAGTGCCTTCATGCGAGATAATCGTTTCTGATAGATACATCTGCCAGTGGATTCCTCACCTTGTGAATATCCCCTTGCGTCAGCAACATTCGGATATTCTTTTTGTAGCATCGCGCTGACGTGGACGACGTCACAGAGGCACGGCATCGCGAGTGACTCTGCCGACGTCACCGACACCATAATAGGCCCACACCGGCGTGATGACATCAGTTCCCTTTTTTCCGCGTCATCGACGCTAACGGTTTCGGGGAATCTCTGTAGCTGTTAGTAACTTTGTTACTGTTTTCTTGCTTCTTTGTCTCGCTGAAGATGTCGACTAAGAAGACCGGGTTCAAGGCATGTGGAGAGTGAGGCAAAATGATGTCGATTAAGGACCCGCACGAGGATTGTATCTGGTGTCTGAGTTCAGACCATGATGTCGAAGGCTGTTCTTCGTGTAAGAAGATGAACCCAAAGGCACTTTGTGAGAGGGAAACTAAACTTCTGGTGGCAAAGTTGAGAGGAAGAAAAGAAAAGAAGACTTTGAGATCGCGTTCGAGAAGGGCGAGGTCGAGGTCAAGATCCCGCACGGCGTCGCCTTCGAGGTCATCATCCGATCATGCTTCGAAAGAAGCATAAAAATCGAAGGCATGGATCTCGACATCACTCCGGTAAGGATTCGGACTCGAGAACGAAGTCGCCTAAGAGGAGACATGGAAAGGATGTAGTGTCTCCATCACCAGAGGTCTTGGATCCAGAAGGTGAGGCTTCGCCTTTGAAGTCGCAGGTTCAATCTCCGGCTCCGGTTTCGAATCCATCTCAGGCGCAGTCTCCGGCTCGAGAGGATGAAGAGGTCCCTTTGATTGGGGGCTCGATGTCTATGACACATCCACCTGTGGAAGAGGAGGCAAATCCGGAACCTCTGAAGGGTCAGTCTGTGGGTTCTTACCCACCTTTCCCAGCTCCAGGTTAAGACCCTACTGCGTTTTTAAATGCTATGTATGGAATCTATTCCAGAGCAGTGTACCCCTCTGGTGCACCTTCGGGTCCCATGGGTCCTCTGGTGTATAATTTAGGAGCTCCCCACTCCTATGCTCCAGCTCCCTTTATGCATTTTATGCCGGCTCCGATGCCGCCTTGGCATTACTCTGCGCTGCCGAGGTCGTTGACGCTGATACCGCCGTCGCTGGCTCCGAGTCGACCTCGAGAATGGCGCCCTGCGCCTTCGGATTCGATCTCAATGTCGATACCGGCTCCGTCGGAGTCGTTCACGGATTCAACTGCGCAGATGTTGAAAGAGAGATCCAGAAGGGATGCTCAGCGCCTTATAGAGGAGCAAAGATATAGAGAAGCTGAGGCTGAGATGGAAGAAGGTGAGCTTCAGGAGGACTGTTTTGAAGATCTAGGAGAAGCCAGTGGTTTGGAGCTTTCTCCTGATTGGGAGCAGCCATCTGTGTCTGATGCCCCTTCAAAGGACGTTACGCCATACCACATGGTCATGAGGAAGGCTGCAGAACTTTCACATTTAACTTTGCCTACAGTGGAATATAAGTCCAATCTCTTGACTGAGGTCCTCCATTCCCCAAGTTCTGTTATCGAACCGTTGCTTCCCTTTAATGAAGCATTAACTGAACCTATTTTGGAGGTTTGGAGCAAGCCTCTTACAGCTCCTGCAGTGGCTAAAAGTGTTGCAAGGAGGTATAGAGTTGCACCTGGGGATCCTGAATGTTTATCCTCGCATCCTTTGCCTGAAAGTCTGGTTATTCAGGCAGCCTGTTCAAAAAAGACTGTGGGTGCATTCCCTCAAGTGCCTGGGGATAAGGAATCCAAGAAACAGGATCAGATTGCGAAGAAGTCTTTCTGTTCAGCAAGTATGGCTTTAAAATCGACCAATGCCACTTGCCTTTTGGGGAGATATATACATGCCCTGATGGACTAAAATTCCTGAGGACAGCAGGAAGGATTTTAATGAGGTATTGGCCGATGCACAGGTGGCTGCTCGCCAAGTGATTCAGAGTGGGCTAGACACTGCTGATTCAGTTGCTCGCATCATGGGAACTGCTGTTGCCTCTAGAAGGGCTGCCTGGCTGAAGTCATCTGCATTTAATGCGGATGTTCAGGCTGCGTTGTTGGATTTGCCTTTTGATGGTGTTGGACTATTTGGTAAAAAAGCTGATGCAGCTTTGGAAAGATTTAAGGACAGAAGGGCTACTGCCAAATCTTTGGGGCTGCAGACCAGAGGTTCATCAACTAAAAGGTATAGAGGTTTTGGACGTTCTTCGTTTTGTCCCTACCGTCAAGTTCAACACCAGCAGCAGTAACAGCAAAATCTGCTGTATACGTCATACAGGGATAAGCAAAGAGCTCATCCTCGAGGACGTCATGCCTCCTCCACCTCTTCCAACACCCAGCCACAGAAAAGCGGCCCTAGATCCCCCATTCTGGATCATGCGGGTCCTGTAGGGAGTCGGCTTATCTATTTTCTACGGGATTGGGAATCGGTTACATCAGATATTTGGTTTCTCAATCTCATAGAAAATGGGTATGCTCTTCCCTTTTGGGAATTCCCTCCGAATTACCCTCCTTGGCAAGGTTTTTGCACGGAGGAACACCTGTTACTCCTGCAGGAGGAAGTCCAGACACTGTTAAGAAAGGGTGCGATAGAGATGGTTCCAGAGCAGGATAGGGGTCAGGGATGCTACTCCCAGTATTTCCTGATACCCAAGAAGGATGGCAGACTTCGTCCAATCCTGGATCTCAGGATCTTGAACCTTTATCTAAAACAGGAGAAGTTCAAGATGCTCTCCCTTGCCCAGGTTCTTCAGGCGCTGATGGAAGAAGACTGGATGGTGTCAATAGACTTGCAGGATGCATATTTTCACATCCCTATCCTGCAGTCACACAGGAAGTATCTCCGTTTTACGGTAAGATCGCAACATTACCAGTTTGTGGTTCTACCGTTTGGTCTTACTACTGCGCCTCGAGTCTTCACCAAGGTGATGGCTGTGGTGGCAGCACATCTCAGAAGATCAGGATACTGGTATTCCCATATCTGGAAGATTGTCTGATCAAAGCAGAATCTCCAGAGAAGGTGCTCCATCATCTGCAAGTGACAACTCAGTTGTTGTACAGGTTGGATTTTTCGATAAATGTGCCCAAATCTCACCTTGTGTCGTCCCAGCGCAACCTGTTCATAGGTGCGGTACTGGATACAACTGTGTGTCGTGCATTCCCTCCTCCTCAAAGGATTCGCGACATACAGGAGTTGATTCCTTAATTTTACAATGGAGCGGTCGTTCCAGTCCTGAAGGTCCTTCGC
Organism: Lissotriton vulgaris; assembly: GCF_964263255.1. Taxonomy (NCBI): domain Eukaryota; kingdom Metazoa; phylum Chordata; class Amphibia; order Caudata; family Salamandridae; genus Lissotriton; species Lissotriton vulgaris. The sequence continues at coordinate 1,382,535,946 of NC_141691.1, read as the reverse complement.
CTGCTCGGTCTGATGGCTTCCTGCATTCTGTTGGTCAACAATGCACGCTGGCACATGAGGGCACTCCAGTGGTGCCTCCGCAAGCAGTGGTATCAACACAACAGAGATCTCAGGGAGTCTGTGAGGATCTCCAGAGAAACTGCAGCGGATCTGACTTGGTGGGGAGTGGAAGGCAACCTGTCTCAAGGGAAGCCCTTTCAACTGCCTCCAGCTGTGGCCACAGTGAAAACGGATGCATCCACTCTAGGGTGGGGTGCTCATCTGGCGGATCTGGAGGTCAAGGGTCTTTGGTCCCCAGAGGAAAGGTTGCTTCACATCAACCTTCTGGAATTGCGGGCGATACGTTTGGCACTCAAGGCCTTCCTCCCTTCCCTTCGCGGTCGGTCGGTTCCAGTCCTGATGGACAACACCACCGCGGTGTGGTATGTCAACAAACAGGGAGGAGTAGGGGCGCAGTGTCTCTGCAGAGAGGCTCTGCGTCTCTGGTCCCGGCTTCAGGACCATCAGATTTGTCTGATGGCAAATCATCTGGCCGGAGTTCTGAACATTCGTGCAGACAGTCTCAGTCGGCAGTTCTCAGCCGACCACGAGTGGAGGCTCCATCCGGAGGTAGTTCGTCACGTCTTTCGGATGCGGGGAACTCCTCAGGTGGACCTGTTCGCCACTCGCGAGAATGCTCACTGCCCGTCATTCTGCAGTCTCCAGTATCCGATGCTGGGAGCTTTGGGGGACGCGTTTCAGTTGAGTTGGGACTCAAGACTCCTTTACGCGTTTCCTCCCATACCCTTGATTCCTCGGGTACTGAGGAAGATTCGCCAAGACCGGGCCCAAGTCATATTGGTCGCCCCGGATTGGCCAAGAAGGGTGTGGTACACAGATCTTCTCCACCTCTCCTCATGCCCGCCGTTCCATCTCCCTTTCAGGGCAGATCTCCGCTCTCAGATGGAGGGGAAGGTTCTACACCCCCACCTCCAGACCTTACACCTTCATGCCTGGAGATTGAACGGGGCAACCTGAATTAACTTTCTCTCCCACCTGATGTGGTAGATGTCATTCTGTCAGCCAGACGTGACTCCACCAAATCTATCTAATCATACAGATGGTCTAAATTTGTCACTTGGTGTGGAGAGAAATCTGTTGACCCATTGAAGGCTTGTTTATCTGATATACTACAATTTGCTCTTTCTTTGGCGCAGCAAGGGTTTGCTGTTGCCACTGTCAGGGGTTATCTTTCGGCTTTGTCGGCTTTTCTTTTTTTGCCGATCAGCCGTCATTGTTCAAATCTCCTGTGGTTTTAAGATTTTTGAAGGGCCTTACAAATAAATTTCCTCCTACTCCCTTTATTGTGCCTCAATGGGACTTAAATCTGGTGCTTACTTTCCTGATGGGTTCTCCTTTCGAACCTTTGCACAAATGTCCCTTGAGACTTTTGTCTTTTGAGACTGTCTTCCTGGTTGCTATTACCTCTGCAAGGAGGGTAAGTGAGCTTCAAGCTCTTAGTTCGAAGCCCCCATTCTTGACCATTCTTGCTAATCGAATGGTACTTAGGACCAGGGCTACTTTTCTGCCTAAGGTGGTGACTCCCTTCCATCTAGGACAGTCTATTACCCTTCCTACCTTCTATCCTCCCCCTCACCCTTCCAAGGAGGAGGAGAGACTTCATTGCTTGGACCCAAGAAGGGTGGCGAGCTTCTACCTGGACAGAACTAGAGAGTTCAGAGTAGATGACCAGCTCTTTGTTGGATTTGCTGGCTGCAAGAAAGGAAAAGCGGTGCACAAGCACACACTTTCAAGATGGATCATACTATGCATCAAGATCTGCTACTCCCAGGCGGGTAAGGAACCTCGAGAGAGTATAAGGGCTCACTCTACTAGAGCAAATTCTTCCAACATCTGCTTTGTCTATGGGTGTACCTGTAGAGGACATTTGTAGGGCGGCAACTTGGGCCTCCCTCCACACTTTTGCGAAGCATTACTGCTTGGATTCTGAAGTGACAAGGGACGGCCACTTTGCGCGTTCTGTCCTTCAGGACTTTCTGGTATAGGAGAGTGGACACCCTCCTCCGGGAGTGAGGACTGCTGTGGGACTCTATTCACAAGGTGAGGAATCCACTGGCAGATGTATCTATCAGAAGAACAAGTTACTTACTTTCGGTAACGCTTTTTCTGGTAGATACAGTATCTGCCTGTGGATCCCTCACATACCCACCCGCCTCCCCGTTGTCCACTCTTCTATTCCTTAGATCAGTGGTTCCCAAACTTTTTTGACCCGTGGCTCCCTTTACCTAATTGGCAGTTGGCTGTGGCTCCCCACCATTTTTTTACCCGCGCACCGGGGTGCAGCGGCGCACCCTTTGGGAACCACTGGTCTACATGAAGAATCAAGTCTAGACGTGATGAAGGATTCAGAGAGTAGCCATCACTGTCATAAAACTTTATTTGCAATCACAAAGATCTTATAAAGTACATCTCAATGCATAAAGCATTCCCACTAAAAGTAACCAGGCTAGAGAAAGGCTCAAGGAGCTCTGTGGCGTTACAAGAAGTTTACGTGAGGAAGTTTACGTGAGGTGGCTCTGATCATGGGCATCCGCAGAAATGTTTTCGGGGGGGACACACATTTTTTACTTAATCACCATCCCCCTTGCAACCTTTCCCCCTCTGCCTTGCACCCTTCTCCCCCTCCACCTTGCACCCTTCTCCCCCTCCCCCTTGTACCCTACTCTACCTCCGCCTTGCACCCTTTTCTACCTTGCACCATTCTCCCATCTTCCTTACACCCTTCTCCCCTTTGCCTTGCACCCTTCTCCCCTCTGCCTTGCACCCTTCTCCCCTCTGCCTTGCACCCTTCTCCCCTCTGCCTTGCACCCTTCTCCCCTCTGCCTTGCACCCTTCTCCCCTCTGCCTTGCACCATTTTCCCCACTGCCTTGCACCCTTCTTTTCTCTGCCTTGCACCCTTCCTCCCTCTGCCTTGCACCCTTCTCCCCTCTGCCTTGCACCATTCTCCCCACTGCCTTGCACCCTTCTTTTCTCTGCCTTGCACCCTTCTCCTCTCTGCCTTGCACCCTTCTCCCCTCTGCCTTGCACCCTTCTCCTCTCTACCATGCACCCTTCTCCTCTCTACTATGCACCCTTCTCTACCTTGCACCCTTCTCCCCTCTTCCTTGCACCCTTCTCCCCTCTGCCTTGCACCCTTCTCCTCTCTACCATGCACCCTTCTCCTCTCTACCATGCACCCTTCTCCTCTCTACTATGCACCCTTCTCTACCTTGCACCCTTCTCCCCTCTGCCTTGCACCCTTCTCCTCTCTGCCTTGCACCCTTCTCCTCTCTGCCTTGCACCCTTCTCCTCTCTACCATGCACCCTTCTCCTCTCTACCATGCACCCTTCTCCTCTCTGCCTTGCACCCTTTTCCCCCCTGCCTTGCACCCTTCTCGGCCACCCCTTGCACCCTTCCCACCCAATGGAGGGGGCTGCCACCTGGAACAATGGCACCATTTCAAAAGCATGATGGTCTCCCCATGCCTAAAAATGAATGTGTCCGTCTGCAACGCGACTGGTGCTAATGTAAAGCGCTCTGATGCCTTCGGGTGGAGTTTGCGCCATATAAAACTGCAAAAAAATACTTAGTAGGGGGCCTTGTGCTGCTTTTGGGGAGCATTGAATCAGATGACGTAGTAAACGCCCGTAACCCTGCCCCCACCCACCCAACGCTCTCCACCAGGACCCTGACCCTGCACCCACCCACCCAAAGCTCCCCACCAGGCCTCTCACCCTGCACCCACCCACCCAACGCTCTCCACCAGGCCCCTGACCCTGCACCCACCCACCCAATGCTCTCCGCCAGGACCTGACCCTGCACCCACCCACTCAACGCTCTCCACCAGGCCCCTGGCCATGCACCTTACTTGGCATCTATCTAGGTTTTGGTTTTTTAAAGAACCTACGATTCTCTCTCCAACCCCTAGGTCGCGCTCACTCTTTCTCTGTCGCTCTGTTACTCTCACTCCCATCTCACTCCCATCTACTCATATGGTGGCCTTTGCACAGAAGCCGGATGGAAAACAATGTCCTGCCATCTACATAGCACTTAACCCTAATATCCATCTACCCTGCACTGCACCTTTCAGGTCTTTCACCTTTCCTTATTCATTTATGTCAAACTTTTTTCCTCTCCCCTTGTGCCCTACTTTTCCCTCATCAATCTTTCCTTTTCACTCGAGTCGGGAGAGGCGATCGACGCAATAATAAAGAAGAGCAGAGGTGCGGTGCAGTATAACAGAGAACCACACCTTTGCTAACAAGCAAGAGTAGGGCAGGAAGGGACAGAGACGGCATGTGGTGGAGAGGGCGGAGGACGGTGTGCGATGGAGAGGGCCGAGGACGGTGTGCGATGGAGAGGGCCGAGGACAGGGTGTGATGGAGAGGGACAGAGACGGCATGTCTCCCCAAGGTAATGCAATCCTGTCGTGGGAGCTCTAGGCTTCTGTAACTGCAGTATGGCCCATTGTCATTCTGTGTGAGAGAATCGCCACAGACAGAATGACAATGGGGCTAATTGACAGACTGCAGGTCTGGGAGGAGCTGTTGAAGCCTCTTCATCACTACAAAGAAATGTGATCTGGCCTCCAACAGCGAGTGCTGACGGCATTTCTCCCCAGTATGGAGCGCTGCGCTGCAATTTCCCACATCGTGCCGCGGCGCCCCTGGCTCCTCATAACGGCGCACCAGGGCGCCGCGGCGCACAGTTTGGGAATCGCTGCCTTAGATAATGGCAATGTTTTGATGTATATATGTTAATCTCAAAAGTAGTGTTTTATTCTACTTGAATTACTGCATTGTCTTTACACTGTGTGTGTTATCTTGACTATTGTATACTGTGTATATATCTACTGTTGTCGGTCCGTCCGTGTGCCTCGAAGGCACGGAAAAAAGGGCGGAACTGATGTCATCACGCTGGCGTGGGCCTATTATGGTGTCGGTGACGTCAGCGGAGTCGCGTGCGATGCCGTGCCTCTGTGACGTCGTCCACGTCGGCGCGAAGCTACAAAAACAATTTCCGAATGTTGTGGACGCAAGGGGATATTCACAAGGTGAGGAATCCACAGGCAGATATTGTATCTACCTGAAAAAGCGTTACCGAAGGTAAGTAACTTGTTCTTTACTGCCAAGTGATAAAACGTTGGAATATCAGAGACAGATATTTACCTTGCTCCTACGTTTCTTTTTTTTAAATTAAGTTTTAATTGGTTAACTTAAATTATATTAGATGCGAACTGTTTCATGGACTTAATGCAGTCTTTGAAGAAAACTACCTGTTGTAATGAATGATGTTTCATTCGTAAGAGAATATCTGCAACATTGCAGACTGTAGAGAGCATTAAAGAAAACAAACTATAGATCTGAGACATTTTCCAGGCTCCAGATGATATATGAATTATTATTGCTGTTAAGCTCTTCTTGCCCTTTAGCAAGGGTATGTTCAAGATATGGGCAAAGTGGTTTATTTTGTATTTTATTTTTTTAACCAAATACCTCCTCATTAATTTATAATGGCTTTGCTGTTTATGTATTAAGTAAATAAAAAGCACTGGAAAACTGATTTGTCTACTTGACGATTTACATGTTTCAAGTGAGATTGAATGCCGCACTGGTGGATTTGTCATAATAAACATATCTGTTATTAACATTCACTAGTCTCTGTTGGTTTTATGAGAAATTAAACTAATTTGTGCATGTTCCCTTTTACTTAAAATATTGTAACTATTAAAATCCATATATTTCCAGGTACATATATGTTTTAGTAACAGGTCTGTCTTAACTTATTTTCTATGTCAATGAATGATTCCAACTAGGCACTATAATCAAGAGAGAGTAACCCATAAAAGCACAGGGAACTGGGTAATTCAACAATAAAACAAAGAATTGTTCCCCTGGTGTAGTCTTATTGATGCTTCCACTACCTTGGAAGCTATATGCTTACTATTCAATCTCATTCAGCATGCGTATTTATAGATATTCTCCCTATTCACAGGGGCTAATAACCATTCATTCCCTCGCATTCATTCTAACACTTTATCACCACTTATATACAAAGAATACTGTGTTTCACTTTTGAGTTAGCACAAAAGGGGTTCGAAATGAAGTATAATATACCCAGAGTTTACAGATTATAATTTGACAATGCAGATTGCGTTTACACTTTTATATTTATTAAGATTTTTTAAGATTTAAGTCTCAAAAGACACATTTTTAAAAAACACATTTAAAAAAAACCAATCAATGTGGATAATATTGTATCGTAACCTTCAACACAATTTATGAACTGCGTTAGAAAATATTTAAAAAACAATTGAAGGAGGAGTTACTCTCGCAACCAAGATGGCCGCGTAAGCTCCCGGCTCCGCCGACCGCCGCCAGTAGCTCATGAATCCTGATATTGATCCTGAAATCGTTCCAGACTTCCGTGTGGCTGAAGTGTTGCAGAGCAAAAAGGTGTAATCCCGAGATTTCCATCTCCTCGACTGACGGAGCTACGCCGTGTTTTCATTCTCGGCCTAACCCAGCGTGGAAGCCGGGGCCTCGATTTCTAACCCACCCGGGTCAGAGTTGAACAACATCGGCCGCGGGACTTGGGCGGCGTCCGGTCTCCCGAAGTGGAGAATATCCTGATCGGTCTGGATGGTGATACGGTGGCCAGGTGGATTTTAAGGATACGGCGGTGGGACGCACCGGTTGCTGTGTGTGGGAGTCCGTTGCCCGAAGACCCTGCTGACCTCCCGGGGTCGACGGGCTTGGATCCTCGCTTGCGGCGACGGTGTCTAGACCGCAAGAATGACGGGTGCCCTCCGTTAATGTCGAACCCGCTTGTACCTGTTACCCTGGAGTAGTCGACCTCCGGGGCCAGAGGTCCGATCTATTGCTACGCGAGAAGATATGGAGCGGGTGGAATGTACGCCATCGCTGCAGACCATAATGGCCACCATTGGGGCGCTTCACTTGTCGGTGGCCGCCATCATCCACAAAATGGACGTAACAGCCGAGAGTATGTGTCTGAGACCGGACTACGACTCTTCAATAGCTTTGGAACACGTTGGGTTACCCGCGATTCAGGGCATGCCAGTGATAAAGGACCCCGAGCGGAAACCTGATCTGGTGTGTTCAGTCGGCTCCCAAACAACAGCTAGCGAGCCTGAAATTATCAATAACTCTGCATACTCAATGCCGATACCGCCCAAGATGGGCACAGCTGACTCTATACTCCCGGATTATTTTATCAGTGACTATCGGATTGATACATCATTCTTTTTCTCCCAGTTGACTCAATCACGTTCTAGTGCCTCACTGTTGGTGGACAGGTATCTCCTTTTGATTCGTGGACTTCAGTACTAACACGTTGGATTCGATCGCACCGCACTGACTTTGACTCTCTTGAACGTTTTGATTCTCCTGTTGGGATGGCGGTTTGAGCGGAGAGAGCTCGCACAAAAAATTGGAGTGGCCAGGGTTGAGTCTGATTGTACGGGTTTGATAATACGGCTGTATTCGATACGGGACTTGTAGCCTACAATGATGCGGGACTCGGGTGGTTTTTACAAACTCCCCCGGTTGTATTGTAATTGCAGCTTCACAGTGTCTTGACCATAATACGGGGTGGTTTGCTTCTGGCGGTGAGGGAGGGGGGCCGGGGGCATGTATGATATTTCCTTCTCCACTCTTTACCTTCTTTTAGGATTTAGATGTGGGGCGACAGGCACGCTGCTAGTGGGGTTAGGCCGTAGCCATTGCAGGGGTGCAGGGTGGGGGAAACGGGGGAGGGTTTTTAATTTTGTCTTTGTTTAGTTCTATGGCCTTTTTTCTCTTTCTTTTTCTCCTTTCTACAAGAGGCGGGTTGCTTATCCTGAATCGATCTCTTTCACATAATCTGGGTGTCTGTTTCGGCTTTAATTATCCTGAATCGTGAGTTGGACGAAATTTACTGGCATCAGCTCAACAGGGTTTCGGATCGTATTGTTACTCTCTTTTTATATAACTGTTCATGTTGAGGTCTTACTCTCCTGTATACTGATTTTACTAAATTGGCTTATTCGCCCACTCATCGTTGAAATGTATTTTACCGTATGACACCTGATATGTGTAATATTTCCTCTTGTTTTTCTTCTTTCAATAAAAATATATATATAAAAAAAATTGAAAACAGTTAAAAAGTTTTGGTTGTCTATTTTCAATTTCAAACCCGCACAGATTTTTTTATCAGCAATCCAAAACACACAAAATACTTAAAAAATACAATCTTATATGTATATTTAAAATAAAATAAAATGAAAACCCAGCAAAAAAAGAGGATTTTTCGTGTGTCGACGCGTTTCGGTGGTTCCTGACTTTACGTTCCACCTTCCTCAGGACTAATGATTAAAAACAAATCATGCTTAAACCAGAAAGGACAGGATCCCATTCAAGGAGTCTTGTGGGTCCGTAACTAATTGGATTTTCTTATTCCAGCTCAACTAATATTACGTCTCAGATTATTTCAATTCTTCTGAGGGAACATAACTTAGTATTTTTCTGGTCCTTATGAGGATGGAAATATCACTTGTTGCTCCATAGTGTGCTGCTCGAAATCCCAGATACTTTCTTTTCTGGTGACTCGTGTTTATCATCACTCTTATTCCTTAGATAGGATCATTCAATCAGACCAGTGTATGATTCTTTAAGGTAAATTTTCCTGTGACCTGTACGTCGCGACCAGGATCGGTAATGGACGCGTCGACACATGAAAAATCCCCTTTTTTGCTGGGTTTTCATTTTATTTTATTTTATTTTAAATATACATATAAGATTGTATTTTTTAAGTATTTTGTGTGTTTTGGATTGCTGATAAAAAATCTGTGCGGGTTTGAAATTGAAAATAGACAACCAAAAATGTTTAACTGTTCTCAATTGTTTAACTATTTTCAAACGCAGTTCATAAATTGTGTTAAAGGTTACGAGACAATATTATCCACATTGATTGTTTTTTTTTAAATGTGTTTTTTAAAAATGTGTCTTTTGAGACTTAAATCTTAAAAATTCTTAATAAATATAAAAGTGTAAACGCAATCTGCTTTGTCAAGTTATAATCTATAAACTCTGGGTATATTATACTTCATTTCGAACCCCTTTTGTGCTAACTCAAAAGTGAAACACAGTATCCTTTGTATATAAGGTGTGATAAAGTGTTAGAATGAATGCGAGAGAATGAATGGTTATTAGCCCCTGTGAATAGGGAGAATATCTATAAATACTCATGCTGAATGGCATTGAATAGTAAGCATATAGCTTCCAAAGTAGTTGGAATGTTGTAATGGAAAAGATCTGTAGTCCACAGTAAACTTATAAAACAGAAGTATGTTTAATGAGAAGCTGCAGTATTCAACTGGTGTCCCTCTCCAGGCTAGCAGGCAACTGCCTTCACAAAGCAAGGAGAAAGAACACAAAGAAATGAAGAATCCAAGAGAATGCACAGGTTAAAGAAACAGTGCTAAATAAGTAAATCAAGATACAACATATCCTCTTTCCTTCACTTAATGCAAAAAGAGAGAAGGAGGAAAAGGGAAGAAAAAAAAAACAAAGGAAAGGAAGCAAACTAAGAATCATCACAGTAATAGTCACGTAAGTAAGAAGTGGGTTTCCTAACCCTTCTAGCTAAGCTCCTATCTACTTCAGATGAAACATCAACCACATCCTTCCCCTTTACAATCGCACCACTCAGACCATCACTTTGATTTTTCTTGTGAAGAGCCACCCTTCTAAGGTTCCAATGTTCACCATTACATAAAGTAACAAACTTATCATGAACAGATTTGACCTGGAATGGCCCCCTAAACTTCGTCAAACCACCACAAATTCGACCAGGTTTCACTTTGACCCAATCATTCGCCCTTATTTTTGATGTGTCAACACGCACCACTTCCTCCACCTTCTTTTCACCACCTTGATTACCCAAACCCATGCACTCTTTCATCCAAGCTGGAATTAACTTTGTACCAGCAGATAATTCATCAATCAGTTTTAAAAAAGGTCTTACAGCACTCTCAAGAGTACTCTCTCGTCTGACACCCTTCACAATCAATCCCTTTACTTTACCCAACACACCATCCTTAGCCATACTCTCATCCCATTCTACCTTTCCAACAGCACCTGAACAAAATTCCACAATATCTCCCACAGGAGCCACTGAACCCTCCTTCAAAAATGACTCAACACCAGACCGATCAACTTCCTCCCATGGTAACGGAAGTCTCGACAAACCATCCGCTTGGTTATCCTTCCAACCAGGGATATAATCCACTCTGTACAAGAACTCCTGAAGCCTTGCCGCCAATCTTGCCAACCTCGCTGAGCATTTCCCAGCACCACCAGGCGACAATATCCGTACTAAGGGCTTGTGATCAGTCTGCAATCTGAAATGAAAACCCCACAAGTGCATCCTGAAGTATTCACAGCCCCATGCAGCGGCAAGTGCTACTCTCTCTATAATAGAGTAGTTCCTCTCAGAAACAGTAAGGGACCTAGATGCAAACGCTACAGTCTTTTTACCTGAAGGATGAACCTGTGCCAGCACAGCGCCCAACCCAACACCACTTGCATCAACAGTCAAAACAGACTCTAATTTAGTATCAAAAGGTGTTAAAATACCAGCATCACAAATCTCTTTTTGTAATCCCCTCAAACGCCCTCTGCTGTTCTTCACACCAACTGAACTTGCAACCCTTTCTCAGTAACTTCCTTATTTTCTCAGTTTTGTCCGCAAAATTCCGGACAAATTTTGCATAATATTCTATGAGGCCCAAACATGACCTCAACTGATCTCTATCAACAGGCGCCGGCACTTTCCTTATAGATTCCAACAAATCACGCTTAGGTCTCACTCCCTCAGCTGACAAGGTATAACCCAAATACTCTACCTCTTCCACAGCAAACTTACATTTGTCCTTTCTCAAGGTCAAACCTGCAGCCTCCATCCTGTCCAACACCTCCTTCAAGATCACATCATGCTCTTCCTTCGTCTTCCCAAAAAGCAACAAATCGTCTTGAAAATGTGCCAAATTATTCACCCCTTTCAGCACAGAACCCATCATTCGCTGGAACACTCCTGCTGCCGATGCCAACCCGAACGGCATCCTTGTGAACTGAAAAATGCCCTCAGATGTGATAAACGCCATAAGATGTTTCGACTCACCATGCAATTTGATCTGATGGTAGGCACTACGCAAGCCTAATTTGGAAAAAAAACTTCCCTCCCTTTAATAATAGTACCAGCTCATTAATATTCGGAAGGGGAAAACTATCTACAATAATGTTGCGATTTAATGTGCGCAAGTCAACACAGAATCTGTACTTGCCATCCGATTTGGTCGTGATCACAACTGGCGAAATCCAGCTTGAGGTTTCAATCTGCTCGATAACCCCCTGTTCCAACTTTCACCCAACATTTTCTTGACTTCGCACCTAGCTACAATGGGTACTTTCCTAACTTTATGTTGCATTGGAACAACATTCGGTTTCAGCATGATCTTGTGTGCATACCCTTTCAACTCACCAATCTCTTCCTTAAACAGCTCAGGCATTCCATCAACAATCGACTGTGTAGGTACCTCATCCACCACCATCACCTGGTCTTTCGCTCTCGGATTCAACACAATATGCAAATCATACTGATGTTCCCAGCCTAACATAGGTGGACCCGATTGAGCAACATACACTTTGCCCCTAACTAATCTGCCCTTGAATGAAATGTTGGCAGACCTAAATCCAATGATATCAATCTTTTCTCCTTGAAACCCACCAGGATTGATATCCCTTGGTGCTAACTCAACCTTAGGCCACTTCAAACTAAATAAACATAAAGGAATGATGGTCCAGAATGACCCAGAATCAACCATCAACTCCACCTGCTCACTATCAATCACAAACATGGCTTTGGGTCTTATCTTCCTCCTGGGATTCATTTCTGACTCTTCATCACTCACACACAAAATCTTGTCAGCTCCCTCTACGCCAACAATCGTTGCTACATCCACCGGTTCTTGTTGGACAACAGCAATCTTTTCTCTTCCCAAAGACTTGCACATTCTTGAGAAGTGTCCCCGCTTCCCGCATTTCATACAATCCTTGTCAAAAGCAAAACATTTCTTATATTCAGCAGTATGGTACGTACTACCGCACCTTGAACACATCTTTTCTCTATTTCTGTATGCTTTATTACTATAGGTATTCTTAAACCTTTTCCCCACATTCTTCTCATTCTTTCATATGATTTCTTACTACCAACAGCACCCACTTCCTCCAAGGAATCAATACACGATACATTCTCCTTCATATTGTCCTTGCGTTCCATCTCCTTCATGCATGCACCCGACTCTTCAACAACTTTTGCAATGTCAATTGCATTCTGCAAAGAGGGGTTCTTTGCTGCCCACAGTTTTTCTTGCATCTTCTTGTTCTTGCATTGAACAATAAGTTGGTCTCTTATCATTTCATCCCTGATGTTTCCAAAATTACACTTCAAGGACAATTCTCGTAGTCGAGTAACGAACTGATCAACACTTTCATCTTGACGCTGAGGTTGTGTATAGAACTTATGCCTTGCCATGACAATGTTCACTTCCTTCGAATATCTTTTTTAAGACGTACTTTCGCCTCCAAATATACATTAGTTATAACTCTCCCTTCTGCATTTGTCCCAGGAGATAAAAACTTGAAAGCATGCTGGCCCTCTTTCCCCAAAGTGCTCAATAGCAATGCTCGTTTCCTTGTAGGGCTAAAATCTTTTCCATCAATAGCCTCAAAATAATTCTCAAAAACTTCAATCCATTCCTCCCACTCAATTTGAGGATCGCCGCTTTGCTGCAAAAACAATGGTGGCATTACCACACTGTTGCTATCCATTTTTGTTAATATGGTGTACCTTGTCTTTCTTGTAGTAGTACACACTTCGATTTTCACTGTAAATCCCTTTTTATTCTCACTCAGCAAAGATTCAAATTAAAACGTTACAGATTTATGCAGAAATACATGTACTTGGTAGGAATGCAGGAAGTTCTAATGATCGTACATGCGAAGACCGGCTGTCTCATTAAAAAAAAAAAAATCTTTTCTCTTGCTCAAGAAACTTTAAAATTAAAACGTTACCGTTTTGAACACGAAATTTCCGCTTGTTTCTTCTACAATATTACTCTTTCTTCACCGTTTCACACAAGGCTTCCTTTGGCGCATTACTTAGCAAAGGCTTCCTTCGGCGCGTTACTTAGCAACCACTTAGCAACCATTTGTTTATAAAATGGCCGCCACTACGTTGGACGCAGCGTCACTACGTGAGGACGTAACGAGGCGTTGTTAAGACGTGACGAGGCGTCTTCCAGAAACAATAGCAATGGCAGTGTTCTGCGGCAAAGAGTCTCGTGGAAGAGTCTCGTGGTAAGCGTTAACTGCGGTTTTTTTTTTTTTAAATCGCACACGGAGTAACTCGCACTGCTATGAAAACGGAAAATAACAAATTTGCAAAAGAATATTAAACTCACACGCAGGCTTTACTCACGTATGTACGTAAATTTCATTTTTACAGTTCTTCACAAAGACTCCTCTTTCCACAACCCTTTAAAATCCGTTTGATTAAAAAAGAAAACAGACTTCCAGTTGCACGGTTACAGCGCGCTAACTTGAAATAGTTGAACTTCACTGTCGATTCCTCCAGCACCTTTAAATCACGCGTGGTTCTCTTCACCAGTTGATTAATCTTTTTTAACATTTTCTTCTTCTTTCTTTTATCATCTGTTATTTCTTTTCAGCTTCTGTTTTCTATCATCCTCTGCTTATCTTCTGCTAGCCAAAAATCGCCAAAAATGTTGTCATGGAGAAGATCTGTAGTCCACAATAAACTTATAAAACAGAAGTATATTTAATGAGAAGCTGCAGTATTCAACTGGTGTCCCTCGCCAGGCTAACAGGCAACTGCCTTCACAAAGAAAGGAGAAAGAACACAAAGAAATGAAGAATCCAAGAGAATGCACAGGTTAAAGAAACAGTGCTAAATAAGTAAATCAAGATACAACAGGGAGCATCAAAAAGACTACACCAGGGGAACAACTCTTTGTTTTATTGATGATTCCAACTAGGTGCATTATTGCTAACAGGAACTCCTATGAATGGATCAATTTAAGTTTTTATGGCTTTATTTAATTTTTTTTAACTTACAAGTACCAACACAGATCTTTATCATGCTTGGTTCACCTTTACAAATTAAATTACTTTTATCTTTCTAGGTAGGAAGACGCATTACATTATAACATTGCCCTGAGCAACACTGCTATTTTCAGACTTTTGCACTCCAAGACCTCATTCCCTTCAATTCCATATTCTCCTTGCTTACCATTGGAAACTACCTAATTCTTCTCACTGTACTACCTCATTGTTCTCTAAAAACTGATCTCTACCTATCACACTCCTGGATTTCCCTCTTCACCAATATCTGAAGTTGCTAACCTTTTTGGATTTCTGCAAAATATGGCTGAGTTTTAGGCCTCTAGCTAAAACACAGGCTCAAAGCCAACGTGACAAATTGAGACTGGGGATGTGGTAGACTGTAATCCACTTGCACATTCCACGAGGATGGTGTGATATGGGCCACAGTCAGTCATGTGAAGCTTACTGAATTATTTGTTAATGAGCTCCATGACTCCTACCATGGGTGGACAGACACACAAATCCACACTATTTATACACATCTGACAGAGTCTTCTATTCGCAGATTCATTTCCTTAGAATTTTCTGCCAGGCGTACAAGTGGATCTGGAAACTTTTGTTGAGCATTAACACTGTGTGCCGGTAGGTGGATTTGTTCAGCTCCGAGTGGCAGTGTCAGGACCAGAACTGACTTTTGCGGTGCCTATATAGGCACCACTCCAGCGCACTGATGTCAGTTCTTTTCTTTCTGCGCTAGTCGTTGCAGATCTGGGAAGAGCTACCCCCGGTATTTTTTGTCTGATCCTTTTTAGGGTCAAACTTGTGAGATGATGCAAGAACACATGGTCTCACTCTTTTATCCAAAAAGGGCTACAAGCCCTCTTGTATCCACAAAGGGATTGGTGCCCCTTCCGGTGCTTACCCATTTGTTGGGTTTGTGTTAGTCTTCTTTACAATCTTGTAATCCGTCTCTGCAGGCCTAACGTCATTTCTGTTCCTCTCTGCGGAGCAGGAACCAAGCACGGATTGATTAAACTGAATCCTTGCCTGTCCGCTGCTCCTGACGTGATTGAGATACTATTTTGTTCTTATTTTAACTTCCAGTGCCCTGCAAACAGAAGGCATGTGACTGGCGCAAATGTGCCCAGTAGAGCAAATAAAACTGCAAAGTTTTATTTTTTATAGTTAGTCTTCTTTTATTTTGCCAAGTCTTCTTTTCTCACTTTGTACACATATATTCTTTTCTTTTTACTAGTGGCCGCTGTTCTCAACACATGAGATCTGAAAGAGACACATTAGTGATAGATTCCTTACCTTAGAATATCCCCAGGCATCAGACTGGATCCGGAAAGTTTTGCTAGCAGTAACTCTGCGCCTCAGTAAGTGGCGCTGTGCGGTTCCACGTACGTCGCTGGCGTCATCTGTGCCGAGATGATATCACAGAGATTACTTAGGCACCACCCATGCGCGCAGGTGTCAGTTCTTTCTTTTTCTGCGCCAGTGAGCGCAGACCCGGTTAGAGCACATACCCTAGTCATTTTTTTACTATCTTTTTGAGACTTTTGTCTTGTGATGGTTTTCTATGGTGCGAGTAGGGTGCCTGGTTTTAAGGCTTGCTGGACCTGCCTTATGCAATATGTCGGTGGCTGATCCTCATGATGTTTGTCTCTACTGCCTTGAGCCCTACCATGAATCTCGGTCCTGTCGGAACTGTAGGGCATGGCCCGAAGGCCCTGTAGGAACGGCGCCGGAAGTCATTCGAAGTTTAGCAGATCCAGGGGTCGTTCCCGTGACTGCTCGCGAAGTCGTCACCCTCACTCCTCTTTGGATACGGGTAAGAAACGGCACAAAAAGAAGTCGAAGAAGCGTTTTCACTGTCTGACGTCACCCCATCGGTCCCCGGATGCGGACGAGGGGGAAAGGGGCTTCGCCCCTGCAGCTCCTTTGGAGCCTGGGAGTCCCGCGGCCTACCCGCCTTACCAGGGTCCGTCAGCGACTCCTGCACAAATGCAAGAATTACTTCCTGCCATGGACTGTCCTTTTAGGCCTCAGGCTCCCGCCGGTGCGCCTTAGTGCCCCGCGGTCCAGTGTCTGGATCCTGCTGGTCTGTCGACTCCTGCGGCATTTCCAGCCCCGGCACTGCCAGCGGCACCGGCGCTGGTGCGGCAGGATCCTGCGCCCCTGGCTCCGGCCTTGGCACCAAGAGGTCTAATGCTGCCACCACCGGTGCCGCCCTTGGCTCTGCCGGGCGGCGCCGCAGTGGATACCGCTGGTTCCGCCTCTGCCCCAGTTCCCGGAGGGATTTGTCCCCGCCTGGGATCCGAATTGGGAACTGGTGCTGTTCACAGCGTAGTTTATTCCTTCACCGGTTCCTGCCCCGCCGCCGAGGCATGTGCCTTTGGGGTTGGCGGAGGAGGATGACTGGGAAGGGTTTGAGGACCCGCTTGCTCGTCAGTGTGATTCTGAGTAGGATTGGGTGGATGACTTGGAGGAGGCTGGGGGCCTCGACGTCTCCTCTGATCCGGGGCTTGCCTCCCCCCCACCCACTATGGAGGAAAGTGCCTTGTATACGGTGGTGCTCTGTCGGGCTGCTGAGGTCCTTAACCTCGATCTCCCCTCGGTGACCCCTGAAGACAAACCTCCTCACTGAGGTGCTCCAGCCTGCATCCACTTCTTCGGAGCCGCTGCTGCCCTTTAATGATGCCCTCACCGAAGTCTTGTTGGGCACTTGGTTACGGCCCGTCACGGGGGGGGGGGGGGCTCCTGTGGATAAGAACGTCGCCATGCATCAATGCCCGGCGCCGGGTGACCCTGCCTTTCTGACCACTCATCCTAAAGCCGAAAGTCTGGTCATTCAGGCTTCTAAGTCCCAGAGTGCCTTTCCGACGGCTCTGCCAGATAAGAACTCTAAGAGATCGGAGCAGTTTGGCAAGCAGTTGTTCTCTTCGGCCAGCTTAGGCATGCTTTCTGGGTAGCTATTCCCATGCGATGTGGGATTCCGTGGCTGAGGCTTGCCTCAGTGCCCAGAGGAGGTCCAGACTGTGCTGTCTCAGGCTGTGGCTGAGGGTAAGGACACGGCTAGATTTGCTATTCATTGTGGCTTTTACACTGCGGACTCCTATGGTAAGGCAATTTCCACGACCGTGGTGCTTCGGCGCCACGCCTGGCTGAGGTCCACTAGGTTCGCCTGGCTCAGGTCCACTAGGTTCTCCCTGGACGTTCAGAGTTCGATCATGGACATGCCTTTTGACGGCACTTGCCTGTTTGGTGATAAGGCCGACATGGCACTGGAGCGTTTTAAGGACTCTCGAGCTACGGCCAAGTCCTTGGGCCTTTCCACGACGCGACCGGCCACGTCCACGTTTCATTCTTTCCGTGGCCATGGCAGAGGCACCCCTGGCCATTCATTCAGCCAGAAGCCTGCGCAGAACCAGACTCAGTTGGCCCGTGGGTGCGGCGGCCGCCGCTGTGGCTCTAGGGGCCGGCATGAGGTTCAGTCCACCTCCGCGACGTCTACCTCGAATCCTTCCTAGTCTGAGCTTCAGGTCGCATCCCACGCCAGTGGGTGGCAGGATTCACCATCACCTTCTCCATTGGCGTTCTATCACTTTCAACAAGTGGGTGTTGCAGCTCGTCCGGAGGGGCTACTCTCCCCCCTTCGAGTCTTTCCCACCCGCCCACCCCACCCCCGCCATGCCTCCTCAGTTCCACTGCATGTCGGGGGATCACTTTGCGCTTCTCCAACAGGATGTTGCGGCCCTCTTGACCAAGGGGGCCCCATCAAGCACGTTCCTGGGCCGGAAGTAGGACGTGGTGGTTCTTCCCACTACTTTCTGGTCCCCAAGAAGGACAAAGGGGGATTGCGCCTCATCTTGGACACCAGGGACGTCAATTGCTTCCTCCAGAAGAAGTTGTTAAGGATGTCGACTCTAGCTCAGGTCTTGGCTGCCCTCGACCCTGGAGACTGGATGGTAGAGTTGGACTTGCAGGACACATATTTTCACATTCCCGTCCTGCCGGCCCATCAGCGTTACCTGCGGTTCACGGTAGGCCAGGAGCATTTTCAGTTTGCTGTGCTCCCCTTCGGCCTTACCAGTGCCCCTCGGGTGTTCATGAAAATGATGGCAGTGGTTGCAGCTCATCTGCGCAGGTCAGGGGTGTCAGTCTTCCCCTACCTCGACGATTGGTTGTTGAAGGAGGGCTCGCCCCAGGCAGTAGTCACCCACCTTCAGACTACAGCCGACAGCGGTGGTTCTTCTATGGGGGCGTTTGGGCGCCGCCCTCCCTGCTTTCTCGCCGTGCGAGAAGAAGGCAGAAACAAATGGCAGTTATTTATTTATAACTACCATTTGTTTCTGCCTGCCCTTCTCGCAGGGCGAGAAAGCAGTCAGCACTGTAGAACTTCCTGGTTACTTGAGTCGAGCCTCAGGGCAGGGGGGAGTGGCTTGGGGGAGTGGCTTGCCCACTGTTGTGAATACAGACTGTTTGGACAGCCTGAGAGGCTGTCCAAACAGACAGTATTAGCAACAGTGGGCAAGGCGCTCCCCCTAGCCTCCTCCCACTCTCCGTTATGCAGGATGCAGACTAGGAAGAATGACGCGGTTAGGGCAGCGGGCCGAACCAATCAGCGCCGGCTGCCATGGAAGGGAGGGAGGCTGCCTGCAGCCTTCCTGTTGACGAGCAGCACCCTGGGAATTCGTCGAAAAGCAGGACGGCGGGAATCGGGAGTCTGACTGCTGGGAACTTAAAGGCGGGAAGCAGGTAAGTTTGATTTTTATTATTTATAATTATCCCGCCTCCCCCCCCATCCCCTCCGCAGCGAGACCCCCCACTCTCTCGGGTCCAGACTGTAGAGCCTGTATAAAGCTGTGCTAAGAGGTTTCAAAACAATTCATTTAGCCATAGCCAAAGGCCTGTTTTTCTTCCACGGGCTGTCTGTAATAAATGGGCGTCTCATACATCAGTCAGACTAAAGTTCTTTGAAACCTTTGTGAAAATACTATACTTGGCACTCAGACGCACAACTTTAAGTACTTACAACTGAAAGTACAACCAAGAGCCACTAAATGTACTATTGATCGCAGTCACAAAACTAAACGCACACAGCGATTCACCATGGAAGACAGGGAGCTCCGCCCTCCAGCTTCGCAAAAAGAAGACCTCGAGTTCAGACAATAAATGTGACTAATTGTGCTATTATTAGCTCAAACCTATTACCGGGCACGAGGCAGTGGGAGGTGACAGACGCGGTTGCACAATAATGCCTGAGTCATTCTTAAGATTTCACCGACCGGAGACAAATGGACATTCCTACCTCAACTCGGGCCCCAGCCCTTCCGGCACTAGTGACACTGGCTGACAGGCATTGGGCATCCATCACTGTTCGGAATAATCGACAGCTAAAAATTGCCCTTGGCAGCTGTGGTTCACTGGAAGCATTGCAAGGTCTTGGCTTTACTGGGAGCCAGTGGCGTAACGAAAGTTGAGGGGGCCCCCCTGCAAGGTACACAGAGGGGCCACCGCTCTGCATTTAATCTGGAGCTCCGTCGACCGAGTACTGTGCTGAGGGAGCGGGTGTGTACAGTCTGGTTGAAATGCAGCTTGTTTGACAAAATATTTACAACATGACATGATTCCAAACCAGTACCACTACATCAAAGACAGGACTATTCCAGCCCCCCACCCTCCTTTTGCAGTTCGGGCTTGCACGCTTGCTTATTACAGTGCGGTACAACATTTTCGCCTCACCACTTTTAAAATCCACCAGCCGCCACTGCTGGAACATCAAGGCATTACCTTGGTGGTTCAACACCTGGCAGGTTCTCTGAACGCCAGGGTGGACAAACTCAGCCACAGGTGCATGATGGATAACGAATGGCGTCTGAACTCTGACGTGGCGCAAGGTCTCTTTCTGCGGTGGGATGAGCCTTGGTTACATCTATTCGCCACCGAAGATAACGCGCAATGTCATCTGTTCTGCGCGTTGGAATTTCCAAGGCGGACTCGCTCTGCGATGCTTTTCATCTCGAGTGGAGCGGCATTACCTTGGTGGTTCAACACCTGGCAGGTTCTCTGAACGCCAGGGTGGACAAACTCAGCCAAAGGTGCATGATGGATAACAAATTGTGTCTGAACTCGGACGTGGCGCAAGGTCTCTTTCTGCAGTGGGATGAGCCTTGGTTACATCTATTCGCCACCGGAGATAACACGCAATGTCATCTGTTCTGCAAAGCTTGAACTTTCCAAGGCGGACTCGCTCTGCAATGCTTTTCATCTCGAGTGGAGCGGCGACCTATACCACTTCTGCCCAGAGTGCTGAAAAAGAAGTGGCGCGAACGGGCTCAATTCATTCTTGTGGCTCCGGATTGGCACAAAGTTACTGGTATCCCGAGCTACTCATATGGCAATAGATCCTCCGATCTGACTGCCTCTTCAGAAGGATCTTCTGTCGCAGCAGCAGGGGACGTTCCTTCACCCGAACCTGTCCAGCCTCCACCTCCATGCGTGGAGATTGAGCGGCAACAGTTGGCAGCTTTCGATCTTCCTTCCGAAGTCTGTGATGTCATCTTGGCAGCCAGGCGTCCCTCCGCAAAAACTGTATACACCTGGAACAAGTTTGTGGCATGGTGCACAGATAAGTCTGTGAATCCCCTTTCTGCCCCTCTTTCTGAGGTTCTTATGTTCCTTCTTTCCTTGGCCCAGCAGGGCTCTGCTCTAGGCACTATCAAGGGTTATCTTTCTGCCATCTCCGCCTTTCTGCGGCTTCCTGATCATTCTCCTCTTTTTAAGTCCCCGGTTGTTAAGCGTTTCCAGAAAGGCATTACGCACAAGTTTCCTCCTGTGCCATTCATAATGCCTCAATGGGACTTAAACCATGTCTTGACATATCTGATGTGCTTTCCCTTTGAGCCCCTTCATAACTGACGCTTGCGTCTTCTTACTCTGAAGACAGCTTTCCTGGTAGCTATCACCTCTGCCAGAAGAGTGAGTGAGCTCCATGCTCTTTCTTCTAAACCTCCTTGCCTTTCTGTTCATCTGGACAAGGTGGTTTTAAGGACCCGTCCTTTTTTCTTGCCAAAGGTTGTAAAGGGCTCCCTTTCACATCGGGTAGACCATCACTTTGCCCACCTTCTTTCCACCTCCTCATCCCTCGAAAGAGGAAGAGGGGCTCCACCGTCTGGACCCAAAACGTGAGCACTCGTTCTATCTGAAGCGCACACAACAGTTCCGGGTGGATGACCAGCTCTTTGTTGGCTACGTGGGCGCCCATAAAGGTCGGGCTGTGCACAAACGGACCATCTCTTGATGGGTCGTTCTCTGCATCAAAGCCTGTTACTCGTTGGCTAAGAAGGAGTCCCCTGTGGGGTTCGTGCCCATTCCACCAGGGCGACGACAGCCACTACTGCTTTGGGACGCGGCGTTCCCTTGCAGGACATTTGTCTGGCAGCTACGTGGGTCTCGCTGCACACATTTACCAAGCATTACTGCCTTGGCAGTCCAGTCCGGAGAGACTGCTTCTTTGGCCATTCTGTTCTCTGTGACTTTCTGGTGTAATCCTGTTCGCAGACCGACCACCGGAGTTGGTATTGCTGGGGTATCTATTCTAAGGTAAGGAATCTATCACTAACTTGTCTCTTTCAGATGCACAAGTTACTACTTGTGTACCAATATATCCCATCCTCCCCGTTCTGCGAATTGATTACTAGGGTTAAGGTCATCCCTTTCAGGGCCCTAGTTTCAATGCACCAGTGGTCGGTATCTTGCATGGCTCTGCGTTCCTGGTGAAGAAAGTCATGTACAGAAATTATGCCAGCGCGCATGGGTGGTGCCTAAGTAGTCTCCGTGACGTCATCTCGGCGCATACGACACCAGCAACGGACGTGGAACTGCAGGACGCCACCTACCGAAGCAAAACTTTCCCGATCCAGTCTGACGCCTGGGGATATTCTAAGGTAAGGAATCTATCACTAAGTAATGTCTCTTGCAGATATATTGTTACACAAGTAGTAACTTGTGCGTTCGGGCCATCTCCACAGCCGCTGGTATTCTGCAGATGGGAGCACCTGTTACTCTGTTTCCTACGGACAACCTTTTGGAAGTTCTCCATCAGGGCTCTGGTGGACGGGAGTTGTTCCTACCCTTTGAAGCATCACTCCACAATTCTCTTATGGGGGCTGGGGGGGTGCCCTGCCAGGGGTGATCCGGTGCCTCAGGCACTTCTGCATCGTCACCACCCTTTTTGTCTTTCTTTCCAGCCTTCTACTCAAGGCGCTCTTCTGCAGAATGCCTTTCCGTGTTTGCCTGTGGTTGGATTCATGGGGGAGTAATGTCTTAGTTTCTTCTAACGCTGCCTTGCGGGCGCTTAATACGTTGTGTGTCTTGACCAGGGCTTCTTCCAGTCTGTGGGACTCCCTGGAGTCTCTTATTTCTCATGTGTCTCATGAGAGTACCCATGCTGACCTACGGAGCCATGTGTTGGATGGTAGGGAGTTGGCCGCATTTATTCTTTGTGCGGCTTTGGATGTCGCCGATGCTCTAGGCCGTGCTATGGTCACTTCTGAGGCTCTCCGTCACCATGCCTGGCTCCGTGATGCTGTTTTTCCTGAAAATATCAGTGAACCTTTGGTTGATCTACCCTATGACTGGGTCCTTTTGTTTAATACTCATGCAGACTCTCCCATTCAGCGTCTTCTTGCAGGCCACCGTCCTCTTCCTCCTCCTCAGTAGGTGTTTTTTTTGCTTCTCCGGGTCTTACTGGGAGGTGTTCTCCCACTGCTTCTGGAGTCTGGTGTTGGGGTGAACTTTACACTTTCTGTGAGAGATACTGTGCCCTCAGAGTCTTGGGTGTGCCTACCCCTTAAGTTGTCTGCTGGTTCAGCCCCCTTTTTGGCATAGCATATTTTTTTGGCTGCTTACTAAGCCTTCTGTGGGTTTTGCCACCGGTTTTATAATTTTTCTCTGATGCATTATTTTCTTCCCTAAGAGTGGTCCGATGCTTCTTGGGCCGTGTCCTGCCCTATGTGGGGTATTTGTAGCTATTAGATAGCCCTGTCTTACACCGGGAAAGTGTGTACTCACCCTTGTGGGTCCCTTGCCCTTCCTGGCGTTGCTTTATGCTGCTGGTGCGGTTTCTTGGGCAGCTACGGCCTTATACTGCTGTGCTTTTTCCCTTGTCCGTTTCGCTTGGTCTTCTGTTTGGTATCCAGAAGGATTATTTTCCTGTGTTGACGACTTGGTTTGTCCTACTTATTCCTTCTCTTATATTCCGGCTGATTGCGCGTTGGCACCCAGATGTGCCCACCTGGACGTTGTGTTCTGGACGTTGGTTTAGTGGCGCATGTTGACATTCAGCTGCGCCCGTCGGTTCTTCTGGTCCGCGGCCAGGGGTCTTGGAGTGAGGCCTTGCGCCCCTGGTTCTGTTTTTTTTGTAAGCCTTATGGGACTATGTTTTTTCTTTTCCACCTGCCTTATTACTGAGGCGCTGTTCTGTATGGCCTGTTGTCGTCCAGCTGTGATGAGTTTGGCCGCCCTCTTTACTGGGTGTCTTCCCGGTGGAGGGCTCTTGCCCTCGTTTCTGCTCTTCTCCTTGGGGTCTCTGGGTTGCTCTTCTTCCTCGGTACTCTCCTGCATTGCCTGTCCCTGGGGCTTTCGGAGGAAGTCTGTGGTGCGTCGGCTACTGGCCTCCTTTCGCATTACCTGTACCTGGGGCTTCCGGTGGAGGTCCCTGGTACATTGGCTACTGACCTCATTTTCTTTTGCCTGTACCTGGGACTTCGGGTGGAGGTCCCTGGTACATTGGCTGTTGACCTTCTTTCCTATTGCCTGTACCTGGGGCTTTTGGTGGATGCCCCTGGTACATTGGCTGATGGACTCCTTTCGTATTGCCCTTCCTTCTCCTGTGTGGTGTGGGCGGGACTGCAGCTGGTCGTTGTGACACATCCCCTGTGGGGCGGTGTTCTCCGCGACACTGAGGTTCTAGTCTGCTTTGGGTGGGGGGGGGGGGGGACTGGGCTCTTTCCCCTGCCCCTGTGGCTCATCCCCTGTTGGGGAGAATGGTTTTTTTTCCCCTGTCCCGGCGATTGTCCCCTGTTGGGGCCTTGGGTCCGCATGAGCTGGGGACGTCCTCTCGCAGACCCTCCTTCCCCTTGGGTAGGGCCTGGGTATCTATTCTACGTTAAGGAATCTGCAGCTAGTAGTCTCTATCAGATATACGAGATACTTCTCTTCGGTAACGATGTATCAGGTAGAGATGATTCTAGCCGCAGATTCCTTCACGACCCACGCTTCTTCCCCATTCTGCGAGGGCCTTCTTGGTCTCCTGCACTCGCCTGTCTCCGGGTGGTTGTCCATTACGAGTGCCTTTTCTTACTCCCTCCTTCGGGGGAGGATCGCCTTATTGTTGCTCCATTCTTGGCTGTAATATGCATTTCTGCGCCCCTGCACCCTCGTCTCCAGTGTGGGGTTCTCTCGTGCTCTTCTTCCCTTTGTTGCTTGCTTTGGGGTTGAAGTACCTTGGCTGGGTCTCGACCCTTACCTTTTCGGGAGACTTCTCCCGCCTGGTGTTGTCTGAGGTTGAATAGTCATTGCTCTACTTTCTGACCTTGGTGCCCCCCTTTCTGTTCCGAGTGGTGGCTTCAGTCTTCTGGGTCTGCTGTGTATTTTTCACATGCTTTTGCCCCGGGGAGGCTGTTGTATGTGTTTGCAGGATTACTTTCTAGTAGCGGTGCACTGTTCTTTCATTCCAGATCTTGGTGCCTCAGTGCCTGGCTCTATTCTGGATGGTGCTGTTCCTCACCATTTGTTTCCTCCCCTTCTGTTTCCTCCCCTTCTGTTAGCGAGGTTTTTCACACACTGTTCCAGTATTCTCACAGTTTTGTTGGTGATGGCTCCGCGTTGTGGCGCGGAAAAGATCTCTGAAGAAAACTGACGTAGGCGCGCTGGGGTGGGACTTATGTATCCTCGCTGACGTCATGAGCACGAGGCGACGTCAGGGCGGAATCACGTGGTGCTGTCCCCCGTGCGCGCAGGGATGCTGTGGCAACAAAGTTTTCCGGAATCAGTCTCATGCCTGGGGATAATTCTACGTTAAGGAATCTGCGGCTTGAATCGGCTCTACCAGATACATCGTTACCGAAGGTAAGTAACTCGTACTTCTCTGATGCGGGATTTTTTCCCCTAAAGGTGTTTCCCATACTTATTTGGGATGTGTCATACCCTAAGTGGGGTACTTGTAGCTAATGTATAGCTCTGTCTTCCGCTGGGAGGGTGTGGACTCTCCCTTGTGGGTTCTTCTCCCTTTCTGGTGTTGCTGTATCCCGCTGGTGAGGCTTCTTGGTCGTAGCTTGCCATCTACGGCGTTGTGCTGCAGTGTTTTTGCCCTTTTGTCCGCCGTTTGGCTGGACCCTCTGTCTGGTGTTCCAGAAGGGATTCTTTCCTGTTTCTCCTCTTATTTTACGGCTGGTCGTACTTCTGCGTGGATAGGCTTTGTCCAGAGAGGTCTCCTTCTAGGGGTCGTTCGGAATTTGTGTTCTGGCCTTGCCCTTGTTTTGAGCCTGGTGTAGTCTGGGCGTTCTGTTTTGTGGCGCTTGTCAGCGGCAAGCTGCGTCTCCTGTTCTTCTGGTGTGTGGCCGGGGCCCTTAGCATGGGCCCTGGCGCTCCTGTTTCTTATTCTGATAGTCTTGTAAGACTACATTTTTCATTCGCGCCTGCCACTATTGACTGAGGTGCCGTTCTGTCTTGGCTGTCTACTTCAAGCTGTGATAGGTCTGGCTGCCCTCTTCACTGTATGTGTTTTCCGATGGAAACCTTTGTCTTCGTTTCTACTGCTTCTCCTTGGAGTCTTGGGGTAGTCCTCTTCCCTGGTACTCTTCTATGCTGCCTGTACCTCTGGGGCTCCTGGCAGTGGTCTCTAGTACCTTGACCTTGCTGCCTCTCTTGTCATCATAACACGTACCCTGTGGGGCTGGTGTCCCTCCACAATGGAAAGGTCTCTTCTGCTCGGAGGGAGACTGGGGTCATTCTTTTTGTCCCTGTGACTCATCCCCTATTGGGGCTCTGTGTTGTCCAGGCTGGGGAGGCCCTCTCGCAGACCCTCCTTCCCCTTGGGTATGGCTAGGGTATCTATTCTACGTTAAGGATTTTGTGGCTAGTACTCTCTCAAAGATGTAAGATTTACTTACCTTCGGTAATGATGTATCTGATAGAGACGATTCTAGCCGCAGATTCCTTCATGACCCGCCCTTCCTCCCCAGCACGTGGTGCTGTGGCAAAAAGTTTTCCGGATTCAGTCTCACGCCGGGGGATAATTCTACATTAAGGATCTGCGGCTAGAATTGTCTCTACAAGATACATTGTTACCGAAGGTAAGTAACTCATACTATACTGTGTATGCTTGCGAAATGTTATTTGTTCACCCGCTCATCTCGAAGACATGTAAAAAATGGATGGAACTGATGTCAGCACTCCCACAAGTTCTTCTTATGACTCCGATGAAATAATTTGGAGTCGCGAGCAGACCCAGGACATTGTGATTTCCTCATCGATGTGGGAGGGCTGTGAAAAAAGTTTCCATGGAATGCTGCGCAAGGGGTAATTCAAAAGGTGAGGAATCAACAGGCAGATACTATATCCACCGGAAAAAGTATTACAGAGGGTCAGTACCTTGTTCTTCAATACTGTCTTTGACAGGTTGTAATGTTCTAGGATACCTATTGCATAGGTATTTACCTCCCTTTTTTCCTCTGATCACGGGCTTCATGCTCCAGGAGGTTGTTTGCTTGTGAAGTTTTCTTCTGGTTAGGAAGTTTTCCTATGTCACCTGCTCCTTTGGAAACATTTCAGTATGCTGGTATGCATTACTTTTGAGTTTCAATATCTCTTATTGTGAAATCTTGTTATGGCCATTTGTGGGGCTTTTATGCAGAGTATGCTTAATCTTTTTGGCTACTCTTGAATTTCCACTTCAGTGGAGTTTTGGAATCTTTTCTTCAGTCTATGTTTCTGGCTTGACCAAAGTTCCCTTGAGGACATTCTTTTTTCGATCGGCAATTCAAGTTGCCAACCTTTTCACTTATTTTTGGCACAGTGCACTTTTCATTGGATTCTGATGGTGCACAGGCTGGTTTTGTGTTAGGTGATTTTCGCTAAGGTTTTGCTACCCTATGCTTGGGGTAAAACCTGCTTTGCCACGCTGTGCGTTCCCTGCCGGCACATCAGTTATTGTTCCCTTGTTACATATGGCAGGTGTAGGAAGCTGGCTCTGTATATACTATACCAAAGTAAGGATCTGAAAGAGACAGTTAGTAATAAATTCCTTACCTTTAGAATTGCTCCCAGGCGTCAGACTGGATCCGGAGATTTATTTTCCTTAGCAGTACCCCTGCACATTGGTAGATGGCGTTGGTCGACTATGTGTTCGTGGTCGGCGTTGTGGTCGCAGGGATGACGTCACGGTGCCTACTTAGATGCTACGTCTGTGCGATGACGTCAGTTCCCTCTTTTTCCTCGCCAGCCTAGCGCAGATCCGGAAAGAGCTTGCCCTTTAGTCGCTTTGTGACAAAACTTTTTTTCAACTTTTGTCGACTTTTTTTGACTCATCAACTCCTAGTGGACGAGGGGTGTCCCATCGTCAGATCGTCTTCAAGCCCTGTGAGGTATGTCACAAGCTGATGTCTGTGACAAACTCGCACCTCGTTTGCCTCTGGTGTCTGGAGCGCGACCACGACCCGAAGTCGTGCTCTGACTGCTGGGCCATATATCTTAAGTCTTTGAGGGAGTGGTCCCGAAAGTTTTTGGAGGCCCGGCAGTCGGCTCCTCGTCATTCCCATTTTCACTCGAGGGGAAGGTCTTGAGACCGGGGACCAACCAAACCTCATCCATGTCTTCACATTACTTGGGTAAGTCGGAGCACAAGAAGAAGGCGAAGAACCACTGTCGCTCTTCACTCTCTTCCCGTCAGTTGGCTGATGCGACACGGGACCCAGAGCGTCATCGCTCTAAGGCTCTGTCTCCGGTGCCTGATTCAGGGATGACTCAGCACCTTGCCCGTTTCAGGGATCTTGGGCATCCCTTACCCAGCTTCATACATTCTATAAAGCCCTCCACCGCATCTTGGGCATCCCGACTACGCTGGCGCACCTTCGGGCCCCAAGGAGTCGGTCGGGGGCTCTGGGCCTTCAATGGCCCTGGCACGGAGGACCCCCGTGGATCCAGGCCTGGATCCGGATCGGCGCCGGTACACCTTACTCGACCTTCCCCAAAGCTGATCCCAGTGACCACGCCCCAGTGTCAACCACGCCCCTGGCCTATGCTGTCCCCATCCTCACCCCCAAGATGGATCCAGAGCTGGACTGACATCGGCCGACGTCAGATCTGACGCCGGAGGGTACTTTTGTTTCCTTGTTCATCCCAGGTGTTCTCTATAGCCCTGATGGTGGTGATGTGGACTGGGAGTGGTCACTAGACCCTTTGGCAGCCCAGCTGAAAGAACCGGCCTGGAGAGAGGAATTTGGTGACGCCAGTAGTCTGAACACTTCCCCAGACTTAGACATGCTTTCTCCCCCTACCGTGGCTATGGAAGAGGGAGCATCCTTTGCTGTGGTGATGCGTAGGGCAGCCAAGGCTTTGGGCCTGGAGCTCCCTACAGTGGCAGTCAGGACTAATCTCCGACAGAGGTGCTTCAACCTGCGGCAACTTCCTCAGAAGTCCTCTTGCCCTTCAATGTTCCCCTCACGGGCGTCCTTCTGGGCACTTGGTCCAAAGCCCAGCACAGGAGCTCCTGTTGAATAGATGATTACCTGCAGCCCGGCTCCGGGCGATCCCATTTTCCTCACCCAACACCCTTCCCCTGAGAACTTGGTGGTCAAAGATTCTTCTTCCAAGGGTGCATTCCCTTCTGCTCCTCCAGACAGGAAATCAAAGAAGCTGGATCCTCTTGGGAAGCACATGTTCTCTTCCTTCAGCTTGGCACAGCGGACCATGAATACCGTGTGCCTCCTGGGCCGATAATCCCATACAATCTGGGATATGGTTGCGCAAGTGCTCCCTCAGTGCCCGGAGGAGGCATGGGCTGTTCTCTCCCAAGCCGTGGCACATGGGAGAGACGCAACAAAATTCACAATTCGCTGTGGACTTGATACCACCGACTCACAGGGCAGAACAATTACCACGTCGGTAGCTCTTCAGTGCTACACCTGGTTGAGGACATTTGGCTCTTCGGGGGGGGGGCTGTTCAAGCAACCTTGCTGGACATGGCCTTTGACGGCTGTCGCCTTTCTGGTGACAAGGCAGACTCCACGCTGGAGCGCTTTAATGGATTATCGAGCTTCCCCCAGTTCCTTAAGCCTCACAGCATCCTCCCGTCCACCACAGTCTGCCTTTTGCCCCTTTCATGGCTACTGAGGGGCACCCCACCACATCCAGCTCAGTCTATCCACCAGTCCACACAAGCTGCCCTCCTCTGCGTGACTGTGGACGTGGGACCCAGCGACGTGGGTCTGGGAGCCAGCGGGCAGGCCAGTCCACCCTTCTACCCCCTGCAGCAGTCTCCAAACCATCCAAGTCTTGCCACCCACAGGCCCAATAACGGCCAGTGGGTGGCAAGATTCGCATCACCTCCCCCACTGGCAATCCATTAAGGCAGACAGGTGGGATTTGCAGATAG
Source organism: Lissotriton vulgaris (assembly GCF_964263255.1). NCBI lineage: Eukaryota > Metazoa > Chordata > Amphibia > Caudata > Salamandridae > Lissotriton > Lissotriton vulgaris. The sequence goes on along the minus strand of NC_141691.1, from coordinate 1,382,506,061 downwards.
TCCGAAGGGACTAGTCCCTCCCCTTCGAGACTACTCCTACCTCAATGTCACCTTCTCTCGTTCGCATGTTGGAGGATCATTTGGTGCTTCTCTGCCAGGAAGTTTCAGCTCTCTGGGTCAAGGGAGCTATCGAAAGGGTTCCTGCGCCAGAAGTAGGATGTGGTTGCTATTCCCGCTACTTTCTGGTGCCCAAGAAGGACAAAGGCCTGTGTCCTATCCGACACCTCAGGGCCCTCAACCGCTTCCTCCGGAAGGAGAAGTTCAGAATGCTCACATTGGCTCAGGTCCCGTCTGCCCTCGATGATGGAGAATGGATGGTGGCTTTGGAATTGCAGGACACCTACTTCCATATCCAGTCCACCAGCGTTACCTCCAGTTCACTGAAGGCCACGAGCATTTTCAGTTCACTGGCGCCCCTTGGGCCTTACCAGTGCCCTTCGGGTGTTCACAAAGGTGATTGCCGTGGTCGCAGCTCCTCTGCGCAGATCAGGGGTTCCAGTCTTCCCCTATCTCGACGACTGGCTGTTGAAGGCGGACTCTCCCCAGGTTGTCGTCTCCCACCTCCAGACTACAGCAGACCACCTGCATTTGCTGGGGTTAACTATTAACCTGTCTAAGTCACACCAGACTCCCTCTCAGTCACTCCTTTTCATCGGGCTGTTCTGGACACAATGCAGTTTCGGGCCTATCCTCGTGGGGATATTCGGGCTTCGATACCGATGTTTCAGCCTCAATCCCGGATTTTGGTGAGAATGACCCTGAGGCTGATGGTCCTCATGGCCTCCTGCTGGTGGATCATGCCAGATGGCATATGGGGGCTCTGCATTGGGACCTGAAGTACCAGTGGGAGCAGCATCAGGAGAATCTTTCTGACTACTTCCGACTACTACTTCCAAATCTCGCAGGGAGTTGCACAACAACTGCAGTGGTGGTTAACGGAACATCAGAGTATAACTCTGGTGGTTTAACACCTGATAGGTTCCCTGAACACTAGGGCGGACGAGTTCAGCCATCGGTGCATTGTGGATCACGATTGGGGTCTACACTCACTCAGAGGTGGTCCATGGTCTCTTTCAGCAGTGAGATTAGCCTTGGTTAGGTCTGTTCGGCACCGAAGAGAACGCGCAATGTCAGGAGTTCTGTGCGTTGGAATTTCCAATGTGGCACTCGCTTGTCGATGCTTTATGTCGTGAGTGGAACTGCGGTGTCCTGTACGCCTTTCCACCTGTAACACTTCTGCGCTGAGTGCTGAAGAAGATCAAGTGTGACCGGGCCCAAGTCATTCTTGTGGCTCCGGACTGGGCACAAAAGAGTCTGGTACTCAGAGCTCCTGAGCATGGCTATCGATCCTCCATTCAGACTGCCCCTTTGGGAGGATCTTCTGTAGCAGCAGCAGGGGAACGTTCTCCATCCAAACCTGTCCAGCCTCCACCTCCTTGCATGGAGATTGAGCGACAATAATTGACAGCTTTTGACCTTCCAACCAAAGTTTGTAATGTCATCTTGGCAGCCAGGCATCCCTCCACTAAGATGGTATATGCTGGACAATGGAACAAGTTTGTGGCATGGTGCACAGCACCGACTGTGGATCCCCTCTTTGCGAGGTTCTTTTGTTCCATCTCTGTTTGGCCCAGTTTGGTTTGGCTCTGGACACTCTTAAAGGCTATCTGGCAGCCATTTCTGCTTTTCTTCGGCTACCAAATCTGCCTTCTTTGTTCAAGTCCCCTATTGTAAGTACGTTTTTTTAAAGGCATTATTCACCTTTTTCCTCCATCTCCTTTCATAATCCCTCAGTGGGACTTGAACCTTGCTCTGAGATACGTTATGTGCGCTCCCTTTGAGCCTCTTCACAGCTGTCCTTTCAGACTTCTCACTGACATCTGCCTGGCGGCCACGTGATCTTCTATGTACACATTTTCCAGACATTACTGCCTGGATTGTCAAGGCCTGAGGAATGGTTTTTTCAACAATTGATCCAGCACACACGTCAAAGTTTTAGAAATCTGTACAATAATAATCATTGAGCATAAGTCAAAAAAGCTAAAAGAGTTCAGTAGCAGAGTCTTCTGATGTATTTTTGAAGTTTAATCTTTATGTTTTTTCTTCAATCCTGTAGCCAACACGTTTCGTCCTCCGCTGACTTCTTCAGGGCTACAAACAATATATATATACATATACACACAATTAAAATATGTACAATAAATACAATACAAGACATTATTTTCCACATTTCAATTACTAACAGCATGTTAAAAGGAACTACAACCTCTATCTAGTGGTGGTTTCTAAAAAACTTGTGCTAAACCCTGTTGAGTTCCAATTTCTTACATCTCATCTATTTACATAGTCTTTATACATATTTACAAATTTACATAGGACACGCATGAAAAGCATTGTTGTACACTCAAACTCTGCTACTTGCTTAATTGTATAACCTGGATAGTCAAGAAAGAGGTGGGCCTATCAACCTCATAATTGGTGAGATTTAAGGTGGGTAGATATTATATTTTACACATACTAAACAGTTAACAACCCTAAGGGTGGGAATGGGTTGGGTCAGGAATATACATGAGGACAGTTTATGATTATAAAACCTATTGGGTTAGCTTACCGATTGGGGGTGAACTCTTCTTAATATTGATTAAATAACTGTAATTCCTTCCGGAAAAAACTGCAGTGTGTATTTAGATTTGTTCTAAAATAAAGGATTTGAAGCCATATTAGTGTTTCACATATTGTGTGACTATTGATGTCATAGGTATTACCTCAAATTTACACGCCTACCGTTTATTATGTGAAAAGACATTCCGATTCCATTAGGTTAGATGATAAGGGTCAGTTAGCCCAGTGTGACGGGAATCTGAAAAAACGAAAAAAGTGCTTAGAGCCTGTATCTATAGCTATAGATATAGTATGTAGGGTGGCTCAGCTTTCTTCTATCATAAATCTCATGCTCAACCGCCTGTTACTGGACACCTAAGCGTGTTTTTATAAGGAAATAGCGGACACCATGTCATGATCCCGCATTTTTTCATAAGTGCATTGGCATTCTGGTAAATATATATAAAATGCTCAATGACCAGAGTCTGCGGGTTTTCTCTATTACCAAAGTTATGGTGTATCCTTATAGAGCTAAAGTTATCACCCATTTGAATAACCAGCCCCATAGGTTAAAGAAAATCCATGTTCTTAAAGAACTATTGATACAATCGATATGTGGGGAACAGGGGCCGCCATATTGTAAAACTGCATTCCCCATGAGCATATCGGCTTATTCCCCTTAAAAGCGTGCTGTTAAGGCTAATTTATGAAAAAAAATTAAATCAAGATGTCTAGTGGCAGAGATCCAATTAAAAGCCAGAGAATAGCAGTATAATTTTTAGTGGGGCATCTATCTGATTTTTAAAGAGAACTATACTAGCAGCATTTAGCTTACTTGTGAATGTAGATCAGTCCGGCTCCATCGCGTGGCGTCTTCTCTTGTGATGTCTAAATCACAGAGAAAAGCGAGCTTTTATATAGTGGTTTAAATTAGTAAATTGCTGTCACCTGTGAATAATTTGGGCTGACAATGTCAAAGATCGCCTGAGGAATGGCTACTTTGCCCTTTCTGTCCTCCAGGACTTTCTGGCGTGAACTTGGTTCGCAGTCCCAACTCCGAGGTTGGTATTGCCTTGGTCCGCAGACCCTCCTCCAAGGTTGGTATTGCTGGGGTATCTACTCTAAAGGTAAGGAATCTATAACTGTCTCTTTCAGATAAACAAGTTACTTACCTTCGGTAACAATGTATCTGTAGGAGACATAGGTTAGTTATAGATTCCTTACTGCCCCACCCATCCTCCCCGTTCTGCGAACTGATTTCGAGGGTTAAGGACATCCTTTCAGGGCCCTATTTTTGTGCACCAGTGGTCAGTGTCTTGTATGGCTCTGCGTTCCTGGCGCAGAAAGTAGTGTACAGAACTGACGTAAGTGCCCGAGGGCGGCGTCTAAGTAACCTCCGCAACGTCATCCCTGCGACCTCTATGCCAACGGCAGATGCGGAGTCGACTGACGCCACTGTGTCTAAGTAGGCACGTGATGTCATCCCGGTGACCACGATGCCGACAACGGAAGCGGAGTCGACCAATGCCAACTACCGACACGCAGGGGTAATGCTAAGGAAAAATTCTCCAGATCCACTTTTTGCCTGGTGCTATGCTGTTTCTGACTAGTCTGACTGGGATCCTGCTAACCATTCCCCGGTCTCTGTGCTTTCTCCCCTAAATTGCTATGGTAAGTACTTAGGTACATCTCAGCTTGGACACTGGTGTACCCTTATCAGTCCCTAGTATATGGTACTAAGGTATCCAGGTTATAGGTACACCAGGGGTCCGCCATGGGCTGAAGCATGCATTTTGCCACCAATGGGGACCACTCAAACTGCAACTACCGGCCTGCCATTGCAGCCTTTGTAAGCTGGTGCTGGCACCACTTACAAAAGATATCGGTTTCCCTATATTGAAGGTCACTGCACTTAAAACCTATAAGACGCCCCTAAAGCAGGCCTTTCAGTCCTGAAGGCAGGGTGCTTGGCTCTATGTGTGAGGGTACCCCTGCATGAGCAGAACACCCCTAAAACCTTTGGAGTCCATTCTCCCTGGTTGTAAGTGCATCAGCCACTACGACACATAGAGTGGCCATGCGTTATTACGCAGTGACTATCTCTAAACTAGAGGTAACGAATCCTGTCATGTTTGGTATCAAACATGTTGTAATCATATCCTGACACCGTAAAGGGTGTAGGAGGTATGATTCCATGCACTGTAAAGCTCCTCTGGGAGATCCTGAGTGCTCCCGCTACCAGTCTTGTAGACCCGTACAGCACAACATGGCTGCTACCGATCAGAGACATGATTCTGTCCTCCTGCTGCTGGGCTAAGCTCGAGCAGGGGAAGGCAGAACAATAGGTATCCTGTCACAGGAAGGTGTGACCAACTCCCAGATAGGCTTAAGTGTATTGGGGCTGGGTCTAGAGCTTGCCAGCACCACTCAGTCTGCTTAAAGGGCCCATTTGGTACCCTCCTTGCATAGTCCAGTCCAAACCAGCCCAGGAAGCTGTTGGCTCTCTCTCTGGCGTTGAAACTAGACAAAGGATATGGGAGCATCCTCCCCACTGACCAATACCTGGTCACTGGTCCCTGGTATGGAACCCTGAATCATCCCAACCCTTTCCTTAGGATACTTAAGGGCTTACCTGAGGGTCAGTCTCTAGATTCACCGTGAGACAAGATTAATTTCAAGACACCACTTCTTCAATCGTCTGGGCACTCTGGACTTCACCCTGGGCATCAAGGCTGCAACTAGCAAGCCTCATTCTGCTCCTGATCTCGTTGCCCTGTTCGTCTGCTGCAATGTCCATGCCTGTGCTCCATACAGGAACCTTCCAAGGCATGTGGGCATACAAGACACCGGAAGGAATCTGCCTTGAAGTGAATTAGTCATTTCCCCGATTTTGCAGGCACTGCAACTAAGCTGACCGGTCTGCTGATCCTGGGCTCCCATGGACTCCGAAAGGCTCAGCAACACACAAGATGGTTTTCCACATCCTTCGAGGGCTGCCCTGTCTTCTCACCAAGTTTGAGGCCAGTATTACTCGTCAGAGCTGCAGGAACCGAATCCCAGTGCACCACTTCAACTTGCTGTTGCAAAGGCTTGTTGACTTCCTTCTTCCAAGATCTTTGGGCTCCAAGTAGCCCCAGCCTTGTGCATCTCCTGTGACCAAAATCTCAGTCATCACTTGCACAGTGGGACTGCATTTTTGGTGAGCTGTTTGAGGTCCTCTTGCGACTACAGTGCCTCCTGACTGTGGGTTCTCCTGAGGGTTTTTATAAATCCTGTGGGCTCCCCTAATTGCTTTGGGCCTGCCCGGACTCCCCTGCTTGTAGTGAGTCATCTTTACCTTGCTGGTCCCGACACTTTACCTTCTTCACTTTCCTTGTTGGTTGCAGTTGCAAAGACGGGATGGTAGCGTTGGACTTGCAGGACGCGTATTTCCACATACCCGTCCTGCTGACACACCGGCGTTACCTGCGGTTCACAGTGGTCCACTAGCACTTTCAGTTTACCGTGCTCCCCTTCAGCCTCATCAGTGCCCCACGGGTGTTCACGAAAGGGATGGCCGTGGTTGCAGCTCATCGGCGCAGGTTAGGAGTTCAGTCTTCCCCTATCTCGACGACTGGTTTTTGAAGGCGGGCTCGCCCCAAACAGTCATCTCCCACCTCCAGACTAGGGCAGACCTCCTGCATTCGCTGGGGTTCTCCATCAATGTGCCGAAGTAACACCTTTGAGTCCCTCCCAGAAGCTCCTCTTCATCGGAACGGTTTTGGACTCAGCGCAGTTTGGGGTTTTATTGTCCCAAACAGCGGGTTTGGGATATTCAGGCTCTGATTCCGATCTTTCAGCCTTTATCCTGAGTTTCGGTCAGGATGGCCTTACATCTTCTGGGTCTGATGGCCTCCTGCATCCTGCTGGTACATCACGCCATGTGGCGGATGCGGGCTCTGCAGTGGGACCTGAAGTTCAAGTGGACACAACATCAGGGCAAACTGTCCGACCACGTCCTGATCTTGGAGGGCACTGCAAGACAGTTGCAGTGGTGGCTCATGGACCGTGATTGGGTCAGTGGCAGATCCACTCCCTACCCCAACTGGAGCACACAGTGGTGACGGATGCGTCCCTCCAGGGATGGGGGGCCACATGGGAGAGGCGGAGATCAGAGGCCTCTGGTCTCCAGCGGAGTCCCGGCTCCATATCAACCTTCTGGAGCTGCGGGCGATCCGACTTGCACTGAAGGCATTCCTTCCCTCTGTCCGGGGAAGTGTAGTGCAGGTGTTCACGGAAAAACACCACCGCCATGTGGTATTGCAACAAAAAGGGCAGGGTGGGATCGTTGACCCTTTGTCAGGAGGCTCTGCGCCTCTGGACATGGTTGGAACATCAGGGCATCACCCTGGTGGTTCAACACCAGGGCAGACAAACTCAGCCGTCAGTGCATGATGGATCACGAGTGGCGTCTGAACTCGGACATGGCGCAAGGTCTCTTTCAGCAGTGGGGAGTGCCTTGGTTAGATCCATTCGCCACCAAAGAAAACGCACAGTGTCATCAGTTCTGCGTGTTGGAATTTCCAAGGCGGCACTCACTCGGAGCCGCTTGTCGCCACAAGTGGAGTTGAGGTCTGTTATACGCCTTTCCGCCTATACCACTTCTGCCCAGAGTGCTGAAGAAGATAACCAGGTGCAAGTCATCCTTGTGGCTCCGGATTGGGCACGAAGATACTGGTATCCCGAGCTACTCAGTCTGTCAATCGATATCCCAAACCGACTGCCTCTTCAAGAGGATCTTCTGTCGCAGCAGCAGGGGACGGTCCTCCACCCGAACCTGTCCAGCATCCACCTACATGTGTGGAGACTGAGCAGCGACAATTGATTCAATTTGACTTGCCTCCTGAAGTCTGTGATGTCATTCTGGCAGACAGGCATCCCTCCACAAAAATGGTATACGCCTGCAGGTGGAACAAAATTGTGGCATGGTGCACAGCAAAGGCTGTGGATCCACTCTCTGACCCCCTTTCAGAGGTTCTCCTCTTCCTTCTTTCTCTTGGCCAGCAGGGCTCTGCTCTGGGCACTATCAAGGGCTACCTCTCGGCCATTTCAGCCTTCTTAAGGCTTCCTGATCAGCCTTCTCTTTTCAAGTCCCCTGTTGTAAATAGATTCTTGAAAGGCATTGCACACATGTTCCCTCATTTTCCCTTTGTGATTCCTCAGTGGGACTTGAATCTTGTTCTAACGTATCTGATGTGCGGTCCTTTTGAGCCACTTCATAACTGTGCTCTTCGTCTTCTGACTCTTAAGACTGCATTCCTGGTTGCCATCACCTCTGCCAGGAGAGTGAGTGAGCTCCAGGCTCTATCTTCTAAACCTCCTTTCCTCTCTCTCCATCCGGACAAGGTTGTTCTAAGGACTCGTCCTTCTTTCCTACACAAGGTGGTCACAGCCTTTCATATTGGGCAGTCCATCACCTTGCCCACCTTCTATCCATTTCCCCATCCCTCGAAAGAGGAAGAGAGGCTCCACCGTCTGGACCCAAAACGTGCGCTCTCATTCTATCAGGACCGCACACGCCAGTTCCGGGTGGACAACTAGCTCTTTGTTGGTTACGTGGGTGGAAAGAAGGGATGGGCGGTGCACAAGCGGACCATCTCTCGGTGGGTCGTCTTGTGCATCAAGGTTTACTACTCCTTGGCAAAAAATGGAGCCTCTAGTTGGGCTGCGCGCCCATTCCACTCGGGCCACGGCAGCTACTTCCCTGGGTCGGGGAGTCCCCTTGCAGGACATCTGCCAGGCAGCTACGTCGGCCTCGCTGCACATATTTAGACACTACTGCATGGACAGCCAAGTCCGGAGAGATGGCTTTTTCTGCCGTTCCGTTCTCCAGGACTTTCCAGAAACAGTAGTTAGTGTTAGATTCCTTACCGCCCCACCCATCCTCCCCGTTCTGCGATCCGATATCTAGGGTTAAGGAATTTCCCTGTCAGGGCCCTAGTTTCATGGCACCAGTGTCTGTTTCTTGAATGGCTCTGTGTTCCTGGCACGGAAAGCTATGTACAGAACTGATGTCAGCGCGCGAGGGTTACGTCTAAGTACTCCAGCTACGTCATCCCAGCAATCATGACGCCGACGCCAGACGCGGAGCTGCAGACAACGCCTACCGACACGCAGGGGTACTGCTGACGAAAACTTTCCGGATCCAGTCTGACGTCTGGGGGTTATTCTAACAGTAAGGAATCTAACTAACTAATGTTCCTTACAGATATATCGTTACTGAAGGTAAGTAACTTGTGCGTCTCAATTTAATACCAACCCCCAGTGCCCAATTATGTCCATAGAATATCAGACAGATAGTTGTTTCCAATTTCTAGAATAGCTGCCTTAAAGTTTATAAAGTGCACTATGCAAGAATTTCACTAAAGCGCAAAATACTTCAACCTTATTCAAGCCATCAATGTCACCTCTCACAATGATGTTATTGCACATTTCCAAAATTGACCTGCATGTTTCTCTACAGTTCAGCTGCTACCCGATATAGTTGTATATCTATAATATCATTGCACATTGCTCGTATGCTCGAAATATGTACATTGCACCAAATATTGACCACAATTGGCCAATACACAATACACTAAAGTGCTATATCACAAATAAATCTACTCCATCAAATGGTAAGGAAGTAAACAATACAGTAACTTTCTGAAAGCTTTTCAAAGTGTAGTGGTGCAAAAAAGGACAAAAGGAATTATCTATACCTCTCTTCATAAAATATGAAAATAGTCATGAATTCCCAGAATTGGATCTTCCATCGTCCTGCATTGCACAAGGCCCATAAGAAGTAGAAAATATTACACCAAATGTTGTTGTATTCCAATGTTAGTAGGAGACTTACCATCATCGGAATTCAATAAAGTGCCATGTGCCAAAATTGAAAAAAGAGAGAAATAGCAGCTTATAAAATTCCTCAAAGTGCAATGTGCAAAGAATTTAAACCATATAAGTTATATAAAGGTGAAGCATATGAAGCATGAAACACAATTAAAGAAATACATGTCATATTGCTTAGTGTCCATGTTCTAAATTTTTTTTAGCATATCACATAAAAAGTCACTCTTTCACATACATTTCTCTGTTCAACAAAATATTCCTCATGTATTGAAAAAAAGGTGACAAACGAACACTATCTTATTACATCATAAATCTCTTAAAAGACCTTTGCTGTTCCTCAAATCTGTGCTCTATGGGGATGAAGGGAGAATAGAGACCATGATTCTTTGTATTGCATTGCATAATGTTTCATATGGCCACCCAAAATGGTTTCAAGATGTACATGTAGCTCTGCATCTGTGTTCAATCCCCATGGACTCTCCGTGCACATGGAGAGTATCCATCTTGATTCTGCTCTCCATAGTTTCAACTCCCTGTCATCTCCTCTTGGGTTTACATACATTTGTTGGATTCCATAGTATACACAATTTCTAATCTCTACATTGTGAAGCTCCTAAATGGGTTTTGCAATAACATATGTGAGGTCTTTCTTTGTGACAGCCCAAATGTGTTGCAATATTCGTAGCTTGAGTTTATTGATGGTGCTCCCTACATACATCATGCTACATTTATATTCCAATACGTACACAACATGGGTGCTCTCACAATGGATATGTTCCTTAATCTTCTTCAATCTTCTATCAACCAATTTCACTTCTGTTCTGTTGTCTCCCCATTTACGAGCTTTATACTTTTTTTATGGAACACACTTTTTTAGGAAGTGTCCAACCACTAGATCTTTCTCATTTAGGCATAAAACTTCAAACCAGATAATCCCCAAGAGAGTGCATTTTTGATAAGGTTATGCTCAGATGATTTTGTAGAGTATCCCTTGGATTTTCATCTTGTTCCAAGATCTTCCAATTATCTTTAATTAGTGTCTTTACTTCCTTCTTGGTACTACTGAAGTTCATAATGTATCTAATTATGCACTCTCCATCACCATCTACTGATTTTTTCCTTTTTGGCAGCAAGAGGTCACTTTTTCTCAATATATATATATATATATTTATCCAGTAACCAACAGCCTGATTCATGAAGCAAAATTGCGCTCGCAATAGCTGCGAAAATGCTATTGCGAGCGTAATTTTCAAAATCGGTATTCACCAAGAAAAGTGCGAAATCGCAAACACAGAATAGCGAAATCGCTAAAATATTTGCAGAATGCTGGCAGTAAACCATTAGCGAATCGGAATTTGCGATAAACCACAGAATCTTCTTATAAAATAGCGAATTCGCAATACAATCGCAATCGGTAATCATGAAAAATCACAAATAGCAAAAAAAAACAAAATCGCTGTTTGCAAGGCGCAATTTAAGGACAACCCAAAGCAGGTCATAACCATCAAAGCCATTGTAAAAAAAAATTGAAAATCTTTTGCCCAATCAGTAACAGGTGCAGGCCTGACCAAACACACTTAAGGAGATGCAGCATCAGCATAAGGAGTCTCAGAATGCCAGGACTCTACATGGTGGTCAGGCGGCGAAGGCTACAGCTCGGAGGAGACGCAGAATCCAGGACAGGATATTCCGCCAGCGGGTCACCCTGCTGGGCCAAACTAGAGAGCAAATTTACGCAAAGTCCCGCCGGAATGGGCCAATGATCATCAAGCTAATTCAGGACCTTGACCCCCTGATGCAGCACCCAACAAGGCGGACCAATGCCGTGCCCACACATGTCCAGGTATTGTGTAGCCTGCACCTCCTGGCCTCCTGGAGCTTCTAGGGGATAGTTGCGGCTGCTGGGGGGATATCCCAGCCCACCATGTCCCGCTGCCTAGGGAGTTTCCTTGACACAATGCTGACCCAGCTACACCACCACATCAAATTTCCCACCAGCCAACAGGATTTGGATGAGACCAAGCATCAGTTCTACAATGTTGCTCATTTCCCACATGTGATAGGATGCATTGACTGTACCCACATCCACATCTGCCCACCAGCTGCAACGGAGTACATGTACCGCAATCGCAAGTCCTACCACTCCCTCAACATCCAGATGGTCTGCAATGCTAAGACATACATCACGGACATAGTGGCACAGTACCCGGGGAGTACACATGACTCCTTCATATTCCGGCACTGCGGCCTCCACACACGACTGGCCAGGGGAGACTTTGGTGAAGGACACCTACTTGGTAAGTACACTTGGCCCACAATGTTACACTGCGATGAAGTAGCTGCGCTGCACAGGCATTCACCCTCTGCGCTTCTCTCATTCAGGTGACAGTGGCTACCCCCTCCGTGAATACCTCCTCACCCCATACCTCAACCCTGCTACACCACAGCAACGGCGTTACAATGTAGCACACATACACACAAGGAATTGCATTGAGAGGACATTTGGGCTACTGAAGAGCAGATTCCGCATACTGCCCAAGACTGGTGGGGCCATGTACTACAGTCCTGATGTGTGCTGCCGCATTGTGGCTGTGTGTGCAATACTACACAACATTGCTACCAAGCGCCGGATACCTGTAGAGATCTCTGGCAGTGAGTCGGAAGGGGACGACCGGCCACCTGCACATGTGCGTCATGCACGCGGGGAGAACCCAGCTGAAGGACACAGACGCCACAACCACATCACAAGGAACAGTTTCTAGTGCACCCACTCCCCTCACCCAACAAATCACAATTGCATGCCAATGGAAATAATGACAGGAGGACGATGTATGATGCTAGAATAAATATTATTGTTGAAGGCACAATAAAAATGTAATGTTTCTATTCTTTACATGCAAGCAGTATTGCGCCATACTGCTCCAAACAATACACAGAACATGCTTGTATCATCAGCATGTCCCAGCCAATGTACATTTAAGTCAAGTGCGCCTCCGGCGCGCAGCACCCAATCGCCTCTCTGGCTCTTCCTCTGGGACGGCACGTGCCCCTGCAGTGGGCCTGGTGCTGCGGCGTAACACGCCAACCTGTGAGGCAGACAGCCTGCTGACACTGGAGGTGCCCTCACTGGTGTCGTCCCCACCGACATTGCCTGGCCCAGTAGGATGGAGTGCCAGTACGGCACTGGTGACCTGCTCCAAGACTCGTGCCACATCCTCGCAGCATTGCACCATCTGCTGCTGCTGCGCCAGGGACCGTCGTGAGAGCTGGGAGGTGGCATTCCCAATTCCATAGTTTGAGCGGGTGTAGGCTGATAGCCGCGTAAGTAGCTGGCGGTGGCGGCAGCGGGCGGTGGCGGCAGCGGGCGGTGTTGCGCTGCGAGATGAACGCAGCAGTGTTGGCCTCCATGGCAGTCGTCATGCGCTCTATCCTGTCGGCCACATTTGCCACATTGCGGCCAATGTTGTGGAGCTGCAGTTGGATCGCCCCTTGCCGTCGTGCCTGCAGTTGGTGGATGCGTAGCATCCGGCGCTCTATGCTCAGCCCTGGCACGCGCACAGCCATCCCGCAGCCATCCCCCTCCTGCCGCTGCGTGCTGTGTTCTGCTGGCGAGCCCTGCCATGCCTGCTGTGCTGGCTGGCCACAGTGGGTGTGCGCACTGTAACCGCACTAGCTGCACCAGATGTAGAGGGTCCCGCTGGTGGTGGAGTTGTGGTTGTCAATGGTGCAGCGCCTAATGGTGGGGGCGCAGATGGTGTTGCCCTGGCTGCGGGGATAGGTGCAGCGCCTGATGGTGGTGGCGCAGATGGTGTTGCCCTGGCTGCGGGGATAGGTGCAGCGCCTGATGGTGGTGGCGCAGATGGTGTTGGCACCTCCTCTGCATCCTCTAGTGCCTCGTCAATGAGGAGCCTGTCGCTGTCGCTGCTGTTGTCAGCGCCACCTGTGGGGGAAGTGGACGTGGATTAATTGCATGTATCTGTCACACGTGCAGTTGATACATGCATGCTGGCTGACATTCCCTGACTGGCTGTGGCATTGCGTACTTTGGGACATGTCTGGCTGCATTGGGGTTCTTGTACATTGTGGGCAGACTACATGTCCCACAATGCTTTTGGGCATGACCTAATGTGCATGGATTGCATGACTTGGGAAGATTATGGGAGGCTATAGGGTCATGGCCATTGTTGGGGGACAGGGTCGCAGTCGCATTCCACTTACCTTGGCTGTCTTGGGTGGGTCGCCTCTGGCTCAAGTGTGTCCTCCACGCGGTCCTCCAAGGGGGTGTTGGGAGGGACTGTAGGATCTCCTCCTCCAGTAGCCAGGGTCTCGCCCAGCCTCTCTGCCACCCTCTCCTTGGCACGACCTCGGAGGTCGTACCACCTCTTTTTCAGCTCCTCCAGCGACCTGTGTGCCACGCCCACAGCATTGACTTTTGCGGCTATCCCAAGCCAGATTTGGCGTTTCTCCCCCTCAGGCACCCTCCTGGAGTCCTTTCCAAAAGGTTTCGGGTGGTTATCAACCACTCCGTCAATCAGGTGCTCCAACTCCTGCTCAGAGAATTTGAGCTTCCGCTTGCGCCCGGTGTCGCTGGGCCCTGGTGCAGCATCCTCTGCCATTGCTGCAGTCACAATAGAAAAGGATTTTGAAGTTTGGAGGTGTCCTGGAAGGAGCTCAGTGAGATGCAGCCTTGAGATCAGCCTCACTGTTCTGAATGGGGGTGGGAACTGGCTGCTTCCTGGTTGTGATGTCATCACTGTGCTCGAAATGCGACTTCCCGTTTTTGCGATCTCGCGATTTTGCGAGATCGCATGTAGCGATCTCGCAATTAGCTATCTCGCAATTCCTACACGGATGTTGACGGAAATAGCGATTTTTCTGTGATTTTTGAAAATCGCTAACGCTTTTTGCGGCCGCGTGCGAATCGCTTTATTTTCTCGCTAATTTTGATGAATGCCAGTCTGCGATTTCTAAATTGCGATTCGCTGTAAATCGCAATTTAAAAATCGCAGAATTCGGTTTTCATGAATCAGGCTGCAAGTTCCCAGACCATCCATGCTCCGAAGGGAAGATAGGGTAAGGACTCCACTTTTAGTGCCAAACTTCTATTTATTTCAAAAAACGCTCCAGCTTGTTATGATGCGTTTCGGTCACTGCCGTGACCATGATCACATCATATATATATATTTATACTTATTTCCAGCAATCCAGAATGATAAATACGACCCACCAAGCCAAGGGCACAAATGTTTATTGTGTACAATAAATATGTGTGCCCTTGACTTCTTGTGCCTCATTCTGGATTGCTGGAATGGTTCTTGGACCTCTATAATTGATGGTCGCTGCTACCATTGCAGCATATCAGGTAAACGCATCCTCTCGAACATCTTGGTGGATATGATTACGAGACGCGAGTGAAGCTAAAAATGGGCATTCATGGATGTTTTATTTTGGCTGCAGGTTCCGTTTTTCGGAGACCATCATTTCTTCGTCGTTACGACGAGGTGAGGGCTTTAATGGTGAGTGAATATGCTTCGAACAGTGTAAGACGTCTGGCCACACGTCTTGCATACTCTAACGTTTGGACACTATTTATAACAGGTGCCGCAGTCACCAGCAAATCATACGTTGGTGGCCACAGTTCAGTGCAACTCTTGGTAAGAAGATTTTTGTTGTATTGTCCATGTTAATATGCACATCATTCAATGATGACGGACTAGTAAGACAAATTGTTTGTCGTTTTTTGTCCTTTTTGTGATTCACAGATATGCTGGCACATGAATCTTTTTCCAAAGTGAAAGAGTGGTCTATTCAAGAAATAAGGTAGGGAGGCAGCCCCGGTTGGTGCACCGTTTTGTATTCTGAAGTACTCTGTTTTTAGGTAGTCTAAAGCTATGTTTGTCTTTTTTGTAGAACATTGTGGTCCTGAGGAGAACCCTGCAAAGTCGCCGGGTTCGAAACGCGTCGACCCTTCTTGTTCCATGACAAACAAAAAATTTGTACAGGGAATTGACTCAGTTTGTCATATTTTGATAATATGCATTTAGTTTCATCATTTATATAATGTATTGGAGTTAGTTGTGTTTTGCTGGTGGGAGTATGAATTTGCATTACCAGACTGCTGGTCAAGCAATAGTGTATCTGACTTGCGCTGGTGTGTAGTATGAATGGTGCGAGAGTGAGTGATACTTTTGTTGGCCAAATTGTTTGGGTTATGTTTGCTGATGTGCATTGGATATAGGTGTTTTTTTAAATATGTTGTGCAATTATTGTACATAGTGTGTATATTTTGTATTATATTTGATACACATGCATAAAAGATTTTGGTGAAAAGAAAAACAATTTTCTCATTACTTGTGAAGCAAACCAAGTGATGGTGGCTTAAAAACGTGGACCTTATTGTTTGATTCGTGAAGTTGTGTGATAAGCATTATTTGAGTATATCTCAGTACTGGCAATTGTTTTGTTCTTTAGTAACCATTGTAGACACCGGCACCGCGAGGCAAGTTACAGCGTCCTAGCAGCTCACTGATTACGGAAACACATATATATAGTGAGCAAGATGCTTGCAGCATCGAAACGCGTAGATCACTCGCTTTCATGTCAATAAGATCGCAATAAACATCCTGCTGTGGAAATTCTGAAGGACTGCGCCCCAATTATTTTATGAATCGAAGGAAGTGTTGGGATACGTAACGGCGTGGTTCTGCCGTAGGGAG